>NC_052046.1:44277561-45590314 GCF_015832195.1 Motacilla alba alba
AGATCAGAGTTACATAAGAACCAGAAAACAGGCAGGAAACAGAGTGTAACTTAGGGCTAAATGAATCCTTCAGAGAGGTCAAAACACAGAATTGATTCTGAATTGATTTCTTATTCCTTCCCTTCCCAGTCCTATGACTTCCCTATTCCATCAGTATAGAAGTTTCCTTTAGAAAAAGTTAATTATTATACACTGGAGTAGACAGCATAGATTTACTTTCCAGTTACCCTCCTAGGACTTGCAAAGTAATTCAGATGATTTTAACTCTTGATGAAGAGAAGACTATTGAAAGACATCAAAGACTCCGAAGGAATAGTGGTGGTTTCTAAGGATCAGATTCTGAAGGTTTTATGTTTGCCAAAGTAAAAATATTTGAGAGACACATACAAAATAGCTTGCAAAACTTCAGTATTCAGTTCTGATATATTTATCACCTTATTTTTTGAAAGTTTTGAAAAATGGGATGGATGCTAGTGTCTCAGGATAGTTCTGTTAAGGCAGGAATCATCTCCAAAACCTACCATCATACCTTGAACCACAGGGTAGTTTGGTGTCAAAATGGCAGCTGTACACCAACCAACTTTGACAGTCTCAGCTTTCAAACTCCACTTAAGTAAGTGAAACAGAAGTAAGATGCTCTGGTATGGCACCAGAGCTGCTTTGAACACAGATGTATGAGGCAAGAAATTTAGCTGATTTCTGGAAAACCTAACAGCTTAACAACAGAAAAAAGACTGTTTGAGAAGACCTTCTAATAAAGCCTCTATTTTTGAAGTGTAAAAACAAAAGCACAGTCAGGTCCTTCTGAAAAATCATACCCAAGAAGTCAATTAAAATGCTATGCAGGTGCTCACAATAAAGACTGACATTATTATATGCTTTCATTAAAAATGGTGCTCAAACATCTCTTCACAAATCAACAATTTATTTACTGCATCTTTCTTTCTACCTGTTATTTCAATCCATTATGTTTATTTTATAAATAAACCAGTAATTTTAAAGAGGACATAATAAAGAGGACCTAAAGGTTTCATGCTACAAACACAGTGCTAGGCATCTAAAATATCCATTAGTTTTCCTGATACTTGTAACATCCGTAAATCCCTGCAGTTCTCAGAACAACCAGTTTACTCTCTCTAAGAATCCTGTTTTTCAAAGAATCACTGACTCACAGAATGGGTCAGGTTGTCCTAGAGCCCATGGCACAGGATTGTGTTTAGAAGATTCTTGAATACCTCCAGTAAGGGAGACTCCACAACCTCTCTGGACAATGTGCCAGTGCTTGCTAATCCACACAGTAAAGTTCTTCCTCATGCTCAGGTGAAATTTCCTGTACATAAGTTTCTGCCCATTATCTCTCTTCTGCCCATTGTTGGCCTGTTGCTTGGCACCACCAAGAAGAGTCTGGATCCATCCTCTGACACTGTCCCTAGACATTGATGAGGTCCCTTCTCTGTCATCTCTTCTCAACTCTGAAAAAGCCCAGCTCCCTCAGTTTTTCCTCACAGAAGAGATGGTCCACCTTAATTTATGTTTCATTTATGTTTTATTTTATTTTATTTTACTTTTTAAAATATTGGATCATTTTATTAAGTATTCCTTCCTGTGATGTTATCGCTTTCCATATGCCAGTCCTTTACGTGTTATTATTATTATTATTATACATGCAGTAAACAAAATTCTTTGGCATTTGAAGAAAATTATGATTGAAATGTTTAGTGACACTAGGGAAATTTAAGTTTTAAACTTGGATGTGCTTTTTCCCATGTTCTCTCATAAGAAGATTTAGAGTAATGTTTTCTTTTTGTGAGTGGGAACTTTTTTGGTTGGTTGGTATTGGTGCTTTTGTTGTTGTTCTTCTTGTTCTTTTTTGTCTTTTGAGGGGGAGGTTTTGGTTTTGGGTTTTTGTGGTTTTTTTAACTCAAACTTGCACCAGGTTTGTCAAGAAGTCCTACAAAGAAGCTCCTTTCAAATTGTTTGTTTGCTGTCCATTAGGCTAGTCCATAGATTACATATTCCTACACCCCTGAAGGGAGTCTGTTAGGAATATTACTGTCAGGCACTCATGAGCGGGAAATGGTATTGCTTTCAGCATGAAGGGAAAGGGAAGAAGAAGCTGGAGGAACGTATGGGATAACAGTGAGTAAGAGGAAGCAACTGCTCCAACCCAGAAAGTCACCCCAGCATGCAAACATGCAGCTCATCACATTATTGCTCCATGGTATGAAATAGGGGAACAAACAGTGTAAAGGATGATGCAGGAAAGAGGAAAGTGCCAAGAAAAATGCCAGTGCCATGCTTCTGAAAGTCTCAGTACTTTGAACTGAATAGAGATACTAGAAGAAAGATTTCCATGTCTTTTCACTGACTCAATCTGAAGTGTACCACTTGACATTAAAGATTCATTCAATTAGACTTTCCTTTTTCATTTATGCATCTACCAAAACCAGAAGTCTGACTTTGTCATGTATTAAAGTGATGCTGGACTCTTAAGTCCTTGTTTTCCTGTCTTCATTTTGACTTAGGAAAAAAAATCTAGTCAGTTACACAGAACATGACCCTAAATTGTGTTGCTAGATGAGAAAGGAAAGAGATAGAGATATGATATCTTAGTAAATGGAGTATGAAACTGAAAACCTTCACATCTGTTTCTTCTGTTTAAAGAAAACTTTCAAGGTTTTCCTGTAAGATAAGTGACAACTATAAAAAAGAAATAAAACTGGCTGTTTTACATGATCTTGCTCTGAGCTCATCTGATGCTCGCTTGCCACCACATTACTGACTCAGTGGCAATAAGCTTCAAGATGCAGTGGTGAATAAACTACTGTGAAAACAGAACATGTTAATCTAATGCTATGCAAAGATCTACTAGGAATAGTTCAACAGAAAAATAGCCAACTACTAACCTGTGTAAAGATTTTACATTAGAAAAGCCTAAATGTGATTTTTTTTGCCATTATATTGACTTCTCCTTGTGGGCCAGCCCTGGCCTTCAGAGTGTTTTTGACTCCATTTTCTGGAGAACTATGAGCTTGGGAAACACACTTAAGCAATTTACTTGACATTTCAGCCAAATTACTGTCAACAAATGCTGAAGATTAAAAGCTTAATATTTTGTTTAAGTACTTGCGCTGTAATAAATCGTTTGAAGTAGCTGCCTTTTGTGAAGTATTAAAAAAGATGTGATGCAGCACAAACCACATGTCTGAAACAGAGGGGTAAGAAGACAGGAATGTATAAGTGAACTGATAACCAATTTATTCATGGTCCCGATTCTGAGGGAAGCATGGCCATGTCCCTTAAATTCCCCTGGACAACAGCTCTGAAATGGACTCTGAAGAGAGTATGTAGGAGAGGGAAGAAGCCTTTGAAGCAGGCTGTCCTCAGGAGAATTCTGGGTTTGCTCTAAAATATGTGTTTCTCCTGATTTTATTCATTTTTATGACAAAAAACAGTACAGGGTGCTGCTGAAAGCCATAATACCCACTGAAGCCACTCCAGCTGAAGTGTTCAACTCCAACTATCACTGCTTTGTGATGGTTAATAGAAGGGATACTTTTCCTTGAATCCATGGTGGCACAAAGTGATGATGCCCTGCTGCAGATGGAAAAATAGTGTCTCTTGCATAAGAACTGTTTATAGAAGGATTTTGGGTTTGGTTTTGGTCGGTACTTTTGTTGGTGGTTTTTCCCACAAAAATTTATAAAAATTGATTTCACACTGATATTTGGCACTGGGGTTTTAAGTACCTTGTTCTTAAAGACATTTGAGTACCTTTATTTTTAATTTATTTTTTTTCTTTCAGAGGGTGGGAGTGTTTGTTTTTTTTTTTTCTCTAAAATTCAAACCATTAAGCTTCTGAATCTTTTGGAAGTGTTTTTATTCGCTTGTTTGCTTGCTTTTCTTTTTCTTTTTCTCCTGGTTTTTCCTTTGGGGGTGGGAGAGATTAGGAGGGGTGGGGTGGGGTGGGGTGGTGTAGTTGGTTGCTCTAGAGTCCAAAGCATTAAGTAATACTTCTTAAAATTTTGTTATCTTCAGAGTTATCCCATGAAAGGGAAAAATGAATAATCCAGGGATTACGGAACCTGGTAGCACATTAAAGGAAGATTTGTGCCCTCAGCTACTTCATTCTGCCATGACCTAAGCTGTGTGCAGCAATTTTGATCCTCTAGTGTAGCTAAATAAAGCACATTCACTTTTTCAGGCACTAGTCCAGCCTGCTGTTATCAAAGAACAGGCCTTGAATAGAAGCAGGCATAGAGGCAATATAAGGCCTTGATTACTATTTGGGAATAGACAGTTCTGAAAATACCCCATTTACCATTCTTCACAAATAAATTCCAAAATTCTTTTTACCTGAATTATTAAATATTGAACAGACTGATTCAGCTTTGGCTGGGCTATGAGAGTAAAAAGTAAAACAACCTCCTACACTGGTAGCCCCAGTTCTATGCTGAAAGCTAGTCTTCCTCTGAAAACAGCAGTTATATGTTTTTGGTTTTTTTTAAACAGACAAACAGACTAGGCACTTATTACATTTCACTGAGGTCCAGAAGGCAATACTGTAGATAAAACAGATGTTTTGACCTTGGGGAGATATAATTCTGATAAAATATAAAAGTATAATTCATAAATAAATGGCTTAGATTGGCTAATAGTTCTGGGGATACCCTATTCTTCACACCTCTGAACCTATGAAGTTGCAATTTTTGTTTTTTTTAAAGGCAAGAGAGACAAACAAGAAAAAAAGGCGGGTGTGCTGTATGTTACAGTTTTGTTTACAAAGGCAAGCATCTTGTTCTGCAAAGATTCCAGAGTTAAGTATTGCATAAATCTTTGCAAGCAGACTGCAGTAAAGCAGACTTCTTATTGGGTTATAGCTGCTTTTGGGTTAAACTTCAAAACTTTTGGCAATTTAAACAACATCTGAGTAGGGATCAACAAAGGAAAGAACTCCATTGTCAAACAGTAGGAATCATGAAAAGTTCCAATTAAAGCAATCATTGCTAAGAAACAAGAAAGAGGAAGAAGTGTTTGCATTTGGACCGGGTTAGGTTATTTGTACTACATGAGTTAATCCCATTGAATCACTGCAATGTGCTCAAGGAGGAAGAATATTTTCTGAATTCCCCTTATCATTGTATCCACTGGTGAAAAATTCTCACATGCCAAGCTGAAATTTTTAAAATCTATAAAAAATTACCCCCCAAGAAATAAAAACCAAGCCTGTAACTGTCCTTTTAGATTTGCAAATTGTCCCAGCAGAACATTCTTAAATATGTATAAAGAATTGTCAGATTGAAGCCAAACTAACACAAGAAGAAATGGAAGAGGAATACACCTTATTTGATATACTTCCATAGCACACAGATTCCATACTAATAATAGTATGTTGATGGAAAATATTTACTTATTTTTACTGATTTCTTCTTTTGTGCCATTTTCTTCTTAATTTCACTTGCTTTCATAAGCAGGTAATTATAGCTCTTTTAATAGTTAAATAGTTAGTTATAGCCCTTTGTAGCCCTTTTAATCAGTGAAACTTTCTGGAACAGACCTCTACAAATGCTGTCTCAGGAGCAGTGACCTATGCTGGAAGTGAATGAATGTACACCCACTTTTGTTTGGCTGAGAGATCCATCCATCCATCCTGGAGCCTACATAGCTGCAAGAAACTGATAATCTAGGTAAAGATAGGTCAGTTCACTTTCTCAGACATTTGCAGGATGGAGTATATTCTGTTTTGGCAAGTACAGTGAGGTTTTCCTTCACCCTGACCTCTCAACAGCAGAAAAATCCTTTCCAACTTAGCACCTTCACCTGTATTTCTGAACTCAGACCTCCAAGTTATAAAATCATAGAATATCCTGAGTTGGAAGGAACTGATCAGGATCATCATGTCCAACTCCTGCCCCTGAACAGTATGCCCCAAGAATCTCACAATGCACCTGAAAGTGTTTTCCAAATGCCTCTTGAGCTCTGTCAGGCTTGGTGCTGTAACCACTTCCCTGGGAAATATGTTCCAGTGCCCAAACACCCCCTGGGTGAAAAATCTTTTCCTAATATCCAACCTAAATCTCCCCTGATTCAGTGTCATGCCATTTCCTTGAGTCATGTCACTGGTCACAAGAGTGAAGGGATTGGTACCTACTCCTCTGTTTCACCCTGTGTGGATGTTGAAGACCTCAGTGAGATCTCCCCTGAGTCTCCTCCAGGCTGAACAGACCAAATGACCTCAGCCACTTCTCATACCGTTTCCCCTCCAGACCCTTCAGCATTCTCATGGCCCTGCTTTGGACAGTCTCTAACAGCTTAATGTTTTTTAATATTGTGGCACCCAGAACTGCCCCCAGCACTCAAGGTGAGGCTGCCCCAGTGCAGAGCAGAGCAGAACAATCCCCTCTCTTGCCAGCTGGTGATACTGTGCCTGATGCCCCATGGACACAGTTGGCCCTCCTGGCTGCCAGGGCACTGCTGACTCACATTAAACTTGCCATCAACCAGGACCCCAACATCCATTTCCACAGCGCTGCTCTTGTTGCCCAGTCCATACACACACCCAGGGTTGCACCATCCCAGGTGCAGAATCCTTGTAAAACTTCACATGGTTGGTGATTTCCTGTAATTTCTCAAGATCTCTCTGAAGGCCTCCCTGACCTCAAGGGAATCAATAGCTCCTCTCAGTTTAGTGTCATCAGCAAACTGACTTAGTATTCCTTCCAGTCCTGCATCCAGGTCATTCATGAAGATGTTCAAGAGAAGTGGGCCAAGGACAGAACCCTGTGGAACCCCACTAGTGACAGGTCACACCAGTCTGATGTCACCCCATTCACTGTGCCTGACCCATGAGCCAGCTGATCACCCACCACATGAAGCATTTATCCAGTTGTGGGCTGGACATTTTCTCCAGAAGGGTCCCGAGAGAGACTGTATTGAAAGATCTATAAAATAAAAAAGATCACATCAACTGGCTTCCCTCAATCAACTAAACAGTTTGCCTTGTCATAACAGGAAATCAGGTTGGAAAGCTGGACTTTCCTGTCATGAGGATGCACTGGCTGTGACAATGGCTACAGTGTTGTCTATGTAATTTTCAATACTTCCCAGAATAGTCTTCTCTGTAACTTTACCAGGCACTAAAGTGAGACTGACAGGTATGTAGCTTCTGGGGTCGTCCTTCTTGTCCTTCTTGAAAATTGGAAAAACATTAGGCAGCTTTCAGTCAACAGGCACCTCTCCAGATTCCCAAAACCAGTCAAATATCATCAAGAGAGGCTTTGTAATGGTATCAGTCAGCTCTTTGAGGATTCTTGGATGAATCTCATCAAGCCCCATAGATTTGTACAGATTCAGCTGGAGCAGCAGATCCTGCACAACCTCAAGGTTAATTGGGAGCTGAGTCTTGGTCCTCCAGCTCAGGGCACTGATCCACGGATCAGTGATGGATCCATGTTGAATACAGAAGCAAAGAATGCACTAAACACCTCTGCCTTGGCCATGTCCCTGTTTATGACATGATCATCCTCATTGGATAAGAGGCTCATGTTATTTCTACACTGCCTTTTGCCATTAATATATTTGAGAAACCTCTTCTTATTGTCCCCCACAATTCTGGCCAGCTTTAACTCCAGCTGAGCTTTGGCTGCACGTTTTCTCCCTAGAGTGGTAAGCAGCATCACTGTTTTCTTCCCATGGCACCTGACCTTGCTTCCACTGGGAGTCTTGTTCACCTTATTTCCAAGAGAAGATCCCTGTTCAACCAAGCTGGCCTTCTCCCTCACCTGCATTTCTTTCAGCATTTGGGAGTTGTCTGCTTCTGTACCAAAGAAACTGTGAAAACTGTCTATTCTTTTATAGAAAGCTTTCTATGTCTGGTAACAATATTACTCTGCAAGACCATTCCCATGCCTGGGCTCTGCCATTCTCAGCAATATCTGAGGAACAAAAAGTCAGTGTGAGATAAACATGCATGCAGGTCATGTCCTGCCCTGAATATTAACACCCAATGTAAGAATGACATGGACCTGTTGGAGGGGGTCCAGAACAGTGTCACAAAGCTGATAGAAGGGCTCGAGCTCCTGTCCTATGAAGACAGGATGAGGTTATTAAAAAGAAGGCTCAGGGAAGACCTAAGTACTAGCCTTCTAGTGTGGTGTTGCACTTTAGTGAAATGGTATGTTCTGTCTCACCGCTCAAAAATGTACGGTTTATTCCAAGCTGTGATCCTCCCCTGCAGTGTCATGTGTCTGTAATCCCATTGCCCCAAGTCTTATTCTGCGCCCACTTTGAATCTCCCTCTTAAACTGTGTGGAGGAGACCAGGCACTCTCTTGGCCCCTTTTCTCTCTAGGCTCTCCCTCTCTTCCTCTTCCCCCCTTCTCCCTCAGAAACCATGCTGCTCACAGGGGTGAGACCCCCAATAAACCCCCATCTAATTATCACCCTCAGAAGCCGTGTGGAGTCTCCTTGCCTGCCTGCTGCTACCAGCGAACATACAGCTTAGGAGGCCCCCGGGGGCCCCCTCAAACCAACTGCTTCATTCTAGTACTTACAGGGGCTCCAAGAGAGCTGGGGAAGGACTTTTCATAAGGAGAAGATAGTGGCTTAAAACTGACATAGGACAGATTTAAACTAGATATTAGGAAGAAATTCTTTACTATGAGGGTGGCAAGGCAGTGGCACGGGTTGCCCAGTGAAGTCGTTGATGCTTATCCCTGGATTTTTTCAAGACCAGGTCTTTTGGGGCTCTGGGCAGCCTGCTCTAGTAGAAGGTGTCCTAGCCCATGGCAGGGGAGCTGGAACTAGTCAAATTTAAGGTCGATTCCAACCCCAGCCATTCTATGGTTCTATGATTCTGTGATATGACCCCGCCCTAGCTCTGTTCTTACAGGCCTGCTTGATGTCCCCCCTCCTATTTACTCTTTCTCAAGGACTGTAAATGGTGGCCCTAAGCATTTCATGTTTCAAGCCTTCTGAGGGATGAAGAACTTTTAGGAGCTATCAGATAACTTGCTAGAAGCTGAGGCGCATTTTGAGAACTTTTCCCTTTCCTGGCCAGCTAGCTAATACCTCAGCTGGATTTTATGGGGTCAATGTTAAAAGTTAGTCTGTATTTCCTTGAACTTCAACCTCTTTGTCTGTCCTTCTGCACCTGTAGCATAACAATGAAAAGTACACTTACAAATTTGAGCAGTATTAGCTGGCAACTCAGGAGACAGACAAGGCCTTTTGAGGTCAGTCTTGACACCAACATCAGATATGCAGCCACAGTTTATCAAAGGATAAGCTTTTCTTATTATGAACATAATCCCTTTTATCAAAACTCTTTATATTATGCCAGGTGTCACAATCCTGTGACAAAAAAAAAAAAAAAATTGCTTTTTGGAGCAATACCTGGACTGAATGGATTTTGTCATAGCCTGTGGTTTCATTAAAGCCTTGCATTCCATACAAGTCTACATTCCCTCAGTAGATGATTACTCCCTCCAGTCATGTTCACATTTTTTCTTGTTTAACAGGTGACATAGGATTTTCTATCAGGTCTTTTTATTGTGGGTTCTGTAAATTAGCTGTGAAGCTAAATTAAATATAATCCAAGCATAAATGAAAAATATATTCACTTCCTCTGGTCTTGCTAGATACCATGACAAGTTCTGCTCTAAAATTCAACTTCTAGTCCTTCCTGTATCACAAATCTAGAAGTTACTTTTGTTTTGCAAATTTTGTATAGGAGAGCTGTTATACATGAGTTGTGCCATATTCGCTCATAGTAGAGCTATTTTGAGCTTTTTTGAGCTGTTTTGCTTTCCATCAAGTTGCAATCTCTCCCAAAATCATTGCAGAGAGATAAAATAGCTGTCATTTGTTTACACTGCCTTTATGCTTTGCCCATTTACTTGCCTTCTTAGAAGCAATTTACTTGAATGCAACTATTTTAATAAAAACTGTCACATTAATCTGTCAAATTAAGAGATGTCCTCATTAGTTAGTGCATTATTCACAATATTACTCTTCCTATTGAAGTACCAGAAGTAAATAATTTTAAAATGCTGGTATTTGTGAAATGAAGAGGGAACAACCACAGCTAGTGGAAGCTACAGTCAAACATAACCCTGAGGATACTCAATGAACACAAACAGGTTGAGATGGTGAGAAAACACACTCATAAAGGACTGTCAGTTGTCTCTGGTGTCAATAAACCCTAGTTTATTTATAAGATTCTGTATGATTTTGGATAATAATTCCAAGTCTTCACTGTGCACATGCAGGAGCAGACTGCCCTGGACTGTCCCCAAATGCATCAAGGATGATGACTTAATAGAAAATGGGCTGCTCCTATAACCAAAAGAATTGGAGAATCTTCTGGGTTATAGGCTCCAGGTAAGTCACTCAGGTGTTGGAAAAGCAAATCAGGTCTATCTCCTGATAAACTGGCGGGGGGACTGCAAGGGCCAGCTGACATGTAAAAACATTCTGCTGTTTCACTAGGCAGTGTCTAAGGCAATTGCTATTGCTGGCTTAAAAGGTGATTACCTTTCAGTCAGCTGGAGTTTGACAACCAGAGACAACCCAGATTCCCTTTCTTGTAAATAGATTCAGAGATCTAACATCCCACCAACATTTCTTTTAACCTCTTGTAAGATTTTGTAAATACAAATAAGCATTTCTAAGATAAGAGACTAGCACACTGCCTGAATATCATTCTTTGTTGCAAGGGCACATTAACAGTTGCATACCTAACCAGACACACATTGTTCCCTAGTCCGTCAAGCCTGGATGCCATGCTCGTGGAAAGCACCTCCATGCAACAGGAAAAAAAAATTGTGCTGGTTTTTTTTCGGTTTTGGGAATTTTTTGAGATGGTTAGAAAACTTCTATGCCCGTAGGCTAGCTTAAACAACCTATTTAAAAAATCGAAGTACATCACTTCTCAAGGTCATCACCTTTGTCTGCAGAAATTATATTTAAGCTTTAATTACTTTAATCAGTAAACGCAATGCAATTTTTTTTCCCCTTTGGCAAAAAATCTCAAAATATTTTTTCTGAAACTTCCCGTTTAATAAGAGAAAAAAATTCATAAATTCTTTAATTGAGGTAAAAGCCAACCCACTATTCTGAGACTGGGTTCTATACAGTAGTAACAAAAAATATTTTTATTAAACAAAACTTATATTTTTTATTCACCTAATCTGAAGAATCATCAAAACAAGAACACTGTAAATGTGCAGTATTAATTTCATTTTAGAAGCCCTAAGCAGAAGGTTGTTTTGCATACAAAACAAAAAAAATAATGTTCCCTCTTTATTGTTACAGAATGAATTTCTGATGATGGCTGTGGAAAAACAATTGGATTATACAATGCTTTAGAGGACAAATTGAAAATAATAGAATCACAGTTTTCTTGTGGGGTTCTTTTCTGTGAGGTTTATTTATCAAGAGAAAAATAATATATCCTAATTCTTCTTCTGTCTTCTTTCATTCTCCCAAGAAACTTATGTCAGAGATATGCTGGGATACAAGAAAAATGACCCCAAAAAATTTAATCAGATAAAGGTAGCTAAAATTCTAGCTATGACAAGTCTCATAGTTCCTCATCTTCCAAAAAAAAAAGCAAAAAGAATAAATTAGACAGAAAAAAGAGCACAATAATCCTACTACTTAAGTATGTTTTTCTGGAAGTCACACACCAATCACTAGCTCATTTCAACATCTGAGGCATTAAAAAGTATTGCTTTTGATTTTTGAATTTCTAGATCTCTGCCAGCTTATAATATCAGTCAATCTGCAGAAATACAATTGATTAAAATTGAGTCATTTTGATAACTCTACATTAGTTTTAAAGGGATGAGGTCATGCCAGGAGCTGAACAAACTTCTATTTTTTACACAAGTGCTCCACACCATACAGCCAAAATAATCTACAATTAAGTTGAAAGCTTCCTCTTAACATATATAAAACTTGACAAGCAGAAGATAGTCACATGAAGAGGTAAAATCAAGAGACAATATTGTGATCTATGGCACAAAAATGCAAAGGAGCCCATGTCTTTGGTAGAATCACCCTTATCTTTCAAGGGTAAGCAAGAGCAGAGTTATATTCTAACTGTTTTATAAAAGACAGCCAATTGGAATATCCAAAATTAAAATGAGTATCCAAAATTAAAAAGCTTTCTGCCACAGGCAAACAAGCCAAATGTTATGCCTATTATCTTTATGCATAATAGAATAATTGTCAAGCGCTGTATTGAATTACAATTCACAATTTAACTTTCTCAAATTACAGTTTGCAATAACCAGTGTTAGAGGTATGATTATTGGATTGTAAATTATTTCAGTACAATAATGTATTTAATAATGTATTTAATATCACAGCAATGTTTCTTTATAACCCAATTTCATATTATTGATTCCAGGTATTACAATTATGATACAAAAATTTTTGTGATAATAAAAACCCAGTGACTCAAGACAGGTAGCTATTTAGCACTTGTCAGAGAATATTTCTCCCTTCTGTTTTATTTTCCTAATAAACTACAAATGTATTTATCATAGTTTATTAATTGTTGCTGCATGAAGTTTTTGTTGCTTTGTCCAGTCCACTGCAGCATGACTTGGGTACCTCCTAGGAGTTTACCCTCACTGTACCCCAGGAGACTGTGAACTGAACAACTGAGAACCTTCATCTTTCAGGGCAGTACTCAGCAATCCTATGGCATCTGAGCTCTAAAACCTGACAAGCAATTCAGACAGCTAAAGCTTGCTAAAGCTTTTAAACTTCTAGTGGGTTTGTTTAACCAAGTGTTTGAGGTGGCTTGAGTGGTTTTCACCTGATGACTGCTGGTGGTGTGTTCACTGCTTTGCTTTATTGAAGTTATTGAAGTTGAGGTTCCCCTCTGCCTCATGGCACAGCCATATGCTGCTGCTGAATGGACTGGCTCAGAAATTCCTTCGTGCCTGTAGACTGGTACTTTGCATGATGATTCAGTCACATCAAGCAAACATCCACCAGCTGTCAACACAAAGGAAATGCCAAAGCTCTTTTTGTACGTACATCAGCCAGCTCCTGGAGCCTCTTCCCTCCTACCAACAAATCTAAAGAGTTGCAGGACCAGGGATTTCACACTCCTGGGAGGTCAAGGGGAAGACATGGCCTGAGAAGGAGATGTTGAGTGCAAAGATTGCAAGATTGCCTGCTTGCTATGAAGATCCATGGCAAAGCAGAGCTGAGAGGCTGTTGTTAGCTGTGCTGGAGGAGCCCCAGGCTCTGTGGAAACAGCCCTTGGTAGACTGTGTCCGTCCATGGCCACTCCACAAGGGTGCAGTTGTGCAGGGCAGCACTGCTCATGTCTGACAGGCCTGGGGACTGAGCTGGGCCTGACAGCGAAAGAGTAAGAACCTCTACAAGTACCATGTCAGGGAAACACCAATGGAACCTTGATCTGCTGTGTAACCTGAAAAAAGATCCCAAAGCTGCAAAGGACCACATAAATGTTTCATCAGATAGAGAGCACACTTTTTCAGAGGGAGGAAAGAAGGATGATTTATCATCCTTTCCTTCTTTATCATAATTTATGATTTCTGAACACAAAGCTGAGAAGTGCCAACTTGTGTGAAGAAGCCCTGTGCTACAACAAAGGACTTATCTTTTCATCAGGTGAGGGACCTAATGAGGTCCAGAGGCTGTGAATTTGAACTGTTGTACAAACTGGTGTTCAAACCAGGACTCACAGAAGACAGAAAAATGTGGAAAATAATTAACTGCTGGAAAAGTACAACAGGAGAAGCAGACTGTTCTCTCTTTTATTCTATGGCCATCAATTAAGTGGAGGAGGAGCAGATGTCTCTGAAAAAGAACTGCTGCAGTTTGGGAACCTTTATAGGAAACTGCAGCAATCTCAGGTGACATGACCCACACTGTGGTATTCAGGAGGTCAACTAAATCTTCATCATTTTGCCCTTCATCCTTAAAGACCAATGTGACCACACCTAGTGCCTGCTTGTGTCAGATGAATTAAAACAGGTTTTGCTGTTGTTCAGCAGTTATTCCCAACTCTGCAGACAAAGGCCCTTCAGAAAACTAAGGCTCCCACAATGGAAGTGTCCCACACTGCTCACTATCCAGACCTTTTTGTCTGTTTTACACAGACTTATATAATTTATGGGTCATTGCAGATATGGGCAGCCCTAGACTACCCATCTCACAGTCACCACTGTATTGCCCAGGTATCTGCTCCCATTTGCTTAGTTATTTTTGCTCTCAAGTTGCTCAGTTGCACAGAATTGGTAAAAATAGGGCTGAGGAGGATCAGAAGCTACTTCTATTCTGTTCTTAAATATTACATTTATCCAATGTGGGGTTTCACCCCCAGATTGGGATGACCCCGAAAGATGGAAAAGTCCCTCCTCCAACCCATGCCTTCGAAGAAAGACTCAGTAGTCTTCTGTTGTCTGTTCTCAAGGTTGTTTATTGTTGGTTATCTACAAGATTCTTCTCCTGAACTGCTGTGGCCCGTTCAGCAGCTCAGACAAAGGCACTCTCTGCCCTCTCAGGGGGCTGGTGCCATCTTTTATATCATATATTACGTACTACATGTTTATACTTTTTCCCCAATACCTACTATCTATATTGAATGGTGACTTTCTACTCTAAACCAATCTGTGAGTGCCAACATCACCAAAGACATGGAGGCTAGGAAGGAGAAAGAAGGAGGACAGGGCACACCCAAGTCCCTCCATCTTAGATCTCCTGACCCCCATGTACAAAACTTGGACCCCTGCGTACAAGGCTTAAAACCCCCCTGTACAGCACTCAAAAATCCTACCCTTTACTTTGTGACTACTTCTACTATACTATCTAAACTTTTGTGTGTGTGGCTTGTAATTCTTCATACAGAGTTAGTAACTTGCTCCATGGGCTAAGATCAAAACCCCAAGAGTGTCTTTGGCTGCATGCCAGGGTCTCAGAGCCCCCTGCCAGCGGCTCTGGCCATCCAGGACACCCAGAGGAGAGTCCTGGGTTCCGACAATCCAATACAGTGACTTCTGCTGCAGAGTCCTCTGGCTGTTCAGTGCTAGGATCTGGCACTTTCAGAGATCTCTCTACAGAAACCAGCAGTGGCAGTTCTACATAAATATATATTTCTTTCTTTGGTTTTTTTTTGTGGGGTTTTGGTGGTGGTTTTTTTTGCTTGTTTGTTTGACTTGGTTTTTGGCAGGGGGGTGGGAGGGTTGGGGAGTTGTCTTTTGGTTTGGTTGGGTTTTTTTGTGGTTTTTTTTTTGATTTTTTTTTTGGTTGTTGTTATTGTTGGGTTTTTTTGTTTTGTTTTGTTTTGTTTTTTGTTTCTCCAGGCCCTGCTGAAACTCTCTTCTCTCCCCTGAGGATCACCTTTTTCTCATTCCAGTACTTGGCAGCCTCTGGGAACTCATGCAGTTCAGGCAAGCAGATGGGTTGCAGCCTGATGGGCCATTCAGGCAGTGGGAAATTGAATCTTTGCACCACCATTTTTCTTCCTTGCTATGTAAAATGGCACAGTAATTCTGTCATAATCATTCTGGTGCTAGTGGCAACACTGAATTGTCAGTCCTGTCAGTGTAGTTACACTGGGAATATAAACAGAGTCACAAAATACATTATCACACACATACACACACACTTGTTTGTTGCTGTTCAGCGCAGTTCAGAAATTGCTGCATGTGATCAGTAGAAAATGAGTCTGTGTTGGGCAACTGTTGGATCATAAGCCTGATCTGGAAGGACCAAAACCACCTGCATTTTACCCCTAGATATGTCTGGGTATTTCATATGGCAATGGTTCTCCATGACTACACTTCTGTTCTAACTTTTTCTCTCACTCATGGTAGCAAGGGCTCCAAAAGAGAAGATTTATCTTCTAGCATTTTCCTTCAGTAGAGTCACTTTTTTAAATGAGGTTTCCTTTTTGACTCAATTATATTCAGCAATCATCCTCTAAATAAACTTTTCCTATTTTCCTATTTTTTCTTTTTTTTTTTTTTTAATTTTCTGCATTTATCTGAGATGACTGCTTTGGGCACCTTTTCTTAAGCCTCACTGAAAGCAGCCTGCAACAAATTGCACAAGAACAATAGTTTGTCTAAAAAAGAGAGAACATTTACTGGCTTTCTCAAACTTCTGAGCATTGCTCCACTCAGCTGTCTTAGGTTACAATCTAAGAGGTAACCAAAGTATGTATTCTATTGCCATGTTCATAAGCTGTCAAAACAGGTGGGGTAGTGTTCCTTATTTCCTCCATGACCCATCTCTGATAATTCTCTTCCAGGGCTATTTTCTGCTAATGGGCCATCAGGTAACTGCATGACTGATAAAATCACATCATCTCATTGTGAGATGCTCCACCCAGGGGGAGGAACCAAGCCTTCGTACCTGGATATAATCTGAGGTTGGAACACCAGAGCCATCGTACCTACTCGATTCCCAGAGGACAAGATCTGTATCACCATCCACTGGACCTTCAGAGGATGATCAAGCCCTTCTACAGGATCACTGCTTCAGCAGAACCACACCTGTCACTCCAGGAGGACTGCAGCCACCATTTAATTGGACTGCTACCAACACCGTGACCCACAGAGTGTCAGATTGTGTTCTGACTCTGTCAGATTAAGCTAGTGTTTCTCTATTATTGTCTTTATTTTAATTTTCTGATTAAATTGTAATTCTGACTTAGAATCTCCCACTAGTTTGCTCTCTAACTAGTACATCAACCTCAATCAGGGCTGACAGTGTGCAACCCACCACATCAAAAAAAAAAAAAAAAAAAAAAAAAAGACCTTGCATCAACTTGTTCTCTTTCTGCCCCATGAGCACACAAATATCAATGGTTTCAGTAAACCTGATTTCAGACATTATTCTTTGCACACCTGAGCAGTTCTAACTTCCAAAGACACTAAACAAGGATCCCCCACTATGGAAAACTTAAGATGCACACTTTAGTCCCCACCTAACTGATAGCAAAAGGACAGTTGTCACAGGGGCTTACTGTGTGCTCAGTACTCCAGTGCACAAGAACACAAAAGCCTTGTGATGGTCATGCCATAGTTTCAGAAAAATGAATCACAGAAACCTAGAATATGCTGAGCTGGAATGGACTCACAAATACCAACTCCTGGCCCTGTACAGGACCACCCCAAGAATCACATAATGAGCTTGTTGTCCAAAGTCTTTGGACTCTGTCAGGCTTGATCACTTCTCTGGGAAGCCTGTTTCCCTGCCCAAATATCTCTTATGTGAAGAACCTTTTCCTGATGTCTAACCTAAATCTCTCCTGACACAACTTCAGCCCATTCCATCAGGTCCCATCACGGGTTACCACAAAAAAGAGACCAGTGCCTGCTTCTCCTCCTCTAGAGGAAGCTGTAGACTGCAATATGGGCTCCCCTAAGCGTTGTCCACCCAAAACCCTTGACTCACTTTCTTTATCTAAAGCTCTTCCCTATCACCCGCTAAAGGGTAATAGGGTGCACTATTAGTGTACACAGTTACACTGAATCAAATTACCAAAGACCACTCCCTTTCTCCACACCACTGAATTAAAGAAAAGCATCTTCATAGAAATGAGCAATATCCTGCTATTTACTGTTGCAGCAGGCAGGTTGTTCCACTCCTGACCACTTCAGCAGAAGGTTACTGAAAAGTTCCAGCAAAAGTTCTCCAGAAATAACTCCAGGGTCAGCACCAGTTACCATCAGCTCTGGATCCTACAACCCACTTCATTACAGCAATCTGAGCGCTACCGAGAGAAACCAAACCCATGTTAGTGGGAGCACAAAGTTGCTGCAGGCTTCTAAGTTATGAGATGCTCAAATAAATTTTTTTCTGCTGTTCCTACAGCATGGAAAAGAGAATACATGGCTACTCCCTCAAAGAAAAGGCCAAGAAGGAACTCAAGCCAAGGACCAGGTTGTTCACAGGGCACAAGATTGCCTGTGTTCCCCTGCCCTCTGATAGAGTGCGTCATTCTGTGACATGTTGGAAAATCTTGCTCATAGACTTTATCAGCATTTGCTGTGGAATGAGTCTCAGGTGCTTGCAGATCTCCTCACCCATCCTACTGATGCCCTTAGATATCACCTAGCCTTCAGGAGAAGAAAACATGACTCTGTCTGCACAATCTCTTGCCTCAGATATAGAAGAACAGATCTTTCTGCCTGACTTTTTATTCTGTGCCTTGCTCTTTCAATACTGAAGGTGGAACAATAGAAAAGAGACTATGTTACTAAGCACAACCAATAATTTAAAAGTCTGAATGCCTGCTTTGAATCCCCTTGATATTTTTCATATTTTATGTAGTTGCAGAAGATATGAAATTTCAAGAGGTCCAATAATACTCTGAGCCAATTCCCTTGCAGGGTGACTATGAAATGCAACACTTACTTTTAAGTATTCAGTCTCTTCTTATTAGCTCTCAGTCTCCAAACTAACTTCATACAGTCAAAAATTAATAAACTAACTGCAAAGAAACAGTACTAAACTCATGGATTCTCAGATGCACTTTCAGCTTGTCCATTGGTAATAAAAGCTCTTCCCTTGAGGTTAGTCAGTTCCTCTTAGCTGATTTCAAACAGATGACTGAGGCTGAATGCAAGCCTGTCTTTCCTACTATTCTAAGTTATTATCAGCTCTCACTGTTTTCAAGAGCTTCACAGTCTAGCAGTACAGCAGGTGTTCATTTACTACCACAGCCTTTCTGATTGCTTTCTGGTGGTGTGTATTTACAATCCAAATACCCACAATTATTGTGATGAGATTATGTTTACAAACCACCAATTACTAGCTGGCTAGAGATGTATCAACATACACTACTTGTGCATGTGAAGGTTGCAGGTTGGCGTTCAAGGACCATAAACAGGAAACATCAACATTTCTCCATTGAATATTTCATTGTTTCCCAGCTTTTTATTACTGAAAACAAATACCTTTTCTTGTGCCTGGGGTTAGAGTGGGAGGGAATAAATTATATTGTATTGCTACAATACCTTAAGTCTACAACTCACTAGAAAGTAGATTACATCCTTTATTGAGACCTCTTGATTTCACCTGCCTTTAGCCTTTGTTCACTCACATGCGCACAGAAAGATATATCCCTCTTTGCCATATCTTTTATCCAGACTTACAATTTCACAGAGTTTCTTTCCCGATGCCTTACAGACATTCAGTGTAGATGAAGCCTGACTTTATAGCTTTTAATACTTGAGGTGCTGTCATTAGGATAATCTGGGGGAAAACAGACCAACATTGTGAAATATTTTTGTGGCAGACAGCAATGCACAGATTGATCATAGAAGCAGGAGCCCTGGAGAGGAAAGTTATCAAGGACTATTAAAGCATGGGACAGTATCTGTTTACAGAGGAAATACAGCCAGCTCTTTCAAAATGCCTGAATCTTATCTTTGCCCAGATGATTCAAAAGTGTGTTTTTATTTCTACCTTCTATGAGTGAAGTCTCCATTTGTTTCAATTACTATTTTGGGGAATTGTTTTGGTTAGGTTACTTTTCAGATTTTAAAACTCTTTTTCTTCCTTCTCTTGTTTGTTTCCTAAGTCTTAAGCAATGTCCTACTGGAACTGGGAGTCTCTTTTCTGTATTGATATCCTCTGTTATTGGCACAAGGTGGTTTAGACAGAAAACTTCAGAAACATCTAGACAAAGAGGAGAACTGAGACATACAATGCCTAGCATGTTTTCCTCTGTTGGAGTCATGGGAAAAGACTCCAGCACTGGAATGGAAACATTAGGATAAATGTCCACATGTCTCCAAAGTGTGGGAGGAAAAGCATGTTCCTAGAGGGAAAAGACTAAGAAGGGTCCCAACTACATCTATTTGTTGCTTAAATTTTACAAGCTTTCAGTGGTGTGAATCTCACCTGAATTACATGAGACAGAAAACCCAAAAGCAATTCTACACAAGAGGTGCCACCTTTGAAATAAATACTTTCATGATTTTCATGGAGATCAAAACTGTTTATTTCTGCACAGTTTGTTGGAGCAAGCTTCAGAATAACACTACTTGCATTTTTTCGCTTGCTGTTTTCTCATGATGCAAAGTCACAGAATAACAGAATGCTTTGGGCTGGAAGGGAGCCTGAAAGGCTAAAGGCATCTTTGGTTCCAACCCTCCTGACATGGAAAGGAATCATTATAACATTGAGAAACAGTGCTGTTCCCACTAAAAATCAGTGCTGTCAATAAATTCATGCTAAAATTTACAAAACCTTTGACCACAAGATAATCTAACCCATTCTGATTTTACTTGATGTCCATTGCCATGAAAGTAAAATAACTCATTAAAAAAAAGTACTTTCAAATTAATACACCATGCCACCTAGTTCTGAAAATATTTTCACTTTATCATCCAACCTGGGAGTTAAATAAACTTATCTTCTGCAGACTATTAAACTTTCAGTAAATGTTACACATGATCAAGAGGTTTTAGAACCACAAACAAAAATATAAACACAACATGACATTCAGTGGAAGATGGTTTGCAAAGAGGTGCAATATCTATGTGAAGAAAAGGAAGTAAAGTAAAATTAAATTAACCAAAAGTTTGCAGATTTTACAGGTGAGGTGGAAAAATAAAAAGCAAACAACATTTTTCACTATTTTGCTTTTCATGAAGATGTTTAGTTTGTTCTTTTCCCACAACAGGAATTAAACCTATTCAAATGCAGAGATAAATTTAGAGCTAACACTGCTCTCCTGCTCAAATTGTGTGACAGAGAACTTCCCCACAGAGAACTGCATGAGGTAGGCACTGCCAGCAGGTTCTCCTGCAGCTGCAGCTTCTGTGCACAGATTGCAGCAGAGCTTTTTGTCAGCTTCTTATCTGAATAGTTCTTTGAATCTCAGGCATTTCCAAGGAAATTTTTGAATTTTTTTTTCTTTAAAATTATGTCTTCATCTAATCTTTTTAATGAAAGCATTTTGGTTGAATGCTTTTGACCTAGTGATAATTTAATAAAAAAATCCAGTTTATGTAAAGAAATAAGAGATCTGTGTTGGAAGAAGAAAAAATGTATACTTCAGTTTAGCAAATAACATAAAAAATATTGACAGATTTTGACAATGAAAATCCTGGATTTTATACCACTTACATCTGATTTTCATTTCCGTTTGTTTGTGAAATCTCTTGGTGAAAGGTTTCATGTCAGTAGTGATAGCTGCCACAGTGAAAACAAAACAATGGATGGCAGCTTGTAACTGGAACTGCCAAGAGGGGGAAAAACTGAAAATTTTCATTAGCGGGGCAACTGAAAACGTAGGTTTCACAATCTCTTTTTTTTTTTTTTTTCTGAAAAATTGGCCCCTAAACTATAATTTGTACTAGTGTTCTCTAAACATGTTTTCCAGAAAGAGAATTTACATTTAATGGAATAACTCAAGTGTTAACAAATAAAAATCTTTTATATGCTTACGTTCTTTACAAATGTGAGCTTGACTGCTTTGCTCAAAGCAATATAAGAAGCATTTAGCACCTTTGCAGGTGAGACTTGGGACTCTTTTGTCCCAGTGGTGATGACCAAACCCACTCTTTCTTTGTGCCCAGAGTCTTTACTCTGCATTCACAGTAAGAGCTACTATATAATGTCTCATTACAGAAAAAATTATAAAACAATTCTCAGAAGGCAACATGAAAAAGTAAAACTCCTAGAGAAGTATTTTATTTAAAATTCCCTTTTAATCACCAATTTGTCATCTTTCATTACTTAAATGCTATTTAGTTTGTAAGTAGGACTGAATGAAAAAGTTAATCTATTATGGTCTCCTTAAACACTGTATGGTATTTAGCTTTATTCTGACTAACAAAAAAATTTCCAACTCACACCAGAATCTTGACATTCTAATTAGCCGATAATACCAACACTTCTCATTCCTTCTCATTCACTTCTCATTTTTCTTTCATTACTGGATCCAATGTTAAAACATTATCAACAGAAAAAAACCCAACCTTTTTAACGCTTACTTCATTCAAGCAACAGTGTTTTAAGGCTGTGGGAAATTTAACACAGTAGGATGTTAGTTTATCTTGTTCTTTACCAGAGGAAAGAAGATACTCTCTATATAAATAGAATAATAGAATCATTAAGGTTGGAAGAGACCTTCAGGATCATCCAGTCCAACTGTCAACCCAGCACTACTACTCTAACCTCTAAGCCACTAAACCACATCACCCAGCACCAGATCCAGACATCTTTTGAATTTTTAAATTGCTCATTGCCAAGAAATTTTGTATTTCTCTTTTGATAAGTTAGGCGATTAAATTGTCCACAGAGTATTGTTCTATGGGTAAGTATAATCATGGAACAGGACAGTTAGGATGGGGCTTTTGGAGAACACTTAAATAAAACTAAAAGCTTCAAATTTATGATTATTCTGTTTGTTTATACATCTGTGCCACAGTCTTTCTAATGTGACCTTTATTTTCAGGATACCAGCAGCTGAGAGTTGTGTTATGGTGCACACAAAGGTGATTCAGGCCAAGTGTTCACAAATTATTCAGGAAAATAATTGGCACGGAGCATCCAGGCCTCAGGCAGCACCATTTCAAAGGCTTTTTCTTATCTACCCAAGTGACACACCCCTGAATTCCAAGGATAACCTTAAAATCAATCATGATTTCGATGAAGGAGATGCCTAAAGGCCAACTGAGATTTTAAGGACAACTGAGGACTTTCTATATTCAAGAATAACTAGCAGTAGGAGTCTCAATGGCTGAAGAAACCACTCCTTAGGCCTTTTCCTCTGTCTAGGTTGTATTTAGAGGTCCCAATGAAGGGGAAAGTTAGTGCAGGAAAACTAAGATAAATATCCTCATACACAAAATCCACAGCTAGGATCACCTGACAACTCTTGAGGTAAATCACCATCCACTACTTTGATTTCACTGTAGCAGATATCACTAGTGATTTGAGATATTTCAGCAACTGATTCCACAAACAAATGGAAATGAAAAGTAGATACAAGAGGTAAAAAAAGTCCTGGATATCACTCCCTTGTCTTTCCTAAAACTGATCATTTAAAATCTGTCTTTACAATGCATCATCACTAACACATTAAATGTGTGGGGTTTTAGATGGTCAATTTATACACATTAAATGTGCAGGTTTTAAAGCCAAGTCAGACTCACAGAAAGGGTTGTAAAGCATTGGAACAAACTGCCCAGGGAAGTGGCTGAGTCAGCATACATGTAGGTATTCAGAAGATGTGTGGATGTGGCACTTGGGGACATGGCTTAGCAGTGGACTTGGCAGCACCAGACCTACAGCTGGATTCAATGATCTTAAAGGTCTTTTCCAATCTAAACATCTATGATTTAGGCAAGCCTCTTGCATACAATTATCCAGAAAATCTCACCTAATCAGGCATGGTTTTATTGTACACATCTAGTGATATGATGACTTCTGTAAAGAAAATTTTTCTTATATGTATCTTGACCTGTAAACTCTGGCAAGTTTCCTAGTAATTCACAGCAAATCAGAAAATCTAGTGTAAGACAATTGTTCTTCTTTTATCATTTAATAAGCAAGAAAAATAGACATGAATCTCTGGGATTGTCTACTTCAGGAAGGTTCTGGGGATTTGATGACACCATGAATACATCGCAATCTTATTTGTTACATAATTTGCAATCAAGTTCATACTCAAATTTGCTGTAAAGAAAGAGAGTAAAGGGAGGAGGCAACAGCTTTTCTGAAGAGTTTTTTTTTCCATGAAAAATTCTGAAAATTGTTCCAGAACATCAATAAGTTACTTTGGACTAATGCATGCTGTAACACACTCATGTTCTGAATAAGCTACCTACTTTTCTTTCTTTTCCCTGTTACTTTTAATATTAGATGGGAGAAAGGAGAACTTTCACTTGATTTTCAAGAATCTTAAAGAAGAAATACTTACTTTATAGCTAAACTTAACCAGACAAAAAATAACAAAATACAATAGACTTGAAATGGAGCTAGCTACTGAGTGTAAAGTGAATAACAAAGTGAGAGATGAAGATTGTTTATTGTACATAATCATTTACTCATATTCAGTTCAGCATTTCTGTAGTTTGGGGTCACAGCAGTCTTGCCCAGAGATAGCAGCCTTTTAATGTCCTCAACCAAATGCATCAGTAAACTCAGGATGTTTGTTATTGACCCTTAAAACAGTAAGGAGAACCGCTCTCCAAAACTATATATGAGTCTTGAGCCAAATAAAAAAGTATTTTATCAAGCACTTTGAAATATTTATGAAGTAGTAACTCTGTCTGCCTTCTGTCTGCTAATTCACCTCTGACTAACAGCTCACTCCAGGACTTATACCATTATTTCCTACCTCTTCATGGTATTGAATCAGTGTCTTTTTTACCTGTGTCAGCCTCCTTATTCCTACTTTTGTCTTGCACACAGCATAGGGTAAGGAAACTGTGACCTGTCCTGTGGCTGTTTACAAAACAGAAAGTTAACACAACCAAAAAAGATAATCTGGACATTTAGAGTGACTACTGCATAGGTTTTCACATGGATACAAGTTTGCTCTTATGTTCTGTTCCTTTCGACACAGCAGTTGGCTGGCACTCCTGTCACCATGAGCACCAGCTGTTCCTCAATTTGAACTGAGGAAGACTTTTCCCACCAGCCTTCCTTCTACAGCAAATAGCAGTGAGAAAGCATTTTTGCTTCCCCATCTGCAGCAGGGGAGGGGATGAGAAGGATGCACGGCACTGTGCACAAGCTCTGAGTACGAGGAAAAGAGGCAGGGCTGAAGTGGTCACCAGGTTTCAGAAATAAACCTTAAATACTGGACTCCACACCAGATTTTACCAAACCTGACAGACACAGAACAGTGAAAATACTAGAGGAAATCAGAACAAATAGACTCCTGAGCTGGTAGATGGGGACAGGGAGAAGAATAGTCCCCTCCTGTAATCCAAGAGAAATCAATTAGTGACCTGATGAGCCACTTAGATGCTCACAAGCCTGTGGGACCAGATGAGCCATTCCAGGGTGATGAGGGAACTGACAGAAGGTCTTGCCAAGCCAGTCTCCATCATTTACCATCAGTCCTGGCTCACTGGGGAGGTCCCAGATGACTGGAGGCTGGCCAGTGTAATACCCATCCACAAGAAGGGCAGGAAGATCCGGGAAACTACAGGCCTGTCAGCCTGACCTTAGTGCCCAGCAAAGTTATGGCACAGATCATCTTAAATGCCATCACACATCACCTACAGGATGCCCAGGGGATCAGCCAGCATGGATTTATGAGGGGCAGGTTCTGCCTGACCAACCTGATCTCCTTTCATAACCAGGTGACCCACGTGGTGGATGAAGGAAAGTCTGTGGTTGTTTACCTGAACTTCAACAATGTCTTTGACACCATCTCCCCATAGGACACTGCTGGAAAAGCTGGCAGCCCATGGCTTGGACAAGAGCACTCTTGGCTGGGTTCAGAACTGACTGGATGGCTGGGCCCGGAGAGTGATGGTGAACGGTGCCACATCCAGGTGGTGACCAGTAACCAGTAAAGCTCCCCAGGGATGAGTCTACCATAAACAAATTTGCAGATGACACCAAGTTGAGTGTGATTATTGATCTGCTGGAGGGTAGGAGGCCTCTGCAGAGGAAAATGGACAAGGTCCTTGTACTTGGCACTGGTGAGACCACACCTAGAGCTCTGCGCCCAATTCTGGGCCCTCAATTCAGGAAGGATGTTGAGATGCTGGTGCATGTCCAGATAAGGACAACAAGGCTGGTGAAGGGTCTAGAACACAAGTCCTCTGACGAGCGGCTGAGGGAGCTGGGGGTATTTAAGCTGGAGAAGAGGAGGCTCAGGAGTGGCCTTTATCACTCTCCTCAACTGCCTGAGAAGAGGGTGTAGCTGGGTGAGGTCAATCTCTTCTTCCAGATAAACAGTGACAGGACAAGAGGACACAGCCTTCCCACTAGCCTTCTGTGCCAGGGGAAGTTTAGGCTGGAATGGGCTGCTCAGGGAGGTGGTGGAATCACTGTCCCTGGAGGTGTTTAAGAAAAGACTGGACGCAGCACTCAGTGCCATGATCTGGTTGACACAGCGGTGTTAGGTCATAGCATGGGCTGGATGATCTCAAAGGTCTTTTTCAATTTGGTTAGTGATTCTGTGATCTTAATGTAGTGCTGACAGGCCATACTAAGACTTCCTTCTTGTAGCAAATCCTCTCCCAAAAGCAGCAAAACTCCCAAGTTCTGATTGTCACAGGCACAAATATTCAGACTGGTACTTTGCATTTATCTGGAAGTGCCAGTGTCTTGCACTTTATGTCACATTCTTAGGTGTTTTCTTACTTAGAATTACATCACAAATAAATAACTGGGCCTACACAAAATCTTACATGACTAGCAATAGGAACCAGATCCTATTTATGTAGAATTTCTGGAAGGAAGCATGACTGACCACTGACTAAGAATTAGCCAACAGAAATGAAAAACTTATTTATTACTTTAAAGGTAAAGGAACACAGTGCTTTGATTCTTTGATTCTGTGATTCTGTGATGCAAACAGAAGGAATGGACTTTAAAAATTATTGCTACATCTCGGGCAGTAAAAGTGCCATGAGGACTCACACTATGTCTTTATTGTAAGCCAGCTGTGCTCTTTTACCACCTCACAGCTGATAAAAGCCCATTCTCTAAGAAGATGCTGTTGTCAGTGTTGATGGTTGCAAAATACTCCAGAGCAATTTTCTTTTCAAAAGCATGATATCAAGTGACTTTCACTTCTCTGCATGAAATATTCAAAATTTTGTAGTAATACTGCGGTAACACAGTAGTCTTTTTCACTTTTTTTCCCCACTGAGGCTTTAACATTTTTTTTCTTTGTACTAAGGAAGTTCAAAGCTTTTGTTTTCTAGTAACACAAAAATGAGGCTCCAATAAATTGACAATAAGATAAAAATTCCTTCTGAATTTTAAAAGAATCCTAATTCAAATGTAAGAATGCAAAATACTTCTAGCAAAGAACATGACTCAGAACTTTCCACCTCACTTTTTGAGTCTATAACTTGGGCTTTCCCATCCAGATGGAGCTCCTAAAAAATGCATCCCATATCCAAAATGAAAATACATTCTAATTACTTAGTTGTCATGAGAAAAGTCACACATGTTTGTGTTTACACAGGCAGGACAGCCACAGGAGCCCACAGGTTTTCATGTGTGACCAGGAATGTGTCCACAAGACAGGAAATGAAAAGGAGCCTGTCTTGTAAGGACCTACTGGTATTTGTTGAAAGGTAATGCTACTTGAAAGAATGCAACTGCTGGGATGTATTTTGTGGGAAGGATGTGAGCAATTTATTGAAGAAATAGCAAAACTTTTTTTCATCTCTTCTAAACCCTCTAGAAAGTTGTACAAAAGAGTTTCTGTTCATAATGCCTTTGCTCAGAATGGTTATGAAAGAAATAAATTGTCAGAACTCTTTGACCATTGACCTAAATCAGCATGCCACTTTGTTCAAATTCAGTCAATATTCATCAGTCCTACCACACATTGTGGTTACACCAAATGAATAAAGTGGGCAAACACGGCATGGCGCACTCAGCGGGGACATGGTGTGGCAGTTTGTGCAGGCAGTGTGAGCAGGACAGGCACCAAGGCACTGCCAGCTCAAGCACTTAGCCCAGATGGTTGTTGTGGTGTGATGTCATAGCCTGCCTCAGTTATCCTGGTCCTTCCCCAGGTGCCAATCACCTCTCCTTTCCTCCCACCCTGACCCCTGCTGAGTGCTGTCTGTCAGTCCTGGCATTCCAGAAGGGCGTCAAGTGATTGGCAGAGTTGAAAAGATGCTTTCCACCTGAGACCATTGGCCCATCCAGGTGTCCCTTCCACCTGAGACCTGCCGGCCCTGTACCTGGTTGGTGGGTTGTCTCTCTGTCCCTTCCCCCTCTCCCCCAGATAAAAGAGCAAGCAGACCACGTGGTTAGGGGCTGTTGGAGTTGTTGCCAGATTCAGAGGGCCACACGGTCCAGAATAAAACCTCTGGATCGAAACCTTCCATCAGAACCGACTCCTTCCTTCACCATCGCTTTAAAGCTTCTCCGACAGTGAGAACCTGAGGAGCGGAGGAAAACTACCGAGGAAAACTGCGTCCAGCCACTTACCTGGGGCTCTGCATGCCTGGACTTGTCCTCTCCTGCCCCGCCACAACATCCAGCTAGCCAATAGTGTCTCTGAGGTAAAACACCTCAGTTGCCGCTGTTTGGTTCAGACACAGGGCCAGGGAAGTGGAGGCACGTCCCAATCAGTAATATTGGTAATATAATTCCATAGATGGTGGTAATCATCTTCACCCAGAGAGCTCAGGTATGGTGCCCACTTGAAGAAAAGCTACTTCCTCTGTGTGCACCACAAAAGATGTGGTGACCCAAGTGGGTGGGTACAAGCTTTTGTACCCACAAAAGCTTGCTGTGTTCTAGATCTCAGGCTGCAGGGAGTGCCAGGACTTGGTGCTGCTGTCAGAGGGCAGCAGGGAGAGCAGCTCTGTGAGGTGCGATGGTCTGCTCAGCCTAGCAGAAGAGATGACACATGAAGTGTTAGGGACTCTGAGAAAGAGATTGACTGGTGGAGCCATACTCTGCCATGCCTCAGACAAACAGACCTGATATCCATTCTAGAGGAAGCCATGGACCCCCTACCTCCTCTCCACCAGCCAGAAGGAAGGGACCTTCAGGGTAGAGGGGAGTGAAAATAGGTTTCTGCTTGGGGTGGGAGGTGAAACCCCTCCTGACCTGCCTTATCTCCTCAAGTTCCCATATGCAATAGATACAAGGCCCTGGAATCTGAGAAGCAGGAAAATAAGGACCAGAGAAATGAGAATGTGAGTGAAGGTCCATCCAGGCTGATGAGGTTGCCTACGGCAGAGTGGTTTACCTGCCACATCACAACATCCTCAGTTAAGAAAAAAAAGAGCAGTAGTCATTGGGGGATTCCTCTTTGGAGGAATGGAGGGCCTGATATACCAGCTGGATCCAATCCAATAGGAAGGTGTGTTGCCTCTCTGTGACCTGGATAAGGAACATCACCAAGAAACTTCCCAGCCTTGTGCAGCCCACTAATGATTACCCACTGCTGGTTTTCCAGGTGGGTAAATGACCGAGTCCCAACAACAAGGGTGAAGATGCACTTGGGGACAGTTGGTCAAGGGGTCTGAAATTGTGTTATCTTCTATCCTGTCAGTTTCAGGAGTTGATGGGGCAAGAAACAGAAAAGCAGGTAGATGAACACCTGAAACTGGTGTTACCAGCAGAATTCTGAGGATTTTACCACAGGTCAGTTTATATGACACCAAGTCTGCTGACAATAAACGGGATCCACTTTTTTTGAAGGGGAAATCTTAGCTCAGGATTTAGCAGGGCTTATTGAGAGAGCTTTAAACTGGATTTGAAGGTGGATGTGGACATAGCCAGGCTTGACAGAGATAAGGTGTCAGAAGGGGAGAACTATAGCAACCAGTGAAGTAGCAAAAGGAGGCTTAAGAGGGGATATCTCAAGCAAGCACAAGCAGCCAAACAGTAACTGCTGGACAGGACTATAGGTGGTCCCTTTGTACCCCCACTGGGACATTGGTGGGGTACAAATAGAAGTCAAATACTTCTATAAAGTGCCTGCACACCTGTGAATGCAGTAGGGGTACAAACAGGAGGAACTTGATATCTGTGTGCAAAGGGCTTTGATCTTACTGCAGTTATAGAGACATGGTAGGATACATTACATGACTGGAATGCTGTCATGAAGGGTCACACATGCTTAGGAAAGACAGACCAAGAAGGTCCATTGGTGGAGCTTCCCTCTGTGTGAGGGAACACTTAGAATGTTTCGAGTTCTATCTGGGGTGGATGATGAGCGAATTGGGAGCTTATGGATCAGGATAAAACGGCAGACTAGAGTGACATTGCTGTGGGTGTTTGCTACAGCCATCTGATCAGGAAAAAGTGGATGAGAACTTCTACAGGCAGCTTGAAGCAGCCTCTAAGTCACAGGTTCTTGTGAGGGACTTTTACTCCCCTGTCATCTGCTGGAGAAGCAACACAAGAAAGCACAAACAGTCCAGGAGGTTCCTGAAAAGCATTGATGACAACATTCTGACACAGGAAGCAGAGGATCACACAAGGAATGGTGTGCTCCTCCGGGAATGATTTGCTGCTCAACTTCATAACAAAAAACAGGGGAGACCTTGTTGGAGGTGTGAAGGTTGCGGGCAGCCTTAGATGTAGTGACCATGAGACTGTGGAGTTCAGTGTTGGGCAAAGAGGAAGCAGGACAACAAGCATTCACAGACTACAGGAGAGCTAATGTTAGCCTCTCTAGGTATGTTCTTGGAAGTATCCCATGGGAACAGGCCATGCAAGGAAGAGAGGTCCAAGAGATATGGCTGATATTCAAGGGTTATTTTCTCCACACTGAAGAAGGATGCATCTTGACTTAAGCAAGGCATTATACATTGCCTCACCCAACCTCATAGGCAAACTCAGGACATTTGGATCAGAAAAGCAGAAAGTAAGAGGAATGGAGACCTTGATGAATAGCAGATCTCAGAGAACCCTAATCAACGGCACAAGGTCAGGTTGGAAGCCTGTCCCTTGTGGTGTCCCCCAAGGTTCCATACTGGGCCCAGTTTTCTTTAACTTATTCACCAGTGACTTGGATGTATGGGCACATGTCTCCTCAGCAAATTCACTGATGACACAAAGTTCAGAGGAGTGGTCAATACCCCAGAGGGATGTGCAACACTTCAAAAGGACCTTAACAGGCTGGAAGGATGGAAAGAGAAGAAACATCTGAAATTCAACAAAGGCAAGTGCAGGGTCCTGCACGTGGGGAGGAACAACCACAGGCAACAGGACAGGCTGGGGGTGACCTGCTGTAAAGCATCTCTGGGGAGAAGGACCTGGGGATCCTGGTGGACAACAAACTGTTCATGAGCCAGCAGTGTGTCCTTGGGAGCCAAGAAGGCTAATGGGATCCTGGGATGGATTAGGAAGAACATTGCCAGTAGGTTGAGGGAGGTGATCCTGTCCTTCTGCTCAGCTCTGGTGAGGCACATCTGGTGTGCTGTGTCTAGTTCTGGGCTCCTCAGGACAAAAGAGACATGGAGCTCCTAGAGCAGGTCCAATGGAGGGCAACAAAGATGATGAGGGGCCTGAAGCATCTCTTCTATGAGGGAACATTGAGGGAGCCAGGCCTGTTCATCTTTGAGAAGGGGTGGCAGAGAGGGGACCTCAGAAATGCCTGTCAGTATCTGAAGGAAAGGCATGAAGCCAGAGTATGGAGCCAGGCTCTTCTCAATGGTACCCAGCAACAAGATGAGAGACAGCAGGCAGAAACTGATGCACAGGAAGCTTCACTTGAACTTGGGGAAAAACTCCTTTATTGTGTGACTGAGCAGTGGAACAGGCTGATCAGAGATGTAGAGTCTCCCTCACTGGACATATTCAAGAAACAACTGGACACAATCCTGTGCCATGTGCTCTAGTATGACCTGGCTTGAGCAGGGAGGTTGAACCAGATGACCCACCGTAGTTCCTTCCAACCTGACCCATTCCATGCTTCCATTAGGAAATAAAACAATTCTAGTCCTTATGGTTATCATGAAGCAGTTGGAAAAGGAAACTATACAACACTCTACAGACATTAAAATACCATTAAAATCTTCACATTTCTAAACTTTTTCCCCTTCCTTGTTCTCTCACTGACTTAAAACCAGCTTCACAACATTTTGGCAATTTGAACCATGTCTGAAGCTTTGAAATATGACAAAGTTGGGAAAAAGTAGTAGGGCTGGAGTCCCATTAGTTCACTACCACATTATGCAGAAAACAGTTTATTTTATTATACATATTCTCTGATGCACAGTTGTGTCTATTAGCTTTTCACCAACAGCATAATCTTCACTCCTTTTTCTATTGTAGACCTCCTTACAGCTTTTGCTAACAGGGCTGCAGTGTCTTTAGAGATGACAAGGGCAATTCCATCCGCATTCCCTCTCTGAACTTCTGTCTGAAGCACTCTCTCAGCAGCTAACCTACTACTTTCCAGCTGGTGGGCAATTGTGTTCTAGTATTTTCTCTATGTGTAACCCACTGCTCTGAGAGAGATACCTTTCATGCATTCAATCCTTCCTCTCCCAGATTGTGTTACATACACAAGGATTCTGAGGTTACTAGTTTCTGTGTAGGAGTGAAAATTAGATGAAAAATGCATTAGATAAAAAATACAAGCATGTCTTATACAGGTGGGCTGGGTCATTCCTATTTATCAATCTGGTTGAAGTGTGCCAATGCAAACACAAAAGGTGATCTCTATTTCACCTCTCTGCATGGTGGTTATCCCCTCCTATAATGCCAGTTATTAGATACAGGTACTGAGTCCTGGGAAAAGCACCTATTCGTTTATCTCAAGGAAGAGAAGACCTGCCTACTGTCACCAGCCATATCCACCCACACTTTGTGGCTGCAGAATTGACTGGAGCGGTATGCTCCCTGCAATGTTTTCCTGTGCCGAAAGGATGCACCTGGGGACATCGATATCTATGAGGAAACCCATCATAGGCATTCAGATCACTCTGTTCTGTTTTCCCCAGTGGGAAAATGGCTTAAAGTAAGGGGGTGCTACCACAGAACAATGATACTAAGAATATTATGTGGTGGAAGAAATGTGTTCAGGACATAAGCAATGTTTAGGAAAAGCTGCAGGAGATTATTTCACCATGGAATGGAAACTTGGCTCCCTGCAACAGCTTTGCAGCATGGACTGAAAATTCAGAGCATCCAAACTGCATGAAAGTACACTTAAGAATAAATAGAAGCATATTCTTGTTTAAAAAAAAAAAAAAAAAACCAAAAAAAAAAAAAAAAGAAAACCAAAAAAAAACCAAAAAACCAAGAAACACATAGACTAAAGACACAAGATATTGGATCAATTCCAAACTAAAGAGAGGTAGAACAAAGGAAGCTAAATGGGCCTCAATTTAGAGACTCTTCCTTGCTCTGAACTTTTCTTGCTAATTCCATTCTGTGAATAAGAGGAAATGTTACTCTGTTTGTTTGACCATTTTCCACTGGCCAAAATAACTTTGGGGCACCGAATAATAAGCAAAGCTGTTTTCAGGGAAAATAGTCTCACTTTCCATTCCATACATACAAGATGTTAAGCAGATTTGTCTGCAACCAGGTATCTCTGGCTCAGAGGAAATTTGAAACAAAAGTAAACTCTTGGAAATTCTGTGTGATCTGAAGGTGTTAGAGTAAAAAATGCAACAAGAAAACCAGCACTTGTATTTCCAAACAGCCCCAAGAGTTTAAGAGCTATTATTTCAGTCTGCGCATCTTTTAAGATGACAGCAAAAGAGGGAAACCAGACAACAGCAACTGAATGGCCTGGAGTCCCACGCGTTGCTATGTTTCCTTCCTGGGTCCTTTTGAATCTGGTCAGACAACAGAACAGGAAATGGAAACTGGGCAGCCCTGTGGGTCAGGGTATGGGGCATAGACTTTACAAGTTCAAGAAATGTGCTCTGACCTGGAGGCAACCCAGGGAGACAACAAGCAGTGATTTTCCAGCCACACTCAGCTCTCTCAATGAGTTTCTTAATAGGTCTTACCAGGAATTTGGTTACAGAGAAACTTAATCTCCAGCAGCTTCCTGATTTTTAAAACCTCTCCGTAAATTCTGTATTTGTTCTATAGCTTACAGCTATATTTCCATAGCTTTTTTAACATTACAGTGTGGACAGTTTTCAGATCATTCTGTACCATGCTTTGTATTTTTCTACAGGGTGTTTAGTCTCTGTTCTGCTTTCTAGGTAGGGGAGAAAGGTAAAAAATGCAATAGGTAAAGACAATGCAAGAGAAATGTAACTTTACTGAAAATTGTTTATGTTCTCAATAGTTAACCCTAATTAAATCTTTTTGGTTTAATTAAGGTCACTTGCAAAACATTTTTGAAAAGATTTGCTCCTTCTAAGAAAGGTTTGGCTCATAACATTTTATTTGTCCAGTCCCAAGTGAAAATCACTTTCAAATAAATGCACTAATAAAGAAAAAAAACCCCTAGTTCCATGATCAGTACAATTTTTACTGAGAATTGTCAACACAACTACAGAGTTATATCAGGTCAGTGCTTTAAAAAGACAGGTTTTCAAAAACATCTTTCTCTGGGTAAAAACATAGCCTAAATAGCAATTTGACTTAACCAGCTCAAGAATGAAGCAATGCAGACATCCAACCCAACTGTTTGTGGATGGGAGAACAAGAAAAAAAATTTTGGTAACAACGTTAAGGATATAAGTACAATAGTTTTGAAAGCTCTAATCCTACTATCCCTTACTGCAGTAAATTAAACTCCAAATCTAATACAGATCAGAACAGACTTTTACTTTGGGTGGCAGTACTTCCACACACAGTTTGAAGTTTAGCAGGTGCTCACAGTGCTCAGTCAAGGGCTGCACATCACTTTCCAGCACGTAGCACCCTACAGCCTCACTACGTAGCTACAGCCACACTACATAGCTACAGCCAAATAGCTCATGGTCCAAGTAACTGCATCCTCCTCACACCAAGTCTGGCAACTTCTACTTCAAACTATCTGGCCTCACAACAAGGGAGAATATCAGCCTATTTCCTCTGCCAACGAAAAACATTCACTGTGGTGATGATTTTTCAACAGAAAAAGCTACAGAACCAATATAACGCTTGTGTCTTATGGTGTTACAGGAAACTATCAGAGTCCATTCCTCTGGCAGGTGGCACTGATTTGGAACAGCAGTGTCGTTATAAACGCACTTCCCTGTCTTCTGCCTAATCAACATTGCTGGGTGAGAAAACAAATACCTCTTTATCACAGCCTGAGCTAGACTCTCTTCTGCTTCTTCATTTATTCATACCATAGAAAAATAGAAGGAAAAAAACCCCACAAGTGTCTTAAATAGCTGCAGTAATCACTGAATTACATTCACTTCATCTCAGACAACTACTGCAGGGAAACACTCAGCCAATGTGGCTGGGATGCAGCAATAGAATCAAGCTACATCCCTATGGGATAAGAGCAGTTTCAAGAGGAGGCAGTGGCACAAGGTTTCCCTTGGTAAGCACCCTCACCCAGAGCCCAGTCTGCAAAAAAGTGCCACTGAGTGTGCCAGTGCCAGGGACAGCCCCATTCCCAGAGAGCTGCTCTCAGTCCCTGTTGGGCAGCAGCCCTGATTGCTTTATGAAGCCGCCCAGGTCTGCAGGCCAGGGCAGCACCAAAGCCTGCCTCCCCAGCTGCAAGGTCTCTAAATGAACACATGAGCCAACTTGCTTTCTTGCTAGCTCTGTTGGCTGCTCCTACCATGCTAGATTCAGTCAAATTTTCAGACACCTCTACTCCTTTAGAAGGTATGGGGACATTTGCTGTCTTTTTTCATTTTTTCTTCCCCACTGAATTTGAGGCAGACAAGCCATTATAACTTGCAGAGGGCTTATCCACTAGCTATATTTTTCAACTGATGCTTATGGACTGTAAATATTTGATCATTGCAGTCTGCAAGCAGTGCACAGGAGTGGTCCCTTCTGTTTGAGTCTGGATGCCATTACCACATGAGCTGCACCAGCTCTGTGTTTTTTGAAGACCAGCTGCCTACTTAGCTGCCAGCTTTGAGATAACTGGTTTTCCATGACTGGGAATCCCAGGTATAAGCCACCATCTGTGGTAACAATATACACATAGTCTGCATATTTGCATCCTAGCAGTGTTTTTCATAATTAAACAAGACAAGGTTGACTTTCTTGGTGTCACACACAACATAAACAACACACACAACAACATAAATACTTTCACTAGAAAATGTTAGCACTCATCTTTTATAGAGGTACTTTTGATAACATAAACAGGGAAATATTTCTGATTAAATCCTCCTTTACTACTTAAGCAACCAAACATAATGGTATCTGTAAGGGAAAGTTTGAAGATCCAAAATTATTCTGAACTAAGACCTTGCAGAGTTGCTGGGGAAAAGAACTTGAAAGTCTGGTCTCTTAATTGCAAATATTTTTTGCAGCAGAAACGTCTAATGACACATCAAACTGCTTTTGCATGTGAAGTCCCACTGGTATAAGCCATATCATGTAGCAATGAACACCCAGCACTAATTTAGATATTCTGACTTTAAATCATCCTCTCCCTAAGCTCAGAAATGTGCTTGGGAGAACTCCAGCCACTCCTCCACTGCAAGAACCATGCATCAAATAGATCATGAGTTGTCAGGGACCAGGCCCAAGATGAAGGAGATGTGCTTGTTCCTTCTGAAGTCATCATTTTCTCAGTGGATTCTGCCGTGCTTCTCAAGGTCTGCCTCTGCAGGCAACTTCTGAAAAGCCCCAAGAGTCCACATAGTGCAATGGAAACAACAGAGCCTGAGCTTTTCTTTCCGGCTGTGTGATCACAAGAACAAGATGGAATTGCTGCTGTCAATCATTTCTCGCTTGGATAAGGAAGATTCTGGTAGAACTAAACTGCGTCAATCTCCTCCGCCTCTCCTCTCTTGAGGAACTGTTTCCTAATAGGCTCACTGGCCATCCTAAAAGAATGGGCATTCCCATCATTTTTTCAGTTAATTATTTTTGGATAAGTCATACTATCTACCCACAGCATTGAATCACAGCTTAATATTTTTTGTAGCATATACATTTATTAGGTATTTCAAAAACTCAAAATTAGAGTCCCATTGACTTCAAAAGTTCAAGGAAAGAAGAAGGGTAAGTTAAAAAATATAAATACAGATATTGGAAGTTTGACCCTCATAAATACCTGAAGTCCATGAAAAACCTGGCAGAGTCATATGCTGTGCACTTCTCAGGCTAATGAGTTATGACAACATAACAGCAACTGTTTTAGAAGTCATCTTTTACAAGTCTCTGACGACATTTAAAGCAGAGTAATTCTGTGAGTTGTGACATGGCACTTACAATCAAACCTCTAAGACAGGTGTGAGAATTTCACAAAAATCCCTTCATCCTGAATGGTAATATTACCTATAGCTTAAAAGTCTAATAACACCATTGACAAATGTGTTTCAACCCTTAAACATATAGCAGCAGTCATAAATGTTATGCATGTACATAGGGTAGTCACATCCAAGGATATGGTCTGTAATCACTTGGTCAATGTTTCTGAACAAGGCTTTGAGTTCTGTCTCCTCAGAGGCAGCTGTGTCTGTCAGCTACACTAAATGCTGGGATTCTCAGGCAGCTTCCAGAGTTTTGGGTTCATTTCTCTTGTGAGAGCTCTCTGCATTCAGCCACAGCTTTATATTACCATTTGTACGCCACAGTCATTAAGCATGATATTTGTACCCACCCTTCAAAACTGACACAAATCTCTTCTAAAAGCTGGCTTTAAAACCCAACAGTTGCCATATCACTTATTAAAGCTTCATTTCACTATAGCTGTTTTGACAAGACATTAAGAAAGAGGTAGGTTCAAAGATCTGCACTCAGATGGAGCCTGGTCCCAAGAACAGAGACCAATGCTGCCAACAGAGAAAATTTAAGGATGTGGTAGTTCAGGCAGCAAGAATTCTGCATTCTGTGCAGAGAACCCAGTGGAGACATTCCACACCTCAGGGGTATTCCCAAGGAAGACCCATAGTGCACTATACAGCAGCCCTTAGCAAAGACAAAGGAAAATGCTGGAAGACCTAACCCTGAAACAATTCACCATGAACTGCCTTTCCTTTGGACTATCACAGATATATATGTACAGAGAGAAAATGCAGTGCACTGGCACTCCTATTTTTGGACAGGCTTCTGAGCAGAGACAATAAATAAAAACTTAATGGTTGGAGTTGGAGGAAGTAATCTAATGGTGCAACTCTCAACAGCTTAGGCTTTTTGTCTCCATGCACAAGCAAGAACACAATAATGGCCATAGTAGGTTGGACTCAGGGCTGACTTATGTCCTGCTCTCCATCCCAAAGCATATACTGCAGACACTCAGCTGACTCAGAGAACCGAACAGAGCAACAGAGGCTGAGCCCATCTGTCCCTCTGACTCTGAGGAGCCCTGGCTGCTATCTCAGGTACACAGAGCTGAACATATGTCCCTTTTCCCTGTCTGTCTGAGGAGTGACTAAGCTTAGTGCGAAACCAGGAAATATCACGCTTCCCACAGAGCTGAATGACAGGAGGATCCAACTCTTTAATTGCACCAGATTGTGACGAGTTTTGAGGCAACATCTTGGTAATAAATGTTAAAAATGTTGCCAAAACGTAGTGCCTGTGGACCAGGACTCAGAGAAAACAGGGTATGGGAAAAGTGACAACCTGCAAAGGGTTGTCAGGATGTCAGGGTGACATGCTTCTCCATTAGCCCAAAGGAGAGTTTGAACATGCTTTGAAATCATGCGACAACCTGGAGCACGGGACAACACCTAGGCCCTGATGAATTATAAATTAAATCAGCAGACCTAATTTCATCATCAGGTCAGTCTATCCGGCCTTGAATGAGTGTTAGATATCAAGATGTCAACTTTACATGAACTTACTTCAGAAGCTAAGTCTTGCCTGCATCTTTCATGAGTGGACTAAGGCAGTAGTCCATTCTTCACACTTAATTGATTTCATCACTGCATACCAAAACATCTTCTTTTCCTCCACTCTGTTCCTCCACATATTTTCTGCTAAAGTGTCCCTAGTGAAGAAACTGAAGACTGTGCTTTACTTTTAATTCATATGCCAACAAAACACCAGTATCTGATAACAAGAGAATAATCAGAAACTGACATGAAAGATAAATTTACTGTAAATATAGCTTCAAATGAGATAAATATACAAATACCAAATTAATTTTATTAAGAGAAAGCATGCAGATAAAAGCTGTATTTATAGTCAAAGAAATTTTATTCCTCTAATAATGTATTCATGAGGTGAAAGTGAAGACACTAGCTAAACGTGACCTAAGTACTTAACTTCAACTCCGAACTGTGTAATTAACAATGTTAATTATGGTCATGCCAAAACAAGGTTAGGCACAGCTGGAGATAGAAAGTGTGTTCTAGTAATTGAGAGATTACCCACCAATAAAAGACAAACAAATAAGCCCTGCCAAGTTACATTGCATATTTCAATTTTCCATGGGTATATTTTATTTTTCTTCTGTGCAGCTATTCCCTCTGTAGTTTTAGTTTATGAGACAAGGGCAGTGTACCTTGAGAAAAAGTGCTAAACTTCAAATACTGCTATTACTCCTGGCACCATGCTTTTTGTTTGTTCCCATGATCAAAATGCTTCAGCATTAAAGTAACATGCCTCAGCATGTTATTTCATTTTCAGAAGAGCATAAGAGAATGGAAAGTTAAGTTGGGACAACATTTCTCTTTTCAAAACATGCTTGCATTTGTCACATGAAACTCAGGAACTGTATGCTGTTTCCTTGAAAAATAGGAGAGAGTAAGTAGTATGATAATCAGTATTTTGGAGAAAATATTTTGGAGTAGTTTTCTCTCCATCTGTCTTAAGAAAGAAGCTTAACAATTGCAATAGCTAATGTGCCAATAAGTCATGGCAAATCAAACTCTGGGATTTGAGGCATCAATACTTGAATAAACCTTTCTTTCCCACTTCTGCAGGTCTGGTGGTGGGTCTTTTTCCAAAGTAGTATTCATGATGATCTCCATCTGTTTGGGGCAACAGCATGTTCAAAAACAAGGGCAGTAAGCATGAGTCATTAACCAAATTGCTCTTGTGTATATGTACACTGAACACCCACGGGCCAAATTACACAGAAACAGCCAACCTATCACTTGTTCTAATTCAGTGTAACATAATAGCAGAAAGATTCACAGGGTGGGAAAATCCCATTGTGAAAAACAAGTTTTTAAGAATTGGTGACAGATACATGAAATCAAAGGTAATAAATACAGGTTTTAGCTTTAGAACTAGATACTGAATTATCTGTAACACAGCATTCCCACTGTTCCAAAAAGAGTGTATTTAGTAATCCACCAGAGCTACGTAGAGTCCTGTCAACAACACTCACTTGAAGGAAATAAGCTTTCCATTCTATGATCATAAAATCAAAAAATTGCAGCATCATAGATTTATCTGATTTGGAAAGGACCTTTAAAGTTCATCTAGTCAAACCTTCCCTGCAATAAGTAGGGACATCTTGTACTAGATCAGGTTTCCCAGAGCACTTTCTGATCTGACCTTGAATGTTTCCAGTGATGGAATATCACCTCCCAGGGAAACCTGTTCAGGTGTTTCACTATCCCCAATATAAAAAAAATCTTCCTTATATCTAGCCTGAATCTACAGTCTTTTGGTTTAAAACCATGAACCTCTGCGCTATTGCTACAGTGTCTACTAACATGTCTGACCCCATCTTTCTTATAAACCCCCTTTACATACTTGAAGACTGACACAGACTCTCCCTGGAGACTTCTTTTGTTATCATCTTTCTATTCTTGCTACTGATGCTCAGAGAGAGATACTCATTTTCAGAATGCAAATGTCTGACATATACTCTGATTGATTGGTCGATGTTGCTTACAAACATCTTGGGACCTTTGAGATGTCTTTATGTCACCTAATAAGTCATTTGCAAGGAGCAGCTGTGAGTGCTTTGCCATGCATCAGCAACTGGAACTTTAGCCCAGCCTATGCACATGCAGGAGGGCAAAGCAAGGAAGAGCAGAAAGGCATGCACATTCATGGAAGCAGCAGCTGAGGACAAGAAAGGGAAGCACAGTTACTGTGCAAGGCACTGTCCTTATCCAGAGTTCCTTCTGCAGTATAGCTCACCAGAAGGGTCCCATTGAGAGATGGTCCAAGAAGACTGAACCAGATGGCTTGGCAGCAGGCTGCAGTGCTGCTTTCAGGAGGATTCTGAGCCAGAGGTCATGTACAAGACACAAATTGCCATAGAGGCAGCACAACTTCAGATCCTTTCTAGATCAAAAGACTATGCACAACAGCTAGAACTTGAGTCATGGGCTATGTCTGGACTCCCAAAACAGGAGAGGGCCAATAAAATTCATATATGAACAGCACAGTGCAGATGCTCTGAAGTGCCCATGAACGAGCAGCACTTATAATGAATGCAAGAGCATGTTACTGACTCCCAACACTTGCTGTGCTTGTTCATCTGCAGAAATGTCCCATAGCATAATAAGATTATTTGGAGGAGTTACTGCTTTTCTCTTTGTTAACACAGAAGGCTGGTACTGGCAGGGCTAAATTTTGTATGATTCTCTAGACACAAAAAAGTCTTAGCTGTCCTCTATGTAAACCAACTGAGACTGAAAGTCTATGAGAACAGCAAGAAAATAGCACTACACAAGGATGCTGATGAACTCTTGTGCTTGGTTCTGGGCAACAATCTTGAAGTAGACTGAAATTAAATTGGAAACTAATATGGTGACAGAACAGACACAGGCCTGCCTGAGCTGAAAGGACTGAAGGATTGGTGTGTTTAGCTTAGCAAAGTGAAGGCTGGAGAGGGTATGTTCACCATCTGTAAATTATCAGGGGCTAAACATCAGGGGAAGAATGAAATTATTTGGGGAAAAGCAGAGTGTTGGCACAAGTGGCTCAAACTGGTTTTGAATATATTTAAGCTGGCTTTTTGAAGTTTTTTTAACAACGGGTGTGAAGCTTATGTAAAAGGTGAAAGGAGGATAAAATCCATGGGTACTTACATGCCAAGATTCAAGAAAGGTCTCAAAGTATCAAGGTTGCTTAAGATTACTGCTTAAGATTACAAGAGAGCAAGACAAGAAGGGCAAAGGCAGTGTCTTCATTTTACATTCCTTGTCAGGTTTCTCCATTAGCCATTATTCAGTGGTAGGCAGTCAGACTGCACAGTTTGTCAAAGTTCCTGCTTACTTATGGCTACTTAATGCATGCAAATATGTAAATGCATTAAGCAGAAATCAGTCTGATGGATATAGTCAGTGTGATGTGATGTGATGATGTGATGTGATGTGATTGATGTGATGTGATGTGATGTGATGTGATGTGATGTGATGTGATGTGATGGTCAGAAAAGGACCAGTGACCAAGAGCATAGATAATAATTTCATAAATGCTCTAATTTCCATTTTTAAAATTTATCCATCCACAAGGTTGGTTGTGCTCTTTCCTTTTTAGTTTAGGTAGTGCATTTCAACATTTTACTCCTTTTAGCAGCATACCATCTAAATCATGAGGTGATTGGTGACAGCCAACATGGCTTCACTGAAGGCAAATTGTGTCTGACAAAAAATTGGTAGCCTTCTATGATGAGATTATTGCAGTGATGGATGAGGAAAGAGCAACAGAGGCCATCTACCTGAACTTGTGCAAAGCATTTGACAATAGCCTGCATAACATCCTTGTCTCTAAACTGGAGACACATGGATTTTCAGATGGAACAATTGTTGGATAAGTTGTTGGATAATTTCTTATCCAAGTTGTTGGATAAGAAATTGGCTGGATGGTCTCATTCCAAGAGACGCAGTCAACAGCTCACGTGGAGACCAGTGGCAACTGCTATTCCTCAGGGCCCAGTATTGGGACCATCACTGTTTAAAATCTCTGTCAGTGACATAGACAGTGTGATCAAGGGCACCCTTGGCAAGTTTGTCATTGAAACCAGGCTGTGGTGTGCTGTCAACACACTGGAGGGAAGGGATGCCCTTCAGAGGGAGCTGGACAGGCTGGAGAGGTGGGCCTGTGTGAATTTCATGAAGTTCAATAAGGCCAAATACAAAGTCCTACACCTGGGCTGGGGAAATCCCAAGTACAAACTGGGTGGGGAATGGATAATGAAGAAAAGGACTTGGGGTGCTTGTGGTGAGAGGCTGGAGGCCAATCATGTCCCAGGCTTCATCAAAGGGAGTATCGCCCGGATTTGAGGGAGGTGATTCTTTCCATCTTCTCAGCTCTCATGAGACCCCATCTGGAGTGCTGTATCCAGCTCTAGGGTCACCAGCATAGAAAAGATGTTGACCTGTTGGAACGAATTCAGAGAGACATGAAGCTGATGGAAGTAGCACCTCTGCTATGAAGACAAGTTAAGAGAGTTGCAGCTGTTTAGCCCAGAGAAGAGAAGTCTCTGGGGAGACCTTGCAAAGGCCTTTCAGTACCAAATGGGGCTACCAGAGAGATGGAGAGGGACTTTTTGTAAGGGCAAGCAGAGATGGGAGGAGGGCAAATGGCCTTAAGCTGAAGAAGGGTAGATTTTGATTAGCTATGAGGAAGAAAGTCTTTACTGCGAAGGTGATAATGCACTGGCACAGGTTTCCTGGAGAAGTTGTGGATGCCCCAGCCCTGGAATTGTTGGACAAAGTCCTGAACAACCTGGTCCAGTGGAAGGTGTCCCTACCATGTCAGGTGAATTGGAACTAGATGATCTTTAAGGTCCATTTCAACGCAAGTAATTCTAAAATGCTATGATTTAATTATCTGCTTGGTTAAAATTCCAGACATGCCCTAAAAGTCAGTAAAAGTAATAATTTCAATAGGCAGGTAGGTCTATTGAAGTCCTAAGGAAACCAATTTACAATTATTTGAGCATGAGATCTTATGAAAAGAGAAAGATGCTTGGAACTGCTGCAAGTAAAAGTGAAAGAGATGATCACCCAATCAGCTGAGAGATGGAGAAAGGAAATGTGTCTCAAAATTTGCTTTTTAAAGAGAGCAAATACTCAAAGAGAACCTCCAGTCACTAACATTTGCACAACATCAGCCAGAAAAGTCTGGCAGTTTTTCTTATTTTCAGGTAAGTTTGCAATGAGATAGGTGAGTTGCAAATGTCAAATAGTATATTACAAAACTATAACAAAAACTCTCCTGACTGGCAGAAGTGCTCACTAGTGGCTCAGCAGTAGCCCTTCAATGCTCTCCCCCAATAGATTCAGCCCTCCACTGTACACAGAACAAACCATCTAGCTATGAAGCATGTCAGATACAGTACATCCTCAAAAGAAGTAGATATTATGTTCCACTCTGGATGATCCATGTAAGACTGCCTGACCCACTTTCAAGTCCACACTTGCTCGGGAACACATGCAAAAGAAAAGAGACATTCTGCAGCATGTTCCCAACTAATGCTGTTCAAATGGATATCCCACTGCTCAGACCAGGCAAAATTTAGGTAAAATTTAGCACATGCAGGCCACAGCATTCCTTTCTATGCTTTTGTCTACTGATGACAGCATGCACAGAGCAGGGTAGCCTGAACCTATCTCTATTGTTTTTAACAGACTTTCAGCTCTTAAACAGTGTTTCCTTTTCTGACTAAATGATGGTATGAAATGCTTGGCCTTATCATCACCCAGATTATGCTTGTAGGCAGGAAAAATATTTCTCTGCTGCAAAACTATAGCAGCAAAGCTGCCTAAAAATTGGCATGCTTTAACACACACTCAGAGAGGACTGTTCGGGTTCTGTTGGGCAGACTGAAAACTATTTTTGCACCTGCAAGGCAATCTTCTGCTATGGGATGAGATTGGTATACAATCAGGATGCAACAGCAGATCTAGCATGCAGTCTCATTCTGTTATTCAGACCCATTCTCTAAATTTCTATCATCCCTTGGATAGGGTTCAGTAGAGGGCACTCACATTGTACAGAGCAAAAAGAGCTGGGATAAGAACAGGAAGTGAAAGAATCCTGTTCCACAACTGGTGACATAAAAATTAATGTTTCATAGCCAGTCACGATAGAAATAGACATTATCTAATGCAGCTTCAGCAAATTTGCCAACACCAAAAGTTGAGTGTTGCATTTGACATGCCTGAGGGAATGGATGGTATACAGAGGGAGGACCTGGATCATTCCAGAGGTGGGCCTATCAGAACTTCATAATGTTCAACAAGGCCAGGTGCACAGTGTTGCACCTGGGCTATGCCAACCCCTGGTATCAGTCCAGGCTGGGGGATGAACAGATGGAGAGCAGCCCTGGGGAGAAGGACTTGTGGGTGCTGATGGATGAGAGGCTGGACATGACCCAGCCATGAGCACCCCCAGCCAGAAAGCCAAACATGTCCTGGGCTGCATCTAAAGCAATGTGAGCAGCTTCTGCTGCTCTGCTCTAGTACGCCACCAGCAGGAGTACAGTATCCAGCTGCCAGGTCCTCAGTACAGGAAAGTCATGGAGCTGCCGGAGCAGGTCCAGAAGAGATCCACACAAATGATTAGCAAGGAGAAACATCTCCCATATGAAGAAAGACTGAGAGAGTTTGAGTTTTTCAGGTTGGAGAAGGGAAGGGTACAGGGAGCCATTATTGTAGCCTTCTGGTACCCAAGGTGGGTAAGATGGAGCAGACTTTCAGTAAGGCCTGCAGAGATAGAAAAAAGAGGTAATTTTTTTAATCCAAAGAGCAGATAGATTCTGACTGGATGTAAGAATGGCATTTTTACAGTGAGAGTGACTGGAAAGCTGCCCAGGGGAAAAGGACCTGGGGGTGGTGATCAGAAGTGGCTGAACATGAGCCAGCTGTGCCCAGGTGGCCAAGGAGGCCAATGGCATCCTGGCTGTATCAGCAACAGTGTGGCCAGCAGGATGAAGACAGTGATCATCCCTCTGTGCTTGGCACTGGTAAGGCCATTCTTCAAGCTCTATGTCCAGTTCTGCAAGTGAGTTCTCCCTCACTACAAGGAGGACATTGAGGGACTGGTGCATGTCCAGAGATGGGCAACAAGGCTGGAGAAAGGTTTAGCAGCAAGGTGGGGTTCAACCTCTTCTCCCAGGCAACCAGTGAGAGGATGAGAGGACACAGCCTCAAGCTGCGCCAGGGGAGGTTCAGGCTGGACATCAGGAAGAATTTCTTCATGGAAAGGGCTGGCAGGCATTGGAATGGACTTCCCAAGAAGGTGGTGAAGTTAGCATCCCAGAAAGTGTTCAAGAAACACCTGGACATAGCACTTGGCGCTCTGTTCTAGTTGACAAGGTGGTGATTAGCTAAAGGTTGGACTCATTGATTTTATAGGTCTTTTCCAACCTAAATAATTCTGTGATTCTTTAAACACTTGGAACGGGTTACCCAGAGAGTTTGTAGATGCTCCATTATAATATTGAAGGTCAGGCTGGTCTGGGCTCTGAGCAACCTTATCTAGTTAAAGAGGTCCCTGATTAATGTAGGGGGCTTGGATTAAATGACCTTTAAAAATCTCTTTCAACTCAAATAATTCTATGATTCTATGATCATAAATGAGAATAACTTTGCAAAATAAAAATACAAACCTCCTTGCTGAAACAGCTATGTTGTTGGTGCTATTTACAGATGAAGGAACAAGGGTCCTATTAACTGAATAGTATAAAAGGATGCCTGCAACAAGAGTGCTATGTAAGGGAGTTTAGAAATCTACATTTCCATTGCACTAGTTATCATCTTGCAGCCAATATGTGAGCAAAGTCAGATACTGCTTCATTATCATGCTTTTAAGCACTTTCTCTTTTAGGTGCTATGTGGTTCATCATCTTTGCTCTTACTTTGAGGGTAACTCTATGCATCACCTTAATTTTCTGTGACAGGATGCAAATGGCATGGCACTTCAGAAAGGGGTGGGCTCATATCCTGTACATGATTAGGTAACATTTTCTCTCATGTCTATCTTGAAACTATGAGGCATTAAAGCGTTTTCATTCAAGTTTCAACAGCATGATGAGAAAGTACCTTCAACCAGAATGCCCATGCCACTGTCTCCAGAAGGCTGTTCAAGGCCAGCCTCATCCATATATTTAGGGAATGAGTCAACTCACAATATGTGTTATACTTTCTAAGGCCAGCCATGTCTTTATGGCAACCCAGATTTTCTCAGATCCCTTTGAATTATTAATGACCACAAATCACTGAGGTGAAAGCCCTCGGCAGAGTTTGCACAGAGGCTATCTCTTTCCTTCATTAACTCATTAAATGTGACAAACAACATGATCTCCAGAATCCACTGATTTCCAGCATGAGGGGCAACTGGCCTTTTTGCTAGCTGACACATTAACCAGGGTCTAATTTGTAAGAAGACTACTCCTAATCTTGACTTCTTGAGGCTCTTTTCTCAGCTGTCTAAACAGCAGCTCTTTAACTGTAACTTAACAGCATGCAGGTCAGTTATAAGAAACAGGAACTTATAAGTTTATGTGAAAACTGTAAGCCATTCCTGCAATGCGTGAGGTTACCTGATTAAAACTCATAAGGAGCACTGTTTCTTCCCATTCTTCCCAAAGTGCACAACTGCCAGCAAGCCTGAGGCACACATGTGGTCTTTCACCAATGTGCTAGAATTATTGTCTCATTTTGGTCTCATAACAACTACACTTTTGTGTACATTAGAGCCAGCTGCAGGATTCGGGTCAGCATTTTCTACCTGAAGTACAACTTACTTCTGCAGGCTTGATTTGATTTGTGACTGTTTCACACTAAAACATAGCATCAACAAATTTGTCTTTTTAAACATGCCTGGTTTGGGTCAAAGCATCCTCCTTTTGCTGTCTCACCAAAGCAAAAATAGAAGTGCTGGAAATTGAATACTACTTTTTTTTTATAAGTGCTGAAGAAAAAAACATCAACTGAATTATGTACAACGCTTTTGGATCAAGGGAACAGGACCCCAGTTTAAGGATCATAGATTGCTCCTTTTGCGTATGTATGCAAGTATGCCACTAAGCTTCACCCATCATCCTCCTACATTTAAAGAACATTAAGCTTGCAAACTAAAGCACTTAGAGGCAAAGTAACAAAAGAATAAAGTATGCCTGTTAGCTTTAATTCAGCCCACTCACATGTGTGAACACCTCTTAATCCTAGTGAAGTGGCTGTACTTTCAAAGACAGATAGCAAAAACTTTAAACAATTTCAAAAGGAAACCAGAAGACTTTTCAGTCTCTATAACATTATGGAAAAAAACAGATTTCATTCCTCATTTTCTACTTTTGATAGATTTATTTTCCCTTAATCCTTAAATAGATACTCAAATATTTTCACAGGTTCTGGAATGGCTGTGATTCATATTCAGCAATGCAAAGAATATCATGGGGTAACATCAAGTTCAAAAGGTTCAGGCAGCTACTGAATGCTGAGAAATTAGTCTTTCTAGTCTCTATAAATGCTGAGTGACACCATCATCAATAAAGCAGTCATGGAAAGAAGTATGAGACTTCTGGAAAAGTTTGACAGTTCCAATAAACGATGATAAGGTGTTGGTTTCAAAGGTAAGTATTCCCATTGCTTTCTTCTTTGATACATTTTGTTGGAATCTTGCTTTTGAGATGTATAGAAAATAAAGCATTAATATTCTTCAAAGGGAGATTAAAAATTAATTCAGCTATTAAGTAATATGTACCTCCCAGGCAGAATTTATGTAAGTGACATTCTGAGCTTCAAAACATGGGAGGATATGATAATTAATATGTAACTCTTTAAATGTATACAGTGAGAAATTAAGGACCTTGCATAAAATTCAGAAGACAAGATAGAATCTTGTGCTCCTAATTCTGTCTTTATGGATAGTTAAATGAATTTTCCCTCATTTCCAACAGCTTTTCCTCACTACTTAGACCACAAATTCTGTCCTGACAGATACTGTGTATCTTAAAAGACCTAATCCAATGAGAATGAAATCTTGTTTGGGAGATGCAGAGGCAGTATAGTGAACATGGATGAAAACTGTGAACAAAAATAGGGCCATCAGTGGGATGTTCTGTGTCACCTACACTTGAACTTCTAGATTCTGCTTAGGAACCATTTCATCACCATGTAGCAGAAAACATACACAACTGAGGCATCCAAATAATAGATTCATAGAATGGTTTGAGTTGTAAGGGACCCTGAAGGTCATCTGGCTCTAATCCTCCTACCATGGGCTGGCAAACCACGCACTAGAGCAGGTGGCACAAAGGCCTGTTGAACTGGCCCTACACGTTTCCAGAGATGGGGCATATACAGCTTCTCTGGGCAGCCTGTGCCTGTGCTTCACCACCCTCATAGTAAAGAATTTCCTCCTAATAGCTAATCTAAATCTACCTTCCTTCAGCCTAAGGCTGTTCTCCCTTGATCTATCAGGACATGACCTTGTAAAGAGTCACTCTCTAGCTCTCATGTTGCTCTCATGCAGCTCTCTTTGCATACTGAAAGGCTCCTATAAAGTCTCCCTTGACCTTCTCTAGGCAGACTGTGGGAAATAAGAAAAGCCTTACAGGGCAAGGACCTTTTTCACCTTTAAATACTGTTAAATCCTGTTCACTTGTGTTTACTTTTATTAACAAAAAAGCACTCTGGGAAGGGTTCAGCTGCAGGCTGGCCAGTGGGAGAGTGGGTTAATAGTCACCTCCTGCGTGAGGCAGTGCTTGGCTGAGGAGACGTGTGGACACCGTGTGATCAGAGAGCTGATTGGGTAAAGGGACATGTGAACAGTGACACCACAGTGGCAGGCAGCCAATGCGTGCTTGTTTGGTCAAGTTTTGGTTAAGTTTCCAGTATAAAAAGGCTCGGCTCATTACAATAAACAATCTCCTTCAGAGCAAGCAAGGAGGTCCACGTGTCTTTGCTCCCCATTGCTACAGCAGACCAGCTACAGCTCTGTCAGTCTTCTCCCATTGGAGATGTCCTCCATCCTTCTGATCTTTTTTGTGGCCTCTGGACTCACTCCAACAGGTCCACATCTTTCTTATGTTGATGACCACAGAGCTGTATGCAGGAATCTCACCAGAGCAGAGCAGAGGGGCAGAATCCCCTCCCTGGCCCTGCTGCTCACGCTGCTTTGGATGCAGCCCAGGATACAACTGGCCTTGCAGACCACAAGTGCACGTTTGCTGGCTAGACCACACAGCTTGGTGTCGGAGGCAAACCTGCTAAGGGTGCCCTTGATCCCACTGTCCATGTTGTTGACAAAGATGTGAAACAGCAGTGGTCCCACTATGAACTTGCATTATTTGGACAAGCAAACACATGAAAAGCCTGCATTGTTTTCTAATAGTGTTTCAAAAGGCCATCACACTAAGAAAGAGATTACAGAAAACAGCTCAATTTTAGAAGCTGAAATAGGAAGTGAATTAAAAAAGAAATTACACCTATCCTTTCTTTTTCTTTCTTTTAGGTAACATCAGAGAGTTATGATTGGGAGCAATGGAGACTGTGGAAATGAAAAAATACTATTATCCTGCACAGTTCACAAGAAAGGACATTGCATTACCACACTCTTCTGAAGTATTTATTTTTCTTCAGTGTGTGTTCAAGTCCCCTTACACAGGAAACAGCCTCTGAGCATGAAACATCAGTTATCACTTCAATGTCAGCACCTTCTCCACAGCAGCACAACAGGTTCTTTACATTTCTGCAAGGAATTGCCAGTGTGTCAGACACAGCTGCAAGAGGGTGTCAGGGGCATCACTGTCTCCCCATAGGTGATGGGGTTCTGCAGGCTTCACAAGCTTGACTCCTGCTAATCCCCGAGAGCTGCTTCTTCCCATATTAGCCTTAGTGCACACAGAAGATACCCCAGCAAAGCTGCCAAATGGTATGACTGGGAAATAACACACCGTTTGTGAGGAAGCAGTGTGTACTCAGATGGATTTGGTCGGTGCCCAGGTATGATGTATAAGAGCAGGGCTTGTCCTAGCAGGGTGCTAACTGCCCCACTCATCTAAGCACTTGCTGCCAGAGGCATAAATGTCAGCCAGCCTCATTATCTGTGTCTTTATACAAAACGTGTGGCAGCAAAAAATGAGGAGCCTTATCTCTCTCTCACTCCCTTTCCCTTTAACCAATTTCTGCTTTTGCCTAGCTAAGCAAACCAATTCAGGATGACAGGTTTTCTGGTGTAATAGGCTGCTGCTATAACAAATCTTGTCTTTCAGAAAAGGTAATAACTGCTGGTACAGCTGCTGCCACCAGTAATGAAAAGAGAAGCCTGCATGGCAACTTCGTCATTATAGCACGCACCCTTCTTGATTTCCCCTATGTTCTTCAACAGCAGAATAATGGGGGGAAATAGATGTCTTTATCGACACATAGAAGTCATCCCTTTCCAGAATTCTGCTTCACAGATAGAGAAGAGGCTGTTGTGTTTGCAGGAATATGAAAAGATGCTCTTGCAGGCATCCTTGCATTCCCATGATAAAGTCAAAAATATCTCAGCTTGCAGTTCATTCTCTAACAAGCAGCTGGCTCCACTGAACTTTGAACTTATTCAAATATGTTGTGTGTATAAAGGACATTCCTTAGCAAAGCAAGGTTGGGTTTTGTGAGTTTTTTTCCATGAAACAGTAAGTCTCTGGGTGATTAAAAATTGAATAATTTAGGCTATTAACTTATGGTGTTACACTGTATGCTATTTTTCCAAACAGATCTGAAAAAAAAAAAAAAGGCATTCTCTTGCTACTATTCACTAGGAGACCTATTTTTTTTTTTCTGGTGCCTTCTGAAGGGAACTACTGCAGTTAGAGGTAGGATTCAATCAAAATACAGATCTGAGCCTCTTCAGTTTCTAAAATGCGTAAAATCTAGATGCAAATTATGGACCTGGGCTCATTATTTGAAAAAAAAAATTGGTGCTTCTGCTATCAGTATTTGACAAAAATTAAAATCAGCCTGTATTTCATAAAAATGTTCCAATTCAGTGGTGTTTTGAGTTCTCATATAAACCTTATATTAAGGTCCACACTATCAGAAAAATCAGTTCAGTTTCAAATACCCTCACAGGTCAGGTCAAGCACATCTGGCCATTGTATGCATGAAAAATTTCACCATTTTTTGTGCTAAAAAGTGGCCAGGTGGGAAGCAGAGACAGAATGGACACACAGTGATGGGTAATTTCATTCTCATTATTCACTAACTAAGGGACTGTATCTTTAAATTAGAAATCAGGAGGAAATTGCTTTTGGTTTGCTCTACAAACAGCAGGTCTGTGCCAGTCTGTACAGGATGCATACATATGCCCTTGTCTGTCGTATTCCCCCCGACATTGTAACCCTGGATATTGAAAAGCAGTGCAGCATGCCACTTGGATTTACTTGTTCAAAGCTGATGCTGTACTTCAGGGTTTTGCAAATTTGCCTTGTGCAGGACTTCTTTTTGCTGTTGTCCTGCACCAGGCAGTATCATTTTTGCTAGGAAGGAGAGTTGCTGGTATTTCTGCAAATAAACTGGATGCATTTCTCTCGTGCATTTCTGTAATTTCCCTAGATTTTGCCTAATTTGGGAGAGAGGTTTGCATACTGTAAAGCCTGAGCTCTTACGTTCTAAAGTATTACACATATCCTTCATATTACTCTGAGATCACCACACCAAAATTATGTGCAAACTAAATATGCATCTCTGCGAGATGACAAAGAAAATACACTTTAGGATGCAAGTTCTCTGCCAACAGGAGCACTCACTAGTCTGTAGTTTATAGAAATCAAAGCAATCTTGGTCAGCCTGCAGATGTTTTAGACTGAACTATATGGAGAAGACACTGTCAGACAAACCTATCTGACATTCCCTCCTCCTGTGATAGGATAGTTCTTTCAGCTTTTTTTTTCACCAAAATTAAGATATCAAAATATTTTGCTCATGTTGGTACATCAAAATACTCGTGGTTAGACTTATCTAGTTAGACTTAGGTAAGTTGTGGCCAGCAGGATTAGTCCAAGGAACACTCTTAATTTGGACATTCAAACCCAAACTGGTACATAGGAGATTCCTCCTGACCTTCATGAAATACATTTTACTCTGAGAGGGACTGAGCACTGGCACAGGTTATCCAGGGAGATTGCAGAGTCTCCAGCCTTGAAGATACAAAAAAGCTGTCTGGACATGTTCCTGGGCAATCAGCTCTAGGTGGTCTTGCTTGAAATGGGGGATTGGATCCTGTGACCTTCAGATGTCCCTTCCAGCCTCAGCCATTCTGTGATTCTCACAGCCTGGCTGTGCTAGGACATTGATCTTGTTCACTAATAGAATGTCTTCTGTTTGACTAACGTGACCTTGGGTCTGTCTGCACATCTCAGTGGAGAAAGTCTTTTTTTTGCCATTGTAAACCACTTCCAGCTGCAAACAGAGTGTCCCCATAAATAGATTTCTTTAAAGCATCTGCTTGACACAGCACAACTAATCAACTCTTATGAAAGAAGGTGCAGAAAAATCAAGATTAAGCAAAGATAAGGATGTAATTACTCTTTTTCAGGGTGTCTTCTTATCCTGCTTCCCATCTGCTGTCAAGAAAACAATGAGTGAAGGATGACTGCAGGGAATAAGTGTTCTTGCCAGTGAATGCTAAAGCAGCAATGCTAGGCTGCACAACAGCAGAAATTCCTATACATGTGGTAGTTTCCTATCACCCATCTTACTGGAAGAGAAGATACTGCGCTGATTTCCCCTTTCTAAAGAACTTGGCCATGGTGGACAAAAGACTAAATAAAAATTGAAAAGTGGGTGAGACCCACTCTCCTTGGAGAAAGTTCCTTATGCATAACCAAGGGCAGGAGAGACTAACTGTTCTTTGGGGAACAGTGGTTCTCCACTTTGGAGACCACCTTTGGAGACAGTGGTTAGAGCTATCATTAAGAACCCTCTCCAGTACCAATCCCAATTCCTTGTGTCCCGATAGGACCCTGGATATGACCCTGTCCATCTCCCTGTCTTCCTCAAAGCTCACAAAGCTCAGGGAGGGACTACTAGGAATGAGAGATGAACTGTTTTAGAAAGAGTCAGACCAAAGTATTGTCCTGGCACAGTTACCTGTGACTCACCATCTAGGTGTTACTTTACATAGGACTTGTGTCCCTGGTAACAACTAGAGGCACTTCTTGGTTCTCTATGAAGGTGCAATGGGGAAAGCCAAATTCTTCCTTATGCATCCCCACTGAGCTCTTCATTTAGTCACTTCTTTCCTTAGCTGAAGGTGCAGAGGCAAGCTGTGCACTTATCTTAAATACCCTTTGCATGTATCACTCCCTTCCACTGCTCTTTCTAGCAGAAACTGCCCAATAGCAACAATGGCTTTTGTTTCCTTTGCTTGAGAGTTCACTAAGACAGCCTTCCTGCTCAGCACAAATTCCAGTCCATCAGTGTCACCTCCACTTAGTTATCTAGAGGTTTGAGAAAGCAGCAGGCTACATTTAAAGATGGGAAACAGGTTAGAGTAGCAATCAGTCAGGACTGAGCTTTGGAGCTTCCAGGAAAACATCTGGATAGTGACATTTCATCAACTGTAGAAAAGCTATTAATCCAACTTTGACCTTATGGCAGGAACAGTGGATAGGTGTGTAGCACTTATGTTACTATTCAAAGAGGTCTTTGAGGGAAAATATATTTCAAATCAGAGTCACCTACCTCTCATGTGATTTTTTGGAGTAAAGCAAGGTTCCTTTCCCCTTCAGGTCATACTAAACATGGGAAACAACAGTGTTTGCTGTCACATGGCTGCTTGTATGACAACTTCTTTTCCACTTTGCATTTTAGAAGCAGCAGGCAGCAATTACTCTTTGTTTATTGTCAGTTTAATTTCTCTTGTCGACTGAAGACTTCTGTGGCAGAAAAATGCTGAGACTACAGGAGATGCAGAAAAAACAGCCCTAGCAGGTGAGGAACCTGTGAATTTATCTGGTATGTTTCCTACTTTGGTCACAAGCTCTCAAACTCTATGTAGGAAACATCCAGCCAGACTGACAGATTGAGAAGGTGCAGATAAAACAGATCCCTTTTTGTCTTGAGTCTTTCACCCAAATGACCTGGAATTAATTCTAAAACTTCTCGCTTCCCTTTTTTGGAGTGGCTTTCCCCGAATACTGGAATGATTGGTCTCCTGCTGCTAATACTTACAGGGACAGTGAATTTCAAAGTCTTGTAAATATTTCCTGGAAAAAGACACAGAACACAAATAAATTTGCATAGATATATTTGAGTTTGCAGATTAATTAAAAGTGATCTTCAGGGGCTTGAAGGTAATGCCTTCACTACAGTGTAAATGTGATACATCTGACCCAAACTTTCACACTGGAAATTTATTTATTTTATTGCTAACATTTATTGCCATTGTTGGGACAGAAGCTATGCTTGTGTACCAGGCTAATGAAAAAAAAGTTGTCAGCTGTGGGCAATAGTAGAAACTAGATGAAGGCAAAGCAGCCAAAGTAGTGTCTTGCACAAAGCATTGTCAGCTATAGTGTCAAAGTGTTACCTTACAGTACTTGAAACTCAGATGGGCTCACTTTCATTCAATTAGCAGCTAGAGTCATGACTGCAAGTGTAAGGAATATAATCAAAAAATAAGAGGATAAACTTACTGAATTGCTCCCTGTGAATTATTCATTTGGCTCCAAAAAAAAAGCCACAGTTTTTGCTGCACAAGGAGAAATTTCAAAGTCATTCCACAAAAGCTGCTTATTAATTCCTCGATGAAGATGGAACTTGAAGTGAGAGGGTAAAAAGCATAGCCAGTGTAGACTGCTTAAGACACTTCAGGTGAAATGCTGAGTTAAGCAAATTTTTCCATCAGCTTCAGAGACATTGTTTCCCTTCCAGTTCAGCAGTGATCATAGCTGTCTAATAAACAACTGGTGTTCAGGTATTGTAGGCAAACCTGTCAATATTTATTCATGTCTTTCCAAAGCCAAGGCTGATATCTTCACACAGCTGCATGTGCATATGTACCCTCTGTGTGATACTAATGGGATCTGCAAAACGTACTTGTGTATTAGAGCCTGATCCTGCGGGGTGCTGTGGTCTGATTCAACAGAGCATATAAATTTGTGCTACATTTGTACATCCAAGTTGCCAACATGGAGCAGGTATTTAGGTGTTTAATTGGACCACAGTGAAGAGACCACTGCCCTGTAAAATGAGCTCTGACAGGCCATATATTTTCCCTGGCAGAGCAACATATTTGTGGTAACTTTGAAACAACTGGAGCAAAACTTTGAAGTATCTTAGGACAAGCAAACATAATGGAGTTCAGCTTGGTTTTTATTAAGCAGAAACCAGGAATAATTCCAACAGACACTTTAGAGGATGTGCTAGAAAAACAAAGTAATGATAATATATATGGTAAGGTTGAAAAATAAAATTAAATTTAAGCATGCTATTCAGCCTTCTCTTTCCAAAGATTAATCTCACATCCTAGTCTTCCAGATTATAGTTGATATAATCCAATTAGTATAAAAAGAATTAAGGTAGATGTAGTTGCTGTAAATATTGTCATTATGATTCTAAACAATAAAGTGTTTCTTGTAACCACAGATCACTGAGGGATGAAGAACTGTGCTGTTGAATCAGTTTAATAAGAACCCCATTTTTTCTGCTTGCTTTGAAAACAAAATATCAAAAAGCCAAACCAGCCTCTTTACAGTTAACACATGGAAGTTCGCTGCTTAGAAACAAAGAGATAGTTAGACTCCACCCTGGACTCTGTTTCCACTGCATTGTTTACGTGAGGAAAGCTTCAGTCAACTTACCAAACTACCTTAAATAATCATGCTAAATATTTTCTTTAAATCCTTTAGTCCTACGGTGATTGACTAGAATATTGCCTTGGTTTGGCACGGCCTGGTTTTCGGTAGCAGGGTGGACATGGAGGTGTTTTCTGTGGGGAGCTGCTAGAAGCTTCCACCATGTCCAGCAGAGCCAGTGGCTGATGGCTCTAAAGATGGACATGCTGCTGGCCAGAACTAGGCCAATTAGAGGTGTTGGTAATGCCTCTGTGATAACATACTTAAGAAGAAAAATCAAAACAAAGGGACACACAGAGTTTTTCCCTCACCAGAGAACAGGAGGAGGTGAGAACATGTGAGGTCAGTGAAGAAGAAGGGGGAGGAGCTGCTCCAGGCTCCGGAGCTGAGACTGCCCCGCAGACCGCGGTGAAACCATGGTCAAGCAGCTGTGTCCCTGCAGCCCATTGGGATCCACAGGGGATGCAGAGATCCACCCACAGCCCATGGGGGAGACGCCAATGCCAGAGCAGCTGGATCCCTGGAGGAGGCTGAGGGAGACCCAGTGGAGAGAGGAGGCCCTGATACCAGGGTGGAGCAGCCTGTCCTTGGAAAACTGCACCCCGTGGAAGAGTGACCCACACCGCAGTCGTTTGGGGAGGACTTTTTGCCCGTGGGAGGGACTCAGGTTGCAGCAGTTTTGAGGAGCTCCTGAGATTTGGAGCCACGCTGGAAAAGTTCATGGAGACCTGTCTCCTGTGGGAAGGGACCCCACGGTCTCACAGGGGAAGGGCTCCTCTCCCAGAGCAGCAGAAGAAAACCTCGGGTGATGAACTGACCAAAACCCCTGTGCCCTGTCTCCCTGTGCTCTCTGTGGAGAGGAGGGAGTGGTTGGGGGAAGAAAAAGTGTTTTTAAGGGCTTATATTACTTCTCATTATCTTCTTCTGATTTAGTTAGTAATAAATTCACTTTGTACCTCTAAGTTGAGCCTGTTTTGCCATTGGAGTATTTTTTCCTGGTCCTTGCCTCAACTCATGAATCCTTTGTTAAATTTTTTCGTCTCCTCTACCTAGCTGTGGTAGGGGAGGGCAAGCCAGTGGCTTTCATGGGCACCTGGCATTTGGCCAGTGTCAAACCACAACAAATATCTAGAGTGAAAATAGGATTGTGTTTGGTAAGTGTTTATTTCTTTCAACTGTACACTGCCTGCAGCCTTTTCCAACTGAAATAATGCCCTAGACTTAGCAAGAACCTCACCTTTCCCTTCCAATTCTCTTTTTGTTGCCTCTTAAACAAGGAATCAGATTGGACATCTCTCTGTCTTACTGCTTTAATGAATCAGGTCTTATGTTTATGGAATCACACTGGAAGCCCAGCTTTTCTTGTAATGAAAGTATCTTCAAACAGTCTAGGAAAGGTCAAAAGTAGAAGAGAGTTACAAAAAAATTCAATATTTTTATATTGAATCAATCAGAAAACTTTTTTTTTTCCTGAGAACTAGCTCAAAATCTTTGAACATATGAAAGAGAAAAATGGCATTTGCCCAAGGAAATTTATGAATAGTGTCTTTAATATGAAACGCAGCATGAGGTCTGTCACTATGGTAGCCTTACTGACCATCATTCCTGTGTCAGGGACAATATGAAACAGGTCACCAAGTGAGGTGGCAAAAGCCCTGATCTGTTCATATAGCTAATCCTGAAAAAAGAGCTCAACTGGGCCCTCCTGATATCTCCCTGCTTCTCATGTGTGCTCAGGGCTTGAGCAGATGCTCAATTTGGATGCAGTGATTTAAAATTTTGCCACCAGTATGCATTCCTCTTCTTTTCTGCAAGGATTAGTAAAAATTGTCTTTGTTCCAGAATATTACTGTTTAAGACTAGTGAAGCAGAGCTGTTTGTTTAGGTTCCTGCAAAATTCCTCCCCTGTACTGCATCTTAGCTATACAACACAGTTGTCCCAAGTTTTCTCGAGTATTTTAAAGAACCAAAACTCTGATGCAATAGAAAATGACTCCACACTCTTCAGATTTGTGTTATTCACAGCTTGCTGTTTGCAATGTTGAAAGAGCAGTTTATTACTCCCAAGTTCACAATAAATCTTCTTTGGTCCTATAACAATCAACAGTATCATGCTATCAGAAGCACTTTTGACTAAAACTGTAATCACTTGTCTTCTCTATGTAGACATTTCTCATTTTTTGGACAGTCTTAAAACATGTGATGGGTAAAAAAAAGTTTTGCTTCCTCCTTGTTGTATCCTGCAAAGGCTTTTGTGGAAAACGCAGAGAGATTTGCTTGCCAGAGGGTGCCTTTCATTAACTGATGTCTCTGAGCAGTACCTTCAACAGCAAGCTATGAATTAAAACCTGAATATAAGTGGCTCCAAACCGAACAAAAATTTTAACAAAAATGCCTGCAGGGATATGGCAAATGCTTTATTTTAAGATTTAGTTATTGCTGTTCACGGTATTCTGCTGCATTGTAACCCAATTTCAAATTAGAGGAAATGTAAGGAATTAAACAAGATGGAATAGTAGGTCATATTAATAGACAATAGTAAGACAGTTACAGCTGGAAATTACACAAACTAGCAATGTATTAGTCATCCATAGGCATTTGCAGTGGAAAAAGTGCTACAGAAGATGCTGATGATATTCAAAAACAAGGTCAGTGAGAGTCTGACAGTGTGGGTGTATCTGCTAGAGTTATTGGTGGTCAAAGGACATGACGTGGTCGAGGCAGGCCTGACCTAGTAGCTCTGTTATTTACACATCATACGTCTGTTGCTAAATGCTACTAAAGCCTATAATGCACAACAGGGTTCTTGGACAGACAAGGTTAAAGAATTCAGATTTAGAGAGCTGAAACAATATCAGAAGAAAAGCAACATTGTCAGGAGAATAAAAACTCAAAAGACTTCTCTATATTGATTCTAAAGGCTTTATTTCAAGACTGTAACAATGGCGTTGACTACTAAACCAAAGCAAAGGGATGGAATTTGCAAGAAGTTTCTTTTTCGTATCTCTCTTTCTTTCATTATTCTCCCATTCAGTAGGATGCTTTTGACTCATTCCCCCGAGTAAAACTAATCATCAAAACTATTAAAGCATGAGACTTCTTCCCAAAATATATACAGGTTATATTTTGTCCTTTAAGTGTGGGTTTCCTATAGGCCAGGTTTTCTCACCTAAGTATCAGGAGTGTTCCTTGTTTTTTTCTTTATGCCAGATCATTACACCTGTATTTTCAGTGCTATTTTGATTTAAAAGCCTCTTTCAAAAGTAATTAGACTCTTTTCTCTACACTAAGTTATAGTGTATATACTATACTAAGTCTAAGTATATAAAACTATCACCCGTTTGAGACTCAGTGCTCATCCTTGGACACCACAGCAAGTTTCACTAAAAAAAAACCCAAGTTGCTCAGCAAAAAGAACTGTCAGTATTAGCAGTTCAGTTTGTTCTCAAATACAAGCAACACAATTCCCCAGATGCTCCCCAGCACAACAGGAAAAGAGGAACAGGTTGAGGTGTATCAAACCAAGAGAGCTTCTCTGGGGAGGGGAGAGAAGAGAGGCTGAGAAGAACTAGCCAACAACTCTATAAATTGAGAAGCCATTTCAGTACTACAATGACACATTGACTCCTTGACTCCCTGATTCTCACAATTACACATGGATATTCCTTTTGCAACTTTGGCTATCCTGGCAGCATCATGATAGTTCAACATGTAGTTAGAAGTCACCCTTGAAGCTGAAAGCAAGTTCACAAGTAGTGCAGCCAGAGGCTAGTTCGGACCTTTATTCCTGACAAGAAGATTTATGTTAATATTTATGTTCCTTGTCATTATAGCCAAGCATTTCAGAAATAAAAATGAAAGCAGTACTCTTAGTTTTCCTCTTCTAAGTAACTGACCTGTCCTGGAGAATCAGGGGAACCTGTAGTGCAGAGAAATGCAATGACAGATGTCAAGTCCCCGGTTAGCTGGCTCTTTGAGCTGGGCCATGCTGCTGCTCAGTGGGTCTTTTCCTAAACACTTCATGTCTTGAACACTAACATTCTATTTCAAGTATTTGAGGGGCAGTTTTTGTCATAACTTATTTGCTTAAGTTCTCCAGGGTGTTTAGCTGAGCTTCCTGATAATGCAGATAGGAAAAAAACCTCTCTTTTTAGTTTTTCCTTATGACTTAAGCCAAAGTACCACTCTCCTTGACTATGTATAACTTCAAGACATCCATGAACCACCAAAGACCTTGAAAGTTCAAGAGAAAAGACCAAGGAACTTCCAGGGGCAGCTTGCACCTGGTGAAATTTTCTTGCAAAAGCTGTAGCTTCAAAGCATAGTAACAACTCCTCTTTTCTTAATTTTACTCTGGTACCCTCACCAGTATCATCCCCTCAAATCCTCCATAATTCATTTGGTTTCAGAATGAATGACAAAAAAAATATGATAACAATAACAGACCAATGGCAAGAGACAAACATCAACAACCTTTACAGCTGTGCAGAAGGCAAAAGTGGACAATATGTCTTTATAGAGACGTTCATGAAAGGTCTACAGAGAGCCTTTATGTCACTCAAGTGTCATGGCAAGACATCTGAACAAAAAGTAAACACACTGAAAAATTCAAAATGCTGAAACAAAATCAAGTGTTCTCAAGAAACATAAGCTTTGAGCATTTCATAATGTCACTCCTTTTTCTTGAGATCATAGCTGGATAAATCACAGAACATCTCAAGCTTAGAGGGGTCCATAAGGATCTTCAAGGTCAGCTCCCTGCTTCTTATAGGACCACCTAAAGCTAAAACATATGACTAAAAGCATCATTCAGACACTACTTGAACTCTGCCAGGCTTGGTGCTGCAACCACTTACTTACCTTGAGAGCCTATTCCATCGAACAATCACCCTTTCAGTGAAGAAACTTTTACAAATGTTCAATTCGAACCTGCCTGACACAGCTTCTCTCCTTGTTTCCTACCACTGGTAACCAGACAGAAGAGAACAGAAATTTTGCCTTCCATTGATCCTCATGAAGTAGCTGTAGACTGCAATGGGGTTACTTCTCAGCCTTCTCTTCTTCAAGCTGAGGAAAGCAAGTGATTTCAACTTTTCCTCATATATTTTGCCCTTGAAACCTTTCACCATCTTAGTCGTTCTCTCCTGGACACACTCCAGTAGTTTGATGCCCTTCTTGTGTATTGTGTCACCCAGAGCTGCCCCCAGCACTTGAAGTGAGGCTGCCCCAGTGCAGAGCAGAGCAGGACAATTCCCTCCCTTGCCTGGCTGGCAGTGCTGTGCCTGATGCACCTCTGGACACAGCTGGTCATCCTGGCTGCCAGGGCACTGCTGACTCAACTTGTCGTCAAGACACAGAGATCTTTCTGTACAAGCAACCAAGGTTACTTAATTCCAGGTAGAGAATACAGCACTTGCTCTTATTAAATTTCATATGGTTGATGACTGCCCAGCCCTCTAGTCTATCCAGATCTCTGTGTACAGCCTCTCTAGCTTCAATGGACTCTACAGCTGCTCTTAGTTTAGTATCATTGACAAATAAATGTACATTTGATTTCTTTATTCTGAGTATAAAAATACTAAAGAGCACTGGTCCTAAAATTGACTCCTGGTGAATAGCACTGGTGACTGATCACAAGCCTGATTTAACCTCCTGCAACTCTGAGCCAGTCCCATCAGTAAATTGCTCACTCAACATATTATGGACTTGTCTACCTGTGTATTAAGCATTATGTCCAGAAGGATATTATGGGAGTTAGCATCAAAAGCTTTGCTAAAATCCACAAGTCCCAGATCTAGTGGTTTCTTGAGGTCAACCAGTTGCTTCCCTGGTGGGAACTCCTGCTGGCTATGACCTATGACTGTGTTGTTTCTTAAGGGTTTTCCAACTAATCCCAGAATAACCTTCTCCGTAATTCTACCAGGCAATGAATTGATACTGACAGGCTGGTAATTACCAGGATCTTCCTTCTTTCCCTTCTCGAAACTGGGAGGTTTGCCAGCTTCCAGTCAACTGGGACCTCTCCAGACTCCCAAGACACTTGAAAAATAATGGAGAGAGGTTCTACAATGACATCAGTCAGCTCTTTTGGCACTCTCTGGTGAATCCCATCAGGCCCCATAGATTTATTCAAAACCAGCTGGAGTAGCACGTCTTGAACAAATTCAGAGTCAGTTGGAAGGTTACCATTCCCTCAGTCACAGACTTCCAGCAGAGGCCTCTGGGAACCCCAGAGCCCATAATCAGTGTTGAAGACAAAGAAGGTATTAAAAATCTCTGCTGTGTGTATTCCCTATTTGTGAGGAGACTGGCCTCATCAGCAACAGATCAGTGTTATCTCTGATCTTTCTTTTGTTGTTAAAATGTTTTAAAAAGCCCTTTTGTTTGTCATTTACAGTGCTGTCCAGACTGAAGTCTAATAGAGTTTTGTCGCCATGAATTTTCTCCCTGTAATGGTGAAGATGTGAACAGACCAGATAGCCCCTGGTCCCAGAGGTCTCAGAATGCAAAATTCTTGTGGGAAAATCAGAGAGTGTAAAAAGTCCACTTTTAAATCTTCAAGTGATATCTTCCTGTAATAGAAAGTCATTATATCATCTTTAGCCCACTGTAGAAACAGTAGTCTGACCCTCTCACAACTCTTGTTTCCAGTCACTCAGTTGGGTTTGTACCTCTTCTCTGAAATCTCTCCTATTGTCTAATTCTCTAGTGTTCACACACACTCACACACACAAACAGATATGTGCAAGATGAAACTCTGATATTTATGGATAAGAAGACCCAAAACCAAAAGATTTTCAAAAGAACGTCCTTTTAGTTCCTGCACCAAAGAAGGCCTCAGTCTTTGCAGGTTTTCATAAATTATGATTTCTTTCCACAAATGTTGTTTTCACATTACTCCAAATCCTGCTCTTCCGTTGTAAGGTATACTCCTTGTTTGAAAAGATATGATTGGAATCTGACTATATCAAATGTGCATTGTTTAGTAGCATCCAATTTAAAAGTATTTCAAGGCCATGCTTGAAATAATTTCTTCTAGTCCTTAACAGTCTCCAACACATTTATGGTATCTTCCAAATGCTTATTTCAGAATACCAAACCAATAAATAGCTACTGTCGGAACCTACAAAGCCCTGCACCCTATTTCATGATTATTTCTAAAATATTTGATTTCAAACATTCTGGTTACAGCAGGTAGGTAGTAAAGATTCCATGGCTACAAAACTAAAATTCATACAGTTCACCTTTAAACCAAGCCAGACTCTCATAATTTCTAGTGTGATCTCTCTGTGCAAATTGCCTGGATACACCTTTGGTCATTTTCCTTTGAATCTGAAAATGAACTGCAAGAGACTTTTAGAAGTTCTCAGAGTAATGTACCCCGGTGTGCAACTGTGGCTTAAGCTGACACTGATGATGCAAAGGTCCATGATTCAAATTTCATTGTAACAATGACAGACAGTATTGTGTAAATGCTCCCCTACCCCAAATTCACCCACCAACATGTTCTTACAGGTGAATGAAATTCCAATGACAAGTAAACACACACACGCATTTGTATCACCAAAGAAACTTCAGAAAAAGTCTTTGTTTGGGTAGATGAAGACAGTCTGTTGACTTTCTGGGATAATGAAGACTTCAGCTTACTAAAACAAAAGGCATAGCTGACCTACGCTTGGGGAAAGAAATACAATATATTACACTAAGGCAGACACTATTCTCAAAGCAAAAAGAACAAGGCTATTTTACTCTCCCTGAGAAAAATACCAGATTTGTAAGAGAACAACAGACTGTCACAAAATATATGAAAGGAAACTAGAATATATGCCATGAAAACAGATTTAAAATCACTTTGAAAACTGCAACCTTAAAAAACGGAAGCTAACACAAAATTTGCAATACGGGTCTTGAGTTACAGATAACCTCTGCTATATGCAAGGAGAAACTAAGGTTATCAAATATCTGCCTGCATAGTAGAGATTCTAGTCTATCTATTTATCTTCTTCATAAATAAAAGCTTTACATCTATTTCTCCTGCTTCTACACCTGTATGTCAGTGTTTCAGTAAATGTATTGTATTTAGTAAATTTTTTATCATTTGCTTTTGTTTTGCCTGTGCTAAATCACACAGGGAAGCTGAAGCATTTTCCATGCTGTCATCTGCATAGTTCTCTCCATAGTTGCATGCATTATTACCATTATCTGCTAACCAGGTTACTAAACATTATGTAGTATTCTTAAATTGCCATTTTGCAATATCTATTAAATATAAAAAAGTTGGTTTAAGCTTCAACATTTTGCTATTAAAAAAAATAAAACATGAAAAAACTGAAATAGGCCTTTAAACATGGAAGCATGATCTTTTCAGTTAAAGCCATGAAAAAAAAACAAAACTGAAAGGTAGTGGAGATGCACCATCATATTAAGGTTCATCTGCTACTAAGCCATTGCAGCAGATTAATTTGTTGAGAGAAACTCAAAAAAAGAGAGTAAACTTCAAATAAGAGTGAAAAAAGGTGGTTACAACTGGATCATGGTCAGGAGAGCCTTCTTAATGTACAAAGTAACACTTGAAAGTTAGATATGTTAGTATCAAAGGGATTTATTAAGTCAATACCACAGTGCAGCAGTCAGTATTTATTCTGTATTATTAAAGCAAATATTGAATTTCTTGAGAGATGCAGAAATAGCAAGTATCACCAGAGGAAGTTTTAAAGAAAAATACAGGTTTTTTACCACTATCTTTTTTCTTTTATAAATGTCTTTATACTTTTATAAATAACACAAGTAACTATCTTCTAATGTCAATTGAGGAAACACTGGCAACTCTGAGGTATGGAATAAACTTCTTCTGCCAGTAACAGCGGAAGTAAAAGATGACAACAGATTTTTTTTTTAGCTGAGAGGTCTCCTGAGACTCAGAGTCAGGAAAGGATGTGCAGTTAAGATAGCATTAGAACACAAATATAACTTTGCATTAGAATTTAAATCTCAAAGTCAGTGGATATATTCAGAAGCATTAGTGATCAAAATCACTACAGGAAATCACCATCAGGACAAAGGTATCAATTCTGACTGCAATTCCCTCTGTAAAGAGATTATACATTATTCCATATCTGGACAACATTTTCAGAAGCAAGTAGAAAATTACCCTCCTAGATCAGAAATTATATATGAAAAGAGGTGAGAACTGAAAATTAAGAGCACAATCAGTTATATTTGAAAACCTGAAGAAGGTTTAAATTTGATTAGCATTTGTAAATGGACTACTTCTATTTCCTTGGGTCCCTTCCTCTTCATCTTCTGATGATGCCTCTGAATACAAACCTGAGTGTTTCTCTTGACCTTCATAACTCGTCAATAAAGTAAGACATTTTCACAGACAGAGCAGAACATCCCGTCCTGCCAAAAGAAAATCCCAAGTAAATTAAAGGATTGAAAATGTGGCTCCAAGCCAGAGACAAAACCCTTATTTACCACAATTGGACAAAAAACTCACTCCAGCTGAACAAAGATACTCAAGCACAGCATCTATCAAGCCACTGCATGCTTCTTCTATGGATTGGGAAGAAAGAAGTGTTTGGATACTCTTTTTAGGTTTATGTGGTTTCTAGTATTATTGAAGGTATATAGCCACTGAAGGGTGAGGAGAAATTTGTGCCTCCTACAAGTTTCTCTATGACACAGCAGGTCTTGCTGAAGAAGACAGATTGTCACAAGTCCAGTACCAGCTACTCACCAGAAACCTATATGAATCATATGTGTTGTAGCAATAAATTACCTGAAAGTCAAGATATTCATAATAACTTTATGGTACCCACCCAGTGGACCTGAAGGCCACTCCTGATTTTTATTCTTTTAGCAAAAAAAGATAGATTTTCAAATACACCTATGAATCACTCACCTTCTTCTTCCTACAACTTCTTAACAAAAAGTTATAGGAAGGCAAACTAAAAAGGCTCAAATGCCCAGGTGTCCATACTCATTTAGCATTCTTGAAGCTTCCAGCAAAAATGTTTGGAAAAGATAATTGGAAAAACTACTATTTTCTTGTATGTTGTGTGTAAAGGATGTATCTTTGTTCTCAAATGTTGATATTTTTGCTAAGATTTATACCTACATATAGATCGTATATTCACCCCCAGGATCTTTTGAAAAATATATTTACCAGCTAGATACCTGTTCTTCAGCAAAAGATTCAATCACTTCTTGTATTACTTTTCTTATCTAACTGTGGTTTTGAAAAAAATATTAATCATCTAAGAGTTTACAACTTCAACCTTATGAAAAATCTGGAAAACACTCCCTTAAGTAAACATCATTGTGATTTATTTTGTTTTTAATTCAAACTAAATAAGAAAATTAATCCCAAAAGGCTGGAACATCCACTACAGTCATTTCCACTGTAATCTTCAGTTCACTGTTAATGGAAAAGTTTCACATCTCTAGTAAAAATTTCATTAATATTCCAGCTTATCCTGATTACTCTTGAAGCCTTACTACACTTTATAAGGATGCATTTTGAAATCTGCATGAAGTGGACCAAAACATCTGATCTAAAAGTGAGTACACATACATACTGAAACTTCCAGCTATGCAATTTACCAGATGTCAAGGGAGAAATATTATTTCAGAATTTTCACTGAAATATCCCAAACCACTTTCCACTGCAACTTAGGCTGAGCTAGAACAATAGCTTTAGGGGCTGTTCTTGTGTCAGTGAATGTCAATGAAAATTTTGCTGCTTAGTTTAGCACAGAAACACACTCTCATGTATATTGGACTTTTGGAGGCTTCCAAAAATGTATCAGAGAACCATTTTAGCCCAAAATGTTTGGGGTCCACTTGCATAGAGTGCTTGAGGTTTCTGACCACACAATCAATACATCTAATAGAAAACATTAGTTAAATCCTTCCCTACCTCATATAGGATTCAGTAAAACATTTAGTTAAAAAAAAAAAAAACAAAAAAAACAAAAGAAAGGGCAGGAGCTCTCTCTTAATAAGTTTAAACATGTGTGACCTGCAAGGGACCACTGACAACAACCAGCTGTCACAAATAAACAAATGAACAGTGTTCATAAACTTCTGTTCTTGGCCAGCGATGCACAGAGATCAGATCCTTCCAAAGGTCCCTGGGGGCCTTTGCCTCACTGCAGCTGAAGCAGCTGTGGCAAACCTTTTGTTTTCAGCACTGCAGCTCAAACAACAGGCACTGCACTGTTAATCTCCACCATCTGTAGGAAAGCATGTGTTGAAAACTAGTAATAATATGACACCACTATTATTCTGCCACCAGCAGCAGAAATAAAACTCTTCAGCACGTTGTGAAACAATTCCTGTTCAACAGCACAACCCTCCTCTACTCAGTTTGCCCTCCCCAGTCTCAAAAGCACTGTCAAAAGCTGATAGTAATGTAGAAAGAGACTCAAAAAGCAAGCAGGAACTGCAGATGCTTCACGGTCACACACAAAATGGAAGAAGCCACCCACCTCTAGGACGAAGAAAGCAACACATGCCAGTAAGATACTTTGCAGAACAACAAGCTTTATTTTGTACCAATTGTTTGTTCACAGAATATGCAGAACTGGATTCTTAAGCACAAATACTTGAGAGCAGCTGGTCATAAAACTCTGTACTTCAAAATAATTTTTAAAAAAGATCACTATAAACACAAATGCTGTTTTTAAAAAGCATATTAAGAACAATTTTAGCTGCCAGGTCATTCTATGAAAATGTGCTTGATGGTAGATGATGTTCATTGATGGAAGAAATCAAAATATATTTGCTGTCTGGGGTGGACATATTTTCCATGGTTATACAAATTTTAGTACAGAAGAAATACAGCAGAATCAACCATTCTCCGCCAGCCTTGCACAGTGAACTAGCAAACATGAAAGCTGAGAAGAAAGAAGAATGCAGTCACCATGTATATACCCTGCCCTCACAAGAAAGACTGAATGTTTTGGACAGCTGTACCAGAACCTAATTGAGTTCCTATTCACCTGTTATGAATCAGATTCCCTTCCTCTGCTCAGCTCCCAAATGTTCTTTCACACAAAGACAGTACAAACAAGTACATAGAGATATCAGCTAAAAAACTGACAACTGTTCTTGTCAGAAAGCAGGTGGATTATAAATTAATTTTGACTGTTACTGTAACAGACTTGGTAGCAGGATGAAGAGAAGATGCAGTACTATGAAGAGATCAGGGCTTTTTAAATGCTCTTTTTTGAACTGTTTTCAAAAATCAGTATTAGAAAACTATTTTCAACATCTGTAAAATTATATGGACTAATTGCAGTGTATGTTACAAGCTTTTATTTAATCAGGAATTTATGTCATTGTCAGAGGTTGACATTTTTGAATGTTCTTTACACATCCCCAAAGTGACTGCTTCTTCCCTGCAAGTGAGAAAATCCATTTGAAATACCGAAGTACCACAGCATCCCCCAAATGCAATACTTCCCAAATTCTTTCTGACTCACCTGCTGATCTCCTGCATGGACACGCATGATGTGGTCTGACAGCTTGTATAGTTTCAACTTTCCCTTTTATTTTCCCAGAGCATGCATATATTTTTCAAGACAGAACGTGAAATTTTTTCTGAGTCATAAATTGCTACTCATAAACCTTGGCTTGAATGCTGGGTTTGGAGCAATTTGTGCTATCAGTTGCTACCTTTTCTTAATAGTTACAGGACTTCACATACAGAGTTAGCTATAAAGCAGTCAGTTTTTCTGTCTGTCATACTGATATACTTAGCCAACAGTCTCATTCAAAATCTAGGACTTTGTTAAGTCAGAATAGACTTTACAATAGCTTTACATTTGTAGTTTTAGTTAAAACTTGGTGATAATGTACATGATGAAAGCACACTTAAAATTTCATTAGTGAGCTCACACATAAATTGCTAAATTAAGCACAGAGCTTCAGGGAAAATGCTGGAGACTATTTGTCCACACAGCAACAGATTTGTCTTCCACAATATGTTCTATCCATTGGCAAACGGATATACCAGTTTAATGAAGTATTTTAAGAATGAAAGTGCTGGTGTGCATGACTCACATTTTATTAAGGTAATGACCATAATGCATTCTATTTAGATATGTATCTCGTTGCTGAAAATGATCTTGGCATGAGACCAGCAATATACCTATGATATTCCAGAGCATTACACAATCTTTTGTCCTATTTGTGGACAGAAGAAATGCTCACAATCAAATTAATAATCCTCCCTGCTACAAGAATGCAATCAAAACATATTACTAATAAGCACAGAAGCTAAATCCTTAGCAAATTATAGGAAAGGAAAATGGTTATCAGGTTGCCTGAAAATAATTATTTATTCCACAGTTCTTGATTTTCATTTCCCTGCAGAGACTTAAATCATCCCATTTCATATTTAGATGTATTTTGAATTGGATCTTGCAAAGGAGATATTCTGATATATTTCATGCAATATTTTGGACAAAAACTATCCATACTTGCAATTGCTGCTGCTGCGGGCAATGCTCACGGAAGCACCTGTGCAGCCTGAGGAGAAACAGAGGCAAGTTCTGCTCACCTTCCTCATACAAGTCATTCCTATCCAAACACTGACCTCAGAAGTGTGTGTGTGCACCAAGAAGGGAAGGTCTTACAGTCCTGTTATTTTTAGCGTGCAAATAGAAACATTAGTGTGTGTGGGAGGTGGGAGAAAGCTGCAACCTCCTGGCAATGCAAGGTCCCTGTCACAACAGAGACTTTACAAGTACCAGAGGCAGTATCAAAAATCCAACCTGCTTCAAGCGTGCAGGATTGGGCCCCAGACAAGCAGGAAAGGTAAGTGCTCACATTAAAGGAGCCCTCTAGCATCTCAAGAATTTGGCTGTTAGGATGATTAACAGGCAGACTGGAAAAGCGGCAAATTTCAGCCTGCAGAAGCCAGGTAGAAACACCACCCTCTAACTTGGCAGAGCTAATTGCAAGGCAGCTAAAATCCCTGCAAACAAGAGGGGGGAAAAGGAGAAAACCCCCACAATTCAAGCAGCTGTCACGGTAGCACCACAGATGAAATCCCAAAAGGATCATTCAGGCAGCCTGCTTCATTAGGATCAATTGTCCAGACCTACAGCAGTGCACTTATCCAAAAAAGGAACACTATCCAAGAAGCACAAAAAAATAATTTCAGAGATTCTGATCTGAGGCTGATTGTTTCCAGATTACCAAAAGAGAATTCTCTTGCTAACTACAAAATAACAGACTAATGTGAAGAGATATCAGTCCTCTCTCCATACTCCATATACCTGTTTTACATGGATGGTTTTCATATAAATATTATACTGAACAGATACAAATACATAGAATCTATTTCTGCTTATATCATGTTCTAAACATAGAATTTATACAGTTTTAGATATCTATATATATAAAGAATCAATTCAACAAAACATGCTCATGAACTCTAAGAACAATATTTCCAGATAGTGTCACATCTTTTATTTTTAAGAGATACACTAATCAATCTTAGCTACCCTCAAACTGATGTTTATAGATAAAAACATTAAAAATGAACTATTGATGGGGTTTATTTTCAGTAGTGCTGGGAAAAATCTATCAACCATAAGTACAAAGGAGAGTCAAGTATTAAAAGGATGTTTCAAGTATGTGCATTCCCCTGAATTTCAGTGCAGTTTAGAAAGTCACAGTGAAATCAAGTCACTATTCAAAAGAGCAAGCTGAAAACATGTTTAGGGGTTAGAATAAACTTTTGTATTTCTTCCCTATCTATACGATTAGAAACATCTGTACATCAGGAAGAAACGTGACTGCTAACCAAACCAAAATGATTTTACACACAAATCCAGGGACTGGATTGCTACAAAGGAGGCCTGAAACATCCCCCAGAAATGCCTGTGTGCAATCTACTGAATAAAGACAAAAATAGACTCCTTGGTACAGGCAAACAGCAAGTCAACTATTTTTAACTTGGGTCTTCAAATGCATTTTTAAGTTGCTTACATTTAAAAGCAAACCTTAAGCAGTTTGACTTGATGAATATGTATGAAAAATACTTTTAAATTTTCTGCATTTCACATACTTATAAAACTTATTTGCTCATCAGATTAAATGGATTTTAGGTACCCTTCTCAGTGCATTTAAACAAACTTTTCTAGTAGAAATATATTTTTTCAGAACAAATCTGTGCCTGCATAAATAAAAATAAGATATTACTAGTCTCAAGACTAGTAATATTACAGTCTCAGAAAATGACAAAAGAGTTAAAATGCCTGCCTGTGGTCAACACACTCAACACACACCTCCCCCTCCCCCCCCCCCCCCCACCCCAGGCTTGCCAACCGGTCACATCTTCAATTGTATAAGGAAAGAGCCATCTCTTTCTGCCATGACTGGAAAGCTGGCTCATTCAAATACATGGGATACTTAACTTGTGCCCATTATATCTACACTTGAAGACAGTGAAACTCATGGCAAGAGGTGACAGGATACTCGTAATGCGAACATCCGGGCTGCACAGCAAGGATGAGTTGTATACTTGAGTACCTGACCAAGTATACCGCTATTCCTTTACATCACAGCCTACTTCTGCCAGCTGTGGGCCAGTGCTCTCCTGCCCCTGCTGCAGCTGTGCCATGGGAAGAATTTGATACCCCTGCAGAATTTATGAGAGGACACATGGGTACAGCATAAGCAACAAGTAGTGTTAGGCTGAGTGCCTCACTTTGTCTTCTGCATGGAGACGAGGAAAGCCACCTGAATCCCTCTGCTGAGGTTTTGTCTCCCAGTTAATCTGCTTCTATGGGTTTCTACTTAGATATCATACATTTCTTGTCACTAGTCAGGCAAGCAGTCCAGCATGGATGCCCCTAGAATTATTTGCATGATTAACCATGTCAGCAAAACACCTACAAACCTAAGCCTTCAGGAATTATGCCTCTGCCTTCAAAACACTGGAGAAAATTTATGCCCATGGTGAAGTCTGCTTAAAGCCAGCAGAAGTGCTTATACAAGGCAAAACAGAAGGAAAAGTTATGAATGTGAGGCTTCTTAAATTTCTTAAATTTCCCTTTTTTTCTCTCCCACAGTCTAAAGAGAAGCAATCAACATCTCAGTGGGAAGAAGAGTAACATTTTCTTTAAAGTAAACTCAAACAAAATTACTATTCTTATCTCAGTAACATCTTTCTCAAATTTAGAAATTCATCTAGTATCATTGATCAGAAAAGCAGAGGCCAAAGTTAGCATGTGTGAGATAGGACTTACAAGCTGGGACACATCAGCAAGTGAAATACAGATTCCACTGAATGACAAAGGGTAGGTGCCGAAGGCAGTCTAGATTTTACAGGCTGTGATTCTCCCAGACTCAAGATTTTCACAGACTCCCAATGCCTGTGGAAGCTTTCATTATGTGGACAGACCTCACCTTTAGAAATACACGTGGCTATCTTCTGTGCAGCTGAAGAATGGTCCTTGCCAATGGCTAACCTGCCTGATTATACAACAGCCTCATGACCACACAATTTAACTTCTCTCAAGCCTTTAGCTGGTAACACCTGTAGTAAACAGTAAAGACTACCTTTTAAACGGGCAAACTCCTTTAAGCTTCAGAAAAAAAAAATCTTCCAAGTGCTATACATTTACAGCAAAATGCTTGAAAAGTTCAGTTTCCACTAAGCCTGAGAGAATATCTAGGAGGTGAGACCTGCGGATAACAAAGCATGGCTTACTCACACCTACACACACACATATAATAGCTCTGAGAAATTATGTTTTTAAAGAATCAAAGATGAACACAATAACAAAAATGCAACAGTACATTCATTACTTATGCAAATGAAGAATATTTGTTGCAAGAAATGCTGCAGGGTAACAAAGGAGAAGAATGTTCAGCTGCTGCATGAAGGAGAGGCTGAATATTGACTACAAGAAGGAAAGGCTTGAAAAGAAGTGTATTGTAACTACTTCTTTTACATTGAGAGAAGTTTGCACTCTAAGAAATATATTTCCTCCTAGCAGTAAGGACATATTGATCCCCAACAATCTGTGCCAGTCATGATGTGACTCAAGACTAAGAAAATATAAGAATAATGCATCTAAGTTTTGGCTGACCTCAAATTCATTTAAGCTAATGCATAGCAAAATCTGAGTGTATGTTTCCATTTGCAAAACTGCAGGGTGCCAAGGAGCTACTTTATCTTGTCTGCTGCAAACAGATGTTGAGCAGATAGCGTCCAGATCTGCAAACTGAAAACACCACCACCACCAGCTCTGGACTGCTACCCCGCGCTGTGTTTGTGTCACCCTGTGGTCCAGCCGATTACTGACGGTCTCATCTGCCGGCTGCTTTCTGCCATGACCGGATCACAAACCCCGCGGGAGCACCACGCAAAGTCGGGCCAGATATTTCCATACCCAGCGCGGCGTCCATGCCTGTCCGCCGAGACAGCATGGGCAGCAACCCGCAAGGCAGGCAGCCAGGGAAGGAAAGCCTCCTTCTCCGCGCCCGGCGGCGCCGAGGGGCCGCGCCCGCCCGGCCGCGCTCAGCACCGCGGACAGCGCCCCGCGGGGACCGGCGCCGCCGCCGGGACGCGCCGCTCTGGGGCCGGGGAGCGGCGCGGCCCGCCGGGAGCGCGCACACCCTCACACACACCCACCCACGCACGCACGCACACACCGGCTCACACTCACACGCACCGCGGCGCCTCCGTCACTCACCACATCCTCCGCAGGGCGCCCCGACGCCGCCGCCGCCGCCCGCCGCCTCCGGCGCCGCGGACGCCCCTCTCAGCGCGGCGGCGGTGGCGCCGGGCGGCCGCGGCTCCATGCGGAGGGCAGCGGCGGCGGCTCGCCTGCCCCGGCCGCCCCGCGGAAGCCGCCGCCGCCGCGCAGCTCCAGAGCGGGAGGGCGGGGAGCCGCGGCCACATGGTGCTGCCCGCCGCCCCGCCCGCCGCCCGCCCCCTGCGCACTGCACCGCCCCCCGCGGCCGGGGGCTCCGCGCACCGCCGGGAGCCGCTGGCCTGGCCCCCAGGAATAGGAGTGTCGTCCCTGCATTAGGCATTCTGCGTCTTTCCCCCCGGTTTCTGTCGCGTCTGTTGTCTGCCATGCACCACGCATGGTACTTTCGTAAAGCGAAGCGTCAGGTGTTGCTCACAGGTGATGTGCGATAAGCCGGGGTAGATCACACGTTTCCCAGCAAGTTCCTCGCGAAGCAAAACGCCAGAGTTGTGCCTGATCGGGGCCCAGACTTGACCAAGGGTCTCACACTCCCAATTACTTCACCATAAAGCACACACACATGGCAAGTGCTCCTATCTCTGCATAGCTTCTAGGGTAAGCGGGCATAATAGGCAAGCCACAGTAAAAACATAAACAGCAAGATTCTGTCTTGGAAGAGCTCACTCAAGAATCCCGATTTCTCACTTTTAAATGAAACCTCCATCTACTGGCTCGTAGATTCCTCCCTTCTTCACCGGTGAGCCAACCTGACACTTTATCTGATATTTTCTTTGGGCTATGAAGTCAGGAAGATGCCCAAGAGTGGAGAACCTTCAGCCTCGCTGGGTGTCTCTGCCCAGGCACTGAAAACCCTGCCAGGAATGACAGGTATCTTCTAATCTTCTGTGAGAGCTTTATATTGCAATGACTGTCTTATGCCTTTTTTGCATCCCTGGGAGGACTCCCTTTCACTCCCAAGCTGAAAAAACCCACTTCTTGCTGCCCCTCCTGCCCTTGCTGCCCTCCAGCCTCCTCTGCATCTCTGGCCTCCACCAAACTTGCTGCATAGGCTCAGTGTCTGTCTTGAGATGGACTGGGGAACTTAAACTAAGCCTAACATTTGCTGATGCTCAGCTCCAGGAAGTTCTCATCAGCCCATTTCTCTGTCTTGTCAAGGTCCCTCTAAAGACCATCTCGCTTCTTCAGTGGATCTGACATTTCCCTTAGTCTGGGAGCATCTGCAAGCTTGCTGAGAACACACTCTATCCCATCATACAGGTCGTTAGTAAAGACATTGAACACTTTTGGCCACAGTGTCAGTATTTCAGAGGGACGTGACTAGTGACCAGTATGATGGAATCAAAGTACCAGCAATTTTGTATTGTTTTTCAAAACACTTGGAACCCGAGCTCTTGCCAATTTTCCAAGCATGTTTTAGGCCAAGTGCGTATCTTTCAGTGCATATCTTTCCCATGCTCACTTGCCAGTTTATACTGTAAATGAAGTCTAACCTAAAATCCACAGTGCGGAAGGACAGCTTTGACTGGTGGTACATTACAATCAGGTATATGGGTATCTGAATTCACAGTGCAAGAAGAAATCTCCTGCATCTTTCCCAGTACATGCACTTCAGTATTAGGCTCCTGAATAAGTCCTTAGCAATGAAAACTAAGGGAAAAAACAAAGAACAATTTTCAAAAAAAATTTTTGAAGAGAATACTGATTACTTCAATGCATCCCTAATTTGAGCAGTGCCTAACAAAGAGGTCTGATTTGCACTGAAATCTGTGATTGGAACTCAGATATTTCTAGACAGTACAGCTTGCTGATAATTTTTAGCTTTCTGAAAAGTGATGCATTGAAAACTCCCCTTTATATCATTTAATCTCTCCCCTAACAAGCAGGCCATCCTAACTGACCATTGACCAATGACCTAAATTCACCTTGATTATGTGATCAGACTTCTTGATTTTAATATCCAGTTTTCTTGAAATTCCCATGTCTCACCCTGTCATTTTAATAACAGAACTAATGTTTACACTTCAAAATTTTAACAACAGCAGGAAGTGACCCCTTTGTATAAGAAAATGCTGCTTTTCTTTCTTTTCACAAATATCTGCATTTTAAGCATAAAATGAAAAATAATTTCTCACCTTAATTCCAGTGTGGGTTCACTAATTCAATTCAATTCATCACTAAGCTTGTGTTAACATTTGCTATCTAAGTAATTACTATTCTGGGGAAAAGTCTCCGTTTAGGAAAGCTCTTCAGTACGTGTTTATAATTAAACATGTTCTTATACATACAAATTTTCAACAAAGCACTGCAGCCTGTACTTTAGCATGTGCTTAAGCATCTTCCTCACTCAGAGTTTTATTCTGGAGAAAAAAAAAAGAAAAACAAACAAACAAACAAACAAAACCAAACAAAAATCAAGGCTACATTTGATTTTGCAGGCATAGTTAACAAGAGCAAGCAGAAAGACTGGGGGAAAAAAGATTCACATTTGTAGCATGATTACAAAGATACTTATAGTGAATCCAATGCCCCCTATCACACCTGTGTAGCAAGAAGCACAGATCGTGTAAGTGGATCTTCCTGTGGCTTTTAAGAAATCCCCACATAGGGATATGAAGATTTCATAAAATGTCATGCAGACAGTAAAATTGAATCAAATACTCAGTACAACTTCCAAGGCTTCAGTACATGCATATTTCATCTTTGATTCATAAAATCACAGAATAAGCTGAGTTGGAAGGGACCCACGAGGATCATCAAGTCCAGCTCCTGGCCATGCACAGAATCATCCCCAAGAGTTACACCATGCGCCTGAGAGAATTGTCCAAATGCTTCTTGAACTCTGTCAGGCTTGGTGCTGTGACCACTACCTGGGGAGCCTGTTTGAATAGAAAACCTTTTTCTAATATCCAACCTAAACCTCCCCTGACACAACTTCAGACCATTCCCTCAGGTCCTGTCACTGGGCGCAGGAGAGAACAGATCAGTGTTTGCCCTTCCTCTTCCACTCAAAAGGAAGTTGTAACTGCAATGGCATCTCCCCTCAGTCTCCCCCAGGCTGAACAGACCAAGTGACTTCAGCCACTCCTCATATGGCTTCCCCTCAAGGTGCTTCACCATCTTTTTTGTTCTCCTTTGGATGATCTCTAAGAGTTGAATATCTTCCCTACATTGTGGCACCCAAAACTGGCCCCAGCACTCAAGGTGAGGCCTCCCCAGAACAGAGCAGAGCAGGACAATTCCCTTCCTTGCCCAGCTGGTGATGCCGTGCCTGATGCACCCCAGGACACAGCTGGCCCTCCTGGCTGCCAGGGCACGACTGGCTCATGGTCAACTTGCCATCGACCAGGACCCCCCAGGTCTCTTTCTGTGACACTGCTTGTTGACAAGGAAGGCACAGCTTTTGTGCCAGCTCTAGTGGTACAACTCAGCAAGCCATTTGCTTGATCAGCAATGGTGAGCAGATAACAAGAGGCAGATCCTGACAAAGCTTCTTGCATCTTAAGGGTTTTATGAAGAGCTGACAAGGCTTCTGCATCATTAAACAGATTTATGCTTAGAACTTATGCTTGAAACTTCAAAGTGCCGTGTAACTCATGTAAGTGTGTGCTGACAGCATAGATCAAACAAACTCCAGACAACAACATGCATCAAGCTACTGTTTTACTTCCATTTCTAAGTATCAGGCCTGCTACACAGAGGAATGTCTGTATTTTACTAGCAGCTCTTTGTAATACATGCCAGCCATCACCAAAGATTGTCCAGTCACCCTCACAACAAGCTGTGTCAGCACTGGTAGATTGCAGGACTTCCATTCCTTCTGCTCTTTTGTAGTATCTATGGACAACTCACGTGGGGGCAAGACAGAAACAGCAGAAGTTGAGTAGGTCTTGTGTCTCTCTGTAAGCCTGCACTTGGTGACAGTAGCTTAGGATGCTGCAGCAGCAGTAGTGGGAATTCTCACCATGCTGTATCCTGACTCAGAAAAACTGCCTAGTCCCTATAGACAGCTGCTTTCAGTGAAAAGGGAAAATATGCTGATTCTTAGAGATGCTCAGTGTCTGGAAGAGCTGAACTATCACCCCATTCAGCATCCTTCAAGGTGAAATTTTTCCATTCTCCCATCAGTAGCCCTAAAGAAGACTTAAGTCCCTAAGATCTTAATTATTTGTCTCTTTCATTAACCACTCATCACTACCTTCATCATACTTACAAAAAATACGACCATCAGACCATCTTCATGCCTACCAGAAAAAAAATTAATTTCAACAATATGTGGTTACCATCAGACAGTGTTGGGATGCAAAATATCTGAGGCACAAAACTACAGGTTTTTTTGGGTTTTTTTTCAGGTGCTTTCATGAGAGTGAAGCAGCCACATCAGTTACCAATTACAGCAAAACTTCACAGCAGCACAAAAACAGAGGCTTTCTTAGGGTATAGAAGAGAGTGTTCAGAGTCCCTGTACAACAAACACGTGCCATGCTCTCACTATTTTAGGTGGGAACATAAAATGTGTTATGTACGTAGGTAAAAGCGTGTGTGTGTGTGTGTGAGCCCATGTGTGTGCACCCATGTATGCATAATAGCCAAGAGAAAAAAGGAGAAGCATCCAGTTTTCCCTAGAGAAATCTGAGTATTCACACAGTATCAAGCCCTACAAGACCTAGTGCTACAGTGATGAATAAAGAAACACATTAATTCTGCTTTTTGAACTGTTCTCCTGCAATAGAATGACAGTAGCCGAGATGGCCATTCTCCAGAAAGAATATGTGGGAGAAGGCTGAAGACCAGCCTTGCACAGAGGGTCTTAGAATTGCTTTTATCTTTTTTAGCGTATTTGCTAATAGGAGATTCTGAGCCAACTGTTCTGCAGAAACACAGAAGTGATAAAAGCAAGTAACTTGTGAACATGGGTAGCCGTGTCAAGATAAGATTTTAAAATAATAATAAGATAATGATTTTTAAATAATCCTTCTGAGGTCTATTTTAACTGAGGCATTGGGGCCAAAATGTTTCTTCCTTTGATAAGGTATCCCACAATCTTATTCCTCTACCAGTAAGTGATTCTTCTATCTTCCAGCCTAAATACATACTTAGTGGCGTAAAAACCACTAAGAAAATCTGATACCATTCTGCATTTGAAATAGCATTGTTCTCCTCTCTTCCTACTCCACAGTGGTTATGAGCAATTCAATGTTGTCTCTAAGTTCATCCTTAGGGGGCAAAAAAACCCCCAATATATTTTGACCTTCTCCTCTAACAAGGAGCATTCCTCCTTTCTTACAACTGCTCTACCAGCTTTCCTCACATCTCACATTGATCCATTATTGGTCCAATGGCTTTTCAGATGTGCACTGTTTCAACCCCAGTGACTGGTGGCCAAGACCCCTTTCCGCCCCAGTGATTGGCACTGACACCCCACTCACTTTGGTAGCTTCCACTACAGGTCTGGGGCACAAAACCCTTGGTTCAAATTCAGTTGCTGGCACCAAATTCATCACATTAGTTCACCCAGTAGCTGTCACTTAGTCCTTGCAGCAGTCATGCACATGAGACAGACACCATGACTATGCAGTTCGATGAGAAAGGATATAAAAAGAAGATAGAACAGATTGTAGTAATTAGGTGCCAGAACAGACAACATGACAGTGACCAGCGTGGTGACCAGTCTCATCTTACAGGGACCTAGTTCTTCCTACACCCCTTTCTGTCTGACCCTTTCATTTCCATGAATCTTCAGCAACTGCCAAGTCTTACCAGCCTTTCCAGCATCCTGCATCCTTTGAGTCTGCATCCTTAACAGTTGCCCTGCTGTGCCTCCAAATTTATTGCTATCCCATCAATCACTGAGATTAGCCAGTTTTGTTTCTCATCTTTATCACAATTACATTTCTCTGTCATTTTTGTGTTTCTGCCTATCTTGTTCACAGGTTCTCTTTTCCCCTTAGTAATCAATTGGACAAGGCGATTGACCAGCCAATCACAGATTCTAACTCCAGACTTCTTACCCTTCCAAGATTTTGTGTCTTCTTCTTTCTTAGTCTCTAACACAGACAGGATAATTTAAAATCAGGGACAAATTGAGGTATTATGGAAGGAGTTCCCATAGTCAGACAGCAGGATTAGAAGGGAGGCAACCATGGAAAAGGCATCAGGAGTACAATTTGTTGCTGATGCAGCCTGAAAAGACTTACATTTGGAATTGCTGAAATGAAAATTGTCAAAATAGTTCAACATATTTTCACATAAACTTTGTCATAATTTTGGGGTTTTTTTTTCATTCTGGTCCATAGCAGAAATCTACAAGTTTTTGCTGACAACTGTGGCTTGAGTTTTTCAAGCAGCTGCATTTACTTTATTACTTTATTGCTTATAACTTCATTGTTACTATATTTATTATTTATTTATTACTTTTTTCCTATAACCTATTTTACTTAAGCTTAATGGTTTCTTGGATCTCAGTTTAAACCATGGTCAGTAACAGTTATAAAACAAATTATGTGTGTACAGCACAGAGCCATATTTGTAAATTTCTCCAAAAGGCTGCACAGATCTGCAAAAACAACAAGAATTTTGTTTGAGGCTGTTTTGTTGGGTGGTGGTTCACTTTAATTGTTTGGTTTGTGTTGGGCTGGTTTTGGGGTTTTTGTTGTTTTTGTGGTATTACATGCATTGGGATTGCATGCACTGGTTTTGCTAGAGGCAAGGTTAAACTGGTAATGTTCATCTTTGGCAAGTGCTGGTGGCCTAATGGTGCTGTTGTTTGCCACAACAATTAGTCTGACTTAGCCCAAGCTTTGACATGGCAGCACAGATGGTTATGAACGCATTATCAGCAGACAGCAGATGTCGCAGCTCAGATGTGTGTGGCCTTATATCTCCCTCTGGTGGCCCGATCTCAAACCCTTAGGCGGTCCCTGCTGCCCCTGAGCTGGCAGAGAAAGCCGCTCTGCTCAGCCAAGACCATTATATAGTTTTGCTAACACGGAGGGTTCCACTCTGGTAGCATCTTTATCCCAGGTGCCTTGGAAAGTGTTGACACTTGAGAGTTTTGACTGCTTGGAGCAGCATGTCTTGAGTGAGGTCCCTTGCAGAGCATTCAGCAGTCTCACCCATCTGTATTTCCATATCCCCTCTAAAAATCATCCACTGGACACAAATCCTAGAAGAGTCAGGTTCAAAAATTGTCCATTTTTGGAACTCCAGTCCAAGGATTTTTGCTTGCCTTGATGAAGACACCTTATTTGCTTGGTCCATAGTGCACAGGCTGTTACTCTAACAGATTACAGAAGAAAATGTAACAGCGAGAGCCATTTCTCCTTAGCATGTTGTGTTTTCCTTTCCCATAGCAAAATGAAATAAAAATTCCTTTTCAGATGTACTATTTTGCACTGCTAAAAGAGACAACATGCTAGTATTTTATTATTTTGCAACAGAGAAACAAACACACATTCTGTTTTGATAGCCAGCTCATTTTTGAGGACCTAAATTTATCCCCACCTTTCCTGTACCCTGATATCACTGTAAGAATACTGTGTTGTAGAAGTACAGTTTCCAGAGTATCTGTTCTGGTTTTGAAGTTTTGCAGCACTTTGGACCTGCTTATCACTTTTCAATGGGACTGTTGTAGAGCAGGAAAAAAGGGAAACTCCTGCTCATTTCAAGTCCAAGTGTGAATATGATACCATGGTAGACCACAGTCTTCCGAAAGTGTCTTTCTGTATGAGGCATATATTGCAATGGCACCAAAAAAAATGTTTTCCTGTTAACTTTGCTGGAGGTAGAAATCCATAAACCTCAGTAATAAGTCCATAAACCAAACAATAAACACAAAAGTCTTCTAAAATTGTGACAACAAAGAGAACAATAAATGTTCTCTTCTCCTCAAGCAACTCAGTTCAGCAACAGCTTATCCCCTTGTTTATTTTCCTACAGGAGAAGAAAAAGAGCAGTTTCACACCTTTTAACATATACACAGGAGTTGCTCATATATTATATATTGTTAGCACTGAATTCAGCTTAGAAAAGATGGGTGTCTTCTTGAAAGAAACCCCAACCTCCACCAAACAAACAAACAAAACAACCACCAGAAAATCCCCCTCCAATGAGCACCTCTCATTGAAATGCTTCAGCAAGAGCAGAAGCAGAAAAAAGAAACTTCCAGAAAACAAAAGAGTCATTTCTACTGGTTTCATCAAAGGCAAATTTCTAATGACTAGGCAACAGTAAGAGGAGAAAAGAAGCAAAGTTGACCTGCTGTGTGCAACTGAGGGAGCAACTGGAAAAGGGCGACCTGTCATGTTTGTTCCTTTTGATGGTTATAAAAACTGTTAGAGGAACCAAACCTACTATCTTTTTGCTTAAATATGTACTTAAGTGTTTACGTCTGAAGAAAATGTGACCTATTTATTTGTGTTTACATGAGTTTGTGCAAGTCAGTTCTTCAAAGCTTCCTTGTGGTATAGGGTCTTTTCCCCCCTAAAGCCCCTATAGGGTTTTTTCCCCCTAAAGTTCTTGTCGAGTAAACTCTATGTGGTTTCCCATACATGGAGATTTGGCTTCACTGCCTTCCAATATGCATGTTTGACTACAAATTGGTTTCCCTCTGACTGCTTTGAAGCAGAGAAATGCACCCATGCTACCAGCCTTTATGTTGTAATATCACTCCTTTTCCGCTGCAGAAAGCATCTAAATATAAATAACAGTGCAAATATCTGGAAAACAAAACAGAAATTATTTTCAATTACATTAAAATCCCTCAATAAAAGGAAAATGCAGAAGCATTCTTTTGTAAGTGTGAATCTGTCACATTCTTTGAAACTAAAACAACATTGGTTTATAATCAGACCAAGAGTGCTTTATACAACAAGAGTGAAATTCACAGCTGGGCAAGGTTCTCGCATGCATCAGCAAAGACTTGCATCAGGCCCCTAAGGACTTCAGTGGAACTGAGTTAGAATGCTCACATGATTCTATGCAGAGCCTTTAATCTTATACAATGCTTGAGAAAACTGCATTATATTCTTGAAAAAAAAATGTTATACGCTAGTCAAAGATCGATGTTGTCGGAAATGCTCATGCCTATCAGGTTCTATTTTGGTATCACTTGCCTAAGTTCAGAGATCACGTGACTCTGTCATTCTGTCTTTCTGCCTCCTGAGAGGCTCAACTGAAAAATTACTCTCAGCTAACTATATTGCTTGACCTATACAAGGAGAATTGTAAGGAAAACAGCACAATACTTTTTGCGCTTTTAATAATAAAAAAAAGTGCAAAGACTTCATATTTGTATATATTCTTATTATTTTCTAATTTAGAAGAGAAAGTGTGCTTCTCAAACAGAAGAATCATGTTTAAGGATAAAAAACAGTAAGGTGATCAGCCTACCAGTACACAGAAGTGGCATTTGATCAAAACTTAACAGCATTTGTATTATATAATGAAATTATACATCCATTTATATACCATTTCTTTTGTTTAAGTAGGCTAACTAGCTAAAGGGCCAGCTGCTAGCAAAACTGGAATCTACTTAACAATAGTCCACATTAACAGGAAATAAGTCAGAATGTTGTGCTTTTCTAGCAGATCCCAGTCTAGCATGGTATCTGATGGTGTACTTTAAGGCCAAACACAGTTCTACCAAATTAAAAAAGGTGCAGAGTTAAATGCATTAACTGATTTACTGAGCCTGGAAGGGACAAAGTGGGTGGCTGCCGCAGAGAACTTCCTGGTATGTAGTACTCTCTCTTGGTCATTGAGACATTCTGGGCAGGCTAACACATCTCAGCCTGGAACTGAGGTGAAGCACTGCCTTCTTCATATCCTTCGCATCTTCCTATGGTAGTCCCAAGGATTTCAGTGGAGGACAGTGGGGAACTGAAATTCCTGACAGTGGAGGACAGCACTGAACCACAGGTTCCAAGCCATATACTCCTGCAACAAGATAGCTCATGCTACTAAGAAGTGAGAAAAAAGCTAAGGACAGGACCTAGGATAAGCAGGTGAATACTGCTCCTTTTTTGTTTGCTTGTTTGTTTGTTTTCCAAATGAGGAAGGCCTATTAAAAACTGGCAACTTCTAGGGAAAGATGAGATGAGTGGACAGGGAAATATGTATCTTCAGGCTCTTAAGGAAATGTTCTTTCATAGTACGTAGAGGAAGGAAAACTGTGCAGGGCTGTAAAACTTCCTTGGCAGCAAGCCTGAAAAACTGGTTTTGTGTGAACACAGGTCAATTTGTTCCACCTGCTAGACTGAGAGGTCCACCACACTGGACTTAGAGCTCTGTCTCACTGCAGATCTGCCCCACAGCTGTGTTGCACCAAGCAGTGATCTTCACCAATTTAAGACTACCCATGCTGCATGCTCTGAACTAGCAGCAAGGGGTAGTTTGCATCCTCTGTGTCCTAGGGTGGAGTTAGTTTTCTTTATAGCAGCCCAAATGGTGCTGTGTTTTACATATGTGTTGAAAATAGTCAATAACAAAATCCACAATGTTTTAGCTATTGCTGGATAGTGCTTGCTCATCACCTCTTTTTCACTCTGTTTTCTCTCAGGGCATAGTCTAGGATAGGAAGATCTGGGACAGCTGACCTGAACTGACTGGAGAGATACTTCATAATACATAACATCATGCTTTGCAGGAAAACCAAGGGTGGCAAGTTTTGTTGTAAGTAGCCACTCTTGGAGGTAGGCTGGACACCACTCTGCTGCTGGGCAGGTGTGGAATTGCTTTTACATCACTTGCTTTTTTCCACAATTTTCTTCTTTACTGATTAACCTGTCTTCACATTGACCCATAACTATTTTTTTGGTTTGGTTTGGTTTCCACTTTTTTCCTCCCATCCCACTGGGAGGATCGAGTGAGAAGTGACTGGAAGGGAGTTTAGCTGCTGCCCAGGATCAACCCACCAAACCAAAAAAGCAGGCAGTATTGGCTGTTGGGTGAGTTTGACAGCAGCAGAGTGCCTCTTGCAGAGGGAGCAATTAACAGCTGTGCCTGAGCCATCTCTGTGGAAGCTAAGCAGGAGGATGGAAGTGTGCAACACAAAGAATTGAGCTGTTCACTGTTCACACCAGGGACACAAGAGGACATCTGGGTAAGGCCAGAGAGCAGCAATTCCTCACCCATTAGTAATTCACCAAGAAGTTGTCGTGTAAGTGTAGGTTTTGTTTCACATACATGCTGAAAAGCTAGACTGTGAGCCAGCTACCTAAAGCTCTGCTGACATCTGGTGCTGAACAGAAAATGAGTTTTTTGGTGCAGTAAGGTTCTCCACTTTGAAACACTATCTTATGGGACAGGAGCTGCATTTTTTCAGCCTGTCTCCCAAAACAGCAGTCTTCCACACAGCCTGCTTGGCATACTCACATGTAGAGAGAGTCTCAGTTCTCAGACAAAGCCTCTTTAGGAATATTTGAAATTAAAAATTAAGGAGAAACTGAAAACCACATATTAAATAGTGGGAAGATAGCATTTTTATCAAGATTTGAATCCCTCATGGAGCGCAGAGTTGAGATTTTAAGCAATGGTCACCATAATTGGAAGAGATTTTGTGTCTTGCAATATACTTCTTGATAGAATTGATAAAACCAAAAAAATATTTAGGCATTTTTTCAAAATCTGGTGTACTTTAGCTTTCTGGTTTATTTTAAATGGAGTCTAAATTTGAGTACAGAATCTTCTGTGGATTTGAATTCCAAAATTTCTTTCCTCTGACCTTAACATTTTTTTATAAAATTTGTCTTTTTTACTAAGAAACCTGCTCTTGGCAGCATTAAAAGATTTCTCCCAGCTTTTTCTATGCTTAGCGAATCTTTGCTTGTAATGCAGTGTCTTGTAAAGAAAATGTTTAAAAGAATACTCTTTTCAGTTCTGCCAGGAGTTAGTGTAGGAAACTGCACAGTAGCACATATCAAGAATTGTTCATTAAAGAATTTTTGTGGGCTTGGGCTTATTCCTCAAATGTTTAAAAACAGTAAAGGAGACTTTTCCCTTTCACAAGTTGTCTCTTGCAAATAATTAATTATCAGTTATACTGAATAACATAATTAATTATTTACTGGACAAACAGTGATCGATCTATCTTCTTACCAGCATCCAGTAGCAGATGCTTTGGATAAAATAAAAAATTGCTGTATATGAATATTCTCATCAGTATCCACTCTCAAGTGCCAGCTATCAATGGTTTAGGAGCTAAGACCAACCCTAAAACTAAAACCTATTCCTCTTTGTTTAGTAGGTCTAGCAGCTCCACTAATTCAGCCTATTAATTCTAACTTTTTTACATATTTGTCCAACCTGGTGACCAATGACAAGTAGTTTCATAGTTTGTCTGTACATATTTATCTTCCATTAAAAAAGGGAGATTTTAGAGAAATGCTTTATGTTTTCAGAGCCATAGAACCATCATCTCCAACCGCTAGGGTTGGGTAAGGGTTTCTAGGTAATGTTTTTTGCAAAAAAAATGCATTAAGTATTTTATTTTTGCTGGTGAGTTAATCAGAAATCATATTTCTCTCTCAACTTTGATGATCCACCCATTTCTGTAGGTCTCAACACAGCAATTGCCAGGAAGAAAACTCAAAATTAATTGTAAATTAATATTAATTATTTTAACATTTCAGTTTTGTGAGACCATCTCAGACAAAACTGTTTCTAAAGATGTTTTCATTTGTACCGCTCCTGTAAATTGTCATGGGGCATGAAATTGATTAAATGTATCAGTTATCAAAAAACATTGCTGGAATGTTTCCATGATCTCAGAAAACTGACATTTTTTTCACTTTCCTAGAATAAAAAAGGGTGAGCTATCTGTTTTCAGGTCGTTGAAGACTAATGTGCTACAAAACCACTCAGGATGAAATAATAATAATTGATATGCAATAGTCTGAAACAAAGCTAGCCCTTTCCATGTAGGAAACCTGTGCCACATAATACAAACATGTTAAGTTTGTAATCTATGTGAATTTTAAAGTTCTTGTGAGAGCCTTCCATGGGAAATCTTTCAGGAAGATGCATAGGCATAGAAAGGAAAATGGAAGTGCTGTGACAGATAAAACTAGTTAGGAAAAGCTGTGAGACTAAACAGCCAGCCCTCAACATGGCAAAGCATGTCATATATTCAGACCTGGTCTGCAACATGAAGAAGTTAATTAGGTCATGATAGTTACGGCTGAATTACATCTGAATGATTGCTTTGAAGGGCAAATGAACTATTAGGAGGTGGAAGTGAGAGTATTGTCTCCTAGAGTATTTTGCTATTGCTTTAGCTTAAAAAATGAGCTTCAAGACAACTTTCAAATAAACACAGAATTTGATTTGAGAAACCTAATCTTGCAAATGAGTCTTTTCACCTTGTGCCCAGTTTTTTACCACCACTTAGTTCAAATAGTGGAACAAGCCAGGCTCCTCCCATATATACTCCAATTCACTGAAGTATTGTTCCCAGGCTACTATTGAAGAACTCTCCTCATTCCTCTATGTTCGTGACTGAAAGGCTTCTTCATTGCAGAAACAGATGCAAAATGTCCTGGTAATTTCATAATTGACTGTGCTCTCAAAATGCTTGTCTTACTGCCTGTCTGCAGTAGGGGCTCTAGTCTTCCCCAGGCACAGCTGAGTTTCCCTCTAGGAAAAAAGAAATCCATATCAGCTCACAGAGAGGGTTCTGCAGCATGGCCCCAAGCTGTGCCCACAAGGTCAGAAAGCCGCCACTAGAAGTATCAAGTTCTTTGAGCAGTTTCCTAAGTAGAAAAAAATTAGGAATATCCCTGCCTGCAATGAAGTATTGTTGCCAAAGGAGTCATTCCTTCCAAGCATTTCAAGACAAACATAAGGGACTGCGTCGGTTCACAAAGGAGGACTAGACAGTTGAAGAGCAGAATTAAAAACAAGGAAAAGGTGTCACTGGGGTCAGAGAGCGGCTCCAGACCCTGACTGTTGGCCTGATGTACATGCAGCATCTGTTCTGGGTGCTGTAAAGAAGAAAATTTCTATTCTTTGGAAGTGTTAAGAGTATGGAAATTTGGTGTAATATATCTGAGGAGGTGAGATCAAAAATGTTACCCATTCCAAACAGAAAAATTTCAATGTATTGAAAAAAAAATATATGACGGCAGCAGAACAGCTCTGTTACAGCTTTGGTGCTACTATAAAATACAACCTATATTTGAAAAGCCAATTTGAAAAGCCAAAAAGATATGAGGAAAAGCCAATACAATGGTAATTCTTTTAAAATGACATGAAGAGATATAAGAATTTATCCATATACGTTTTCTTAAAATTAAATGTACAGTAAAGGAAGAAGGCAGCTTTTTTACTAACAGAGGGGGTCTATTTCCGCTAAGACACTTCCCTTCACAATTGCAAATGAGTAGTTTGTGTGGAAATAGTAGTTTAGAAGAACAGTTTAGTTTTTCAATAACCCCCATGATTATGATGAAAGCCCCCATTTTCACATCTTCCTTCTGTCAGTGAAAAAACAAGTTTGTTTTCATATAGTGAGAATGCTCCAGCAAGCTCCGGAATTTGCTAGTATTGTTGGCATGTATAAATAGCGCATTTTTTAATGTGCCACAGGGAATCTGCAGCTGCTTGCTGAATACAGACAGAAAGCAAATGTTTTGCTCTTGTTACAGATCTGCGTGCTTGTCCTCCAAGCTTCTCTGCTCTGAATGAAATTCATTGGAGCCAAGCCCTCACTAGGTGCATTATGTTTGCATAATAAGAAGAATGCCTGCTTGGGGTATTTTCTTAAGTTGCTTCATGTTAATGACTGCCTTGAGGCTGAGTGAGAAACACAGGCACCTTCCCACCTTGAGCACATTGGCTCATTTTGCAAACAGTCCTTCAAAAACTCAGCTTTGACTTACCTGGTGGAAGAATGTGTTCAGTTCCCTTGAACCGTATTGAGACTTTGCAAACTGTCTCTTTATTCACATACCACATGAACTGCTACAAAAAAAAAAATACTTCATTTGACTCCTCCAGCTTTGACTGATAAAGATCCAATTTTCCTTCGCATTGTGATTCTGTACCTCCACAATACCCTCTCCTTGAGTGGTAAAAGAGGACCTAAGAATTACATCCTAAATGCCTTGCTTCAGACATGAGTCATTGTTTCATTGTTGCATGAATACACCTATTATTAGACTTAAAATAGCAAAGAAGACAAGTTGCTTGAGTCACCATGCCTTAAATTGTCTGAAATTGAAGATTAACAAGAATAAAGCAACATGTTGCATTTCAACAAGGCAAAAAGTGAATTATTTTCAGATGTCTGTAGTTGATATTAGGAAGTATTTTATCAGCTGTACTTTTGCTAATCAACAACTGATAGGAAGCGTGTCCCAGTTTTACATTTGGTTTGAAGATTATGCTGCAAAACAAAAATATATTTATATATCCTTCACAGGATAAGTTAATTCAGAGTATTGTGCACTGTCAGTAAAAGGCAAGCAAGACATATTACTCCAAAGCCTGTCAGAGCATCAATAAGCTGCTCCCATAAACTTCTTAGCATGATAAGACAAAACATACCTGTATATAAAGAATTATAGAATGGTTGAGGTTGAAAGAAATCTCTGGAGGTCACCTGGTCCAACCTCCCTTCTCAGGCCTTAAACAAGTGTTCAGAACCAAGACTATGTCCAGACGTCTTTTCAGATTCTCCAAGCAAGGAAAGTTCACAACCAACTCATTAACCTCCTTTGCTGCAAGGGGACATGGCAAGGGAACATCATCAACTTGGAATACACCAGAACCATTTCCAAAAGGGTTACATTTCTGAAAGAAGAAATCCATACAGCACTGGGGAAGATTTTGGAAGATTCTTTTAACTTTTAAACTGTTGTGTATGATCCCTAGATTTGTGGTTAATGCTTAGTTTTGTCCCCTACTCCTGTGACTAGTAAGTAATTTTCCAGCTAATGTTTCCTTATTTACTTGTATTAGTGATTAATATGTACTAGCTGATATCTTAATTTTGAGAAGGATTGTATGTCAGAGCAAAGAATGATCAGAGAAGTACATTATGACTTGATGACATATTTGAGATGGTCACAAGGAGAAAAGATTCATCAGAAGATCTGGAACCATATTCAAATAAGTCTGTGGAAATAATTAACATATACGCATGTACTAAAAAATGTGATGAATATGTATTGGTTTCAGGAATATAACCTGGTCTGATAGCTTCCTTAGCATGCATATTTTGAGGAAGATTCCAACAGTGAATTTTGCATCCAGCAGTGCTAATAAAGTAGTGTTGGCTTTCTAACCTAACAAATTTTTGTTGGCGAGTTTATTTTCCGATTTTCAACGACAGCCCCCAAATCCTTTTACAATAGGGTTTATTCTGTCTGGGTGGACCTCAGCTTCTGCTGGTTCCTGGGGTTCTTCCTTCCTAGGTTGTAGAACTTTGTCCTTCCCTGCTTTGAACTTCATGAGATTCCTCATGAAGCCCATTTCTTCATCTTGTCAGGGACCCTCTGGAAGGCCCTCTGATGTATCAGCTATCCTCCCAGTTTTGTAATGTCATCAAACTTGATGAGAGCACACTCTGCCCCAACATGCAGACTGTATGAAAATGGACAGGGTTGGTCCCAGACTTGACCTCTGGGATTGGTAACCTCATTGGTTATTGGCCTCCAACGACACCCTGTGTGACTGATCACTAACCTCTGCCCCTGCCTATTCAGTCAGTTTTCAGTCTCAGACTTGACGAGGTTGGCTCATCCAGACCATAATTTATGAGCTCCTCTGTGAAGGTGTTATGGGAGACAGTGATGAAAACATTACTGGAGTCAAGGTAGAAAACAGCAATTGCTCTTCCCTTATTTGCCAAGTCAGTCAACTCTTTGTGGAAGGTTATCAGGTCAGTAAAGATGACTTTGTGAATCCATGCTGACCACTCACAACCCTCTTTATAGTCAAACTAGTAATTTGGCCTCTAGAATATTATTAAAACTCTGTTGTTCTTTTCTGTTTGTTAGTAGTACTGCAGTAAGGATGAAGAAAAAGAACTATGCTTTGTATTTTCCTGTTGCAAATTGTGTGCTCAGTTGCACTTGCTAAAACCTTTTGATACTACAACAGAAACCTGATCTAGGAAGGGCTCAAATCAAAGTATGAGATGTCACTAGTACTGTCCAGTCCTTCTTATCCAATAAGATATAGCTGTTACCATCACATCATGTGAACTGGGACTTCTGCATACACTTTCAAGTGTTTAAAGATCCTCTTGATCTGGCAGGACTTTTCATGTGCTTGTGCTGAACATTTCTTGGAGTTTGGGATTTTTCAGTCATGTTTCTCAAGTTTATTTCAAAGAAATCTGGAAAATGAACAGCAAAACTCCAGCTCTTTCCTTCTGTGAGGTGTTTTGCTGCCAAGAACAAACATGGATTTTAAGCTATCTTGGGCACAGAACAATCCTTTGTGACCTTTTTAGCTGAATTTTTAAGCTATGTATTAATGTCTTCCTCCTTTCTCCCAAATTAACATTTTACCTAAAAAAAGTTCAGTGTACTAGCATGAAGCTCCTTGCCTGTGCCTCAACTTCTGCTGAGAAAAATTCCAACTATTTTGCTCAAAAGCATTCACATGCATCTGGACTACTAAAAAGAAAAGCTTGAGCCTTGTTAGCTTTGCTTTTATTAACAGAGTACAAAATACTATTTTTGTGGGGTTTTTTCTTCCTTTGGGCACCCATATGAGGCCTATATTAAACTCATGCACAACCTTAAGCCAGTGTGGTCTTTTTAAGAAGTAGAGATTCAGCACTTTTCTTCATGAAGTTGTAAAATTAAGTAAGACTGGGTGCAAGCCAGCATGCTGAAGACCCAAAATTTTGTTTCTATCTCAGCCACCATTAGAAGTTTCTCCTTGAGTCTACAGCTTTACTGTGTCTAGGCTTCTTGGCACCAGAACGGCTTAGCACAGTGGGGCTGTAGCTCAGAAGGGAACTCCATGCACCATTATAAATTTCTACACACTATTTTGCTGGAGATTCCAGGGTCACCTTGTCTGATAGAAGTAATCACAGAGCTATAAAACTAAATACCCTATTACTGCACAGAGATGAGGTGCAAGAGTAGCAGGCATATTGTTCTCAATACTTTTCTGAATGATAATAGACAAGGTCGTTATCTCACACTTCTAGAAAAAACTCTTCTAAAAGAAACACGCAGTAAGGGTGTTCACTAGGACTTTGCTTTGTATTAGACAGAGTGAGAAATGGTCCAAGGCTACTGTAACAAAGCCTGAATATTCCCATTTCAACTGCAGCAATTATTTGTTTCTGATTTGCTTTGTGTCTTAGACTAGCAAACTGTCCCTGGGTGTTGCAGTCAGTCCTTTCCACTTGCCTTCCTGCTCACTCATAATCATTAATGCAAACATGGATACATTTTTACAACCACAACATAAACTCAAAGCAAGCGTATAGCAGTGCAGACATCCAAACATTACTACCTGAAAAAGGGGAATAATTCCTGAAAACTGCTTTCTTCCTGGGCTGAAAGGGGAGCTTAAAGCTCAGCATTACCTGCAAGGGTTTACTCAGATCCCTTCCAATACATGCATCTAGATTCTGAAAAAAAAGCCCCAGACCGAGAGAACTCAGCTGCATGAGGTTAAAAAATGAGAGGAATAGAGAATACATTTTGGACCTCAAGAGAGGGCAAGAGTCCTGCCTGAGTAGGTCCTGGTGGTATGTGAAGCTACCACACTGTTAACCCTTGCAGCTTGATACTAACTTTTCAGAGCAGAATAAGGTGAGGTCAGGACACGATGATCAGGCAGTGGTAGGTAATTCTGAGACACCAGGCTAATTTAATGCGCCTTGTCTTATTATAAAGGTCATGATATTAAGACTCAGGCATGATATTCAGTTCTACTGGGAGGCTTATGCTCAGCTGGTTGCTGTTCTGCTTTCTGCTTCATCAAATTTATTTCTGCTCCTGTACAATAGACTATTGAAACTGCAAGCCACATGATTGAAGGTAGGTTTCATTCAAACCAGGAGCTCCTCTGACAGCTGTGTGACCAGACCAGCTACTGAGCTGTGTAGGCACAAGAGCTCTGGAAGGAAGTGGTGCAACATATAGAGCCAGCACTAGTTTATCACCCCAAATATTTAACCCAAGTAAAGCTCACAATTGTAGATTTACACGATCCAGGCATATTTTCCCACCCTTAAACCACTACCCCTTGTTTTATGGCTCTTGCAGTTCTCAGAAACATAAAGCTGTCCTTGTAAGACTGAGTAGCCATGAAGTTTAACCATCTGAACCTGCTATGCACTGGACTTCTGTGTGGTAACTGTTCATGGAAAAGATCTCTACCAGGAAGCCAAGTCTTAATGCCTGCTTCCCAGGTTTGGCCTAGTCTTGGCATCTGTTGACTCTGCCCCACATTGAATGGCACAACTGAATGAACAGCCCTTGAAAGTATTATTTGTCCTGAGCTGGGAATAGAGCTTGGCTTGCTGGACAGCCTGCCCAATGGTCACTGCACCCCTTTCACCATGACAAGAATGAGTGGCAGACGTACCCTAGATTACACTAGATGTGGAGGAGGCCATGTTGAGAGAAACTGGGAAGAATAATTCTCTGGAATGAGGTAAAACAGAATAAAAAACAAGCTCTACAAGCACCTAAATGTAATTTTAAACAGCATTTGAGTAATATATTTTGCGCTTGTTGAAGGAATGTGAGCCAAGTACCACATGCACATGGGAATGAACCCAGAACCTCTGGCCCTGAAATTATGTGTTTCAAAGGACTAATAAATACCTCCACCTACCTCACAGTATATCACTGATGTTCACACATGTTTGCTTCAAAAAGTAACAGATGAGGCCCATCAAAATCAGACGGGAATCCAAGATGTCCCCACACTTGATGGTCCTGCAGAAAAGAGGCATGGGGCTCTTTCCAACTATCTTAGTTCCAGTGTCTTTATTTTTAAGAAAATCAAGTGTTACACTACTGTAATTGTGAAGTAACCATTCCAAGAAGAAAGTATGCTGTCTGCAGAACAGGAAGCAGGCAGTATGATTAATGCAGGTCTGTAGAGACCCTCTAAGTAGTCCCAAAAGGCTACTACTCTAGCAGGCCATGTAGGAGATGCTTCCTAATTCTTTATCCTAGCTCTTCATGAAGTGCAAAATCAGCAAAAAGAACCAAAAAAATACTGTTCTCAGTAGATCTGAATGAAGTATGGTTTTCATACCTCTTGGTACAAACTGAATGAAAGATGAAAGGAAGGCTGCAGGTTGCTGTTCATATGAAAAAGTGGCTTGAGACAGCAATAAAAACATTTCCTGTCTCTGGTGTGGGAAATATTCAGTAAGATCATGGCCACCATGCTGCTCACTTCCAACTGAACTATTTTCTTATGCACAGCTTTGAGACTGATACCATATTCCCCTATGTCCCATGCCTACTAAGTGAATTGCCAGAGCTGGGAACAAAATTTTTCCTTGCATATGACCTCATTTTATGACAGAGAGCTCCATTCATGCATGTAAGTTGGGCTTTCTGCAAGAGAGCAGACAGTTTTCACTGCATAACTTCCATGTTTCTTTACATATGGGACATGTTGGAAAATTCATTTGCCTCTCAGATCTTTATCTTATGTTACCCACAGACCAGTTGTGCTCTTCTATCATAGCATACTTTCACCTGTGTAAAGTTCTTACAAGCTTCTGTTTGTGATGCCTTGTCTGATAGAGCAGCAGGAGGACGATCTCTGCTGTCATAACAGAGCTCTCTGATATGTCAAAGCCCTCACACTGAGTGACAAATTTGTTGACCACTTTCCAACATTCTTCCTAGATGCTTGTTACCACTTCAAGAGATGTTGTGTTGACCCTTTAGACATTGTAAACTACTTTTCCTTCTTTGAAGCTAAGAATTATCCCTAATATTGTCACACTGAAATAGCATTATTATTTACTATTTGTTTAAATTGGCTCCCTAGCAGATGCCTTAGCAAATCACTCAACCATATTTGGATGAGGCTCCATACCTGCCACAAGTAATTAGATTGTCTGTTCACCACAGGACCAAGAACTATCAGGAATTAGAGACAACTCAGAGTCACCACGGTGCCAGCCTGTGTCTTGAGGACAGGATACGTTGCTCTGGATGACTTGGAATTTTAAATTCTACTTATGTCAAATGCATGTGGCTCTCAAACATGATTAATAAATGCAGCAGGTTTAATCCCAATGCCACTGCTACAACTGCTTGCAAAGCAGTGCCTGAAAGTGTTGAACTTCCCTGCTAATAGTCAAGAAGCTAAGACAGGCTAATTTGATTTATAAGCATGTTTATTCAGACTTTCAGTGATTAAGCAAGCACGTACCTGATATATGTGGTAGCTCATCAATTTCCAACAGGGTATGCCAAGAATTGAAATTCAATGTTTGGAAAATCAGGGGTTGTTTCCAGTCTAGCCTTACCAAATTCTTGAAGTCATCCAACACTTCCAGCTTTAAAGGAATTATTTTCTCTCTGAAAGTCAATCCATGGAAAGAATGGCCCCAAGTCAGTCTGAAGCTCACTATAGTCTTTGTGATTACAAACAGGCTTTGTTTTCTGACACCTCAATTCTGCTCCAGAAAGTAGGGGCTGTGCAGATCCCCAAACCATGGGCTCTGGCCTTTTCCCCAGGCAATGAACAGTTGGCACTCCAAGCCAAGAAACTTGGAGGACTTCAGAATATCAGCAGTGAGTTGTTCCACTAAATTCAAATAATTCAATGGAAGGAGAAGTTGAAACCTGTTAACAGCTTATTTCTTCTTATGCAACTCACCAAGCTTATCAAATCAAGTAGGTATTTTAGACCCACTCAACACTGGACATAATCCAATCTTTAAAACACAGTCTTCCTTTAAGAGTGTGAGGGCAGGTGAGTTTTGTTGTGGAGTACTGGTAACTTGTCCCCAAGCCACCTGAAATTTTGTCCCTTTTCCACCTGAGTGCGTTTTTTCCATTGCAGTCTTTCACACTGCTGTCCTCAGGTATTTGCAGTGATTAATTTCTGGATGCAGTAGTCACTTTGCAGGGGCTTCTTGAAAACAAAACAAGCAAATTTTGGAGTGGAGCAAGTCTCTATTCTACTAGAGCATTTTGATGCCTTTTTGTTTCTTTACAACCTCCCACACAGTCATCACTTTTTTAAGTTTTCCTCATCTCTGGGAGAACTGACCTAGCCTGTACACCAGCTGGCATTGCCTCATCACCAGAAATAGCCTGAAACACAAGATTTGGAGCTGTTCAACACCTCCTCCTCAGAGCCTTTGAGAAATGGGTTTTACAGGTCATTTTTTCACCACTGTGTTTTAGACTCAGACCTAGAGTCCCTAGTGCTTATCCAAGTTTTTGTTTGCCTTTGATCTGGAATGTACCACAGTGATGTGGAGAAGAGGAAGAAAATCAGAAACAACAGACTCTGAAAAACAGATGGAGGTTGCAATTCAGACTAGGACAGATACGCAAACTCTGGCAGTGACCTGCCTAAACCGCATTGCATTTATAGCTCTTCATTTTCACATGTCTGATGGGCTTACATCCACTGGGAGTGTGTCAGATATAGTGATCAAGCCTAAGGCTATAGGATTCTTCTCCTTTGTGATATGCTTTTGTCTGAAACCCTTTTCTCCATTGCATTTGAGAATTGTACATCCAGGAACATCTGGAGGTGTGATTTTAGCACCACAAAATCTGAGCCTTCGCTTGAACTGTGCAATTTTGGGAGTCAACCATGAAGATTCAGAATTGGCAAATAGTTTTTAGTGACCAACATACTTCTGCTATGCACAGATGAACGGAAGAAAAGGTTTGCCTGGACAGCCTGGAAGGGACAATTGTACCCAGTCTGATAGTTTTGTTTTCTCTCTCAAAGAAGCTTTAAGCTTCTTATTTTTTAATTTTGGTTTCTTGTCATTCAGGTAAAATTTCACTTTTGAGCTTAAAAGTGCTTCAGTCTTTCTAGAAAAATCACTAGAGAATGGGCTAGCTGCATCTGTCTCTGGATGTGCTGAGTGCAGACTACCTCATACATTAAGCTCTTTCTTGGCACCAATGAGTTAAAAGGTCACTTTCCAGTGCCTAATATTTTGCAAAGCATACCCTGCCCATGTAACCCAAGGCAGTTTCTAGGGATGCAGCTCAACATGTTGTAACAGTGAAGGATGCAAGGCCCAGATCCTCATGATGAGCACTTTAAATCTAGTTTGAAAGGTATTTGTAACTCTAAGGTGCACAGAAATAATGACAAAGATGACACAGATAAGAGTTTTATATATTGTGATAGGTTTCTGTAAGCTGAGGGCTGGCTAGTAAAGGAAATCTGTCCACGGGATGAGCACTCTAAAGGTGAGGGAGCTCTCCATCCAGGCTCAGACTGAAACTGAATAGCTATCTTATATTAGGTGATACTTGAAGTCAAGTATGAGACCCATCCTAAACAGCATTTTATTTGCATATGTCCGTGCATACATGCATACAGTAAGCCATGCTGTGTCACTCTGATGTCCTCTGATGATCCTGTGAATATTTGCCATACATTGAGTACAATTTTCAGTAATTCCATGTTAGCCATTTTCAGTGTTAACAAATAACTATCTTCACGTATTAAAAAATCCATTCCAGCTCCTGCTATAATTTAATTTATAGGTGTTAATATGAGTGAAATGAACACAAAACTAGACCCATGGTCTTTCTTTCCTGATGGTTCTGTACCTTCCTGCTCAAAAAAACTACTAGGCCAAGACAAGCTTCGGTGAGCTACTGCACTCTTTTGTGGCTTATACTGTTTGGTTTGTTCATTTTCTTTTCTTTGTTTACATAGCTCATGTTCTGATGACATCAGCCTGATATTCCATCTCCTCTTACAAAATAGGAATCACACTTAATATAGGTCAGTCAGGTGCAGACTACACAGATTTCAGACAAAGGCCAGTGGTGGCAGCAGACACAGCTTGACAGGCTGTAGGAAGCCCTAGTGGAGCTGAACCTTAGCTTTGCAGTACTGAAATGCAGAACTGGCAGCATTCACTCTCCTACGTGTTCTTGGCAAGCAAGTTTCTTTGTTAATAGAGCATCAGTAGCTTACCACCCTCACAAAGGCATTTTGAAGAGTCATTCCTGATCCACTGATATCACCTTCTGTTTTGTCTGTTGAAGCATAGTTGATATATTAAGGTATCACTTTTGTTTAGAAAAGAGTGAAGAGTTTTCCAGAAACCATGCACAGCCTCCCTGATGTGTTGATGGAAAGGAATCCAAACCCTGCACTACGCAACTACTCTGCTGAAAGGAATGCAACAGAATGACAACTTTCTCTGCCAAGCTCTAGGCTCTGAGTGGCTTAAGCTAGATACAGCCTTAATCTTCTCCCTTTCCATGGCTCAATATAACCATCATGATTTAAGACCTAAGCAGAAAGTAGCCAGCCAATTAATTGCCCAGTGTGTAATTTACTGCAAATTCTGCCCTTTCGTCAAGAAGGTTTCAGGGCAATTTGTTATTAAAGTGACACTTTACTGCATGTAGCTGTTCTGAGAAGACATTTACATTCTCAATCAAACTTAGAAGAATAAGCCTACCTGAGTTAAAGAGCGACTATGCTTAGAGTCGCCTAAATAGCATACACTGAGTGAGGAGTATAAGAAACATTAGTTAATCCCATAATTTTACCTTCCTTCTGCTTCTCCTCTTCAAACTATTTGGACAGAAATGAATATCAAAATTATGACGTCAGTGCTAGCTCACACAAAAGAATGCTACACCCCCACTGAACTGATGCAAGGAGGGCTGAGCAGCCCTCATGTATCTGGAAGCTGGACTCAGATGTCACTGCCGATTTTGGGGAATACTGGAATGATTTTACCCAAACCAAAGAGGTATTTCTTCAGAATGGATTCTTCATCTATTCTCTAAGAATCAGCTTGGTAAAAGACACACAGCACTTCTGTAACATCATTCAATACAAGATTACTGAACCTTAACTAGGTGTGAAATATTGAAGGAAGCAGCACTTCCAGGAGTTTAGGGGAGCAAGTAGCACACCTCTGCTGCCCTCAGATCTTGTCCTTGATCTCTGATTATACAAAGCCAGATGAAACTTGGCTGGCTCATTGACAAATATGCATAAAGGAAAGTAATGCAGAAACCTTTCTGTGTGCCAGGAGCCCTCGCCAGATTGCTCATGGATGATGAGATGGAGCAACTTTTTTCAGTCCAATAGGGAACTCAAGAGAGGCCTTTCTTCACAAATAATTAAAGGATTGTCTAACTAGGAACTGTCAGAAGCCAGAGTGTAAGCAGCCAACATGATGATTTTCCTTATTCATCTTTTAGTGCGTCATTCTGTTTGTTGGACGAAATAGAAACTAGTGAATTTAGTACAGGGCTCATAAAATATTTTCATTGACATAAAAACATTGTCTCTCCTTGGGGAAGCCAGTGTTAGAGCTTTGCAGGACATTTCCTGTTCAGCTCTGAAGCTTTTACAGACAACAGCCCTCATTAATTTAGACAAGTGGGTTTGTTTAATGTTAGCTATGCAGTATGATAAATGGCTCACTGCTGCTTTGCCAGTGATTTCCGAGGAGTCCTCCTTTGTCAGCACATCACAGAAGTGCCTGAATTTAAACATTCCTATAACTACGCCAAAGAAATTCTCTGGTCAGAGCAATTAGTTTTCCTAATGCAAAAGGAGTACTGTCTAAAATTTAGTTCGACACATTGCTGAAATTGTGGTCTTTTAAAAGTTGTCACTGTATAGGATCAATTCTTTAGCAATTGCACAACCAGTTCAGTTTAGGCAGCTTTATATGTTATGCTAAGAGATTTGTAGATGTTTTCTGTTTTCCTGTACAGGTCATGTCCCTGCAGTCAACTCTATTTCCTGCATTACTCCCCCTAACTCTTTACCCTCTTCTCACACTGCTGGACTCCTTAAAAATGTTACCCCCTTGGTTCTTTGAAGAACCTACAAAGGTGCCATAGAACATAGGGGAGCCTCAGCTCTGCTTGTTTATAAGGACTGCTATCACATTATCATTTCTAAAATCCCTGGGAAGAGGGACCAGCAAGGAAGCAGTACCTAGAAAAAAGAAAAGTTCTCACTCTCTGCAACTCTTCCAGAAACCTACAGCTAGATCAGTATAATGCACAACTTTTACTATCTACTTTCAGAAGTAAGCTGCTTTTCTGTTTTATGTATTAACTTCTGCTGTGAAGTCTTCCTTGGCATGTTTCACTTTTCAGAAGAAAAATCCTCTTGCTCTTCATTGAACAAGCTAAATATGCCCCAACAATGTGCCTGATTATCTAGGAAGGAATATTTCTGCATTTCATTCAGGTGTATTATCTTCTTGTTACTGCATTGTACCACATTACTGCTGCTGTAAGTCTAACATTGTAAGTCTAACATTGAAGCCCCATAGAAAGGACAACAACCAGAAGAAGAATAATAATCCTTGGTCTGCTAATACTGTGGTTCTCCACAAAAGTCCAGGGATTCTGCTCATATGGGCACACAACCTTTCTTCAGTATGTTTTCCAGTGTATTTCACCATCTTTATACTTTCAGCCTTGCCTCTCCTGCACTCATGGGAATCTCTAAGTACTCAAGTGCAACCAACACGTTCAGGAGTCAGCTTTTAGACAGAAAAAGTCTTGAGTAGTTTTGGTTGATTGAATTTGAGAAATTAATTATAACTGTTTTCCATATAAAATATAAACATTAGGATACTACACCAGCATGAACAACAGGCATTTTGTACACTGATTATAAAAGAAAACAGAGCTCAGATAAAGACATAGAACAGCCCTATATTGCCAACAAGCCTCCAGCAAGTCCCTCTGGTAGCTGAAGCCCTAGAATCATGAAAAGTCATCTTTCAATAAACTACTTGGTATCTACTTTATTTAATCAAGGTCATTCTATATATCAAAGTTTTATCACAATATGTGTCTGCATCAAGTATTCCAAAACTGTCACATATACTTATGAAGATATGGTTTTAAATAGAAGTATAGATGTTTTTATTTTACCAGTTTACAGGTGGTTATAGTGCTGACATATTCCCATATTTTTCAATGAAATATCAAAATGGCTTTTACTGTAACAATAATTACACACCTATTACTGTATCACCTACAACAAATGTTCAAGCTGATATTCACTGAATACTCTCCTATTGTAGTCACTGAAGATGGCACTGCATACTTGAAATTATGTTTTCCAAGTGAAGTATTCAAACTTATAAGACTGAAGCATTGTCCAGTAGCATAAAACACTTTGACCAACACAGGGAAGTGTTACTCAGTTTCAGTCGACAGTAAAGGAAATTCTGCTTGGAGCTAAGCCCTGCAAGTCCTTGCCTAAGTTTTAGAGGGACTGAAACCAGAAGCTACTTTCCCTTTGGATGAAAAGGATGATATTGGATGAAGAAGAGATAGACATCCTCCCTCCTTTCAAGATGCAGCACTCCCTGACAACTCCCTGAAGACTGTGCTGTGCCACAGGGCTGAATGACATGGAGGTTCAGGAGAATTTTTGGTTCATATCCTGTGATAATAGCACAGTCAGAGGCTCCTCTTGGCCAGTGTTTTGTGAGGGGCAGCTTCCTCATGTGAAGGCAAGCATGCATCCTCACCTGGGAAAGCTCCTCCCCTTCTTGATGAATGTACACACATACTCAAATACACCCATGCATACCTGTGGTCACACACTGGGGATCATGTGTTCACTGCTGATACACTGCAGCCAAAGACCTGGGTGTCTAGGAGGAATTTAACTTAACCTTCTCTTAAACACCTGTTCTTTTTCTTGTTTACTCTTAGCCTCTGGATCCCAAGAATAAGTCCCCATGCCATCCAACCACATGCCTTTTCATTTAGATTTCAGATTTGCCTGCTTCTAATTTTTTACTCCCAGTGTACACAGTCCTGTTGTGTAAATAATTCAAAGCTTCCTAGCAAAACTGGGACATGTGGGTATGAAGAGCTGTGATTAGACTGGTAATCTGGAAGTCTGAACAATTTCAAAAGTTCAAAGCAAAAGGTATTGAAAATATCTTCTATTCCTGAGCTGGACGACACGCTGAAGGAATCACTTCTGTTAATAATGACAGCAGTTTTGTAGCTCCATACACAGGAAATGAAGTTCTGCTAGTACATTCACTATCAGCTATGGGATTAAGTATACAGAAATACTGTATACTTCAGTATTCAGGCTTTGCATTGTCAAATTGAGTTTCAGGAAACAGAAGCTAAGCATCTAAAATACAGTGAGAGCATTAAATTAAAAAACGAATGCCCAGAGCACTTCTGGTTTCCACTCTTTATTTTTTAAATCATTCCTACTCGAAAGTCTCTAACAGAATATCAGTATATCTAGCTGTCTGTTTCATAGAAAGCAGGAAACCTTGCATTTCACAAAATTGATATGCAAAGAAAACCTATTGAGAAAAAATTAAAAGGTAACTTATCCTGAGTTCTTCCATTATGCCCCTTAAAACAGCCTCCAGGCAGCATTTAGAGGATAATTTTTTTTAAAAATACCAACTCAATACAAGTAACTTCATGTTTGCCCAGTACCTGACTGGTTTCCTTTATTATTATTTCCTTGACTGGTTTTCCTGTTATTAGCTATTGACCTTATCATCTTTCTCATTAATAATATCAAGTCACTCTTTCCTACTTTAGAATATCATAAGGTTGCCTCCAGTCACAAAAAGTACATTTTCTACTCAAGCAGGTTTTCAGAAAAACACAGACTGCAAGAGGTAATGTATGGGCTGCAAGTCAAGAGCAAAGTTTTGCTTCTAAATCTGCAATTGGTTTGCTATGATGTTTTGGACAAGTTGCACCTTTCCCTGCGTGTCTATTTTCCTTTAATCACTATGTTCACTTAAACGACTCTCAAGGTGGGAAATGTTTCTTCCAAGGACGAGGCATTTGAGTAAGATTTCCTAATTTTTGAATCATAGTTAGATGTTCAAACCCCAGCATAGCAAAGAAGTTTTCGGTCTCTCATTTTGTAATTAAGGTTATGGAATTGCTCATCTAAACAGGAGGCAAAGACCTGACCACCATTATATGGTTAATACCAAGGATTTCCTGCTGTTAGCAGGACTATATTGGGTTTTTCTTGTCAATTGGAAGGAACACAGTCCACTCCAAATCAAGCAGTGGGAAATTTGTTTTGACAAGACTGAGCTTGCTCAGAAACTTCTTTTTCCCACAAAGATCAAAAGTATGGATTCAGCTTGTAAATATGGTAGGCAAAATACCCTGGCATCAGATTTTTGAAGTCAACAAATAAGGAAACACAGTGTGCATGCACTGTCAGTAGCAGCAGAATTGGTTTTGATGTGTTTTTACAAAGTATTTTCAACAGAGAATCTGATGACTTATAAGCATTCCTTCCTACAATAACCTTTAAACAAGCTCTTAGATTGTTTAGATTAGATTGATCAGTATAATCCAGGAACTTTTCCATTTCCCCATGCCCTCCTTTCAACTCTCCTAGTTGCATTACTCAGGGTATCCAAAATTTAAAAAAAAAAAGTCTTCTACTGTATCCTACTACTGTGGTAGCCAGTTCCTGAGAAACTATGAATGCTCAAGGCGAGTTCAGAGAGAAAAATTACCCAGTGAAATTTTATGAGCTCAGGAGCTAGAACAGAAGACTGAGACCCTGTCCAGGCAGCAAGAATTCCCTGTTGGTGGTCTTTCAGTGCTCCTTTCACAGTGATTCTTAACAAATTATTATTACCCAAAACTAGAATACTTCATTTTGCCCAGACCGTACAAGCCAGTTTGTGTTCATAAGAGAAGGAGTACTCCCAGCAAACCAAAATAACCCTCAGGAAAAACAGAGTGAAGAGCTGCTAGTGCATTTTCCATGTAGCTTGCAATTCTGACCTTTTAACACTTTGCTCAGGAACATGGCAAATAAATCCATGGGATGTATCATTTGTAATGCTGCGGGCAAGAAGAAATGCAAACTGCTCCTTTCAGAGGTAATTTCCTTCCTCTCCAGTTCAGGCATTTTTCCCTATTCCACTATTAAATGCAAAATTGAGTTAGTTATTGTATAGGCATTTGGTTTAAATACTGTCTTCCTGGAGGCGTTAAAATCCGTTAGAAGTGTAAAGTATTGTAGACCAGCCTCAGGGGATTTAGGGTCGATTTATCTCCTCTCTGGCACTGAAGGAAGCAGGGTAGTGAAGAAAAATGTGAAAGGAAAGGCTTGTTTTCCTTTGTTTCTACTTAGCCAATCAGCATGTACCAGGCTTGGCAGAAAAGGGACACCTCTGAAGGAGCCCATCAGGAAAAGGCAGGATACAGAGGGACATTCATTAGCTGCTAACCAGGTATGGACCCAGCTTTGCTCACTGCATCCAAGACATAACCCAGTGACACTGGGTTAACCTGGCACACAGCAAATCTGTGGACATGCAGCCCCAGAAAACAGCAGGATTATGCTCCAGCTCCACCAACACGCCATTATGACCTGAGTGACCAAGCCAGAAAAACCTGTAGAGATGGATGTGTTTCATTAATGGGCAGCTTTGGACCCTCCAACAAGAAAAGTGAGGTTTGGACTACCACGATTATGCCAAATGGTAACCTGTGTTGTGGTGGGCTTTGGCCTTCAGCTCACACATCATCCAGTTTTTTGAGGAAAAGCAGGAGTCAGGGTGTCTGTAAGTAGCTCTGGCAGGCAGACTGGTCCTCACAGGTGCATAACCGAGGCAACAAAGCAGAAACTGAGCCACTTAAACCCTAATCCAAGTACAACTTACAAACAAGAATATGGCAATAGAAATGAAGTGAGTAAAGTGGAGGACACTAGCTCAGAAAATGAACAAGACTGGTTTTCCCCCAGCCCTGACAGACTTGTGAATTCCCCAAGCTGTTAGCATTAAGGAAAGCATCACTGCATCACCAGCTAGTCCAGGGAAGGGATTGTCCCACTCTGCTCTGCACTAGGGTGGCCTCACCATGAGTCCAAGGGGCAATTTTGAGTTATACAGTATAAGAAGGACATTAGGCTTACAGAGAGCATCCAAAGGAGGGCAACAAAGGTGGTGAAGGACCCATAGGGGAAGCTGTATGAGGAGAGCTGAGGTCATTTGGTCTGGTCAGCCTGGAGAAGAAGAGACTGAAGGGAGACCCCATTTCAAACTACAACTTCCCTTTGAGGGGAAGAGGAAGGACGGGCACTGATCTCTTCTCTATGACAGAACTCATGGGAATGGCCTGAAATTGTGTCTGGGAAGGTTTAGGTTGGATATTATAAAAAGTTTCTTCCCCTGATGCTAAAATTTTAGCTTTCATATTTTTCAGATTCTGTACTGCCTTAGTGTGTGACTCTGAACTTCATATAAGGTGTTAGCAAGTTCTCTTCACAGCTTAGTTAGACAAAACAATCCTTTTCCAGCCAAAGAAGCAAGGACACAGTGGAAGCTTCTGGCCCTGTCATGGTTTGACTCTGGCCCAATGTTAGTGCCCCCATGAAAACCCATCTTCCCTGGTGTCTGCTGTGAGATGTGATCAGAGACAGAGCAAAGCAGGCCTCCACTTGCAAACAAAAGGAAAAAAAAACTTTATTATCACACAATTACAATAAAATTAACACACAGAGCAGAATGGAAACCTTTCAAACATTTCTCCTCCCCCCACTCAATTCTTACAGAATATCACAAAATCTTAGATCTTAATCCAGTCCATCACCCTTCAGATAATCAACTCAGTCCATCTCCACCCTTCCGACAATCACTTCTCATTTCATCAAGGAGAGAAGAGCCCTCCTTGTGCTACCACAGGTAAATCCCCGTCACTCAGCAACTACATGTCGTGACTTCTTCCTTCCATGTTCAGTGCTCTCACCACTGCACATGGACCAGAGCTGCTTTTAGGGTTTCCCCTTTCAAGGATGCCTTGCCCAGTTCCAGAAGAGAACGACAGTCTCTCACCTCTTCGGGACACCAGTCCCCCCCAGTATTTCACCCCCTGGGGCCGAGGGGTCTCACCATCACTCATCACCTGTCGTCTCCGCTCACGTCACTCCTTTGGCGCAGCCTCCCCCTAAAATGCAGTCTCTGTATTACAGGCAAGGTTCTATCCATGGCTATACAAGAAAAAGTCCAGCCAAAAGCCACTCCATCATCTCCTCCACCTAGGATTTTCTCAACTTCTCCCAGTCCTTCTTCACTTGCACAACTCTGCATCACACTTGCGCATTCCTTCTTATCCGTTTCTCTCCTCCCTCAGCTCCCGGAGGATCAGCATTTGCAAGGTTTTCCATCGTCTCACAGAAGGGTTAAAATCACAGTCTCTGTTCATCTCAAACTCCCACACAAGCTCCGCACTCTTCACTGGGCACGCTTCCCATTGCCCCCCCACTTCTCTTCCTCGGCCAGGCCGGTACTATCAAGTTCAAGATAGCACTGGCACCTCTCTCTCACTCTCTCTCTCTCCTGAGGAAGGGGGGGCTGCCCGCCACCTTTCTGAGTTCTTCCACCCTTCCATCTCTGTGGGGAACTCACTCTCGTCCGAACCATCGCCTCCCGTCCTCTGCCCGAGGCTCCGGCCCACCTCCCTCGGCCGCATGGCTTTCCCCTCCCCCACCCAGCCCGAAGCTGGGCAGGGGAGGTCTGAACTCCTCCACCTACTGGAACCAAGAGAGGACGATCCCCTGGGAGCTCCTCGCTTTAACCCCTGTGTTCTCAGAGGCGAGAACATATCCTCAATGGTCAAACCAGGTGCCAATATCCACATCTGGGCACCTATTGGTTTGACCACTACCACCTCCCAAAAACTCATTTCCTCTCAAACCACGACAGGCCCAAAAAGCATAAACAACAGTGAATTGAGGAGAGCAATCTGGGAGGATGGGACTTCATAACCTGAAGCTGTAATTGAACAATTAACCCCAATATGTAAATGGACCAAAACTTATAAAAGTGTCAAAACTCCTGACCAGTCATCCATCTTGGCTCCATCTTGGGTGCAGCCATGGTCAGGCTGCTGCCCAAGGTGTATCATTCAAAGGCGTTTTAATGAACACCTACTTTATTCCTTAAACACTGTCTAGCCTCTGTTTCAGGTAGCCTCTCTAGGCATCACTCCCAGAGGGTGGTTGAGTGTGAATGCAACTGTCTGGTCAGTGAGAGACAAAGCCAGATAAACTTTCCCAGGAATTGTTCTGGGGAGTTTTGACAAGACTGAGAGAAAGAATTAAAACAATCTTGCAGCTGGTGTTTTGAACAGTTGTTTTCTCCTAAGATATTTACCAAAGGGTGTCTTCTTAAGTAGCCAATTGTGTGAAGGTGTGTTAATTAAATGACCAATCAGGTCCACCTGTATCAGAATGATGCATAAAAACAATGAGTTTCTAATAAACTTGAAATAGCCTGCTGAAGAGAGTTAAAGTCATGTGTCGCCTTCACTACCGTTCCTGACTCAATGGTGACACTTGGGCACTGGAACAGGCTCCACAGGGAAGTGCTCACAGCACCAGCCTGACAGAGTTCAAGCAGCATTTGAACAATATTCTCAGGCATATGGTGGGACTCTTGGACATGATCCTGTGCAGAAGCAGGACTTGGACTCGAGGATCCTTGAGGGGGCCTTCTAACTCAGCTTATTCTGTGATTTTTGAGTCTGTGGGTCTATGATCCTGATTCTCTTCTCTCCTCCTGGTAGAGCTATTAGTTTGCATTTGCGAGCTGGAAAGTCCTTTTTCCTCTGCAGAGTGAAATACTGTTCCTGTTAGTGGGCTAGTACAAATACTGTTAGTGGGCTAGTACTGCACAATTCTGCCTCAAGAAGGTTTCGCATGCCTATGAGTGTACTCCTCACTCCTGTTTGTGAGTTTGTAGCAGAAATGTTAACATTCCAAAGTTTACAAAGAGAAGATGTGAGGGTCAGGGCCTGTAATTGCCTCAAACCAATGCAGAAGCAAGCTTGTCATCCATACCTGATTCAGAAATTTAACTCACCTTTACAACACAGATAGCACAGCACTTATGCTTTTGCCCTTAGTCAGGAATGAGAAAATTACAACCTTCCCATGCGTAGGTGTAATAGAAGTCCAACTGTGCACACACCACAAACTGAGCCTGGGGTCAGGAGGTACTGGAAGGCTTTGCTGTTTCTGGCAAGTAATGCTAATGCAGGCATAGAAAATAGCAACTTTCGTAATCTTCATACTTTTTTCAAGAAAAGGAAAGTGTACGGTTTTGCCGGTCTTTCACTGGAATAAAAATTCTTTTATTTGAGTTATTTTCTTTGCATCTTGTCTTTAACTAGTTATTTGTAGTCTGCATTGCAGCTCTTCAGGTTGCCTTGAAGTGCATGGACTAGTAGAGACCAGCTCTACACGTAGTGACTGTGCAGGGTACAGAGCAGAGAAAACAGGTTATAAATGCACATAAGTAGAACTGACAGAGAAACAGGAATTTACAGAGTCAATAGGTGCTGAGTCAAATCTCAGCCCTGGTATTCAGACAAGACTAAGCCTATTTCTTTGTATGTCCATGTATGTTTTCAAGTGAAATATTCAAGACAATGAACATCTCAGTTTTCTGGTCCTGGTTATTCAGATAAAGACAAACACCCTATTTCTTATGCTCAGTTCCCTGGACTGCAGAAAAATAGGGTTATTCATGTTTTAAATTTGGCTTGATATCTGATTAGCATGGGGATGCACCTTTTAACATACTAATAAGTAGTTCATAACAGCTTTTTTTTCTTTCTTAATATCGGTTAGCTGTGGCAATTTTGGTTTAGTCTTTATAATTGCTCAAACATGTCCTCAACAATTTTAAAATTACTTGACTGATACACAGGACTTTCCCACAAAAGTTCTTTCCCTGGATTTTCACACTATTCTTTGCAACTTTGTACTCTTTTTTCCAGCATGTGTCATCCCCTAGCTACCCTGCTTCATAAGTTCTACTTTGTAGGACCTCCAAAACCCTTCATCATTAAGGCCTTATTTTTCCCACAATCATGGGACTTTTGTAGTTGCCTTTCTACCATTTTCAGGTATCCTCAAGAATTAAATCACTGCTGTAACTAGAAAAACTGGGTAGAGTAAGTTGTCCTTTTCCTCTAACTATACTTTCAATGTTCATGTGGGGACCTATCATACTCTGACATATCCACATGGGTACCAGCCAAGAAGCCAAGCCGCTCTACTTCAGTGAAGATATCAAGGAACAGAACTCCAGCTGATGCCAGTATTTTTAAGGCATTGACTGAGTGAATTGAACCACATCTACTGTTACAGTGGTGTTTTGAAATTAGCAATAGCTTGCAAAAGGAATCAGGAGTTCTCCTCCATACATGCCCAGGTATGTACTTCAGGCGCCAATGCAGTGGTTTCCAGGTGAGCTGTGAATATAAAGTAGTTGCAATCAGGCCATCCCCTTAAAAGTGCAGTCTCTGACATTGTCTTGTTACACCAAAAGAAAAAGACTGGTGCATATAAAGAAATTTCAGCATATTTCATGTAGGATTTAAAGGCTTCCCAAATGCAGATGCCATGCCAGGATCAGGCTCATTTCATCACTGGAGTTTGTAGAAACACACTGTGGAAAGTGGCTGTTTTCTGTAGTTCCCTCACATGGAAGAGCCTAAAGTTCTATGAGTGCCTGTAGAAGATATTAATTTTTTGTGTTTCTTATTAACTTTTCACTGATCAATTTACCCCTGCTCTGTCTCATTAGTTCCTGAGACAGAGCAGCCAAGAAGATTGCTGTTTCATAAGTTTCTTTTTTCTTTACAGCACAGAATTGATAAGCTGTTTGAACGGATTCAGTGAGATCTGAATTAAGTAGCCATCTCAGAGGAACAGGGTCAGTAGTATACAGTAAACTAGTGAGGTATAGGCAGCCAAATTTCACTGGAAATGGTCAGCTCAGACTAAGTTCAAACTCCACTGATGTAAACTATCTTCACCCAGAAGCTGAATGAATTCACATACACACACACACATGCACACACACACACACACTCAAAGGATTTCTTAGCATTAGGTGCCTATAAGATTACCTGATGCCTTCCTACAGACCATTTTGCAGAGCACAGATTGTAGACAGGATCTGGTCAGCAAATTGCATACAGCTCAAACCTGCTTTTTTTCACTAGTTAATATCACTGGTTTACTAAAATGTTTGTTATATAGACATCTGCGTGTCAGCAGGAAATGAATGCTCAAAGGCACTGACACCTCTGCTTGTAACACTGTTTAAGTACTGCTGTGATTACTGCAAAACAGGTAATTGGCTATCATAGGACACATGGCTCAGTACTTCCATATTCAAATTACTGCTAGAATAAGATCATGTTTGTCTGCTTCATTCATCATTAATAGAAGTAATATTCCTGGTGCCTTAGACACAAAAGCGCAGAAAAAGTCTGTAAAAAGCTTTAGGTAACTCCCCCATGACATCTTTCCTCTGGCCAGCACATCTGCACCCATGATCTGATGGGGATCACAGGAAACCATCCTACTTTTAAATGGACGGAGTTCATGTCCCAGCCCGGAAGCCTGCCTCACCACAAACACTACGTAAGTGGCAGTCATATCTTTTGGTCATAAGTGTGAAGGGCTTTGGGAATGAAGAAATCTTGCCCATGTCATACAGTTCATCTTTCTATTCTTGAAGCAAGACAATTAACCTCAATATGTAAATGGACCAAAACTTATAAAAGTGTGAAAACTCCTGACTGGTCATCCATCCTGGCTCCATCTCAGGTCCATCTTGGTTGTAGCTTCAGTCGGGCTAGACAGTCAGCTGCACTGACCTTGCAGGAGGAAGGAGGCAACTCTGAGAGGTCTCAAGAACATTTCCATGGTGCCGGTAGTCTGGGAAAGGAGAAGAGACTATGAGTAGTAATGGAGGAGCAATGGCATTCCAGAGAAGCATCCTGTCTATACCTGCATGGTAAACAGACACAGAGATAGGGAAAGGTAAGGAAAATTATGCCTTCCCTCCATCCGTCTATCTGAACAATACACATTGCCAGCTTAAGCATGACACAATACCTGGCAGAGTGGAGTGGTGGGGTTCTGTGTACAAACAGCACTACTTCTTAAATCTATTTCCAAATTATTAAAACACACTTTCCAGAAAGTGAAAACAATCACTCTGAACAACTTTCTGAGTTTATCTTAATTTGGTAAGAAAATGGTTTAGAGAGTCCGTGTACATGAGGGTTTTGCTCTGATACAGCTAAGTGAGTTTATGGTTCAGCTGGTCCAATTTCACCATGTGAACAAGGATTTGGTAGTTAGATGCAGGGAACTCTACTAACTTCACTGAAAATATTTCTGCTTTAATTACTTTTCCAAGCCAAGATATCTACTGGTACTCTGAAAGACACATCTCAGTTACTGGCTTCCTGGCTTTCAGAAGCCATTTTGGGGAATGGACTGACATTTTCATGCTATTCCTGATCAATACTTGATGAGTTTCTGCTCAGGGAGCATAAAAAGTAGGTAGCTCTAAGCCTACATTATAGAATTACCAAGGATAGAATATGACAATTGCAGTAGTTGCCTTTTTTAGCATTGATTTTACTCAAGACATTTTAAATTTCCTAATTATATTTACTGAATGTGTGAGTGGAGATGATGATAAAGCTAGAGTTTACAAGAAAAGATATGGCCTTTTTGATACACCTTCTAAAATGTTCTCAGGCTTGGGCTCAGGAGTTGCCCGGTTCTACTGTGATAGGAATAAAACTTGCCAATATTTTGATTAAGTGAGGTATTAGTGCAAGAAAGTAGGTACAAAATATTACTACTGCACTGGAGATCTACCAGACATTCAACAGTGAAGGAACCAAGTTAATAGCAGTCAGGCTTTTAGATTCTGGAAAAAGTAATACAAGATGAAGTTGCACAGGAAAATGCAAGCAAGCTGCATGTCCTTGGTGCACTCATACCAAAGTTACACCATCCATCTGTGAGAAACTCCATCACCGTGCTTCAATATACTATTTTTGGTATTTGAAAGCTAACTTCATATCAGATGCCACAGCTGAGTAAAAGCCTCCTTCCCACAAGCTCTTTCAGGTTGCAAATTTGGGCCAATGTTTTTTTGAGCTAGTTTTTACATAGGAATGAAGGGCAGATACTGGCAGATTAAATTCATCCTTGCCAAGCAAATTGGGTCACAGCTCATCCTGAGGTTTGCAAGAGTAATGAATTTAAGGAGTTCAGTCATGCAAAACTGAATTCCTTCAAGGAGGGCTCATCTTCCTGAACTCCATTAACCTTAGTTCTTAGGCAGAGCTTTTCACTCTCTTGGTAAGAAAGACACATCTGTGAACCAAGCACTTCCAAGGCTTAAAGTTGTCCTCAGGGCCTAAAGTTGTTCTCAGTCCTTCAGGATCTTTATGCTCTACACAAGATTCTATCCATCTCTGTCGGCACTACTCTAAGGAAAGAGCTCCACATGGAAGTTAGCTGACAGAACTAAAGAAGGAGGGAGGGAGGGAGGGAGGGAGGGAGGGAGGGAGGAGGAAGGAAGGAAGGAAGGAAGGAAGGAAGGAAGGAAGGAAGGAAGGAAGGAAGGAAGGAAGGAAGGAAGGAAGGAAGGAAGGAAGGAAGGAAGGAAGGAAGGAAGGAAGAAGGAAGGAAGGAAGGAAGGAAGGAAGGAAGGAAGGAAGGAAGGAAGGAAGGAAGGAAGGAAGGAAGGAAGGAAGGAAGGAAGGAAGGAAGGAAGGAAGGAAGGAAGGAAGGAAGGAAGGAAGGAAGGAAGGAAGGAAGGAAGGAAGGAAGGAAGGAAGGAAGGAAGGAAGGAAGGAAGGAAGGAAGGAAGGAAGATCCATTATGTATTTGTAAGCAGATGAATCAGTAAGAACCACCAGGCAGTGGCATTACATGCATAACTTGCTTACTACAGTGATTTCATAGCTTAGAAATTAACAAAGAAAGCAGAAAAATGGCTTGCCTCTTCCTTCTTTCTGCTTTATTTTGACTATTGTCTGTGTTAATACAGTTGATTTTTACAGATCTTTCTGTCACAGGAAGTAGAACAAACCTGCATATGTTTGACAGCATCAGATTGTTCGCTTTCACAGCAGTGTCAGAAGGACAACTCCTTATTGCAGAATGGGGAGGGCCATCAGAACACTCGCACCATTTCTGGATATTTTTGTCACTGACATTACCAGAAAGAAGTTCTTAGTGCAGGCCAGAGGATGTTATTATAATGTTGTTGTAGCTTTTTGTTGCATTGCCTTAAGGTAATGTGAGTTCCCAAAATATGTAGTGAGGATTTATGTCTGTCTTCTCAAGTATTAGTTAATTTAACAGCATATTCCTCTGCCCACAAAACCAGAGCTCTAAAATACTGCAGCGGTCTCCATGGAAATAGACAGTAACAGCCCTGTCTACTGGTGGTAATATTTTTAGTAATGAAGGAATTCACATTTTATTTTTGTACAGGCATTTTGGAATAAAACCATCTTATCTTTCAATTCCTTCCAGTCTCTTGCACATGAAAATAGGTATAGCAGCTGTCCACAATCTCTTTTCTCTCTTGTCTCTACCTTCCTTTCCCCAAAAGAAATAATTAGTTTGGAGTGTTCTTGTTTGGTTGATTGGTTTGCTTTGGTTTGTTTGTTTTTTGGGTATTTTTTTTTGGGCGGGGGCAGGGTTTAATGTTGGGGCTGGCAGTTGCAGCAAGGTCTTCCTGATGAGAATTTCAAGAATATGTTGGGGGTTTTTTTCTATTTTTTCTATTTCTTTTTTTCTAATCTTTTCTGTCAAAAAAAAAATTTTTTTCTATTTTGTTTGATGGTACAAGCCAGGTTGCCACTGGCCTTCTTAGCCACCTGGGCTCACTGCTGGCTCATGTTCAGCCACTGCCAGCTGAACTGCCATCCCCAAGTCCTTTTTCCTCAGGCAGCTTTCAACCAGTCTTTCCCAAGCCTGTAGCACTCAACTGGGGTCGTTGTGACCAGAGTGTAAGACCTGGCATTTAGCCATGTTGAGCCTCTTACTGCTGGCCTTGGCCCATCAGTCCAGTCTGTCCAGATTCTTCTGCAGAGCCTTCCTGGCCTCCAGCAGATCAGCACTGCCACCCAACTTGGTATCATCTGCCAGTTTAGAGAGGGACATTTGTCAAATGAACAAATCATTTATCCATCGCAGCCAATTACAGTTTTATTCTGTCCTTGACAGTAGAACCAAGTTGTTGGAGCACTGACACTATTGAGTTTCCTTTTTTCATGGATTTGTTTTGTTTTGATTTTGTTTCATTTTGTTTTTCCAAACAGTTCAGATATCTGCAATAGGAAAAAAAACCAAAACAAAACAAAACTTTTTTTTAACCTTTGTGTTGTAGACTGCCTTCGAAAAAAAAAAAAATCATGGGAGATCTGAGTCTGATAGCCCTTGAGGAGCAAAGTGGCTGGAAAGAGTATTTCATTAAGTATTAATTTCTATTTTCTTCTGAGAAAACAACACACAATCTGTGGTAAGGAGCAAGATTAGTCTGTTCAATTTTCATTACAGAAATGCTGGATTCAGCTTTCCTCCATCCACTATAAGGCATTCCATTTCTCTCCAAGATCTTCCTTGTTGTCTTTAGTGCCATCACTTCTGGCTTAAGAAGGAATTCAATAAAATGGTGGGAGGTGAGAGTGCGAAATAGAGAAAACTGCTTAAGTGTTTTGTTTCTGGGTTTGAAATATCTCTGTTCTTTGCATTTGGGAATGTGACAATCTCAGAACTGCAGAGATGCTGAAATTTCCTCAGAAGAAAAATGTATTTCAGACTAAGTTTCCCTGTATAACATTGTGTTTTCCCCCAAGTCAAAGATGAAAATCTAATAAATTGTCCTCTCTTTTGGTACAAAGGTATATGAACTAAGGCAAGTGTGTATGAAACTCTGGCCCTTTAGTTGCCTCGTTCAGAAGCACCTGCACTGAAAGCAGTGAAAACTGGCAGCCATAGTACCAAGAGCAAAGGTCTATGTAAAAAGGGGTACTTTTTGATAACAGCATGAAGGGAAAGACCAATGTCACATCAAGCAGGTGACAGCTTTTCTCCCACTGTATCTCAGCTTCTGGTTTCATGGCTTCAGACCTCCTCAAACACAGAAAGTGTCTTCTTTCCTTACAGTCCGTGAGCTCGGCAGCCTTGAATATGTCTAGCTGGTTTTAAAGATTAGGTTTTAAACAGGTTCAAATAGCCCTGTGTCCATGATTATAACTCAATCAAAATGCATTTCCTTATGGCCAGAACCTGATCCCAATTGGCTTGAACACCATGCACAATTCTGAGCAGCTGTAGAGGTCTATTACTCAGTTTACATAAGAGTCTTCCCTTGAATCCAATGGTAAAATCATGTTCTGTCCTCTTTGAGCCCAGCTGTACACTGAGATTTGCAAGCATCTCAGTGGCTTTGACACCCCCAATTGCTATGTATCTGCTTTTGGCTATTAGTGGCGCATCAGCTGTAGTTACAGAGTGACATTTTGCTGGTACCCATAGAGATATCTGTTTTCCAGTCTCATGGTGAAGACTGGATCCAGGTCTTTACCCACACACAGCTCAGAGAAAGGAGAGATATAGGATGGTTGATCCCAGACAACTGAATATTTAGCTTAATTATTCTGAGCTCACCAGAAATCCACTGTAATCACCATCAAGAGACAAGGAGTCGAACTGACATTGAAGGCTTTGGCAGAGCAAGCTCAGGCAGAGCTGAGGCAGAGCCTATCTCTGAATTGCTACAGCTCGCAGCATCATCTCCTTTTTTTGGCAGATCCCAGTAGTGAATAAATACTTTTTGAAGACAAAAAGTACTACCAGGCCTATTTCTCAAGTAATATTGAATCAAAATACCAAGTAGCAATTTTGCAAATTTGGCTGTCTGATATAGAGAGAGATGGCACACACTTGGGAACATCAAGTCCTAAATGTCTCAGAGAAAACAAGTGAGCTGGACACAAGGCAGATTTGACACAGGAAGTTTGCCAGCTGTTTTATTAGCTCACCGCTCCTGATAGTATGTTTATCTCATCACTGCCAGTTCCTGAAATCTAGACTTCTCACAAAGGGAAAAAGCACTAGTTGCAGTCTCCATTTTGTTGGAGTACAGGATGAGTACTCTCTTACCTTGCAAGACAGAAAGGCTTGTCTGTGGCCACAATTAAGGAGATCAGCTTTATATTCATGACAATAAATTCAAATCCTTTATCCTCTGATGTGTCCTTACTAGTGTTTTGGAAACAGATCCAGTTCTTAACTGGAGTCTCAGGAATTTAAAATTTCATTGCTGCCAGTAGAGCCAAGCAGCTGTCTTCCTCAAGGAGAAAAAGAATCAAAGAAAATTGTCCTAGTTTTTTCAAAGATACACTAAGTAGCCACAGTTCTGTAGATGCCTTCTCTGAAAAGCAGCAATATAAAGTGGGGCAGTAGCTGACCTTGAACAGTTCTCAAATAGTCAAGGGCTTTGAAGGAGGATGAAATGTCTCATGAGAAATCAAAAACATCAACAGAATGGTATTTGGCATAACTTTAGACAATGAGGCTTAGGCTCAACCAATCTGCCTGGGACCAGGAAAATTAGGTCCTGCTTTCTCCCCCATAATCCACATAAGCAAAAAAAAGGCATCTCCTTCCCTGTCTCGGGTTCCAATTCCATTGATGTTGGCCCTTATAAATGTTCGTTCTTTCATGTGGAGAATCACAGTGTTTTCCTACAGCAATCCTTGAAGTGGTATTTTTAGAGGAGCCTGAACTGCTCCACTTCTGTTCTTACTGCAGTCAGCCAGAATTTCACTGGTAGAACTGTTAGCAGTCAGGCAAACCAGATTTGATTGCAGCTGTCACAGAGTGCAGTTAGGTCAGTGCTGTGAGACTTTAAAATGCAATCCATGGTATCATAAGAGAAAATAAAAGGGGAGGAGGGAAGTAACACACAAGTTACAATCCAGCCATATATCTGTTCTCCTGCATGGAGTTCATTATCATGGGCAGCAGCAAAATAATCAACTTAATTTATTATGGATATGTCACTAGCAAGAATAGGCTAATGTGATAATTTTAATAGTGGACACTCATCACTTCCTCTCTTTTCTGTTCAAGAACCCTGCCATACCTAAGAACTCTTGTTACAGCAGTTATTTTCAGACTATGGTTTCTGACTGTTTTATGGCCCCTGGAAGACAGTGAGAGTCATATATGCCAGCACTGGGCAATAGGAAAGAGAAAAGCAAGACATTTTGCTAGTTACACCAGATCTCTTCTATTATTTTTTCCTCTCCTCAGTGTTACAATCTAAGTAACAGCAGTTACTCAGCAACCAGCAGTAATCTCTTCATTGTCCCCACCCAGACAAAAGGAATCTGCTCTGGCTCTGGGTAAGCTTTGGATCTACGAGCAGGAACCATGCCATGCCAGTAGTGGATCTCTGTTGAGAACTCTTTACTGCAGTTCTATGTATGAGCCTGATGCTCCAGTGAAGACAACCCTATTTCCAGTCCTGAGCATCGCAAAGTCCACATCCAGAGTTTAGATTTAAATTGAAGAAAAGCAAGAGTGGAAGGAGGAGGGGAAATACACATAAAAACCTGCCATTGACTCTACTGGTAAAGTAGGTATCAATCCTGCTGGTGTTTAAACTTGTGCCTGCTTCTTTCATAATTTCAGCCTTGAAAATCTTTAACTGGGGCTAAAAATCAGTTCTTCCCAAGTGCTACACCTTGTCAATCATGAAAGACCAGAGAGGCCTTAGAGAGCGGCAAAGAACACAAAACATGGTCTGGCAGAGCTACACATCTATTTTTCTAATGCTTAGCTAAGCCCTAGTCACCCAGAAAGTTTTGACACATCAGCATAGCTGAAGTGCAGACTACTGGTAATGCATGTGAAAATATGCTTACCTTCACCTATTGCTCTTCTCAGGTAGCATGGCTGTACTCCAGGCAAATATGGAAAACAAATCTCTTTTTAAACAAAGCTGTTTAAACAAACTGTAATGCAGTTTCTCTGCACCAGACTTGCACTTTAGTGTAGTTCAATCCTTCAGTTGCCTGTACGTGGATGTTAAGCATGGAACAAAGGCTTCATTGTAAAATGCCATATTGCCTACTGGAGCAGACAACAAAAATTTCAGACCACAGAAAAATATGACTCAGTGTTTTCTTTATTTTGATGGATAATTTTTTGTGTGTGTATTGTATTAGTTGATTTAAATCAAAGCATAACTGAAACAGTGAAAGACCCACCTATTAGAAGAACTCAGCAATATACTCCAGGACTTGATGGGCTATTTAGTTTCCATGCACCTTCATAATCTTTTAGCTCTTCCCCTTCTCCAACACACAGAACCACTGTGCACAAAAGGAGGTTTTGAAATGAGAGGTATTTGGCAAACTGCTCAAAATTTTATTCAAGTGCCCCCTCCTGTGGATGTAGAGCTACATGCAGCCAAATAACAGTTTAGTTTTAGAGACAATTTAGAATTTTACTTGAGGTTAGCTGAACAAAGAAGAAACAGATACAGTTTGGTGAAGGAAGTTGAACTTGGTCCTGTGAATGGGTAAGATTAGGCTGGCTTACACCACAGCCCTGGCTTTGAAAATACCTTTTGTTTTATGAGTAAGTGTTGGCTCTTGAATGTACTCCATATAGCACCTCCTTTGAAAATCATGGTTTACAGAAATGGTTATGTAAACTCAGTCCAACTCTTGACAGTAATGTCAATGATAAGAGGAAGAGTGACAGTGATTATCTCTGGACCTTATCAAATGAGCAAAAGAAAAGCATTTTTTGGGGGAAGAATAACCAAAAATTACCTACTATTGATGGCTTTCTATTGTAGACATATCTAGAAACAGAAATTCTGTCAAAACATTCTATAGTTGAATCAGGGGAGACTTAACAGAAGCATATTTAGTATTCTCCCAATGCATCTATAGTAAGTAGTCAGTAAGAGATACTGATGGTGTTTTCTAAACATGACCATGGTCCCAAAAGCCATTAGCTTACCAATTTCCCCAAAGAATCTGCTACAATTTTCTCTATGCAGGATCTGCTTTTCACAAGCCAAAAATAGTTAATAGGCTATTTTTGTAAACAACACAGAGGTGAAAAATCCAGGCCATGTGTGGCTGGCTGCTTGCTTACTGTCCCTCACTTTCCCAGGAAAAGGCCTCTATCACTGACCAGAGTAGGAACATGTTTGTGTTTATGAAAGTTCTTTTTGAGCTCGACCAAACTTCCAGCACTGAATTTATGAACCACACTATTCGTGAATCTGGCATCGCTAATGTGGCTGGATTTCTGGTGTAACCCACACTATCTCTGCACCTGGGATCTCACTGAACATGACCAGACTTACAGTGCCTCGTTGTTTACAATCAGAAATTAAGCCCAGTTGCACCCAGCCCCTCTGATCTCCCAGGACCAGCTGGAATGCCAGAGTTTATCTTCTGCCAAATTTCTATGCTCTTAATGCAACACTTGTCACAGGAGAGAGGACACGGGGAGGACAAGCAAGTGCCTCGCAAGGGACTGCCCTGACTGTGTCCTGGGCAGGTGTGCCCAGCAGGGACTCCAGAGATACAAAATGCCTGTGTCACTAACAGTTCTGGGAGCCACGACACATGGTAGCAGCCAAAAAAGCTTTGGAGCCATGACACGTGTTGGCAGCTGCAGTGCAGCTTGTGTGAGCCCCAAGAGTCCTTGGGGAAGCACATGGCCGCACCCTAGCACAGCAGTCACAGTTGAAAGGAGAGATGGATCTTAAACTCCCCTGTCGTGGTCAGAGGACAGCTTCCACTACACCAGGTTGCTCAAAGCCACATCCAGCCTGGCCTTGAACACTGCCAGGGATGGGGCATCCACAGCTTCCCTGGCAATCTGGTCTGGTGCCTCATCACTCTGACAGCAAAGAATTTCTCCTAATTTCTAATATAAACCTATTCTCTTTCTGTTTCAAACCATTCCACCTTTCCTATCACTTCATGCTCCTGTAGAACCTTCCTCTTCATCTTTCTTGTAGGCTCCCTTCTGGTCCTGGAAGGCTGCTACAATATCCAAGGCCTTCTCCAGCTGAACAACCCCAACTGTCTCACCCATTCCTCATAGGAAAGCTTGTTCATCCATCTGATCGTCTTTGTGGCCCACTCTGGATTTACTCCAAAAAGTTCCTCATCCTTTTTGTGCTGGGGCCCACCAAGCAGCCCGTAGTACCCCAGGTGAATTGTCAGAAGAGTGGAGTAGAGGGCAAGAATCACCTGCCTTGACCTGTCACAATTGGTTTACAATACTGACGGGGTAATGTAGTGATGGTGATTCCTGCTTGCTTCTATGAGAATATCCTTGACATCTTTGTATTAGTTCCTAACATGCACTCAGTTCCTCCTCTGTTCATCACCTTTTTTCTTCAGGATGGGGATTAAATTTGGTTACCATTAAGTACCATGGTACTTAAGTTCTGCAATATTTTTGTACATGCCTGTCACGATCCTCCCTCACGGACAGGATTGAGTTATATATGATGGTTCGTTATCTGATCTCAGGGTACAAAACACCAACTCAGCAAGGGGTTTGCTGTAACAATCAAAATCAGTGTACTTTATCGAATGATCACAGCAAAATGCATTGGAGGGGATTGGGAAGAGAGAGAGGAGAGAGAGAGAGAGAGAGAGAGAGAGAGAAAGAAAATGAAACCCTAAAGGAAAGAAAAGGAAAAGAAAGTCAGAGTAGGTATATCTACCAACATAGAGGCGATGCAATTCTTCGAGGTCCAGTCGATGTCCAGTCGAGGAGTCGCCTTTACGTTGGGGGAGATCTCGAGGTCTAGCTGACTCGAGGGGTTTTTATTAGAGTTTTCTATTGAAAGTTGGGAAGGAGGGGGGAAAGAATACAATAGTCTTATGATCTCAACAGTGGGGAGAGCCATTGTTTTCCTGGTTCACTGCCTGCAGGCAAACATCTCAGTTCAATTAGCTGTTCTCCCCACACACACTGCCCTCCTCCCCCCAGGTTACAGGTTTCAGTCCTTGAGGAGAAAAAAAATCTTTTCCATATAGGGGTTTTATGTCTCAGTCTTAGAGGGAGTGGTTTCTCCCATCTCAGTCCCTCTGCCATGGTGGTTGTACAGTAGATGAAGGGTCTTCTGTGGAGACCACCAAAGGGTTATTCCAGAAGAGAGTCCAGCCAGGCTTGGGGGTGGAAAACTCCAGGCCATTGTCACAGAGCGATGCAGGCGAAGGAAGGTCAAGGTGCTCCTTGTCCTTTTCACTGGGAGCAGTGTAGCATGAGGTGGACAAACACACCTGTGAACAATAACTCAAGTTCCAGTCCCAGGAACTTGGCAAGCCCCCACCAAACCAGGATGTAGGATCCTCTTTCGGTGGTCTCAGTCTTTTTTCACGACGATCATGAGGCAGATGAGAAAGCAATCTTGGGCAGAGCCTTACAAGCCTCAGGAGCTTAGGCTCTCTTTGCTGTACCGCACCTTCTCTGCTTGCGTGGCAGTGCACAGAGACCACATCACACCCCTCACCTAAACATAGCGGTATGGCACTGCCCATATACACTCCTGGCCCCTTTATTGCAGCTCTGTAGTGCAGCGTTTCTGTTCTGGCATCCCAGGTACTGTGTGTAAAGGGCTGCTGCGTAGGCAGCAATGGGGAGGCTTGTCTGCCCGTTCCCAGTTCAGCTTATTTGGATGAATTTGCTTTTAGGTGCAGATTCTGCCACAGTACGGAAATGTTTGGGAAAGTTTGGCTCCATCCTCGATTTTGCTAATGGGTGCTTTAAGCATTTTCCCATTTACACCTCAGATGTCTGTTTTTCAAAATACCAGTTTGCAAGGTCAGAGCATGAGATGTCTCAGTGCACATACAACAATATGTACCGATGCAAGGAAGAACCCAGGAGATATGAGAACATGTCAGCTCAACTGCTAAGAACGAAGCACTGACTTTTTCCAGGCAGACATCAGTTGCTTCAGTTTACGTGATGCTGTGCAGAGAGAACTTAACCAGCATCTACTGCAGGCCACAACAGCTAATGTACCACCACCCACACATGCACACACTTGCACTCATGTTGATTAGAAGTGGCATATTTATTACTTAGAGAAACTTAGACCATGTTTAGCTTACTTCTGCAGGTATAAGAACTTTAAAATACATTCACATACCCCAGAAATTTAACACTCTTCAAATTTGGGGGGATAGAAACTGGAAGGATTCTTTTCCATACAGACAGCAGATTTCTGACAGTGGAACGGATCTTTCAAATCAAGAATTGAAGAGGACCACACCATAGCTAAGGAACACCTGATTCATAAAAAGTCTCACTTCTTCTATGTAATTTGCTTTGTAAAAAGAGACACCCATGTGAGTCAACAGCCCAGTAAAACTGAACTGTTCCCCCTCCTGCACAAAAATCCTTGAGTATACAATCTTTATTTTCCTTTACTTGCCAAAGACCCACCACAGTTTCTTGGGAATCAAAAGTGTAAATTGTAATATGTAAATATAAGCCCTTTGGACAAAATATAACTGTTTAGCTTGTAAGTGTCCACTGAAAGGACACAGTCAAAAAATGAAGAGGAAGTCAAGTGGAAAGACATACTAGCTTGAATAAAAATTATATTAAGATTGCTCTGGGCATCCACATCCCTGTGGCTGTGTGCTGTGTAGCTATATATCACATCAAACACAGCTTTAGTAGCTACTGGGACAGGCTGTGTTCAGGTACTTTGAATGTCACACAGAACACAGAGCTCTCAAAGGCGTTGGATACCCAGCAAGCTTGAGATGACTAATTGCAGAATGCTAAGGTCCTTGCAAAATCAAAAACAACTAGCAGAGTTTATATCTATTTAAAATTAAGTTATGGTATTCTCAGAAGAACAGACACTTTAAAAAACTCAATATAGCACTGCCATTTATTTCTCTAAACCAAATCAATGCTTGATGATGGCTGCATGTGCCTATTAAATGTCTCAGTATTTTGTTTTCACACACAAGTACCAAGCCTCTTTCCAAAAAAATAAAAAAAAAACCAAGTACCAAGCCTCTTTCCTCTCTCAAATTTCCTGTCTGTATTAAAGCAATGCTCAGTTTTAATAAGAACAAGCATGTAGCATCTCTGAAGTCATGAACTAAGAGTGCACAGATTAAGATTTATTGAATTCATTGATGTCCAGTTTTGGATGCAACTAACTAGCAGCTAAAGAGACATTGAGAATTTTCATGTAATTTCATGACTAGATGTGTATCTGCTGTGTACAAACACTCATCTAAACACACACCAGAAAATCGTGCCCTATGTGTGTTTTTTTCTAATATTCGTTGTGTATATATAGTCTGAACTTCCTTTCTGGAAGCAGTGTATTGCAAACTGGGTTTTCACAAAGTGATTATGACTTGCCTTTAATCTTCTGAAAGTCTGAGGGAACAGGGCAGGCAAGAACAATCCTTGTAATCCAGAATTCGGAAAATAGTTTAAAGGGATCAAGCACTTGGCATCTAGTTACCTTAACCACAGTGATATCCCAGCTCCTGGGCCTTTCAGACTCTGCATACCCTAACTTCATCTTTCACTCAGCAGAGCTGCAGAGCTAAAGCAACAGTGCACCATCACCTGCAGACCGCTCCCTTGGCTAGCTGTTGTCAGAGGCACCCTGGCATCACAGCCAGGTGCCATGCACTTGCACCCAGACCACTACCCTGCCAGTACAACAAGCATGAAAGAGGGGTTTCACTCACCATTCTTCCCTGTGCTTCACTCCAGCCCACTCCTTGCTTGTGTCCTTGCACCACAAGGACTTGGACTACTGGCCAGCTCTGGCTCGCCTCGCAAAAGCAAATCAAACTGGCATTAGCAGTCTGAAGAGCTATGTCCCTGAAAAGCTGCTTAGATTATAAAAACAAACACAACCTAGAGCTTAAGAGAAGGGGGGTTAACTTGCTCAAGGCATCAACTGCTTTAGCTAGCAGCTAAAGAGGGGCCAGGAGGACAACTGCACCTAAAATCCTGCTGGGTCAGGACTACATTGTTTGAGACAGAACCAGTAAAAATTTTTTTTCTGTTGCAGCTAGATGGATGGATTCACATCCATGCCCAGTTCCAGGTGTACCACCACAGTGACTGCACTGAGTGAATGAGTGAATGATAGGTGCACATAAAACATAAAACCTGCTAATTCTGTATTTGTGGCTCAAGCCTTCTGACAGCATAATAAAAAGTGATCAGTTGCATTTCTACTAGAAACAAATCTGAATGTCTCACCAGAGAAAATCTTCAGAGACAGATAAGAAGGTTTAAGGTCAGATATCTACAAATACCTTAAGATGTTGGGTGTTTTGGTTTCTACAAACATTGTGCTATGGTTTGTGTGCTTTCAGCATTGGAAATCTTCAGAAGCCATGGGCATTAAGATGGCTGGATAATCAGTGTGAACTTTGGCTGATGCTGCCAGTACCTGAAGACAATTGTACACTTTGGTAGATTTGACATTACTCTGTAGCCAGTACCGGTGACTTAGCTTAGGGATTAATATTACAATCAAGGCTCCTTATCTTCTTCACCCACCAGTGTGTCAGGACAGCATGTACTCACAACAAGTTGGAGGCTCCGTGCACACCTGTGGGGAGATTTACAGTGAGCAGTTACTGTTTGCTGAAAGCAGTCCCAAAGCTGGGGCAGTAAAGAATCTACAAGAGCTGAGGCAACCAGCCTTATGCATGTGCAAACAAATAACCCAAATTTAGTGTCCCAGACAATTTTTCAGAACACCTAAATTCAAAGTGTGAGACTTAGAATGTGTTTGTGAGCAGGACAGTAACCTCAGTGCCTCCAGTGGTCACTGGATGGCAGAAAGGAGGAAAACTGCAGAACCTCAATCCATTAGCTCCAATTTCCCAGCTTCCTAATGATACATTGGAAATGCAATCTGCCTGTGGCAGAGCTAAACAGACCTACCAGTTCCTAATGCTGGAATATTTATAATTTTCACAGCAGTTATTAGGACTTTCTAATAATATTTGGGACCCGACTTAACAGGTGAAAATAAATCAGCAATTGTGGCTTCTCAGGGCTACAGAAGAGGCTGCCCAAACATGAGCAATTTGCTTGAATCTAGATAATCAAGTAGGATTCCAATTTCTGGCCAGTCTTAGCCAAATATTCGCCTTGAGTGCTCAGGGCTTTTTCCATCTCATGACTGAATTGCAGTCATCACAGAGCTTTACTAGCTATTATGGCTGCTATGCCTGAATAAAACTGAGAGGAAAGTAAGACAAATAGTTTACCCAGTTGCAAATTAAGAATTTTGTAAAATACAAATTTATTCAAAGTAATCAGACAAAAAAATTTGTTCAGGAATAGTGTTTGCCTTTCAACTGGAAAATTAAAGAAGTGGTCACCTAGAGACTGCTTGTTCTCAAAAGAATCAGAGCATGGCAAGCCATTTCATCTGCTCCACAATGCAAGGGAGCAATGCAAGCAACTTCCCTGTCCCCTTATCTTACGATGGGCTGCTCAGAGAGTTTAAAACCATACTGTGACAAGATCTCAACAGCAGGTTTCATCCATTGTTCCACACCAGGATGTCCGTCTCGGCACTTCAAGCAGCTATGACAGAAACAGAAGAGAGATAATAACCTCTTGCATCATGCATCTCTGAAAAGACTGTATTAAAGCTTCAGGTACACTACATTATGGCATATTTGGATATTACATACCTGTATATGACTTGTTGACCTTATTGATTCTAGTGACCTAGAAAACTGCATTTCTAATGCTTATTTTTTTAAAGAATATGCTTTAGTTGGACTTGAAGTTATGGCATTTCAAGTCATAGGTACATATACAGTAGCTCTTCTGATTGCAAACCCACCACCTCATGATCTTAGGATATGCAAAAATTTGACACTACTTGCCAAAGAAACAATAGCAAAGCAAGATTAAATATAATTCTGGCCACAGTTCTTTCTAATATGGCCCAACAGGTTAAAAATTGTTAACTGTAATTACAATTACTGTTAATTGTAATTGTTAAAATATGTTAAAAATTAGCCAACAATCAAAGAGGATAGACAAAATCTTTGCCTCCAGCTTCCTGCCACAGTACTTGCTTAACCAAATGAGTAAATTAGACAATGCCGGCTGGGTAACAAACTTCCAACCTCAGTAATCCTATAACTAGTTAGTTATATATGGTCAAATGATATATCAAACAGTCCATATAGATAGTCAAATGAGCTGATCAAACAGCCCTGTTTATCTACAGACTGGTTTGGATTTCATTGGTGTTCAACTACTGAGGAGAAACATTTTGTTGTTTAGTTTCAGATAATTCTGCAATCCAAGCTGATGACTTCTCCCAGTAACACCACTTGATATCAGACTTAATGAAGAGCAAAAAATAAGTTTTCTGGACGTGACTAGATTTGAAAAGTCTTACAGAACTAAAAATACTAAAAATACACTGTAGTAGCCAAGAAGGAGGCAAAAAGGATATTATTATTATTATTATTATTATTATTATTATTATTATTATTATTATTATTATTATTATTATTATTATTATTAACATCAACATCAACATCAACATCAACATCAACATCAACATCAAGTTTGGTTTTTAGTTTCAAAGACATAGAAACAGTATGTTTCTATGATGTTCTATGATACTTTTCTATGAAAAGTATGATGATATTGCACTGTGAAGACTGCAGTACCAGACAGCAGGAATTCCTCCTGCACATGTGGCCCACAAAATAAACTATTGCACTCCCATCAGTTATTGGTCACTTGATAATAATTGTGTATATGTGTATACATTAAAGGCACCTCCAACAATGTCGGAATCCAAAACATCCCTCTGGGTGTCCTGGATGGCCAGAGCCGCTGGCAGGGGGCTCTGAGACCCTGGCATGCAGCCAAAGACACTCTTGGGGTTTTGATCTTAGCCCAGGGAGCAAGTTACTAACTCTGTATGAAGAATTACAAGCCACACACACAAGTTAGATAGCATAGTAGAGATAATCACGAAGTAAAGGGTAGGATTTTTGAGTGCTGTACAGGGGGGTTTTAAGCCTTGTACGCAGGGGTCCAAGTTTTGTACATGGGGGTCAGGACATCTAAGATGGAGGGACTTGGGTGTGCCCTGTCCTCTTTCTTTCTCCTTCCTAGCCTCCATGTCTTTGGTGATGTTGGCACTCACAGATTGGTTTAGAGTAGAAAGTCACCATTCAATATAGATAGTAGGTATTGGAGAAAAAGCATAAACATGTAGTACGTAATATATGATATAAAAGATAGCACCAGCCCCCTGGGAGGGCAGAGTGCCTTTGTCTGAGCTGCTGAACGGGCCGCAGCAGTTCAGGGAGAAGAATCTTTTAGATAACCAACAATAAACAACCTTGAGAACAGACAACAGAAGACTACTGAGTCTTTCTTCGAAGGCATGGGTTGGAGGAGGGACTTTTCCATCTTTCGGGGTCATCCCAATCCGGGGGTGAAACCCCACACAACAAGGAAGAAATGCATGCTGCTATTAACATTGCTAATGAATACCAACAGGATTCCCTCCTCATTTGTTGCTTAATGACTCTATTCCCAAAATACTCTTTACCCATCCTTCTCTAGTTGTAAAATAATTCAAAAGTCCCATCTTCTGTAATCTCCCAAGATCATCCAAATAGCAGTCGACATGCAAAATGCAGACATTTCTCTGAGGCATTCTCCTTCCAGGATAAAGACTGCTGCACACTTCCCTCATGTTCCTGCTTTGTCTTTGGTGAGCTAAACACTAATGCTCAGAAGTTGCCCCAAACCTGGCTGAGACATGGAAATCCTTGCAGATTCCCTCCTGCCTGCCAGTACTTCAGTATTTCAGTGACTCAAGTCTTCATGTTGCTCTGCCAGGCTGCGCTAAGACCAGGTTACTCTGCACTCTGCTGACTTTTTTATCTGCCTACATCTTTGTGGCCTCTTGAAGCCCTTGTGTGAAAACCCTACTTGGCCTGCATCTCAGGCTTATGTCTCAGATGCCTTTTTTTTTAAGTAAGTACTTCTACCTCTGTCCAGTCTCAAAAGACCAAATCCTGGAATATTTGTTAGGGGACTGTTCCAAATTCTTCATGCCTTTGGGCATTGGTTTTCCCCATGAAGTCATGCAAGGGGTGCAGTATGTTTGTTACCCTTATGACAAACCACCACAGCTCAATGAGCAGTTGTCCTCTCTTTTGTACTCTGTTTTCATAGAGAGTTTTTGAGTTTAGGGACAGCTTAGGGAAGAATGCTGAATAGATTTCTCCCAGGCAGCAGAGCTGTCAGCAAAGGAATAAACTGGAAGAACCAAGTAAAACCAAGGACTGATTTTAGATTGCTTTGCTACCAGCTTTTTCTGGTCGAGTTCTGGCAGCTCGTTTTCTCAAGTGCCTTTGACATGCTCACTATGAGGATGAACATATCCTAGACAAGGATTCTGCTGCCAGTATTCTTCAGTAGTGCTCTAAATATAACCCCTTTCCCCCTGCCAAGCCCTTTCCTATCACATTTTGTGGGAGAGTATGCTCTGCATCAAGCAGTGCTGTGCCTTCATTCTCCTTTCCACTCCCTCCACCAGAAAAGTACCACCTGAAGAAATAAGTCTTAAAACAATGTCATCTTGCTGGAACTTTGTGCTAGACTCTCAAGAGTTTATTTTAATTAATTGTGATTAATGTGGGTTTAGCACATTAAAAAATTGGAGGGAGCTTGGGAGATGGAAGTTAGCAGGCATCCATACTGTAGATGTGTGGTGTGTTTTTTGACACGGTGGTGGACCGTGTTCTCCATCAAAGATCCATCAAATATCCTGTCATGTTAGTCGCTAAATGGATAATGGTTGACCACCTCTAAAACTGTACGTGTAAGGAGGAACTCAGCTTCCACTGGGACAAGGAAATTCCCAGTGGAAACACACCAGCTCAGGAAGAAAGAATGGGGAATACATATAACCTGCCTTCCTGGGAAGGCAGATTGGTTGATCACAATGATCTATCTTAACCTTCAAAGAACAGATCGGCCAAGATGGGAGACTGAAGGAAAATTGTTCTTCTGTCACTAGGACACATATTGTACTGAACCATGCTGCTACAAATACTGTGGTCTCTGCCACGTGCCTTATATTAAGTCCTGCTTTGAATCTGCATTTGTCAGAAAAGAATATTCCATGTATTCTGAGGAGTTCATCAAAAGCATGTGGGAGATGATTGGTATGAGATTAGCAAGGCTGTCCCCTGTCTCTGGAAGAAGATGTCGCTACGAATCTTTCATTCACCTCTTCATACACTTCATGATCTTGCCATTTGGAACAATGTTGGGAATCATTCCTTCCTCTTTTGATAAACAGATATTTACAACAAAGTGCCAGTTCTGAATTTCTAAGATCCAGACATCTTATCATAAAGCTCATCTTGCTTCCTTGGTCTTTGGAAAGGCAAAAATTACAAAAAATTGCATAAAATATGTGTTTCGCTTGCAGGTACAGGGAGATTTGACTGTGGCTTTCAAAACTTCAGATACATTTTAAGTGTCCATTTGACATATATATAATTGAATTCCATTCTCATGACAAGGCAATTTAGAAAACAGTACATGCACTCTTTGAGAAATGTGTGAGGTTCTTTTAATGGGAATTACCTCCACTGCAAAGAAAAGGAGACCCAGATTTCTGGACCCTGCCCACTGCAATGTCTGTTTCTTTTGATTTTGGAGAGAGGGAGAGGGTAAGTGTCTGACCAGCTTCTTTGTAGTTCTGAGACCAGAAATAGTGGATATAAAAGCAGAATACCTTTTTTTTTTTTTTTCCACATTGGATATATTTAGGTTCTCCAGCTTCTCTCAAAAGATTTTACTTTCAAAGTGCATGAATAGCTTTCCCCGCTGTGCTTTTAAACACGAGCACTTCCAGAACTGGAAAGAGAGTCAGTACTTCTCTCACAACAGATGAGCATTTAGGATCTTCCTGTGTGGCATCCCTAGCTCATTCGGGGTCAAAGGAGACCTTTGGGGGACCCTGAGGAGAGCTGGGAAACGAAAAAAGGGCAAAGTAAAAGATGCATCTGGTTTTCCAACTGGCTAAATTCTCTTCTTGCTCAGTTCCAGCCTAAGGTTCTTATCCCTCTGGCAATGAAGCCATACATTGCACCAACCGATCACCAATGCAGATCAGGGCCAGAGCACTTTCAGAGGACTGGCAGTGTCTGTACTTCTCCTTCCCTTAGCAGCCAGTTCCCTTAGAGCTAACTGTCATTTGAACCAGAACAAAAAACGATTCAGAGGGAAACAGGTCTTAAAACTACCAGGTGGTTATTCCTAATTCTTGCTTTCCTATGGATTCTGGCAAGCCTCTGCATTTTATAGATTTCTCAGGTTAGAGTTCTCTGTTTCATCCACTTCCAAATACATTTGGTAAATGGCCTTTGAATCCAGCTCAGGCTTCTGATTCGCCTTTCTGTAAGATAAGTTACTTTGCAGCTGCTGGCACTAATTCGATCAGTTAACTCATAGCGTCAAAAAATTACATGTGAAATCTGTGAGTAAAGGAATGGGCATGAGAACTTCAGTTTTGTCTGGTGCATGATGAAAACATCCCCAGCACTAATGCTTTTTGATGTAAAACAATCTGGTGTGGTATTTATCAGCACAGTTACAGCATCCAGCAAAGAATTTGTTGGAATCTCTCTTCTGCATATTCAACCTTTTTTTTTTCCAGTTCACCAAATTACATGACTGGGGGAAGGGGAGCCATAACAGCAGGCAGTCATCAAAAGTGATGTAAGAAAGGAGTTTGGGTTTGTTTCCTTTCCTGCACTTTGGAATACAAGCGTCATTTAGTCCCTAAGCAGAAATCAAGTGGTGTTCATCTGCTGTATTATTTTATTGTGCTACCTGGCTCTCAGGAAAATGGGTGAACAGCAGAAGGGAAATGAAGCACTTTCTGTATCATATAACTTCAGTAATATCATAACTCATGTGTGGAAGACCTGTTGCTCTGAGTTAAAAAAGGATCATGCTACTTTCAGAGTGACTCATGATCCAATCTGTTCCTTTCTGCAGAGAAACAGCTTACAGAGCTCTGGCTCATCACAGTATAAAGCACTGTATCCTCCTACTGATATGAAATATGCTTAATTTTAAGGCTCTTCCTCCTTTCTATGCAATTAACCACTCAGTGCTTCTCTTCCCATCTCTTCACTTGGGCTCTGGAGGTCACCGAGTCCTTTACCTTCAGCAGAAGGACTAAGTAGGGTCCAAAGGGGACATAAATATGAAAAGCTTCCAGTGGGACTGGCAAGGCAAGGCAGTTTGGATGTCCATCTCTGGAACAAACTGCTGATCAAAGTCCTAAAGCCTCCAGTGTGGTGTTGTGTTGCATGTGACATGTGGGGGTGTACTTCCAAGGCTGACAGCTCTGCTTATCATTCCTTGCAGACTTGGAGCATGTTCCTCCTGCTGCGCTTACACTGAGGCTTATGTTCATGCAACGTGATACAGAAAATTAGAAATCAAGCACCTGCTGACCTACATGTCACTGGTTGTCTGTGTGGGGTGTACTCTCCATCCTGCATCCTGCCACCTTCTACTGCCAAATCGACAGGGACATGTCGCAAGAAATGACACCTTTGGCTGTAATGAGAAAAGTCCCTCAAATATAGGATTGGACCGATCAGTCTCTGTTTGCCTGCCCTTCAGTGGGACCACCTAATGTGACTCTGGTCCTCCTGCCAAGGAGAAGAAACTGAACCACTGCATCACTTAAAAAAAAAAAAAAAAAAGCAGATATACACTAGTTAATCAAAGAGATATCAGTGCTTTGCAGAAATCCTTTCTGACTGCAACCCTGATATAAGAAACTCACCCAAATAAAGAGGTTTTGCACCAAATAAATATTAACAGAATTTGCAGCAGGGAGAAACATTAGAGAAATTTAAGCTGCCTGTGCTTTGGATTGTTCCTGTTGGTAGTGGTGGTACAAGCCAGCCAGATCATCCACACACGATGAACAGCCTTGTTTGCCACTAGGCAGAGTACAGTTTTGCTCTTTCACCCAGGAAATCTAAACTGGGATCAAGAATTAGGTAAGAACTGCTCTGCAATACAACAGAGTCAGCTTGACACTGGAAAAAAGTCTCTCTAAAGAACACAGAGCTGCTTTTCTCCCACGCTGTGTGCCATTATGTGGCTATGTGTTGGGAGCTAGGGTAGCTGTACGTGTTCTGCTCTCTAAGTAGCTACTATTTCACCCCAACAGACCATTCAGACAGCCAGCTTCCCAGCCGTGGAGGGATGGATCTTGGAGATTTGGTCACAAACACAGGCCAGTAGCTCTTACATATACTTTGTTTGCAAGGATAGCTTTTTTCTCTGGTGGCAGGGGATCAAGGAGTTGTGCCTTCAAAAATTTAGCTGCTGACAGCAGTTACATAGTATCCTATCTTAAACAGATGTTAAACACAGAAGGGAGAGGTGATCACTGGGGAATTTTCTCAATGAGAGAGCAGGTACAGTGGGACAGCTGTGGGCAAAGGTGAGTTGTGCCTCACTGTGGCAGCTGGGACACATGGCCTGGACCTTAGTCAAGGGAAGAGAGATAATTTCTAGTTACCAGCCTCCTTCTAACCACACTTCTCTGACTGTGACTGGTGCACACCATGGAGTTTTGTCTGACCAGCTCATGCATACAGAAATGCTGTGTTCAAAAGGCCTCTTCTGGGAAGTGACATTCACAAGGTAAATGGAAGGCAAAAGGATGAACAGAAGCCTTGTAAACAGCTTAATGAATACATTTGCTATCCACATGAATGATATTCTTCCCTTTTGAGACATTTTTTTTTCTTTTGCTGATACTGGAAAAACAAAGGCTTGAGCACATCCTAGAAAGATAGATCAGGTCAGAGAAGTGCTCCATACCTTATGATTTGAGGTAAGTTTGTGACTTAAAGAAAGCTCCTATCAGTGTTTTACAAGCCTAGCAATGTCAATTCCTAGCAATGCTACCAAAACAGTAGGTGTCATGGGACCTACATGCCATTTGGGCAGATTGTCTTCCTTGTGCACATTCTTCTTCCTTAGCCAGTACTAACGATATGCAAAATGGCAGAATAACTTACATGTCTGTTAATTTACCTCTTTCAGCTATTTTTTCTTTAACCGCTATGTAAAAACATGTATTAGTTTTACAGCAAACACAGTCTGGGCTGCTTTCTTCTGTGATTTTTTGTCACATCTCCTGCTAGACAGCCAGAGGAGCATGGATGTTCTGTGTTAGAGAGGTCAGTGCTCAGTCACCTAAGCAGCATCTTGGTCACAGAGACAATGTATTTTCTTAGCAGACAATATGGGATCTGCAGAAAACTTTTCTGGTTTTTTGTCACCAGATGGTGCTCCAGCACTGGGCTACAGCTGCCTTGGTCATTTGCTGAAGCACCAGGTTCTCTTGAAGCTTTGGGCTGCCTGCTTTTCTGCAAGATCAATTTCATTATTGTGGTTTGCAGTTTTGATTGCCTCTGTCTTGAGCCTTTCTTCAACAAGAGTGAGCGAGCCCTCCACATGCTTCTCAGTAGCAGTTTTCTCATTGAGTTTCTTAGCTCATAGCATTTGTCAGAAACAGCTGGTGCATGGCTGCGACCTTTTTGTATTGTTCCCACAAAAGACACAGTAGTTGGATCTGGCCATACTTCAGGCTTTTTCTGCTCATCTCTTTTCAGAGCATGGCATACTCCTATCATGATTAGTTAAAAATACCAAAGATACCAAAGCCTTTTCCTGGCCTGGAGCTTTGTTTTAGCACTGGCTAGGCTGAAGATCAATCAGGTAGACAACATGTTTGACATGAATTAAGTCACTTCCCTCGGGATGCGTTTGTTCCCACATGAAGAGTTTGAACTTGGAGGGGAATCGGGCCTTCCCCACTCAGCACAGGTTGCTATGAGCTCACTGAGGTGGGCAAGGGCTTCAGGGAAGTGCAGGAATGTTGGGGCCAGGAAGCCTAGTGCTGGGGAGCAAAATGTCAGGTTGCATATCTACAGAGTGATGTGTGTCAAATAAGTCAGATTCTAAGAAAAAATAGATGTCAAAGCTACAGCCTGTAAAGCCAGAACCTGTATGGGTGCCACCAAGCTGCTTCTGAGGCTCCAGAAGAAATCTTGGTAGGCTACCAGGCAGTGCCCATAGACACACTGGCTTGCTGAGAGCACACTGAATGGAGCCAGACCTGTTTCAGCCAGGCTGCAGCTGAAGGTCCTCTCCTCACGCTTGAGAACAATAGAATCTCACTCCACCCTGTCTGGGAACAATAAAGTCATTTCCACACACCAGACCTGTTCAGTACAAGGGAAATCTGCCCTGCAAATACTCACAGCAATAGGAGCAGCGTGGTCCCAAAGAGGTTTGGAAAATCTGCCTTTTTAAGCTCAAATATTTTGGTAAATGACATCATCCAAGCTTCATGGATATGGCTTTGTCCACATCTAGTGATAAAACCAGAACATAACATAAGGGGCTTTTCAACCTAACTACTCTTAAATTTGAAAAGATGCAACTTTGTGCCTGTCCACATTGGGATGACATCATGATGTTTACAGTTCTTTAGGGGAAAAGGAAAAAAAAATGTCCTTTTCCTGGTCATTTATGGTGTCAGGCAGTGGTTTGTATCCTTGGATTGCATTAGAATAAGCAGAGTTCTGAAATCCACCCTCCCAAACTAAATGTTGAACACCTCAGACACTTGCTTTGCCACTGAGCCAGGAATTCCACCTCAGGACTAAGATATATTTCCACTAGAAGTTTTTGGTGAACTACAGGAAACTCGTCAGGAAGAAGTTTTGGTAAAAATATGTTAGTTTTTAAATCTGACATTCTAGACAAGACCTGCTTATGCATTGTACTGCTTGAAATCTAGTAGGTCAGGTAAAAAGAGGTACTTCTTTTTCCCACTAAAGACTCAGATTACATCCCTCAAAATGCACATCACAGAGAATTTATTAAAAGTGACCTACTTTGGGATTTGTACTGCAGATCAGAAAAAAAAAAAAACCATGCAGACTGTGCTAGCCTTTTCCTGGTATTTGTCTCTGGCTTTTCTTTTCAGCAAGTCTGTTGATTACTCCAAGCTGGTAACCTTAGGTCAAGCAAGAATTGTCTCTAGACCCTAAGGCAGCCTACATGAGAGCAGTTTCTTCTCATGCTAAGGACATATACTCCACAGAGGCCCTCTGTTTAATGACATGGTTAAACATCATGATAGGAATGCAATTTCTTGCTCTGACTCATGTGTATGCATAACACCGGTAGATGTGTCACGACAATACTCTGTCTGCAGGCATCCTGAAAGCATAACTGATTTCACTGAGAACTACTCTGTTCCTCTTAGAAGTATGCTAATTCCTATGTCCATTTTTATGGCTGCCTATCAACCTAAGTAAATGAAGCTATGCTGAGGGAATTCAATATAATCCTATTTGACCATGGAAAATCCAATAAAAACTCAGAAAGTTGTGCAAAATTTGGAAAAGTACTTTTCTTTTTTCACTTTGCTTTTTAATTTAATGTGTGAAACATAAAATATCCCTTGGCAGTGGTTGTTGTCCACTATATCACACTAAACCAGCAGTTATTTCAAAAGATATGACAATATGCACAGCATTTTTACCTCTGTGCATTTGATTCAAAGCCTGTCTGTGGAGTGTCATAAATACAGCCTAAAAACTGACTTAATATTATAAAACAAATAAAGAAGAACATTTCTTTATCTCATCATTTTTTCCTACAAATCCAGATTCTTGGAGCTGGCACAGCTAATTAAAAAAAACCAAAGTAAAACCAAAAAAAAAAAAAAAAAAAAAAAAAACAAAAAACCAAAAAGTCTATAATAAAAAGAGCAAACATAAAATAAAAGAAACATAAATAAAGAAAAATAAAAGAGCAACTCACATTTGACAAAGTAATAATTGCAACTGCCATATCATCATAAAATCACAGAATCATAGAATGGTTTGGTATGGATTGGAAGGAACCATCTAGTTCCAAGCTCCCTGCTATGGGCAGGGACACCTCCCACTAGGCCAAGTTGTCCAGAGCTCCATTCAGCCTGGCCTTGAACACAGCTTTTCTGCCTCACCACCCTCAGAGTAAAGAATTTCTTCCTAATCTCTAACCTAAACCAGATCTCATTGGATGGCTGGCACCCTGTCCTTCAGGTGTGCCATGAAAAACAGTTTTTGTGATATCTTTCTTATCAGAACAAAAAGGCCTACTTATTTTACTTCCCTGAAATAGGAATCCCATCCAACATCTTTTTGTTAGCTTTTTTGAATTGAGGAAAACCCAAGGAAGATGGAAACTAAATGTAACGAGATGAAACAAGGTCCAGCATTTAGTTTAATCATTAACTCCCTGGGATGAAAGTTTTGTTAGAAAAGCAAAATGCTTTTGGAAATAGAAATGTGAGGGACAACCGCTGTATAATCAGTTAAGAGATTTATATTTATAATAGATTTGGGAAGTTTTTAACTTTGTTTTATAATTCGTGAGACAATAAAGAACAGCAAACAAATAGTAAATAGTAGATAGCAAAACTTTCCAATGGTATCCATGTTTCAGAAAGACATGAGCAAGCTAAGTAGAGATGCTGACACGTTAGCATTGCCAAAGACATTCAACGGATGGCCAGAGACTCCTCCTCAAAAGCTCATTGTGTGCTCCTGATCAAACCTTTATCCCATTCATCTGTATTTATTCTGGAATGGAGGAGACATACTCGGGCTTAAAACTACATGGGGAGGAGCACTGGAGGTTTTCCACCTCACATGCCAGTAACCTCCATAAAAAGTTTATTCTCTAACAGCTGCTGAATTATTTTATTTCTGAACTCCCAAATTAACCATGTTACATCTACACTCATATCCACAGCTGCCTGTCTTGCCAGAGATTAATACCCCAGCCTGCCTGCCTGGAATGCAAGAAGAAAAAGGGGCGTTTCCTTCACCTAAGGCACTCACAAACACACACGTCCTTTGCAGTATGCCAGATACCTGCAGACAGACAAAGCCCTGCCATGAATGTCATAGCAGTGCAGTTGCATGGCTTCCTTATGCATGGTACATAAAAGACCCTACATGTACCCCACACTCACATGTAGTGTGTGTATGACAACCCCAAAACCTGGTATAGGACTGTACTAGGCAAGAGTCATTTCCTCAGCATTTCTGCTCCCAGTATAGAAGGTAAGAATACAGATACTGTAGGGAGAGGAGAGTCCTTCTGCAACTTTTCCAATGGTAAACCAGTATCTATATTGCACACATAGCAGAAATGCTAGCATTTTAGATGACCCTTCCGCATTGTATGTAATAGCCTACTATTCATATATACAGCATCCTGGAACAGCTTACCTTCTTAGTCTTTCAAAGGAACCTAAGATGGAACACGCTGTTATACAGCTAAAAGAGCAACCAGCAGCATACCAGAGAGACTAAGGCAGACTGCTGTTTTCATGACAACACATTATTACAGAACACTAAAACCTGAGCTTGAAAGTAAGCATGAAAAAAAAGCACAGAAGCAGAAACTACTTTCCTGTGGTATGCTTTTTCCATCATGTTTCTAAGCTGGAAGCTAAATGCTTAACAGAACTTAGGTCAGAATGCTCCTGAAGACTAGTGGAAGATAAAATGGTGTATGTGGAGAGGTCATCAGACTGTGATAAAACCATCATGTTTAGTCACCACTCTTCCCTTTCAATGGTGAGGTTTTGTTTCAAGTGTTCTAAATCTGACTTTGGCTTTTCTTGTCCTTTTTATTTTTTCCCCTGCTTCCACAGTCTTTGTTTACAGGCAAGGAAATGTAGGGCCTACTCTCCTCCTCTGTCTCTCTTCCTGCTTAATTGTTTAAGTTGGTGACTCAGGGCGATTTGCTTGCATGGATCTGCAAACCTCTTTGCTCAAAGCACAAGAATCACATGTGGTGTAAGGAGACAAAGTTCTACAAGTTCAAAAATATCTAACACACCACCTCACACCAGTTTTGTGGTCTGTGTTAAAACCTAAGCACTTATAATTTATAAATGCCTTTGTGATGGAGTAAATAATGGGATTCCTGCTCCTGCAGTCAAAATACTAAGTGTGCGTGGTTCAGATCATAGTTCCCATGAAGTTAACTTCAAGCAATGATAGACTGTGTCTCAGACTTGCACAGGATGTGCCAAGTACTCAGCCTGGAATGCTGAACATCTCCCACCTGCATTCACTTCTTGCAGCAGAGACTTGTTGCATCTTTGAGCACCAGCGGTGGGGGTATTGGCCCTCTTTAATTGCCTGGCCTGTCATAGACTTCTGTGTGGAAAACTGTAGGTTAGATCATTTAGGCTGTAGTGCTTCTAAAAGCGCATACCAGTGCATAAACACTTGTTTATTTCATCAGTATAAAGCCATCTGCACTGGCTTTTTGTAGATACTTACACTAAAGCCAACACTGTGAAACAGCCCCAGCTATGTTTCTGCTAGCACAGCTCTTTCAGTCCATAACCATTCCCTACACAGCAGCCGTCTACAGGACCCCACTGACACCACATAGAAAACAGAGCTCAGAACAATTGCCTGTGCCACCCATACTGCTTAAATTCTAACAAACACAGAACGACCCAGCCCTTGTGCTCTTGACGGCTGTCAAATCCCAGCTTCCTCATAGGAGAAAAGGAAATGTGATATGTAAATGAGACATTGGTTGTGGGTGTTTCAAATATGGCCCAAGTTTTTCTCCAATGACTGTTTCAAGCATAACTAAATCTCTGGGAATCCTCTGCAACACAGATACCAGAGGATACATTCAAACTTTTTATTAAGAACAGCCTCCAGACACTCGTTCATGCCATTCCCTATCCCTTGGGAATACTGTAGGGCAATCAGAGTTGCTGGCTGTTCAGGTGCCATGAAAGTCAATCAATAGAGTGCCACAAACATGAAGTCTCACTGAAAGAAGGGCACCAATAATTAAAGAAAATCTACATTATAATTTCTTTATTCTGTCTTTGGGGCTGAGTGTGCTTCATAATACAAATGAGTGGTGGACAGTAAAGGCTCTTCTTGGGCTCACCTTTCCTAAAGAGTGCTACAAATTATGCTTTTTTAAATCTCTCTGAAAAAGGGTAGAATGGGGAAGGTGAGGAAAAGCCAAACAAAGTTTTTATCACAGATTACTGTCAATAGAAAAATGCAAGCAATATCAGCCACAAATAGAAAAAGCATCTGCCAGTCTACAACAGCCAAGTTTACCTTTAACAGAGGAAATTCATTGAACTCATGACATCCAGATGGTCCTAGCAGATGATCTATGCTGGAAGGCACTAAAAAAAATACAGAAGGCCCTAGCATTTTGTTCTAGAAGAAATCTCCTTTCTGCCCCACTGGTAGCAGCTGGATTGACCTTACATATTTAGGCAAGGAACACAGCAGGAGGATTCATTCCTGTGGACTCACATCAATCTTTATGATGCCAGCTCTGATATTTTTGGAGGTTTTTATTGATTTTATAAAAGAAATAACATTGTTTCTTCGTTTAAACCCTCAGTGCCCTCCAAGGTGCCACACACAGTATTGACATAAAGTTTGAAAAGGGGCTATAGTTCTAATTAATAAGTCAAAATTATAGTGTGATCCCAGGGCCAGTGAGCTAAGTGGTGTTCAGTGCTGGTCTTGCACAATGGGGAGGATGAGATGACTCCTGAAACTCTAGGCTGTGACTTGGACTGGGAGTGCTGGCCTGTCTAGGGGATTTCTGCAGTAGCATCTCCTCTCTGTTATGGCACACATAATAGGAACACGAGTGCTTTTACAAAGCAGGCCAGCACCAGCAGGGATTAGATGAGTCACTACCTTGTCTTGGGTACTGGATGTTTCCTTGGCCAATGAGCCTTTGAGGGGGGGACAGTGTGGCTCTTCATCAGACAAGGACACAGAGCCTAAAAGGCAAGAGGGAGAGAATCAGTATGGATATGATTAATAGTCAGGAGCAATGCTGAGGTGGAACAGAGAGTATCGTAGAAGACAGTAAGCAGCAAATTAGTGCAGTGACTTGTGCAAAGTGGTACTGTCTGTGTCTTTAGAGCTGCTGTAATAGGCTGTCCAGTTTTATACCACACTCGCAGGAGCACTAATTGCATGATACATTCATTTTTACAACTCCTCTTTAATAATTTTTAAGCTCTGTGTACCTTGACTGCCATGATATTCCTTCTGAAAACCTTTATCATTTGCTGTTCTCCTCTTCTGTCAAATTTGATCCTTTCTGCTCTCTCTATAAGGGACTGCTTTACTGAACCTTGTTATTATTTAGCTCCTCTCTGAGGGAAGCCTTCAGTGCAATAAATGATCCAAAGGACACCTCAGACTCCTCATTTCTTTCCCCAAATGGGGAAGAAATTATGGAAGCATTATAAACTTCCATAATCCCTCTGCAATATCCCTAAGTGGCTTTTTCTCTCTCTGGAAGTGGGTGAAGAAAGATAATTATATATTGGAAGTATATTCCTCCTCTCCAGAACATGACCAAAGGTAATTAAGAGATCAGCCGTAGCCTAAAACCAGGAGGGTTTTTTTAATCTTGTTTGTTTTATCATGTTTGTTTTTATCTTTCTTGCTTCTTATCACCAACCTGCAAGCACTTGACCCAGTCTCTTTGAATTTTGATTTGTACATCAAAATCAGGTCAAACTGAGTTTGAAAGAACTCGCCTATGATGAGCAGGTATGATAATCTAGCAGATTGCTGTAAGCCTGACCAAGTGCTCTGAAAAATGTTAGATGAGAAATACTTAGAAGAGAAGTTCATACTACACAGGGGTTACCTATTTTTATTGATCCCATGTACTTGGTTTAGAAATGCTTGAATGGAATTCAAATGTGTCATGAAAAGGTGCAGAAGTGCAAACTCTTTGAGTAATCAGAAAGCCTACTATGACCATTGCTTGCTAGATCTACAGAAGCAACAGCTTTAGACACATCAAACAACCAGCAGCTCCCAATAACAGAGTTGCCAGTATGGGTTGCATTCAATATATCCATCACCACCTTTTTTCACACTATACAGGGGCAGATGCAGCAAAGCCTTGTTCTGCCACTTTCATCCAGGCTGAAGAGAACTTCTCCAACCTTGCTTGCAGGCAAGAAATGTTTGACTGGGTTGGAAAATTGGGGGTCTGTGTTATTTCTTGGTGTACCCTCCCCATCCCTGCTCTCTTTATCCCCCTCTGCTTTGCATATTAAGAAGTTCCTGGTCTTGGACTAGATCTCCTTAGCCAATATAACATTCAGAGAAAATATATGTATGGTACAGAAAGAGGGCACTTTGTGGTTCTTAGAAGCCCTTTACATCCTACCTAAATAACTCTTAGACTTCCATCATGTCAGAGTACAAGGTGGGATACACAGTCACTTTTTTTGGACTTTCAGAGGAATTGGACTGTAAAAATGAAAGGTACAAGGCTGCTAGGTGGAAACTGAATTACTTCTGCTCTGGATGTGGTTCATGTTTCCTCAAGAATCTCTCTGCTTCATCCTGCTGGATGCATAGCATCACTTGGAACAGACCAATCAGAGTCTTTATCCTGTGGCCATGTCAGATACACCATCAGTGCCTGCCATCTCCTGTGATCACTGAACACAGTTCAGTTCTTGAAATGTGTTTGAAATGGTCCTCGACTAGGGACATCAGGCTTGAAGGAAAAAAATTACCATCTGAGTATGGTTTTTAAAGTTAGTGATTATGAAGCCTTTCTGATCTGTTTCCAAGGCTGAAGTATCCACTTAGAAGGATAAGAAATCTTTCAGTTGTCACACTTGCTTCTTCCATGACCAGATCACAAGACTTCAATTCTTACTTACATTTGTCCTCTGAACCTGCTTATGCAGGGTAGAGAAGTCTTACAGTGAGAAGGTTTGTGACCTAATATAACATATGTTAAGCTTACAGCAACCTCTACACAAATGGTGCATTGCAAAAATCTTGAGGTCCTTGGTTGTGAATGAAAGAAGACTGTGCATACCCATAACAGGATCACTGATTCAAAAAGTCAAGGCTGCCTTGACTTATGATCTCCTAGAACTAGGTGTTCCTTTCAATGTGACTCACCTGCATTTATTCAGAGCCCCCTATGTCAAGTTTTGCAGGGACTTCCTGACACAGACAGTAGGGCATGAGCCATGCAAGGCAAGTGTCACACCACTGAACAAAATTATTATTTGGGGGAAAAACTAAATGAAAAATGCATTCTGGCAGAAATTTTGAAGTAAATTTTAAAACAAATTTTGCTAGGCAGAGAAGCCCAGTGAACACTACTGAACAAGAAGGTAACATAAATGTCTGAGCCATGGCATGGAATACAACAGCCTTTCAATTCAAGCTCAATTTTACCTGCAGCAATGTCCACTGAAAGGATAGTTGTCTGAGGGTGAGCAAAACTGAAATAAACTTAGCCTTTATCATCCTGCATATGATAGAGGAAACAGCTGAGGGTAAACCTAGATAAAACAAAAAATAATAAAAAGTGAATAAAGCTGATGCAGCTGAGTATAAGTGGAAAAATTGGAGAGTAAGACATGAGAAATAAATAACTGCTTGATGCAGGTGTTGTTCTGCTTTCCTTTGCTGGATTAATTGACATGCAGCTGGGTACATCAAGAGCAAAGAGAATATTTTGATGGTTTTAGCAAGTGTTCAATACTATGCATGCTGGAAACAATAATAAGGACTCTACTTTTGGAGGCACAGACAGGTACAGACGGTCATGTCTGCTTCACTTGTGTGCCTACTGCTGGCTGCAGGCCAGAACAATTTAAATGCATTAGCTCAGAGCTGTATATATGCTGAATGAGACTATTCAGTTCCTGGAAGAGAGCTGGTTTGTGTCTTGCCATCAGCAAGGGCAGACATAGCAAAGATGTACTTGCTGACACCATTTGTGTAGGTGCAGCTGAAAACAGCATTGAGGCCCTTGAAGAGAATTTATGGCTTGGTTTTACAAATAGGTTGGGTTTTTTTACACAGATGGATGTTTTCTGACTTTTTCTGACTGTTTTCGCCACAAATTAAGTCTCTTTGGGTGACTCTTGGTTCTGACAGAGAATATGATAATTTAACCCAGCCAGGACTAGCTAAAAATTTGGCACAAACATAAGTGTGTTACAGTACCTATCAAAGCTATACAATAAATCTGTATTCTCCTTGGAACTCAAATGCCCTGAGTATTGTGGCGATAATAGCTACATTAGTATAAAAGCAGTCAGTGCACATATTTTAACAAGACTAAGACTTGCTGAGCAGAAAGAGAATCAACTAAGAAACAAAAGAAAGAAATGTTAAATGGCATACTGCATCAGTGTAATGCATTTGGCCCAGCCAAAAATTGTATCTATATGAAGGAAGGACTCTAGCTACCTAATCTCCCTTCAAACCATCCCCTGCTCTTCATACATTTTCAACAGCAAAGGAAGTAAGGAAAAAACAAGGCATGGTTTATGGGGGAAAAAGAATGGTAATATCTGTTACTAGAGCAACTGATGAAGTTGGAAAAAGACATAAGCTTTCAAGCACACTAGGTCTTTTTTAACATTTGCATTATTTTATGTCCTGAAATAAACCTATATGGTAACAGAGTTTATTTCAGGGCTGATAGCACAAAGATAGATAAAATTATGCTATGACATTTTGTCTGAAGTACCAGCCTCTGTAGACAAAAATCTCAGACTTCACAGGGAAAGGAGTTTTGCAGGTCAACCTTTATCTGTAGAACATAGGTCTGGCCTTGCACTGGAAAAGAACAGAACCAACACAGCCCTCAAAGTTGTCAGTGGGCTTCTATTAAGTAAGACAGCCTGAAATCTATCAATTTTCCTCCTGCAGAGCTGAATTTATAAGGCAAATGAGCACAAGCTACTCCAGTTGAAGATCTCAGAGGATATACTCTGTCCTGACTTGCATGATGATCACCTCTGGAAAAGTATTCCATTACTTCCCAATATTCATTACACTTTCTCCAGACTGAACTGGAATCATAAAGGGTATAGAAACAAAGATAAACAACAAGACCACCCTACCATATGCAGCTGTGGTACAAATTTGGCCACTACCATTCCTAATAGAAATAAACACTGTCTTTTTTCAGCGAGTCACATTGCAGGAATGGGTGAGGCAAAATATCTGTAGCAAATTGCATGTTCAGAGACTTGTACAAGCCAAAAGAAAAGACCCATTTCAATGGGCTTGCATGAATGAAAAATGCCTGCTGTTTACTTCTGGCAGCTGGCTGCTGCTGTTGCCAGACTCATGAAAGTTCTTGGTGAGACATCTGCCACCCCTGTACGTCTAGTAGCTGTGTTTCAATGCACTGGGCTGGGATTTTCTTGGGCAGCAGCAGTGGGTTTGATCTTACAGCCTAGGTTGATAGAGTCAAAGAGATTTCTGCTGGGATAGCAATGGTGTAGGATAGATCAGCATTGTGAATTCGCACTGTAAGGAAAAGATACAATGGTGATTGAACTGTGTAAAAAAAAAAAAATTATCTTTCTCCTGCTGTCATGATACCAACTTTGTCCCAGAATAAAAAATGATGGATAAGAAAAGTAATCTGCCCTGCACTGCCTGAGGTGATGCTAATACCATTGCATTTCTCACAGTGCTCTTGGCAGCACCAAGTGTTTGTCTGTTCCATTCATAACCTTCACAATCAAATCCAGTACTGCAACACACTTTTCAAAATACCTAGAAACTTGTTGCCCCTTTTTAAATAACCAGTGTAGAGTGGTCAGTGCCTCAGTACTGTCTGTGAGAAAGACAGCATGTGAAACCCTCCAGCATGATGATGGGCAAAAGTCAAGCTTAGATTTGGAGCTTAGGTTTAAAAGACAAGCTTAGGTATGAAGCCTGGGCTTCATATCTGGATGCTTACCTACTAGTGGTGTCAGTTCATTTTGGGATGGCTAAATGACTGGAAAAGGCAATGCTCGATCTCCGTGGCAGAGCCGACATTCTTTCCTCAACATCAGATCTCCACATCTGGGCTAGCTACCTTCCCAATGTTAGTTTTTAACTATGCTTGACAAAGATTACTGCCACAGTGCATTTTGACAACAGTCTTCACTTGACTTCTATTGAAAATTTTAATTATTCATCTGTACTCTAGGGATAAGGTGTTATATGACCTGGTGGACCTCCTTAGAAGTCACATTCATATGGGACTCTTCATTGGAGAACATGGAGTTTGCTTCTTGTGTCAGGCACTCTGCCACCCAAATATCATAGAATCATAGAACCATAAAATTATTTTAGTTGGAAGAGATCTTAAACATTGCCTAGTTTCAACTCCACTGCCACAATAAGGGGCATCTTCTACTACACCAGGTTTCTCAAAATCCCTGGCCTTGAACACTGCCAGAGATGGGGCATCCACAGATTGCTGGGGCAACCTATTACAGTACCTCACCTCCCCCACAATAAAGGATTTTTTCCTAATATCTAGTCTTAACTTACACTCTTTCAGTTTAAAGCCGTTCACCTTTGTAAAAAGTCCTTCTCCTGTTTTCCTATTGGCCCAGTTCACATACTGGAAGGATGCTCTAAAGTGTCCCTGGACCCTTCTGTTCACCAGGCTGAACAACTCCAACCCTCTCAGCCTGTCTTTGTAGAGGAGAATATGTGCTCCAGCCTTCTGATTGTCTTCACAGTCTCCTCTAGACTCACTCCAACAGTTCCATGTCCTTCCTGTGTTGGGACACCAGAGCTGGATGCAGGGTTCCAGGTGGGCTCTCACCAGAGCAGAGCAGAGGGGCAGAATCCCCTCCCTCCCCTGCTGCCCACGCTGCTTTGGATGCAACCCAGGACACATTTGGCTTTCTGGGCTGGGAGTGCCCATGGCTGGGTCATGTCCAGCCTCTCATCCACTAGCAGCCCCAAGTCCTTCTCACAGGGCTGCTCTCCATCTGTTCATCCCCCAGTCTGCAATATAAAAATGTGAAACAGGGATTATCTCCTTCTACAAAGGAAACTGATGTGACAGTAAGTGTCCTGGTCAAGTTGTCAGAGAAAGCTTGAGGTCAAGTAGGAGCTCCAACCATCTAAATCATAGTTCTTAAATCCTTAAAACATAGATAGATTTCATCAAAGCGTTAGCCTTCTTAAGGTCTGTGATGTAGAAGAGTGAACTGTTTGGGGGTTTGTTTTGGTTGGCTTTTTCTTGAATACTTAAAGACAACATGTTCATGACTCTGTCAAGAGATGTTATTTTACATTGTGGTATGTTTTCGGTAATGTCTACTGTCAGCTACAGCAGCAACTGAGCATCATTACCTGTTACATCTACAGAGGAAGGTTTTAATTTTTTAATCTGTGTGCTATTTTAATTCATGTGCTATTGCAAACACATAAGAAAATAGACTTTTTTTATAAATATGCATGTATGACAAACAATAGTTACTCAAAAACACAGGAATGACTACTTGCAGAATCATGTTTATATTCTGTCATCCACATTAACTCATTTTTTGAAAAACAAACAAAATTATCATAATTGTTCATTCCTTTCATGCCTTACCCTTTTCCATTACCTCCACTGTCACTATTCACCTAAATGTTAATGCTCTCTTCTGGTTTTGGCTCATTGCAAGCCTCCTCTGGTTGAAAAACAAAATCTACTCTTCAGAATGTTTCAAATACTTCTGCCTGAAATGTCATTTTATGCTGCTGAATGTCATGCAAATTATATTGGAGATCTTCTCATACAGTGGATTATGCAGGCTTGTCTTGAATTGCAAGAGTCTCAGTGAGAGGGAAGGTTTGCCTTAAGAACAAGGAGAAAATATTTGTCTTGATAGAAGTAGACAAAAGGACAGTTTGTTTAAGAAAAGCTTTGTTGGAAAGGTTTCTTAATGAAGCTAGTTTCATACAAATGAAGTCAAAATAAAAATAAAGTAAAACAGTTTGGCATATCTTTATATTTTCATCATCCTTGATGAATATTATCACTGCTTTCATTTGGGCAATTCATGAGTCATGGTCTAAGTGAATATCCTTGCATGGTATTCATCATGTTTGCCTTCTGAATAAAACCAGTTTAAAATATCCTGGGACTTTTTCAACGGCATGATATGTTCTCTTAAGAATGTGACATTAGAGTCAGCCAGAGTGCACCTTTTTTGTTTATTTTGCTTTTTCTGGTAATCAGGAGCTCCATTCTTGCATGTTTGCTATTTTGAGAGGTCTGGCTGGCCCTGCTGAGCTGCCTTTGAAGCAAGTGGGAATGCTACAAGAAACTTCCATTCCTTGAGGAATATACCATGGCATCTCTACAGAATAGAGGCTTCCAGTAATGGAAGCTGGAGCTGACATTGATACAAAAACTGCAATTGTATGTCCCAGTTACGGAGAAAAGCAGGTGGAGCTTTTTGGGCTTATTAATTTCATACCATCTATACCATTGGCGGGGACAGGGTTTCATCAGGAAGAACCAGGTTCCAGAAATTCACCATCTTGCCTGGCTCTCTCCAGAGAGAAGTTGTTGGGATCAGCTGGTGGCCCCAGCCTCCTCCCAGCCACCACCCCTCCCTCCACTCCTTCAAGCCCAGCAGAGTGTATGCCCCCAGGACTGAGTCAAGCTGGGTGAGCACTGCTGAACACAGCCAAGAACACAGATCCAGAAAAACAGCAGGCAGCCCAACACGGGTGATCTAGCTCCCAAAGGGGGTGGTTTTGTCCCAGTTCACTGTAGTTTGTTTTGGGTTTTTTTCAGACTTGAGATCCAGGAAGGATTTTAAGCCATGAGAGCTCTTCTCAATGTATTGCCTTTGTCTGGAAACCATGTGGGCAGCACTGCTTTTAGGAAGCCTCATTTTTTGTTCCCAGTGGTGAATAATTTTGTGGGTGCCTCTCTCTTTCAGAAACTTTTTGCCATTAATACTGCACTGGCTATCACAAATTTAATAAATTGTTATTCCTATTTGTATTTTCTCCTCATTGTTCCTCCATTATTGAAATGGGTGGGGCAAAAGGGTGGGGCTTGTTTGAAATTTACTTCCCTGCTAGTTGGTAAAACCAGCACACCACAGTAAGTGCTGCAAGGAAATTAAGGGTAAATCCAGCACCCCACTTTACACAAATACCATCTGCTAAGACTGGGACGTCTTCAAAACAGCATTATTGTCAGCTTCTCTGAACATACCATGGCTATCATTAGCAACTTGCAATTTAACTGATCCGGTGTGGAAGTTAAGATGGCAACATGGAACTGTCTTAAGAATGTCATTCTGGTTTGCCTTATTAAAAAGTTTAAATATCAAGTTTGATTCTGGTGACTTTTTTTTCCTACTTATCCCCTTATATGTCATAAGTTGGTTTAATGAATTGGGTAAAGGTTTATGTCACTATGTCATGTTGTTAATATCACCTTCTTAAAATACACAGACCACAGAAAGGCTTGGGAGGCAAGGAATAATTCTATTTTCTTGACTTACAGGGATTCCTAAAAGATCATGAGGTAATCAGCCAGAAGCAAGTGAGCTGCTCTGACATGAGGGACTACTAGGGGCTAACATAGACCCAATGCAAAAATATCAAAAGACAGAAACAAAACTTCAGAGGGAAATGCAAGTTTAACCATAAAATTTCAAAGTTACACTTTAATGCATAAATTATTTTTTTCCAAATGAGTTGCATTTCAAATTATTACACAGTTTGTTGAGAGGAAAGTGTTGTCCTGCTGTTCTCTGCTCATTTTTCTAACAGTCAAAGAAGTTGAGAAATGTTTGAACTCGGTCATCAAGACTATGACCACCCTCGTTTCTGAGGCTTTGCTCTGCATTTTAAGGACGACATCATATTGAACCATGATAGGCAAGAGGTGACAAATCACAGTAGGGAAGATATTATCTGCTACAATACTTCAATATAACATTAAGAACAGTGATTTTTCTCCTGTGCTTTACATTTCCCTGATAAGACGTAAGTAGAGAAAGGAGTCCTGCTGCTTTTATGGCACAAATTATTCCTGGTGTACAGATTGTTAGAGGTGGTCAATCTCTCTTGATGGCATCAGCTTTGAATGGACACCACAGTTAGGCCTGTACCCAACTGTGATATGGGAGTCACTTCCATTAGCCAGTGTGTGGGAAATCAAGTGTGTGATTTAAAAGAAATTAATATTTTTGCTTCATTCCCTAGCTCAGCTGGAAGATGATCACTTGGTTTGACAGATCAAGGAGCTGAGGGGCAGCTTGACTATTAGCACCTCTTCCAGCAGGAGCATGTTGTTAAGTGAGCTTGGCTGAAGTACAAAGTCATTCTTTACAGCTAGGAAAAGCCTGGAAGGCAAAGCCTGTAGGCAAAGCCTGTTCCCCCATTGTCCTAGTTTTGGCCAGGAGACGGAGGTTATTCTATACCACCTCAGGTCATTGCGGTGGCAGAGGGAAGGGACTCTTTGGACTTCTGAGAAGAAGTGTGTGGGTTTTGGTCAAAAAAACTTGGCAGGTCAAGGGAAGACATCTGCCACAGTTTCATTGTCTTGGGATCCCTGGTGATCATTTTTGCCTGTGAATCACCTTCTCTTTTGTATACTTTTAAAATTAATTTTATTTCTGTTACTTTTTGCTTTCTTATCTCATTGCTGTTTCCAGTAAATTGTTCTTACCTCAACCTATGATCTTCACCTTTTTACTTCCAATTCTCATCTACATCCTGCTGGAGCTGGAAGTGGGAGGGGAAGCAAGTTATAAGTGTGTGAAGGTGCCATAGTTGAAGGTGTCATAGGGAAGTTCTGCCATCTGTTGAGGTTTCCATGCTGGAGCTATGATTTCAGGTGGTAAGGAGAGAGGAGACAACAGAAGGATGGAAATAGAATGAGTCTAAACAAATACAAAATTACTTTTATAAAGGACTCACTTCTTTTAAAATGTTACAACTGTTCAGCAATTAAATCACAGAATCATAGAAAATGTTGACTTGGAAGGGGCCGTCAAGGATCATTCAATCCAGCCCTGCAAAGCACCATCCCCAAGAATCACATTGTGTGCCCAAGAGTATTGGTCAAATGCTTCTTGAACTCTGTCAGACCAACAGAACTTGAACTTTGTCAGGAACCCCCCAGACCAACTTCCCTGGGGGCCCTGTCACATTCCCCAACCATTCCCTGGGTGAAAAACCTTTTTCAGCCTACACCTGTCCTGACACAACTTCAAGCCATTGCCTCAGGAACTGTCACTGGTCATCACAAAGAGATCAGTGCCTGCTCCTCCTCTTCCTTTCATGAGGAAGTTGCAACTGCAATGAGGTCTCCTCTCAGTCTCCTCTTCTGCATCCTGAGTAGTCAAACGACCTCAACCACTCCTCATACTGCTTCTCTGTAAGTCCCTTCACCATCTTGGTTGCCCTACTTTGGGGGCTCTCTAATAGCTTAATGTCTTTGTAAAAAAACTGCCCCCAGCACTTGAGGTGAGGCTGCCCTAGTGCAGAGCAGAGCAGGACAATCTCCTCCCTTGCCTGGCTGGTGATGCTGTGCCTGATGCACCTCAGGACAGAGCTGGCCCTCCTGGCTGTCAGAGCACTGCTGACTCATGTTCAACTTGCCCTCGACCAGGACACCAGGTCCTTTTCTATGGCACTGCTCTGCATTTTCTCATTCCCAGGCGGTCCATACACCCAGGGTTGCCCCATCTGAGATGCAGAACCCAGCACTTTCCCTTGTTGGACTTCATACAGGTGGTGATTGCCCAGCCCTGTAATTTGTCAAGGTCTCTCTGCAGGGCCTCAAGGGAGTCAGCAGCTTCTCCCAGTTCTGTATCATCTGCAAACTTGCTTAGTATCCTTCCAGTCCTGTGTCCATGTTATTTATGAAGATGTTGAAGAGCACAGGGATAAGGATGAAGCCCTGTGGAACCGCACAAGTGGCAGGTCACACCAGTCTGATGTCACCCCATTCACTGCAGCCCTTTGTGCCTGACCCATGAGCCAGCTGCTCACCCACCACATGATGTGTTTATCCAGCTGTGGGCTGGATATTTTCTCCAGAAGGGTCCTGTGACAGAGAATACCAAAAACTTTGCTAAAATTCAAAAAGATCACATCAGCTTCCTGGTTTCCCTTGATCAGCTGAATGGATCACCCTTCCTAGAGGGAAATCAAGTTTGATAAGAAGGACTTTCCACTCATGAAGCCATGCTGGTCGTGACCAATGACTGTGTTGTCTTTCAGGTGTTTTTCAGTATCTACCAGAATAATCTCACTAATTTTTCCAGGCCCTGAAGTGATGGTACCGAACTACTGGCAGGCCTGTAGTTTCTGGGGTTCTCTTTCCTGCCCTTCTTGAAAATTGTGACAACATTCATCAGCTTCCAGTCAGCTAGGATTTTCCACAGATTGCCAAGATCTTTCAAAAATCAGCAGGAGAGGTTTTGTGATGACCAGCTCTTTGAGGATTTTGGGGTGGATCCCCTCGGGCCCTGTAAATTGGTAGGGATCCAACTGAAGCAGCAGATCCTGCACAATGTCAGGGTCAACTGAGTTGATCATTCTCACAGTCATGGTCTTCCAGCTAAGATCCCCTTGGTCTGTCATCTGTATTAAGACACAAAAAAACATCAAACACCTCTGCTTTGTCCATGTCCCTGCCTGTGAGATGACCATCCTCCTCCTGTAAGGGGGCAATGCTATTTTCACAGTGCCTTTTGCTATTAATATATTTGAAAAAACTCTTTTTGTTGTCCCCCACAGTTCTGGCTAGCTTCAACACAGCTGAGTTTTGGCTACATGAATTTTCTCCCTGCAGTGGTGAGCAGCATCTCTGTATTCTTCCCATGTCACCTGACCTTGCTTCCTCTGGGCATAAACCTTCCTTTTTGCCTTATCCAAGACAGCAGATCACTTTTCATTATGAAGAAAGTAATTTACAGTTCTGAATCTTAGTCTCAGGAACCTCAGCTTCTCCTGTTGGCGTTTTACACAAACTTCCTCATTATGCAATGAAGATCAAAAGAATTTTTTTTTCATTAGAGGCAGCACCTAATTCTATTTGATTTTTGACACTGACTTTAACATGTCCAAGGAAACGGGTCTATTTACTGACAGAAAGAGGGGCTTTTATCCAAGCAACATTTCTCCAATTAATATAAAAGTGTGCCCAAACCTTTAGTCCAGAATCATTAAAAAGCGACTTGCAAATGTTATACTGGCATTTAAAGATGCCTAACTGGATATTGGTGTAATTTTTCTCTGTGCTGTTCTTGTATTTGTCTCCTTAGGGCTCGGTGTGTGTATGCAACCATTTGTCTTTCCAAAAGAAAGAGTTCAGAACTATAAACAACAGGGACTAAGGATATTTATGTTTAAAATAAAAGGGTTTGTGGCACAGTTTCTTCATATGTAACTCAGCAGCTGGCAGGAGTTCAGCAGTAAGATGAATTCCCAGTTCTCTTGAAATCACTTGCTTTTTCAGGCAAGGTACCTTAGTGGAATTGGACTTAAATCCAACAATCATACCATATGGTTTTGCCATAAAGATCTGTCAATGTTTGATAATAAAATATGTAAGGATTACACTCTTTTACCCAGGATCTCATTAATCTGATTGGGAGCTATGTATTTAAATATTTTTGAACCTCTGAATCTAGAACACCAGCCTCAATCACAATATGTTGTTACAAGTGTTGAGTCACAGCAAGATGGCTGCATTTCAGTAAATCATGGTCTCCAGGGGCTTGCAGGGCATGTTAAAATCAATTACAGTTCCTCTGACAAACTTCAGGTTCCATTCTATACCTCTAAAGCAAACAAAAGCTATGTGAAGCATGGGACTGGTTAGACATCATTTTTACACTATGGGGAAAACAAACTCCCACCGTCAAGGACTGTACAGGAGAAAGATCTAACTATAACAATTTTCTGGCAGGAGCTTAGCACCTTCAGCCCGCCTCCTAAGCATGTCACCAAACCATAGGATATACATGACCATCAGCCCTTTGGATGAGGCAAATATGGTAATACAGGGACTTTCCTTATTCTCTCCAGGAGATTGGACAACCATTTCTCAAAATGAGAAAGTACTGACCTCTCTCAGAAGGAGCACAGTGTCTGTTTGAGCTCCATTCTGTGGGGACCCAAATTCACCATTGTTTCCCACCTGGACAAGAAGCTGATGGTGCATGATTACCTTTTGAACACAGATGCCTGAAAAGGGGAGGTTAAGCAAAAACACAGTGAACAGATGAAGCCAGGACTGCTTCTCCGGCAGCTTCAGTGACACTATTCTCGTTCTGCCAACTTTTCTGGAGGCTGGCAAGAAGGACTGGACCAAGTGCACCAGCAGTGCCATCAGGGTTTGGTAGCTGGCCTGCTGGTAGCATGCCCTCCTCATGCTCCAGGAGAGGTCCCGTCTGGCCATGCAGGAATGACATGCCTTAAATCCAGGTATAACAAGTCCAGCAAGGATCTCTGAAGCTTGTTGATGAAAACAGAGACATAGTTGATAAGAAGAGGGCCTGGAATTCAGACAAAGCTGTACTGTTGCAGTTCAAATTATATGCTACCTGAATTGTTGAAGAGGAATTCTGTGCACTTCTGGTGTGCACAAAAAGGGGGTTAAAATAAGCAAAATTATATCAAGTTTGCAGAGGGTATGATTACCCCTTCACTAACCATGGCCTGGGGCTTCTTGCATCATTGTCATCTACAGTTGCATCACTGTAGACTTTATCACTTAGGAACACAGCTGTCTTCAGAAGGATTTGTCTGTGAGCTTTTGGGAAGTGCTCCTGACACTTCTTCTGGGTGCACAGTACTTTCCAAGGTACAGAATATCAGCGGATAACTTGGGAGAAGCAGGGATGCTTCTGGAATCTGTGTCACAGTCAGTATGAAATATATGTATAAGAGAGCATCTGGGCTTAGAAGCAGCCAGAAAGAAAAAACAAGCCAGCCAAACTCACAAGGGAAAGCTCTTGCACAGAATGAAAGGAATGAAAACCACTGGATTGAAAACCAAAATGAATATTACAGATTTCAGTGGTTGTTTTTCCTTAATATAATACAACAGTGAACCTGCCAGGAAATGCAGTTGCATTTTGGCAATGAACCAGCCTCTCATGCACTATATCATACGCTGTCAGTATAGAAAGAACTACTCTGAGTCAAAGGGCTAATTGCAAGCAAAACCTGACAAGAGAAGGGACAGGGTAGCAGTAAGCAGTAGATTTCTGGCTGCAAGAAGACAAGTTTTATTGTCTTATTTGTCCTCTTTGAACAGAAAGGAACTGGAATGCTTTGAAGAGGAAAGAAAGGCAACTGGTCTGAAAGTGATGGGAAACAGGTACTGCACTTCATTAACCTGTGGAATTAACTGCTGAAACATCTCCCTCAGGCTGACCAGAAAGACAGATTAAATATCAATAAAAATCTGAAATATTTCTACATCTAATTAAAAAAAAAAAAAGAAAAACACACATATAACTACATGAGAGAGGACAAAAATTATTAATGAAAATAATAAAGCCACTTCTGCCTTGGCATATAAACTGACATTCTAAGTAGGACACAAAAATTTGTTTTTATATTTGTTCATTGAGTTTCTTGCACCTTTAGCTGAATCAACATCTCTAGTCACAGTCAGACATTAAATTTTGGGCTAAAAATAATATTAATACCAGCAATTCTGTCTGATCTTCATCTGTTTCACTGAGTTTATCCTCCAATACAAAAAATTATAATAAAGTAAAAATACTACTCGTAATTTTCTCAGGGTGAAACATTCCTTCCTAAGAGAACAAACAAGCATAGTCAGCTCAAGTCAGCATTAGGGCAGTAAGTGCTTTTCCAATTTATAGTCACTTTAAATTTGCTAGAAGAAGGGAAGAGAATGATACCTTAATGTTTCCTTAAAAGACATATGTGGTCATAAAATAGGGATCTTAGGCTCAGTGTCTGTATGAAAAGTTTAAGTCATTTAACTCAGTAAGTTTGAGCTTGCTAAATCTGTACCAGTCCTTGTTGTGCTTGCAGAGGTCTTCAAACAGCTGAACTGTCGAAATAAACAAGAAAAATTAATATCATTAAAACCTAACACTAAATCACTTTTGGTTGATATTGATATTAGTAACTGCAGAGTTGTATCTTCTCAGCTGAGATGCTGTTGAACTGGGTCAGCCAATTTGCATGTTCTTCGCCTTTTGAACTTTGAAGTAGCATACCAGTTTATGACTGCATGTTTATTTCAATCATAAGGTAAGAAGCACATGGCTCAGCCAAAATATAATTTCAGGGCTCCAGGTTTCAGAACTGCTAATTCTTTTAATTAAATGCTTATTTTTCAATTAGCTCTGTCTAACAGGGGAATAATGTTTTCCCATGATACATTGATAAACACCTCAAGCATAAGACAAAGATGAATGTTTTCTTCCTTAGAATGAGAAGATTGTGAAAAAATTGCATGCCTTAATCTGCTCACTTAATTCTCTTTTGAGGCAGACTCAGCACACTTAGTTGTCCTTGTTGCAAGGGCACACAGCAGGCTCATGTCCAGCTCACTGTTCACCTGCATCCTGCTTGCGCTAAGTCTGCTTGGTAAGCACGAGTGTATTACTCTAAACTGTTAGTGCTAAACATTATCACCCATAGTCCCATTTGGGCAACGGAAATGGCAATCATCTGTGTCACTAAAAAAAAAAAAAAAAAAAAAAAAAGATAAATTGAGGACAGTAGGAAAAAATGAAAGGTGATACACTGAAATAGCTGGTAAATTCAGTCAGTAATTCTACAACATGGAGTTTGGACAGACCAATGACAGTTTAGGCATCTGCTATGCAAGTTCTTATCCTTGGACAAATTGTAGAGATTTCCTTCTAATTCTGGAAAGCAGAATGGATATGTGGGAGGATGTATTTCATTTCAGCCCAATTGCAAGAGAGCTACCACAAGATGTGAAAGCACCAAGGAAATAGAGTCTCCTGCTAGCCTGGAATGTCATGCTGCAGAACAGCTAACTTGGTCAGAGGAATTGTGTCCTATTTCTATCCAGAAAGGAAGACTAGACAAATAGATTGAGGCAGAGTTTTTGTTTGTCCTGACTTGTTTTTCTTGGGGTAATTTGAACACAGCTAGGTGAGGTGGAGCTGCTGGCCCAGTCCAACTGTGAGGATCTCAAAATCTGCCCTGAGATTTTCTGGTACCTTTTATAAAGGTCTGAAATATTTCCCCATCCTTGTTCTTCTCCAGCACACCTGAAGATGCACCTGCAGTTGTGTGTTCAACTCCCTGTTGTTGACAGAACTGGTATCCCTGCCCCTTTTCCTGCAGTGTCCCTGAGCTGTGGAAAAGGAGGCAAGATAATAGCTAACATTAAGAAACAAATTTGCAAGAGCATAAATGACTGCTACATAAATACTACATTTGGGCTACCTTTGATGTGGCAGTAAACTTCTGTAAGAGAAAACCAACAGGTTTGTACTATCATTGAGTCTTTGCTGTGGATGAAAAAGCAAGGCCTCTTCTTCCCAGTCCAGACTCCAGAGGTCCACTGCTTAAAAGATAACAAGATACCTATCACAGCATAACATTAATTCCCTTCATGCTAGTCATACCCATGAACACATCTAATTTATCTATTTTTTCTTGGATCTTATGTAGATTTCATGTGTGATTTTTGATTTGACTGCAAAATCTTTATAGTCTAGAGATTACATTAGATTTTACCAGTTTTTCTTACAGCATTCCAGATGTGCTCTACCAGGGCTGAGTAGAGGATCAGTATCATCTCCCTCAACCTGCAATGCTCGTCCTAATGCACCCCAGGATCCCACTGGCCTTCTTGTCCCTCAGGGCACTCTGCTGGCTCATGGACAGCTTGTTGTCCACCATGAACATGAAGGACCTCCATGTCCTTCTCCACTGCTCTCCAGCAGGTCACCCCCAGCTTGTGCTGGTGCCTGGGGTTGTTCCTCCCCAGGTGCAGGACCCTGCACTTGCCTCTGTTGAATTTCAGATGTTTCTTCTCTGCCCAGCTCTCCAGCCTGTCCAGGTCTCAGTGAATGGCAGCCCAGCCCTCTGGGGTACTGGTCACTCCTACTGGCTCTGTGTTGTCAGGGAACTCGCTGAGGGTAAACTCTGTCCCCGCCTCCAGGTCATTGATGAATAAGTTGAACAAGACTGAACCCAGGACTGACCCCTGAGGATCCCCGCCAGCTACAGGCCCCCAGCTACTCCCTGTGCCACTGGTCACAGCTCTCTGAGCTCAGTCATTCAGCCAGTACCCAATTCACCTCACTGTCCTCTCAGCTAACCCACACTTCCTGAGCTACCCTGAGCATGTAGGGGAAACAGTGTCAAAAGCCTTGCTGAAGTCAAGATGTCCCCACAGTTCACTTCTCCCCTGTCCATGCAAACCATATGTAGTTTTGACAAAGCCTTCATTCAGAGACTTTTTTCCTGAGTTGAAACCAAATTAGAAAAAACTCAGGAAAAGGACATGAAATTGTTTGATAGCTGGTTTTAAATTGTACCTTTCTATTCCTGTCCAGCTCTGTTCTGCTCCAAAGGATTTATCATGCCTTGATCTTTCCAGATATTCAGGTCACAAGCTATGTCCTGCTTTTGCCATTCACTGTTGTGAAATACGTCTCTTCCCTGGAGAAAATTACATTCAGATGGTGCCACAGTACCTATCTTAGTGAAATTAATGTATCAACATGTTGTTGTTGTTGTTGTTGTTGTTGTTGTTGTTGTTGTTGTTGTTGTTGTTGTTATGACTGCTGATTTATAATTCTTACAATTATAATTAATAACAATAACTAATTGCTACTAACAGCTGCTTACCAAGTTGCTTCGCTTTGGATTTGCATGGAAGGGGGATCTTAACCCACGCCTTGTCCTCGATTACAAATTTTCATCCCAGTCTGTAGCATAATAAGCAACCATTTACAAGGTGGAAATTTCTTGGCTGGCAAGTCAGAAACTGCGCTAGAAGGATGTACTAAACTTTTGAGAGGAATACACTGCCTGCTCACATGAGAGTAACCAAAACCTCATGAGCTCAAAATGAATTAATGCATCGAGAGTTGTTGATTTCTGCTCCCAGACTACAGTTGACTAAGGGCTTCCACATTCCCAAACTGCATCCGAGAGTAAAAAAACCTGTATATGGTACCTATGTCTGCTGGGCAATGTCAGGCAAAGTGCTGTATGTCTGCAGCACTTACACAATCTGAAATGTGAAAGCAAGCATTTGCAACCCCCACTGCTTTTTCTGTTCCTCATAAGAGGAAAAGAAAAAAATACATGATCATTTCAAACAGCTTAATATTTTTAGACAAGCAAGTTTTTCTTTCAAGGTTCACTTGGAATTCTACTCCTGTACATTAGAGCAGTTTTTTCCTGACACTTCTGTTAGAATCCAAAGACAGCTCCTATCCAAGAATAATTTCAGTTTCTGAGTTACAGACATTATCTCTACACAGCAGAGCAATGAATCAAAGTATTTAAATTCAGACTGCTGTAATATTTCACAGTCCTGCCAGAGACAGAAACACAGTAGCCAAACTGTAAACAGCTCTGTCTCCTTGCAGTCCTGTTAAACATCATACAAGCACTTACATCTCTCTTTAACATTGGAGCCCATAGAACAAACACAGATATAAACCTAAGTTATGCATAAGCATTTTTAGGACTGAAATTTGGTGATTCAGCTTTAGAAGTGCATGTATTTTAGGTGAGCTCTTGAGCAACATGGAGCAGCAATTCTTTGAATGTGTTTTTCCTTCAAAGGAAAATAAAGGTAACTTTATTTTTCCTTTTTTCTCCCCTTTTTTGAGTTACAAAACAAAGAAGGTATAGCAACAAAAGACTATTTGGAAATCTAGGCCAGGAAAATCTATTGGACAGCTTAGCTGCTTTCTGAATTGCACTTCTTCCTCTTATTATTATTATTATATTAGTTACTCTAGGCAAGTAGCCAAATGAGGATCTTAACAAGTTAATTTTCAAATATTCTCAAGAGCACAGATAGCTCATGGAATATTTTTATCCTGGAAATGAAAACTCTTACTGATGAATTTTACTTCACTGTAACACAATTTACTAAAAAATATGACAGAAAACTTTGCCTGAGAAATTTAATTGTAGTCTTTTTCTGAGAAGAAGATGTTTTTTGTATCACCTACCTGAAGTTTTGTTACTGCACACAGGAAGGACCACCCCAGTGTGCCTTACCCATGGATAGAAACAAATCTCTGTGTAACAGAGTATGGCTTGATTGAACTCTACTTAACCCACAGCTAAGTAGTGTACGTCTTTCTGCAAGCTATCTTCAATCTCTGGGTTGATATCTGAATGGGAAAATAACTGATATTATTCTTCCTCTCATCTGTGCTTTCAAAGAGCGTAGCCTCTTACTACTTTCAGCACTATTCATTCTTGCAGCAAGTAACTTCCCTATTCCAGTCTCAGGTTTTATCTGAATCACATGTTTACTTACCTCCAGATGTTTGCAGTGTCATGAGCACCATGCCCAATTTGAGTTCTGCACTACAGACCAGCCAGAAATTATTTAGGTTTTGCCCACTCTTCAATGTTTAATCAGTTGTATTATCAGTCACACCCACGTCATTATGACTCAAAAGTGCCTCCCACTCAGAACCAAAACTCCTTTAGAAGAAACCCAGGAAAACAAATATGATCCAAACAAATCTGAACAAGTGTCTCTCTGCATGTATTAGGTAAATCCATAAAGAAAAGGTATGTCACACCTCCATGCGAAAGTTGAGCAAAACATTTTCTAGCAAAACCTCCAGCATGGAGCCCCAGCATATGTCAGGAATCCTTTTTCTCTCAACAAAACAGGCTGATTTTGCAGGTAATGTTTTCAGATGACATTTTTCCCACTCAAGATGTAAAAAAAGCTACATTATTTTGTTACAGTAGCTGTCAACATCAGAATATTTTCTCATTTTTGCTTTGAATTCTCCTGAAATTTTGAATGTTCTTAACTAGACAAAGTACAGGTCCTTTTAAAACTATATCCTCGTATTTATCATTCTCTAAATAGGCCTTCTCATGGAATTTTGCAGTACTATAGTGAGAATGACATCAGAGCTTGACAGGTCAGTATAATTAGTTTATGTGGATCAGTTTAAATTGGATTTCCCGCATTGCCATTGTTGACTCAGTAACATTCATGGGAGAAGATACTTTGTACTAGACTCAATTCATGCTGACCAGCATCCTGAGCACTGTGGCTGCCTTCAAACATCTTAAAGAAAGGCATTAACATTAAATTAAGAGTGAAGGCTCTGGAGCTCCTTCCAAAGTGACACGATTAGAGGGCCACCTTTCTTTTGTGGTTTTTCTCAAAACCCTTAAAGCCCCATGAATGGAGCACAGTACAAAAGCACCCCAGGCAGATATCTAGCCATGCCAGTTTCATCACAGTCCCATGCTCACATGGCTGTGCTGTTTGGAGAGCTATAGGGCTATGAATTGGTGCATCTCCACTGTTTATCCACCTTGAGGAACTGACATGATGGAAAAGCATGGTCTTGGTGTACTCTGGAGGTGTGTCTCTGCCAAGGCACCACCCCTCATGGCAAGAAGTTTGGAACAGGTTAAGCGACCACATTTTCACCCTCAAATACTCTTTGCAGGAGCTGGGATCATAGAACCACAAAATTATTTGGATTGGAAGGAACTTTAAAGATCATATAGTTCCAACACCCCTGCCAGGGCCAGGGCCAGCTTCCTCTAGATCAGGCTTGTCAGGTTTTTTTCCATCCCAATGCAAAATGGTTTGACCAAAGCACAGACTAACCTGTCACGAAGAGCAGATTGCTAGCATCAGGTCTATGTAGAAACACGTGGAAAAGAGAGCTTTTTTTGGAGAGCACTGATTAAACAACACAGCTCTTGAATGTAAGAGGAGATGCAGGAAAGAAATGCTCATTGGCATAATGAAGGAGAACACTTTTGCCCTCAAGAGCTCTACAAATGGAGGAAACAGCTTAGACCTAGATTCAACATGACCAGGACAGCAGACATAATAATTCTCTTGCTTAATGGCTTTTAAAGTTCAATTTAATCTCATTTTCTCATTATTTCCTGCTTATGATCCTACTACCAGTTAGGTACACCTCTGGCCCAGTAAAATAGTATTGCTATTGCAGAGATATTTAAGAAACATCATTCTTTCTCTTCAGGATCAGACTGATTGTTAAAATTGCCTCTAAACAAAATGTAAATGTACCCTGCACTATTGGCCAGCAGATTTGGCCTGTTTAGTAAAATACAGATTCTTATCACTCTGTTTAAGTGTGCATAAACTGCATTCTCTCTGCAAAAATCCCAGTTCGTGCTAGGAGTTAGGATTTGTTCCCCTCCCTGTGGACAGTAATGGACACTGCACCTATTATTTTTGCAGGGCAGAAATATGCCTTTTGGTAAATAACAAACCCAAAAAGAATCCCATCTGTTCACTTTTTAAAATCCATCACTCTATTAATAGCACTAAAGGAAACATTTTCCTGGTGGTTATGAAAACAGGTTTAAGACTTTGCAGGGAACACAAAATAGCTCCATTTCATTTTCCAGTGAACAGAAAGCATTTCAAATTCTAAGTTCACTGGGATTGTCAGTCATGTCTTTTCTGCTCTTTGAGTCTGAATGCATTGATATGGACAGCAGTATCTCCCTGTTAGTCCCCTCTTCCTTGTCTCCCTGTGTGCCGAGGGTTGACTGGAGCCAGAAAACAGGGCTCAAGAATGAAACCTGGTCCTCTGGTGCCAGCACGGCTCTGAAAATCCAAAAGAAGACCCTGATACAAGTGTCTTAATCTATGTAGCATGTGTATTGCCAAGGAAACAGTCAAGTCCCATGGGAATAACTATGAACAAGAACAGTGTCTGGCCTAATTTATATCAAGCTGTGCATGAATGCTTTGCTCCAAGAATAACAAGAGCAAGACAGCAAATCTTTCAAGCAGTTACATCAATTTCCTGCAATAATCTGAAGATCTAAATGCTGTGGTTACAATGTAAGAACCCAACAGCAAACTGCTAGACCCACCCTTTGTTAAGAAACAGGCTCTCTTGACGACTACGCATCTCTCTGGGGCAAGGTAACACCTTCAATTGGAGAGGTGTTACCTTCAATTCACCAGGTCAACTACCCTCCTTGGAAACATCAGGTCACACTACTGTCACAGATAGAAAACTCACCCTGCAAATGCAGGATGAAGACATTGGTGCTCTCTGCTGCTGCAGTGTATGAGTGTATGAGCTCAGTTCCATGAAAATCCTAATCACCACAAAGAGAGGCAGCCACATCTCATGCTGCAGCCCACTGCAATTCAGCAGACTTTCCTTGTCCTAGGTGAAGGACACACACAGGTTTACAATAGCCCAAGTCTGACAGTTTTAAAGTATGTTTTTTAAGGATGCATTTCAGCTGATATGTTATTAGGCCGGGCTGACTGTTTCTTTGCATAAATGTTTATGCAAGCAGAAGAGTGGGAACTGGAATACTAGGGTGGGAGTTTCCCTTTGAGCACTAGTGTGAGCATACAAAATTTTAAAGTGACAGAATACCACTGTGGGGTAGAAAAGAAGACATCTTCTTAGTCTATATAACCTTGACAATCAGACCATGTCCCTGAGGTTTCTAAATGAAAGCTAAGTTCTTTGGAAAACCACTTCCCTTTTCTTTTCCATTCTCTTCCCTCTAGTAAGCTTAACAAGAAAACAAAGTAAGATCAAAGCTGAGTCCTTGGCAGTTGGGTAATATTACAACAGAACACAAAACTGAGTAATACAAGTTCCAGCCTTGTTGCCTCTGTGACTGTGATCCTTGTTTGTGGCTTAAGAATCTGGATGCCAGATTTCTGAGGGTTTTAAAGATAAACAATTAAGTGCAGCAAGGAAGTAAATATGCAGTGAGGAAGAGCTGTTATGAGTGAAACCTTACTGGCTTAATTCAAATAACTAAGAAAGTTTATCCCTATCCATCCTGAAAATACAATTATTCTCTGCTGCTGCCTGTCAAAAAATGTCAGGATAAGGCAGCTGGGATGTGCCTTTCTAAGGGAAAGAAATTTTACTGTAAATATTTCTTTCTTCTTTGGGTGATTGCAGAGTCTGGCTTTTTTCCTGTAAGTTGCTTGACTTTGCAAGCTCATTCCCCCAAATCCTTAAGCAAAAATTTGAGTTTATGATTCCAAGCTTCCTTACTCAACAGTGCATGTGAGCAGTTGTTGCTGGCAATGAGGCCTGTTTGGGCTTTCAGTGAAAAGTTCATGAAGTGCTTTTTGGATAGAGATGGATTAAAGGACTGAGACTCCAAAGGTGAGTATAGATAAAACAGTTCCTGCATTTAGCAAATCTTTTAAATAAATTCTCACTCATAGTTGTCCCTTTGGGTCCCATTCAGCTTTTAGGTGCAGGAGAACGTGATCACATGTACTTGTTGAGATTCTCATTCTTCAAGTCCCCCTAAACCTCAGCTTTGCTTTTTGCTGGAGTACCTGTCTAGTTCAGCCTTTCCAGAAAGTTTTATCTGTCAATGAATCTCAGAGTAGACCTCTGCAGTTCCCTGACACATCAGAATCAAACAGCTCCCAATACACTTACCAATATATTGTTACCTTTTGTTCCTTGATAGAAGAAGTTCTGGATACAGTCAGAATATTCTAAAAACTGGCAAAAAGCACAATCTTCTGGAATATAGAGAAAATAGAGTTTATCTGTAAATGCATCTGTGAACCATTCTTCACTTTGCATTGCTAGCACGCATTCTGTATAAAACCTACAGGTCTATGCTTTGTCACACGGACACAAGCACACTGGGCTTTTCAGGTTTTGTGGGGGTTATTTTTTAGACTGCACAGTGTAACTACTGTGTTTAATGCACAGCCTCTGGACTCTTCGTAGTGAGTGGAAAAAAGCAGGTTTTCATCCGCCTCAAAGTATTTCCAAACCCTCAGAGAAGAGAGCTTGAGATCATCAGATAGTAATATCCTTGTATGAAGGCTTGAGCATCCCAACTGCTGATAACAGAAATCTGCAAATCAATGACAGCCTTCGACATCATTACATATATTTTCTTTTTCTCTTTCTTTACTAAGTCCAGAGGACTTTCTTGAACCAGTCTGAAAACTGGCTCAACTCAGGGGAAGCTCCCTGTTATTTTCAAGAGATTTTTTTTCCCCATGATGACACAGACATGCCCAAAGGTGCCCTTCCCATTTCCAATATTTTTGGATCCATTCAATTGAGTTATCTTGAGCTACCTTTCTGTACACGTGGGAAAATAATTACATTTTCAGCACCTTCAGTTGTCAAAATTTTTTCACATTTTCTTTAATTCTGCTATGAGAAGCTGACTTTGTTTGAACGCACCAGACTTATGCCGAGACCAACAACCACTTTTATATGGATTTCCTCCCCAGTGCTTATTTCTTTTACTTGAACAAAACAATTCTAAGACTGGAATATAAAGCACATAAGAAGAGTCAAACTGGATCACACCAAAGACCCATGAGGTGCTGACTCCCACCCATGTACAAAGCCACATACTTTAGAATCAGTGTAAGGACAGGACAGAGCTGCAATTATACTGCTCCAGAATATTATCACAGTTGTTAAGTTTTGTTCCTCAGGAAACATCATAAGCCACAAGCATTTCTCTATGAATTAACCACCTGTGGAGAGTTTTGTGGACAGTTGGCTAGCTGAGAGAGGCCATATAGACATAATACCCTTGGTTAAGCGAGAAGGAGACAAGTATAGGAGTCAGCAGTCAGTTTCCGTATAAGGCAAGGACACTGTGCCCTTAGTGCAACAGCAGGATAAGGAGGAAGATCATTAGTTAAAAATATGAAGAAAAGCAGAAAAGTTGTAACTACAAGAATGCAGAAGTAGGTGTAGTTGGCTGATAAGTAACTAACCAATAATGAGCTCGCCTTTTGCAATATGTATTAGCCTCATTAACACCAATATAAATATACGTGCCTATCAATAAAGTTTGAGACTTGTTGATCATCATCGAGTGTGCAAGTCTTCCTTCTCCGTCAACCACCCTCCAGGTAGAACAGGATGAATTGTTTTCCATTAATTTGTCCTGTCTCCTTCTGAATCCAGATAAAATTAAGCCTGCAAAATTTTCGGAGGAAGGAGGCCCACAGCTCACTCCTACATATTATGTGAAGAGCCATGTTCTTTCCTTTGTTATGAACATGCTACCCCTTGGTCTAATTTGGGATTCCCTAATTTTCTTATTGTGAGAAACATTAATTTCCTTATTTACTTTCTCTGTTCCTCTCAGGATAAACCTCAATTGTATTCTTGTCAGTCGTCTCTCTGCTTAAACAATCCTGCTTTGTTCCACATCATCAAAATCCCAGTGTTATGCACATACAAATAACCACAGGGCCCTAATACCAGTTGGAGATTCTAAAAGCTACAATAGCACAAATACTACAGATAGAAAAATTGACAAAAATCAAGAGGAAATCTGATGAAATAAAATCGAACATTGTTCAAAAATAATATTAAAAATAACTGAAGAAAGCAAAAAATATGCAGAGCATGCATTTCTACAACCTTCCCTTCAATGCAAGGCAAAGATCACAAGGCAAAGTTTCCGTTTGCATTTCAAAAGACCTACTTTCAGAAAAATGTGTGGGGATGGCTGCAGATCAGAAAAGACATTGATGTTTTTCTACTTTAACAAAACCTCTGGTCATTGTGACAAAAAGTCACCTATGTACAGCTAATCTTCAATAGAAAAGCTGACACTGTTCTAGGCTGAATGCATCAGCCTTAAGTGTCCCACTTTTCCCTCTAGTGCACTATGTGGGATTTGAAGCACCTTGGAAACAGCAAAAAGTGAATCTCATTAATCATAAAATCCTCTTATGACTGGACTGACAGCTACTGTGAGAAATGTCAGCTTCACGCGACACAGACACTGAGAAGAAGCCTGTAATGGAAAATCTGCCTCATCTGTAGCTAGAACATCATGAATTAGAGGCAATAATTGGCCTTACAAACAGAGAATAATGCCATCATTAGTCTTACTACTTGTCACTTTAAATCTTGGTATTAGATGATGGCTCTAAGATGTTCACAGCTAAAAATGTCTGGCTTCAGTCCATGTGAAGAAGTTATGAAGAGGAAACTGCAAACAGCAGCCTCTATATAGGACCTCTATCTGGAGTGCAATTTCACTGTGGAAAACTGGCATGCTCTAACTATGGCTAAGCATATTATGAAGTCAACATGAAATCCTGTGCACTATGAGTTTTTGATCCTTAAAAGGACGATAAGCTTAATTTTCCAGTTCGATTTTTACACACTGAGAAAAGCCCTATTACCTGGAAGAAGAGAAAAACCCAATTGTACAAATTTTCTTTGTACAAGACCAACACTTCAAATAATTCAAATTCTTAACCTGACCAAAGGAAAAGTAAAGAACTGTTTCAATTAAACTTAGTTAGCATCTCTAGTATGCCTACTGTGTGACATCTTCCATATGTGTGGCACCTGAGCTGCTCCAAACTCTGTAAACTGAAAAACCTCGTGTTATATATATGCTACAAGTTCTTAAATGCAAGGAGTTAGGTACTGGATTAGGGATGACATGACATGACATGACATGACATGACATGACATGACATGATGTAATGTTTCTAATAGTAATTTTTTCATTTCGTTACAACATACACTAGTGACACAGGAACTGCTGAGTGAACTCACAAGGCCTGTTTACAACAGCATTCATATTAAATAAGCGTACATTTCTTCTTGTCTAGGAATCTACTCTCTGACTTGGTGCTGCAAAGACTTCAGCACAAACATCAGAAAATGTCTGCTTTAGGCAGATGTACAAAGCAAATGACAGGACCTCTAAAATAAACATAACTCACTTCTGCAGAAAGTGGCTTAAACTCCTGATATTAACTAAGACTTTGGCTTCAGAAATCAATCAAATGTTGGGCTCTTGTACAATACTGGACATCGAGCTGATATCATCCTCACTTTAAACCTAACTTCTAAACTCTCTGGGTATGCCTCTAAAATTAGGGTATTTTTTTTCTTTGGTGATGCCCCTCATTAAACTGAGTCTGGACAAAATTATCCAAATACAATTTTTCATCCTGAAAAGAGTCCAGATCTACACAGATACAGCCAAGATACATCTAAATTTGCCTTAAAAAAATTATTGGGAATTAACAATGTAATCAGACCAGGATAGTGGAAAGTTAATTTAGAATAAGTTTAGGTGGTCAGGACTAAGGTATCAGTTACCAAATGTTTGCTGTGATGCTTGGATAAATCTTATTTGTCCAGTGGGTACAAACTTCTTTATCTCTGTCCTCCTCACCATCTTTTGTTTGGCCTGGCCCAAATCACTTCAGTTCTGGGTTGCTGCTGGTTTTTTTCTTTAACCATTTCCTGCCCTGTCAGTTTTCAAGTCCTTTGGAAATAGATGTCATCTCTTAGTAAGAGGACTCTGTCATCTTCCTTAGAATCTAAAGCCAGTGAACTGAATCATCATGGTTTTCCTGGAATTGCCAGGTACAGAGGAGATAGATAATTACTTGAACTACCTGCAGGAAACTTGCTGTGTGAATTTTCAAACCAAGATGATGGGAAACATATTACCACTCTCTAGTCTCATCAGACTAGCCATAATAAATTAAGATAATATAGAGAACTATCTTCCACCACTATCTTCTGATAGCATCATTCTTTTTGTTTCTGACAGGAAATAATACATATTTTTTACCAAATGGGCTATTACCTGACAATCTATGCTCATTTAGTTCAGATTAAGTTTTCCTATATCCTGAACAAGGCCAAACAGCACTTATTTTCAAACTTAGTGATCTTCTTTCAGTAGTGAAGTAGCTGAAATCCAAGCAAGTCTGTACATAAAGAATTGAGAATGTAATGTAAAAGTAGATGAGGGAATTTAATAGCAGTCAGCATCACAGTTACCAAATAATGCATTCCTTTAAAATCTAATTGTGTTCCACGAATAATAGGGTATCAAAAGTGGGTTTGCACTTTAATGGTTTTCCTCACTGAAATAAAAGGACTCCCCATCTGATGAAATCTTTCCTTAACCACAAGGAAAATATGGGGTTTTTTCAAATTCCAGAGAGTTGCCACTTAAGAGAAAATGAAAAAGACTTCCGGCTAGCATTATCGTGAACTTCATTAAAATCAAAGCAAGATAGAGCTGCACTGCACTGTGCTAGACACCTCATCTCCAAGGTGGGCTCTGGTCTAGCTAACAACGAATGCAGTTAATAGGTTTTTGCTGGAATAAAGAGAAAATGTCACTGGCCAGGCAGGCTTGCTAAAGCAATCTAACAGGAGACAGGAGTGGCAGGACAGGCAGCACTGTGGTACTTTCAGTCTGTTCCACTGTGTGACTTCTCTTAAGCACTTCACAAAACAGTGACTGAAATCCACAGCACATCTTCCTGTAGCGATGATTGGTGTGTACCCCAGAAAAGACAAAAAAGGTATTAATGAGGTAATTTTTGGATTGTGTTTCCTTTTATCTGAACAGTGTCTACAGAGGGTCAGACATTATCTAAATTAGGCCTGCAAACATATAATATTTCTTTCACTTTGGGAGAATTTGCAGTATGATAAGAAGGTGACAGTTGGAGCACCCAGTTACTGTAAGCTTCTTTGGAAGCCAAGATTGTCAAACTTGAATTCCTGAGATAGCATTACTATCTATAGAGTTAAAAGAAGAGTAATTTGTCACATTTGTGAAAGTCTTGCCATTTGAGATTGCATAGCTGCAAACTAGAAAAATACATCTATTTCCCAGATGAAAAGGCATTCTCCAAATTCCTTACTAAATGCATTTCCCACAATGAAAGTGTATTTTACAGCTGAAGTATAAACATCATTTCAAACAGACGAGACAAAGTTGGAAGGTTTGGTCCCTGAAAGTACAGTCTATAGTGTAACAAACCAAGGAAATGCCAAAATCCAGTCCACCTCAGCATCTTAAGGAAACAGTCCACCTGGAGATAAATTACTCTTTACAATCTTGGGTCAGACATGAGGAAACTGAAATACAGACAGCATGACTTAAGTGTAGCCATGGGCAGAGGCATAGTGCCAGTTCAACGTCGGAGAATTTTCCTTCTATAAGCTTTTGCCTGTTTTTCTCACCTGAGAAAAGGGCAACAGGTAACATAAGTTAAGAGATGCCTTTTGTAATGGCTGCCTTCATGTTATGCTGCTTTGCTGGTGATTTTGTAAAAGGCTGGGGATATTCTGCTATAATGCCCTTGTCAGAAAAGCTATAGGAAATCCAATCATGGACAGAACAGGCATTTGTGGAAAAAAAGAGCTCTTTGCTAGCATTCTTGAAAGAACATGCACATTACTGTCACTGAAAATAGTCTACCCTTCTTTTCATCTTACTCTGTGGGTTCCCTTCTCTTTGTAAAGCTAAATTTAAGTTGCCTGGCTTTGCTCTTGCACACCTCTCAAAGCCTGCTCATGCCCTAGTATTTACTTCATGAAGCACCTTGAGAGCTGTGGCAGCTTCTCAGTACCCTTCAAAATTTCATTGTAGGAGGATTTCTAAGGATTGTTAAGACTGAGACTAGTCAGACAAGGGCATTCATCCCATGCTAAAGGCGGATAACTAATAACCCTAAATGTGCAGTGGATGTTTCCTGTCTCACTTTTACATAATCCAGCACATATACCCCTGTGAGACTCTGGGTAAATATTTCTAATCCAACTCTCTCCTTCCCTTATCTTTTTCTCTGAGTTTGGCTAGTGCTCTGAAACACTATGCCCAGGTGCTGCCAGAGCACAAGTCTGCCTGCATCTGGAGAGGGGTGAGCAGGCACAGCTAGCTTTCTCCTCCCTTGCCCAACAGCAGAGATGCATCCTGCTGTTTGCAAGGAGAGACATGGCAGCAGGTAGGGAATTGTCCATTCCTGTGCCGCACAAACAAGGTAGGGAGGATATTCTGCAGGCTATGGGCTTCCATTGGTTTTGAAGTTCTCTTTGTGATCATTGTGGAGACAGCCACAGGCAGGGATTGATGGTGAGGCAAAAGGACCATTTTGCTCTGGGTTCACTAGCTATGAGAACCGAAGTAATAGCCACAAAGGGAGACACCATCCTTGAAGTCAGGCTGCAACTTCTAAAGTAGCTGGAGCACAGCCAGCAAGTCAGAGAGGGCTGTAGGAAAGTGTTACAAATCTCCAAGACCTGTGCAAAGTTCATGTCCTGGGTGGATAAGGAGGTGAGTTTTTCGGGAAGCTGTGGTCAAACCAATCAGTGCTCAGATTTTAATATTGGCACCTGGTGTGGACACTGAAGACATGGATACACCTCTGAGAACACAGGGGTTAAAAAGCAGAGAACTCCCAGGGGACTTGTCCCTTGGTTCCAGTGGGTTGAAGAAGTCAGAAGAGGTCAGCTCTCCCCTGCACAGCCACAGGCTGGGTGGGGAAGGGGGAAGCCATGCGGCCTCGGCTGAGGTAGGCCGGAGCCTTGGACAGAGGAGGGGGATGAAGGCCCTGCAGGATGGAAGGGTGGGGAACCACTGAGATGTCCTGGGCAGCCCCAGAGAGAGCTTCCCCCCAGAGAGAGAGAGCCTGACACCTTGAAATTTGTTACCATGGGCAGAGAAGGAGAAGAGAGGGGGCGGGGATGCAGCGAGAAGGCCTGGCCGCCATGGGAGTGCTGGGTGGTCAGAGCCCGAGATTTTAACCCTTTTCTTGGACAATGAAAAGTTTGGGGAGCATTAACCCTCCTAGAAGAGAGACGGATGTGAAATCGAAGGGTATGGGCAAGTGTGGTGAAGGTCTGAGCAAGTGAAAGATGTCAGAAGAAGTCAAGAAGAATCCTAGGTGGGAGGAGATGATGGAGTGGTCTTTGGCTGGACTCTTTTTTTTGTACAGCTACGGACAGAACCATTTTTCCTGTAACACAGAGATTGCGTTTAAGGGGGAGGCTAAGGCTTGGAGGCAAGAGAGTGCAGTGATGTTATGTGGAGGAGTGGCGTGAACAGAGGCAGATGAGGAGGGTGTGGTGGTGCCTTCTGTCTTCAGTGAAGAAGATCATCTCTGTTTTCGAGACTCCTCAGCCCCAGGGGGTGAATTTGGGGGGGACTGGTGTCACAAAACTGAGAGACTGTTGCTTTTTTGGAGCTGGGCAAAACATCCTTAAAAGGGGAACCCTAGAAGCAGTTCTGGTACATGTGCAGTGGTGAGAGCACTGGACATGGAAGGAAGAGGTCATGAGGGCAAATGTTCTCCGGATAGTGCCATGTGTGACATGGAAACACAAGAGGTTTCAACTGTGTTTCCTGGAGAAGCCTATGGTACAAGAGGGAATCCTCTCTCCTTGATGAATTGAGTTTGATTATCTGAGGGGTGGTAACTGGATTGAGATTCTAAAGTTTTATCTCATTGTGCTGTGGTGGAAATTGGGGGGAGGAGGGGGAATGTTTTGGAAGGTTTTCATTCTGAGTTCTGTGTGTGTTCCTTTTTACATATTGTAAGATAATAAAGGTTTTGCCTTTATTCCTAAACTGCAGCCTGCTTTGCTCTATTTCTTTGACTATTTCTGGTCACATCTCACAGCAGCCACTGGGGAAAATATATTTTCATGGGGACGCTGGCATTGTGCCAGCATCAAACCCTGACAGTTCATATGACCTATGAATAAGGAGGCCAAATCTATGAGTTGCAAGTGTTTTGTAATATGAATGAGGGTGTCTGTGGAGAGAAGACCCTGGTGATGGCCAAGCCTCCCTGCTGTTGGAAGTCAGGCAAGGTAGACTTGACCCAGGCTTTCAGCCCCAACCATGCTGGATTTTTTAGTGTTATTTTAACTGTCCTTTCTACTCTAGAGACAAGAGGGCAAGGAAGAATCAGATGCATATGACACACTTGGATGATTTAAAGGCCCATGAGAAGAACTGAAGGATACAAATGAAATTTTTCTAATTTGGACAAAACATTCAACAATCTAATATTGTCTCTTGGCAGTCGGTGGAAAGGAATCAAGATTTTCACAGTTCTCGTAAAAGTTGGAGCCACTTAATACAGGCTCAGAATTGTTTTGGTTTGTGGGTTGACTTGCAGTTATTTGCCATTTTTCTGTTCTGGTTTTGTGTATCGTGTGCTCGGCCTACTCTGCTGAGTCAGACATAGTCTTACATCAGTGGCAAAGGTCTTTTCACTGGAAAATGTTCTAGTTAACCTTTCTCATGGTACACGGCTAAACTCTGCAGGCTCCATTGTGTTCTGAAAAGCCGCTTCAAACTGTTGTGGCCGTTTTCCAATTTCTGGCTTTTCTTCAGAAGCATGATTGAGTTTTGATTTTTAAGACTTCTGAATTCCTCACAAAGGCATGCTCTGATATTAAAAAAAAAAGTATAAAAACTGTAATAATTGCCAGTAATGAAGGGAAGTGCTTGAATTAGCACAGAAAGTCAAACTGGCGTTTTTAACATATATGCCAATCTGCAGTCAAGAGCAGACTTCCTGCTTTATCTTTGTTAATTTTGATAGAGAATGTTATAGCTGAGTATGTAATTAATAAAGCAGAGTTCTACAAGTGCAATCAGAGCTCCTGCTGTAGTTAGAGAACACATGGGTTTTCATTAGCAATAATACAAATGCAGAACAAATAAGAGACAGAGATTCAATTATAGGAAATATTGATGACTATGCAAAGCCTGCATTTAAAAGATCAAAGACACAAATTTATGAATAATTTTGGGGATTTATTTTCATGCAACTAAGCAGCTGCATGAGTGAAACTAAACTATTCCTTGCATTAGAGATAAATTATAAACAGTCTGCATTTTTCCCGATTTGCCTTACTAAACAAGTAACAGTTATTTTCTGGACTCATAGGTATTGCTTATTCAATAATGCATAGTTAAACAGACTTTTCTTAACACTGTCAAGACAGTGCTGCAGTAATAGAAAGTTTGTTAGTAATATATTGATGTTGTAAATACAGAGTATGTTTTCATTACCAGAGTAAATTCCTTTGGGTATACAGCAACATATGATGAATTCAGCATTAGAAAAATTTGTAAGAAAATTATTTTGGGGCTTTTACCATCCTTCACAAAGCTGGTTTTGATTTTACATTACGTTTGTGTAGTATGTTGGCTTACAGACCAACAGAGCTGGTGGAGTGGTTAGACCAATACCAAAGGCCCGTGGTTTGACCTTCTGCATGTTGCTAGGTAGTTGTTAGGAATGAAACACTGCCTAGATACTGTGCAGATGCCATTTCAAGTGGAATCTGTGCATTAATGAAAGAGGAAGTTAAACAATGAAAGTTCTGAAGAACAGAAAGATGGTATGTGAGCTCAAAATTTGGAGATGCAAAGCAGAACGTACTGGAGTTCTGTGTGGTAATATTAGGGTGCGTCACTATGTCCTAAATATAGTAAGAATGACTACAGGCTCACTGGAAATTTACCAGGCAGCCTATACCACTACTAGAAGTAAAATGGTAAAGCAAAAAAAAAAAGTCTTACAGACACAGGACACATGAAATAATTTAGTCGAATGGTAACTCTCATTTAAGAAACAAAACAGTGAAGCTGTGGATAACAAAAACATGAACTTTAGCTGGTGTAACAAATTCTCTCTTATCTGCAAGTCTTAAAGACATTAAGGCAACATCTTTAAACACCAACAATTTTAGATTAAATTAGAATTTTCTAGGATGTAACAAAAATCCTGTTCATAAAGAAAAACATAATATAAAGAAGCAGTTCCAACTTAAAAGTTTAAAACAAAGGGAAAACCTTTAAAGTGCTACTTGATGTAAGCAGTAAAAAGTTGAAAAGGTTGTGAGTTTAAAAGTGTACAGAAATAGGAACACTTTATTGCTGTAGTCCAGCATGCAAAGACCTGCATATCGTTGCAGAGAATGTTATTTGTGATGGAAGTAACTTCCCAAAGTGTATCATTAGACAAGTGAGGTATTGGAGCTGTAAACCAAGTAGTTGTTAAGTGTTCTAGCCTATAGAGCTGACACTGCTAGAGTGGTTAGACCCTTATCAGAATATTTACTCCATGACTCACTACACTCATCATTGAACACTATGTCAGAGAGGTCCGTGGGCCAAGAAAATGCCAACAGCCTGGAAGATGTCCTCCTGTTTCACCTCCACCGAAGAGGGAGGAGGGTGACTGCTTTGAGGGGCATCTGGCTATGCAGGACCTGCAGAGACACCTGGGACCAAGCTCTCAAAGGCAGAGCCACCGCATCCAGCACCCTGTTCCTCTTGCCTCCTGAGAGCTCCGCTCCTTCCTGTCCGCAGGAAAGGTGAGGTACAGGTAACTGCTTTTACCTAACTTTGAAGTGTTCTTTGCAGCGTTAGCTACTGTTGCACAGAGGCAGTAAACACACAAACTGTTTTCCCAGTAATGGAGCAGTAATGACATTGTGCACTTTATCCGTCCTATCCATGACACTACATTTGAAACATCTTCTACAGGAGCAACACCTCACCACACATAAAACTGTGCTACTGCATAGAACTGCATCAAGCATAGGACACTCCTCAATGTTATCATTTACAATGCACTTTCCATAGAATTTATAATTTCTGGACTTTTTTCTTGGGTAGTTTTTTGTTTTGTTTTGGGTTTTTTTGGCTGGTTGGTTGGTTGGTTTTTTGGTTGTAGTTGGTTTTTTTGGTTTTGGGTTTTTTACATTTTGGATTTACATGGCCTCTGCTTTGAATCTGAGAGGCACGCAAAACAGTCAAGTGGGGTGAATATTTAAAACCTTATCTTTTAGCTCTAAGTATGAAGGCAAAGGTTATTCAAGTGATTTATCCAGGGTCACAGAGACAGTCTATGAAACTGATGCTAAATCTCCTGAAACATTGGGCTGCTTCTTAGGTTGCCTCTCAATCTTCTTTTTTTCACTTGCTTCATGTTCCACTTTCTTGCAAAGAGATGTTTCATGAAGCTGTCACAAAAACCAAACGGTCTAGTTGAGGCAGGATCTGTCACTGCTCTAACATCTTAACTTGCAGATTATTCAACTCAACTCAACTTTCAAAGCCAAAACAAATAAGACACATTAAACCTACATTGACCTTTTGGACCTTTGTGTTTAACAAAGCAACTAGCATGCAGACAGACTGTTGTGGCTCTTGTGTGTATTATTGTTTCTGTTGCCTTGAAAAGATATTTGCATGTTCTTTCACAAATATTTGGAAAGGTCATTTAGACAATGCAGACCTCTGCATCTTATGTTCACAAGCTGTCTTTAACCTCCTCAGACAGCTTTCCTCTAAAAGTAATTGCATATATAATAATATGGGAAGGTAATTTAAATATATCTCCAGGTATTCATATACGCATGTCTGACAGAGATAGCAAAATCTAGTATTGTCTCCCCATCCTCATGTGTAAAATGACATCAACAATTCTTCTCACACATTTTTGAAGGAATTCCATTCTCTTGGAATTAAAAATATAGGCAAATTCTAAGTGACATGCTTAAACCCATCTATGGAGAAGGCTAAAGCACAACATGCTTTAATTGGAATAGGAAGTTTTAGACGACTCCAAGTGGAAGCTGTATGCCTATCTCCTCTGGTCTCTTTGGAAGAGCCCAGCCTAAAAGGTTCCATCCAAACCAGTCTGCTGTAATGCAAAACCCTTCCAAGAATACTTCTTCTTTTCCCAGCTCGTCATTTGTTGTCTTCTTTCCCTGTGCAAGTTTACTGATCACTTCTTCCTTCACATGTGTTTGGTTTGGAAATCAGACAACTTAATTCCATGGCTTTTCCCATTGAGATTTCTGGACAGATATTGCTAAGACAAGAAACCTTAATTCTTCACAGCTGGTCCTCACTGTGCTCCTCCAGTGATCAGAGTTCCAGATAAAAAGTAGTGAATAAAGTTACATCTCATATATAAATTGTACTGCCTTTCCATAATGCTGAATACTTCTTAAGAAAGAAAGCATCTTGCAATATTCAGAGAATATGAAACAAAATATTTCCCAAAACAAAGTTCCTCAAAATCAATAGTAATGAAAAAATAGTGAGTAACAAGATCTGGGGACAGAATTACTTCATATGAATAAATTCTGTTCAGGTGATTGCTCATCTGTTTGACTTTGACCACAGCCCTTTTCTGTGTCTTGATTTCCTTTTCTCTCTCATGTTTAGCTGCTGAGCCCTGCAGTGGAGGGATGCACAATATCTAAGCACAATGTGGTCAGGCTCACTCTCTGGGATTCTCACAGTTTTTGCAATAATGGTGTTTTCTTCTTTTCTAGTGGCAGAATTGTATAAACTGTGGCTTTATTAAACTTGAAACTTTAGGTTTTTGTTGCCTGTTGCCATTGATAATCCTCAGAAGGACCTGCTGTCTTTTTTCTATGTAGCTGACACTGTTTCATTTTTATTGCATGTGGAATTCATAATTGGATTTATTCCACTGTCAGCCTGTATCTGTAAAGAAAATGGAGCCTGGACTCTAACAGAACATAGAATGATGTGTACATTATTGCTTCACTCCTCTAGAGGGAACTCTTACTTTAAATCTCTTCATGTATTTCTCTGTAAATGCAGTGGGCTGACCAAGATAAGGGAAGACCTACAACCTCTTTTGCCAGAATGAAACTTGGCAGAAAGCAGCAGTGGTTGTCTTCAGGTACAATGATTTTCAGTTTTGCCAGAGCTCTTTTCTTAGCATGGCCTGGCACTTCCATCTCCAAGAAACATGCAGGACACAGTCTTAAGGATGGCCCAGAGAGCTGGATTTGGATCTTTTCCAGTCCTGACACTGTGTGTGCTGCATCAGTTCTTCAGGCTGATAGGAGAAACTTGAATTCTGGCTTCACACAACAGAAAATTTGTCCTGGGGGTTTAATGTAAGAGATTGCCTGGGGGAGTGGGGAGAGGACTGGGGAGAAGTGCCGAGTACAGCAACTGTACTGCAAACACTTCTAACCCACACCATCCATTTGTAAAGCTGTCCTGTTAGCTGCAAAGGCTGAGGCCCATTTTCAGACCTGAGTAGGTTTCAAGATCCACGGCTGGCAAATAAAAAGAAGAGGATTTCACTGTGGGAGGGAAACTTCTGCATTCAGAGAAGTGTGGAGAGAAGTCTTGTGGATATCATGAGGTCTCTGTTTTGGGCTGAGCTGCTCACAGTGGATGAGTGCAGTCCTGTCACAGGATCTCAGAAGAGTGACTGGATAATAGGGCAGGCTTCCTCCCACACCCAGCTCCAATTCTGTGCCTTCCCCAAAGACCAGTGTCAATCTGCCAGCTTCTCTGATTACCCTTATATAGAAAAGTAATAAATCACCACTTCTGTTCATATTGCCTTGGTGCAGTGCCAGCCTTTCTACACTCCCCAGATGTCTTTATGGGGAATAAGCCGTGACAGAGTGCAGATGCAAACTCATCAGTGCAACATTGACTAGCTTACTTCTAGGAAAAAGGACAGCCATGGATATAGAAGAATGACATTCTGACTCAGTATCCTCAACAGCTGGATATTATAAGAAACAAGATGGAGAAAAGTGGATAGCTAAGTCTGTTAGCAATTCATACATTGTCTGCATTTTGCAGAATTCTCCAGTCCACTAACTTGGCCCTCTAGTGTGAACTACTTCCAAAATTCTTTGGAAACAAAGCACATACCTGCTTATAACTTCAGTTATGAGCAGTTTTCAGCTCCTCCCTCCACTGGATAGATCAGTTGTGCTGGACCCAGAAAGGAGAATAACAATAAAACCACTGCACTTTGTTCTTTTCAGGTATTTAGGTAAGAAAAGGTTTGCTATAGGTAGGAATTTCTAATTTACCAGCATTGGTCTATTAGGGAATGGCATCAAAACAAGTTAGCCAGGCAAGAAAAATATGACAAATCAGAGAAAAATTGCCCATGTTCCTTGTTGTTAGGCAGCTGTGAGGACTGATTTATGCTGGTGCTGCCAAGGGGTCTAGGTATGTGAGAAATTCAATTGTAACAACAAAAGTAATCACAGAAACTAATCTGATTCCATGAACCCTTCAGCTAAATAAAGTGAATGATCAAGGAGTGGGTAGGGGTTATTCTAAGTGGCATTTATACCTTGCCTAACATCTCAAATTTTCTATCTTCTACCTTTTCTACCTTCTGATTCCCAATTTCTGTCTCATTTTTTCTTCTGTATGGGTCTCCTGAAGATCTTGTGCATGTACCAGAAGGTGCTTAGTTCTCAGTGCTGAACCCAGCACTCTTCTACTCTGCTTCATTGCTCTGAGATAATTCATGACAGATAAATAAATGCCAGAGGTGTATGCTCTTCCCGGGGAGCAAAAATGGATTAACAGAGCAAAGATGTACCAGAAAATTGACAGTCGAGGGGAGAAGCTGCTTTGACTACTTCCCTTCTTCTACTTTAAACTGCTTCTGTCCATACTGCCTTTACAAACAAGGATAGACATGAACCCCAAACCAGTCCCTAGCTAGTGTAGATTCAGTACTTTCTGTGTGGAATCGTTTCATTCGCAGCATACATTGAGACCTTATCCTCGGGGCTTATCAAGCAATTGTTTCATTATTTCTACTGTCTTTGTTCTGAGACAGCCATCCTTTTTCTGTGGCCCTTTTTGCAGATCACCATGACAATGCCATACTGTCAGGTAAGTACACTTGTAGGGGAGCAAGAGGCATTTGAGCATGCAAGTCTGCTGAGACAAAGCTGAAGGACTCGGGTATGTGCAGTACAGTGCAGAGCAGTATACACAATTTAGAACAAACTGTGCTCTCAACTTATTTTCAGAGAGAAGTCCAGAAGCTACATCGAATGTATGACATGATCAGTGAGGTCTTGAGCCCAGAAGGGAAATGAGAGAGAGCAGAGCAGTCGAGTATATAAAAGCTGCTAAACAGGCACTAACATACATTTGGTTTTCTATGTCAGAGGGCAGCTGGCTTGTCTTTTTGCAATTGCAGTTTCTCTGGAAAGCCTTGCAGAAGCAAGTGGCACAGTGAAGTACATGTTTTGCAGCAGTATACACAGCAGTCTTACATGCCGTTTCTGGTTTGGGGCAATTAACCAGTCCTGCCTGTTCTCGCAGGGATGTGCCTTCCTGAAGCTTACCACTGACCTCTATTGATGGTCCTTTAATGAGGACTTCTAATGGTAAACATGGCTGGCTGTCCTTGCCTAGTCAGGAGAGAAACAGAGTGGGGAAAGTCCTGTCATTTTTCTGTTTGGGCAACCTCAGAATGCAACTTGCAGAGCACAGGAAATTCGTGATCTGAGAATTTACTTTCTTTTGACACAACATCATATCCATCATTACAGCACCTTCCTTCTCTAGCACAGGGGAAGAAGAAACCAGAAAAACAGAATAATCTGTGAAACCTAAGGAAATAGAAAGGTGCTGGATTACGAATCCCAGGTTATCATGTGGCCTGCTACTAGGGTGCTGTACAGGATATTATCCCTACACCTTCATGGGACCAGCAGCTCTGCTTGCAGGAATTAGAGGGGAAGAGAGCATCTCTCCCATGATAGCATCTGTTACTTGGCACTAAGGAGAAGTCTAAATGTACAGCCTTTGGGATGTAATGACTGGTCTTCCAGAAATACAGTGCCATTGCCTCAGGAGCAATATTCCTTCAGCATGGAACAAATGAGAAAATTTTTCATGAGCTGAGAAACCATTAAGCTGAAACCCAACAAGTGTGAAGATTAAACTGCTAATTAGCCTCTGTCTGTCTCATCACTGTCTTGAAATCTGAGATCCTTGAAATCCTCATTTACACAGGAAGATACTTGGGCTGTGTCTACACTGTAAGACAAAGTGGCTCTCACAGGGAATCTTGATACACTGAATTGTACTGTAGGACTAAGAGAGAGAAAACTAGTTAAGATTCATTAAAAAGCCTTTGCTTAAAATCTAACTCGCTCAACATGTTTACAAATGAACATTCAAGGACTGTGTACCTTGGCCTTCAGTATAAACAGTTTAGCAATAGACAGTATCATTTAACATACTTTGTACCTGCATACAGTTGATGTATACCCTTAGATACAAAAAAATTACTTCACAGTTTATCCAGAACTCTTCAATTTTTTAAACTGAAATCTTCTGTCACTACTGAGAATTTGGGATTTCTGTTTGAGCAAAAAGTATTTAACTTGTTAGAACAGAAAAATCAAAGTTATTGTGTATCTCCCCTCTAGAAAACCTCAGGTTTTCAACAAAGAACAGAAAAAAATCAAAGGGATCACCTACTGCCCCCACCTTCTAAGCCCAATGAGCAGAGAAAATTTACACACTTACAATTGATTTTAACCAACTCAGATAAATCTGAGGACCAAGACATTAAATAAACCTTGTTTATGTGTACTAGAATTGCTCTAATTTAAAAGGTGAATAATATGTAAGTAGGACTATTGGCTAGAATATGTGAGAATGTCTGGACCAGGCTACAGTTTTACCAGCTGGTAATCCTTCTCTGACAGTGATTAGACGAAGCACCTGCAGAAGAAAGCAAATGTAGCAAGGATTCTAGAAGATGATTTCCCAGCCTCCAGTCATATGATGCCCAGATAGTTCCAGTACTACAGGGTGTATTGCTCCACATGACAGGCCTAGACAGACTTTTCTTCAGAAGTGATATCTGATCATTTCTGAGCCACGTAGTCTTGTGTCAAAGTTTCCCACCTTTAAACTACATTTTCTATTAAATACATCCCTTGCTTTGTCTTCAGATTTTGGTTATATCACAGATACATTGCTGTCACCATCTGGACTGTAGTTATGAGGAAGGAAACTTCCCACAAGTATCCTCAGCACACCAGGCTACATTCCAGACTGCTGCTTGGTGAACCCTCTACGTTTGTTGGCCACATGGCATGGATATTGTGTATTGTAGAGAGTAGGATCAGAAAAACATATCCATTTTTCTTGAGAGTGTGCTGAAATGTTCTCCACACAGGAGCTCCTCACATAGCAGCAGCATGGCTGGGAATGACACTGTGAAAAGGCATACATAAGGAACTTGCAGAATCTTTTCTCTACCCCCTAGGATTGCTGTGACAATCTTGAGATCCAAGGTCTCACTGCAGAGCTGTTGACCTGAAACAGTGGAGCAAGGACTGGGAAGAAATAGGAAGACCCCCTGTCTAACAGTGAGATAACCAAAGCACCTGCCCAAGGGTTAAGCCTAAATTTCATTCAGAAATTACCTACAGACATTGTAGATATGTTCTTCTGCTCTTCTCAACACTGCAGGGTTTGGACTTTCAGACCTTGTGTTGACAACTCTAGGAAATTATGGAGTCACACGGAGTGAGAAAAATGGGAAAGGCAGGTCTGTCGAACAAGGGTGTTCCCTGCTCTGTCCACTTCTCTTGTCTTTCCTAGGACTTAACTTGCTCTTGAAAGTAAACTGGTTTTTGGTTTTGACACACTTGGATCTGAGGTGACTGCAAAATTCTTTTCTCCTCTTAATTACATTTGAAGAGCCAGACAAGAAAGAGGCTTGAATTGAACAATTTAATGTTTATGAGCGCTGAGAAACCTGCTTACAATTTCTGAACCATCCATGGTCTGTGTAGGTGAGTTATTAAATTTACCCCACTTATCGCTGTTCTGCATTTCTTAAATATACTCTATTGAGAATAAAACTCATTAATGATTGCTGGACATGCAAGCTTCGGGAGGATATGGGCCCACAAGAACCTAGATAACAAAGTGGAGGGAAGAAAAATGGAAATAATATGCCAATCCAAACCCATCTCAACTGGCAGTATCTTAGAAAAAAAGGTAGTCTTTAAGCTCTGTTAAAAGTTATTCTCTCAGCCTGCCTGTGTCCATGGCCAAGAAAATCCTTTCAGAAATGTTATTTCTGAAGTTAATTGCTCAAAACAGCCTAACATCTTCCTTCAGCACCAAACCTTGCATTCCTTCCTGCACAAGGAGCTGCCACATGCAAATAGCCACCCTGGACTGGCAGCAGGAATTTGTCCGAAAGTAACCTTTCTCCATTGTTTAATTCCCTTCTCATGTTAGTCTAATGGTGGGCTGCTTTACAGAGGCTGTCATGCAGCAGCTGTAACAAAGGAAAAGCTAAGCAAGGAAAGGAGTTTAGATGAATGAGTTTGCAAATATACATAAATACGTATATGCATATTCTTATGGATTATATGTATATGTTGAGGTTTTAGATGGGGTAGTACTGCAGACTGCTAATCTCAGAGACTTGAAGCCTTGTTCTCCCCTGGAAGCAAAGGAAGGTTTAATTTCCATGTAGGAAGAGATTGTCATAGGTGTTTTAACAGGTATTTGTACATCTTACTCTTTACTCCTCTCTGTTTTTCCCCATGTGCCTCATTCTGGGAAAGCTTCTGCAGAAAAGAAACCGCTAGCCTGAAGATGTAAGTGGGTTGGATTGAGATCACAAAGGAGAGAGAGGTCAGGAAGGCACTGGAAAGAGCTAAGCATTTATTTGTATGCTAGGCACAGGAGATAAGATATATTTGGGGAGGTGGGTAACATGACAAGCATACAGTGAGTAACTCCTCACCGCCCATGCATGCCATTTGCATACCATTTTTGCCTAGCCTATATTGCTTTCAAGTTGCTGTCTCTTCCAAAGCCATAGGTTGCCCAGTCTGCCTGCTGATGCTTGCTGCTCCATGCCTATGCACACCAGAAGGGGAAGGGAATATCTGCAGAGGCTGTGGTTTCCCCGGGGCTGGAAGGTACCAAAAGAGCAACTGGAACTTCAGCCACTTTTACACCTCTCAGACAGCTCTAGATCTGTTCTTTGAGACTTTCCCCCACTTCTAGCTCTCACCTACTTATCTCCTCACCATGGGGCCTCTGAAAGACACAAACAAGTCTCCCAGGAGCTGATAATGTGTAAGGGCCATTTTCAACATATGGGCAGAGGGAGAAACGAAGCCTACCCACACTCTGTGGAAATACCCCAGGCTCAGAGTCTCTTTTCCTCCTGGGGAAATGTACAAAGGATGTCTCCTAGGGAAGCAAAGGCTTCTAAACCTGTCCACTTGATTCTGCCATTTACCAAGAGAGCAGAAATGACTCAAAATATCTGAAGCAACCCACTAGCAGCTCTGTACAACTTGAAGAGCTTGTGCTGAGATGCTGTAAGTTTTGTTTGGCTGTAGCTGTCGTGGCATGGATGTATGTTTGTGTATGCACATTACCATACATGCACTGTATAGTAATTGAGCAGAGATGTGATGAGAAGTCCAGCAAAGAAGACTGGCAATCCATTCTTCTCATATCAGCAGGACCTTACATATCCACAGGGATGTTACAATGCCAGGCTACTGGCCCACCTGCAAGGCTGTCCATGCATATCCCTGGGAGCATTCCTGGTAATGGTGTAAAAGGACATTTTCACCCCCAGTTTTATTCTGAGGCATTTTTCAGTCAAAGATTAAAAACGCTTTGATCCTAGAAACACTGCCTGTCAATTGAAATTTGTGAAAAATGAAAATGAGAAAAGGATCATATTCCTAAGTTTACTGTTATGTTCATTCTTTTAAAGAAAATGGGGTTTTCCTAATGCTTTCTGAGGGGGAAGAGGAAGATCTGGAGTTAGTAGCAGTCCAATACCATATGTCTGGTAAGGGATTTGGTAAGAAGTTGAGGAACTCTGACGTAGCTGTGCTGTGACTGACTAAGAAGGACACTGCCTCTGCTTCACAAGGTTGGGAGGGTGAGTATGCATGGTATCCCTGTACTGCACAGCAGTGACTAGCTTATCTTCAGCATTCAGTCTTCAGGGTAGTGACTTACTGGGAAAGCTTTCATGCCCACCCCCCGCCCCTCTTCTTCTCTCTTTCCCTCACTGTTTTTCAACAAATGTGAAAGATGCTGATAAATACTGCAAGTGAATGATACAGTATTTACATGTTTACGCTCTCCTTCATTTGTGAATTTGTCTCAGCATTGTTAAAGACCAAGGATCATTCTTTTATTGCTTTTTCACACAACCATGCCTGAAGCCCAAATATTGATCAGGGTTATCTTCTCCTCTCTGTTAGCTCTTGCTGCTTCCAGCTGCTCAGGGATTTACACTGAACTTTCATTTACTTATGGAAGATTTATTCTGTGGTTTCGACTCTGTGGTTAATTCAGCAGAGGTAGCAGGAACACAGCCATGTTTTTAGTCAGCCTCCATGTACTAAAGAGCTGTATGCCTGGCTACTCTGCTTTACTACACTTCACACCTCTCTACCTGGTGACGGTAGTATTTACAGGTTTTCTTCTCCAGGAGAAGATGGCATGGAATTGAAGTTACAAAATCAATGAAAATGCTTAGGTAAAGACAACAGAAATATTTTCCACAGGAGTTTCCTTGTGATGTGTTTTACTGTGTTAATCCTTAACAGAAATACGTGGCTGTACTTTGTCCTGGATCCAAGCTATACCTTTCTAAGTTTTGCATCCACTAAATGTTTTCTGAGATAGTTACTGTTAGTTTGCAGTCATCTTTCCTTGAGGCAGAGAGCTATACAATGTTTTCCCCAAAGTAGTACCTGAAACTCCTGTTTTGAGTGCTATATCAGTGACTTAGGTGTTCCCACGTGTCAAGACACGTTTCACTTGCTTATGACTGACTGAAGATGTGAAGATTGGGTACAGCCTTGGCTTCGGTGACATGGTGGAATTCAGGATCCTGCATGGAAGAAGCAAAGCAGCAATCAGGACTAGAACCCTAAATTTCTTAACTTGCTTAACTTTGTGAGAGCTTAACTTTGGCCTCTTCAAGGACCTATTTGGAGGGATCACATCAGCTACAGATCTAGAAGAGAACGGGGCCAGGAGTTCAACATCACTTCCTCCAAGCTCAAGACTGATGAACCCCCATGAACAAGAAATCAAGCAAAGGAGGCAGGAGACCTGCATGGATGAGCAGGAAGCTCCCAGCAAATTTCAAATGGAAGAAAGAAATTTATAGGATGTGGAGAAAGGGACAGGCCATGTGGAAAGACTGTGGGTACATCTTCAGAGTACACAGGGATGTGACAAGGAAGGCCAAGGCCTGCTTGGAATTGAGACTGGCGAGGGATATCAAGAACAACAGGAAGGGTTTCTTAAGTATATCCACTGCAAAAGGAAGAATAGAGAAAATGTGGGTGCTGCTGCTGAATCAGATGTGTTTCCAGGTGTTGGAAGGCACAGAGAAGGAAGAATTATTGAATGCCTTCTTTGCTTCAGTCTTTACTTTTGAGAACAGCCCTCAGGAATCTCACACCTCAGGGGTAAGAGAAAAAGGTTGGAGAATGGAAGACCTGTTTGTAGAGGGTTGGGTTAGAGATGAGCTAGGCAGATTAACCACCTGTAAGTCTACAGACTTGAGGGGATGCACCGATATGGGCTGAGGGAGCTAGCAGATGTTGCTAAGCCAGTCTCCATTATCTTTGGAAAATCATGGAGTGGGAGAGATGTCCAATACCTGGAGAAAGGCCAATGATTCTCCCAAGCCAATGATCTTCAAAAAGGGCAAGAAGAAGGACCTGGGAAGCTACCAGCCAGTCAGCCTCACCTCGCTCCCTGGAAAGGTGATGGAACAGATCATTCTGGAGGTCATCACCAAACATGTAAAAGAAATTAAGTTCCTCCTTATTCAGCTTGTTTATCAACAACTTCAATGAAGGGATTGAATGAACCCTAAGCCAGTTTGCAGATGATATAGAAATGGGGGGAGTGGCTGGCACATCTGAAGGCTTTGCTGCCACTCAGAGGCACCTTCATGGGCTGGAGAGCTGGGCAAAGTGAAACCTAATGGGGTTCAACAAGGGCAAGAGTCCTGCACCTGGGGAGGAACAACCCCAGGCAGCAGCACAGGCTGGGGACTGACGTGCTGGAGAGCAGCTCTGTGCAGAAGGACCTGGGGGTCCTGGTGGACAACAAGCTGTCCATGAGCCAGTAGTGCCCTTGCAGCCAGGAGGGCCAGTGAAATCCTGGGGGACATCAGGAAGAGTGTGGCCAGTCGGTCAAGGGAGGTGATTGTCCCCCTCCACTCCAGTGAGGCACATCTGCACTGCTGTGTCCAGTTCGGGGCTCCTCAGTGCAAGAAAGACAAACAGCTACTGGAGAGGGTCCAGTGGAGAGTTGCCCAGATGATTTGGGGCCTGGAGCATCTCTCTTATGAGGGGAGACTGAAAGAGCTGGGCCTATTAAGTCTAGAGAAGACAGAGAGAGGATCTCAGCAATACATGTAAATATCTCCAAGGTGGGTGCCCAGAGGATGGTGCTAGACTCCTTTCAGTCATACCTTGCCATGGGGCTTGGAGTCAATAATCTCCAGAGGTCCTTTCCAACCCTAACTATTCCTTGATTCAGTGACATATAGTAACCAAGAGATTAGAGTAGGGGATCTTAACTGTCTCTGCTTTCATGTGATGGCCCCTCACTCCTTGATTTTATTGATTCTTTCTAAGTTAAAATGTGTATAAAGTCTCAAAAGGACTTGCATCATATTAAAAAAAAAGTGTTCAGGAAAAGTATTGTTGGAATTGTACTCGGTTCAAATGCATCACTCTCCAAGCTTGACCTGTAAGGAACTCACAGTTAATCCTCTTCTCCTGCAGTCAAACAGGTTTTAATATAGTCCTGGGGATTTATTAATCAATTTCCCATTCCATATCTTCAAGCATTTCTTCCACAAACAGTTGAATTTATTTCCACTCACCATTAGTTTATGTAATGTAAGAAAGTCTAGTCTGGTGAAATGGTAGGAAACTTGAACTCAATATAATGTTTATTCTGTAGACTGTCCTTCCTGCCATACAATATAGTGTATGCTACTTAACTGAATGATGAAAGTGTTTCTCTTCAAGAATTTAATGTTCTTTGTCTCATCTCTAGGAACATAAAATACAGAATTCAAATACATCTATGTAAAATATATATTTTGGGTTTTTTTCTGACTAACACTAGGCAAGCATGTAAAATTGAATCCTCCCAGCAACACACACACAAAACATTGTAGAGAGAATTGTGTTCGTGCTTAACAGTACTGTGTGTATATCAGCAATGAATACTATAGAAAACAGGATATGGAATAAAGATTATTATTTCTACAGGATACAGATCCAAAGTCCTCAAGATGTTATCATGGCACAGAGGAAAGTCCAAACAGGAGATTTCTGCTATTTCTTTAAATAGACATACACTGCAATTAAGAAGACAGTTGCACAGCTAGGTCCATTTATTCTGATCAACTTGACTTTCAAACATCTATTTTGTTATCTTGATACGGTACCTTTTTCTCCCCATCTGTGGGGGCTATTAGACCACATAGTGAGGTTAAATGGAACCCAACAGAACAGGCAAAAAAAATGTTGTAGGATCCTTGGAGAAATAGCTGATGCAGGGTGATATCCTATCTGGATGGAGGCAGGGTAGTCTTGCAAAGAGTATCACAAATTTACCAGGGTACTATGCAGTCATGGGACAGGGAGTACAGGGGTGTTGGTAGGAGGAAGGATGCTGAATTCTGCAAACTTTGCCAAAAGAGAAACGAAAGGAGAAATGGAAAACAGGATTCAGCAGCAAGCTAGGATAAGTTTGGAGAGAAGGTCATGGAGACTTAGTCATACCTACACAAAGATGTCCAAGCATCTGGTCTAAGCTTGGTAAGAAAATACAAGTTTTCCTCTCTGGTTATGTAAAAGCTACTTGTCAGAGCTCTTTGCCAACTTAGTTACACTTTGTCTAGAAGAAAATGCTCCCATGTAACTGCACTTATCCCTACCCCTAAGATGCCCAAGGAAGCCTTGAAGGCAATGGGACTATTCCCTTGACAGCTAAAGGGGTGCCTTCATAGGGATCTTGTCAGAAAATGACTAAAAACAGAGTGATGGTCAGGAACTAGTCAGTCAGAAGAGGCACCACTGAGTAACTAAAATGTCTCAGAGAGGGCTGCTATAACACAGACAAGGAGCCCCAAATAAACCTAGTATAGAAGTCCTGCCCTCTTTCCCTCCCCTGATGCCTCCCATGCAAATTCAAAATTATGCTTTCAAATTCAGGGGCAAAAGAGGGACATGACACCCAATTTTGAACATAACTGAGTGCTTCAACCTTTCATGAAAAAATAGCCAGCCACAAAAATGCTTGCTTTTTTTTTTTTTAGTTTTACACAAAGTATGCAAGTAAAACTACTGTCAAAAGAATGTTCCCCAGCATTTCCCTGATTTCTCCCCAGGGTCCTTAAATTTGCTGATGTTAAAAGAAAAACAAAGAACTACAAAAATGCACATGAGCACAATTCTATAAATAAAAAAGGGAGGAAAAATGAAAGCATTTCTTGTATTTTGAACCAGCCATTTGCTTACTCCCTCACTGCTCTGTGCTCAGAACATTAACAGAAGACTGATACTAGAAGGAGTCTTTCTATCACATTGAGTCTGACCTGAATTTCCTTTCTAAGGCCTGGGAAATAAAATCAGAGAGATTAAGATCTACTTTTTACCCTTATACTGGAAAACTTCAGTAGTAAAGGGCAAAATTTTTTCCAAGATAAACAAAAAATTTGGCTTAATTTTGTGTCTGGGTTATAAATACATTAGAAAGGGGAGAAATTAGTCATATGAGCATATAAATAATAGCTCAATTACATTCAAGAATATGTGGGTGGGTGTCCTGGGTGGAATAATTTGCTAAAGCAGCGATCTTCTTCCTTGCTTTTCCTCTTCCTCTTAATTTATTCCTCTTTCTGAATATGTTCTTCTTCTTTTTAACCTTTATTTATATCTTGCTTTTTGTTCTTTAATCTTGGTGATTTTTCTATAATGAGTCTATACACATTTTTCTTTAGGATTGGTATTTTCAATGGATACCAACACAGTGTAGAGTGCTTAAGTGTATACCTAGTCTCTGGTACACACTTCTATTTTTCTGATGTCAAGAAAATGTGTATCTAAAATCAAAGGAATGCTTAACAGTTCTGCTGTACAAGTCTCAGTATGGTTGTTTTCACCATATTACAGTACAGTACTGTACAACCTGCTGCAACATCAAAGACCCCTCCTTCCTTCTTGCTTTTTCTTACACATTTCTGCTCTTGCTTTTTGCTGCTTATTTTGATTTTGTTTTGATTTCACTTGAAACTGATGCTGACACGTAATAAAATTCTCCAGCATGTAGATTTCTGTCAAGCCTCCTGGCTGATCAAGGCTGTCCAGCTGATCAGCCTACTGATTCCGATGCAGGAACCAACCACTCTAGCTACACTGTTTCTTTTTGTGCAGCTTGGCAGCAGTGAGGAATCTAAGAATCAGTGTAACCATGCCTGGCTTCAGAGCAAGACTCAACACGGATCTGGAAGGACTAAACCACCTGAGACACGTGGTTCCTGCACCATACAGAGCAGTGAGCTGGAGCTGTGCGAGAGCATTCCTGAGATGTTTCACTGCCCATGCTTGCCTGCAAGGGAAACACTGGAGTTTGCTTGGGATTATGTCAGTCTCATACCTTCCTAGGTGATAATGAGGTACTGTGCGTTGTACATGTCTTTCTCTCAGGTTGCTTTTTCTGGTACCTGAGCAGATCATGACCTGACATTTATATGCACTCAGCTTGAAAACACTGTGTGACAGTATCAAAAACAAGAAAGTTGTAGCTGTGCTTTTATTTTAAATCTGGGATCTTGTGCCAGGTGTTAGGAAAACATTCAAAATACCACAATGTCAACAAAAATATTTTTCCCAACCTCAGTGGAGTTTTGTGTCTCTCACTGAAGGCAGGATTGGCCCTTTCACCTTCACCAGAAGCACAGGACTGGTAGCCCTTTCCTTACACACGCAGTTACACATGGAGAGGTTTCTAATCCAAAATATTAGAAGTAACTCCAAAGGTAGTTTTGCACAGCAGCAATTTCTCAGACCCTGGGAGCAAGGCTAAAAAGCTCCTGAATTAAGCCTGCCAGAGGAAAAAAAAAAGCAAGAGCTGACCAAAACCTGAGGACCTGGAAAAAAAAACTTCAGAAGTCTTTTTTTTTTTCTTTTGTAAGTTTCTTTCGAAAAAGTGTGAGTATTCTTAGCATCTTTTCAACCTGTTCTAGCATAGGAATATGTTCCTACTGCTCCTAATTTCCATATTTTGAGTGTCCTTCTTTCACTATTTAGAGCATTCCAAGTTTACAGCTAATTGTGGTTAAAAAAATCCTTTGGTAGATGGAACAGTATGAGATATGCTCCCATTTCCTGGCTCTTTTGAGGACAGTAACCCATGGCCAGGCAGGCTGTCTTAACTTCTCACTGAATGGTTCTACATGGTGGGGTGATGCACAGCAGCAAATCCTCTCCAGTGTCATTGGCAAAAAGTGGGACTGATGATACTGGGTCACTTCCCACAGGAAGGGCCTACAATTAAGAACATGGTGTTTATCTGACATGAATGGTTGGGAGATGATGTCATTGAAAATGCACTGCACCACCACACTAACACCTGCTATATCCGAAGTGGTCCCCATTTAGCATCTGCATTTCTGATGTGGATGCATTGTTCTGTCTGAGTATACTTGAGCTGTTTTAGGGAAGCATTCTGAGTGTTGCTGAGCAGAGATAGCACCACACACGGATATAAAAGCATTGTTAAAACAAGCTTTATATGGGATGTTCTGCCAAGTGGTTCCCTTCCCTTCCTCTTCTCATTTCCTTGTTCTCCTTTAGCCACTGGAGAATGGTAATCCTTTTATTCGCTTATGCATAAACTGGTGACTTTCCAGACCTGCCACAAAAGACATTTGACAAGATGACTTCTCTGGAAAGATGCAGCAGAAGGAGATGAAAATGCCTTTCCTGAGGATTTTAATACTGCTATGGTTGTACTGACAGAATATGGAGAACCTTGCACTGACAGCTGTAAATAAAAAGAAAAATACTACAGCTAATTTCATTCTTCCCTCTTACATAAACTTTTTTTTCAATATCTGTTTTTGACCTTTAGAAACAACACATGCACAATGTCTTGCTCATCCCAAGCAATAAGCTTTGATATTTTATTCTTAACACCCAAAAGAGCAGGCACACAACTATATCTAAATGGAGAAAGCATGGAGACACCTATGGACAGCAAAGTCACTGGTGGTTCCAAAAATTTCTCAGTTAAATATGAAAATGAAATATGAGTATGAAAATGAAAATCTAGGCCTTAGAAACCTGAGTCAGGATTTCCTCGTCTTGCAGGTATACCGGCTTAAATCCTTTTCCTTCACTCTTTCCTTCCAGCCAAGAATGTCTCTTTCTGTCTGTCTACCCACTGGTTGACTGCTGGACAGTCTGTCCCTGCAGGCCATTCCAGAGACTGTTGGCAGGGTGAGCAGGGATCATCACCTATTCTGATGCAGCTGGGCATTGCAGAGCAACATGCAAGAATACAGGGTCCCAGGGATGGCTCTAAATACTCACAGGAGACACCTGGATTCTTGTCCCTCCACCACAAACTATTTCTCTGCTTTACCTAACACAGTTAGTGTATAGAGGCTACTGTGATGTTAAAAGAATAGTTATATCATGGTGTTTTTAGGAGATGTGACTCCAAGGCTTGTCTTGTCGGAGTCCTTCTAGTTCCCTAACCCAGACACTGACACAGGGGATGAGCAGTGTCCCTAGAACACCAAATTTCAAAGCATTCCAGTCTGTAGATTGGGTTCTTCCTTCTTCTGCTGCTTCCCTTCCCTTCATTCTCTCCAACCATCCATTTTCCATGGCATAGCTTTCCTCTGCTTTCACATGGAATGAAACTCTGCTCTTGTCAAAGAGCAGTCAACATTCACCAAGGAAGACTGTTGAAAGCAGAGTTCCCCAGGTCAACTGGGAACTGCTCTAATTACCCCTAGTGTGACCCCACGCACCCCACGTGCATGTCACTACAATTCTCCTTAATTCCAGCAATCCCTCTCCATTGCCTGGGTGGAACCTTGCTGTATATGACAGAGCAAACTGTTCTGGTGACAACCACTCTTGAGCTCAGCTGCACTCATAACAGATGGTTGAAAGTGATTTTTCACTGTTACGTGCTTAAGCAATAGCGGTGGCATGAGTCTGGTGCTTTCCTCCTGCACCCACAGGGTCAGAACATCTCCATTTTGGTAAAATGTGGAGCAAAAGCATAGTTCTGACACCTGCCAGAAAAAAAAAAAAAAAAGAAAAACAAGAAAAGGAAACGAGCCCTTCAAAGTAAGGACAGTTCTTGGGCTGTTCTTAAAAAGGCCTGAAACTTGAAAACCACAAACTGCAGGTGAAAAGCTACTTTTTTATGATGTGGGATATTTCATTCCACACAGTGATTGCTTGGTGTGTTAATACATGAGTTTTGCATTTCCCAAAATGATAGGGGGGAGAGCAGTGCAGAAATCACACATTCCTTTTTTTTTTTTTTCTAGTGTCTCATTCGATCTTTTCAGCCCAGAATTCAAGGATAGGCCCTGGCCTTCACATAAAAGGTATACACCAGATGGTTTCATCAAAAGGAAAGTAGTGACTTCAGATTCAGTTTGAGAATTTTATTAAAACCATAGGTTTCTGTTCTATACAAAACTGAGGAGATTTAAAAAAGAAAAAGTATTAACGACATTGGAAACAGTGCAATGTAAGTGGCTTGTTGATAAAAATCTCTCAAAGCTATATACAGGATTAATACTACACAACTATATTAATGTAGAGACTGTTAGCAACTTTAGCAATATATACAAACTACTTTTACACTCATAAATATCTTATTTACAGCTAATAAATAACATTCAAAGCTAAATCATGTTTTCTTATGGAAAGAACCTTCATTATTTTGTATCCCAATTCTGAATGTGTTTGTATTTGATCCTGTATTAAGAGCTGTCCAGATACTTTGCTTCTGAAGAATTTATCTTTTAAGAGAAAATTGCAACAAAATGTGGAATCTATAGGGAATAAATCACTGTATTTATTTTTAGAGGTCTCAAATGCAGTGGCTCAATACTCAACCCCACCCTCAGTGACTCATCACATCTCTGCTGTAGTTTAATCAAATGTGAAATCAAATGTGAGCAAATTCAGAGCTATTAATATTCCAACATATTGCACTGTTTAAGACTTTTATCCCCAAATATACTAGCAGCTACAGTTGGAAATAAGAAACAAGTTGCGCACAAAAACACATACATTTTTTTTCTTTGCTTTTAAAATGGGATGATATTGGAGAAATCACCATCTCCATGCTGTCTTGCACATGCAGGAAAAGACTGCAACACCCAGCATCAACAGCTACCATTACACTTCTCCAAATGTCTACCTTCAAGCCCTTGTACCTCCCCAGCATTTTGTTTACTCTCTAGAAAGCTGAAAGAGGGTTACTGCACCTTTCAGCACACTAGAAAAAGTATGTTACTTAAAAATGGGGAAGCAGACTGCCTTCAGTATACCTATTTTTTTAAACTTGCAGCATGGCTAATTTGAGTGTTTTTCAGAGCACTCCTTCTTGTGGAGCACACAACCTGGCTGCTTTTAATTGGCTCAGCTCCTGTTTCATGCTGAATTCCACCTCATGGCAGAAAACTAGGCAGCTCCTCATAGTGTACCACAGCCAAGAAACAAACTGATGTGGATCACGGGCAGTCACAATTCCAGTACAGGGAAGTATGAGCATCCTTGTCAGCTATCAAGTGGATTCACTTGCACTGAAAACTGCATACAGCAGCCACACAGCTGCATGACTGACACTCAGTGTCCAAGAGCAGACAAACTGTGACAGTTTTGGCGTACATGACGCAAGCAAGCAGGGAGAGGGTGGAGGGTGGGGGGAAATATCTGTTTCCTGCATTTTCTGGTAGCTCAGTTCCTCTGCAGCTCCATTTTCACAGTGTTGAAGGCTAGACAGTTTCATTTGCAATAACTGAAAGCATAGATAAAATATTAAATGTCTGCATAAGACACTGGCATTGCTGCCTTCTCCTAGAGCTGTTATTTATTCCAGGGTAAGCGGCATAGAAGTATATAGCTTAACAGATCATACCTATTGCTAAGCAGCACTGGCATCTACCCCCAATTAAATACATTCATAACCACAAACTAAAAAATTCATCCCCATATTAAGTCAGTCCCTGACACCTTCTATTACTACACACAGCAAAGGTGTTTTTTTTTCTAATGGGAAACCTACTTATTTGCTAAACACACACTTGAAAAACAATGAACTCTCTCCACTGAACTGCCTGAAAATTCAATTTGCTAAGACACAAAAAAAATAGTTTCAAGTGACTCATGAAAAGAACAAAAAAACCCCACTAATCAAAAAAAACCCCAAAACCAAACAAAATAAAAACAGCAAGATAAAATAAAACCAAGTAGAGGGCTTTGTTTCTTTTCAATAAATATTAAAAAAATGCTATGTAGGATCGGATGTCAAGAAACCTTGTCACAAGGCACCATGATTAAGCAAAATTACCTATATCATTTCAGCACTTCAAACTTTGGCAAGTAGTTTTGCAGGTTTCTTTTGTTTTTAACTATTTGGATAATGTATCTTTATGGTTAGTAACTTCATATGCTGAGACTTTTTTACAAGAAGTCTCTAAAATAGCTAGGAATAGCAGGCAAAAATCCAGCAGCGGATAAATATTTCTATATATTTGGTTCTGAACATCCAGTCCACAGGGATGAACAGACTCTTCTCCTCTCCAGTGTGAAAAATCTTTGTTTTTGTCACTTAAGCAGATTCATGAGCAGAATTTTCTTTCGAGGCTCTCTTGGTACTGTGAAGAAAAAAGTAAAATATAAAGGCGATGAGGAAGATGCAAGATACTTGTTCCCTTCTATCTTATTTTTGAGAATTAAGATTTTAAAACTCCCTACTTAATGGGAAGATAAATTATGTGCTTAGGCTTCTCCCGGCTTCCGCTTGATTTTATGTCAGATACACACAGAGGTCTCAAGGCCTGTCCAGGTCATTGCCCCAGCATAACGGCCAGCACATGTGCATTTTTATGCAGAGCTAGATCTCAGTCCAGAAGTATCCCCATGAAACCATTCACACACAGTAATTGAACTAAAATAAATATAACCACTTCTCTATCTCAAACTTTAGTGGGTAAAGTCCAAAGCCTGTCCCCACATCTAATCTGGGTCAGGAAAATTATTGATAAAAATATTAAAGTGCACCAAAAGGCTATTAAACAAAGGCAGAATCTCTGATCTGTAGAGATAAAACTCTCAGGAATTCACTCACCTGATGGCTGCCATCAGAAAGCAGTGTTGCTAAGAAGAGCACCATCATATGCCTGCTCCATTCCTGTACCAACCTCCAAATCTGCTGCTGGCCAGTATGGAGGGAGGGCTCTGAGCTGACCCAGTGTGGAAGTTTGAATATTCTGCAGCTAAGGGTAAGTGCTGAGACAGAGACATGCTTTCCTCTTTGTGCTAGTGCCTTGTCTGCAACCCTCTCTAACAGTCCCTCATACCTAGCCAAGTGACTGTGAGAGGCAGTGACTAGCGCTTGCTTCTCACACATGCCAACAATCACACAAGGATGGTTAGTAGAAGAGCTAGCCAAGAGCTTTTAAGCTGCCAAAGTGGCCATAAGCAAACCTCTGGTTAGTCTGAGCTGTGATGCTTTTGAAGCCCTGAGAAGACTAGTGCACAAGTCAATTAAAGGGAAAGTTTAATTACCACTCAAGTGGTAATAAAATAATCTAAAACCAATAGCGGTTACTCATACCCTCCTCTCTTCCGGTTGACAGGCTGCTCCGAGCATTTCACAAATATTGCTGCCTCTTCTCCCTTACTGATACGTGAGGTGCCATCTCGAGAACAGAACACCACTCTGTGGAATAAGTATTAGAAAAATCACAAGACTGAGCCAAACACCCCTTTTTAATCTTAGAAAGAAGATTGGTGCTTGGAAACAGTCTTTATATTTTGTCACGTGGGGCAATGCTACTTTGCAGGCCTGTGAGAAAGTTATTTTTAAAGGAGAATTCTGTAACAAAAGAAATGCTGTGCAAGAACTGGTAAATGAATCATACATGGACATCAAAGCATAGCCATAATTTTCACTGATCCCTTGCAAAAAAATGTTCTTGAGGCTAAGATAGCAGAAGTTCTACCCCAAAGTCTCTCGGATCTTTATTTACACCAGCCTTTATGTGTTTTTTGTCAGGTGAATGAACTTGGAAGAAAGCCCATACTCCCTCACGTGTGCAAATGAAGTAGGTTGCAATTTCCAGAAAACATGAGCACTCGCTTTTCTATTTATCAGTACTTTCCCCACCCCTATATTTGTTCAGCTCTGATAACTGTTCTTTGATCAAGTGACTGACCTGTTTATTCAAAGGAGGAACTTATTATTATTTACTATACTATACATAGGACACACATACTCTGTTCTGGGCCCATGTTCTGCAAACAGATCTCATGTTTAGTGAATATGAGTATTTCAAAAGATTAATGTCGAAGCACTTCTGTTCAGGCTTTGATGTTTCAACATTCATGCATTCGCAATGTCCTGCAACAGTCACATGTTTCAGTTTTCACCCACCATTCAGGTATTTGACTCCTAACAATAACTAAGCAATAAATTCTTGTGCAAACACACTTTTGAAAGGATCTCTAAAAATCTCCATCTAAGCATGCTCTTTGTGACAAAAGCTATGCAAGAACCCAGCATGAAAAAGGAGGACAGAAATTGCAAACACAATCACTGATGCTGGCTCATGGAGCATAAGCTCTCCTGCATATTATAACATACCTTAAGTAGATACAATACTGGCATACAAATTAATTACATGGCAAGAAGACTACAAACTGCAGATCCCAGTGGAAGTAAATGACTGAACTTAGATGACAGAAATGGTGGTTTGATACCACTGGAGCCCTGATTATCATTAATGCTGCATCCATTTGTAACTGCTTAACATGCTTGTCCCAGTCTGTGAGATACCAAAAATCAGGAAGCCCTGTCCATTAGAACTAATATAGCTTATAACAATCAAAACAAGTTACTTTTTCTGAGTTTCCCCTGACTTCATTCTGATTCTCTGGATGTCAAATGTAAAAGGAGTCCACCAGTCTGACCAGCTGAAGAAGGTGTCTTTTTCCCACTGCAGCTTCACCATAAACAGGTCTCCAATATCCACTTCTGTGTAAATCAGGAAGGAGAAGGTCTTGTTTGAGGAGACTTCAGGCCTGTGGGGAGGAGAATAAGAAAACAAACAAACAAAACCACCTGAAATTCTTGGACAGACAAAGAAAATTAAGGAGCAATATAACCTGGAATTTTTGTACTCCAGAGAAGGAAGCAAAAATGCCTCTACCTTTTGTAGAGGCAAAAGGAAACATCCTTCTATAGCAAGGCTGGTAAAATCCTGGGACAGTCTGCCAGGCAAGGGTTGTCCTCGCCTGTGCTGGTGACTCTCAGAAAAGCCAGACAACCACCACCCATAACCAGTTTACATTCCTCAGAGCAGAAAACAGGCTTTGGTGTTTTCCAGTTCCCTTCCCTGCCAGCCTGTGCGTAGGGATGAACACACAAACTTCCGTTTATTTGCAGTGCTGTGAAAGCAAATCCCAAGTCTCCCTTAGCTTCTGCACTGAGACCTTCAGATGCATAAGTCCACTTTTAAGAAGATTTAACATGGTATAAAGATACTGAGAAGAAAATAAGAAAGCACTGGAAACACTCTTATTAAGCTGTGTCACAGGTCAGACTGTGTTTCCATATTTCAGATGTCTCATCAAGAAGAGCTCCTGTAGGATTTGGTTCATTAGTTTCCATGCAACTCCTTGATTAAGGACAAGAGCAGATTCTGGGACCCCATAAGATTAGTGAAGCTGAAGCCAGTACATGTTTTTCAGTAGAGATTTTAACAAATTTAGACAAACTCAACAGTACTTTGCAGATGTTTCTGTAGCTACTCACAGTGTGAAGCCAATGTTCTCACTCTTGTCTAGAGTGCCATAGAGAGAGATCAGGAATGGCTGATTTGTCTTGGTCATGTTAGTCTTTCCAAAGAAATGAATCTTGACCTGGTAATGAAAGACTGAAAGAATACAAAAGAGAATGCCATTAGGAAAACTCAATCACCAAAGAGACAGCTGATGACAAAACCACCCTGCCTCACCTTCGAAAATCCTAGGCTGGAATTTGCCAACTTCACTAAAATGAGTTTATTTCCCTGCAGGTATCCAGGGAACTATTTTTTTGCAAGAATGTAAATATTAGCAAGCAAGGCAATCACCATTAAAGAACACCTTTGCAGATATTGCAGCTAAACTTTGCACTCAAGCTGCCACTATAATAATACCAGAGTATGCAGTATCACCTTCAAACCTGCTATTTAACATCTAAGACTTGATATACTTGACTTGAAACAAGTGAGCTGTGCCCTTCTCTTACAGGAGGCTTGGTAAAAGGAAAAAAAAAAAAAACAAAAAACACCAAAAACCAAAAACAACCCACTGACACTGCAGGTTAAGCATCAAATGCCAACAGAACACTAGTCATGCAGTTGCTCTAACAGTGCATGAATGTGTGCTTTGATTGCTGGTCCATCTCACAATGCACACTGTAAGAATACCATAGGGTGCAGGCAAAGCTAAGGAGGAAAATAAAGTAGTAAAATCCAACATTATTTTCCTAGCTGTGAGGAAAATATACTCCTCCCAGTTTTCTCTGGCTTCATCATTCTTGGACTTCCCACAGCAGCAACTAGAATCAAGAAGATCTGAAGATCTGTGATATTTTAATGAGGGCTGGTGCTCCTCTAGCAAGTGGACTACCAAAGCCACAAATCTGATGCTTGCATATCTTTAATGCTCACCAGACTGAGTTCTGCTGATTATTTCCCCAGCAGAAAGAAATAATCATTCAGAAGAAAAACACTGGAAAAGTTCCAAGTGATCGGGCAGCAGAAGTCATCTAACTTTTACTACTTACAAACTTGTTACAAAATACCTTTCTTTTTGCACTCTACCCTACACCTTGAGTAAGACAACACTTTTCTATGAGACTTGCATTCAGTGGCAAACTACAGGCCAGCTTCACCCCTGCTCACCACAGGCGCCAAAGCAGCAATATTCTCATCAGCAGCACATGCCCATCATGACACAAAACTGAGCACAAGTCCCAGTACTGCTCACCAGTAAGCAAGGAGTACCTACCTTTATAGGGCATCTGAGCACGGGTTTTCAGATACATTTTAGTGTTTCTCTTTGTTCTCACTCTGTTGACCTTGTAACCCAAATTGTTGCAGCGGTTCTTGCGGCAACTCAGGCAGAGGCCCTTCTCAAAGGCCTCCTTTGTGTTGCAGCGGTAGGCCATGCTTGGCTTTTCTTCATTGAGGAGAGAGTCAATGAAGAGGTGGATGGATCGTTCATGGGAGCATTTCACCAGCTGATCCACATCTTGAAAGAATGAAAATGTGTAATATGTACACACGTGTGCATATAATGATATTAATCCCTAAGCAGTGCTGACAACAAGCATGATCCACTATGGCAGAACTGGGCTTTACAGGATGACTTTTAAAAGCATTTGAAAGAACATATTCCCATGCCTCTCAGAGCTCTTTCCTTGCAAGATACCTTGCAGGGCTACTCAGGTTTCCCTCAGAATACTACACTGTTTGTTTCAGAGCAACCTCACCTCCAAGCCCTTTCTCAGCAATCAGACGCAGTGCTTCTCCCAAATTGCAACCTGGCTGGAAACCTCCACCATTGGGATAAATATCAATGTGTCCAACAGGCTTCTGGATCCCAATACTGCGGTCTGGAGAGCCTCGGGTGTAGGTGTGTAGGACATCCACAAACTCAGCATCATCCGGGGAGAGGCGAGTGAGTTCATCAGCATACTCAAAGGTAGGACCAGCAGGATCCAGCCCTTTATGGGTCAAACCGCAAAGAAAAACTGGTATTATTGTCTGCCAAAGATACTGACATTGATAACAAATGCCAAACTCAGCTGCCACATTGATCTAGAATATTGAGTTTTCCTGCCGACATTACAGATGGATCACTTAAATATCGTGAATGTATACAGGAGAATTAAATGCACTACCTCAAAATGTTGTCACTTTAAAAAATAAAATTTTAAAAAAATTTAAATTTTAAAAAATAAAAGTGAATGCAAACACATGGAAGGAAGCCCAGCTAACTTTCTCAGAGCTGTAGCATTTCCAGTGGATGGGAGAAACAAGCTCTTAAGTATTTTCTCAATGTCTTCCTTTCTTGTCAAGAACTGTAGAACTTGTATCTGAAGTGTCTGAAGTATGGAAAAGTCTTGCTGACAATTCCATGCCAGGGGGACAAGTGGAAAACAAATGAGGGCTTCACTGTTCTACATACCTAAGGGGAAGGGGATTACTAGGGTAAACTGTCAAGCTGCAGAAACACTAACATAAAAAAAAACCCAGAGCTATTTTGCCAGTGAACAAATACTATCTCCTGTTCAGACAACTACCCGAGAGTTGGCTGAAGGGACACATCTCTTCTGCAGCCCTCAGCTGGGGACAGGCACCTGAGCTGCTCACCCACTGTTAGCTCCACTTGGTCTGAGTTGCCTCCCTCTCAGCTATGAGGGCTTCAGGGGTCACATTACATTGTTCCCTGTGCTCTTCCCAGGGAACGGTTCATCCTCAGCACCAAGAGCAACTGTGGAGGAATAACAGAGGGCTACTGATGTGTCAGTGATTTGGCATCCTCAGTGAAAGCAGCAAAGCTGCAACTTAGAAAAAGGAAGATCAGAGGGACTAGTGCTTTGACCTCCTGACTTTAATCTGCCACCTCTCTGCACCTGACCTTTCCAGATGTGACTGCTGCCTAGCCCACCTCTCAGCATGCCTGTGGATCTGGGATCACAGCCAGGCTCAGGTGAAAGAGTAAAGAGTGCCAGGAGCTAGGCTCCCTTCTGAATGGTGCTCCCAAGCTCTCCCAGCAACAAAGACAACACAGATGAGCAACTTTCTTAGCCTCATTTGCTGATGCAGGCAATTCCTTTGTCAATGAGATAAGTGCTAGTGGCTCAGTTCTCCAGGTGCTGGGTTGTAAACCAGCCCCAGAGTGGCCATGCACTCTGCCTTGTCTAGCAGATTTCTCAGGCTCCAAAAATCACCTTAAACACATCTTAGCAGACATAGCAACAGGGAAAATATATGCCTTCCCCAAATGCTCACAGTATTATATCCAGCCTAGAATATTCCTTGAGACTGTTATGATAACCGGAAGAGATCCAATGTGGATTATTACAAAGTTTATCTGCCCAGTCTCCCTTTGAGCCCATATAAACCTCTTGCATCTACATCATCCCATGGCAAAGAGTTCTGCAGGTACTAAACTTGCCGCAGCAGAATTTACTTCCTGTTCTGTTTCAAGGACTCCATCAGCTGCAAGGAATGACTGCCTGGATAAAGAAAACCCACTGAATTTCTTATGCTGCAAAAGATACTGTGACCTTTGCCAGCCATGGTTTGGTCAGTTCCCACCACAACCGCCCAGACTACTTCTTTATCAGGGCCTACTCACTCATTTCTTGTAAAAAAGGGTTTTTGCACTCACCATCCTTGTTGTTATTTTCTGAATATTTTTCCAGTTCTACCCCAGAAATATTGGCCTTGTTGTTCCATTAAATCATGAATACATAACCAAAGTATTGCCAGCAAGCAACAATTATTCTGGTGATTTTTCAGTGGAACATAATATTTCAGTACGGAAGAGATGCAACTCTCCACTCTACAGTCACAGGTTTTCTTACCTGTAATTCTGTTCACCTTCTTTTTGGTCAGATTCCCAGCAATCCCAGCAGCATGGGCACCTAGACTGTATCCCAGCAAGTGGAGATTGTTGAGAGGATAATTGAATTGCTCCTGCAGAAGAGGACAATTTCTTTAAAGTTCAAAACCAAACACAAAAACCATAAGAAGACACAAAATAAAATGCTTTGTTAATACTGGGATTTTTGTTTGAGCCATGAATAACAGAAGAAACACTATACAGTTATCATAATTTTGTGCCATTGTAAATTTCTTGATCTAACTAATTCATGGCTAAAATCAAAACTGAGAGTAATGCAAAATAAAGGACAGAACACAGGGCTGTTTATTTCATAAAGGTTTTCAGCCACCCTCTCCTCACCAATTTCTGGATCTCCTAAGGCAGAGCACATTTCCAATTCCCAAGGACTGGCTTCTGTATAACATATACAGGAACCTGGCTTTCATAACTACCTCTCATAGAGCCCTCAGAAATACTCTGGGCCCACAGGACCCCACATACCACAAGGTAAAGTCTCTGGAATGCAGTACAAAAGGCGTCTGAGTAGGAGATAGCCAGTAGACCAAAGCTGGAATTTTACCAGTCCAGCGAAACTACTCTCTTGCAAGAGTTTAACTCCATCTACCCAACAGGAGTTGACTAACATAGATGCATCATTGCTGTTTTGTCTCCTATTACATTACATAGAATATGACATGTGTCCCCATGTCTTACCTCCATCCAGTCAATAAACATAGCAACATCCTTTCCCACCAGCCTGGTGTATGCAGCTGACACCGGATAGTGCTGCTGAGCTCGAACTAGCCAGTCCACAACAATGACGTTTGAGTCAGGTTCCCTCTTGTACAGAGCATCCACCAGCTTCGGGACCCAACTTTCATACATCCCTGTCACCTGTTGGTTTTGGTGATTTTAATTAAAATAGGATATCTATTAATATATCTGTGAGACGCTTCTGCACAGTTTATCGGAAGTGCAGCTAAAAGGGAGATTCCTCCCACTTTGTCTTACCGTCCACCCGTGGATCACCACAAAGGTTTTACTGGTATGATTGAAGTTGCACTGTGCCAGGCTGTTCACGTGCCCAGGAACCAGGTAGCAGACATCCTCATCGGGCTCTGCAGGCGTCCGTAAGGAAAACTTGCTCTCAATTCCCTCAAAATTGTTTTTGCCTTCTTCTGTAAGAGCACAAAAAACATACAGCAGTGTTTTAGGAGTACTAGGACAAAGTCAGAAGGCACAGGTGCAGTGTTGGAGAGATATCTGGAACAGTCAAGAAATGGGATGGGTGGTATTAATTTCCTACAGCACTCAATGGACACACAACAGCCATGTAAAGAGGTAATCAAAGGGTGAAAATTGCTCCCCTTCCAAAGTCCTGCTAAAACAGTAAGAATCTGCTGAGCTGTCAGAGAAGTATGAATACATTTTGAGAGTCAGTATTTTCCCCATTACATTAAGCAGGAAACCTCTTAAGTATCACAAGTGTACAGAAAACTGCATATGACAGTCACAGAGAGTCATCCAGGAAAGCAGAGCGTTACTACCATACTATTACATATTTTGGTAGTGTATCTTCCACATTACCTCACCAATAATCACTGCCTAACAAGGCCTTTTATAATTCCGTTCAGTTGCAATGCATTAAAAGTTGTGAAGTCACCACTGTTTTACAAAGTACTAGTTGTAAGTTTTGACCAACAAGCAGCAGGTGAGGAGATCAGACACCCATCAGAGACACTGAACTAGCAAACCAACAGTCTGTTTTGGAGTACATTTTCAGGTCATCTGATAACCTACAGAAAAATAAGCTGCCGAAAAATATCTTCCTCTGCCTAAAGCAGAGGGAAGGAGGGTGGGGAAGGAGGTGCTGATCTTGTACTGGTGGTAACAAAGTATGTCATGGCCTGCAAAGATCACTCCCTCCAACTTCCAACTTCAGAATTTAGGTACTCCTTTTCCTGCCAAGACAGAGAAGTGACTTTAGGCTTCATATTCACCATTTCCTCTGGGAAGAAACTTAAATGTCTCCTCTTTTTATGTCTGATTCAACTCCTAAATGCTTCTATGTACAGCACACCGTGTAATTAACTTTTCAAAACCCAGCCCCCAGTTTGGCAACTTTAGTTAGGCAAATATTGATTGCCCGTTTTTCAAGTGCAGCTGAACTTAGGCCAGCTCTGTCCTGCTCAGCATTGTCCTTCCCGGCATCAAGACCACCAACCCCTCACAAACTCCTAAACACACATTAATGAATGGCTCCAAGGCACCATAGAGAACACAAATGGACAAGATAAGGATGCTAGGCATGCAAAACAGATTTCCACTCCCTTTTCCCACTGCAAAAGAGGTTTTCTATGATAATTGGCAGATTTGCATTTCCTGCATAAAGTTGTGCTGCATTGCTCAGGTGATAACTAACAATTCATTTTTTTCCAAAACAGTTTTTCTGGTCTTCTCATTCAAGCTACCATACACAACATGGCACTGACTCACGCCTGACCTCATCTCAGGGAGCTCTAAAAAGTCTGGGATGTTCTTGCTGTGCTTGGAGGGTCACAAGAAATCAGGGTCTAACCTCCCTCATCAAATCTAAAACCAGCACAGAGCCTTGCAACAAATGCTTATGTGGTAGTCTCAGAGAAACTTGTCAGCCCTAATCAATGGCTTAAAATTGCCCAAGTTCAGCAGGATTTCTCACCTGTCAAAGCACAAGCAGGAAAGCAAGAACTGTTCACTGAACAGAGGCACTACTCAGCTTTAGGTTTTGACCTTGACTGTGCTAGGCCGGCTAGCTAATCCAGGATAATTACACTGAGGGCCCCCTTCCTGCCTCCTTCCTCCTAAAGAAAGGTGTTTTTCATAGACCTTACCCGTCCTTCTACCAGTACAAGCATTCACATAATGGTAAATATAACATTTTACCCATTAATGAAAGATAAATTTACCAAACTAACCAAATGCTTGTACTTTTTCTCTATTTCTGCATATTCAAAATTTCTTTTTGTCACCAACTGACAGTATAAAAGACTTTTTTTGGAAAAAATATTTACACCTATATTATTTACTTTTTAGCCAGAAAAAGAAAAGTCCCAAAGGCTGGTCGGTTAAATATCAGCTATAACTTTTTACTCTGCTATGAATCACTAAAACCTTGAAAGGAACAAGAACAGCTTTCAATTTTAAGGCATACAATGCTAGGACTTTCAATTATGTATATTCCCTCCTAGTATAGGAAGACAAAAAAGAATAGTCCACCTGCTCACTAGTTAATAGTGCTTCCTTTCATACCTAGATATCATTTCCCTTCTGGATTAAACTTATCTGATAATCATCCAAAATCTAAATTACATTGATATCCTGTCTTGTAGTGTGTTTTCAATTACAAACACATGCTAGAATTTGCATGTAAGTCCAGACCACAGCTCTTTTGAAAACAAGCTCATAGGAAATTTACAATTCAAAGTGTACTACACTTAAGGGTACACTTGGAAAAGTGCACAAAGCTTAGAAAGATTGCAGTACAGTGGCACCTGCCACTGAAGACGTGCTAAGTGCTTCACACATATTTGCATGTTTGAATCTAAAAATCTTTGATGGGGATTCAAGAACAGAAAATCACTGAGATACAGTCACCACCAAGAAAGAAGCAGCTGCAAAGCAACGGCCCATGAGTTAGGGAAATGGCAAGCAGCCACTTTTCTCATTTAACTATGGTGTATGAGGATTAGAAAGTCAGAAGAAATTACTGTTATCATCTTATGCACAAAAAGTGTCATGTTATCTTATGTCCACATATGGTCAGTTCCCAGCAGGCAAGATACCCTTTGGATAAGGGAAGTGTGTGTGTAGTGGAGTTTATTACAGACTTCTTCACGGTGTACTCATCAAGAAGCTTTCCTCAGAATGTGCCTGAGTTTGGCTTTGCAAATTCTATACAGCTCTGAGCAGAAGATATCTTGTCTACACCTTATGTTGTGCTGCACACATGCTGCAGTGCCACCTCACATCCCAGCTTCTGCACAATACAGGAACGCACAGTCTGTAGACACTCACCACACAGACCAACACCCGCATGTACCATGCTTTAAACCTGGAGCAGAGAAGTTCAGCATATCACTTTAGAAAACAAGCATTTCCCACTTCTGCTTTCATACCTCATTGTATTTCTTGGTCAATTAAAAAAATTATTCAGAACCAAACTTTGTCATTCATAGACTTGCCACAAACCTTTTCCTCAGAGATTTAAAACGAGAAGTCTCCTTGAATCATGTCCTGAGCCAGTAAACCTCATTCTTACAGTTTACACAAAGAAGTGCAAAGACAGCCAATGTACACAGTCACCACAGTTTAGTTAAGATGTTTTAACTCAAGTTAATTAAACCACAGAAAACCCCAAAATAGGTAGTTTTCAGCGCGTTCTGAAAGGTGAACAGAAATTTATCTGAATTAAGATTGCATTTTTCATAATGTAGATACAGAAATTAGATATCAAGAAATACACATACATCCATGTTGAGATACTGAAGTGGCTTTTTATGAAAAGAATGCAAGCCCCATTTCTAAACAAGGCCTTTGAATAAAACAGACTGGAAGTAAACACACACAGACAAAAAAGAAATCCATGCTTTTGCTAAAAACTACACTTTCCCAGACATAGTTCAGCAAAGGTACAAAGGCATGTGTTGTGTATTGCCAAAGCTTCCAGGCACAGAGTTACAAATACAAGCACCTGTTGCAAAATAAAGTTTTCTGTCTATGCTATGTGCTTACAGTTAGCATCACCTACAAAGGGATTGAGGGAACTGAAGCAGAATAAGAATTAAATTACCAATTCCAGATGGAAGCTGGTTTTTCAGGCTACATCGCCACAACTTCACCATTTTGTCATGCTGTACAAAGTCTTCTGATGCTTTTCTTACATTCCTACTTGCACAGTATGAGTTTCCATATTTAAAAAAGAAAATTAAAAGCTGTCCTGCGCAGCAAGGTATTGAAAACCTCACAGAACTCAAAGAAAGTGGGGGTGGGGGGGAAGCTTACAAACTGCAAGTCAGTAGTTTTGATTTTCCTGTCCAAAGTTTGTGACACTTTGGACTTGTAAAATTCCGTTCAGTTAGGGACTCCTATAAATTATCAATTTTGAAAGCATCCCACTGACTTTAGGCATCTTGACACACCAATCAAGAGAATTCAGTCTCAAGTTTCTTTCACAGGAGGCCCAGGACAACTTGGCTTGATTGTGAAACTGTTTACCACTGGTCAGCTGGGTGGAGAATGTGAGTCTTGAGGAAGTAACAACATTTGGAATATTAATCAAAAGCTAATCTACCTACATCACACAGGTTGCCAAAATATGATAATAATGCATTTGCCAGAATGAGTGCACCTAAGCTATGGTTTTAAAAATGGAATCTTTGATAAACAACAATTTCCTAGCATTATGCACTCAGAAATGGAAATAGTGTTAGATAGGTGCAAAGATCCTTAGAAAGTATACTGCTGGACTCTGTCTTCTATAGCCCACAGAGACCTGCATGCACACACATGCACAGCAGCAAACATCTGCACATAACATCAAACATTTACTAGCTGTAGTTAACTGGGTTAAATCTTCCCTTAGCCAACAATCAGCATTAGGAACACTCATTAATCAGTTGTACTGAATTCCTAAGAGTTCTGAAGCAAACTCACAGTCAGCTGCAGTAAAGGGCCTATATCACAGAAACGGTAATAATTTATTTTGACGTACACTACAAACTGAAAGCCTACTACTGTGTGTTGCAATCCCAGGAAACCTACCTCACGAGTCAGGTTAGTGTTTAACCTTGCTGCAAAAATATTACAACTTCACGTTTATTATGTATTCCTCAATGGCAGAGCCCTGAGAGTACGTTCTGCTTCACTTCCCAGGTGGAGCCAATGGAAAGAGCAACACCTTTGGAAAGCTACTGGGCACAAGTTCAGAAGCTAAGTAAGAACCTCCCAGCTCAAGTTTTGCAGCTGGCAAACTGCTGTTCTCTCACTGCACACAGGGGTGCCCACCCCTCTCCGAGGCACTCCCTGACAAATCTTTACTCAGCTGCAGCTGGGACACTCACAACTCAATCCAGCAGATATCCAGACATCGATCAGTCCCTCTGGAATATCTGCAATTAGCTGAAGACAAAATGCAACCACTGTCAGTAATACAGAGGTAAGGATGCATGAGAAAGTCCTATCATGCAAGTACTCCTAAAAGTTTGCTGGAATCTCCTCTGTGCAGGAGTGCTAGTGATCATGCTAATCTCCAGCACAACTTGAGGCCCGAGAGCCTCACCTCTGTGCCTTCTCAGAGACACATTGTTTCTCAAAAGGCCATGCTACAGTTGCCCTGGTATGTCTATCCCAAACATAAACCATAGAAAAAGCCAGCAGCTCACATCACACAACAGTGTAAATATGCTGGCTCTGTATTTACACTGGTAAAATAAGGATCTGAATGTATTTCTAGCAATGTTTTTATCTTTTCTGGGAATACCAATGCTTTCTTCACCTAAAAAATCTTTTACTATGTTGTTCTTTAAATACTCTAGATTCTTGGAGGGCTGGATCATGTGTTTTCTATGGTTTCAAAAAGCTTTTTACTGTGGTGTGCATGGAAAAGCATGGAACTAAAGGCTTGAATTGCTTTAGGAGGAGCACACAACCTGCTTTCATATAACAATTCCTAAGAAGAAATAATGAAATCATTGGTAGGTCTGTGGCAAATCAGTTCCTGCAGGGATGAAAGTTTTCTCTGGGAAGACAGTTATTTTACTCTATAGAACTTGGATACTGTGATGAAAACTGGTTTTGATTGTCTCTGATGGCACAAGATTGGATTCAAAGCTAGAATACATTTCTTTTGCTATACCCTAGCACCCCATCCTCTTACTTTTGAATACTTCCCTTCAGCTTCCTTATACACAAAGAAGTAACAAAGGCACCCACAGCAGAAAAAAAAATGACAGTTTATATATTCCAGTTTAGGACCACAAAGCAGCTGTAGGAGCTACAGCCACCCTTTCTTCTAAGGCCAGAAACTTTCAAAGATAGATACTATGTGTGGGAGATCAGGGTAAGAAAACAAGCCTGTGACAGGGCACTGCTAACAATATTTTAAGAGCTTTTTTTAAGCTTGAGGAGTAGTGGTCTCCTAAAGCTAGTTGATTTGTTCATAACAGCTTCAATTACATTGTGATGAATTGAGAGAGCATTAGTAAAAATCTAGTACAATTTGCACATAGCTTGGACAGGATGTCTATGCACAAATGCAGGTACAACCAGCAGTGCAAATAGCCATAAGTGAACACAGAGGGAGTAAATCACTCTGTTCACTTTTCCCCTAGTGGATCCTGCTCATTACAGGCTTAATTACATCTCGAACACATTACCACGATAACGATGAAACTCAGCCTTGCCTTGTCTAGGATCAAGAACCGTACGAAGCTGGTATGCTGGGATGGATGAGTCCCACAGAGCAGGAAGACGAGGGACCTTACCGTGTTGCTAATGCTGTGCAAATCCCTTGCTGGGGGCAAGGGACTCTCAGATGCCACCTTGTCTCTGGGAAAAAAAAACACATCCCAAACCTCAACAGGTCGCGCCACCAGCCCGGCAGGTTGTGCCTGAGTTTCGGCTGGGGAACAGGCTCCAGGTCTCTCCTAACAGGATGGAAGTTCCCCCCAGTGTCGCTCTCCAGCGCCTTCCAAGCCCGCTCCACGACACCTGGGTCCCGCAGCATCCCAAACTCCTCGGGATAGCTTCACAAAGGAAAGATTGCAAACTCCCCTTTCCCGCCACGCCGGCAGCGCCTCCCCCAAGCCCCCCTTTTCCCAAAAGCAACAGGCAGGGCCGGCAGCTCCCGGCAGGGCCGGCAGCTCCCGCAGCTCCCGTGTCCCGTGCGCGCTCCGGGCGCCGTCCCGGCCCCCGTCCCGGGACTCACCGCCGAGAGCAGCCACCCAGCGCAGGCAGAGGCACACGGCGGCCAGGAATGCCTTCCTCCACATCTCACCTCCTGCCGCGGGCACCAGTTTCGGCGCGAAAAGAAAAAAAAAAAAAAGTTTAAAAAATGTAAAAGTAAGTAAGTTTTTCTTTGAAAACTTACGATAACTAAAACAGAAGTGCGGCGCCTAAGCGCAGCGAGGGACAGAGGGGCCCGGGAGCGCTCAGCACCGCCGGCACTGCCCGCCCGCCCTTATGTCCCGGGCAGTATGCAAATACGCGAATAAATATGCAAATATGCAAACGATCCTGCGCGCCCATTGGGCGAGCGCAGAGGGGCGGGGCGGGGCCGGCGCTGCCGGGGCCGGGCGGGGCGCGGGGGGGGCTCGGCGCTCGCGCGGGGCGCCCCACGGGGCGCGGGATGGAGCGGAATGGGACGGGATGGGACGGGATGGGACGGGATGGGACGGCACGGCCCCGGCTGGGCATGGCGTGCACAGAGCCCTCGGCTCCCACAGCCCTCCCAGAGCCCTCTGGCCAGCCCTGTCCCCGCAGCCAGGATGCGGCCCCGGCGTATCACCCCCTAGGTCCTTCCTGCCTGTGTGGACCTAGCTCTGCTATGCCTCTGGTGGGGTCTTCCTTCCCATTCCTGTTTTTGCACCAGTAACCAGCAGCTAACTGCATTTTCTGTACAAGGGGCCTTCTGCCGTTCCCTTGGAAAATCTTTGCCAAGACCTTGTTTTGCTAGCACTCGAGGGGATACAAGTTTTGAGAAAAAATTAATTCACTGGAGATTGCATCTGTGCTCCTGAGAAATAAAAAATGGATTCCTTGAGCTCTTCACCTCCCTCTGTCCTCCTCTCAGAAATGTGGTTTGCAATGAGATCTGCGTTGGCAGCCACTGGGTGAAAGATCAGTTATGTAAGGACATTAATTTAATAACAATACCAGTTTTCGTTTCATTGTGCGGTTTGTTGCCAAAGGCGCAGCTTCATAAAGAAGCTTATTACACAGGGAATGAGGACTCCCTGGGTTTTGCAATGTGAAGCAAATGGGATTCACTTTAAGGGTAACAGATCTTTCTCACAGACACCTTAGGAGACTAAAACATATCTGATTTATATTAGTGAGATTGTTCAATAAGAGATTGCTGAAGTGTAGAAGTAGTACTGGGTCACCTTTCCAACTTTAGGTTCCACTAAAAGACCAGTAAGATCTGTAAGTGAGAATACATTTTCCCCCAAGACACTAGAGTTTCCTCCATTAGCAATGCCTATTTATATCCAGAAGGCATCAGAAGAATTTAGTGAGGGTACAAACTGTTCATGCTTAGACTTTTTGAGACAACTGAGTGGCAGGAAGAGGAGGGGGCTAACACAGTGGGTGAGGCAGGGAGAGAGGCTGGGAGTCCGAATAGGGGACTGGAGATGAAGAGGCAGGAAAGACCAGCCTTCTTCCCCAGAGGATGGTGGTGATGTGAGCAGGGAAAAATACGATTTGTGCTGCAGCTTGCTAAGTACTGAGCATATCCTCTGACACACAGTGTTTGAGACCCTCTTGTCAAAACAATAGCAAGAACTTTTTCATGTCTTTCTTTTCCCCAAGTGTGAACTAAACAATGCATTTGGTTGAAACTCTATAGCACAATTTCCTCCTTAGAAATCAGCCTGACTCTATCTCGAGTCAGACATGCTTCCTAGAAAATTTCATTCCCTGATGGCAGCATAAGGCCAACTAAAAGAACAAACACTTTGAGGCAGGCTGCTGTTAGGGGGACTGTCAGGTCCCCCGGCATCACAGGTGATGCTACCTACCCATCAGAGCAAAACAGAATATGAAGTCTTCTCATATGCACAACTACATCCATGCCTACTGCAGGAAAAACAAAAACAAAAACAGCTTACAATATTACACAGTTAGTGTCGTTTTAACTGCTTATAGGATCAGGTAGAAAGGAGCAGTGTGGCAATGCTTAACACACCAGCCCTGGACAGATTGCTGGCTCTGTCTGTAAATCCACGGGCTGTAATCAGATTTAGAGTTAACTCCCAATACAGTTTGTGAAACCCATCAATAGCAAGGGCAGGCAACAGATTTACACAGAATGAAATCTAATTTGTTACACTGAAAAGGCTTGTTTGCATAAATTTTTCTTCATGCCCATGCCTCACTTTAAGACATAGTTGCATATTTAAGAAAGGGCTATGCAAAGTGTCCAACAAATTACAAAAAAAAAAAAAAAAAAAAAAAAAAAAAAAAAAAAAAAAAAGAGACAAAGAAAAAAAAGAAAAAAAAAGAAAAAAAAGGAAAAAAAAGGAAGGAAGATTACAAACAAAATGCTAAAAAAGCCCTTTCAAGTGATGAAAGATGGGGGAAGGGAATAATTCATAATTCTAGTTTCTTGGATCTTGAACAAATTGCCTAAGTCTGTTGTAATGTTGTAAACGCAGATGTAAAATAATCTGAAATAGATGGGATACAGCACATTTTCCAACATTTAATCACCTTTCTTCCCTTGCAGATAATCATGATTAGATGGGAAAAAAGCTTCATGGAATCAACTCAAGGTGCTTCAGTGCAGTCATTAACTGGACTTGAGTTCCTCTTCCTCTGTGAAATACATAATCCCAGATGGGAAAGCAAAGCTCCGTCTGTAAAAACAGAGCCTGATTTATAGTATTCATGGACTCTAAAGTGGGTAGAAGGTACAACAGAGAGAGCTAAAATACATTGCTTCTAATAAGGACTGGGGAAAGCCTGGACAGTGAAGAGAGAAGTTGCATAACTAGACTGGTACTTGAACCCACAGACCATGTAGAAGGTTAAAGTAGAAGCAAGCCCAAAAGTGTCTCCAACACAACATGGGCAGCATTGCGGTGCAGCGGCGCTAAACTCCCAGCAAACTCACTGGCCTCACACAACAACAAGCAAGAGAAGAACCAACCAGAAAATTTCATTTCCACGACAATGCTCCAAAGACAGTTTGAGGCACAGTGAGAAGGGAAGGGGGCTGACACAACAAGACACTTTGAATGTTTTTGTAATGCTTTAACATAAAAGCGTGTATAACTGAGGGTGAGAAGTCTTCCAACAAAAGTATGTGCTTAGAAACAAACAGAAATCATTCTGGTCTCCTACTGACTAGGAAATACAAGTAAGAAGACTTTTTTTTTTTTCTGTAAATATTTGAATCTTTTATTTCCCCACCCCGAAGAAAAATAGTGAAAATAAAGCCAAAACCTCAGCATAAGCTTCCAGATTATTTCTGTACTAGTAAGTTCAAAGAAACAAATAAAAAAAGGATCCTTTTCTCCTACTTTTATTTTGTTCAAAGAAATCAGTGAAATGGTTTTTTTAAATGTATTTTTTCTGAAAATTAGCCTGTTTGAGAATAAAAAAATTACTTTTCCCTGCTTGTTTCAATAACAACTAACTGAGCTAGTGTTACTTTACATTCAGCAAGTCCTCTTATCCTGAGCCTCTTTGCTTCAAGTAAGGAGCAACACAGCATCAAGACACCCAGGGGCTTGAGGGTGACTGTTGAGCCTGTCCCACCTACACTCATCAGCAGGTCCTTTTTGTGGCTCAGTATTTGCCTGCTTTTCCTCACTGGCAGTGAGCAGAGACCACTGGTACCTTTCAGTAGGGGCAGGGACAGCCCAGTGACAGGCAGGAGTGCCAGCAGGTGAGAGCTACAGTTGCGCTGAAGCCTGTGTGTGGTGGTTATCCTGAATCTCCCTAAATGGGCAGATGGGAAAGGTGGCAGTGGGAACAACCTGGATATCTGCTTAGGAACATAATACGTGTGCTTTCACTAGCACCTGTCAGTACATGGAAGAGACCAGCTGAAGGCATAGAAATACAGGAGCTATGCAGCAGCTGCAGCTCTGACTGCAATAGACAGGACACCTGTTCCTCCTGCTAACTTTTCTGTTCTGCAGAGAGGTTCTTCCAGTCTTTGGCATCACATAGGAAACAAGAGGAGGCTTGTGTAAAACAGCCTTTAGCTGTTATGTCTTGCCATATTTGTCCGTAATATTGCTGTGATATCACTTGCTGTTCTGTTCCCAGGTTGCCTTATCTCAGAGACAAGGTCCTCTCACTGATTAGCACAAGGATTCATTTCTCTTCATCCCACTCCAGTGCACTATGAAATCTACTAATTCCTTTTAAAAAAATAGAGATATGGAATAGAGCAGGATGCCTTGCTCTGGTAGTGAGTTGTGGATCCAGCTCTGGAGTAACCTCGCACTGTGATTTTCTCAACTGCTCTTTAATTAATTATCACACTAATTGCAGTGCCTGCCAAAGTCAGCTAGCTGTCTTGCCAGACACATCTTTCAAAATGCAATGCTGAGGGAGAGACATTCCAGCACCCTATTTGGGGTGGCGTGTAGGGGAGTGTAGTCCAGCTCCCCTATTCATTGGCCATGGGGCTGGTGTTCTGCCCAGCTGTGGTCTCCTCTCGCTGTTCCTCACGTGGCTCCCAAGTCCTGCCTGCAGTAGGTTAAAGATGACGTTGTCTGAAACTTTTGTGAGGTTACGAAAATGTGCGAGGGCATGGGGGAGAAGGAGAGAGAGAAGAGATTTTGCCTGACTAAAAGTGCTCAGTACTAGCAGTGCTCAGGTAAGGGCAGAAGTGCTTCTGTAAGGGCAGAAGCAAGTTCCTGCATTTTGCCAGCAGTGTGCCTAGTGAAGAGACTTCAGCATCCCCTTTTCTCTCATGTTCTTCTCCTGCAATTTGCTACATCTATATCTCTAACCCTGGGAAGAGAGCCTTCTCACTCAAGTCCCAGCCTGGCAGTCTGTGTTCCTGCTTGCCAAGGGGAGAGCGAGTAGGATTAGAGAGCAATGCACAGCAACACCACCGTGGGAAAATGAATCTGTCATTTCCATCGCAAGGAATGTATCAGGGAAGAGAATCCACTTCTCTGGTCTCTGGGCTATCCAATGAGGGAGAGAATAATTGCAGGCTCTCTGCTCTTCCTTTATTTCACTCTATAAGGGTGACAGATGGTGTGTGGTGCAGCCAAGGCGGGATTCCAGCTTGTATCGCCTTTAGTAGCTTGCAACTTACTGAGAACAGATTCATCCTTGGGCTGACATTTCCATCTCAGCCCAAAGGGGATTTGTTTTAATTTTCATTTAAAGCTTCGGCTGACTTAGCATTGCCTCTCTGGAATTTTGCAACTGGTAAGTAAAAACGCCCTCTTGGCCCAACACTCCTGCTGTGGACATCCAAATCCAGTGCTCATGGAGTGAGGGGTGTGCTCCCCAAAGAACAGTTCAGCCCTCCTGCAAAGTACACTCATGCAGTGCCTCCAGGAACTACAGAGAAATCCTGCAGTGATTTTGTGCTCCTAGCCTTTATAGGTATCAATTTTGCTTCTCATGGAGGTTTAAAAAATTTCAAGCAAACCTGAGCTCAGTTAGTGATTTGCCTTCAAACTATGACCAGAAAACAGGCTGAGTTTACATACACACAGTAAAATTTCCCTGTCTGATCTATTCTATTTGCCATAAGTACGCAAACGAGAAATAGTATTTATTTCCTCTACTTCTTTCATTGCATTACTTCACTATATTGACAAGTATGCTGACATTTTCAGGAACACATGTAGCTGTGATCACTGCCCCAGAGATACTCCTGCCAAAACTAAGACGTGGCAACAAAGAGGAGACACAAAGAAGAGGAGAAGGGGAGAGGAAGGACAAGGGCTGCAGCAATAAGATCTCACTATTCATCCATCAACTCCAAACACAATGCAAACTATGGGAGAAACCTGAAAAATCACATTTTCCCTGGGGACCTTTTTTTCAGAGACAGTTTGTGAGGGAAGTACATTCACTTGGCCTTCAGGGCACCAAATGATGCCCTGAAATGATGATTGTCATCTAGAGCCACAAATCTGGCAAAGCTTTTTTTCAGTTTTTAAAGTTGCAAAGTGCTCAGTTTGTCACATTTGCTGCGCAAGTCACGTGCCTGTCATTGAAGACATGGCCACATAACACACCATAGAAAAGGCATGTTTCCGGCTCCTGCTGGAGTCCAGGGGCACCAGCTCTGCATACCAAGGGCAGCCTTGAAAGCAGGAAGTACAGCCAGTCCACTTCAGGGTCCTCTTCAGCAGCCAGAGCAGACACAGAGCAGATGGAAACTTGGCTGATTTGATGGTCTCTGACACCACCTTCCTCCTGACTCACTGTGCTGTGCCTCAGCACTCCCGTGGGATCCTAGCAGGCAGCAGAGGGGATCCGGGTGAGAGTAAACCACTCTCTGCAGCCCCTAAGGCTATGTGTAAGCATTTTAACAGGAGAGTGAGAAGTTGAGGCATCAAAGACTGAAAAGGCTTGCGCCAAGGCTGTGTACAAAGTGAGGTGCACAAAGAAACCCAAAGCACAGACTGCCCTCAGCAGGGCAGGCCCTCCACTTAATGTCCTTCCTAAGGGATGTAAAACCAGGAGAAAAAAAAACAATGGAAAAGAAGGAAAAGAATTTTCTGCCTCCATCTCCTCTGGAAGACACAGATATCAGACTCCACCACTACCTTAATCTCCTCCACACTCCCATCTCCCAAAGAATCTTGGGTAATTTTTGTTTTCCCATATAGTGGTAAAAAATTAGTCCATGTGTGTTTATGCACAAGTCTGCAGTGGTGCAGATGGTGGGACATCAAACAAAAATGGTTATTCTTATACACCTTCCTGTTTTCCTACTATGGCAGCCACCTGACAAAATGCCCCTGTGTTCAAAGTTATAAAGAAGCCATTCAAGGGATCACTAAAAGGCTTAGAAATCTCCAAGGATCAGACTCCAGGCATGAATTAGGTAATGGTCACATTAGCAGAGCCTGTTTTTCCAAGGCAGCTGATAACATTGTAACTACCAAACTGTGACATAAATTTGCCCCGGGAAACAAGCAAAATAGCTCTGTGGGTTGTTTCAAATTACTTATCCTTCGGGAATTTTAAGAATTCCTGTTAAATAATAAGGGACATGTGAACTTGATTTTCAAACTGTCTGATGCGATGAGAACTCTGGGAATGCAGCTCTTTTAATTTATTGGTTCCTCTGTTATTGTTATTGTTTCTTCCTCAAATTTTCCAGTGTTAGGATTTAAAGTTGTTCACATCCTTAGGTATTATTTTATATTGGTGTAAGAACTGAGGCTTCCAGTCCATTGCACGCAGAAACATAAAAATGCATTTTTCAACCTCAGGCAAACAAAAAGAATTTTTTTTTACCTAAAACTCGTGGGTAAATAAAATCACATGAAGCTCCCAGTGAACACAGTGAGGGGACATGGACAACTGAGGTGGGGCTATGGAAGTAGTGAAAACTCACTTTGACTCAGTAGGAAGGTCCCAGGAATGTGTCTGCTTTGCTGTTGGAAGTGAACCCTCGCACCAGCCACTCACCAGCCCCCCCAGACCAAAGCTGAGCTTTTGCAGGGCACAGGAGCACACCAGAGGTTAGGTGCTGCCTCAGCCAACACAGCCACAGTGCACCAAGGCCTGTGTGCTGGAGCTAGGCTTTTCCTCTCCAATGAAAAGAGATTATTAACTCTCCACTGCTGATTATTATGTTCCTCCAAGCACTTTCCTGAGGCTTTCCTGAGGCCACTTTGATGTAAACCTGACAAAATTTTCTTTTGAACAAAATTTCCCACAGACTACCAAACAGCCTCAGCCTTCTTGGTGCTCAGTCTTACTGCTCAGCTCCCATTGGATGCCTTAACTTGCCTCCAGTCCAGGACCAAAGAAGTACTTTCCCATCCAGGAGCTGTAACACAGATTTTTATGCAAAAGGCACTTTCTATTTCTTCCACATGCTCACATTGCTCCTAACAGAGGTGGCTTTTTCCAAGGAAATCTGCATTTACCAGTCACTCTGGAGATGCTTGGCTGCTTGACCCTTATGCACTCTGAAGGCCAAAATCAGGACTCTCTTCAGTAGCAGTCTTGACCTAGATGTGATACTGAGTTCAGCTCTTGGAAATGTCACTAAACCTACGCTAAGTGCTGCTGCAGAAAACGTGATGAAAGGCTGGGAATGGGACGACACTGCCCCTTCCCACTGGAGAGACTGCCTATCTTGTGGTGATCCACCACAAGGAGAAGCAGAGGTGCATGCAACTGTAGGCATATCCTGTGGTTTTCTAGAAGTCCTATGGTTGAAGTGTGGGGTTGAACTGACAGGCCTGAGGACAAACTACAGAAACTACAAACAGCAGATAGAATGAATACTACTGAGTCTAGCTTAAAAACTGCTAGGCTTTCTTTGTTTTGTTTCAAAGGACAAATGCTAGGATATTTTTTTATTTGCCTTCTGGTCTTTAAAGTTTAACATTCTCAACATCAAACCCTCCTTTGTGGCCATGAAGGCTAAATATTTACTCATCTGTAATGCAAGCTTTGAGTTGTAAGCAATTGCGGGACTGGAAGGAGAGTCTTACATAAACTACCTGCTTCTATAAAATATGCCCTCATTCCTGAAAGATTCAACCCCTTTTAGGACTAGTGAACAGTTCATAAGCTGCCACTGATTTTCTCTTGTTTGCTAATCTCTCTCTTTTATCATTTATTTATGTTGATGAGCAAATTAGTGGAAAGCCACTCACATACTCCTTCAGTAGTTCATATCTGAGTATTGTGGTTGTCATCTCAGCCAAGCAGAGTTGGATTTTTTTAAATTGTTGTATTTATGCCTGTATTTCTTTTCCTTGATGATCTTGAGAGAAAAGAAAAAAAAGAGAAAAAAAAAGAGAAAAAAAAAGAAAAAAAAAAATAAAAAAAAAAAAGCCTGAAAGGAGCTTCCATTAGTGAACATAGTAAAACCAGTTCCTAAATAAAGTTTTCCTTTCACAAGGGAGATCTTAAAAAATTCTTTCCTTGTGTTTTAGGGGCATTACAGGACTTTGATTAGAGGGAAAAAGTACCCTGTGAGTTGCTTTGCAAGCAATTGAAGAGGACAGTCCTCCACTGTTTGGTTCTGGGCTGTCACCTTTATTCCTTCCCAAGATAAAGAAGAGACAGACAACAGAGCAAACAAAGCTAATGGATTAAGGCAAATTTGGGGCTGATTAGGCATGGTAAAGGAAGGGCTCAGTGCTCCATGGATAATTCCCGATGAAACAGCTGCAGGCTTCTCTTTTGAGGCAGAAGTAGAGCTCAGCAAAGTATTTTCAGCCTAAATAGTTTGTGGCTTTGAAAAGTTAGGCTATGACTCAATCACGGTATTTTCCACTTTTGGGTTGAATTAACTAAATTGGTCAAGATTAAAAAGTAATTCCATCCAACCTTTTTGTTTTGACAATTTTAAAGCAAAACAAAGTTTTTTAAAAATTTCTGGGTTTTAATCTCCTTTTAAAATTGTTTTTAAAGAGTAAAAATGGAAATTGCCACCCAGCCCTTGAAATTAAATTTGAATAATGATTTTTTTTTACTTTATTTTATTTTATTTTATGTTATTTTATTTTATTTTACTGATCACTGGTGTTTTTAATAAGTATTTGTGTTTGGAATTAGGCAGGAATGTCAATTTTTTTTTTCCTTTCTAATTGTCATTTTTCTGAAGTAACAAAAAAATTGTAGCATTTTTTATGTATTTTTTATCAAAAAAAGAAACATCTATCCCCAAAAAGTAATTTTCACAGTTTTATAATATCAGCATAAATTTTAAAATTCTGGAAACAGACTCTGAATATGCAAATACATGAAAAATATAAATGATAATTTTATAATTTGGCATCTGTGTAATTGTTGCAGTTGCTGTCTGTGAAAAAGTATTTTCTTCTGGAATAACACACTAAATACCATTTAAGTCAGCTCTAATTAGCTACTAGTAACTTTGCAATATGTGGCAAAGAAGGTTTCCTTACAGTGAAACAAGACCTTTTACGATATGGCTTTTTTCCTGGCCAGACTGCCCTCCTTCTACACCTGTGATGGCTTTACGTGTGCGTCTTTACAAAGTCTGGTCTCTCCTTGAAGAGGAATTACTGATTATCCCAATAGGGTTTGCCAGGGAACAGGCTCACTCCTCCCAGGCCAGCCTGTGGGTAGGTTTTGGTACTGTTGAAGCACAGGGCTGGGAGCATGGATTGACTCGAGCAGGGAACAGTAGTAGTTTCCTACTGGGGGCCTGCTGAAATATGTCGTGTGTGTTTCTGTGCCTGGTTACTCCTTCTGCTGCACTTGCTGATGCTCAGTGAGAAATGCCCTTCCCTAGTTTTTTTACCACAGCTGGATGCAGACATAGAGAACAAGAGACTTACAGCAATGATATATTTCCTCACTACCTGTCACCCAATGGTCACAGCATGCATTGTGGAAGGTAAGTATTCAAAAGCTCTGTAGGCTGGGCTGCCCCAGGAACAGGAGAAAGAAAACAGTCTGGAGGAAAAGACTCTCGCATCCTGGAACTGCAAGTGAAATTTATAAGGACAGTTCCCTCGGAGCTTACGGCCTTCAGGATCACATGAAGCCTGTGAAATAGCTGATGAATCCAGTGTGTCTAGGATTTCCTTAGTGTCAGACAGCTAACTAGTGTTAGTCAAGTAGAGGGATGTACCTGCCAGACTTCCTCATGGCACCTATTCTAGAGGCAAAATTTTGGACTGTACATAGGGTGGTATAGCCCAGTCCATCCATCAGCCCCTGCTGTTTACAGCACTCCTGTAACATCCAACCCAAAATTCAGAGTCCCGAGGTGCATATGCCAACCCTTGTGAAATGTGCCATGAAAAAAGAGATTCTGAAGTTCCAGTAACTCCAACCCTACAAAAGATAGAGCAGATTCATGCAGATGGTTGCCACTTTCTATGTAAATAATTCTTGCAACATCTGTACACCACAAAAGTGGTTTCCCATCTACCTAACAGGAATTCAAGTAGGATAAATTCACTAGCTTTGTGTGTAATGGCTGCACAAGCTGGAAAGATGTCTCATCTTTTAAAACATTCCAGATACGTGGTCAAACCAGGGGACATGAAAAAATATTTGTTTCTTGCTAAATTTAAAAATCCTCCTGAGAATAAAAATATATACATTGTAAATTCAGTTTTTGAGTTCTTCCTCATGTGACAAAGCCTTCTTTAATCTGTTCTCATAGAGGTCTCTATTGCAGGAATACACCCCTTTTTCTAATCTTTTCTTGTGCTGATCACTTTTTTCTGGCCCATTCTCACTTAAGAACATCCTTCTCTTTCAACACAGTAAAGCCAAACTTGTGCTTAAGGGTCCTTGCACTTGGGTAAACCATCTTAGTAAATAACTGCATAATAACCCAAGAGGAGAATCAGGCCTATTCCCCTCTAGCCTGGAACTTGCTTAAACCCCAGTCTGATGTTTTGTTCCAAGACCTTACACCATCCTTTCTCTATCTACACCCACATTCATTGGAAAATTAACCTCTTCCCCAAGGATAGAAAAGGGCTATCTCAGTCCCTTGGGAGTCCAGTCACGACCTTTTTAAAAGTTAGAGGCCTTTTCTGCATGACACAATACCCTGGAGAGAGTACACAGTTGGAATTGCATGAACTGTGCTTGCACTGCAGTCAGCCTTGCCAAGTGATAGCTAAATGTAACTCAACATCCACTGCAGATGAATATCTACATCCTGCAAACACCCTCTCTCTGTGGTGAACCTGGGAACTGGTGCAGCTTTGGAGACAAGTATTTGAGGCAAGCCTGATGAAGACATACAGACTGAAAAACCCCATTTTAAAACTACTCTTTGAGTACAGCTGCAGCATGTTCTCACCACCTTCTGAGACTTCTCATTAATTTCTTGGGTCTGGGCATTTTGATTGTCTCCAGTGTTTGTATCTGTTTCCACATAGGCTTATGGGGGCAATTCACTTGGTTATCAGATACCTTCCCTGTGAAACCTCATCATGAGTTTCAAGGAGGGCCTTCAAAGTGCTTCCTGCTCTTACGCAGAAATGTCCTGATCCAGCACAGACTTACTACAGCAAAGCATTTCTGTGTATCCTGACTGGAAGCACATCAACCTTGTAAGACTTTGGTTGACTGAAGACCACCCAGTGAGGTCTGAGAATTAAGCAGAAAACCTGTCTGAGTATCATGTCTTGCATGTTTGCACCCCTCTTCCCCCACAGAAGGCCAGTACTCAGCACTTTAAGCCCCTCCAAGCCCCGAAATGCCATGGCAAGCAGCCAGCACTGCAGCCCTTCCCACCCACATGGTCAGCTCTGCAAACCCCGAGAGAGTCAACGGAACAAGTCTCTGGGAGAAAGATGACTCTGCTGCTATCCCTCCACCTACTCAAGTCCCTACCACCGACTTTTGGCAGTTGCCTTCTAAATTTTTCCCTTGCTTCTTGTCCCTCAAGAATATAACTCAACCCCCAGAAAGTCAAACACAAGCTCTAATTCAGTGAGAGGAACATTCCAGTTGTTTTTCTTAGATTACACACAGGATTTGATGAACTGGAAAACAAAGCAATTTTAGGGCCTCATCCAAATCAGAGTTCTCCCACTGTACTCTTCTGTGTGAAATTGGATGTCAAGACACAGATCTCATACTGAGAGATGAGAGGTTTCACAGTTTCTTAGGGGAACCCTTGAGACACATTTATTTCTAAGCTGGGCACCTAAATTCATCAACTATTATGGACGAACTCCACATCACTACACAGTATCAAAAGCAAACAGGCCATTAAGGAAGGAACTGTCTGCAGGAAAAGCATGGAAACTCCTGTATATTCCAGGCTGGGTGTTCCAACATGAGTGTTACAAGGACATGCAGCTCTGGAAAATCTGTTTCTGATTTTCCATACTCTCAACAAGGAGCTCAAGAGCATTTCTATTATACCAGGTAAGAGCAGGGGAAATACTGAGAAATTAAAAAATAGTTTGCATCCCCAATACATGCATCATTAGCTACAAAAGATAAAGGAGGAACCCTCTTAGCAGCTACTGACAAGACAGCAAGTTAAAGGTAAAGGGGGTGCAGGAATTTCCATAAGTCTGTATCATAAGCAGTGAAATGTGAAATGTGAAATGTGAAAGAACAAAAATTTTCAGACTGAAGACCATCATTGTGCTACAGAAGTATCCAGACTGTTTTGAAAATTCAGGAAAGAACAGCATGAATTGGTTAATTTTGCAATAGGACATAAACTCCTACCATTCATCCCTAGTGTACAGTTAGGAAAAAGACAGTATTACACGAGTTACGAAACATATTGCTAGTCCTGATCTATTTTAAATTTTCTTCAATATTGCTTAAATTAAATGCAAGCTAAGAAGTTCGGAAATATTTCTTAATATGTTTTTGCCTCAGGAAGGTCATCTGCTGCAGGAGAATTTATTCCAATGGGGTTGATCGTACCTAACACAAACAGTGTTAGAACAATTTACCATTTTACATCCTGTAGTTCTCTTTCAGCCATCAGGTTCTCACTATAACCAAATTGACCCTAGACAACTTACTATACTGTGGATAAAACAAAGTTTAAGTCTTGAAGCTACTTCAAGCAAGCAATCCTTATCCTAAAGCAAGTAATCCCAAATCATACCTTCAGTTCAGGTATGTTCAATATTGAGATTGTAAAATTCTCTGGAGTAATTCTGTATCACATCTTTCATCAGAGGCATCCCCTGCAGGCCTTGGTCATGGGCATTTCAGGCCTGCAGGAACAGATGTGGCTTTTCAGTAAATACTGGGTATTACTTTTTTTGTGAGGTGTTGAAGAATTTGTGGCCCTCAGGAACTGAAATACATTCATACAGTCCTAAAGAGGTGCTGAAAGACTATATGACATGACCCTGGAAGATCATGGATAGGATCCTGGAAGAAGAAAGGATAGCATAGGGCAAATCTTAATTTCAAACTTAATCTGAAAGACCTCGGTCACTAAAACCGCTGACACATAATGTTCATTATGGACAAAAGATCTTGTACCACTTTCTCGCACTCTGGGACCACAAACAATATCAAAAGAGGTGAAACACTTTGCTATGCCTCAGTTTCCTCCCTTGGGTCTTTCATCTGCCAAACTCTGTGGGAGTCACATTGAGATCCACAGGACTACACAGCTGAGGTTCTTGGCCAATTGGTATTTCTAGGAGAAGAGCAATCACAAGCATATTCAATGTGCATTGTTGCACTGCTCTGAAAACACACAGCTCCTTGCCAAACACAGCCATGGCAACTCCCTACCAAGAGCTAACATGGCCTTAGTAGGACTTACTCCTGCACTGGACAAGAAAACCCTTGAAAACCAGTTCAAAGAAACTCCATTGCTCGTGTCATGATTTGATAAGAGATTGGTCTCTGGTTTTGTGCTCCAGAAAACTAGACTTCATGGACATTGAAAAACTCTTTCACTACGTGTCTAGCATGTGAAAATAGTAGAGAGAGGACCCTGGTCTCAGGCAGCCCCTCCAAGTTCCAGCATGGCGCAACCAGCAGCATCTGGCACAACTCAGGTGAATGCCAGTGTGTGGTAACAGGCTATAAATGGAAGAAAAGATTTCTGGAATTCATTGACTAGAGGTACAAAAAAGCCTTAAAGCCCTTCCATGTGTTATATCCTGACCAGCTTCTTCTTTCTTCTAATGAAGAAACATCCATTAGCTGCAAATGCAATAGTCACAGAGTCTTTCGGGGACACACACAATGTTAAAACAATTTGTCATTTTGTATCCTTTTCTGCTCCTGGGTGGGTTGGTTTTTTTAAACTTTCAGGGCTCAAGAGAGGTCCTAAGGAGCTGTGTATCCTGGACACATCAAAGAGCAGAACAGGCTCCCAGCCAAGTCTGAGGAGGAGACACCATGTGTTTTGTGCTGCTGCTGCTGCCTCAGAAGGACTCTCTTAATCAAAGGAATAGGCCTGTCCACAGCAGACTGACCAGTGAGATTTCAAGCCAAGACCAGTATGGCCACAGATGGAGGAGCTGGATTCCCTAACTGCAGACAAAAAAAATGGGCGTGACATAAAAATATGGAAATCATGAGCCATGGGGGCTAATTTCCTCATAAGTCTTCCAATGTCAGAGGACAATATGCAAGAAAAAAACAATCATATATATCAAATGGCTAGCTACCAAAGCTGTACCCTGTGGTCAATAGTCTGTGAATCCTGTGGGCCCACAGGTACCACACCAGATCTGCCTATTTTGAGTGGAGAGTTTGGACACTTTTGGACCATCTAAAATGTTGCTGGGTACATGTGTTTAGGAATCTGAATCACCCTCAAATTTTCTTTGAGATTCTGCAGCCAAAAATGGTAAAGTGACTACGTAAGAAGATAGTCTGAATCCACTCAGGAGAACATCCCACAGCTTGTCATACATCACTTTCTGAGAAGAATAGACTCCATTGCTTTGCCACAATTTAAAAATAAATCATGGAAATGTAATGTAAGTAGGCTCCCTAGAAATTATATACAATGGAATCAAAAATCTTTCAATTCACAGTGAACATCACCTGATGCTAATTATATTCATAACTCAGGAATCTTCATTCTGGAACAAAGGAATATAATAAAACAAACTGAAAGGTATTTGATATGGAAATGTATCCTCCATGCCTTGCTCTTGCTGCACAGCTGATATTCAGGGGCCAAAATCATCACCTCTAGTCAGCAATTTGAGGCAACAGGTAGAACATATAACTTTTCAGGTATGGATGAATATAAAAAGGTCCTAAAATCACTGTCTGTGTCCTCAGGAGCTCCTGATGGGGTGTTTACCACACAGCTGAGGTTCCCCTGCCAGATAAGTCATACTCCTACACCATGAAGAGCAAGAGTGGCATCTCACCAGGATAGGTCGAGGATCCCAGTGGCACAGGAGAGACTAAGTAAGATCTGTTTCATTAGAGCTATTTGAACTCCTGAAAGAGCAGACATGCACCCCAGCAAGCCATTCCTAATCAGAAAATAGGGACAGCAGGTAGTAGGAGAAGATCACTGTAGAGTAAGGAATGGCCTGTTTGCCTTTGCCACAAGCAGATTGCATGATATGCAATCAATATTCCATATTTGTGTCAGATGCCATGCACAGTTCGGAAAATAGTGGTCTACCTGCTGCACAAACAAAGGCAGAGTCATCCTGAGTACTGGAGCTAGAGCACTGGCATATGGTGCTGTGCAGTGCTCCAGAGCCAAGCTGCTCAGCATTTCTGTGCACTGTCCTCTGGCAGCAGGTGAACCCCACAGTCTCCCCTCAGCATGCTCAGAGCATAACATATGAGCAGGTGCAATGTGCATGTCCCAACCTGCTATGTGATGACACAGAAATGGGTGGATAAAGGTTGTTCCTAGACCTCCACTTCCGTGAGCCAGCATGAACAGCAAGATGTTTAGCTCCTTGCTTGAGACAGGTGTCCAGGGTGATCTTGGGAATGTCACATAGCCTATCCATTTCAGCAGTCCTCTCATAAACAGAACAAGGATATGTCTTCTGCTCATAAATCTAATCTGGTGGTGCTGAGCATGCTGGGTCCTCCACGAGACTCCTTGCCCACAAAGAAATAAGAGACACTGAAGTTTACCCTGAAGTCGTGTATGTGTCTGTATAATTTTTTCCTGGATGCAAGACAACATTGAAAGCAGTTCGCATTTTGACTTCCAATTGCCTTTGTGCTGCTTGCCTTTCTCCTCATACACCACCCCTCTCCCAGGAGCCTGTAGGGAGTCATCTCCTGTGATGACACCATAGCCATCCCCAGCCTGCCAAGCTGTCTTTTCTGGAGTGCTGATTCTCAGCAAACCTGCATTTGCAGTACCAGGAACTTTCAACATCCACTTGGAAAAATCTCTCCAGACTTACTATGATGAAGAGATGATGTCCCATGTGCTATATTTTCAGGACAAGAAATGGTTATCCACTGGGAGAAAGATGGCAAGGCTACATCTTTGTCAATCTGTGCTATGGAGTGACACAACATGATTGCAATCAGAGTTACAACCCAGCATAGGATGGAGCTGCAATTGCCAGTGGCATGGCTCCATTGAGCAGACTGCATCAGAACACCACTGCAGAAGTGCCAAGATCATGGACTGCTGTACTATCGTTTCATTGGTAATCTTACCATGCCACCTTGTTCACAAATTTATCATGTTATGGCATAAAACTATCTAGTTCTCTTGCTCCTGTAATTTCACCAGGGAAGAACTAACACAACTTCATTCCTCTTGGGGCTACAAACCAGGCTGATTTCCAGCCAAAATTTAGATGCTGGATTTGGAAGCTGTTGCATTGTTTGGAAAGGCCATGACTTTCCAGCTAGGTACTACTACTAAAGGCTTGGCCAAATGTTTTGCTTAACTTTTGGGCATTTAAGAGAGTAAGCAATGCCACCTACTGGCATCAAAAAGGAAAACTTAACTATTCCAGTGGGTTGGTGCAATGGGAAGATCATAAAGAAGGCTGTCAGTGTTCTTCAGATGGTCTTTTGCAGCTGAAAGTGAGGCAGAAGACAACAGGAGCTTTTCTCCTCACAAGTGTTACTCGGTTAAGCTCAGTAGGAAACATTTGAGTTGAGTCACTTGCTTTCACCGTTTGAGAATGAGTAACAAGCAAAGTAGCAACTAGACCTACTGTTGATGTGGAGCCTGCATTCCAAGGCAGTCCCTGAACTTCCCCAGAAGGTGAACATGCAATGATTAGGTGAAATTACACACTTGCCTAGCAATATCTGTGGATGAGTGCAAACTGGGCAGAAGAGAAGCCTCTGAGGAAGGCAAGAATCTCATACAGTTTCAGGGACTGAAGAATCAGGACTTCATTTCAGAAGGAGAAGTCATAAATGGAAATTTTAGGCTACGTCTCAAACATTTAATGGCTTGGTGGATGGGCAGGTGAGTAATTCCACTCTCATAATAGCATGGGTGCAGAGAGATTTGCAAATAATAGGCTTAGAACATATGAAGAGAAATAACAAAGCCTGTAACTAAACTACAGGATATCCTTGAGGCAACCACCACTGCTTGTGTGGTTTCCCCCATCCTGTGTCCAGTTGTAAGGTGCACTGAGGTAAGCACTTACACAAGAGTTAATGCGTCAGTGGAGAACATTTCCAAGGTGTTGGTTATTTCCCAGTCCGGCTCACTCTGATATCCAAGGAGGAGAGGATGCAAAAACCCCAGAGACTACTGCCAGGAACCAAGCCAGAGAAGGTCAGCTGGGTCCTCTGGCAAGGCAAAGGACAGTGCCACAGCTGAAGAAGCCCTGGGAGGGCAGACTCCCCACTTTTCCCTCAGCAGTGGCCATCCTGCTTTTCCATGACCCTGTTAAAGGTAGTTCTGACCACTTTGTCAGCCCCTGTTCTTGCAAGAACAAGTGGTGCCACAGACGCCAACCCCAGAGCCAGTCCTACACCCCTGGCTGCACCCAAGAAGGTCTTTCCCCCTGGTTTGCCAAAGTTTCCTTTCCCCATTCTCCTTTATGCCCATGGCATGGACAGTCAAGTTGTAGCAGGGATATACACAAAGCCAGTATGTGAGCACAGGGTAAGAACAGGTTCTGCATTCCTCCCTCTGACTCACTGGCTGAGTGAAAGCACACAAATATTTGTCCAGTTTCTGATGCAAAAAGACTCATGTCAGGTCTAGAAAAGGGTATTCTTCTTTGCCTATCTGCCATCTTCCAGGAGATGCTGCTCTCTGTCTCCTTAGTACATTATCATAAAACAGGGCTTTCAGTGGGTGTATTAATACAAGGGATGCTGGTGCTGCACAACCATACCCTCTGACCACGTCCCATGCTCAAACAGAGACAGGCAGCACCATGCAGTTTGCAAAGGTCTGAAACAACTGGAGACACTGGGAAATTGGCTGCAGTGACCCCAGGGCTGTGACCAGACTGCTGCAGAGGTGACACACAGAGCACAGTAGTGCCTGGACTCAGTGATCCTAGAACTCAGTGATCATAGAGGCCATTTCCCATCCTAATGATTCTGTGATTCTATGACTGCTTCCAAGAAGACATATCTGCTTTTGTCCTCCCAGTCAGAGGCCTGTCAGCATTGTCTGCAGCATGCCGGAATTCCTTACTCCCCAGAAGTCCTTCTGGGATTGCCATGGATGGCCACCATTCTTCCAGCGCCTTCAGGTCCCATTGCCTTCTGTTACTGTCACCAGTGGGGTGACATTGTCAGAGCTGCCCAGAACATCTGGACTAAAGCAGCAGCCAACAATGATGTACTACCACCAAGAGGTAGTACAAAGGTTTTTTCCCAAAAGGTTTCCATATGGTGAGCACTGGGAGTTCACAGCCTGAACAGCACTGCTTATGAAATCTTTGATCATAAACCTGTAAGGACTGTTCCATCTTCTGTGTTGGCTCTCCTGCCCCATACTCTCCTTGTCCACTTCTGTGGCCTGGCCAATTGTACAGCTAGAATAATCAGTAAAAGTGCTGCAAGGTCCATGGAAAATCCTTCCTGTTGCATTTTAGACATAGAGAAGATCAAGCCTTATGGCATCTTGCTAATGTTTGCTGGCATTCACATGCAACAGGAAAGAGTCCTGAGGTGTTGCAAGTATCAAACTCCGAAGCACATACAGCAAAATCAAGCATTGAGCTGTGACAATGAGGTGGCACTATGAAACCAAAGCAGAGCAGCATGTGGTACATGAGACCCTACTAGCTGCTGTCAGTCCTTGCAACCAGTGTAGCTTTGGCTGCTGGTGTACATTCTGCTCTCTTTCCTGAAAAATTAATGATAGAATTAAAACACCAATACTGCATAGGTACAGGTTTTCTTCTTCCAGTACCCTGGCTGGATCCTGCCCTGTGTTTTTTCATAATTTTTCTGCCTGTCCATAATAGGAAAAATCAATATATGAGCACTGAAGTAAAACTGGCCCCAAGGAATAACAGAGAAACACTGAGAGAACTCAGTGACTAAAAAGACAGAGTAGCACATACGAGGTTACATCACTTTACACAGTGCAGTGTCTACTACAGCTGTAATTTAATAAACTGAACTCTCAGTCAAGTGCATACAGATAGTTTGTTGTTGCTGAATTCCCTGTTCAGCTCTTGTTAATGTTTTGTGATATTAGACCCTACACAAGTTAATAATAAATTAGAAGAGAGTACAATTAATCGCTGTTTAAATGGTTGAGATTGAAGACATCTCTATAGAAGCATTCACCTTCTTCCCTGCCACCTGTTCCTGAAATAATTAGTTGCAATAGGAAAAAAATTAACAAGCAACCAAAAAAATACAAAATCTGAAAGAATGCAAGTCACAGCTTTGCTAAGACTGCTTTAGTTTCATGTTAGCTTCAGTTAAAATTCATTTAAGCATAGGCTAAAATTACATTGAAGCAAAAGGAGTTGAAGTTATTCAGAATCAGCAGCTAGAAACAGTATAATAAAATAATTTATCCATGACATGAAGTGGATTTAGGCAACGGTTTTGAAGAGATGGATTCATTTTCCTTCTTTGCCATATTGTTTCCGGCATGGGCTAACACTCCTGTACGCAATAGGATGTCTACCTAACAGCCTAGTTGTTTTATTGCTACTTCAAGTCATTGGTGGTGCAAGAGGAACTGCGCCTAAATGTACTGCTTCATTTCCAGTCCAGTAACACCTTCCCAGGAGATGGACTGGGCATCTGACTACAGTAATGTCATAAGTGACCTAAACTTAAACTAAACCCATAGCATACAGAGAGTGCAGGTTAGCAGGTGTCTGCATACTGCCAGGATAAGAAATAAAGTAGTACAGTAGTAGAGAAAACCCAGACTAAGACCCTCACGAGCAATGGAGACAGTGTGCCATCAGAGAAAGCACAAAAAACTCTCCCTGGATGCAGGGGGAAGAGGAGCATAAAGATCCCCCTTTTCCTTGCCAAGACAACCTGGCAGAGCTGTGGCCCACCGGAACTGCAGCAGAGCCCTCCACTCAGTGTCACCATCCAGGCCATGGGTGATGTACCTGACACACACCAGTCTCCAGCAAAGGCACTGACTCTCAACAGCATTTAGGCACAGGCTCCACACATTTAAACAACTGTCTCTTTCATGATAGCATGTCGTGGGTAACCCAAAATGTTGTCGGAGTCCGTATCTATCTGTGCCCAAAAATTTTAGTCTCTCTAAGACCCTGTAGCCAGGAAATGGAACAGGTGGAACGGTTAGAACTGAGTGGGGGAAGGGAGCTGGTATTGAAGGCACTTTAAAAGTCTTCTCAGGCAGAAAGCTCGGCTTCTTGTGCCACATTATTTTTGCTTTTTCACTTATATTTACTCATATTTGTTCCTTATTGGCGGAAAGGAATTGGCTGAACCTATAAACACTGAACCTATTGGCTGAACCCATTACTGGCGGAACCTATAAACACTCATTTGAGAGTGTTCTCCTTTAAATTGTCTAAAACCAAGACATAGCATTATGGGCAGGAAAACCCAGGCTATTCCCCCAGTATTACCTCTGCCCAGCTGTTGTGCTCAACAGTCCACCAATCTTGTTCACCTGTGAGGCCTGCCAGTGTACTGCCTTGTTGGGCTGATGTTTATGGATGTGTTGAGCTGCTGACAGACTGGGCATAGCACCTACTGCAGTTCAGGAACTCACTTATGATCTGGCAACACCCAACTAATTCCAGGAGATGGGAGATGGCATCAGCTGCAAGCTATCAAGTATACATTGCCCATGGAGAGACTGAAAATCATGCACGTAGACACCAAAACTCATGCATGCAGAGATGTCTCCAGACCAAACTGGCAAGCCATCCAGCCTTTACAAACAGCCAAGCATGGGCTCATGCTGATTGTTTCACCACCACATATTTTTCCTGAATTTGGGAAAATATTTCAGTTATGAAGCAAGAACAAGATCTGCATACCTCAGTTCTTTGGAAAAAAACAAGGAATAATTAGTTCAACACAGTGCCAGCAGAAAAAAATATCACCCAAATATTTTCATTGCTGAAAGCAAGAAGAATCTCAGGGTCATCCATCTGGAGCAAACTCACCCAAAGGCCACTGTGCAGCCCAGAAAAAAAAATGCAATGTTCTGTTCTGTCTATCAGCACCAACTATTAAGAGCAGGGGTTTTTGCCTCTGCAAAGTCTCTGCAGAGAAGCAAGGAGCATGACAAGAATTGTGTTTCTGCACCCCATGTGATGGAAACCAAAGGTGTAAAAACTGTGTCTGAGAACACTTTCCTTTAATGCCCATGAGTAGGAATATAGAGGAAACTAGAATGGACATTTGAGGCTAAAATCAGAGCAGATGCCTGGTACTGAGAAAGAGTGAGAGCTCAATCTGTTTAGCTCTTCAAGAAATTAAATAGGCCGTGACTGCACTGCAAAAGCACCTCTGCAGGACAGAAAATTCTGCATATTGACAGGCTGTTTAATCAAGCAGAGAAACTACAATGTGAACCAATGGCTGGAAACTGAAGTCAGATATTTACAATGGGTTAGAAATATTTGTAAAATTAAGGTGAAATTAACCATTTGTCGGAGGTAACAAGAGCAGCACATTTAGACCCCTTCTGGGAGTGCAAGGCTTTCTTGGCTTATCCATTGTACTGACATGTGCACTATTGAGGCAATGCAGACAATGTAGTGCAAGTCTAAATGGGATCATAGCACCTCCATTGCACCTTCCCCACCTTTGATTTCCTTCACATTAGGCACCACAGGAAGTGAGTAAGGCTGGACTGTTCAGTAGCACCACTACCAGCAAGCTTCTCTTTAGCCATTACAGCCCACTGTAGCACTTTCCAGTTATAGTATGCTATCTTCCTTAGAGGAATTTCTTGATTTCTCTTCTTGCTTCTTTTTTTAAAAAAGATAGAACACCTCCTGGAGCCCTGGAATCTTACCCGTGTGTTTTTTCCTCATGGCTCTTGCTATGCTTTCCACACTTCTGCTCTTCAGAGAGCAAACCTTCATTCCCAGTTCAGCCCTAACAAGTGAGAGAAGGACACCTTCAGCTAATTTACATCTAAGTGAGCATTTGTCAGAGTAAAGAATAAAGGTCTTACTGTGCAAAATAGTTCCTGTGGCAGCACTAATCAATAGTTGCTTGATGGATTGCCTGCCAGGAGTCTTTCAGGCACATCATTTCAGCTGCTAGACTTTCTGCTTGCTCACTGCTTAACAAAATAAATAGACATGAATCATGGTTTTTAACATAAAGCTCCAACTCAGAATCAAAGCTGTTTAAAATGCACAGTGGTTTGCCCCACTCCATCCCTCTGTTCCTTTGCTCACAAACAATGTTAAGTCCCAGCTTTTCTGGAACAGGCACAAAGCTTGAATGATAATCTCTTCACCAAGGACTGCCTTTTCTTCTGCAATCAGTGACTGCATTCCCTATACAGCACTCCATTCCTCATTGCCTACTGAAACAGGAGCCATTTGGAGAGAAAAGAATGGAGAGGTATGTCCGTGTGGCTGATGGGAGGCTGATATTTCACATATGGCTTTCTTAGCTGCTGTGATGCAACTGCACAAACTGTTCCCTCTGCTCCTGCACCCATTGTGCCACAAATCTGAAAGCTCCCACCACTGAACGGTCCCCACATGCAACTGCATCAGATTTCAAAAGTGTTCAGCTCTCCAGAAGATCCTATTTCTATTCAGAAAGGTAGTTTGTTTCAGATTTTTCTTAATCTGACTTTTAAATGGATAACACTTTTCTTGAAACCCTATACGCCTACAGACCACTAATAGCCTCAGAAAGGGTGAATAATCATAGCACCAACTTTTTTTGGCCAAAGAGCAACATCCAGCTCCATCTAGCAAGTTCTGCCCCCTCTTCTATCTTGCCAACCCCATCAACACCCTCTGGCACAACTTGATCAGGTGGGAAGCTTGAAGTGATGTAGGATGCCTATTCAGGCTCTGAGTAATGACTCATGTCTTGCTGGCACCAACACCACCAAAAGACTTCCAGGCCTTTTCCTGGGGAAAAGGATGGAGGTGCCATTGTTCCTCCCATCCACCTCCTGACTGACCTTGCCCCTGCAGTCTTCGTAAGCCTCCCCTCCCACGCCCTCGTCCTCTGACAGCCAGGAAAACTTGTCATGCTCCTCTGATCCAGATTTCTTCACAGCACTGAGTTTTGGTTCTTGCCCACTGCTCAGTCCTTCACCCCATTCTGCCTTTCAAGCCCTCTAATGGCAGATTTCCCTTGCCACTCTCCCACAGCACTATCATCCCTTGGACTGTGACCAGGGTTTTTGTATTCTGTCAGGACATTTTGACCTCTCCTCTGGCCCATTTAAGGGGCTCCTGCCTTTTGCCCTCCCTCCCCATGAGCATCCATGACTGCAGTTGCCAATTCCTCATCCCTGCCATGCCAAACAGAACCATGCAGCCACCCAGAAGGGATGTGAGCTCTTCATCCACCTCTGGGGAGTATTGCTCACTACTGCTCTGATCCTTCTGACTCTTCCAGCAGCATTAGCAGAGCAGCACAGGCAAGTGCCAGGCAGGGTACTTATTCTGTGAATGCTACAAATCACACAGTCCCCTCCCTGGCAGCTGATCATGGGGAAGATTTCCCAGTTCTATGCAACTCAAGGCAGCCAGAAGGGTGCCACTAGTGGGAGAGCTAACAGGGAGAAATTTGGGTGCTGAATGCTGGAGCATCAAAAAGGATGAACCCAAATAATCTGGGCTAAGATGAGAGTAGATGTCTAAGCAAGGCAGCATTGCAGCTGTGTACCCACAGAGAGAGTCCAGGTAGCTGGGAAATCTGCAGGGGAATGATGAAGAGTGAGTTTGGTAGGAAAGAGGTGCTGCGCCCTGTTGCAGCTCAGGATTTTGGAGCACAGCACTACACACTGGCATGCTGTGAGGCAGCAGAAGCGCGCAAGACCTGGGCCATGCATGCTTAGTGCTGTGGGCAATGTAATTTTGGAAAGTCAGAAGGGAAATCTGACTTGGAAAAGTTGATGGGTTACAGACATAGCTCAATTCCATGAAGAAGCAAGAGAGGCTTTCAGCTTGAAAGCTCTTCCTCTGCAACCCCACTTCACTGTCCTCCAGTTACAAGGGAGGCAGTCTGGTGATGCACATGGAAAGCCTGTAAGAGCATAGCACTGGGAGATACCGGAACTATGTGCTATCACCCTGCTGGGTGGAGTTCTTGTCTTATTTTTGACAATGCTACACACCCCTTATGGCTACACAGTGCATGAAGAGCACAGCATGGCTCCTCTTTTTCAAGTAAAAAGCAGTTTAACTAGGCACAAGATGGGTCCCCTGAGAAATTTCCATTGGGGCTTTCCAAGCTCAAATGTGTGGGAAATACAGGGTGATGCTTTCTGAAGCAGCCTTTGCAAAAGCTGTGACTGCACTAAAGCACACAGTGCAGTCAGTCAGCTAATCTGTTGTCATCATGCGATGACAGATAAGTGCCAGTAATGATAACCCCATCGAGTGCTTTGCAGACTGAGTAGCGCTGGCTCTATCACATTATCAACAAGGTCATTCCTAGCCATCGTATTAGGGATTATTTCTTATTTGCATCACCCAAGGAAAAATCTTGCATTCAAAACATTTTGTTATAGTTTTGGAAAATCCTTCTGTTTCCAGTATTCTTTTCCTTCTTCTTCAGCTTAGTTGTCATCTAATGTATTCATGTTTAATAATTTCTGTGTTAAAGTCTTTAAATTATACATAAGAATTCGAAAACAAAAAGAGAAGAATTTGAATATTTCATGTTAAAACTAAATGCTTTACGATTGCTTATAAAGTGAAATTAATAAGGAGACTGTTCCAATGCTGAATAATTTACGCTGTGCTTAAGCAGAAAAACAGAAAGGCTCTAGGGCTTATCTCTGCTTGAAGCTGTGCTTTCCTTTTCTTACCTGGCAGGATGGAAGTGCTACGGCAGAACTGCTAGGGCAGAGCTAACCTCTACCCTCAATCAAAAGAGCTCCTATTTTTGTTTATTGTGAGTAAAATCAGCTTTAAGAACAGTGAACAGAAACAATCATCTGATCAGAGGCAAATAGTCACAGTGTTTCTTTGTCTTTGTTTTTCTCTCTTTCCCAACTATTTTGTCTGCTAATCTTCATGCTCTGCAGCCAGTCAGTGCACCCTGACCTTACTAAAATTTAACAGCAAAAAGTCCAATAAACCTCCACCCCTGAATTTCAGTTTGGGCATAAATCTTTGGAACAAATCTACAGTCTGGAGGTATGGGAGGCCTACACATTGTTTAGCGTAGCAGAACTCTGAACTCAGATGATGACTGCAGCACAGGCGACCACAAATACATCTGTTGAGTTCTACTGCTTGCTCCAAAAATGGCGTTCTGCACTGAACTAAGAGAGCTGCACATATAATAGAGGTGTTAGTCAGAACTGCTGAGATTCAGCCAGTTGCTGAAGTCTTCCCTGATGACAACTCATAACTAAACAAGCTGAGAGCAAATAATGAAGGAGAAGACTAAGAAGGGATGATCTTCCTAAAGGAGGTAAAGCTGTCAAAGTACTGGAGGCAGCTAAAATAGGAGTGTGACAGAAAGTGATTCACTGCTTTTTCTGGAAAATGGGAATTCACCATCCAGATGTGCTCATAAATTCCTGTGTGACCCAGTTACTTAGGCTTCATGTGCTTTGTTTTCCCTGTAGAGGACATAGGGACAATAGCTCACAGAGAAGATACAACTTGATGTGGTCAATTAGAGCAACAATAAAAGCACTAAGGGGCATAGATAAGCAAAGAATTACACATTCCAATGACACCAGTAACACCAACTGGCAGAATAGTAACAGCAAAAATCATACTAGCATTACACCATACAAGGTGAGACAGTGCAAGGACCACAGAAATTTATCAGGCCTCAAGGCATACATGTGAGGAAATGCTTTTTTTCTCCCTTCTCATTCTAGCGCCCTATGGCAAAATCAGGGTTCCATGGAGTCAAATGACAAACCATGAAAATCCTATTACTTGGCACAGGAATTGGTTTCCTTCATCTTTTTTAAGCCATTTAGATGAGAGACAGATTAGAGCAAATTAACAGGGGGAAGTTTTTGCCCAATGAATCAAAAAGTTTTTTCCTCAAAATGCTCAATTTTCAGCTGATGAAAGCTAGTACGTATTCTCCCTCTTTAGCACCCAAGTGATCTTTCCTTGAACTTCTGGGAGCTGGGGTCAGTTGCTCCAACTCTTGATTTCAGCAGCTAGAATTTTTAAGTCAAACTCCTTAAATGCTTGAATCAAGTGGATATTTATACGCCTCAAATTCAAGGAATCAGCCTTGGTGAGTCAGAGGGAGAAGACTGCTCCTGTGATTGATCACATTAGTGACTCAAAGCCCAAGTACACAATTGAACAAACTAAACTGTCCCTAGAGCTCATAAAACACGGTGCCAGGTGTTTTGCATTAAAGTCATACCAATCTCTGAAAGCCAAGCAGTTTGCAAAATAATAGGATTAATGTTTATTGGTATTGAATATAAATAGCCAAAGCCCCTGCCCTGAAGAGTTTGCAGTTTAAATAGTATAGGCAGAAGTGGCAGGCACACATGCAGCTCTGGCCCTGGTCTGCTCCTGGGGAAGCTGAGGTAGCTGGGGAACCTCTCAGGGTCCTGGGCACAGAGGCAGATCACAGTGCAGCTGTGCAGGAGCTGATAGCCCCTACCAGGAGCAACAGACTCTCCTCTGTAATCTTGAGAGGCTGGGCCCCAGACTGCACCATCAGCACATAGGAACCCCTGCAGGACTTTTGCAGCTCCTAACACTTGGCAAAAGAGGCCCTGTCAGTCTTGCTGCACACTGAACTAAGCATCAAGACACATTTGATGATTCACAAGTGCAGCAAGAACTCAGAGGGCTGCAAAATACCTCCAGAGACTTGTTTGTGCCAAATTTCTTAAGAAGTTTGAATTAGCTAAAGATGTGAATCAAACTGCTGTGGAATTTAAAAACGAGATTGAGCTTTTATGTCCATATTTTGAAAAGAGAATCATCTTGTCTTGCCCTGGAAGCTACATGGGAGGCCATCCTGCCTCTGAATTGGGAGGTCCACACCAGTCATCAGTGTAGTGCATCTTATCCATTGTAAAAGCAGAAATACCTCACTTGAGGCGTAGCTATCCAGTACAACCTTTTGTGGTGACATCAGACATGGGAGTGGGGCAACCTTGACTCACAGTGGAGCTCAGCCATTACGCTCATGAAAATTGTCTCCACTGAATGCCATTGTGGATTCAAAGGTTGGACAACTCATCTTACCTTCCTGACTGAGTTTTGTCGAGCCCTAATAGAAACAAGGAGAAACCAAATAAAAAGTGAGAAAGCAAGTCAGTGTAAACCAAGGGTGCCCACCATGACAGGCAGATACACATATCCTGGGAACAATACAACAGTCCCCAGTCTTCACACACATGGCAGTGTAAATGCTGCAGCCGCGAGATCTAAGCACCACATCAACTAAAAATGTGTTATCTCAAAATCTCCAGTTCCAATGCTTGTCAGCTGGATGGAGCTCAGTGTCCCAGGACGGAGAAAGGCAGAGCAGCGCACTGAAGTAAAGCCATACTCCAAGAGGAGCTGTCATAGATGAAGCTCCCAGGAAGTCTGAAGCTGGACCAGAAGCATGTCTTACTGGCTGACTGGGTCCTTCACAGAAGAGATCTCCCATCTACGTGCAAAAATTCCCTTAATATTGCTGAAGCCAAACATTTTGGTCTCTCAACCACCTTCACTGCACTCAGAGGGTTATGTACTCACCTGCAAGAGAACAAGCAGCTAGGGATTATGTACCTTGAGCAGCTACCTCTGTGGCTTCATGTCTCTTTTCAGTTCCCAAAGTTGGATGTTCAGACCCCAAAAAGGATCTAACGAAAGATGGCCAAAAAAGCTAGCCTGAAAGGAGTTTGGAGAGAGAAAGAAAGCAGCAGAAAAGGAAAACACAGCTCTGTAAGGTTTTAATGTACCAAGTCCCCATCATCTGCCTACATTTTGCCCACACACCATTTAATCAGAGTGCCAGGGAGCCTGGCTCCCTGCCAGTGGGAATGTGGATTCTGAAAATTTGTCCAAAGTGCAGTCAGAAATTGCAGCTAAAAGGAAAGGGCGCTTCATTTTTCAATTCTGCGTGTGTATGTATATGGGCTTTTTTTCCCCATGAAACAATTACAACCTCTGACTGCCGCCCACACTGCAGTTGCCTGAGAAACGCAGCGTGGGTATGGCTGTTGTAACAGGACTTGGGTTTTACACCATTCTTGCTATCATTGGCTGGCTGCAAGGCCCCCACGAAACTGTCCCAGCAGCTAGACATGGAAAGTATTTCTGTCCCAGGCACAGACCACTGCAAATTTCTTCACTGCCAAGGTGAGCATCTCTAGTGTCTTTATTACTCAGGTAATGATTCTGCTAATGGCATTGGCTCCATCCACCCCCGTCTCAGTACTTGTACTTGCAGGGTGCTCAGCACGGTTCAGCCCAAGATGGGATGGAACAGGAAGCAGAGCACACCAAGAGCTAGGTGTCACATATGCCCTTCTGATTGGTAGGAGCATTTTCCACACCCACCCTCACAGCAGCATCCCCACCACCACCTCGATCAAAATAATTTCTTCTCAAAGGACAGGGCACATGTCTGTGCTAAAGACTGCACTCACAGCAAGTGTTTAGTTACACACGTCTTGGTTTACAAGTCCTGACTGGAATTACCCTGAAAAGAAGAAGTGTACTTATTTTACACTGGACATTTGGGTAGAGGAGAGGGTTGCCCGAACTGACTAAAAATATTCACCTTCCAAAGAGTTGATGGGGCATATCTACACTGCCCTTTTGAGTGAGGTAGACCAGGAAGATGATTTCTGGCTGAACAAAAAACATTTTCTTGGAGAGGAAGAAAGCAAACCATACCCACCCCACTAAACCACTTATTTTGAACAATCTTAGTATAGCGACGGTGGAAAACAGGCTTCAGCTGCATTTTGGGTTTTCTTTCTGTCCTTTCTGCAAAAACACAACTCATCCAGCAGACAGTGTGCAGCCCCAGGCATGCTGCTGTCTTCCAAGCTACCAGGTGCAGGAAAGAATATCTACCTTGGCAAAATCTGAGAATTTCACCCCTGAAGGCCAGCACACAGCAAGCTTTCCTGACCCTATGGCAACCCCTGGCAGTATTCAAAATGCCTCTGCAAACAATGGGGAAATAAGAACTTTTCACCAAAGAGCACTCTGGTAAAAGGAGTGGTTAGGCAGCCTTCACAACAGGCTGGTCCTTTCTTATTAATGGATTGTCTTTTACAAGGGGTAAATGAATCTGTGTACTGTTCAGTTGCCTCCCATGCTTTTTCTTTATAGTCTTGTTCAGTTTTTGTCTTACCTCTGGTTTTCGAACAAACACTTTCCCTTTGGACAAACCGTCCTTGCAATCTTCTTTTCCACAGAGTTTTCAGTTTTCGATGCTATATTCTGCTCTCTTCTGCAGATTTTTAGCCATCTGTACATTTCCCCTACATTCTAAGATTGCACATCATAAAGATAAATCAGTACCTTTACATGCAGACAAGCAGTGCTAGCTGAAAAAACAGTGCTTGTACACTATGAAAGATTTTAACTCACAGACCTCGCTTCCCCAGTATGTCATTTCTATGCTGGTTGCATTCTTGAGATTTGTGGCCTGTGGTCCAAATATTTACAAACATTCCTGCAAGCGTCCTTACAATGGTCAATGTGTTGTGGCTGAAGCAAGTTAAGACTAGGTAGGAAATGTTCTTTCCCTCAATATAACTGCTGCTTGAGGAAGAACCCCCTCCATTTAGATTGCAAGGTCAAAATGTAAGTGCTGTAACAAAATTACAGGCTTTAGTGATTAAGCGACACGGTACTAAGGCACTGGTCAATCTATTAGGTAATCAATATACTGATTATCAAACAAACACACCACTACTGCTAATCTGCAATTATACTATTTTCCACCCTATTACACACAATTACAAAAAGTGCTTATTTCACACTCTTGAATCTTATTAATCACATACATAACTATTCACTTACAAATCCATCACTTTATCTCTTCATATGGCATATCACCACAGTGGTAATCTGTCCCTCTGAAGCCCACCCTCTCAAAGCAAGCCTTTCAGACACAGTCCTCCAGAAAGGAAATTCCTGGCATATCAGGCTGCATATCAGCAACGCATCTGTAGGTGTCTGCACTTCTCCTCTCAGAAAGTTCCCTCTTCTTTTGTTCTTTGTCTGATTTTTTTTCTTTATTCATTACTGTTTTCTATTTCCTGGAACAACTTTTTTGCCACTCTTGTGCCTCCCCTTCTCTGCCCAGGTTCCTCCCTAAGACACACTCCTTGTTAGTTTATCCTCACTGGCCAAATTCAACAAAACCAGTCCCAAAGTGTTAACTTCCCAAGGTTGTTTTGGGGGTAAACTCAGCCTTTTATTACACCCTGCCTGGGAAGAGGGGACAAAAACATCCCCACAAACTTCCAGTTCATAATAGCAACACATTACCTCCACATTATCCAAGGCAAGTAAGTCTACTTAGTCTTAATTCCTTCATCTGATCCCAGTTTAGCTCCTTGTCTTTGCATCTCATTGTGAGGAGCAAGCCATCAAAACAAAAACCCACATCATTTATCTACTAATCCATTCAAAAGCTAGCTGTGGAATGGGACCAGAAAAAATGTCCTAAAATGAATGCGACCATGACAGAGAAAACCTGGCAAAGTGGATAGCTGTTTTGCAGTAACTCATGTTTTCTAGGATGGCCCTTTTTCTGGGAGAAATAGTTAGCATGGTGGCTGACATAATTTGAAACATCAATTTAGTAGCAAACATGGAAAGAAACAGATGTGATGTGCAATGATCTGAAAAATGAAAACCTGGGTTATCATCAAGTGATTTCTCTTCCAGCTCTACCTTAAAAGCCACTGGGTATTTTTGCCCTTACCTTGTAGATTAGGAGGCCACTGCAGTACATCAGTGCTTTGATGGGTAAGAACTTTCTTCTCATTTCCAATCTAATCATGACAATTTCAGACCAAACTGAAAGGGCTAAGTCTCTTTCTCATGCTACATTATTTATAAATATTCAAAGAAATGTGTAGCTGCTGTAGACTGTGGAGGTTTCTCCTGCATACACAAACTAGCCTTTTCAGTCTTCCTTGATAATTATATTCTGTACTTGGAAACTTGAACTGAAAACGGACAATGAAGAGAATATAAATGCAATTGTCTTTCAGTTTGCACCTGTTCTGTCATTCTGTTCTAGCTCACTGCATTGTGAGAAACGTGATGTGACTAATGATTCCAGGTAGAAAAACGACCAGAAAATGCTCAGCGTTGACTCTGTCAGCTAGGAAGAAACAGTAAGAAAAGATGTGGTGAGCAGTACTGACATTAACATTCAGACACAGTTAAAACATTCATTTGGGCTTAGAAGAGACATTTAATACATCTTTGTTAAATATTCCCACCCACCCTCACCACCACTTTGTTTAGTCTTTTCATTAAGAACATATTAATCCAGAAGTCTGCACTGGAATAAAAAATCCCAAGTGCTTTGAAGCCATGCAGGATGGTACAACAGCGAAAAAATCTGATCCCCAAAGCATAGTGTGAAAAAACAAACAAACAAACAAACACACACAGAGCTATCTCAAGTGTGAAAGTCTTACCATTCATCTGAAGGCAACATGCAATAGGAGGAAAAATATAAAGAAACAGTCACCTCAAGATAGTCAAACATTAACAGAAATCTTGGTAAGAAGCATCTTCCTTACTATTGTTCCAAGTCCAAGCTACAACAAGTCCCTGTTGTAAATCTTGGGCATGCCCCACCTCTGTTGGACACATCCTCTCCATCTGCCCTGTGATCCACCCTCCACAGTGTACTAACTTCCCATGTTGAGCTATGTCCAACCCAAGAACTGCAAGCACAACGCTGTGTGTTGTACAGAGTGTTTTTCCTTACTTTGGATAGGCATAGTTTCTTAACCACACCCACCTCTGCCTTTTTACACTCCATCTTTTTCTTTAGTGTCTGACTCTTCTGCCTTTCATGGGTCCTTTCTTCCCATGCACCATGTCAGCAGCAATTCCCAACCTCAACAGTGACCTCCTTATATAAATGTTGAGATCAACTCCCAAGCATTTCTGAAGAGCTGTTTGCTGCAGCTTTGCTCCTTTAATCCACATGCTGGTAAATCCATTTTAAACCAGTTCATTCTCTTGCTGTCTCTTCACAGCAAGCAGTGGTAGCTCTGCAGCCTTTACACTCTGACAAAACTGGAAGAGATGCCACCTCTTGTGCAGGTGCAGAAGATGTGCTCCAGCTGCCCTCACACAGGACTAATGTACACGAATTGCCACGGGGTCCATTGGTTACCCCAACTGCAGGTCAGATCCAGACTGTAAGGCAGACAGTACACGTATGCTTCAGCTCAGGAAACCTTGAAACTACTGACTGCCAAGAGTCAGAAGCAGGACAGTCAGTCACTGTAATGCCACTTTCATGTTCTTACTGGTAGGAGCAACTGTTAGGGTTCAAATAAAAAACATTCAGCTGCAGAACGTGAAATACATTTGGTTTATTTCTTTCTAAAGTTTGTACATATACATATATCATTATACATATGTGAGATCCTTCAATAGGGTTGCTTGAGTTCAATGACAAAAATTATTGGGAAGCTTGCAGGCTCTTTGTTGCCCGTAAGCAACATTTATTCCAACTTATAAAAACACAGAGGAACAGAGTTATAGTCAGGAACATGGACACAAGAGAGAAGTCTACTTTTTATCTCACAGTTTCAATACATCAAAGGCAAATTATTTGTCTGTATACTGTAGGCTTACTTTATCAGCAATGATAAAATAGAGGAAAATATTTATATACAGTCACCTCAAGTGAAAAATAAAGCAATGTAAACTTAAATTCCAAAATATTATTTTAAATGATATAACAATATCCCCAAAAGTCCTTCTTCCAAGGGGAAGAGGACTGATTAAGTGCCTTCATTTATCAGGAAATTATCATTCTAGTACCAGATACATGAAGCAGAATAAGGGAGGGCATCCTGTGATACCTGTAGAAAAGAGTGACAACTCTGCTTCAGGAAAGCATCTCTGTGTAAGCAAGTATATGTTTGAGTCCTTATGGACATCAGCAGCACATGGAAAAATCTTCCCTGAACCAGGGCTTGACTAAAGTCTGCACAGCTCTGACTCTAACCACCAAGTATGCTTTCCGTGTCATGCCTATTTCCAGGGACAAAAGAGGGTATCCTGGTGGTAGGATAGTGTCAAACCTGAGATGACAACCTCCCCAAGAGTCAGAACAGCAAGTTCCATGCTGCTGGAAAAGATTTAACGGCTACCTCAATGTTGTTGCTTCACAGCAGACCAAGAAGTTACCACAAAGCGGTGAGACTGGGACTGTCTCTAGTGTATTACATGAAAAACACTCCAGCAATTCAGTTATGAGAGTAAACTGAATTCAAGGTTACCAGAAAGAAGGTTCTTACACATCACAGAAGCAATTGGAGACCACCCAGAGGAAAGGTCTTGCAAGGACTGTTGTCAAGTCCTGTAAGGTTAGTTCTGCACATAAGAGATGTATAAGGTATATGTACACGCATGTGCAAAATGTTTTTCTGCATCACCACTGCTGAGAGTTATGCTGCCCATTGGCTACCAAGCAACATTGACTGAAAATTCAGACCTCTTTTTAGCCTAAGGGAAAACAACATAGCAACAGCTCAGGTAAATGACACTTCTTAACTGGGACTCTGAAACTGACAGTGCTCAGCCACATCTTCCCATCACCATGGAGGGCAGGAAACCCAAGGGAGAAGCCCAGTACCCGAACAAAGATTACAGGACTGCAGCTTGCCCAAAGCAAGGTGGCATAGTGGTCTCCTTCATTTCATTCTGAGCTGCAGTTCACTCGCATGTCAGTTCTGCAAGGCCCAATCACTCCAGCTGTGGTCCACTGAAGTGCAAAGGCATAGTTTCACTATTGAAGTTGCTCAAGTGCTTCAACCTAACTGCATGATAAAGAGTTTTATGACTCCAGGTAAGAATCACACCCTCAGCTTTTACTCTCTCTTTGCAAGAACAATGCAGATCGTACTACTGTTGCCCTTACTAGAATGCAATAGAAAAACTCCCTGGGTTTCCCTATGTCTTTTTCCTCAGACCAGCAACTTGTTAAAAGGTTGTTCAATGCTCTCAAAAGAAACGGCTGGGAGGCGTAAGAGATGCCCAAGACGGATATTTCAGCCCTGTTGCTCTTCTCTTCCCTACTGATGAGCCACTCTTCTGGAAATTTGAACAGTTATAGAAAAAAACCCTCGCTACTGCTGTACTGCTGTATCTGCAGGAGACATCACAGGCACCTGTCCTTCTTGGACACTTTGGACATGATGTCCCTTTGCTGAATTTTCACAGAGCAAGGTCAATGTTTTCAGAAGTAAAGCTGTGTATTAGATCCCCAGAGCATGATTTTCAGAAGAAGTCAGCATGGATGCTCCTTGTACAGGCATCGGTTGATATAAACAGGGAGAAAGTCAGCCCAGTGTTAAGCTAGCAGAAAATTCCACCCACTAGCTCTCGCTTAGACTCTCAAATATATGCCTTGCTTTCAACATGCAAAACAGGCAGCCCCTGCTGGACAACACATGAAGATCAAGGCAGCTCAAAGTATACCTTAAATCTCCAAAAGCTCTGATAGCTATTTAACCTCACTTGAGAACAATTAGAACAACAAGCATCCTTACAATGTTTGCAGCTGCTGAATGCTTTGACCAAACAAGCCTCAGAAAAGAACAGCAGGTTCTGCAGTGCTGAGCCATAGAAGCCATACTAAGGAAATACATACATCTATAGGCATCACTTAAACATGTTCACCAAGTAATGTAAGTCTCAGAGTGTACCTCACACAAAGGAGTGATTTTAAAGTTTTTCAACAGCCAAAAAACTCTGTCCTTTTAGCCAAATTATAATTCTAGACTCAAGTAAGAGGACACAGTTGTCATGAATATGTACAAATTTTAAAAAAAACCAACCACAACCCACCCCTGTTCTCATCCTACAGTCTTTCAGAATCTGACAGCTCTGAGTATGAGAATTTCGTAAGAGTGTGTGTGTGTGTGTGTGTGTGTGTGTGTTAAGACTTATATTACCAGTAGAGTTTGTGCTGCGGTGACAGAGACTTGATAGCATTTATCTCCCTCTTCCCAGTAAGAGGCTAAGGGGAATTGGAGGATTTTATGTCAAACAAGTCTTCATGGCAGCTTAGCTAGCTGCTCTGTCACTACATCATGGTATAAATTGGCCCAAGGTAAAACTTTGCCTGTTTGGACAAAAACTGTCATCTTGTGCTAGTCTCATTTAGGTGAGTTACCGACAGGATCACTGCCTGAGTGGCTACTAATTACAGTGGTTTCTGTCAGAGAAAAATCCTGCCCTTGTGGCTTGTTGCACTTTCAATGCTTGCATTGCTAAGTGATGTACATTTATTGGTCCAAATAAACCTCTGGCCTGTACTCCAGCTGGTTCCTGGCTCGCTTTAAAAGCAGATGCCATGGAAGGTCCCTCATTGACTAAACATCTATAATTTTTATAGAATAATTAGACATTCAAAAGCAGGCAAGAGAGAATGCCTTGGACTAGCTTAAATTTGTTCCTTCTGACCACAAGGGCAAAGTCAGGTCCAACCTTAGTGAAAGTTCTTGTTTGCATTTGGTAAGGGATAGGGTCTAATAAATAACTCAAACACAACCTTAATTCAGCTAACGAAATATTTGAGCAAGGGACATTCTCTCAGGCAAGGCTGGGCCTGCCCCCTTTCAATGTTCAACGATATGCTGCCATCATAAGAGCAGATACTCCCAGATGGCATTCAGACTTTTTCCAATGACCTCTTCTCCTTGGTCTCATGTAAACCAGTCTCCTCGCAAAGGGACTGTGGTATCCCTGGATAAGGGTGCTGCTGTCACAAGGGAGAAAAGCAGTGAGTGGTAAAGACAGTTTCTCCAGCAGCACAGACTAGAGGATAAAGGAAGCCAGCATTTGTCATTACCTCCAACACTGAGGGCAATGCTAGAGCGCACTCCAGCAGGTGACCAGCCATGGAAGGTGGCACTGGCTTCTTCATACAGCATCATTGTCCTGTGCACTAATGCTCAGCTCAGGTGGTAGCATTTCTCTGAAGGCTGGCAAAGCCTCTTCTTCCTGGAGCTCAGGTCTCCACAGTGAAGCTCCAAGTGAGCCAACCCACTATGCTGCTGGGAGAGCTCTGGGAGAGAGGAGAGGAGAGGCCAGATGTACTGCTTCTATATGCACTAAAAATATCCTTTAAAAAGCACAAGCTGCAGACTAGCTTTTTCTGAGACAGCTTCTATGGTTCATCCCTCTAGGAAGCCTAGGTACCAGATGCTGAGAACACATGCTGGGGAGCAATGACTGTGCTCTGACAAGCAATGTGGATTTCTTAACTGCCTCCTCAGAGCAGATGTGATGTCCCAAAGCCTGTGGAGAACAATACTGGAGAAAATTTAAACAAGCAGCAAGCTGCAAGATTTCTGGGCATAAGATGTGTATACTGCCTTTGATCCTTCAGAAGCAGCCAATGTTTCCAACAACCTGGATACTGGAAGAGTAGGAATGTTGCAAGTGTCTGGTCTAAGTGTGGGAAGGGGGACTTTGCATCCCTGCAGCATACAATTAGAGGATCACGGCAGTCTAAAACTCGGTCTCGCACCTCCCAGCTATAACTGTGGCTGGAAACACAGGCTACCAACAAGCAGAGTGAAAAAGCTGTTCACAGGGTTATCTATTCAATGCAGCACTGCTTCAGAGCAGGTTTTCTCAATGCAAGATGGGAGAGTCAAATTTTCTGGATTTCTGCAAGCATGGAAGGAAACAGACCTGTTATACAGAAGCAGCTGAGGTGCTAAGATGACAGACTAGAGCAGCTTGTCAGAAAAGGAGGAGGAGCTGTCAGACTAACTGCAATAAGACCAAAATTAATTTAAAAATGGAGAATGCAGACACAGTAAGCCATCTGCAGAGAAAAGGCTTTCCCACTTTCAAGGAGAACATTGCCATACAATGCCTCCAAGAAGCCTGATGATAAACCTGTCATCTCTGACTTGTTCCACTGCCATAACCACATCTTCACTGAATGGCCTACTCCATTCAAGCAAGAACCTCATTTCCCCATAAGAGAAAGGCAAAAGTTTTGGCTTTTTCAAGCCAGAAGAGCAACCAGCCTTGCTATCTGAAGGCATTGGAGCTGTGAAAAGTCACAGAACAATTCCAGTCCCTGGAGGTCTGTTAGGCCAAACTCCTCCTCAAAGCAGGGCTGTGCAGAGCACGGCTCTCCAGGAGAGCCCCTTAACACAGACAGACTGCAACCTGGGAGCAGGCAGGATCAGAGGGAAAGTATTTTAGTGAAGAGCTGTTACTAATCATTAGAAAGTTTCTGGTAACCATTTACAAGTGACTGGCTACAGATGAAAAACTTGGCAACACAGCTGAACAGCATTACCACACAACTCTGCTGCATTAATCACTCTGCTTGCTGACTTATCTCTCTACATCAACTGAAGACACAACATAAATACTGGATTTAGAAGCTGTAGTCATGTTCACTGGTTCATGCGTAATTTATCTGCAAGATGCAGACACACACAGAGCTATTCCAGGGAGTCTCTTTTGCAGCCGCTGATGAACAAAATCCATCTCAAACAGTCCCCTGCATCCTGCTGAATCATAGAGGAGACTATGGTTTTGGCTTCAGGAGAGCATTTCACCCACTTTGGTTGCTGGGTGGGGAGAGGGGAAGGCAGTTTTCCCCTTCTCCATCAGCCCTCTGCTGTCAGGTGCAGACTAGTGGGGCCCTTTCCTGTCTCTCCTCCCATAGCTGGGGATAGCAGATGGTGCAGCCCCTGGAGCCAGCAATGCTTCAGAGCCAGGTGGGTCCACCCAGAACCACTGTATGCACCTTAAGGGGAAGTAAGGAGGAGTCAGCAATAGCCTGCTCCCCCTCTGGGCATCCCCACTCTCTATAGGCAGGGAGAGGCCTTGCCTGAGCAATGATAGCACACTGGAGCAGAAAGGGTGACAAGGAAGGATGGCACCTCCCCGCGTCACCAATGCAAAGGCTTTCCCACACGCACACATGCTCATGGCAGCCAGCCAGTAGCTCCTTATACTGAGTACATCTAGGAAACTGCAGGCTGCTCCAGTGATTTGCAGCTCATGTCGTAGAGATGGGCTGGAAACCAGAAGAATATCCTTACATACTGCAACCAGAGCTCCTGAGTTGCTGCAGTCAAGGACTGATCTTCCCTAAAGTCAAACATTTCAGCAAAGAAAGGCAGGGTGCAGGGTACCATGCAAAGCTACCTGGTCAGACTCCTAATGGTGCTAGTCAGGGAGATGCACCACTTAGATCACCTGAGAACCTGCCCTATCCTTTATAGTATCATCAGGAGGGAAAAAAAAACTAATTACAGTACTGATTGGTAGATGAACCTATTCCCAAGGGAGGGCAGGAGTCTTAGACTTTTGCAAACAGGATCACATTTTTTTCTTGTTCTCCAAAGCGTGCATTTCTACACAGGTACCTGGGATGCTTATAAATTGTAAAGCAACAAAGGAAAATGGCATTAATTAAAACTGGAGCAGAAACTATAAATTCTGGGTAAACTGATCTGCATGCCTCAGCTGTCTCAGCAAGACTGCTCTAAGCTCAATAAACGTTTAATGACTAAAAAATGCAGTGAAAAACTGCATTTGATACACTCAGATGAGACCTAAAAAAATACCCTGTCTACAAGTATACATGGAAATAGATAATAAATAATGAAAAAAACATCCTTTTTGCAGTTCACTTTTTGATTTTTCCTATTGCTTCAAATCATCTTTCCTGCAATGACTTTGAAGAGGAATTACCCAGTTTCTGTGTCAAAGATGGAAAACACATTTAACAGGAGTAATTTCTTTTTGAGCTCAGCAATTTAACTGGAATTTTCAGCAACGAAAATACGTTTAAAGCCAGGAAAGAAGAAAGTTAAATGTCACCTCTTTGCCTTTTGAAGCACTGCACTCCATAAACACAAGAGGTTTGCCAAGCATGTTCTAGCCTGCCTTCAAAAACATCATCTACTCAACCCAACCCTGACAGCCAAGCAGGGCCATTTATAGATCTACACCTTTTTGGGTTTTGTTTCTGCTCCATGTATCCTATTGTTATATAAAATAATTCACAGAATGATGTACTGGGTCTGGCCAGGATGGGGTTAATTTATGTAGCAGCCTGGCAGGAGCATGGCTTGTACTTGAAGGTTATTTTATACCACCTCATGTAATTTTCCAGGAACAGAAGATGTCCATTCTGGGTCAGGGTATTGGGAAGCAAATGGTTGGGTATTGTTGGGTTCTGCATGGTGAGCATTCTTGAACACTGTTATTAATACTGTTGTTGTTTACCATTCATTTTCTTATCTCATTGCCCTTTCCAGTAAATTGTTGTTATCTCAACCTTTGATCTCTGTCCTTTATGCCTCCAATTCTCTTCTCCAACCCACTGCAATGATGGGGCGGGGAAGGAGGGAGCAAGCAAGGGCCATGTAGTTTGGAGAGTCTCAGTAGGAACACTAAATACTACTCCTTAATCATAAAAGGGAGGTCAAGTTTTCTTCCCAAAGGTGTATTCAGCATTCCCAAAATGTGGCAGATGACAGATGAATGCGCATCCCAACATCACTCGTGAGAACAATCACAACTGGCTTTGCTGCCAGGCTGCAACTGCAAGGATCAATTTGCCCCAAATCTCATATCTGAGAGTGCAACTTCATTGTTATAGCCAACAGTCAGCACAACACCAGAAAAGCTGTTGCATGGTGGTACTAGGTAGGGAAGGCAAGTCATGCAGTGCTTGTTAAGGGCCTTTTCTCTTTGATCACTCCTAGTTCTGCCCATTGGACTGGCAGCTCAATAAAACTAGATGAATTGACTTGGACCCTTGGGAAGCCTGACAGAACACACTACACTCAGGTAGCAATTTTTTTGATGTGTGGCCCTTTAACTACTTGGGCTGAAAACACCAGTGCATTTCTAAACAGTCCTTGCATTGATCTTGACACTTCTTTATGCATCAAGAATTGCATTCACCAAGAAGGTTGTCCTCTGCCAGGCACAACAGAAAAAAAAGCAAGAAGCAATTTTCAACTGGCCCTCAACATTATCTCTCAAGGCGCTCTGTGCAAAAAGTTTGGTGGTACTACTTCATACAGGGAAAGAGTGACACAAAATGGGAGAGACCTGTCCAAGCTCACCCTGTGGGCCAGTATAAAAACTAAGATTAAAACTCAGGTAACAGGTTAGGTAACAGGAGAGCAGCACTCTCTGCAGAGCTATGACACTGCCCAGACAAGAGGACCTAGGAAGTAGGAAAATGTCATCATTCTGCTCTCTGTGCCTGAAAAACTGCTGACCACCCCAAGGGTCTATGGCACAAACAGGGGCCTTTCAGGTATGGAAAGACCTATGGTGGTCTCTCCCAGACCTGTGCTCCCCTTGGAAAGCCTGGCACAGGGTATGAAGGAACAGTGAGGAGGCACCAGCCTCGTCCACTATATGTGAGCTAAAGAAGGAAAATGGAGAACTGAGGAGAATCCCATTCTGAAGAAAAAAGGCAAAGTGCTTTGTCACTATGAGAGGAATTGAAAGCAGCTCTCTGTGCACACCAACAAGGAAACCCCTGGAAGGGGAAGCGACAGGACACAATATATCATAAGGCTCTATATAGCAGCTAAGTGAGAGCGTATAGTTAAAAACTACACAGAGGCCCTTTGTCTTTAATATATATAATTAATATATAATGCTAATGGCTGACATCTACAGCAGCCTTCTCTGCAAAAAATGTGAAGCCCAGATAGCCATTCCAACTGGGTAATCCCTAATCTTCCTGACTGCAGAGAGAGCATGGGTTTGGATGCCTTCCAGCCTGCAAACTCAGGAGAAGGCTCTTTGCTTGGAAGGAAGCAAACAAATTATTCCAATGCTGTCATCTCAGCATTGCCAGAGGTTTCTAGGTTTCATTCCTTCACACTGGCGAAGTGTCCAGGGTCAAAGCAGTAACAATAAGCAACAGTGACTATTTACTGTACTACCTGCTGCTAAGTACCAGTACCAACATGCCCCACATTGTCAGGAAACTAGTGTTCCCAGCACCCTAGCCTCTAGTCAGCCTTCTGCAGTTTCATGTTTGCACAGCTCTTCTCACAGCTACAGCTCACATTCACAGCACTGCAGCACTTGTCCAGTTATTTTTCCCACCCACCACGTAAATAAAGTGACAAGTGACTTGAGAGATGAAAGCCACATGCCGATGGGAGGAGATAAATGGGGAGGAGACAGAATAAAGGTCACAGCGCTCTACCCCTTCCCCAGCTCCTTCAGAAACAGAGTAACACAAAAAAAGTCCCGATGCTTCAATTGCTAAATGATAAATTAACAAAGCAAAGCAAAGCAGGAGCAAAGACATCTCCCACAATCTGCACAGAAACAGCAAAATATACAATAGAAAATGTCACTAACACCCCATTCAGGCAGATGCACTTATTTTTTGTGAATGACAGGTTATTAAATGAAAAAATTTTGACCACCAATACTTTGCTGCATGGCTGTTCCCCTAGTTGTCATTTCCACCCTAAGTGACCTTCTGCTTAATGCTGGGTGTTTCTGGCCTGTAGTCCTTCCTCTCTGAGACATTGCGTTTCACCTTGGCACTAACTGGAGACTCCTGATTCAAAGAAGGACTTGAGTGGGATTTCTTCAGTCCTGGCGCATCGTTCTCTCCTCCGCTCAGCAGATCCTTCACCCCTTCTTTCAGGAGGCCAACATAAATCTCATAGCGATTTTTCTGGGAAATGAAAAGAAAGGCCCAAATCAGTCTGGAAGAAATTCTGCAGGGGCACATGAGAGACCACCTAAGTAACTTAATGCTTTCTGCTGGCCTTGAAAGCCAGGAGCTCAACATGTATGCAAACAATGGTGCCTAATGTGGATATGAACAACAGTGGCTAATGTAAATTAAACAAAAAGGATTTCAGACAGACTGAGGCCTGGGGTGGTGTGTAATTAGAGGCACTCAGTTCTGCAACACACCAATGCTCCAATGAGTGGTGGCCCCCATTCCAAGTAACACCACCAAACGAAAGCTTGCTACTTTAGTCATGTTGAGACCAAAGCTGTGCTCACACATACTGAGATCCTATGTGCTCAGACCTGCATGGAGATAAAGTGCACTAAACTAAGGGAGAACAAAAATTGTGCTCTGCTGCAATCCTCCACTCCCACCAGCAGGTCCTGCTTTTCCTGCTCTTCTTATCCTCGGGGGAGAAACAAAAGCAGGGTCCAAGTTCAGACTGTACCAGCATGACCACCACTAGGCATGTGGGAGAATCTTCTAAAAGGCCAGACGTTAACAAAAAGGAGCAGATGAGAGGGCTATGACAGCAGCAAGGCATGTTTCCCTGCTACGTCACTCACAGGGAGTGATGAAGGTTGCTGTCTGTCCAGACATTCGTATTTTGCAATTGGAAAAAGTTCCCTTACTGTGTTCCATGCCCATTTGTTCTGTTCCTTGTCTGGACCAGAGTTTTCCCTCTCCAACAGGAAGATTTCATTCTGTTTGCTACAATTGCATCATTTTCCAAGAAACAATTCAACAAGGAAGAAAATGAGGGTACAGTAACAGAAGATCCTTGAAGGGTCTCAAAAACAGATGTTGGGGCAGGAGGTCCTGAGAACAGAGCAATCCACTTCATAGGATTTATTTAATAACTTGTCCCTGATATACCCACTAAATACATGGTGCAGGCATTGTAATTACAGCGACCTCAGTGTGCTGGGAGACAGGGAAGGTGGATGTAAATTCTGTACTGATTGTTAACTTGTATTTGAAAGTGGCAAAACAGCAGCCAAGCTATTACATTCCTGACAGAGGAAAAAAGTATTTAAGAAAATATTTTACATTTTCTAATAAAATAAAAAAGTTCTGGTAAAAACATTTATTTAAGGGCAGGAAGTCAAAAAGCTTGGTAATCACTTTGAAGTGTGGAATATAAAGGGGGGAAAAAAAGAAGACAATGTGACTGGCTTTTGAGAATCCTTTGAATAAACAAACCCTCACAGAGGAGAATCATAACAGAATCCTCCTACAAATTAAATAAATAAGTGTTCCTATGACTTCCATATCTGGAGATGGAGCTCCACAATGTGAGAGACAAACACATGAAGCAGGTAAGATGTGTCATTTATAAAAATGGAAATAGAGAAACAGCAAGAAGAACCCTGACGATGATGCACTGAGCTGATGGATGATTCATCACAAAATGAACCAGACGCTTCTGCAAAAGGCCAGCCAGTGCTCTTAGCTTGCGAACAGCGTAACATCACAAAATTGAGAGGGGGGCTTTACTGTTGGAGTTATGCTTTTACTGGTCCAGTAAACACCACCAGAATCTCAAGACTTGGTAATCAGAATGGAAATCCAGGACCTGCATGTGTGCAAATGGCCATTTTCCCCTGGACTTTGTGGGCCCTTGATTTCTATTACAAATAATCAACACACTTCTACTTTTGATTTCAACCACAATAAAGTTGGTGTTTCAGTGACCTGACATTTGAAGCTAGGTAAATGCTAGTGGAAATTTTGCCTTAAAAGACATTACTTTGGAAATTTCTGTCAAGAAATAAAACCACAGAAGTTGAAACCATTCAAACGATTCTGCAACATTATCTCTGAAGAATGAATGCACATAATAAAGTATGAAGTAGCCACACATCAGTATTCTGGCTTCACCTCTCACCTAACAGCACTCATCTCCAACTATAAATCTTCTGCAATAAGCAACACATTTTTTGCAATCTGATGCAGTACTTCCTCAGAGAGCAGGCAATGCAAGCTGGTCCTTCCATGGTGTGTATAAGCAAAGACACCATCAAAAACAAATGCTACTGGCTGCATACGTGAACAAGGACCAGTTACTTCATAGTTCACCTCCCCTCCATCTCACTTATATTTTGCCAGGAACAAGAATGAAGGCATCACCAGTGTGTAAACAAAAAGAAATTGTAAGGATCTACAGAAAAGGAAAATAGCATCTTCCTTCCTAATGGTACTATGTTGCTACCTTAGAGACTAACAGGCCCTTTTTGTGTGTTTCCCGAGATGTATCAGCATGGCTCTTTGTAGACAGACACTAGGTTTAGCCTGATGTCTCAGCCTGAAAAGAGACACTTACAAAATCCTACCCCATCTGCCCCTTGGCCTTTTCATTTAGCAAGCTTTCATTTCAGCAAGCTCTTTCACCACCCCTGCCAACCCTGAAAGGACATTATTCTAAAGGGCAGCTTTCCATTCACAAAGTTTCCATTCACAATTTTCATACAGCTCAACATTTAGGTTTGGTTTGGGATTTTTACTGCCTCACTGAATAATAGAATAAACTGAGCTGGAATGGGCCCATAGGGATAATCCAGTCCAATTCCTAGCCCTGCACAGGACCATCCACAAGAATCACACCATGTACATAAGAGCATTGTCCAAATGCTTCTTGAACTCTGTCAGGCTGGTGTTATGATCACTTCCCTGGGGAGCCTGTTACAGTGCCCAGCCATGCTCTAGGTGAAGAAGAACCTCTCTCCAATGTTCAGCCTAAAACTCCCCTGACACAACTTCAGGCCATTCCCACACGTCATCACAGACAGATCAGTGCCTGTCTCTCCTCTTCCCCGTACAAGAAAGTTGTTGACTGCAATGAGGTCTCCCCTCAGTCCCTCTCCTCCAGGCTGAACCTCCAAGAGACCTCAGCTGCACCTCATACGGCTTCCGCTTAAGGCCCTTCATAATCTTCACTCCCCTCCTTTGGAAGCTTTGGGGCTTCATATCTTTCTTATACTGAGGGGCCCAAAACTGGCCCCAGCACTTGAGGTGAGGCTGCCCCAGTGCAGAGCAGAGCAGAGCAGAACAATCTCCTCCCTTGCCTGGCTGGTGATGCTGTGCCTGATGCACCTCAGGACAGAGCTGGCCCTCCTGGCTGCCAGAGCACTGCCGACTCATGTTCAATTTGCCCTCGACCAGGACCCCAGGTCCTTTTCTATGGCACTGCTCTGCATTTTCTCATTCCCAGGTGGTCGATACACCCAGGGTTGCCCCATTTGAGATGCAGAACCCAGCACTTTCCCTTGTTGGACTTCATACAGGTGGTGATTGCCCAGCCCTGTAATTTGTCAAGGTCTCTCTGCAGGGCCTCAAGGGAGTCAGCAGCTTCTCCCAGATCTGCATCATCTGCAAACTTGCTTAGTATCCTTCCAGTCCTGTGTCCAGGTCATTTATGAAGATGTTGAAGAGCACAGGGGTAAGGATGAAGCCCTGTGGAACCCCACAAGTGGCAGGTCACACCAGTCTGATGTCACCCCATTCACTGCAGCCCTTTGTGCCTGACCCATGAGCCAGCTGCTAACCCACCACATGATGCGTTTATCCAGCTGTGGGCTGGACATTTTCTCCAGAAGGGTTCTGAGAGAGACAGTATCAAAAGCTTTATGAAATAAAAAAAAAAAAAGATTGCATTAACTGGCTTCTGTTGATCAGCTAAGTGGTTTATCCTGTCATAAAAGGAAACCAGGGGACAAACCTGACTTTCCTCTCATGAAGCTGTGCTGAGTGTGATGATGGTTCCAATGTCCTCCAGGTGTTTTCCAGTACTATTATTCTCAGAATAATTTTCTCTGTAATTTTACCAGGCACTGAAGTGAGATTGACAGACCTGTAGTTTCCAGCGTCATCCTTTTTGCCCTTCTTGAAAATTGGGAAAACATTAGACAGTTTCCAGCCAACTAGGATCTCTCTATACTATTCAAATATCATTCAGAGAAGTTTCGTGATGACATCAGAAATCTGTTTGAGGTTTCCGGGATGAATTTCATTAGGCCCCATATATTTTCAGGGATCTAGCTGGAACAGCTGATCCCACACAACTTCAAGTTTAAATTGGAGTATTCTCACAGTCATGGTCCTCCATCTCAGGGCACTGAGATCCCCCTGGTCTGCCATCCATATTGATGACAGAGGCAAAGACTGCATTAAACACCTCTGCCTTGTCCATGTCGCTGTTTGTGAGATGACCATCCTCATCCTGTAAGATGCTGATGTTATTTCACTTCCTTTTGCCATTAATAAATTTTAAAACATTGTTTTAATTGACACTCTTTTTAAAACACTATTTTTATGCCCCATAGCTCTGGCCAGATGCAACTCCAATTGAGATTTGGCCATGTGAATTTTCTTGTTACAATGGTGAGCAGCGTCTCTCTCTGTATTCTTCCCATGCCATCTGACCTTGCTTCCACTCAGCATAAACCTTACTCTTTTGCCTTAGCTCAAGAAGAAGATCCCAGTTAACCTTCTGCCTCATCTGCTTGACTTCCAACATTTTGGAATTCCCTGCTCCCATGACCATTGGAATGGTGTCTTGATAGTTCAACACAGCCTGTGAAATCTGTGCTTAGTGTGAAGGTAACACAGCACAGAAAACTAGCACCTTCAATTACCATTTCACCCACATAAGTGAAGCTGTTGCCACAGCTTGCCTGATTAGATGAGCACTCGTGCAGAGCTGATCACTTATCTGAACTGCATAGCTCAAATGCTGTTTGAGACTCACATTAGTGAACAGGACATCTTTTGTCTCCTGGGCTATACTGGTTCTGATTTGTATTAAGGTACCTGAGGAATACCCTCAAAAGATAAAGGATATAAATCTTATCCCTGATAAAATTCACAGTAAACAGAAAAAAACCTCACGACAATCTACTCCCTCATCAATCATTCTATAAACATTTAACACTCGAGCCTACATTTCATCCTAACTCACCAAGCTTCTGAAAGTGACAGAAAATGAACTTTGTGTCAAGAACCCAAAGCTAAGAAAATGTTTGATCTTCCAACTTTTACAAGATGCTCTCCAGAGAGAAAGTGTGTGGCTTACTCTGTACAACTGAGTGCTCTGCTCAAAACTAACACTATGCCATTGATCACAACCCTTTGATCTCGATTGTTCACCTCACTGTCAACTTCCTAATCCACTTCATCAGCTTGACTACAAGGTCGTTAGAGGTAACAATGTCAGAATTCTTGTCAAAGTGAAGAACAAACAGCATCCACTGCTCTCCCCTTGTCCATCATACCGAACATCACATCATAAAAGACTATCATGTTGGTCAGGTTACAATTCCTCCTTCATAAAGCCATGCTGATGGACATTGCTACAGCAAAGTGAAACTCAACACAGTGGTTACAAAGAGGTTAACCTTCTGCAAAAGCAAAAGTATGCAATGATTTAAGTCGAGGAGTAAAAAGAGTCCCTCTAACAGAAACTGATAGCACGGGGCAGAAGGCTTACTTCAGTTCTGGAGGCTTGTGCTGTGTTGCCTCCAGCATCAGCACTGGTGGTCTCATCTGTCTTATCTGCTCTTCCACTTTCTCAGACTACATATTTTCCTTGCCAGGCAGTGCCTATTTAGAGTAGGATCCTTTCAGACCCAAGGCAACATTGACTCGCAGTCCTGAGGGGAAAAAGCTCAAAGGTGTAGTCATAACAAATGCCAGACATCTGCTAGGTTGCCGATTCATTCCCACATAGTCCTAAAATGTGGCAGACACCATTATAGATAAAACCTGCTGTCAGATACTCAAAACAATCTCCTAATGCATCTGTCTAAGTTGCATCACTCAATCTGATCTTTAATTCTACCATTTTCCTTCTCATCCTGACATCCACCTCAGTGGTATACAACACAAACAGCTCTGCCGAGAGAGGCATGCCTGTGACAGTAACTTCAGCGTATCAGTTCCTTCAGAACCTACCAATGGAAGGCAATTACCATGATCTGCATTCCTGCAGAATGCAGTCATTCTTTAGAGACTGAGGTTCCAAAACACTAGGCAACAGTTTTACAACACGAGACACTTTGTGCATGAAGATCTTACAATCTCTTCAAACAGGTACATCAGGAAGTCTTGTTTCTATCCTCCATGTTACAGGCTGAGAGCTAAATTCACTAAGGAAGTTCTCGCCAGAAAGAAGAGCCACATCCCAGCATCTGCAATTGCTGTGACTTTTCTGCCTAGCAAGAACACACTTCCTAGGGAAGTAAAGTGAAAAATGAAGAACTTCAGGACTGCATCCCAAATATAAGACCATCCATACCCAAGAAGTAAAAGTAACAATGTTTCCCATATATACCTCAAACTCCAGATAGTGGTCCTTCAGTTTGTAATCATCTACTTCCTTGCCTTTGAGCTTCTTGTCAGGAGGATAGGAGCGATGTTCAGCAAGCTCAGTGGAGATCTGCTTCAGCTTAGCTTCATGGGACTTCAGTTGTTCATCCTTCAGAAACACATTAGGCACTTAGGTGACAGAATCCAAAATATCCAATAAGCATAGAAAAATAGAGAGGTTCCTGTACAATAATACCTCATAGTTTCTTAGATTGATAAGATCTGTCATCCCAAAGTGCTGCCACCAACAGCTCTCTCAAAGGCACTCAAAGTGGCCAAGCTTGCAGAAAAACTTAGCAGCTAGCAGATGACACTGGGAAGGAGAGCAAACCTGTCATCCACTGCCTTGCTGTGAGCAACGGAAGCAGCTTGCTGCCGAGCAATACTGACAACATGACACTTTTGTTCTAACATATTTTTTGTAAATTAATTAAGACTGTTGTGTATGCAGACAAACCAAGGGTAAAATGAGACAGGTGAAGACTCTGCCTCAGGTTATTGAAATGTAAAAGGAGTTCCTTCCAGGATAGAAAAGACATGGAGTCAGGGCTCCTCCTTCTATTTCTACACTGCCAAAAGCTCTCTGATGTGTGGTTTCTATGTGTTTAGAACAATGCAATGCATTCAGAAGAGGAAGGGCTGTCCAGTCCCCAAAAATACCCCATTTTGCTAAGCTGCTACCAGTTTTTATCCCACTGTGCAGTTGGAGAAAGTGAGGAGCTGCTACTCCCACTTTCTAAGCAATTTCCTTTATCATAAACCCAGGCCCACTCACTTCCTCCAGTCCATCTGCCAGCTAACCTTCCCTCATCTCAGAAGATTTTCATCTCCTGCAGGATGGCCTTCTGTCCATTTCTAGGCTTGGATCTGAAATTATGTTTGAGTTAGGTAAGTCCAAAATAGACACATGATCATGCAGATATTGGTGAATTTGACAAGAGGTAGTAGCCAGGTCAGCTCCTGTGTAGGCACCTCACCTCAGAGGAGGGAACAGCTGCCAGGTTGTCCCTCTGTGGTGTAGTTCTGAGTGCAGCCCACAGCTCAGATGAAGCCCACAGTTTCAAACCTAGCTCAGATATGCCTGCACTGCACTGAGTCACACTGGGGACTGAGCCTCTTGGCTCACTGACCTGGAGCTGTAGAAAACAGCAGAAAGGGGGAAAATCTCTACAGATAGCTAAGACCCAGCTAATCTTGTGTTTCAATTCTTTTGCAGGAGAACTGAAGAGAGAAACATGTAGGATAATTTGCCTCTGCCTAAACATGGTAGGGCTGAAACCACTAGCTACTGATCGCCAATAAATTCTTGTTGCTGTTAGTTACTACCCTAAATGTGCAGTCTCTCTCATTAGTGCCCAATCACTCTTTACATTGTGCTGATTCGCTGATCCCAGGGACATCCTGTGATAGTTCTACAGCCTAATGACAGGAGGTCTTTGAGCAGCTATTAATACAGCACTTGTCATTTCCAGGGCACCATCTTTGGAGCTTTTCTGTGTGCTGTGCATTCGCAGAAAAAAAGAAAAAGCCTAACACCCTAGTAGGTCTTTTCTAGACTGGTTGTTCCTTTATATATAGCTTTGTCACATCCCTCTTTGGTTGGACTAACCAAGATCATAAACTGCTTTTGAAAGAAAATCTGGTACAATGATCTTGCACAACCTGTCATCATGTCCAGCCTCTCTTCCTTAACCATGCTAGGTCCTCACTGCACCTCGACTTCTGGCTGACCAGGAACAGACCCTTTGAAGAAGTAGTGTCCATCATGACTCATTCCATAAAATCCTAAACATCAACCACAGGCATCTGACAATTTGTATTTTTTTTCATGAGAAACAGCCTGCTGGCAGCTTTTCCACACTGACAGATGAAAGCAGACATGTTTCTGCTTGCCTTTGAATTTATCTATTTTGAACACTTAACATTCTTCTGCTTATCAAAACCAGCTTATCTTATTCTACTTTTCATGTCTCTCCTTCTTCAAGATACAAACCACAGGGTTGTGATCTATCTTCCCTTTCCAGATTAAATGGAAACAACAAGACTAGGAAACAACATGCTAAGTGGAACAATCATACAGAACAACAGTGAGTAAAAAACCTTCCCTTGGTGACTGGGGGTAAATTATGGAAGCACCATACTGTATTTTTAAAAAGGTATGCATGAGCAAAAACTAAAACCAAAAGGATGAGACAAGCTAGTACCATTTTTTTACATAACATGCTTTAAACTTTAACCCAGAACAAAAAAACGGTTAAGTCAGTCACCACACTAGAAGAAGAAAGGCTGCTGTCATGGAGAGAGAAAAAGCACGGGCAACCTAAAAAGCCCCATATCCTTAGAGAAACACAGATTTTGAGACAGTGGTTTCTAAGGATAGTTGCTAAGCTATGAAGACAGTGAAAAAAAAAACCAACAAATGCATTTAAGAAGCAATCCAGCATGGGCAGATCACTTTAAAAGCTACAGGAAGATGTCATGAAGTATAACCTCTGTCACTCTGTCAATCTGATCAACATAATCAGTATCACGTTCCTGCCAATGCAGGAGGAATTCCAGGCAGGCACTGTATCTCACAAAATACAAAAAGTTATGGGCACAAGTATCTGACACAGCCAGTCTGAGTAAAGCAGAAATATGTGCATTTGTGCAAGAAGCAGTAGAGCTGTGAAACTCCTTGCCATGGGATGCTAAAAGCTTGTGTGATCACAAGGGAAACTGAAGAGATTCATGTAAGACACAGTTTATAAATATATATTATACAGGAAATCCCTGAACTGATAAATGGAGTCTGGAAAATCTAGTGGGAGAAATATAATTGATGCTTGTCTGATGCATCAGCTTTCATTTTTTATCAATTCAATAAGCCAAAGACCAGGAGTATGTCCAATTCTTTTGAAATAAATGGCTTTCATAAACACTCAAATCCAAAAAAAACCCTGTCAATCAGTATCTGAAATGTCCTCTCCAGGGCCATAAGCACAAGAAGAAAATTCTTTATCTGGTACTATTTTCTTCAAAAACATAAATCAATTGTATTTGAGTCTGTTCCTTTTCTCCCCCCACTTCAAATCTTGCATGAGGAAATGAGTAGAGATTCACTATGCAAGCCTTCTCCTCTTAGGACTGCTAGCGGCAACAGCTATAAAACAGTGACAAGGACCACCATCCAGTATCTGGGCAGAAAGAGAAATCATTACCACCTACCCTCTATATAAAAATATCTCACCTGAGATAGCTTTGTTGTAGTGGCTGGCAGGAGTGGGCGACTGAACTTCTTCTGAGAACCAATGGCCGCTGGAAATGGTGGTGCAGAGAAGACAGCAGCCACACAGTTAATCTTGTTGATCCAGGTCTGCATTTCTTCTTGGCTCCTGAGGAAGCAACACATATTAAGCACTTGCTGACTCAGCCTTGTCTACCTCTTTCCATCCCTTCTATAGTATTTTAAAAGTCAGAATAACCAAAACTGGACAAGTCTTATGTCTGCTCCATCTTCCTGCCTATGTTTGCAAGCAGTTAGTGCTAAACAACTCAGTTACAGGCTGGCTTGCAGTTAGGTCCATACCTCACCCTAGCACACATCTTTTCCTAACCCAATCCCAGTAACACAGCTGACAGGGCCAACTAATGCACGGATTCAGACGTCCTAAGGTCTCGGTTGAGCTGGACACCACAGATCTCTAGGAGGTTTAATATGGATCTCAGTAGAAAAGGCCTCAGAAGTAAAAGGCAGGTCATCTGTTATGTCCAGATATCACAACATGAAAAACTTTATCAAATCATCCTTGTATTAAGTAGTAACTTTGTTTCTAACCACAGCATATCTTCTAGAAAGACATCTGGCCAGGACTTGATGACATCAGGAGACAGACAATCCAAGACTGCCTTTGGTCATTCGCTTCAATGATTAATCACCCTGACTATTATAAGTTTGTGCCTTGGTTCCAAATTGAATTTCCTGGAGCTTCAGCTTCTAGCTCCTGCATCTTGTTATGCCTCTCTCAGCTAGATTAAAAAGCCTTTTAAAACCTGATGTTTCTTTCTCATGCATTACTGGTGCACTCTAATCACATCACTACTTAATCTTATTTCTGATCAAATAAACAGATTGAACCTCTTAAGTCTATTTTAACCTGTCCAGGCAGGAATTTATTCCTCCTTCAGCACTGCTTTCTTTCCTCAATGAGTGGCATGAGGAGAGCACTTACTGGGCTTGGAAAAGCAAGACTCTCCAATCTGCTGTTTTAAGCTTGAGGACATTGGGTTTCTTCTCATAGTCTGTTGCCTTGGATGCCAGCGCATGGTGCACACTAACCGCATTCTTCAGATCTTCCTCTGACAAAGCCTTTTCTGGCTTATATTCATCCTGCAGGAGATAGCGGGGGGAAAATTTATGACATTTAATTTCTCCATATACTATTCCTTTTTCCTTAGCCTAGGGAAAAAGCCTTATTCCAGAGCTCAGAAACAGTAATAGAGTATATGAACTAAGTGCAACCTGACCTGTGGTTTCTGCTACCTTTAACATGTTTTCCTTTCTCTTTCTTTCTTTCTTTCTTTGTTTTAGTGTCTTTCCAAGGGAGAATGTCTCTCCATCCTGTCTGCTTGACAGGAAGAGATAAAAGCAGAAAGTATTTGACTATGGCAAGAGCTGTGGATTATTTGTCTTAATATCAAGAATCCTTCATAATCAGCTCCCCAACTCCACTGCTCAGCTACTTAGGTTCTCAGCCTCTACTGCCTGGTTTTAATTTTTCTCAATCAATTACCTTTGTAGGTGCTCCTATGCAAGCCCTCACACTACAGAAGCCTCCTTACCAAGTCCACAAAGAAAATTACAACAAACTCCCTTACATCTCTCTGATGAGGGTCTACAAATGGCAAGCACAGCTCTATCTGGGTTTCTGACGCAGTGACAGTACCACTCCTAACATCAGACGACAAAACCAGGGACTCTTATTTTGCAAGCATCAGCCTGGAAGCAGTCTCTGATCTTCTGAGTGACGGAAGCTGGACAAGGGCATAATGTAGCCACAAGTTCCATCCAAGGCCCACATGACTATAAATGACTTGGGAAAGCCAGAAGCTTTTTGAAAGAAAAGTGATTTTCCAGCAAGGCTGCATCACCTTTTTTTCTGAAGGACAGGCCAAAGCAGTCTGTAATTGACACCATTTCCCCCCCTTAGTGTATCACAGAAATCAGTCTCACCTGGAATATTCACCAAGTGTGACAGCTGCAAAGCAGTGAAATAACTCCCTGCAGGCATGGTAACTATTGATCCTGCACTTGAACACAATTTATGAGATGAGGTTTAGCACGAAGCACAATGGAGGACATGGAGTATGCGCAGGGACAGCACTAGCTTCAACATCCAGGGAGACACCCGCCTGAGAGAAGAGCTGGTTAATGTGCATGAATTCATTTACAGAACTTCTCTGGCAGCACACCAAACAGGACTGCAGCCAGAGGAATCTATGCCATTGCCAAAGGTATCTGAGCTTTCAGCCAGGCTGGGCTGGGGCTCTCCAGGTTGAGTTTCAGTGGATAGGAAGTCACCAGCTACCCTCTTGGGAGGTGGGAGAAAACATCTTGCTCCCCTGTCATGTCTCATCCTTTCTGATGGAGGTCCTGCTAGTGCAGGCCCACAACTTCCCATACTAATGCTCAGACACTTAACCTGAGAAGAGGCAGCTATCCAGGAGTCCTGCCAAACCATCACCTCTATCTGGAGCTAGGCAACGGCGCAACCCACCACAGGTCTGGCAGGCCCAGCAGAAAGGCAGAGCATTACTGCACAGGTGACCAAAGGACAGCCTCCAACCTAAAGTTCTGTGGTATAAGGGGTTTACAAGGGCTGGCAGTGAGCAAAGCCAAATGTCCTTCCTCTCTCATAATTTGAGACTCAGCAAGATTTGCAGGCATCTGTCTGTCTTGAAGGATTTTGCCTATGCTCACTTAAGGCATTCCTTTAAACCTTTTTCAAGGAAGTCTGGCATACCCTGTCTTGAAGATGGAGGAGGCAAGGCCTCAGGTCAAGCCCCTTCCTGTAATGGCTCACAAGCTGATTTATTTGTTGGTAGCTCAGGGGGAAATGACTGGCTCCACTGTCCAGGAAGACTGGGAAAACCTCAGACCCAGGAAATTAACTTAGACAGGCCTCAGACATATGATACTCTATCTCACCTCTTATTACTGCCTAGAGACAGTGTCAGCTATCACTTAGCTAGTTGCCTGCTAGCTTCCTCTGTGACCTGCATCCACTGTCTACAAAGTAGACAGTGGATGGTAACTAAACCTGTTTCAGAAGAAGTCCACATTTGGGCAGCCCCAGAAGCAGCCCTGGTTGATAAACCCTCCTTTCCTACAGAAAGTATTCATGGTAATCCTTGCTAATCCCACCAGATCAGTTGGCTGCAATCTACCTTGACAGCTGGGGCTCTGCCAGCTTCTCCAAAGACACTGATCAGCATACCGGAAATGTCTCCACGTCATTTGCCAGCCTCAGAGAAAGCTGTAGGGACATGAATGTGCTGCCAAAATTCTTTCTCCAAGGCCTTCAACTCTTTTTGACTGGTAGGGAATGCTAGGGGACTAGGAACATCCATTTTTGCCTAAACCGTCAAGGACAGCATGTGCTATGATGTGCTGGTGTCCGCATTCAGGTTGAGCTGAAATGGAAGACAGCTCTCTAAAGTTAGACCAAGACAGTGGCAAGAAATATATATGGAGCCAGAAAGAAACTGTGATCTGTCTGTCAGCTGAAGGCTGATGTGAGTGCTGCATACAATGCAATGGCATGCTGAATTCATCTTTCTCAAACTCCCGGAGAATGACTTTCCCACATCTTGATGACCCAGAGTCAGCATATTTCTAAACACATTTTTGGTAAACCAGAGAATGACATTTGTCTTTTCTTATCAGTCACTGTACCATGGATGGATATCTCCATGCAGCTGCATGTGACAGCTGCAAGATTCTCTTTCAGAAAATCTCACCACCAAACACTTTGCATGAGTCTGGCCTTTCTCTATTTTTTTTTAATTTTTAACAAAGGAAATTTGAGAAAATTTATACAAAAAGACCTGAAGCCTGCAAGATTATAAACTGCCACATCAAAGAGCAAAGATGTTGCAAACCTCACAGAAGAGTCCAAACAAAACACGAAGATTCATGTCATGCACTGTTTGCCCAGAAGCAATTTCTAGCAAGGAAGCGAGGTCAGCCTTATGTCCTCTCCTTATAAGCTTCTCTTGTGTATGCACATCACATCCCACGTCAGTCTAGTGAACAGACATTCTGTCAAGCTGCTACTTTGCAATTTCCTCTTGCTATGAAGAGAGAGCAGGAAATTAACCTTGGCCTGAGGATGTCCAGAGACACAGCCAATGTCCCAAACATGTCAAACTTCTTATTTCATATAATACTGTGCATGCATGTTTAGTTGGCTAATTGTGAACATTTCCACTGAGCTCCTCCAGTGCTCTCTGTGCTCACTAATTCAGAAACCATCTCTCCTAAATCACATATTTAGGAACAAAACAATACACACCACAGAAATCAGCACTGGAATAATTCCAATGGGGAAAAAAAATAAAGGGCAGGGAGACAAGGCTGTCCAGAAAAATCCTCAGTAAATCTCAAGTGACTGCCATTTACAAAACACTCTCATACATGGCCTTTGACAGCAAAACAAGGAGAACAGCAGTGCTAACAGAGAGACAGCAGAATTGGGATCATACTGCCCACTGGGGGAATCACAGCTGCTATGAAAAATTAATATTTATATTACAAGAGTGTCTTGAGGGAACAGCTGAGTTACAGATGAACCCAGAAAGCAATACTGCAGAGGTTTGTACATGTGTTTGTGTGTACACAGCACCTGTACAGTGAGATTTCTCTCTATCTTGCTTGAATAGTGCAATGAAACCACCATCACAGATGTCATCTCCACAGGTATATAGGGAATGAGAAAAAAAGAACGTGCTTGTGAATGCACCCTGCCCTACTGCACTACGTCAGTTTCACCTTCCCTATAATAGGAGATAACTGACGTGAACTGAGACAAGGCAATCCTTTGACCAGGACTATTGCCAGGACTATTTCCAGAACTATGCACTTCTGCAAAGAAATCAAACTGTTCTAAAATGCTTCAGTACTTCCTAAAATTAGAATAATTTCAGTCCCTACAGAAGGAAACAGCAGCTCACCAACCTTTACTATAACTACTTGGCCTAGCTGTGTTTTTTTAACTCCACCACATTCACCTGCCACGATACTACTACATCCCTAACAGAGTAAAGTTTATTTGAGTGCTGAAGGAAAGCCCTGGTGGACCCTCTGAAGCTGGAATCACAGGCTTTTTCACAGCTGCAGCATGTGGCTGAGCAGGGGCCAGAGGCACTGTGGGGAGGCTCACAGCTGCCCCATAACTCTTGGAATGAGTTCCATCACACCCTTCTGTCAACCTATCACAGCACAAAAGTAAAAGCCTTACTTGGCAGTGTGCTACAGTAAGACGGCTTCAGTGCAATGGATGGCTCCCATGCAAATGGGAGAATGCAGCTCTGTGGAGTACTGCCCTGAACCACTGAATTCAAGTGCTCTGAGAAGTGCAAAATACACAACTAACACACAAATAAGAATAAGAATTCCTACAATGCATTTTGTTCTGCAAAGATGCAGTCATACATGAATTACCCCCTGCTCCTGAAAGCATGGAGGGTAACAGGGGGAAGGGCAGCATTCTGTAGAAAATTTGCATGCTACATCAGCATCTCTACATTTTATTAAACAGAAAGCATTTTAAACTAATATGCAAGCAGTAGTCATAAAAAAATGTAATTAAGGTGCTAAAATAGACAGTATACTTAGTTCTTTCCCTAATAATAAAGAATTAAATATTGTATTACAAAAAAGGAGTCTTCTTATTTCTCAAATAACCATGCAGTTTTTTTGGGTGAACATTAAAGATTACTTATTTCAGAAACGTAAGCAGATGAATCCACGTGTTCCCAGCAAAAGGACTTGAGATTCAGCAGACTTGGTTTTAGTCTCTTGCACTGGCTCTGAGCATATCACATAGAACTTTCAGCCAAAATCTTCTACCCTGACTGCATATTGTTTTGTCTGTTTCAGGATTTCAGCCCCCTCAAAAAGGTACTGCACCCTGAGCATTCACCTTGTAAACCTCATGCTAAAATAATCTGATTCAAATCACTCTTTCTTCTCAAGAGACTATTCAGGTTGGCTCCAGTGAAACATCAACTTCAAAAAGCCACAGCAGGGGAGGAGGAAACAGCATTATGTACTTGCATTCCTCATAGTTACAAAACTATCAGTTTTTGAGTGAAAATATAAAACAGCTTTCAAAGAAACATACTTCTGCAATATAGGGCAGTCTGGACAAGCAGCATCTATTCTATAAGTATTTCATCTATATGGGAGGGCAAAAAGCTTCAACAACCTACTAGGCTGCTGCCATTTGATTTTGACAGTTCTCACTCATATCTTGCATTTTATGGTCTAACAGTGTAGTTAAAAATGTACTATAATATATTTAAGCTTGCAACAAAAGGCTTTAAGGGTTCCATCTGACTTTTTTTTAGACACCTTGCTGTCAGGAAGCACATTTTGTTAGAAACCAGTCCTTTCTTGCTTTGTGGAAAAAAAGTATCCTTTTATCCTTCAATTTCGCAAAGGAACAGAAGCTGCAGATTCCTACCAAAGCCAAGCTGCTGTTCAATTGTTTTGCAGCTGGTCTTGCAGGCACTGCAGAAAAGTGTACTATGAAAAGGTGGGAAAGGAGGACAACCTTACAGAAGGGGAAGTCATACGTATGAAATGGAAAGTTAAAAGCAGCCTAGAGGAATGTGTGCATGACACAGAGAGGTGACACTGTCTTTGCTGGTGAAGCTGGCTGTTTTTTCAGCCATGTGAGATAGCAGTGGCATACACTGGAACTTTCAGGGTGTGCATGTGGACGCAGGCAGTGGAACTGAATTTGAAATTGTAAAAAGGGAGAGGGTGTCAATGAGAGGATTCATGCCTGAATGTGTGTGTTAATAGGGTGGGGGTAGGGAGATCAGCCATGCTGTGCATCCAAGGGAAAGGAGCCTGGAGGTGCACTGAGAGTGGAGAGGATGCGTGCTGCTTTATCCCTATTTAATTAGTTTTCAAAAGACAATGATTTCCCCTACCTTCTGCAAGTACAGGACCGTTCCCTTCAGTACAGCATAAAAGGTTTTCCAGCCTCGTTTTCCCCGGGGAGCTGGAAAGAAAACAAATGAAAACCCATTTAAATCAGATCCATTTTTACACTTTGTACACGCTATAGGAGAGCTACATTAGTCCTGTGTTAAACCTCCTTCGAACTATCTTTTCCAAAGGACAATGCAACTTAGCACAGTGCCTGCATGTATCTGCTGGGAGAGAAAGTAATACAAGAACCCTGATGATAGCCCTGGACTGGATCAGAAAGGAACAGCAGCAATGCAGAAAGCAGGCCACAGAGAGCCACAGAGATCCAGTCTTTGTGCTCTTGAAGACAGGCAGACATTACCCCTACACAACTACGTCTGAGCTCTGCACCACGACAGTTTCCAGAAAGAAACAGTCTTTCTACATACCACAGCAGGCTGCCAGGAACTTCTCAGAACCAGTGGGATACAACATAGAAAGCAGTGTCTCCTCAGAGCATCCTTCCCCTTTACTGCTGCTGCACCCTCAAGTTGGCATTGAGAAAGGAGAAGGGTGCCGACTAAAATCATACGTAAAATACCCAACCCCACAAGAAAGCCAAAGTCAGTTAGAGGTTGAAGAACATAACAGAGACAACATATCTAGCTCATAAATTCCTAGAGACAAGCAGTGGTGGGGCAGGGGGAAGTAAATTCAGCATGAAGGCTGAAGGATCCAGTCTGAAATTCAGGTGCAACAGAGGGAGAAAATTAGGCACAGGCTGTACAGTCACAGCACCAGAAACCAGAAACCTACATCTAAGCTCACTCCCTACCAAGCACATAACACTGACCAGCATCCATATAGTATACCACTGACACTATACCGAAATTAATACACACACAACTAAAGAATGACACTCAGAAAGGCATCCCATTCTGATCTGATGACGGGAAGTGAAGATGAAGAGGTTACAAGTCCCTTGTCCCAGAAGTTAATAATTCTCATCCTGCAAAATAGGCCTTACTTCTAAGTGGCATTTGTTCAGTTCAGTTTCCAGCCACTGGCCCATGTTACATCCTTCTCCTCTAAGTGCTAAGTGCTTTATCCCTCAGAACTAGGTTCCTGAGAAAATACAGATGAGCATTCTAGCATATCACTTCATTAGAAATCCCACACAAACTAATCTCTGCCTTGCAAGGACTCCATTAGAAAATGAAATATGAAGAGATCTAACTAGCAAACAAACAAAAAAAGTTTTATTAGCACCTGGAAAGCCAGAATACAGCATTTTTGAGAAAGACAGACCTTCAAATTGTACAGGAACTTCTGAAAACATGGCCCTAATTACATTACTCATAAAAGAGTTATCTCCAGAATGCCAGTGTCCAGTGTGCTAACTAATAATCAATTCTGGTATTTATAATTAAAGAAATAATTTAATAAATACAACTAGATACAATTACTCATTAAGGCTGAATAAGAAGATGTTTAGTAAAGATGAGCCTATTTAGAGTATCCAGTCACCACAAAGAATTAGGTCAGCTTGATTTTGACACCTCTGTCTGAATCCAGCTGTCCAGTTGTTAGCTTCCATCTTGAAAATATGACCTCTAATTGTACCTTCTAAAATAGATTAGCAAAACATGTGAACACCAAAGAGCTTAGCTGAGGAGAGACTGGCTGTTACTGGAAACCCATCATGAAGCCAGACTTTGTCGTTGGGATCTAGCCCACCAATGTAAATCATGAATAAGCAATCATCAATAGTTACTGGGGGAAACACAGATGCTCTGAGTTACCTCAGCTTTTTCCAAGATCTATAGACAAGAAATGAAGATATCCAAACAACAAAACACACACAGGCGCATCAGAGGCCCTTGATAACAAGTACATTACAAACAGAAGTAGGACAAGAAGGGAAGAAGATCATTAAAGTAAGTAAGAGACACAGCAGGATTAGTACAAGAAAGAGGCAGGGAGGAACTGCACAGTAAAAAGCTGGCTGGTGCCAAAAGCTGCCATCCTTCACTGGATATGTGACCCAAGGCTGGGAAAGTATGGAAGGGAACAGTATCTTCTAAACAGAGGTAAAGAACAGCCTTTCTTTAAAGACAGACCCAGAGAGGAGAGGAGATCCAGAGCAATCTGGTGTCACATAAGGAAAAGGAGAATTATCAAATTACTGCAGAACAGCTACTGCAATTCACTTGAATTTTTTTTCTATCTGTAAACCACTATATTAATTTTCTTTTAGCCCAAAAATTCACAAGGCTTTGCTGTATCACATTACTTCTTATACTTATGCATTAGAGCTGCTGCAAATGGGACTGAGCATTGTAAATTCTGGCCTAATAGTGAGAGTGTGATAATCCAGTTTTTGAGTTGCCTGTTATTGCTGCTATTTCCCCTAATGAAGCAGCACTATTTGCCTTGAGAAATACATGGGCTTATTGACAAGTGGCATTGTGAAGACATAACAAGAAAATAACACATTAGGATTGAAAAATTACTCACTTTTCTTTCCATCCATATCTGCATGGATTTTCCGAGCCAGAAATCCAGTTTTATACACAGCAGCACTGGGGTCATGAGGGATGTCCAGGAATGGGTTATTTGAATTGCCAATTCGACTGACAGTCTTTGTCTGGTTCCCATTATCCTTTTCATCTGTACCATCCGAGTGAGATTTTTTTTTCTCTTCTTCATCCCTTAAAAAGCAGTAAAAATCATGCATGAAGGATGGACTGATCAGCAAAGTTTCATTTCAGCAGTTTTTGAACACTCCTTGTCAAAATATACCTCTCTTTTTATAGGGGGCCATATTTAGGGAGAAATCTAGAAATATATCAAAATACAGACATATTATATCGAAGCTTCAGTTCATCTACTTCACCAGCACAGGACACAGATTTTCAAAAAGCCCAAGTTTCCATTATTGTCTCAGAAGATTAGACTTCAAGAGTGTTCTGTGTCCTCCAACTTTGCCTATTTTTAATTCCATGTATTTGAGTGCTAAAATGGTAAATATTCGCCTGCTGGGTTCAGCTGAAAAATCCTCAATTTCTTCATGAGCTCACATGTAGATGAAAAGAATTAGAATACTACAGATCACTGTGGCTTACCCCTTAACTTAGCATATTAAACACAGACTCTACCTCTTTTTCTTTATTTCCTCTGCAGACTAGCATAAAATTAGTAATTTAAAAATAAAACCACACTAGGTGAATTATGTCATCTTTACTTTGGAAACAAAATGCTGCTGAAAATGTTACTTATTAGGGCAATGCATTCCACAGAGCTGTTGGGGACACAAATACATTTGTCACAATAGTCACAAGCATTGCCTGACTAATAAATACCTTTTTGCTTTTCATAGGCAAAGGCTAAAAAGGACTAGGCAACCTAGAAAGTAAAGGGTGTCCATCACAACAGTAGGACAACAGTTTTCAGAGAACAGGCCAGATTACAGAGCAGCCCTTCATCCTTTGATCCACATACATTCCCCTCCAGGTGACTAGGAAAGGTGTGTCAGGGAGTAAGAAGGCTGTCATTGGAAAGTCGTGGTAGCAACACCTCCTGAGACCAGCATCTGATTTAAAAAAAAAAAACATTTGAGCATAATGATGGCTAATATTGCTAACCCGCTGGGGGTGGACCTCAACTTGATGCATCTCACTGGACCCAGATGACTAGCAGAGAGAGCAAGTTCAAGATGATCTTCCAAACACATATATGTTTAAAGGCAAGTATTATGTGACAATTAGCAAGGCACATATCAATCTAGAAGCTCCTTTAGGAATACACTGCTACCATGGCTGCTTATGGGAATGACCATTCAAAAAAATGTCCTCCAAGAACTGCAGGTTACAGCAACAAATCTATCTTATCCTCAGCTCTGCTGCAAAGGAGGCTCAGTATCATCCTCTACAACTGCCTGAAAGGAGGTTGTAGACAGGTGGGTGTTGACCTTTTTTCCCAGGCAACCAGTGAATGATGAGAGGACATAGCCTCAAGCTGTGCCTGGGGAGCTTCAGGTTGAACATCAGGAGAAATTTAATCACTGAAAGTTGGTTAAGCACTGGAACAAACTTCCCAAGGAGATGGTGGAGTCACCATCTCTGCAAGTGTTCAAGAAACAAATTGATGTGGCACTTGGTGCCATGGCCTAGGCTGAAAGGGTGATGTTCAGTCAAAGATTCCACTTAATGATCTTGGAAGTCTTTTCCAAACTAGATTATGCCAATCAAAATTATTCTATGATTCTGTGAAATGGTCTTTGGGGGAATAACTTAGCCTAAGGAGGTAAAAGGCTAAGAGACTGGTCTGACAACAAGGAAAACAAATCCAGAAACATGGGGCTGTATTAGTGAACTCTGTAGTAGCAGGGAATGTTCCCAAGCATTTTACTTTGGTCACCTCACATAAATTATAGAAATATAGTCAGGAGGTACACCATGCCTTCCTGATGTTGTCTTGCAAGGTCTCCAAATTAAGAGGAACAAAACTTTTACTTCAAGACCTGTTTCTTGCAAGGAAGAGCAGTCCTTGCATCTTTAGCCTACTGATGTGTGCTTTCCCACTCCAGCACAGAAATTTCTACTACAAAATTTTTTTATTAGTCAAAGCAAAAAAGACTTATTCAAGTATGCTTTAGTTGAAGCCCTCTCCCAAGTGAAAAGGTGTGGGCATTTCTGACAATTTTGTTTGTCCCCACCCTACATGGGTCTACTCGCTAGCTGCTGGTAAGTCGGAACCACTGTGTGTTATGTGTTTCTTAGATATATGTCCATTCCAGAAGCAAATTCTCTCAAGGTGAGTCTGAGGCACTGAATCCAGACTAAAATCTCTCAAAGGGCATAAGCACACAGGCTGATTTGTCACACAGAAGTGCCTTGTGAATTCTGGGATTTCAGCCAAGGACACAGCAGATTTCTCCTTGTCAGCAGAGATCAACTGCAGTAAAAGGCTTAACACTTTCTTGGAATAAGCTATCTCCTTTGGAGCTATGGGAATTAATTACTGCACACTGATCAACTGTCTTGTGGGAATATCTAGTGCCCTTAACCAAGCAGCCACAGTGGTGTTATGAGCAATCCTGTGGGGGATCCTGGACATCACTAATAGCTGGGGACAGTGCTCTTAAAATCAGCACTTCCAGGGTATCTGTTAAATCAGGAATTCCTCAAAAGACATGGTGGAAAGGACAAAATAGCATCTGCTATCACAACTGCTGGCAGCACTGAACAAACCTTTAACTGGTCTTTTGCTCTATCATGACAATGGGACTTCTTTGAGACTCAGAAGCTTCAGGCATTTCTGAGAGCTGAGTGTTCTGACAAGATGCATGAGGGCAAAATGCACAAATCAGTCTGCAAGAGGCAATGAAGGGAGACAAAGAGGTAGGAAGGACTCATTACAAGCAAGAAGTGCATGAAAACCAGGGGATCTGGGACTCATTTGCTCAAATACTCCATGTTACTTCAGTGGTCAAACACAAGAAGAAAGCAAGATGATTTGGAGGAATGTGGAAGTAGCAAAAAAAGTTCAGGTATTAGCTTTCCCTCAGGTATCTTCCAAGGCTGGCTGAAGAGATAGGTGCTGAATACTGTTTATCAGGGATTTAATAATCTGAGCTTACTTCTAAAAACCCTTTAGGGTGCTTTTGCAAGAAAGAACTGCAGAAAATTCAGGGAAGCTTCTGGATACATAAACCTGAAAACTGATCTTTGTTTGAAACCCTAAACTGTAGGAAGTGTGACTACCTGCCCATGCTCAGATGGCTCTCACAGATCACCCATGTGCTGTAACACCCCCAGTGTGAAGGCCTCCAGTGATATGGGTAAGAGTCAGTGGTGATCTCTGTGCAGGTATGTTCAGAGTTGTGAAGGTGGTGTCACACAGGCATTAGCTGAGGTCCTTTTGGAGGGCAGGACCACTGCCTCTCTTTTCCATTTCATACAGGAAGCAACACAATCCTTGTGCCTTTAGGGGAAAAATCCACAATGGTTCCAAAACACCTTTCAGTAGGCAAAACATCATCATGAAGGTTCAATTAGGCTTGCATAAGTCTTATGAGATTTTCTGCCCCTGATCAGCAGAGGAAAATCATTCCTTACTCAGGTTTGGAAGAAATTCCTCTGGTGACTCCTCCCTGATGACTGAAAAGGGTTGATAGCTGCAAAACTTAAGTCCCACTTTCCATTCATAGGAAATGGGACCCACCGTGTCTTTTCTCTGCAGGGTACTGGTGACAGGAAAAGGTTACCATCTGTAGAGTTTCTCTAAGATTCTGCTTATGGCACATGATGTTTGCAAGGCTTCCCAAAACAAGAAGCTTCAGTTCCACTTCTGTAAGCCTGATTCGTTGGAAAAGGACCTAAAGAGGGAGCAGTAATGAGCCCTCTGGCTGCCCATGAGAACCAGCACACCAAACCCAGGACCTGCTTGTGCTATCCCTTGTAGTCACAGCATTGAAACAGCAATGTTTTCCTTCCCAAATACATGATAACTGACAGCTAGAAAGAGTTTGCCCCTTATTCTTAAACACATAGTTGTGAAAAAAATAAAAATCCAGATGTTGCCATTTTGGTGAAGAAAAGTATTTCCTGCCTCTCCCAAGTTCCTATACAAGGAAGTCCCATTTCTGTCTTCTGGGAGAAAAGCATCATCCGATTCTCTCAGTAATAAAATTATTTCTGTACAATCTATGGTCTGATTTGAGGCTCTGCTTCGGAAAATTCTGAAATCACTGATCTGGAACAATGTGGTCAAGCCCTTCATTTTTAAAACTCTGCTTCATCTCTGCATTTGTTCAAATAGCAACCTTATATGACACAGCAGAAGAATGAGTTCATCTATTTAAACATTGCAATTTTAAAAAAATTTCAGGTTTGAAACATGCATCCATGAAACTAACAGCATCTGTATTAGGAAATTTACTTAAGAGAAATTGTGGCATCTAAAACAGGAAACATCCTAGAACTTGGGAGACAAAAGTTAATAATAGGGAGAGATTTCTCAGTTTGACCTAGAAAAAGGTGAGCTTCAGCACAGATGTCTTTATAACTACCCTGATCTCAGCATCCCAGTTTGATTTGGCAGCATCTCTTTCCCACCATCACTATCTGAATGACCTGTTTTGTTTTGGCTGAAAGGAGATAATTTATCAGTGTAGTCCGGATAAACAAAAAAAGAATATACCATGTCTCCAGTTAGAGAAGTATATAATTGGCTAGTTAAAAACCAAGTTATTCTCCTGAAAACTACACTGTTCTGCTGAGACGAGGCTTTTGGGACACAACTGACTCAAATGCAGCCATTTGGCTTTAGCAATTTTGTAAGCAGTGCTTTGGGAGTTCATATATTAATTCTAGATCACCTATTTTAAGATGATGATTTTTTAACTCCTATTACTTTCAACAGTAAACAGACACAGTATTACAAACAAAGGAAAACAATAATGGCCACCATTATTGCCGTTTCCATGCAGACATCATGCAAATAAAACATACTTAGCTTTAGCACCTTTGTAATCAAATGGATTTTTATTTTTCAGCTTAAAGCTGACAATGATCAGTGTGAAAGCCAAAGAATGAGAAACACCTAAAAACCTTGGGATATAATATCATAGACAATGAAAAAATGTTAGGAGGCCAGGCACTCTATCTCTTTGCCTCTGTGGCTGGATCTCCTCTTTCTAACCCATTCCAGACAGAACAACCACTTCACAAAAACCCCCAATGAAAGCACTTCTGTACTTTATCCAGGCAAACCTGTGCCTTGGTTTAAATTAATAGAAAACCTTTTAAAACGTTGATTTCAAATTTCCCTTGTTTCAAATTTAAGGCCATCCACAACAGACATGAAGAACAGTTCACACCTTTGGGGCTTGCAGAGTAGAGCAGAAGTGTGCTTTCAGGATCCCACATTCACCAGTTCAGTGTAAATTCCAGGTCAGATCTCTTTACTTTACAGATTATGGTACGTGATTCACTTTTAACTTTGTGGAGAACTGGAACAAGGCACTACTACAGAAGAACTGTAATGCAATTCTCTCTTCAGAGCTGTACTCAAGCTTTCCTGTTCAAAGAACCCTCCTACTGAAAGTCTCTGGAGAACATCTGCTGATTAAGGTGTCACTTCTTGTGATTACAAAATTGAAGTCAATAGTAGCCTTTTCTTTGCGTGGGCTTTGGATCAGACTATAATTCTAGTGGAAATGTACTGCAATCTCTTTAGGATGATAACACACCTAGCTCACAACTGGTTAAGATAAGGATTGGATAGCAGTCCTTCCCCATTTTATGTTACACCATTACCCTTTCCTGCCTATGGACTTACTGATAGCCATTAATCCTCTAAATAATGTACTTCAGAGCAGCTCTAAAACCTTTGCTTAGCTGATGAGCATCTTAGATCCTCAAAGGATTTCTGGCTGGAAGAAAGGCATTCCTTTGAAATGCCAGCATTGTAGGAGAGCTTATGAGGAGGGTTTGGAGTCCTATCTTCACCTGTGCCTTACCTCCCTCTTCTCACCCTGCCAAGGGCATCAGGGAAGCAAAGAAATAATCTTTGGAAGGGAAGATTTTCTTTGGTCCCAATAGAACAAAACTGACCATGTTTCCTTCCCATTCAGCTTTCACTTCAGATCACAACAGTAGAGCAAGAGATATATGTGCCTCCTCCCTCAAGCTCAGGCAGTCCCAGGGCTTCTTGAGGTTATTACTTTACACCAACCACATATCTCTATAAAAATAGAGAAGAGAAACATCTTCACACTTCCTCTCCCAGCCAGTACTCTCGGCTCTAAAGGTACTGACTATGCCCAGAATGAGCTTTGTTTTTCATAATGGAAATTAATTGTAACATCAGTCCTAGCTATGTGTCAGTCTCAGATTAGAGCAAAAACTGGCATCTTTGAGCATTGTCCTGTACAAAAGTAGCTTTATATCTACCCAAAGCCTTATTTAAGAAAGAGTCTGAATTACCAGTCTTCCAGCCTGTTTGGAATTTTCCCCCAAACAAAGGACATGGACTAGACTATATAAATGCCAAAGCAGTTACCACCTATACAGCAGCAAGATCTCACAAATCACCTTGACTGAGGTTCACAGGAGCAGAGCCAGTCATGAGCCAGTTGCTACCTGGAGGCTGCCCAAGTGTATTAGACATGGTATAGTTTCTTGGCAAGAGCTGGAGGAAAATTCTGACATTGAGAAAGTCACATAATGGATTCTGCTGGTTCTGAAGTACCTGTGACAGTGTCTGGCAAACAGCTTTGGTGTGACATATAAGATTCACACAGCATGTTCCAGGTCCAAGACACAGTCTGTGAAAATGTCTCCCACCACAACTTTTAATGCTCATCTGAGATGGCACTTCTTGCTGATTCCCATTAAAAGCACACCTTCTTTACCCCTCTGACACCACCTAACACATTTCTGAACTGGGATAGCATTCCCACTTGGAACCAGCTACCATTGTGAGGCTGCACACCCTAACAAGAAATTTGTTTGCATATCATGAACTTAAAGCAGCAAAGATCAAAAGCCACTGGGCCTGCAAGACCTATGGTAGTTGCTAGAAATTCCAGCACAAGAGGTGCAGAAGCATGCATTCCAGACATACCTTGCTCCCAAGAAGGTGAAGTTTCAGATAAGTGAATACATGCAGGGAAATACCCTTGTATAGCTAAAATATATATAAGATATCATTTTCTTATTTTATACCAAAATCCACTGTTCTGCAAGTGGCAAAATCAAAAGTAGACACTTCTGCCCTTTCCTGGCATAACTAGAACACATAAAACCTAAGCACAGAGAAAGGTCAGTATAATGGGAAATCTGAAACTGAAGTTTTTTCTCGTCTGCAGCATTTACATAGTTAACAAGTGTTAGCCTGTCAAAAGCAACTAAGGATTGGAGAGAGTGATATCAGACTTTGTCCATTTATCATCTTTCACATTAGGTTGTTGTCAAGTTATCCATACTTAATTAGGAGACAAACCAGGACAATAAACCAACAGCAGGAAACTCAATCCAAGAAGTGTGTTTCTATTCAGCGGTTCTGACACAATGAACAGAAAGATAAAGGAAGACGTCAACTTCTGTTTTATTTATGCAGCCATAGAACAACAGAGGATTTAATTTCTCTCTTTTCAGGCTGAAGTTTCCTACTAAATGAAATGTCCTCTTTCCTTACAAATGCAGTTGGCTCCTACCATTAACAACTCCCTTTGCTGGAGAAACAGATGAGGCTGTATTGCCAGGTCATTCATTAGCAAAAAAGCAAACTCATTACGTACGCTGGCTATCTTCTACAGGTTTTGGAGCCCACACAGATGTATGGCACAGGATGTATAAACAGATTACTACACAGGTACTACTGTTAAATTTCTAATTTCTACAATAGTAGTATACTTACACTGCCCATTCCAACTTCTCATTCTTGATTGAATTGTAGAGGGCCTGCAAAGGGAGAGAAATGAGATGGAATTATTGTTTGACCCCTCCCACACATACATTAATATGCTGAGTAAAGACACCCAGCTAATTCCAGCAAGCAAGCAGTCTCTGATCAAGAAAGTCCCATATCTGCTAATGATAATGTGAGAATTTTCAGCAGAAATTCCACCTGAGAAAAAAATACTGAATGTGTCTTTTAAGATTACATTAAGTCATTTTCTCAAGCAATTTTTGGGGGTTTGTGGTTTGTGCCTTTTTAAGAACATAGAATCATGAAATAGCCATGGAAGGGACCTTAAAGACCATCTAGTTCCACCCACGGCAACTCCTTCAATGGGCAGAAATACCTTTCACTAGGTCAGGTTGCTCAGACCCCCATCCAACCTGTCCTTGAATGCTTTCAGGTATGGGCATCTACAGCTCCTGTGGGCAACCTGTTCCAGCACTCACCACCCTCACAGTAAAGAATTTCTTCCTAATATATAGTCTAAACCTATTCTCTTTCAGTTTGAGGCCATTGCCCCTTGTCCTTTCCTTATATGCACTTGTAAATACTACTTGTAGGCTGCCTTCAGGGACTGGAAGGCAACAATTAGGTCACGTTTATGCTTTCTCTTTTCCAGGCTGAAAAAACCCAGTTCTCTCAACCTGTCTTCATAGGAAATGTGGTCCATCCACCTAATCACCTTGGTGTCCCTGTTCTGGACTCACTCCAACAGTTCCATGTCCTTCCTGTGTTGGGACACCAGAGCTGGATGCAGGGTTCCAGGTGGGCCCTCACCAGAGCAGAGCAGAGGGGCAGAATCCCCTCCCTCCCCTGCTGCCCACACTGCTTTGGACGCAGCCCAGGACACGTTTGGCTCTCTGGGCTGGGAGTGCCCATGGCTGGGTCATGTCCAGCCTCTCACCCACCAACACCCCCAAGTCCTTCTCCCCAGGGCTGCTCTCCATCTATTCATCCCCAGCCTGTGCTGATACCAAGGGTTGCTCTGACTCAGGTACAGCACCCTGAACTTGGTCTTGTTAAACCTCTTGAGATTCCCATGCATACACTTTTCTCTCTTGTCCAGGTCACCCTGGATGCCATCTCATCCTTCAGCTGGGTGTCACCTGCATATTTCCTGAGGGTGCATCTGATCCCTTCATCCATGTCATTAATGAAGACATTAAATAGTACTGATCCCTGTATGAACCCCTGAGAGACACCACTTGTCACTGATGTCTATCAGGACACTGTGCCATTGACCATTACCTTCTGGATGTGACCATCCAACCACTTTCTTATCCATCTAACAGTCCACGCATAAAATCCATCTCTCTGCAACTAAGAGACAGGCATGTTGTGAGGAACTCTAAGGCTTTACAGAAGTTCAGATAAATTATATTTGTAGCCCTTCCCTTGTCCACTAACATGGTCACTCCATCGTTCAGGGCCACTCGGTTGGTCAGGAAGGACTTGCCCTTGGTGAAGCTGTGCTGGCTGTCTTGAATCATCTCCCTGCTCTCCATGTGCCAGAGCACAGCTTCTAGGAGGATCTGCTCCATGATATACCCAGGCAGGTGGTAAGGTTGGGTGGTCCCTGGTTGCCAGGGTTCTCCTTTCCACCCTTTTAAAAGATGGGTACCATGTTTCCCTTCTTCCAGTCACCTGGGACTTCACCAATACAATGGTGAATTCATGACTACTGTGATTTTACAAATACCATGGAGAGTGGCTTGACAACTACATCAGCCAATTCCCTCAGGACTCTGGGATACATCTCACTGGTTCTAATAGACTTAGGTACATTCTAGCTTCTCAGGTGGTAATGAGCCTGAACTTTACTTCCAGTTTGCAAAAGCCACAAGACTATGGCCTTGAAATTTGAGGTCCAGTCTAATTCCTGACACTCAATGAGACTTTTTGGTCAATGACTTTAATGGGGACTTTAAGATTTCATCATATGGGCCAATCTGTGAAAATTTGCCAGAATAGATATCCAAAGTCCCCCTCAGACACCTGAATGCTTTCCCAGTCACACACATAAACATAAACATGTTCAATTTCTAAGTGCAAAACAGAAAATTAATGTTAAGTGACTTTTGTGCTTTAAGATCACTGTCTTAGACTGCTGTCCACTACCATTGTTCCTCTTTCAACTCATAGGAAAGGTGCCCAGTAGGTTTGACACCAAAGGTAACAGCTCTGTTTTTGATACAAGCCTGCAAAGAAAAGGGTCTGAAACCTGACTTAAGACTGGATTTTAAATCCATTTAAGAATGGATTTTTTTTTTTTTTTTGAGAGAAAGTATATATATCAGTTGGATAAGTATGTCTTATTTCAGCCCCCCACGAGCTGAGGTATACAATGGATAAACCTCTGGTATTACCAAGCTAATGGAGTTCTTCAAATAGGTCACTTAAGTGAAGTATTTTGGTATGGAATGTCCCTGATTCTCACACATATAATCTGCATTTGTAATTCACCTTATATACATAGCTAGATTTACTCCCTCTGGCACATAACTCCTACACAGCCTCAAAATATGTTAATGTGTAGAAGAACTGTTGATGCACATGATTAGCAAAAAGTAGCACATCAAGTATGAACAAGCCTGAAAATCACATACTATAATAGCTATGACATGATGCTTAACAGAAACAGTAACATTTAGATAGCCTTAATGCTGACCCAAACCAAAAATAATTTGGAAACTGAAGAGTTGAAATTAGTCTTGTGCATATGCCACAGCTGAATTCGCATGAGCAATACCATGAGCATATCCCACTCTTCATCCTGCCATCCACTGGCTCCTTTTTGAATCTGGAAGTCTTATTTGAAGATCCTTAATATTCAGCTCTGTGGGAATCTGGCTTAGCTGAACCATACACAAGCAGGTCAAACATTATGGTATAATTCATCTCATGCTGATGCTACACAGGCAGTAATTCCTGGTCACAGTGCTCCAAGAAAGTAAGTTTCTCAGAGATATGAACAACAGATATGAACACGAAGAATACTCATGCCTCATCCTACTGACACTGAGCTAGCAAAGAGAGGTCCTCACTACTAACTTGAGCTTCACTGTGCCATTCAGAGAAATATGATTAAGTACTTCCAAGTCTGGAGTTTTCACTAGTTCTACAGAACCTATCTTCTCTGAAGTATATAGACGCCCTGAACCAAAGGCAGACAGCCAAAAGTGAACGGATGGGCATTTCTGGCAATTTGTATGCATTTGCTAATTTTCAGGTGAAAGCTATCAAGAGATTTTAAGACCACTCTGCAGAAAGAAAGCAAAAGAAAGAGTTACTATTTCTCCTGCCAATTCAGCAGAATTAGACACAACTCCATTTTTGTACACAAACCAATGCTGATACTGGTTCCTGAAGTCACTGAGCATTTCTTACATGATTTGGCCAAAGCCTCTGTCTTATTCTTCGACTTGTTCTTTTCTTCCTGCTGTGACTAAAATACTCTCCCACATTTTGAGCCAGAAAATTACTCCAAAACAAAGCGAAGAGGCTGCATACTTCCTCCAGGTGCCTCCTCAGTTTTTCAGATGTAATATTTTTTTCCTCATCTAGCTCAATGTGTTTCAGGAACAGCAAAAACCTAGCTTGAGGAAACACATTTGTTGCTCCCTGGCCCAAATGCCAACAGGATTGGGTCGAAACCTCTGGAAAAAAACACCTGCCCTGTGCAGGTTTTTATGAGATTTCACTGCTAAGCATGTCTCTAGGGATCATTGTAGCCAAAGAGCAGAACATACAAAAGCAGCAGTCCAGACTGGGGCAGGGATAACAAATGCTCCAGGCTTTTGCCTTGTGAAAAGAGAGCTATGTTTGTCCCAACCTTGACTAATGAGCCAGCATCATGTTCCTTTAGGGAGTAACAGACACCAACCCAGTCATACGGTACACATCTGATCAAGGACTTAGTGCCCCTCACAGACCATCAAACACAGCCTGTCAAAAGTTTCTGGTATTTACAAAACAGAAAAAAAACTGTAGGGAGTATGCACGGCCTGGGCAGCTGTGTTCTGCAAACCTGTGCATGTTCTGTGTGTCTACCAGGAATGTTCACTGAGACCTCAAAGCAAGCAGATCTCTCCAGGTATGCAAAGACAAGTGTCCCAAACTGCCCGTCCCCCAAACTACCTCTCTGGCAGAGACTGCTGGCAAGGCTGCACACTTGCTGCTGGTGTCACTAGCCTTTCAGAGCTGCTTCATGTCACTTCTCCAAAACAATTTCTACTTTAACATTTTCCTGATGTCTACCTGGGCTCTCACATGTTCCAGAGAAGCAAAATTTCTTCCTGCCATGTTTTGCAACCAGAACCATACGTGTACAGCACAGCACCTGCTCCCTGATTTACCTCATGGCTATTCCCAAGGCCCTGATTCAGAGAGTAGCTCTTTTCAACAGACATTTCTCCAGAGTATGACTAAATCAAACAAACTTGGAGACAAGCACTTAAATGCTTCACTAAATTGCAACAAAGCTCATCAGAGATTATGGCATGGTCATGACTCTCACTGTACTTAGATAGCTGCAAGGACAGGTTTTATTTTTTATTAACTTGTATTTTCTCTCTGGGAGATTAAAAAAAAAAAAAAAAGGGAAAAATGCTCTCATTTAAAGCACTCTTACAGATTGACAACAATCACCACTTCCTACCTGCTAGCCTGTGAAGTGTTTGGCAAATTTGCTATGTAAGCCAGAAAACAGGAGGTTGAACCAGAGCAGTGAATGATAGAATGAATATCGCATAGGTGTCATCTTCCAAGCTGGACTTGTACCAGTCATAAAGTGGAAAGGCTTTCTATCTCTTTTGTCACCCAAGGCTACTCTGAACAGGATCCAAACCCCCAGATACAAACTACTCAGCAGTGTCTGACTTCAATGCTTTGACTTTTTATCCCTATTAATCAGAACACAAAGACCTACTCCTTACAGCTTACAGCTTTCCCCTTACTGGTAAGTGTTGATCTCTAGGTACATCACACCTCAGGCTCTGCATGGCTATAAACTCCTTGGAGAAACAAGTGCAATTTTGAAGGCAGAATAAAAGAAATTGACTGGTGCATAAAGCAGAACAGTAGGCAAAATCATAGGCACTTCCTTGTTTTAACTCCAATGCTGTTTCCTACAGCTCCAATTTGATCCTTAGAAGACTGAAGTGTAACAGAAAAGAGATTTGTTATGTGTTTGTGGCATTTGTTTGTATTTGTTCATAAACAAGGAAAGAAACACTTCCCTTTTTAAGTGGAAGGCTGTAGCTCTAAAAAACTGCTGAATTCCACCCCCATTTCTCCTTTATAAGCAAGGAGGTCCACAAAAACCCCAGATTTTCACAAGCTCTCACTACTACTAAAATTGGTACTGTTATTCCAATTGGAAAGAAAAGCAAAACTATTGAGAGAATGCTCCTGAAAACTCTGGTTTATTTTACAAAGCTACCAAGGGAAAAAAGGTCATTCACCACCCTCACCTTCCTCAAAATCTTGTTATATGCACGAACCACTGGACCCATTTAAATAGGCTGCTCCTGTCACCTGCCGGCTGCCAGTGATGCTGTGAGTCAGCCTCTGCATGCAGAAGCAGTGCACAAAAGAAAGGCACAACCAGGTATGCACACAGGGACAAAGACATAGCAAATTATGCAGATACTGAGTGGTAAATCATCTAAGTTACAAGTAGACACAGGACCCCTAAAACCTGGCCAGCAGGGTACAAGATGCTTGAAGAGATCCCAAAGCACTGTACAATTCCTCCCCTCAAAAAGCAACATAGGGGCTGGCTTTTGAAGAAAGCTACTGACTTTCTGTTTGCACTATCCCATGCAGAAAAGCCTGCCAAGAGGGAAAGAAATATATCACACATTTTTTACACCTGTTCCACGCACAGAAGAGGAGCTGGAAACACCTGCTGTGAGCTGGTAAACAGGCAAAACCAAAACTAAGTTCATAGAGACACCAGGGATGACCCAGACTGTCTTTTCCAGTTCTTGTCTCCCATGGCTTTTTCTTGCATCCACCTCCTCCCTGATTTTTGGAGTCATTGTTGGAGGAATGATCATCTGATCATTGCAGAGGATAGCCTGGGTGGCTTTTGATGCCCCCAGAACAGGGATGCACGTATGCTCCGAGCCAGGCCCTTGCCACACTTCCCTGCTGCCACTTCCAGAAGCAGCCCTGCCTGGATACACTTCTTCACCTCCAGCTGATAATGGCATGTTTGACTCCAAGCAGCAAGGAAGCCATATAAACACCTGAGGGCAAAGACATGCTCAGTCTTTGCAAGCACAGCACCTCCCCCAGTCACTCAGCACCTGTCCATCAGCTTTGCCCTTTGGAGCTGAGCAGTCAGACAGGCATCAGCTCCGGCTCCTGCCATATGTGCTTTACTGGAGGAAGAAAAAACAACTGAAGTAGCAGAACTCCACAAAAATAAAACAGGTTACAGAGGCAACAGATATTAGCCATCACAAATGTCTGCATGGAGTCCTAATAGCTGTTAATGTGCTCATCCTTTGGACCAGGGCATAGCTCTGTATCATTTTCTTCTGCCAAGTCTGGATGCGGAGCTATTTTGGTTGCTATATACTTGCTGTTTAGATCACTATCTGAAGGCTGGCCTTCACTCAGAATACAGATCTATATTACTCCACCACCTGCTATTTGCCACCCTCCCTTAAAACCCAGATCTTGACATTTTCTCCTGTCTTCATGCACGGATCAGTAACACCTGGCAAAGGAAGGATAAGCGTTCTGATCACTGAGTGCCTGTAGCTCGCTGCCAGATTCAAAGTCCACGCACCCTCGATTTCTCATGCATTTTTCCCCCTTCAGATGGGGATGCAGCAAGAATGCTAAAATAGTACCCCAAGAAGCCTGTGCATTAGTGCATGGCATCACGTCTACTGACATTGCTCTCAATTTTAAATTCCACTGGTTTGTACAACAAACGTTCTTCTAACAAGCCAGCATACATTATTCATAAAACAGCACCGAGCTGTTCAGCAGCATATGGAACTGATGAATGCTGTTTTGGTGTAGGAGGAGATAGGGTTGATAGGAATGTTTTAGAAGGAAGGAAAGGAGATCATTTCACCCAGGGAATTTCAAGTGCGTCACCAACTGGAGGAGAACATTTCGAAGAGAAACTCCTCTGTTAAAAATCTGGTTTGTATATGGAGAAGGAGGGGGAGGGGGAGAAAGAAAAAAAGGAAAGAAAGATTGTGCCAGATATATCATCATAAAACAGAAAAGGATGGTTAGCTGTGGCTCCTGAGACCCAAGAAATTAATGCCACACAAGAAATGCATCCTCTGTATTAATACACACGGCTTGTTTGCAAATATTTTTTTTGGTACTTGCTGAAGTGTTTCATCAGTGTTATTGTAAAGGTAGCCTACTGAATTATTACAGAAAAATAGAGAAAAGGCTGGAGAAGTACTTCTTGATAGTGGAGCACCTCCACAGCCTATTTCTATACAGCCTATTTCAAACTGTTTTATTTGCCCTGTGCATTTTCAGGCAGGACAGGCACAAGCACTTGGCAATTCAGTCCCTGGCTGCAGAAAAAAAAGTCTGCCAGTAAAAGAGACTACTGAGCATGCTGGGTCACATGGATGATCCTAAGATACTTAGACTCATCTTGCATGCAGTCTGGACTTGAACCTGCCCTCCACAGAACAACAGTACAGAATTCACAGCACCATTTCACAGGTTCTTCCGCTGGCCTAAAGCTGTGGTACATGCCTATAATACACACTGGGATGTATTATAGGCATCCCCTAGTGAAGCCTGTCCACACAGAGGCACTACCTGATGTATGTCAAGGAGATAAAAGATACTTGGGCTACCTAGCTTCTTGGACACTGGCAGCAGGCAGACCTTTTCTCCAGGCACCATGTTGGCACTTTGTTCATACTATTAAAGCGTGAGGATACATAATACTCTCTAGCTTATCAAAACAGGCTGAGTCATATAAGTGAAAAGTAAAAGAGGAGTTATGTTTCTGAGGCACAAATGGTTTAAATCTCTCTCCTGTCCAAAGTCAGCTGAAGCAGTCACAGAAACAGGTCTCGAGTATTATAATCACTTCATATGGGGAGCAGATAAAACACAAGGCAGTCCAGACACAAAGAGGGAGACACACCCACAGAAATATGAAGTCTACAAACCAAACCTTACTTAAGACTGAGGAGATCTACATGGCATTGGTGTCCAGAAAAGCTCAGCCTAGAACTGAAGATATTTCCTGAGAAGTGATGCACAAATATATATGCACAGTTACACTAATAAAAAGAACTCCTTTGCCACACTTCAGATTAACCTCCAGGTTCTTCCACCAACACAACAGTATCAAAGAACCAAAGCTCAATTATAAATCGATTCTCTAAATCAGCAATGTCTTAGCAAAAAAATGGGCAGACAAAGATCAGAAGGGAAAACAGAGAGATGGAAAGAACAGGACTGTCCAAAATTACGACACCAATCACTTGCAGAGCCACTTGTCACCTTATCAACCAGGCCAGCACTGCAGGGATCTTCTCAGCCCTCCATAACACAGCTTTTACACATCTCAGATGCCCTACAGATACAATAACCTTTGTTTGAAATAAGGAAACAGTACAACAAACTGAAAAAAACCTGCAATGTTCTTCCCAGCATATTGAGATAGGCAGGAAAAGAAGTGGGTATCTCTCAAATAACAATCTACAGCACTTAGAAGGAAGAAAAGTGAATACCACAGAGGAATGAACACAGAGCTTTCATTACTGCAGTAGTTAACTAATCATGTCAGACACCATCCCTGGGAGAAAGTCCCTGCCCTGAGAACGCTACACCATGCACACACAGAGGACACAAAACCTGGGAAAGGAAGATAATAATAATATTAATAATAATAATTTATAAAGATAATAATAAAATAAGTAATTCATCCAGTGTCAAAAGACTTGAGTTTTTACCATATGCAGGAGAGTTTTCATACATAAATCCTCCCACCAAATACTGTGCAATTATTCCCATGCTTAGGGTGAAAGTAATCATGAGAGCAGGGTCCCAGAGCACCTGCAACATGCAGCCTTTGCTTTGATATTTGTTGGAAAAGCACATACTGCATCAACAACAGCCTGAAAATGATGGCCATGCTATTTCTCTGCCCTAACTCATCAATACACTGTTTCTTAGATATGGTTTATAAGGACCTGAAAACAGAGGCTAACTTAACTGACCTGAAAAAAACCCATTTATTTCTGGTTGCAGTACCCTTGATTTAAGTCACACAGCTCAGGCTCTGAAATGCCATACAACCTGTAAGCTAGCAGAGACTGTTTTGCTAGGAACTACTGTGCAGTACTAGGGGTCTTTTCACCATGGCAGAGGAGGTTTCTCACAGAACTGATAGGAGATTTAGGGAAGGGACGCCACAGGAAGATCCATGCATGGTGCCTGCTTTGCATGCACATGGACCCAAGACATAGTTAAATGCTTGGCTGATGCACACCTTTGCAAGTGGTTGTATCTTTTAATCCCAAGGTCAGAATCAACTGACAATAAGAACGAAATCAGAGGCATATTTTTGCCACTGCATAAAATTCATCCAACCCTTGGAGATATGGAGCACCTTTTAGACGGAGACAGCTCTTAAAGCACTTCCCAGGAGTTCCTGGGTGCCTCTCCATTATTGTGTGGGAGAGAGGGATGAGGAAAAAAAGAGATGTTGCATGGTGTGGGGGTTGTTTGCTTAGGAACTGAATAACTGGACTGGGCTGGGTGAGGAGATGCTGCACACAGTCACTGTAGCAGCTGGGAATAGCCTGTGCTACCAACCATTACAATACTCTAATGTATTCCTATAAATGCACAAGCAATGCCTTCCTAATAAACACCTGACAGCAGTATTTAATCATGCATGCAATTGAAACAATATTTTCACCTAGCATCCACACCTACTAAACCACAGAGCTGTAGGTAAGGACTAAAAATTATTTTTATACAGAAAACAATTCCCATTAAACAAATAATCCCAAGGACACCACCTGCCAACTCTGGCACATTTCCCAAGAGTAGAGCTCCAACTAGCACTGTCACTAGCAAGTTTTCCTGTTTACTACTGCACCAAGCTCAGTGACAGGGCATTCAACTAAGACCTGATCATTATTACACCAGAGCTCTTTCACCTTCAGGTCTCTCCTCAAATGCAGAGTTTTTTTTCATGATCTGACAGCAATTCTGTGATCACTGCAGATCATCCAGAGCTCTTAACTCCTGCGAAGCGTAACCTTTTCCCAACACCAACCCCAAGCCTAACCAAGCAAAACAATACTAATATTTAGTCATTTACCTTGCTTTCTTTAGTTGAAAACTCAGAAGAGTTGGAGATTTTCATAGATTTTGACCGATGGGACTGCCGCCAGAGAGATTCTTCTCGGGAATATTTCACCGAACCTGTGGCTCTCACCCGGACTTTGCTGGTGCTCTGAACACTATTAACTCCAATCATTTCCAAAAGTGAGTGGATGGGATGGGAAAGAAGAAAGCTAATGAAACTTCCCAATCCCCTGCAGAGGAACTGGAAAAGGTTACGACTGGAGAGCCTAGGCTCAAGCAATCAGTGTTAGCTTAAAGCACACTAGGCTGTTTTCTCCAGCATCTTCAGGCACAGTGTTTGGAGCCAGCCTGATTGTTCCAGGCATTGCTCACGTCACTGGATGGGAGAAAAAAAAAGAAAAAGAAAAGGAAGACGCTGATAGAAACTCCTCCCCTGCTCTGCTCTGCTCTCCTCTCCAGCATCAACTCCCCCTTCACACACACCAACAGTGAGAGGGAGAGAGGTGGAGAGAAAGATGCTGGAACAAATGCCAGCAGATCAAGCAAGATATTCATTTTCAGTTCACGCAGCCACACTTCCCTGCCTGCAACAGCCTGCCATGCTCATTACTGCCTGCAATAACAAAGAACACTGTAAAAAGAGTCTTCAATCAACTGCCAGAAGCTAGAGGCTTCTGGATGTGATAAATACTGATGGATTCCCAGAGCACTGAAGAAATAAGTGAAAACCTACAGCACCATAGCAAAGTACTGGCAAGCCCCAGAGAGAGAAATCAGCAAATTTCCACAACTCTAAGTATTTGCACTCACTAGCCAGAGTCCTTGGGGTGCCTTCCTAAAGTGCAAGAGAGAGCAAGACCACTTTCACACTCTTAGAGGGGCTTAGGGGAAAAGAGATGATTTTCCCAAGGTAATCAGTGCAAACCAGTGCCAGAGTCATGAACAAGCACCTAGGGACTCATCTTCCCACCTGGCAGCCAGGAGAGCTGTAGCCATGCCCCCACACAAGCAAACCGCATGCTCCAGTGGCTGACCCCACAAATTATGCAGCTCCTGAGTGGCACCCTGTTTCTCCCTTGCAGCAAACCCATACAGCCTAGTGATGGGAGGTGCACTACCACTGCCAGAGGCACCATTCAAACCCACGCAAGCCTGGCTCCAGAGGCCAGGCACTCTCTCTGTGCCTGGAGCCACCTGCCTTCACGCAGGGGACAAGGGGAGGCCAATGCCAAAAGGAGCTGGTACGCTTACTGAGGGGTGGATGCACTAAATATGGGAAAAGAGAGATGTTTACCTCAGTGTTGCAAAAGTACCATCATTTCTGGCTCCGGGAGACCCAGAGTGCAGCAGACTGTGCATTGCCATGGCAACATGCTCCAATGTGAGAGAGAGAGATTGCTCTGCTCTACTCTGCTCAGCACAGGATCGTGACAGCTGCCGACACACACTGGACAGGTGGAGCAGCTTGCGTGAGCAGCAAGGGAAAAGTGGACAATGGGGACATTGTGCTAAACCCAGAAAAGGTAAACAGTTTGTGCAGAGGGTGCATGAGGAGCTGGCAGACTCTGCAGCAAAGCTAATACCAGGCTCAGCAACCTGCCCCATACCACCATATTACAGGCAGGGCAAGGACAGCAGCAGTGGTGTTGGGATGTGGGAGGACATGAGGGCTCTCATCCCACTCAAGACACACAGGGAGCAAGTCTGCACACAGACAGCAATGACGCAGTGCTGCCCTGGCATGCTGAGGTGAATGTCCCATGCTGAGATACTTCAGGCAGCCAAAAGCTGGGTGAAGAGGCTCCTCTATTCACATCTGAACCCTGTCCCACATCTGCCAAGCCATGAGAAAGCAAAGTGAGAGAGAGTTTGCTTACCCATGTCATGCGCCCAACAGCACCCAGGGGTAAATAAGATGCATATGAATTGAGTGGACTTTTCCCCTGGTTACCTCTTCCCAGTCTCTTGCAATCAGGAATTAACATCCTTACAGGGCAAATGGCTAGAGAGCCACACGATGGTCCTCCATGCATTTTTGCTCATAAAAGACTCTGCTGTCTCCCCAGCATGCAGCAGCATTTCTGATAGCATTAACCTTTTGCTAATGTTGTCCCCAATGATGCTACAAGGTGCATATCCTTCCCACAGACTGTAATAGGGGTGGACCCTGCTGAAGGACAATAATCAGTGGAGCAGGGAACAGGTTACCTAACTATCAACACAAAAACTGTCCCTGGGGTGGGAAACTTCTGATTCCTCACAGATTCTGCCACCATCCTGCCTGAGGCACAGATACCTTCCCTTCTGGCCATCAAGAAAAATACATTTTCATTTTCACCACAGTCAGATCTAGCAAGCCCATCCCTACCTCACACATTAAGATCAAATCCCAAATGTGCCCCTTGTCATTGCAGGAGGATAACTGAAAGGAACTTTTTTCCCTGGCAATAATCATGCTGAGTTACTTCTGCCACTTCACTAAAAAGGTTTTATGTTACTTAACCCATGTGAAATTATCCACTGCTTGTGCAAAAGCTTTTCAAAGAAAATCTCTTCTTAGAGGAAATTTGCACTGTAGTCAAACTTCTCCAGATGAGCTAAGCAGCAGGTCCTGACGGGTGCTACGTAAATTGCCACAAATCACTCTCTATCCTAGCAGCCCCCTGCCTAGCAGATTATTCTTGCTCTCAGATTTATAGGGCCAACTCCCCAACCACTCTCAACATATCTGAAATAATTATACTCCCTAAATATCACACACCGACCTAGGCCAGTGTCAATTATACAGAGCAATTTTATTATTAAACACAAGCTAGATTGAATCAAAGCAATAGTTCTCTCCTTTTGCCCACAGCACAATCACTGCTGCTTAATTACAGCACTTCATCTAGCATTCTCTGAGCTGAAGTTAGCAGATCCTCAGGTAGGACAGGAACCTTACTTCAGAAAGGAACAAGTCTGTTTCTGCAGCAGTCCAAAACTCCAAGGATTTTCTTTCTTCTTTCTTCAGTGTTTTCAGAGAAAACACTTCTCAGCTCACACTCTCCCAAAGAGAGCCTCCTGAGAGAACAAATTTGAAGCCTTAAATATCTTCAAATTGGGGATTCAGCTTATATTTCATCAGCGTCCCTGATTTTCATCTGCAAGTGATAATACATTCTTGTACTCCTGACTGAGCCAATATTCTGTGTACATATTCACGGTTATTCTGGGGAAAGGTCAGACTTCAACATTAGTGAAGACCCACCATTTTAGAAATTAGTAACCACACAGGTTACATTGATTTATGTCTGTAACTGAGCATCAGGAATTTCTGAGGGAAAAGTGTTTCGTTAACATAAAGAGAGGGACAGAAGGGACATTTTTAAAGAGGGGCTGAAATAGCTGTGCAGTATCAAAAAAATCAGAGCTGACCACACCAGGTCCAAGTGTTTCAAGAATTCAGAATCTTCCCCTTGTTCAGAGGTCAAGCAAAGAGGTGATAGCAAAGGGGCAGAATGTAAATATTTGTCTAGGCAATGACACCACGGGGGTGACCAAAAGGACTGTGACCCTATATAGGGACCTTCCCAATCAGTTCCTCTAAAGAACAAACCATAAACCAGAAGGAAAATTTTAAACTTTGGGTCAAAACAGATGCAGGAACAGAAAACCAGAGTTTCTATTATTCCTTCCATCCCATCCTTTTAAAACCATACAAAAGCTTTTGTCTTGTCACAAGGCACTATGTCAGATCCCATCACCCATAGAGGAAATGGGCAGCTGTTCCAACTTACCCTGAAATAAGCTCCTTCCCATCTGTTCCTCCCACCAGTCAAGTTTCCCCGGGAGGCAAAACGTACTCAGTCCTTGCTTGGTCTTCCTAATGTCATTCAGCGAATCAACAACACAAGAAGAAAAACTGCAGAATTCAAAGTAAAATTCAATATTGGCTTTTGGGGTACAAACCTAAGGACCACATTACTGTATCTAAAGAACTCCAATGTCCTCAAACAAAGTCACAAGAATCCTTTAGAATCATTTAAGCCTGATGCCAGTACTAAATACAAACAACACAAGCTGACAAAATACATAGACACATGCATATCAATTACTTAAAATATACCCTCAGAAGCCAGTAGCATATTTGTGTAGCACAAAAAGGCAGAACTACTTAATGCTGCCACTAAATGCTGTTTGTTAAATAAACAACATTAAATCTTTCCTTCATCCTTCATCTTTCCTTCTTTCATGTTTTTTTTTCCTTCTCCCCAAAATAGGAAGGAAGGGGAAAGTCAATTCTGACAGATAAGCTACTCTTACACAATGGCTACAGAACCAGAGCTGAAAAATGATCAACAGCAAAATTCCTGTAATATTAAGATAACAATTTCTGAGGTCTGCTGACCAGGGGGAGCTGACAATCAAGATTAAATATCTCCTGTGAACAGCAGAAATACTAGAGCAACCACTTCATTTCTACATGCACAAGCAACCAGGTCAACAGGAATCCTAGCAGGGTAACAGCTGGAATGATGGGAGAACGATGTATGACTGCATGAGGACAACTGAACTATCTCTGGTTTAAGTTACATGAGAAGAAGGCTAAAAGAGCATCCACGGCCAGGAGCTCATGGTCACAGCACAAGTCTTTACAACTGACTCTTTACATCAATAAGCACCTAGAAGTGAGCAGAATGACAAAACCACAACGACTGGTGGAAGACCAAATGAATCCTGGTATCACTGTATCTCTGGGAACCACAGTGCATCTTGTGCGAAAAGAAACCACTGCTATGCTAAGTGCCCTGCTGAGAATGATAGGAGATCACAGTTTTAATGAAAACAAGCCACTGAATAAATACAGGGATGCAAAGAAATCACGGATCCTGTTATCCTGATCAGCACTGCAAGTGAAGAGATGTCTTCAGCCATCTTCATGTTCCTTACAGCAGATCTGGAAACAGCTGTTTCACACACTAGCTGCTGTACTTCCTGGCAAAGCACTATAGTATCCCAGGGGGAAAAGTTCCTCTTCTTGAATTCCTCCTTTTAGGAATTATCATCTGCTGTCAAGAGAGCTCACAGAAATTAAGTGAGCCATACAGTATGCAGACTAACACAGACCACCAAGTTCCTTAACTTAAAGCTGACAAGTGTAGCTACAGAAAACAGCAGCACTTCAAAAAAAAATCCATAAAAGCATCAAAGCCCTAAAATTCTGCAAAGGTGTGACAGAAACCCACAGGAAAGTGACTGAAGAAGTGTTGTGAAGTCTACAAACTATCTCAGATCAGCTGAAAACAACCTCTGCTTCTGTCCCTGCAGCGAGCATGCTTTGAGTCAACACCACTCAAATAAACCCCCTCAGCCTAGAGATCTCAGAAAAAAAAAAAAAAAAAAAAAAGAAGAGAAAAAAAAGGAGAAACAACCTCCCTCCCAAGCTTCTCTCTGGCTCAAATAGCAAACACAACATCAACAAAAAGGAAAAGAGGAAAAGGAATGGGAGAACAAGGAAGCCCATGGGAGAGGGAGTGGGAGAAGGAAGGAAGAAGGCAAAAGGATGGGGGCTAAAAGAAAGGGAGGGGTCACAATAGGGAGAAGTGGGAGAAGAGATGTGGAGGAAGGAAATTGAGGCCACTCTAAGATTCACACAGGTTACAAGTTGGTGTCACCTATGGCTGTAGGCATTGCATTATGGAAGGGGGAAAAATAGGCATAGCCTTTGATATACCTTTTGTCCACAATTCCATCTACCTATGGAGTCATATCCAGCTACCTTGCCCCAAAAGCAGATTAAATCCTTCCTACCACTCTTGTCACCTTCCAGAACCCATGTGTCAAAAGGAGAGAGAACTGGTGCCCTGGATTTGCCCCATATTTGTACAAGGACAGTGTGAATACTTAATCATCGAAGAAAGCATGACTTTGAAAGGAAATGAAATATTCCATTTAACATCACAGGAAAGGAGAAAAAAAAATCTGAATTTAAGGAACAGCCTAATACTCTTCTTTGAAAGAAACTGGGTCAGAGAGAGAATAGTCCAATGCTACTTGAAAAGTGTGGCAACAAACAGAAAGAAGGAATACCGAAGATTTATAAAGCAATAATTCTAAAACTGGTGGAAGGAATGTTCTGTCTTCTTCTTTTTTTTAAACGTGGTATAAATTATATTCGTACTCTTCCTTCCCTTGAGATGCAGCACAGAACTAAAATTTCAAGCAGATCAGTGGGTGGAAGATCAAAGAATGTTTTTCAGAATTTGTTTTCTACCTACATGGAGGTGGGAGTAATAAGTCATAGGGACCAAAATGTATGTGTGACATTGTATTAGAGAATTCCCAGTCTGAAAACAGCCCAGAATTCCTCTTTTAATGTGGCAGAGCGCATCATTCCTGGATACTGCCAGTCTGTATCCTCCACACTTGACAGATGACACTCATCCTCGGGACCTGCATTTCAGTTACAGTAGGAGACAAGTTGACAGCCTTGGCTATCTAACAGGCTGGAGAAGTCAAACATCAAATAATTCCCTTGTCTGATCAACCTGGACAAGACACTACAGACAGCTTGCCTCTACAGATGAAAATTAACCCCCTAAATGTTCATAATAAGGCTGGTATTGAGCAACATAATTGCAGCCAGTAGCAATGGAAATTCTTAGCTGACTCTGCTTGGGTTTCACTCCTTGCTGACACAAAAGCCTGTAGGTTAAGTGAGATCTTTTGAAGAACAATTGGAGCAAAAGGTTGAAGGAGCAAACACTAATTCAGCGAAATGCAGACTGTCAAAGCAGAAGAAGTCCATGCTGAAATCCAGCCTGCTTCCTAGTAAAGTAAGCAATCCCTCATACCACGCCTAGACTATGCAGAGCAATCCTAATTCTTGGATCGCCTTCAAAAAATTTTATGTTTTAAGCCTTGTTTGAAGTTCTGCTTTCCCTGCTCAGAGACAGCTGGTATTAGGCTTTTGCTATTATAAGGCTTTCTTCAACTCAGTATCTGGGTTTGACTTAGGAAAAAAAAATCTAGATTATTGATTTTTCTTTTTATATGAACTAAGGTAAGCTCCTGAAATGCAAAAAGAAAATATATTTGCATTTCAACAGGGCAGGAAGGTGTCAGGAATCCCTGTAATTCAAGGGACACAAAGCAATACACACACCATCATAACCTGGTCTAATTCTCAGTTCTGCACAGGCCTGCTTTAAATGAATAGGACAAATGACAACACCCAAAAAACTCCAAGTTGAAGGAAACAAAGTTTATCATGGCAGGAAGGTTCTCAGCAAGGATGGAGAAAACTGAAGACAAGACAGGTGTTCCCTACAATCACCTACAGTTCCCTATGGATCTGTGGCTCCTCTAAGAGTGAAAGAAAAAGTATGCTTTCACAAATAACTGTTTAAAACAAGGATTAACAACTTAATTCTGCATTCCCTGACTTTTATATTGCCAGATTAGACTCTGTTCTCTTCCAGCAGCTGAAAGGAGCCTTCTGTAATGGATCTTCTATTTCATACAGATAAAAAATGGCCCAAAAATACTATTTCCAACAGAAGTATTTTTAAGGGAAAAAAAAACTTTATTTGGGGGAAGAAACAAGGAGCCAGAACTCTGTCTTATTCAGTGAACAAAAGGCATTTGGTCCCCTCCCTCCTCTGCCCACTGCTGCCGGGTGTTACAGCAGTCAATGTGGTCTTCCTGGGGCCATCCGGGCATTCTGTCACACGCTCTCATCTCCCCAACTTCATCAGGTTTCCCTCAAAGGTGGGAATTTCTTGCCAAAAAGCCACGAAATCAATGAAGTACAGAGACTGCAGATGAGAGCAATTAGGGTGCACACAGCAGTCCAGTTAGTGTGAGTTCCTCTCTGTAAAGGGGGGCTGAGGCTGTGCAGGGAGAAGTTAGCCACCTGATGCTCATTCTCTCTGCGAAATACCTGAAGTTATTGGAATGGATGAAGTAAGATTCCAGTAATTCTCTTTAAATTGAGTATTTGCTTTGGAGGGTTTTCAAAGGGAATTAAAAAAGAAAAAGAGAGGGAGAGTGAGAGGAGGCAGAAAGACAGTGGAAAAAGCACCCCGTAATTAAAGTGCAGGGAACTGACAGCAACATTAGATAAACCCTACTTTGCAGCTTCTATAGGAAATTGCATATCCCAGGAATCCTAATCAAGAATTCAGATCATTTAGGAAATTAAGGATGGTTCTTCAGAAGAGTTCAGCACCAGCAACTCCAAGATAATTTGGTCACTTCATTACAGTGCTTCTGCAGGAGATAAGTCCTACCCAAAAAACACCCTTTGAGAAAAAGCAGATTTTGTATGCAGGATTGGCATCTTATCTCCATCAGCAGTCCCTGAAAGGATGAGTCTAGCCAAGTGCATCACAGGTACCTCAGCATGATGGAGGTTCCCAGATGGTGTAATACGTCAGAGAAGAGCTACCACCTCCTACCAAAAGACACAGGCAGGTGTGACTTCCCCACTTCATGTCATGGTGCAGCACCACTACCAGTCAGCCCATGTCAGAGGTTTGGGGATGCCTATGATTCCATGAATGAGGTGTGTTGGATGCTGTACAGTGCAGAAGACATTTAGTTACATAGGACAGGTGGTACTTTGCACACAGCCTAACAACAGAGTACCCCACCCAGAACACTGCATAACAAAAGCAGGGACCCACGTCCTCAGTGATGCCTTCTTGCAGGCTCTCTGTGGACCACAGAAGACATTTTCTCTCCTTACATATGAAAGGCCTTGTTAATGCCACCTTCCTGGAATGGACCTCCACACACCTTGTCTCAAGATGACAAGAGGAAAACGTTGTGACCAGCACCATACCATCACTTTGTTTGTGGGGACCACACTGCCCTCATGAATTGAAGCAAGAATGCATGGCCAAAATTAGGCTCTTTCTGAGCAAATCTCCTCTTCATTCCAGAAAATCTTGAGAAGCCCAGCTCTGAAGAAGGCTACGGTCACACAGTGCAATTCCCTAGCATATAATTGTGAAGATGGTATCACTACAGAAGATTAAAGCTGGAATGAGCATGTGAGAAATAAACCACTCCTATATTGTAATCATGAGGTTCTTGACACTGCCAAAATGTCAGACTAATTTTGTTTTCTTTCCAAGGAGGGAGATCCTAGCCATGGCTTCCCTTTCTACATATATATATGTGTGATGAATACATGAATACTACAAGCAGACCCCATGAGGAGAAGTGCACTTTTAATCACAGTTTGGCGTATTTGTCTTTAGGAGTCCCAGCTGCAAAAGCATCCTTGGATCTGACTAAAGGAGTGAGGAAAAAGGCAATAGATCTTTGTGCAGACGGGTGTACAAAAGCAAAACTTTTTTCAATATTAAATGAACAGACACAAAGACACAGGCTGAGCAAGATCACATTAGCATTTCTCACTTCTACTTTCAAACCCAAGTGAAATAATCTGTTCTCAAAGCACAACTAGTGACACACAGAGAATCAGGTCATGAAGGCCTGCCTTGTGGTTTGTACCAAAAGTGTTCTCATTGTTGGAAAAAAACCATAATAAAACATAAAGATAGCTCCCCCATGGAGGTGAACGAAAGGAGTAACTTGATCCAAAGTCTCAAGTTTTCTAAGGCTGATCATACAAAACTGTGTCACTCCTCAGGTGTTTATCTCTGTACCTTGATGTGCTATTTTCCTATCCAGACAAAACACCCAGGGACACACTCCAAACAGTGAAGGGATTGTCTGAAGGCAACGTCTGACTGACTGTCAACCAGCTGTCGTGGGTAGTACAAGCATTTGCATTTGCACACCTGACTCTAAGAACTGGATCCACAATAAATGCTGCACAGAGCTTCACAAGCCCTGGATATCACTCAGCTCTCCCCAGCCTTCCTTTCCCTCCACTACTGCTCAGCTTTGCTCTGGGGCTCAGCAGAGTTGCAGAGCTCCATAAAAGGGTGTAGCAGGGCCACGAGGAGAACACAGAGAGACTGCAGAGGCAGAAAAGCCCACTTGCTTCACCACAGATCTGCATTAGTCACCAGTGGGCGCTCAGGACCTCACTCCCACAGGGACACACTGCCACCCTGTGGAAACCACTCTGCCTCTCCCAGGCAGCTGGGCAAGGATGCAGGGAGAAGGCTTGCAGCCTCACCCATGCTCAGTGGCTAGACAGCTAGTGCAGCAGCAAGACACATGCACTTTGGTGCTGTGCTGAAGAAGGGTGCTGTGAATTTAATTTATTGAAACTAATGCAAAAATTAATTTCCACTAACTCTTTGTAATCGCACATTTAGTGGCAGCATGGCTGCTGTGAACATAGTAGCACAATTACTTGTACTCACTCCACTCCCCTCCACTAATAAATTAAAAAACAAGGGTCAGTTTATCAGATCTTCAGACAAGCCAGATGAGAAAACAAAGCTGGGTGCCACCTCTGTCCCCAAGACATCAAGGCATTAGTTTCTGCCCAGAAATGGGCAGAAAGCCTTAAGCAACATGGGACACCAACACCAAACCTCTTCCATCTGTCTACATCCAAAAAAATCCTGAGCCCTGGTATTTGCTTTGGGTGAAGAAGAGTCAGACATCCCTAGCATTAGCAGGTGAGCACTAAACATGAAGGTACGGCCTCAACTGCATAATTCTGTCAGGAGGAAAACAAACAGCAGATGAGCACTATTGGAAGTCTCTTGTCAGTACACTCAGGTTATTTAAACACAATCTGGAAATCTATTTATTCAGTAAGGGCAGTAATTAGCCTGCAAATTAATCTCAACACATCCCTCTATGGCAAACGGAGAAATGAGATTCCTTTGGGGTAAAAAGTAATTTAAGTGTGGCTGCTGCCAGATACACAGATTCAAAAAGTAAAGACATTAAATCTAAATTTTAATATTCCCCATTGCTTAGTAAGAACTGAAGCAGGAGGGTCCAACAAAAATCTCCCTGAAGAAGATTAAGAAAATGAAGAAATTACCAACACTAGAAGACAAGCTCTGCTGCTTTCAACTATGCAGGTACATCTGTATTTCACAATGATTCTGACATAACTCACACAAGAGATGGCAACTCATTTGGTTGGCTTCAATAAGGATTGGGTCAGCTCTCAGATGTGGCAGCCTCTTATTTATATTTCCATTACAAAAAAAAAAATTATGAACTCCTGTGTATGCATACCTGTCTTCATTTAAACAAAGTGCTGTTTCATGCTAGCAATCAGAAAAAAAGAAGCGAAACATTCACTTTATTACTGACAATAAAACAAGGTTTGTCCTGCTCAGCCTCTTCCTCCATTCTTCAGATTTAACTCCTAGCACAAACTTAATGAACAAAAGCTGAAGCAACACAGCCTGTGCCAGACAGCACATTATAATCTGAAATTACATCTCCAGCTCTAATGTGAATACCCCAAAGCACCTTTGATGAAAAAACACACACGCCTTCCAGATTGTACACAGAGATCAGGCTTAGCCTCTAATGTATTCGCATTCAGAGCCAACTGGCTGCTTCTGTCTGCTGTAATCAGGAGACAGCACTCTGGGTTGGCATGACCACAGGAGTTTACAAAGCACACAGCTCTGGGACGAGACCTGCCGCAGCTCAGTTTCACCTCTCTGTGCTGCAGAGTCTCCTTCACTATCAAGTGAAGGCAAGAGGGAAAACAAAGAATAAACACTATATATATTATATATGTTCTGGGAGGAGAAATGTGCCCATCACTTGTCATGTTTGACAATTAAGATTCAGAAAATGAAGATGGGGGTTTTGTTTTGAACCATCTTTCAATAGAAATGAAACACATGTTCTGCAGCTAATTCCTTACCTTCAAGAGCCCTCTCGGGAAGTCTTTGCCATCATTCATCCCCTGGAGGTTAGCAACGAACTCTTGGCAGGTCATCTTTCTCCCAATGTTCTGAAAGGAATGTCAGAGAAACACAACATCATATTCCTGCTGCTCTTCATAATGACAGGAACAAGCAACATCAGATTAAATGCATCTTCCTGCTATCCTTTAAGCCCAAGCCAGGCAGCACTAAGAACGCATGAGATTACTCATAGATGAGCATCCTTGTATGCATATAGCTAGAAAAGCGAAAGTACTTTTGCATCCAAAGGCCCACATACACCCCCACAAAAAACCCCAGCTTAATACTGGCAGTAATGAAGAGGACAATGATGATGATCTCTGGTATTTGCATGGTGCCTTATATCCCCATGTCTCCAGAAGCTCTACCAGTCTCTGACGGAAAAGCTCTACTTAAATCTGCTGTGGGGCACCAGGAAACATGTGACTGAGGCCCTTTCTAGACCCTTCTCTTACAATTTCAAATGCCCCCTTTCAGTAGCAACTGCTGTGAGTTGGAGTGTGATGCCCAGGCATGGCCATCACCTTTTCTGATTTACAGGCTGAAGCTGCTTTGACATTTCCATAGGCTTGCTCTCTTTTCTCTCTTCCTGTCTAAGTCTCAGACTGAAAGTTGCCCAAACAAGCCACAAACAGAAAGGAACAGTTTGGCTGTCCCTACATGTCTGTGTAGGAGCCAAACTACATCCAGAAGTTTGAGGCTGCCCTAAACTACTCTTGAATCCCTGCCTCCATCACCCCTCACAGAAAGTGCCCCAGTCCCCCAAGTGCTAGAAGGCCTCTGCTTAGCATGTGGGGAGCCTTGTGAGCAGACAACAATTAGAATACCACATGGATGAAAAAGGACACCAAAGATATCTGAGGAAAGGAAAGCAGCCTGAGATGAGCTGTGAAACACGGTATAGATAGAAGGGAAAACAGGGCTCTGTGACAGTCATGGTATCTTTGAGGATAGCACCACTGTCAGTCAGGAGATGGAAGTGAAGATTTTTCCACTGTCAGGGCATGTTTTGTCTGTAGAAATACAGCAGAAAAGCTCTGTGTGACCTTTGTCTTTGGCTAGAAGCAAGAGTCCAAATTAACACAAGACTGGTGCCCTTAGTTGGTAATACAGGCCATTCAATGTTATGAATTACATGTCAGCTTGAAGTGCATATCCTCTATTTCCCCTCCATAATGTATGATCAGGAAAACCACCAAATCTTGGCCATCGGTCTCACCTTGCCAATAAGGAACATCCCATAGCCTGCAGCCAGCATAAACCCTCAGAAAAAAGGCAAGCAGTAACCCTGGAACAACTCATGGCTTCCCACAAAATGATGGCTCCTGACAACACAGATGGGCTGTAACCCTTGCTCTATGGTTGTAAAGCTTGTAGAATACAGCTTACAACTTCAGTCTTCAGGTGCAGGCTGGAGCTGCTTACAAATGCTTTCCTTTCTCCCTGCAACTTCAGCCAGCCTACTCCTATTTGTTTCCTCCAAGCAGCAATTGGCAGCTTCCCCATGCTGACCAAAGCCAACATTGCAGACAAATGGCTGTTTTGCTGCAGGATCAAAGCTAACATCTCCATACAGCGCAACAGAGGTTCCAGAGATGTGCCTGGTGGTCTAGAGATACCTCAAAACTCTCTAGCACCAATGTGGGTGATGACCTCTGTGCAGAGGAGCAAGCATGCATTTCCAAGACACACCTGGCAAAAACTGTTTACTTGCAAATAGAAGTGTGGCAAGACAGGGAACATAAAGGGGATTAAGTAAGAGTTTGCCTACAAGAGTTAAAGGCAAGTGTGAACTGAAGGCAGAGCAACTGCATTATAGCCCTAAAAGCAGTGGAACTGATTGTGAAATAGAAATGTCTGTGCTTACGATCAGCATGTCAGTAACAAATAGAGCTCAGTGTATAGACAAGCCCTGTGACTCATTTGCTTCCTTCTCTAGCAGAATCCTGGTAAGGATGGGGCAAAGCGTTATCTTTGTTAGGAAACAGGCAATTAGGCATATCTGCAAGGGCTGCATTCCAAATCAAAAATGCCAAACTTACCACCTATGTGGAAAAATGCAAAGCAGTAAGAGGAAGGCCAAAATTAAAGGAAATCAGAGGGGTTTGAGGGAACACGGTGACACACCCATGGACATTATACAAGTAGGAGTCTGAGAAATACTACAGCTGCATATACCTAACAACACACTGTCAACTGCCAGTGTGATAAGTGTCCTAAGTTAGACACTGCAACAACCAGAGTCAGCAGGAACAATGATGGGTCAGAGCCAGATAGTTTATTCCAGTATCTACTGAACACAGTATGGCCCACTAAAGCATCACAGGGAACAAAGGGAACTGCTGTCAGGCTAATGTGTGACCACTATTTGGTCTCCCTCCTTGGACTGTGGGGCCAGGCAGACTGTAAAGCAGGAGCCCCAGGCTGCTCACCACTCTGGGGAGTGGGACACCTGTGCAGAAAGACTCAGGTGTCCTCAAGAGAAGCCATGTGTGCTAAGAGACAAACTGCAGCACATTCCTGTATGCTCCACATCCAGTCCTTCAGTAGGGAAGGCTAAGCCTTCAGAGAAAAAAATTTTTCACAACTCCCTACCCCCTCCTACTTCCACAACCTGCAGACAAAGGCATTCAATTAATGGGAGGTGGGTCTCAGAACTCCTTGTGAACACTCAAGTCTTGGTTTCATTACCTGCACTGCCGCAGGGGCTAAGTAGCCCATTGAGACAGACCCAGGATGCCTCCATGTCCCGCTGCCCAATCCAACACCCTTGATGTGTAAGAGTTCCCAACAGACACTATCCTGGGAGAGCCCATGCAAGTGCAGTAGAGGGCCAGAGAGAAGCCCCAGAGGCATTTGGCTAAAGCCACTGCTTTTGCATACTATAATTCCATGCTCCTTGTGTTTTTACATACTCCATCCTAACTCCAGGGCAGAGGAACACTCCCATCAGCATGAGAATACCTTGCACAGCTGGTGTATTGCACCACAGATACTGAAATACCCATCCTAAGGCTGCTGGCACCCTACAGCAGCGTGACTAAGAGAATTCAAACCAGAATACTATTTCACCCAGGTAGGCAATGGGAAGAGGTGCGCAGTACAGGAACACAGGGCTCCCACTCAGCATGCCCATATTCTTCCTCCATTCTCTTGGTTTTGAGTACGCCCATCATTTGTCTGGGCAAAACTCTGCTTCCACCAGATCTGCCCCCTGCAAATGAATGCCTGCAAACATCACCTTCCCTTTGTGACCTTCCCAAAACTTCTTCACCTCCCATCTCTATTCTGCCTTTCCACATGTTTGTACATACTGCAAAGAGGAAGCCAATCCCAAGCACAGCTTCCTGGTTAGGACCTGCTGCAGGAAGGATGGTAAGCACACCAGAAATACAGTCCTAAGGTCAGGGAGCATGCTCAGACATCATGGCAACGTCAGGAACAATGCTAGCTTGCACATGACTGATCAAGGCATGCTGGAAAGGCCTGCCCAGGACAAGAGCCTGGGAATGCAGCCTTCTCACTGTTTGCTGTCTGCAGAGGCTTCAGAAGAAGGCCACCAGCACAGGGACTGCCACAAGACTACCCAGTCCCAGCATGTTGCAGAGAGGAGCAGTCTACACAAAGCTGTGCATACTCACATGTCCATGGAGGTCTGTGTTCAGCAGCATCATGGCACACGTGAGACAGTGAACTCCATCTGCAGAAAGAGAAATAACCAGAGTCACATGCAAAACCACATCTGGACCTTTAAGAAGCTGAAACTGAGACTCATAGACTAATTGAGTCTGTTCCCTTCATAGGAATCTGTTTTACCAAGAAATATACATAATTAAATAAATGAACAATGAGGTCATCACACAGCTGCCAAACCAGAACAGTCTCTCTTTCATCTTTTAGTAACTATCAAAACTGTCTTGCAGCAAGCATGGATGAGGCAGGCAAGACAGGAAATCATGCTATCGCTCTTAGCTTGCTAATACCAGTATTACAGTCTAAATCAACAACTCCTTCTTCATTTACTTCAGTGCAGAAAGGGAAAAATAAAATACATTTGTTCTTGTGCAAGGAGTACCTTGCAGCAGGGTATCCTGCTTTTCTCCCCCTCTGGCTTAGTCCTCATTCAGAGCTCAATTAGACCTAACTTTGGAGAAGTACAGTCAGTTACTTATGCTCCCTTGGCTCCAAGTTGGGTAGAGAGCACTCCAGGGGCTTCTAAGCTGGTCCTGTGGCCAAGGCCCTCAGTAATAAGCCAGATTCACAGAATCAAAGAATAGAGTTGGAGGACTGAGAGACTGAAGAAAATTATTACTGGCTCAAAACAACTGAAATGTGTGTGTAGGGGGAGCAGCTCTGCAGAAAATGGGATGGTGCACTGCTTCACACTCCACTCTCTGGAGCCTCTAGTTCAGAACTGCCACCAACCACTGGCACACTGAAAGCAATACCCCACACTCTGCCCTGGAGCCCCAGTCAAGCCCTGAGGTGGCCAGATGACTGGAAGTGCCTCCGGGGGCTGCTTGCCACAGAAAGCCAGAGCAGACCCCAGGACATGTGGTTGTGTCCCCATTGTCTTTGGATAGGTGAAACCACACTAGGATCCAGGGCAGTAGCTGGATCTTGTTTTTTGCTCTTTCTTTTTGTCTCTTTTTCCTCTTTTCTACTCCTAATTTCTATTTTCTGAAATATGGGTAATTAAGATTGGATGACTAAAGTTATACTAAGTCAATGCTTTGAGAAATGCTTTATTTTGATTGAATGTTTGTTTTAAATTCCTAATTTTCTAAGGTTTGCTAGGAAAGTTTGGCTGTGAACATTCTGGGAACTTTTGTCAAGTTCTTTTTTGGGCCAAACTCAGGAAAAAGTAGTAGTACTTTAAGCCCTTTTTGAATAACCTTTCCAAGCAAGTTTAGAAGGCACCTTATAAGGATCGTGGAGTTCCACTCCTGGCTCCGCACAGGACATGCCTACGAATCACACCATGTGCTGGACAGCATTGTCCAAACACTTCTTGAGCTTTGTCAAGCTGGTGCTGTGATCACTCCCCTGGGGAGCCTGTTACAGGGCCCAACCACCCACTGGGAGAAGAACCTTTCTCTGATGTCCAACATAAGCCTTGCTGACACAACTTTTAAGGCATTCCCTCAGCTCCTGTCACTGCTCCTGTCACAGAGAAGAGATCAGTGCCTGCCCCTCCTCCTCCCCTCGTGAGGCAGCTATAGGCTGCAATGAGGTCTCCCCTCAGTCTCCTCCTCTCCCGACTCTGCAAACTATATGATCTCACTGCTCCTTATTTGGCTTCCCCTCTAGACCTTTCTCCATCTTCATATCCTTTTTCAGAATATTCTCTGATAGGTTTGTATCTTTCTTATATTGTGGTGCCCAAATTGCACGTAGTACTAAGACCCTGAGTTAAGTGTGCAGGATTTAAATGCTTACTTGGGGTCTAAAGTCACAATATCCCTCTTGCAGTCTTGACTGGAGTAAGGCAAATCAGTATCTCACTCTGGACATGACGTACTTGTTCTATCTGACTGCCTACAGTGTCTTGAAATAAGAAAGGCAATAGGCAGAGTACAGAGACAGCACAGGAGCAGATCGTGTCTTACTCCCGACTTTTTCCCTCCCCTGCATGACAGAAAGTAAAGCTGAAGAGGTGCGAAGTGCCCAAACATTATCTCACTGCAACAGGGGTAGGTCACCAAGCAAGGGGTAAGGAGGCGTAGTGGTACCTCCAACTGTAGCAGCTCTTTCTCATACCTTAAAGTACAGTTAAACCGATGATTGCCTTCTTTTTCAACCTCCTCCTTCAGTGTGTAATCAGCATGTGCTGCAATCACAGGGCCACAAGGCTCTGCCAGCATGTCTGGCTGAACACAGCAGTTATGCCAACAGACAGTTTGTCCTCTTCTGCAATCCCAGTTTTCTCAGGTTTGATCTATGTGCTTGTTTGTTTCCATCATTTATTTCCAAACTGACTGAAAACATTGGCAAGGAGGAGCACTCTGACTGATGTTAGCTAGTCAAGATGAAACCATGCCAGAGTCTGGATACAGCACCCAAAATTCACCCCCACAACTGGCAAGAACTGGCGTGCCTGATGCCAGTGCATGCAGATACAAGCACTGAATGGAGCACGGAAAGCGAACAACCTCTCTTTCACCTGACACGGGACCTGTTCTTGTCCACAAGAGTGCAGCTGGAGTACAAGCACCCACACACCAAAGACAGTGAGACCAGAAACTACAACCGAGGACAAATCTGGAGGTGCCACAACTGAGGATTTATATGCAGGACCTATTTATAATGAACACCTTTCGTACTGAGGGTTTCAATGCTTACCAGAGACAGTCTTTAAAGTGTGGCACAGTAACTACATAGCTTCATTTTCCAGGCATACACCATATGTGTGTAGAGACCTCAGTATCACAAACAAAGTTACCTTGAGAAGAAAGGGCGTTTGGGTTGCACTGGTAGTATCTGCTGGAGAAGTGGATTAAAACTCTCTCTCGTTCCTGAGTTTCTCCAACAAGTGAAAAGGCTTTAAAGAAACTCCTAAAAGAGCAGTGGGAAAAAAAGTGAAATTAAAGTAATAAATCTCTTTTTGCTTCACACAGTGCACAGAGCAAAGCACACATCACAGCAAGAAGTACATAAGCACACATTCAGTTCCAAGGAGCCTTTCTAGGAAATTGGGCTATCATTCTGTGTGCAGTTAACTCCAACATTTTAGTAAATAAAAGAAGACTTAAATTACCATTTCAGCCACTGAATATACAAAATAATAAGTAATTCCACTATTTGAAAGAGCTGTTATTACTTTTAAATTTTTTCCTATGGGCAAGGAATTAGAACATGCGTTTTTTGTGCATGATAAGATATCCAGGATGTTCCCTGTTCTCTTCTAATTGCCCACCATCCCTACACCTTTTAACTTTACTTCATTAGTACTGCGCTCCAAATGAGAAAAGCTACTCCAGGTGGTGAAGTCAAGCAAGTGCACAGCACTCACAGCTAACACCGACTAAGTGTAGTCACTTCTCGGAAGGACCAGGACCACATCAGATGGGCAGAGTGTGACTACTTGGACCTGCAGAAAATATCTGAGCAAAAGGGCAGAAGACTTGCAACATCTTCCACTGAGCTTCAACAACTTGGCCCTCCTGAGGTTCTTGCTCATGAGAGCCCAGGGTGCAGGGCCGGTACACATCTGGGCACTCACTGGATATAGCCAGCAAGCCTGTGCAGAGAGGTGGGGAGGACACACATCTTTTATTCTCCTACTTGACCACACCTCCTCTTAACCACACTGCTGTTCTTCCCACATAGAAGAATGCATCTCACAGCCAAAGATGACGTTCTACATTCATTTATGAGGATGCTTCTAAGAAGATACTGAAAACACAAAACTTCTGGATCTGAAGTAAGGAGACATACAGAATGACTGTCTAACAGACAATTTTAAAACATTCCATTAGACGGAAACTAACATCAGATCTGAGAGGAATGGAATATGTTGCTGGAACATTCACATCTATCTAGTATTGATGCACAAACTTTAATTTTTTTCTCTCTGATGTAAGGTCAGAGACAGGCTATACTTGCAACAATCTCACACCCACACAAACTATGATCTGCATGGTAATAATTTAATTTCACATGTAACGCATTGCAAATAATCCAGTTCACAAGTAGATATAAGTGCATCTTGACAGGGTTTCTCTGTCCTTACTACTTTGTGCTCCTGTCCTGGTTCTGGCCAACCAGCCAGAGTTAATTTTTAATATAAGGGCTGATGTTACTTCTGATCCTCTTGAAGGGACCTCCAGATCATATTTACAAGAAGTGAGCAACATGTACTATTACTAGAACTACAGAGGCCCCAGCCAGATAGAAGAAAGGGCCGATCAGATCTACTGGACTGTGCAGATCCAGTGCTCTGGCAGATCAGACACACAACAGTGTAAGGCTTTAGCTCACACTGGCACATGATGTACCCTGATGCCACCAAGATATGTGGGGACAGAATCCATCTCTTTCTGGGGTGCCAAGGTGATCCCAACAGCTGACTGCACTGGAAGGTGGAGAGAGCATGACTGGAAATGAATGGCAAAAACACCCCACTGTGACTGGCCCAGAGGCCCTGTGCGTCCTTAGCATAGGTTACCCCAAAAGAGGGTATTTCAAGGACCCAAAAAGGCATTGTTAGGATTTTTGGGATAGCTGCTGTGGAGACAGAGGAATCGAGACAGCTGAATACCTTGCCTGGTCTCTCAGAGGACCCCTCTGCTTAGGGACTGCTGAGGGTCAAAGAACAACAGATACATTCGCAACCACATGGCTACTGCACCATCAACAATACTGCACCACCTGGGACTCTGTGACCCCCATCCATGAGATGATCTGTGAACTGGAGAGCCAGGGAGTGGTCAGCAAGACTTGTTAACCCTTTAACCCTCCTATATGGTCAGTATGTAAGCCCAGGAACCAATAGATTATTATGGCCTGAATGAAGTCACACGACAACTGAGTGCCACTGTGCGCAACATGCTGGGACTTCAGTATGAGCTGGAGTCCAAAGCAGTGAGGTGGTGCCACCATCAACACTGCTAACATGCTGTTCTCCATTCCTTTAGCAGCAGGGTGCAGGCCTCAGTTTTTTACCTGGAGGAGTCTGACATACACCTGAAACTGACTTCCCCAAGGGTGGACAGAGAACCCTGTTATTTATCCTGGACTAATCCAGACTGCACCAGAAAAGGAAGTGTGGAAAAGTGTGAGGTCTTAGAGTACTTCCAATATATTGACAACATGATTGTGCAGGGCAACACAGGAGGAGTTTTTGAGAAAAGGAAGAAGACAGTCCAAATCCTCCTGAAGGCTGGTTTTACCACATTGTTGTGGTCTGTCATTTTTATTGCAGATGATGTAAAGTTGGTATGTTCTGTTCACCCCTGTCCACTCCTGTTACATGGTTCTGCCCTGGTTCTCCCCTCCCCATCAGTTCATGCCAATCCCCTTATCTCCACCCCAATTGTCCTTATTTGTGATAATTCATTACTGTAACCCCTCCCCAGACCCCTATCCATCACTCAGCGTCCCCTCCCGTTGTTCCAGAATCTTCTGCTGTTCCCGTCGAGTGATTGGATTAGGAGCTGGGGTCCCGCCCCCAGTTCAAATGCATTTGTTACCCCAACTGTCACTCATTTGTAGCCCCCCTACCCCCCCTGTTTCCCGACTGGAGCTGGGTCCAGTTCCACCCCTGTTCTCCGCCTCCTTTATAACCCCGTGTAGCCGGCTGCCCGGGGTCCCCGGTCGGCTGGTTCCCCTGGTGTTCAATAAAACCGGATTTCTATCCCCGGACGGAGACCCTCTTTTCTTCACTTTGCTGCAGCTGCCTCTAAATATTCCAGCTAGGCGCTCTCTGGACACGGCAGTGCCTCCGGAGAGTGCCCCCCGGTGCTGGCTGTGTCGGAGGTAGCCGCCATCGATCCTGCTCCCCCAGCCGGGAGCAGAGAGACACAGTGCAGCACCACATGGCCAAGTAAGACCAAGGGACCTACCCAGAAAACTCAGTTTTCAGGAGTAAAATGGCAAGATGGAGGTCATCAAGTAATCCATCATGGATGGATGACATGGTCACTGGAACAGCAGCTACGTCCCCACCAACCGTCAAGAAGGAAACAGGTTTGCCTAGGCACTGTGGGTTTTTGAAGGATGCATATTTCAGATTACAGTCAGATTTTAAAACCTCTCTATCAAGTGATACCAAATAAGAATGATTTCAAGCAGGGTCCTGAACAATTCAAGATTTTGAACAGGAATTAAAAAGGAGATTGCTCATGCAGTAGCCAGTCAGGACACTACAAGATGTAAAAAATACGCTCCACAGTGCAGCAGAGGAAGAATGGTCCTTCTGCAAGTAGATAGCAAAAGGGTATATGTGGAGATTCAACAATGACCCCTGGTATTCTGCCGTTGGGAATACAAACATTCCAACATACAAAGGATCTGAGACCAGCTACAACTCCACTGAAGCAAAGACACTGGCAACTTAAGAAGGGGTTGGAGCTGTCTCAGAAATGATTGGCACCGAAGCACAGCCCCTCCTGGTGCCCCAGCTTCCAGTGCTGGGCTGGATATTCAAAGAGAAAGTCCCTGCAACATATCATGCCACTGTGGAGTACCTGGATAACTCTGACCACACAGCAAGCTTGAATAGGAAACTCCAATCACCCAGGGATCTTGGAAGTCATCACTAATTGGCCCCAAGCTGAAAATTTTAGACTATCATCATCATCATCATCAGAGGAGATGACGCATGCTGAGAAGGCCCCACCATACAATCAGCTACCTACAAATTAAAAGGAATATAATTTCTTTATTGACAGTTTCTTTTATATTACAGGGACAAATCAAAAACAGAAAGCAGCCGTAGACAGACCTATATGACGAGTCACAGAAACTACTGAAGGAGAAGGTGGATCATGTCAGGTTGCAGAGCTGAAAGCCATCCAACTGGCTTTAGGTATCACTGAACGAGAGAAATGGCTAACAATCTACCTCTACACTTGCTCGTGGGATAGTGGCAAATGCTGTGTTGGGGTGACAGGACTGACAGAAAAAGGCCAGTTGGCAGTACAGAGGGAAACCCATATGGGATGATGAATTGTGGCAAGAAATCGCTGCCCTGGTAGAGAAGCTGGCTGCAGAAGAACATCATGAGATGCACATGCACCCAAGAGTCAGGCTGCTGAAGAGCATAGCAATAATGGAGAGGTGGATCAGGCCACCAAGATTAAAGCGGCTTGGGTTAATCTGCATTGGCAATGTAAGAGCAAATTATTTCTGGCTCAGTGGGCTCAAGATGCCTCAGGTCATCAGAGAAGGGACACAACACACATGTGGGGGCACACTTAACCATGGACAATGCCTCTCAGTTACCCATACCTGTGGAACATGCGCTGCCATCAAGCAGGCCGAGCAGGTAAGGCCTCGGTACGGTGGGTGGTGGTTGAAACACAGATATGGGGCAGCCTGGCAAACTGGTTACACCAATACACTGCTGCAAACCCACCACGGCAAGCGATGCAAGTGCTTACAATGGTGGAAACAACCACTGGGTGTCTGGACATGAACCCTGTGCCTCACACCAAGGCCCGAAACACCATCCTGGGCCTTGAGATGCAACTTCTGCAGCAACATGGCACCCCAGAAAGAACTGAGTTGGACTAATGGGACTCATTTCAAAAGGAGCCCCACAGACACATGGGCCAGAGAGCACAGAATTGAGTGGGTACAATACATTGCCTATTATGCACTAGCCTCTGAGAAAACTGAACAGTACAATGGACTTTTAAAAATGACATGGAAAGAAATGGGTGGTGGCACCTTCAAACATGGGGATCTGCATTTAGCAGAGGCCATCTTGTTAGTTAATACAAGAAGCTCTACCAATCAAGCTGGTCCTGCCCAATCAAAATTAGTACGCACTGTAGCAGGGGATGAAGACCCTGTGGTATGAAGGAGAAATGTGTTAAGGAACACAGTCAGGACTGGTCCCACCTTTTTTCTAAGGCAAATCCATTCATAGGATTGGTTTTGCTCAAGGACCTGATGGCACTTGATGGGTAATGTAGAGAGACAAGGAAACATGAGGTGTACCCCAAGGGGATTCAATTTTTGGGTGAGAATGGTCTGTAATGTTCAATTGTACAATACTGTTTGCTGAATGACACTGCCACTGTATGCCATAAATACTATGGAGAATGAATATGGACTGTTCCAGATACACCAGTCGTGAGCTCCTGGTGCAGACTGCAACCAGGTGAAAGCAAGCCCTTCTGCCCTGGAAAACATCTAGAACAGACAGAACCCACAGTCATGGACTAAATGAACTCAACAGATACCTTGAAAGGACAGCCACTGACTATAGAAATGATACTCATGCTTGCATTCATATATATACACACAGACACACACACATGTGTAGCTAGGAGGTGTAGGACCTGGACATGATATAGATGGCATAGCATAAGGGGTGGAAAACATACTGATTCTGGCCAGGACAGTTAATTTCTGCAGTAGCCAGGAGAAGCAAGCCTAGAAGTTTGATGTTAATCTGTACAACCTCAGGTACAGGTTGTAGGGGGGAGGCGTCCCTTCTGGTCAGGTAAGGTGGTGGAGCAGTCAGGGTATTGCTGGTTTCCACAGGGTGAGTGCTTGCATGTGAATCATTCACCTCTCTTGTACACTCTGTTGTTAATACTGTTGCTGTTACCCTTCGTTTTCTTGTTTCGTTTACTGTTTCCAGGAAATTGTTGCTATCTCAACCCTTGATCTTTGCCTTTTGTACCTCCAGTTCTTCTCTCCAGATGCCCCATAGAGGGGGAGAGGGGGAAGGGAGCAAGCAGTGCATATTTTGGAGTGTTTCAGTGGGAACATTAAATTGGGGAATACTGTTCCTAAATTCATAACAGCTCCCTAGGCACATTCTGAGAATTAGCCATCTTTCTATCTCCTACCCCAGTCTGGGCTCTTTCCAGCAACATTCCCTGCCCACACCAGGTACCACTGACCTACACCTTCTCCTCTGCAGCACATTTACTCCCTTGGAAGCCAACTTGGAGAGGAAACTGATGAAAGAATATTTGGTAAATAAACAAGGCAGTTTCTTCACTCTCAGAGCACAATGATACAGCCAAGGGCCACAGGGATGAGTTTCTGCCCACCAGAGAACATAGAACACACTGAGCTGGAAGGCACCCAACATGATCATCATGTGCAACTCCTGGCACTGCACAGAACATCCCTAAGAACCACACCATGTGCTTGAGAGTGCTGTCCAAACACTTCCTGAACTCTGTCAGGCTTGGTGCTGTGACCACTTTCTTGGGGAGCCTGTTCTAGTGCCCAATCACCTGCTGTGCAAAGACTCTCTCTCTAATGTCCAGCCTAAGCATCCCCTGACAAAACTTTAAGCCATTCCCTTGCATCCTGTCACAGGTCACCACAGAGAAGAGATCAGTGCGAGCCCCTCCTCCTCCACTTGTGAGGAAGTTGCAGACTGCAATGAGGTCTCCCTTCAGTCTCCTCCAGGCTGAACAGACCAAGGAACCTCAGCCACTTCTTTGGCTTCCCCTCCAGGCCCTTCATCATCTTGGTTGCCCTTTTCTGGATACCTTCTGGTAACTTCGTATCTTTCTTATATTGAAGCAACCAGAACGGGCCCCAGCGCTTGAGGCGAGGCTGCTCCAGTGCAGAGCAGAGTGGGACAATCCCCTCTATTGCCTGGCTGCCTGATGCACCTCAGGACAGAGCTGGCCCTCCTGGCTGCCAGGGCACTGCTCACTCATATTAAACTTGCTCTCCTTAAGGACTCCTTGGTCTTTTCCCACTGCGCTGCTCTCCAGCAGCTCATTTCCCAGTCTATCCCAGGCGCAGAATCCAGCACTTTCCCTTGTTAAATTTCACACAGGTGGTAGTTCCCCAGACCTATCTTTCATCAAAGGCTCCCTGCAGGACCTCTCTTCCTCTCAAGGAGTCAATGACTCCTCCCAGTTCTGTATCATCAATCTTACTTATTGTGTGTTCAAGTCCTGTGTCCAAGTCATTTATGAAGATGTTGAAGAGCACAGAACTAAGGATGAAGCCCTGTGGAAACACCACTAGTGACAGGTCACACCAATCTGATGTCACTCCATTCACTGTAGCCCTTTGTGCCTGACCCATGAGCCAGCTGCTAACCCACCACATGATGCGTTTATCCAGCTGTGGGCTGGACATTTTCTCCAGAAGGGTTCTGAGAGAGACAAAAAAAAGTTCTACAGAAATCCAACAAGATCACATCAACTGGCCTCCCTTGATCATCTAGGTGGGTTACCTTATCTTCAAAGGAAATTTGGTTGGATAAGCAGGACTTTTTCCTCATGAAGCTGTGGTGGTTGTGGCCAATCACTGCACTGTCTTTCAGGTATTTTTCAATACCTTCCAGATTAATTTTCTGCATTATTTTACCAGGCACTGAACTGAGACTGACAGGCCTATAATTTCCAGGATCATCATTCTTGCCCTTCTTGAAGATTAGACAGTTTCCAGTCAACTGGGACCTCTTCAGATGCTCAAGACCATTCCAAAATCATTAAGAGAGACCTCACAATGACATCAACCAGTTCTTTGAGTATTTCTGCATAAATCCCATGTGGTCCCATAGACACATGAGGATCCAGATGGAGAAACCGATCCCACACAAGTTCATGGTCAGCTGGGAGTTGGTCATCCTCACATCCATGGTGCCTCAATGCACTGAGCCATTCTGCATTGCCTTTTTCTATTGACTTATTTTTTAAAAAATCTTTTTGTTGTCCCACACAAGTACTGGCAATGTTCAACTCCAGCTGAACTTCGTCAGCTGGAATTTTCTCTCTACAGTGGTGAGCAGCAAATTTGTATTCTTCACACATCGCCTGACCTTTCTTCCATGGATGAACAGCTTTTTTTTTTTTTGTTAGCTCCTCAAGATCCCTGGTCATTCAAGTTAGCCTTCTGCCTGGCCTGGATTTGCCTGCCCCTGTGCCCTTAGGAGGTGGTGGCCAGTATTGATGGATCCCAGCACCTTGAGAAGCATTTTTCCAAGGAACCTTACTAACTAGCTCCCTGAGCAGCCTGACTAGTTCCCTGAGCAGTCTGCTCTCCCTGTGTCCAGTGCTGGACTCCAGAATGCACACTGAGAGGAGCCAGAGCAGCACCACATTCCCTCCTGTCATCCTGCAGAGGCTGCAAGAGATGTACTCAGGAGGTGCATGGGCAACATGAATTCAGCGAGTGGACAGTGAAGGAACAACCCTTCCCAGGTCTCAGACTTCTCACAGATGCTGCACAACAGCCTCCCACAGCTGGGAGGTAGCACAGATCTCAGCAGCTGCCCCCAAAGTGCTCAATAAACCACAGCTTGTCAGTGAGCCAGCAACAACAGCAAACAGCACTGTTTCCTCTCACACTCTGCCAAGTGTGAGGTAGCATGCCTCAGTTTCCTCAGGCTTTGGAACAATTATTTGTCCCCAGCTGCTACTGCATGCTTAGGGCATGTAGCTGGCAATTACTGTAGGTACTCTGGAAACAACTGCTTGGCTTGTTTAAGTCCTGCATGATCCTGTGCACATTTTAGAGAAAGTTCTAACTACTAATATTAACAGGAGACCTACAGGGAGCAGAGACCTCCTAAATGTGTGCCACAAAGCAGTTACATGTTGGATTTCGCAATTTAAAAGAAGGGTATATTTAGCATCATGCTTCAGGGCATGATGAAACCTGGAACTGAGCAACAGACCTCCCACTGCCCAACAGCTCCACCCCCCCCCCCCCTCCCCCCCCCCCCCCCCCCCCCCCCCCCCCCCGATTCTAAGCGGGTGCTCCAGCTTGGCTCCACTCCCCCTGCCTCAGGACCAGGCAGTTCATGTTTGTGCAGGCATGCTCCATTTCCACCGCCTTCAGCAGGCAGGACTTTGTGGGTGCCTTTGATCTGATATGGTCTCATGGCATCAGACCCCCAGAAATGCATTTGCAAAAAGGGATAAGAAGTAAGTGCACATCTTCTAGATTTTCATTAGAAAAAAAATTCCCACTTAAGTAACCTCAGTCAAATGAGTTAAACTCATTTAAATCCCCTTAAACACCAGAACACCAGCAATTGTGCCAACAGGCCACTGCTACACAAACTTGGTGTTTTGACTTCTGAAAAAAAAAAACACTAAAAATAAACATTGTTGAGGTCTGATTCTAGTGTAAAAAGCAAAGAAAATGGAAGGGCTGGGTCTTCAAACACCCACGCCAACAGTTACCAAACTCACTACAGCTTTTTCCACGTTGAAGCTTTTGCTGTTCTGCACGTTCCTGGATTCCTCAGGGAGACATAGAAAGGGGAGCTGCCAAACCACACCAAACCCTGGTCTTAGTGCACTGCAGCAAAGCAGGGTAAGCTCCAAAAGGCATCAGCCAGAGAGTCTGTGCAGATCAGCTGCAATCAACACTGTAACTCCTCACTAGCACCTGGCAGACTACAAATCCCCTGTTTTGCCAGTGACTGGACACTTTCCTCCAGCGTCTCAAGGACCATCCCTAGGCAGGTCCACGCAAATATTTCCCTCTCCACGTGGCCACCACTCCAGTAGCACTAGAATAGGATAGCACACAAAACCAAACAGAAGAGGAAAGCTCTGCCACTAAAATATATCACAGTCCTCTATTCATCTTCTTACATCCCAAAAGAACAAACATGTAAATCAGCAACAACACTGCAAACAGCACTGTAACTAAAATAAGAATATGAAGTCCACAAATGGAATTGTACCTGAGTGAACAGTCCAACGTCATGCCTGTGAAGTCAAAAAATTTAAGATATTCTTCAGCCACAAGCTTGCTGAATTCATTGCTAAAGAAAAGCGAAGAAATACATAAAGGTTATCATTCAAGAGTGAACTCCTCCATAACTATCAATAAGAATGGTCAAGCACATACTCATATCAGCACATACTTTTTACCCAAATGCTTTGCCACATCAGAGCGTTTGAATCTATCCAGATGGTAGAGGCGCTTAGCCAGGCGCCTGGCTGCTTCCAAATTGCTGCTGCTGCCATTGCTGAGGTCGTGGCCAAGGGCTCCAGTGGCATCTTTATCCTGAAGTTCATTGCTCCCCATGGCTGCACTGGAGTCTAACACCACATTCTGTAGGCCAACATTGCTGTGAGATTGAAAGAATATGGAAAGCAGAAAAAAAAGAACATTAGAGTTTTCCCTTAGAACAGCAGGCAATTAACTGAACAGAGGCAGGATGACACATGTAACAAAATTCACTTAATTGAAGAAGCAGTGTTGAACGGGAACATTCATTTAGCAGTCAGCAAAAGTTAGGGGCTTTTAACAAACAGTCCAAACAACATGGTCTTTCCTTCTGACTGTGCTAAGTATCCTCAACTTAGGCTCACTTCAGAGAGAGCTCTTTGCTATTATCAGCCTACAACTGCAACTGCACCAATGCTTCTTGCATTAGTATTTTTTAACCCAATTGGCTTGAAGAGGCCTCTTTAAAAGTAGAAAATTAACCATTTTCCAGGAGAAATGCAGTGATTAAGCTAGGGTGATCAGTTACTCCAAGCTGAATCAGAACAAGTCCCTTCCTCATTCTTCCCCAGTTGTCCTGGAAACAATGCAATTCCTTAAATCTAAAATAATATTACCAGAACTCTCAGTGGCTTCTGTGTCACCCATGAGCAGTGGACATCCCATGGGAAGGCACTGCTAGAAAAAGCAGGACTCGGAGCAAGGTACCCAGTTTGGATTATGAGAGACACCAGGCACCCATGCCAGCCTGGAGAACTCCTTGCTTCCCTCCTGCTCCCTCATGGTGGCAATTATTTCCCTCACCAGCTGCTCAAAGTCAAAATGTTCAGCATGGCAATCCCAAGGCACTTCAGATAAATCATGCACTTACAGATTCCTCCCACCCCTAGTACAATAGGAGAGCTCTGGCTGAGCTGTATGCCTGCTTTGCTTCTCCCATGAAAGAGGCAAGAGCCCGCCGCACCAAAAAGCACACCCACACACGCACCCCTACATAAAGGCAGACTTTGAACTTTAGAAGAGCTTTTCTCTGACACTGGCATGAAAATTTTTGTAAAATCTCAGCTCTGTGTATGTATGTGTGTGTGCACTTGACAGCGTTTCTATTTTTATTTCTATATTTTTATACTATTTAGAAATTCTTTTTACTAAAATGCCATTTACACAGGGATAATGAATGATCAGCAAGGGTCATGCACAGGACAGTACAAGTGGAATGAGTTAAAGATGAATTTGTACATGCAGCACTTTAAACAACATACCACAGCTTCACATACCACTGTAATTTTCAGACTTGACAAGCCATGGTTAAAACAACTGATCACTGTGTTCCAGTAACAACTGTCTAGCCATTTACTCAAATGTCTGCTAGCCACCCATTAACTCCTCAAAGATGAGATTTTATGTAAGGTGAGATTAAAAGAAAACAATTAGGTATTCTGAATGCCACAAATCATCATCTACTTCCTACCTCACTTCTCATGCATGGTTTAAGAGAAGGACATCTACAGAACAGAGATTTGCCCATTTTACCTCTGTTTCCATGCTTTCAGTGCTTCTACAACATCAGAAACATCACACATTCACCCTGTGAGTACAACTTCTTTATCAAGTATCTGGGGAAAACAGAAAATCTAACCAGTTCCTGCAAGAACTGGGGATTTGCACTGGTTTGCAATTATTTCAGTGTAAATAAAATGGTGCTATAACAAAAGGGAGTTAGTCTCAATGCCTAGTAGGAAATAAATACTGTAAATACAATTCCAACAACACTAATATTACTGGCTATCAGTTATCCTAGAAAAGAAAAAAAGCTCCTCCTGACATCATTGTTGTGGAAAATGCCTTCTTGGCTGTATCCAAAGCCACTGGCAAATGTGAAACTCTCTAAATTTGGCCTATACCAAACTAGTGAAGAAAGCAAATGACAGAGCACCCTGACACAAGCCCTGAGCAACACCTTGTCCATTCAAATCAGGCACGACTCATTCCAACTTCCCATCTCTAACAATTGACAAGAGCAAGGCATACCCAGGTAAGCTAACAAATCTACAGAGTCTTTAATGTAAAAATGCTGCTTGAAAAGCCATGCCAACTCACAGAGCCTCACCTCATTATACATCACAATCTTCTTTCACCACTGCTCCTTATTAAAGGTAGTATTTATAGCCCTGAAAGATGGCCAAAGCTGACAAGAAACATCTGTACCCTGCTAGGAACTAGTGCACTATGGGATTCAACATTACCACAAACCACCAAAAGTTTAGAAAGAAAGGAAGTGCCAGCATCTGCCACTTAAGTGAAATTAACAGTACAGCAGCTCCCAGTTTCTGCTTTGCCTCTCGGAACCATGGCTGGGATGTGAAGGAGGAACAACACCCAGCAGAAGGGAGGGTGTGCTCTTTTCCCTGTTTGCCAAAACTAGTCAACAGGGCTGCATAAGAAAAACTATCTTCTAACTTCTCCATTCTAAAGCTTCATACTGACTGAGGGTGCCCATACATGCATTGATGTATGGGATGCTTCCTTCTGCTATTCCAGTAGTTAATTCTGACAGCTGATTAGCTTATTACTTAGTACAAAGGGGGGCTAAGTAAGTACTTTTTGTACCTGGTACAAGAAGTAAGTACTAAGTGAGTACTTTTTGTACTCACAAAGTATAAGGTATAAGTACAAAAAGTTGTCCGTAACATAAGCCTCTTGTTCAGGGGAAATGACAGATTCTTAGCAGTAAAGTGAGATTTCAGTTCTCAAGTGGCTTTAGGTAGTTTGAAGACTCGGTGCTCATGTCACTGAGGGCTTAGGAAATGCAGATGACTTGTGCATGGCTACTGTGCCTTCAGGGCAGGATATTTTAGCAGGGTCCAAGTAGTGTTACTCAGGGAAAAGGCTGACGTCTCTTCTTACTTTCAACACATTCCAGGTCCATCATTTTCCCTTCATACCTCAGTTTACTTATCTGCTGATCTCAGTAAGGCTTGCCTCCCTCTGTAAAGTGCTTATAATGAATTCTAAACAAGAGCTAAGAGCAACCAAGCCTGAAAAGAGGTCTCTTTTCTGCAGTCTAGTTTCTACACACAAAGAATCCACAGCAGCATTACCATCAAAACAGTGCCACAAAAGGGCTTTGTGATGCAAAGCAAGGCTGGACATGGATTTCTCATGCAGCTTTACTCTTTATCACATAAAAATAAGAAACCTCCACTGAAAAACACAGGCTGAAAAATGTAATAGATTATGTTCCCCCTAATCCTAGATTCAAGGCTAAAAGGGATTGTAATTATACTGCTGGTAATTGCCTGTCCAGCAATGGCTGCTGATTTTTATCTAGAGATACTTACATTAATCTCTGCTATCAGAAAACACAGAAAACAGAAGCTACAAAAAAACTCCAGACCTCTTTAGTCTCACAGCACATGAGCTTTGGCCAGAAACCAGGTTTATAGACCATGGTATTTCTGTCCCCAGCAATGCACTCCTGATGCATCCTTTCTCCTTCTGTCAAAGCATCCCCACACCCACACAGAATGCACAGATCTGGGACCACTATATCCAAGAGAAATTACAGGAATTTGATAAGCAGCTGCTGTGGTAAATGCAATACTTTCTAACAGCTCTCCAAGCTCACAGATAAAACATGTAAGCTGTAGACTCTAAGCTCTGCCAGGCTTTCCAGCTTTCCCGTCATACACCAAAACTGCTAGGCATTTTATACTGTTTTCTTCACTTATTCCATTATAGACCAGTTCCACAGTGATTCAGCTCCCAATGCCAAACTATCTCAATCTTGCCATGCTCAGCACTTGATTTGTTTGTGAATATTCTAGATTCACTTACTGCCCCCATCTCCCATTTCAGGTCCCACCAAAACTGAAACTCTACACAGTAATGTCTGACTGAAGAATGGCTGCAATTTCCAGAAAAAAAACACAGCAAGGCCAGTAACAGAATGATAATGACACAGGGACCTCATATCTCAGTGGTCCACCCTCCCAGCCAACTAAGCTTCAAGAGGAAACCTCAGTCTAAGTGTAAGTTTACGATGCCTTAAACCTTGGTATGCTCTTTATTTAGTAGCAAATGCATGGAGAAAAAAAAACTCTCTGCTTCATCCCAAGGGAAAAACGCCTATCAGCATTTTTCTTTATCGAGTAAAGGCACAGAGCAATTGGCTCAGCTGCTAACAAAGAAGTGATGTTTAGAGTTCACACTGAGTGGCAGGGTGTGACAACTCAAGCCTGAGTGCTGTCCTCATCACAGCCATTCCAGTGATCCCAGCTTGCCACTGCCTTTCACTTTTACCAGACTGATGCACAGCATATGCTCTGTGGCACATGGATTCCCTGGATGCATATGTTCCTTCCCCAAGGAACACTAATTCATATGGCGCACACGTCTGGAGGGAATGCATTGGTTGCACCAATTGCAGGGGAACTTGGATTAAAACAGGGCTGGACCCTTCACAGACTTTTTGGAAACAGAGGAGGACGGAACAAGAGGGAACAAACCAACTTTTTCTCTCAAATAAATATGCATGCCTTTATCATCAGCTTTACTCTAAGGCAAGCTGTGTCAGGCATTTGCCAGCAAAAGCCATCAGAGCAAAACGCAGCAATGATTAAAAGGAAGGGTGGAGAGACATTCTGGCATGCTGAAGCTAGGGCCAGAACCAATGTTGTTTTCAGCAGAGTATGGTGTCCACTGGGGAGCCACACTGAAGGTGATGATCACCCACTGCAGGACAGTGCTGGCCGTGTTGTTTTAAACACTTTCACTCCAAGCCTTCTCCTCCCAGTTCTGAAACAGGACAGCATTCCATCCATAACCATCAACTCTGTCCATGAAAAGCATGCTCTAATACAACAGTTCAACAGCCCCTCAGAAGCGTGGCAGGGACAAAACAGAAACAGTCAGGTGCCTGCCCCCACTCCTCCACTCCACCCTCTATGTCCTGCCCTGCGGAAACAAATCCCTGGTCTGCAACCCTTTGGAGAGATGTGGCTGTTCAGTGAATGATATCCTTTCACATTTCAGAGCAGACCAGACATTACCAGTGGCACAGTCTGGATTTTGTTTAAAAGGACCTGAAAAGCTGTGCTTGAACAGCCCAGCTCTGAAAGGAGCAGCCCCACTGAAGAAAGTGAAGAAAGCCCAGTAGCAGTGGGATGTGATGACTCAGTTCCTGCTACAAATGACCCGACCACACAAATGGGCTGGGAACGGCTGTGCTGCAGTTTTGCTGCAGCTCCAAATCAGCTTCTTCAGGGCCAAGAGTGAGCACAAAAGCACTTCAAGTAATGATTTTCCTTGCCAGTTACCTTTAGCTCCAGGGCTTGTCCAAGACAGGGCATAGGAAGGAGAGAAAAATGATAAAAAAATAAAAATAATGCCCTTTCCTAGCAGATGACTCAGTGTGCTATTTTACTCCAAATGGTTTAATCAGCTTTGAAGTCCTACGTATGCATTCTCTTCAAAGACAGGCTTTGAAGTAGATCCCTCTTTGAGAACTGACACAGCTGCACTTTGCTGCAACTCAATTCAGTGGGTGTCTCACAAGCACAGCATCAGCCAGGACATACAAAGCGAAGACAGTGTCCATAAGCCAGAGTAACCACCAAGCATCCATTAAAAAGTACCTCAACCTTACAACATCACAGGGAGAGGAGCAAAGTTAAAAGTAACAATTCCTGTAATTCCCTACTGGTTATCAATAAAATACATATGCAAAGTCAATTTCATGGGCTGAAATGCATACTGCTGTTTGAAAAATAACCTCTTCTTTCCTGTAATAATTTGTCTTTTTCTTTTATTAAAATAATTCCTACTGATTGTAAAAAAGGGAGCTAGCAGCTAAAGCATTCAAAAAACACCATTTCTGTAGGCTTGTATACAGCAAATGCAATTTTCATTACAGGATCACAGCATTAGAATAAGAAGTCCCACCACATGCAGGGACAGGATTTCAGCCCTTCCAAGAGACAGCGCGAGACTTTATTACACAGACATGCTGGCCCACTGCCACCTGAAGTACAAATGTCTTGGTAAAAATACTTCAGTTTGATTCCATTTTGACCTCAGGCTTCATACATCGCTATGGCAAGGGTCAGTGCTTGCAAAGGGACACTCACCACATTAATGTCACCATGCCTAGAAAGTTAAAAACTGTTCCTCACCACAGGGGGTATTCAAAGGCTCCTCCCTGCAATGGGTATTTCTGACATTCATAGACAAATAGACTGGTCTCTTGAAAGCATTAGTATTGTCCCATAATCAGGATCTGATCCACCTGCCCCAACAAAAAAAAAAAAAAAGACCCAAAAAATGCACTGCATACCTATGACCTTGCTCAGAAAACATTCAGCTCCTACATGTTTCAGGAACCCTCAGGCTCTCCCCTCAGAGCCCACCCACTCCAGGTATCAAGAGCCACCATCCCTGTGTTCAGTACCCACATGACCCTCCCCTACAAGGCTCCTGCTGGGTCCTCCAGGATAGGACCAAAACTGGGAAGACATCAGAGGACTTTCACCCCCACCCCCATGCCTGGGCTTGGTTTAACTGTTGGGAGACTGGCTCAGGAAAAGCATATTAACCTGGCAGCTGGTCCAGCTGGTCCTCCCTAGCAGGGAGCAAAACAGATGCATAAAAATACATGTGTCTACACCTTTCGGTTCAAGCTTCCCTGCAAATGTGCAGATGAGCACTTGAGCACTGGCACTAGTATCACACAGGAACTTTACACTGAAATCATGCAGCAAAATGAACCACCTGTCCTCAAAATGAATAGTGAATAAAGAAAAAAACAACAAAGAAAAAACAACCACTAACCAACCCACAGCTCACCCAGCTGTTAGCAGGGAGTCTGCATGCTCTGTGTGCCCTGTTCTCCACCACTGCTCCAGCATCACATCCAAAGACAGGCATGCCTCTCTATGCTGTCCTGCCAGCTGCCAGGCTCTGCCTCTCCCTATCCCAGCACACACACAGAGGAAGAAGAGACTTAACCAGCAATAATGTGGAGAGGGGCTTGACTAGCAGCCAGTCGTGGCTAATAGATGAGAAAACAAGGCTGCACTTCGGGACCAGCTCAGAACTGGCAAAGACGCCTCGGTTTTGGTGAATCAAGCCTTCCTGACCTAAATGCCTTTGACTTTAATGGAGATGTGCCAACAGATGCCAGCTTAAAAGCTGAGCTGCTGACAGCTCTATACTGAGGCGCTTTGTGTAGCAAACTGATCAGCTGCTCCACTTTTTTTTTTCTTTTTCTCTTCTGTCTCTGTCAGCTCCTGGATTTTTGTTGTGTTTGTTTTATTTTCAGAGGAGGCTGGGAACTGAAGAGGCGAAAAGTCAGCAGCCCTTTTTTTCCATAAAACAACAGTTTATTTAGGAACTAGAAGCAGCTTTACAAGCTCTCACTAAACTGGTGCTCCAAGGACCTCATTAGCCAGAGCAAAGGAAAACTCTGTAAAGCGTATCTCCAGAGCCTTGATAAAGTGATGACACCTTCCTGAAGGGAATACCAAGGTGAACAGTGTAGCACAACATTTCAGAAGTTACTAGGCTGTGAAATAACAAGGCAAATCCTCAGCTGTCAAAATACCAGTGGTGTCAGAAATTTACCCTGTGAATTGTGCCACTTCATCTTTACCTGGATGCAACATACACCTGTGCCAGCACATTGTGGTTAGCAGCTCAACAACTCACACAACAACTGACACAGGCATCAGCTCATGTGGCTAATGTAGAGCCCAGCAAATGGGCTCCAGCACTTGTTTGCTTGCTCACCAGCTGCAGATGCATTTGATGCATTTACTTTTCTAGGACAATAACCAACATCATCCCTCTGAATAACCTTTCTTATGCTGGGCATATGGTTGGCAGCAAATATGAAGTACCATGCTCTCATTGACCTATGTCTCCTAGGTCCCAGAGTCTGCCATGAGCTGAGGCATGTCCGAAGGTGAAAAAAGATTCACTCAGAAAAATAGGGATCTCAGCAGATTTCACACTAAATGAAAAAATTAAACTGGGTCTCAAAGTGAATCTTCAAAGTGAAAAAAAATTCTACCACACCTCTGTCAGACAGACTAATAAAATGAATGTGTAAAGGTTACAGGTTAGATTCCTAAGTACTGAGTCTTGTAACTACACTGAAAAATCAAATACAAGATCTTTTGGACAAAAAAAACCAGTGTACAAACTGAAACCCAAAATTATAACTGGCATGTGGTTATTCATAAACTGGGAAGGGACTTAAGAGAATCAACTCAGAGAGAAGAACCAAAACTGAATTTATTTGTCAACAAAGTTTATTGTCTTAAAGAAGGAATGAGCAGAGTGCCAAGTAAGAAACTGCTGGAAATGACCTATACACAGAAGAAAAATATCCACCATGGGAACAATTACAAGAGGCCCCAACAATTAAAAGTAACCTGGTACCCATGGGAATTTCAGGCTACATTCTTGTGAATTTATTTTGAGAATTGCCAGATTGCTTTAGGGAGTTTGTTTTCTTCCCCTCTTGAATACATATGCAACTAAATTTGTGTTTGCATCTCTAGGGAAAAAAAATAACAGGACTTGCAGAATTTGCTGAGCACCAACAGTTCTTTGAAGATGATGGCAGGTGGCAAATATTTTGCATTTTTGAGGATTAGGAGTTGCAATACAGATTTTTTATTTTCTCTCTGGATTTACAAAAATCTTGGGCAATGTCCTGGCAACAGAGACAATACTTCCCAAGACAGCAGGAAAAGGCACTTATAGCAGGAAAAGAAATGCCGTAAGTTTTTTGTTGTTGATGTTTTGTGGGTTTTTAAAAATTTATTCTGACTCTAGCCTACAAGGGGAGAGGGAATGGAAAACCTGCTGTAAAGTGTGCAGTGTAAGAAAACACTAAAAGAAGTCAAGTTCTTAAAGTCTGGAAGTATAGAGATCATCATAGAGATAATTTCACACTTCACATTTATTCACGCAGATGCTTTGTGGTATACATAGAAAAAATAACTCCTTTTCCCCTCAGGTATACCTTACTGCTTTGGAAACACATCCCCTTCACCCCACTCTGACTTGGATCGCCAATTTCAATCAATTTGCAAATGATTACACCTAGTCCAGGCAACGCAAACTCTGGCTCAGTATCTTGGTAGCAGCTTGCAAACAGTTTTCCTTACTGCCTCTAAAAGTAAGACTAAACTCCCAGATAGGAAGGCTGAGCCTTGTTCTCCTTAACACAGCCCACTGGCATGGGAAGGGAGGAGTACAGCACCTGGAGCATGGGTGTGGCAGTGGGGACTGCATTCCTCTGCAAGGATAACAGAGAGAAGGGCACCAAACACGGTCCGAATGCAACGTCCTTACTGAGATTACAAAGCTTCATTACATTGGCAGCCTGCGGCTCAGCCTATTTCACTAGGATCCCATGGTGCCCTGACGCACAGCAAGGCTGTCGCTCAGCTCTGAAACCTCACACACTACCCCTCCTCCCTCTGTTCTCCGACCCCCTCCTGTGGAAATTCAAGGCTACTTCAGCTGCAGATTTTTTTTTTCCCCACAGAGGGTTTATCACTACAGAATGTCCCTTCCTTCTGAGTTGGAAGGGACACAAAAGGATCATCGACTCCAAGTGTTAAGTGAACGGCCCACACAGAGATCAAACCCGCAACTTTGGCATTATTAGCACCGTGCTCTATCCAACTGAGCTGATCTCAGAGAACTGAAAGAGAATAAACTTCACCCCAAAGACATGAAGAGTCCAAAAAGAAGACAAGCTGCACGCCCTTATCCCCCAACCATCCCTCCTCCACTGGCCAGGCACAAAAGGCACCTAAGCTGTGTCAAGAAAGGGCTATTTGCAAAAGTAAGCCTGCCTGCTCTGCAGGAAGACCCAGGGGCAGCTGACATCCCCATACCCTAAGGCATGGCAGGTGGCTGTCAAAGCAGGCAGGTCCATCATACAGCTCTTGCCAGGACTTACTGCGTTTAACCACGGCCAGCAGCTGACAGGGAGGACAGCAGGAATGAAATCTTCAGACACCTAGGAGCTCATAGAATCTTGCAGCCTGCAAGCCTCTAAGAATTTTTTTCCTCTTTTTTTTTCAGTTCTGAAGGCATGTGACCAGCCCTCACATACCAGAGTTGACCCCTCCCAAAGCCAGCAATTTCCTAAGAGCGGAGAAGGATGTTACCCTCCCGCTTATTCATTATGAGGCCAGGCCATTCTTTGTCCTTATGCATCAAAACCTCACTCCCTGTGTCAGGTATGCTCTGGATCCCTCCAGACAGGTGCAGAAGGGGCTATGGTGCTCAGCTACCTGCTAACAGGAGGGCATGGCCACGGGAGCCTCGGCTCCTCTTTCCCAACTGGCACACGGCTTTCAATTTCCAGGAGAAAAACCACCAGCTCTTTGCTCTCAAGTCGGCCGTCCTCTTCTGCTTCTGCTCTAGGCCAGGAAGAACTGCTCATGTTTCACAATGCTCCCCCGCTAACTAGTGCTGGTACTTGGAAGCATGCTCCCTCCCCAGTCACTTCTTATATCACCGAAATACCACGGCACAAGGCACTGCTGAGATTTTGGTTTCGGTTTTTGCTCCCTCGGGTTGGCAGTACCGTTTCCGAAAAAGGCGAGGGGTCTCATGCTCCTTGCTGTCTCGCACTGCTACATTATCCTCCTCTGCTCCCAAATCCCCCGCACCCGAAATCCCCCCGCTTCCCTTTTCACTTGCCAGTATCCACAAGCCGAGCCCCCACCGCAACCCCCACCCCTCTGGGAGGGGCTTCTCCCGCCGCTCTCCTCTAGGCGGGGGGCGGCGGGAGCGGGGAGCCCCGGCCGGGCAAAGCGCACGGAGCGCTCCGGCGGCACCGAGCGGGGCCGGGCACGGCGGGGCGGAGGGCTTGCGTCCCCCCACCCTCCTCCTCCGGGAGGGCTGGACCACTGCGGAGGGTGCCCCCGCTGCTCTGCAGCGCCAGGCAGGCACTACGCGTGAGGAATTACAGCCCCAAGCACAAGCTCAGGCTCACGGCACCGTAGGAAACGAGAGCTTCAGCAGCAGTCACAGAGGTGCCATACATGCATCGCACAGGCAGACTAGGTAAACCTAAGTCTCGGATTGCTTCAGGCAACACAACCGCGCGTTCAAACTCCCTGAGCCGCCAGGGCTCAGGAGGTTATTTCTGGTTCACCTGAGCATCACCACGACACACCACCTTGACCCCTCTGCGATAAACCTCCCGCCACCCCCAGCACGCACACACTGGCTCTCACCCACGAGCTCTTAACACCGTCATTCCCCACTGGCTCCAACAAAGTAGTACTCACGACCTGTCAGTCGCCTGTCAGTCACCAGACAACATACACGCCTGGTGCAATACAACATGATATTGGAATACCGGAGAAGGAAGGGTGGTGTTAGCTGTAAGATTATCGTTGGGAGTATATTCTGTTGGGCATACTATCTTGCCGTGGTGACACTCTCTACTGGCACCTACCTTAGGTGAGCCCTTGAGACTTATCCCTAAACAAACCAGGAATACTCTTTTCTCTTTTCTTTCTTTTCTTTTCTTTTCTCTTTTCTTTTCTTTTCTTTTCTTTTCTTTTCTTTTCTTTTCTTTTCTTTTCTTTTCTTTTCTTTTTCTATTTTCTTCTCTCTCTTCTTTTTAATTGAGGAAAAAGTATTTAAACATCTACTGCTAGTTTATCAGTATGGCTGCAAATCTAAACTAAAATTAATTCCAAGTGAAATCCACACTAGGCAGGCACCTGATGTAATTCATCTAAGCACCTCGTCTTTGTCATAATTTTTGTCCTGATGAGCCAATGTAGGCCTTACTTGACAGTGTCTTTTAAATACTGCATGCTGCAACTACAGGGTAACAGAATGAGGATCTGAATGTGCTGCTTGTTCTCCCTGTCCAGTTTTAGGTCAGCCTTTGGTTTTGCTGTAAATAAGGAGCTCCAACTCGTAGGGCTGACCTCAGTTTCTGGCTCCATACAGGTTATTGCAGATTAGCAGTCACTTATTGCCTATTGGCAGGCACCATGCATGCACAAGACCTGTTTTACTGTATGATTGAGGGAAAAATATTTTAAACTCTAACATCCTTCTGCCTGCTGTTTTAAGAACAAACTGTACTTTAATCCATAAAGTTAGCAAAACTACTTCTGCTCAAAGGACTTCTTTCATTTTAGCACAAAAGAAATAAGACTGATAAAAGATCTCCCAGGAAAGCGCTAACTAGTTTAGTCCCATCTAAGGGAATAGTCCTAGGACTCTTAGATAACATCCTGTCTCTGAAGACCAGAGGCATCTTTGTCACTCACAAGGTCCTTCATCACTTTGCAGGCATGTTGCACCCTCACCACTCTGCTTTTAATTCAACCTCCCACTTTGTCTGTGTCTGCCTTTCACTGTCCCCACTCTCTCTGACAGCACACTTAGAAGAAAAGTTTGCACATAGAGTGATTTTCTACAATTGTTCAGTATTTTCTGACCACTCAACCTAGTTTTCGCTTCTCACATGACTCTTCCTTTTAATAGGCTTTCTCACCTCTCCTTTTACCTAAACAGAAATTTTTAACATTTTTGCAATGCTCGTTCCTGTTTCAGTAAGTGCACAAACAAAAGAAGCAGCTAACCTGTGAATGTGGTGAGAGCAAAATCTCATCCCAGCAGAAGTAATGTTCTAAACTCCCACTGGCCTCAAGAAAAGAAACACTGCACCCAAAGACACATCTTAAACATCCAGATCACAAACTGCATTTGGATAACTCATTTGTGTACACAAAGTGTTACATCTCCTAAAGTTACTGCCAATAAATTCAGGTAGGAACTGTAGCTGAACAAGATTCATTTGTAACCAATAACTAACTCCTCGAGAGACAGGTCCCAGAGATGCGATAATACCAGACAGACTTTTATCAACACATCAGCATTGCCTAATAAACCTTCATAACATATATTTGTCACTCTTCTTATGAATTGCAGGTTTGGATGGCTCATTTCTCTCCTGCAGCCACCCTGGAAATTATTCTCAGTAGGAAATCACAAGTGGTGAAAGAGGCAAAACTACACTCTGTGACAGTACAATGAAGTAAAGAGAGGTTGGGGAACAATCAGCAGGCACACAGAAAGCTCACCCACTACTTTTACCTTTCCAGATGATGGACTTCTGTGACATCTCCTTTCAAGAGTGTTTCATTTACATCCCTTAAGCCATTGGCGATGCCTTCACCACATCCCTTCACCTCCCTGTCAGGGACATCTGTCTGTCCCACGGCTGATGTCCTATCTAAAAACTGTCCACCCTCCTTCATGCGCTGCTGGATCATGGGAGTGAGTGGCATCTCAAAGCTGAAGTAGCTATCGGGCTCCGAGTACAATGTCTCCAGAGATTCCGCACTGTAGTACAAAGATGCATTGTCTAGGATGTTTTCAAACTGTGAGCTGTACAGATCAGTGGAGATGTCAGAGTGCCTCTGCCCAAGGAAATCTTCGTATCCTCCTGTGGCGGCTTCCCCCTCCTCCACCATCCTGAAAATTAACCAGAAACAGCTCATTTCAGTTTGGGGGCAAGGTTTAGACTTTGAGCAACCCTTCTCACCTTCTGCCCTTCTGATCAGAAAGGTCAATGCAGCTTTATGCAAGAGAGGGTACTGCAGGTAAAATGCTGGTTTCTCCTTGCACTACCTCTCTTTATGACTGGCATCATCTCCCTCTCCAGGGAGATAGAAAGAAACAATTTTCCAGGTAAAATAAGGGGACTGGGAGGCATCCTAATATTGTCAAACAGATCAGCTGCTTATGTGCAAAAGAGAAAAGCACACACAATGTGTAAGATCTATCCTAGCACCAGGGACAAGCCAGAGGCTGCACATGCTGGAGATGTGTATCCTGATGGAGCCTCTGCCCCTGAAGGATAATTTGCTATCTCTGCAGTCCTAGGACTGGGGTCTTCAGCAAAAAGCTGAAGAAAATCACTCCAAAATGCAAAGAGAAGCATGTGCAATTAAAAATATGAAGCCTGGGGAACCAGATTTGAAGGGAGAAGACTCAACCTGCTTGATGATGCAAGGAAAGATATACCATCCCCCCTGAAGCATTTTCTTCTCTGCTGCACCAAATACTGTGGGGCTCCTTAACATGCCAGAGGTTAGGGTAGCCAGCCCAAGTAATCCCATGCACTAGCCAAAGCTAAACTTCACAGATACAGAGGTGCAGAGGCAGGAAAGCCTCCCTTGTAGAGATGTTGTCTCAGCAGCACACAGCTCTCCAGGTCAAAGTAGGCATGGTTTGCTCAGAGAGCATCAGTGGAACCCTTTGTTTTGTCAGAGATGTGCATCAGGAAAGAAAAGCAAGCAAATCAGGATGCAAAGCAGCATGCCATTCTTGCAATACGTACTGCAAAAATTATATAAACACAAATAGGTAGACAGATAGATAGATAGATAGACAGATAATACAGAAAACACATATTGTAACATTTATCCTCCTATGATCTACATGGCCCTGGATGAAATGTCTTTATTATCCAACCATTCAGAGGTTGTCACACTGTTTTTGCACAAACTCTGAATGAAACCAGAAAATCTGTTCAGGTGCGTATGGCCAGGCTTGCATGCCAACTGTATTTAATTACATGGCACGTCCAGATCCCAATTACAGCTGCTACAGATGCATGATCACACAGATATGACAGTGCAAACAGAAGACTTCTGATCTTTATGTTTCAAAACCTGAGATGGACTGCAAACTTCAGTAAGATGGTATGAAGTGGCTTCAGTACCAACTTCAGGCACTAGCCAACTATGTAAACCAGTACTGTAAAGACCACACCACAGGCAGCAGACAAATATTTGCTGCTTCTTATTAGCTCCTAAAAAGGTAGGTAAAAGCCACATGCCTAGACAAGACTGCCGGACGCCTGCTCCCGTCTTAGCTCACCTGCCCTGGCCTCTTGCAAGCACAGCCATCTCCTCCTCACCACAGGTGTTCCTGTCCTTCACAGAAACTTCATCCTTCCTGCTTTCTTCGAGCAGTAGTAGAGGAGTGGCTCCCGAAGCAGTGGGTTCCAGCCTTGGGTCTTCACAGACCTCGCTCCATGCACTGTCTGGCAAGGAAAGCAAGGCTGGGGAGATCATTGGTGACATAGGGTGGCTGGATGTTTTGGGGAATGCCTTCCTCTCCACAGACACAGAGTCCAGCAGTGAGTGCTTCTTTCTTCTCTGCTCCTCAGCTTTTTGCAACCATAAGATCTCCACACCTTGAAATTCTACATGTTTACTGACAGCTGCCTCTTTAGCAAGCCTTCTCTCAGTACCTGTTTGCATTTTGCCTTGACTGTACTCTGAAAACTCCTCAAAACGTGTCCCCCTCTCCACTCTGCTGACTGCTTCCAGGTTTGTCACAGATGGCTTGTGACAGCTTGGTTCCTGAGCTGTATGGACCTCCTCTGCTTTGTTACTTATGGCTTGTGAGGATTCAGACTGTTTTTCTCCAGCCCGTACTGAAGCCTGATCTTTCTCTATGATCAAATACTTTTTTTCCTCAGCTGTTCGTTCAGATGGAAGAAGCATGTCTGAGAGTTTTTCTTGGCCTGCTGGAACTGGTTCTCTGGCTGCCTGCACATTTTGGCTGCCAGTAACAGTCTTTTTTTCCATTTGTGTCTCTGAATCGAAAGAAGTATTTGCTCTTTCTTGCACCTTTGTTGCTTTTCGCTGTCGAGAGATTTTCATGATCTCTGGCAGATTACCCGTGGGTTGCAAACCTTCTTCTGGGGTGTGAAGCTGCACTGCCCCTGCACCAGGCCTCAAATTATCAGCAGGAGATGCACACTGAGGAACAGGCCTGACATGATGGTGACTGTCCTGTCTTTCTGGACTGTGTGTTACAGGCTCAGCCTGGCACATCGATGGAGCCGACGGCACTTGTCTGCTCGACTCTACAGTGCCATACTCTGGAAATTCATTGATGATGGTATGAGGAGGCAAACTGCTGCTCCCACGGCCACTACCTGCAAAGTAAAAGGAGAGAGAGAGACCCTGGATTTATACACCACACGCACAAAGCAAAAAGTCTGATCTCTCTCCCCGGCCTGCTCTCCCCTGGCAGGGAAAATACTTCAGTTTAACTCACTTCTGCTCTCACACTGCAGTTATCCAAAGCTGGTCCTTTTACATAGGAGTTTTTGGGCTGCCCTACTTTGGGAGTTTGCACTACGGAGGAAGGAATGCCAGAAATGTCTGCTACACTTCAGCAAAGGTCCCAATGGCACATGAACAGTCTGAGGCTTCAGGCCAGGCCTCAGGCCAGGCCACAGGCCTAAGAAAGCAGAGATTCAGATGTCATTCATCCACATTCATCTAACATTCATCCACAGCATGCACCACCCATGATAGTTTTACTTAAAAAGACACTACACATGATGGTTTTACGTTTTCAGGTAATTTGCACTTGTAAAGGTGAAACACGGGGAAGATAATCAGCCATACCCCTTATGTTCTCCAGCCTTGACAAAACTAATTAGCTAAATTAGAAAGTAATTAATGAGCAATTAAACTTTCTGCCAGCACTACCCTCTTCCTTTAACAACTCAGGTAGCTGAAGGTCATGTTGCAGTGATGGATACATACCAAGCAACGCACATTTCCTACTGCAGCAAGTACACTGCTGCAGAAAAACCTTGCTACCCATCCCTTTCTTGTGCTTTTCCAACTGATGTAAACAAAGCAGGAGCAAAAATGGGTGGTCCCATTTTCCAAGCGCCAAGCACGCAGTGGCTCCCATTGTTTCGAGGTAACAGAGAACCATCTGTCCAAAGGGACCTCAGGGATCACATAATGACAGATAATTGCCCACCTTATATCACAGCCCAAGGAGGAACTGAGCTCTTGGGGGGGAAAAACCCCAAAACAACAATTAAAAAGCCAACCATCAAAAGCCGAATTTGTCCCACTCCTTTAGGGAAAAAAAAATTAAAAACAAACAAACAAGCAAACAAAAAATGGCCTGGAGTATAAAAGTGCTTTAAATCAAACTGCAGGGTAGCCAGACCCAAACACCTGCTTTGAAAAGCATCAGGGGTGACAGCTCTGAAACCAGACACCAACTTGAATTTCAATGGTTTGGTCCCAAGATGCATCTCTAGGTGCTGCACTGCAAACTGATCCCATCTCTGCTCCAAGCAGGCCGGCCAAGGTCATTTTCTGAGTAGCTGTGGTTAATGATAGGCTGAGCTCAAAGTAAAAGAGAGGATAATCTAACACAAGTTCAGAACCGCATTAATATGGCCACCTATGTGCCAGTGGCTTGTTAAGGTAAGCAGAAGCTCACACCTGCCAGTATATCCCAGTATATCTAACCACAGAGAAAATACCAGACACTGGGTGTGGTGCACAATCAAACTGACAGTCTTGGACTCTGCCAAACCTTAGAATCTTCCCCAGTGGGTTCTCCAAACATCTCCGTGCCATTGACTTAATCACTATATAATAAAAATTCAGCTTCATCCAGACTACTTGGTTGCTGTTCAGGACAGTGACTGGACAAAGCAGGGACCTTTTCTCTGCTGCAAGGTTCCAGGGAGCTGTAAGGAGCAAGGATGCCCTGTCCATAATTGCATCACCAGCCCATCTTCATGGCAAGGTTTCCAAAACACCGGTGTGGGGCACCCACAGTGCTTTTCCTAAGTGTCTTGAAGACAAACAGTCCCCATTGCACACAACTCAGCTGCACAGTGCTTGCATGCATCTCAAGCCCATACTTTTCACGGCACAGGCACTAGGCTGCCACTGTGGGACACTTTCCCCAGGACAGACTCACATATGACAGTGACGCTCTGTGGTTACAATGTCCCTATACCTGCACCAGAGAAACCCCAGGCAAGCAACCCCAAGCTGCTTTCTCATCCCGCAATACTCCTCTAATGCAGAAGCTTTAGTGCTTGCTGCCTTCTCAGCACAGTCTAGAAGAGGGATTTCTTATGAGAGGACTAATAGGGAGCATGTCGCTACAGATGCGAACATAAACCCTTCTTGGTGGACACATCCACCCACAAACAATGCTTAGTGTGCGCCCTCAGCGCTGCGGGACAGCACTTGGTCAGGCCACTGCCTCGGCCACACTCTCTGGCTGTACTGCATGAAGAAAGGGAATACGTAGTGCCCCAAGAGCTGGGACCCCCATGCCACACTCCAACCCACACATCCTGCCTTGTTGGAAGGAAGCCCGGAGCATCAGCCCTGGCCTCCTGTGGGGCTGGGAGGCAGCCAATGTGCTCCAGAGGCCAAGCCCTAACAAGGCACCGTACACAAATCCTGCCAAGGGGCCAGGCTCGTCTCTGCTAATTGCTATCTTAGCTTCTGAACCAACACGAGGGAAACAGAGCAGGCCTTATTTCTTGTGGTGAATGCTAAATGCTCTACTGTGCGTCCCCATCTGCCACCAACAGCCACTGCGGACGGTGGAAAAAACTCTTGAGCAAGTTTCTGATTTACTTCTCCTGAACTTCATAGTCTGGCAAGCCTATCAGACTCCAGAAGAGGTACACATACAGAGCACACACCCGCACATACAGGTCCAAAGGGAGAGACAGTGCTTACATGTACTCCCCTCTGCCACACCTGCAAGCTGTGTTCCATCTGGGCAAGAGAGTAGCGCTATCACAACAGAAATGTAAAGCCTCTTGTGAAGTGAGATGTCAGCAGCCGTCCTCTGGACAGACTGCTGCTGCTGCTGCTGCAGTATGCAAGTACAAGTCAGTGGGATTCTTGCCTTCATGCAGGAATATTGCCTAATTCTCTGTCTGATTGAAAAAACTTCCTGTATGACATCAAAGCAGTGTTCTGTTGCCATTATGTTAGGTACCACCATGCACATGACTGCCAAGGTCTCTATTTTGTGAAGTAAACCACGACCAATCTGCTACTCTCCCAAAATTGCAAAGCCTTTCCCTTTCGTCAGAGAGCTATTTCAGGTACAAGAGCTTAGGGGAGCTTGAGCTCTTTAAGGGAAACTCCTCCCTTATTCCCATCCACCACCACAGCATCATGTCTTGCTGCAGCTACTGGCATATCCTGTCCAACCCCATCCCCCAATATGACTGCATTACAAACAAGGATAGAAAGACAACAACAAAATTTAAGGACTGCACTGAAGATGCGCAGGGAAAAAAAATACCCATCACCAAACAAACAAAGAAAGGACACACACTTTCAGGTAACAGAAATTTCTACTTTGCATTGAAGGTGGCTTCTTTCAACAAATAAAAAAAAAAAAAAAAAAAGGAAAAAAAAAAAGAAAGAAATGGATAGGAAAAAAGATAAAATAGAAAGGGGGTGAGTGACTAGAAAACTGAGACCGGGCAAATATAACCTAACAGCATTTGGCAGCCTTTCTGATGACTAGACGTTGAAAGAATTAATGACTTAAATCAGGCATAGATATGATATTTCACAGGTAAATAACCATTCCATGTCAAGCAAACTTGTCTACAGCATAATAAAAGGAAATTCTAGGAAGCAAAACACAAGTTAAAAGCATAGACAGACATTTTGTTTACAGGTACATTTTAAAAAAGAATGGTGTGAGTGTCTCTCTCTATACAGTATATATATATATATTATATAGCTCGAGAAATTAGATATATTTGCTTGAACAGTCTCCTTACTCACAGAGGTTACTGTAGCTCCAGCAGTTACCCATTGGTCAAAGAAATAAAATGCAAAGATCATCAGTTTATCTATAGCGATACCAGCTAATTCAATTGCTGCTGTTCTAGTCAACTGGAATCAAAATAGTTTCAAATTTCCTGGCAGCTGCTGCCCTGCACTGCACACAATGATGTAAATGGATGCTTTCTGAGTATTATGAAACTGATGGGGGAACTGCAGTCTCATTCAGTCTATCGCAGGAGCTAAGGAGTCCACCTTGGCAGCTTGCAGGGGAAAAAAAAAATTTCCTCCAGCAAGGCTGCCTGACGGCATGCCAGGGATACGTCTGTGCTTAGCTGCCGTTTTTGTAACTGCGTCTGTAAGGGGAGAATCAGGCAGAATGGCGATGCTGAGAGTCATGTGCTGGTTTCTGAATGCAGGATGCTTTATGGCATTTCAGCATTAGTGAGCGGAAAGCATTCACTAAGCAGCCCAGTCATCCTGCATTCTATGTCTCTGCAGCTCCTTGCGCCGATCACAAGTAGCACGTGGGTGAGCTTGCATGCAGCATCGTATCAGTTATGCTTTCCTGGTATTCTTGCCACCATTTGTAAAAGGCAAATTAGAGCAAGTAAAAAACAATATATGAATTAATATGAGACAAATCTCTAGGTGACAGAGCTTAATGAACAAATCACAGGATTTATGGTATTGTATCACTACTGCAGCCTGCCAGAGAGGAGGGTTACACACATCTCCTTGTCCTGCACTGCATCATGTTACATCTTCTACAGTCACTAAAACTATTCCAATTGATAAAGCAGCCTGCTCCTGCTGAGATGGAGCAGCTGTCCCTTATAAAAGGAGAGGGATGCTGCACAGCCTCTGGCAGCCTCGTGCAGCAGCCCTTTTTCCAAATGATGTCATTCTCCATGCTGCAATAAGTCCTGCCTGGCCAGAGTAGCCAAAGCCAGGGGATTAACATAATGCAAACATGGGGCTTTTGTAACTGGACTGCAAACATCCACCCCAGACTGGGCGCAGGATTTTCTGCAGCTTGCAGACACTCCAGGCTTTTGGGCAGTTTGCTTGCTCCAAAAAAGGAGAAGAGGAGGCAGGTCTTCATCCTGTCAAAAGTTACAGCAGCATTCTGTAAAAACAACAAGTTGGTGGAAATGGGGAAGCTGCATGAAAGTGAGAGGCAGAGGGAAGAGGTTGGGGAGAGCTGCCTAGAAATAAATCCTGGTGAAATGCCTCTGTGCCTTAGCAAACATGCAGGGAAGATAAAGGCGAACAGAGGTATGGCAGAGACCCTGCACAAAAATTGACTGTCTTAGCTGAGATCCCTCACCCCAAAAAGGGACAATCAAAGAGGGACTCCCTGCTGTGGTCACTGGGAGGTTTGGCACAGAACCCAACAGCATGCACACACAGTGTGTTCTTTGCAGTCCATGCTTGAACAGCCTGACAGTGTGTGACAGCCAGTGGCTCAGGGTTACCCAGAAATTAAACTAATTTGTTCAGGGAAAAAAATAATCCCCTGCATGCATGCAGGGGCAGTATGTTCCTCAGGAAATCGTTCAACCACAGCTTCCGGCACACTGGAAGAGATTCACAAAAAGATACTGCCCACCACTGCTCTTGTGTAGTTCCCTAAGTTCTGGGAGTTTTGGGCTACCAGAGACAGTGCTAGATGAAACTTCAGTCTGCCATAGGACAACCATGCCCGTGCTAGGTAAATCTGTGACGAATCTCTCTGCTAGCCAGTGCTGGAGTCTGGTAGGATGTGATGATGCTAAGTTGTTATTGGTTTGGAAAAGAGTGAGAAAAGCCACTAGGATAAGAACATAAATCCTATGCATTTAGAAAGCAATAACCATTTAGAAAGCATGTAAAATACATGGGTCACTTTGTGCCTCTTTGAGAGTTTGTGTGGATTTTTATTACAACTGCACAAGTCCTAGCCCTATTCCTGATGGAAAGTTTTATGCAAGCAATACTGTGACTTGGCTGCATATTTTTCCCCATAGATTTTAAGTAATTCCCAGTGGTGAAGAGAGTTTGGGACCACTTGCATAACCCCAACTGCACTGAATTAAGTGTCCTCCAAAGAGCCCTGTACCTTTTCCCAGGCTGCAAAAAGGATGGCACCTTGCTGCAGTCACTCACAGGCCTACATCAAGCTCAAAACAGGACAAAGTCCAAAACTAACATGCAGCACGTGCTGAGAGGATTTAGTGTGAGGGATTATCCACTACGAATTGCTGTATGGGCCACAGATGGTCAGTGAGATAGCTCAGTCCCAAGAGTCATTACCCCAGAAAGCAAAATGGTAGAGTGGAACAGCTGCTAGCATGAACAGGAACAGGAGGGAAAATACAAAGGGAATATCTGGACTCCTTATCCTGACATTAAAGTGCAAGTGGGTCTTAGAATATTTAATGCCCTTTTCTTGTTTGAAGTCTCACACTCTGGAATTATATGGCTGTGAGAATCTCAAGTTTTCATTTAAGAATCTGAAGTTTTAATTTAATTTTATTATGTTTGGAGAAGTCTGAAACACAAAATGTAAACAACAGATCCAAAAAGAATCTGAAATTTTCTATTTTTCTGCTAATGTGATTTAGAAAGGAAGCAGCTAACAGATTTTCTAGTGTAAATACCCACAGTAATTAGCAAGAATTACTTTAAAAGCTCCATAAGAGCCTTCACCTGAAGAAAAAGCTGCTGAAGCAATGACAACTCACAGCTGCTTTGACACTTTCAGCATCTACAATGACTTTACAGCCTCTCTAAATTCACTTATAATTAATGTTATATATTTAAAATACTGTATTTTTCAATAATCCCCTCAAAACCCTTGGAAAGTTGCTTTAAGTAAGCAAAAACAGCTTTAAAAATCCATCACTTGTAAGCACAGATCTCAGAAACTCTGGATTTCTGTAGATCCAGAAACCAGGCACACCTGCAGAAAAGGATGTCCTTTACTACTTTTCAGAGTTTGGGACCAATTAACCAATCTGAGAGTAGTCTTGCTAGGCAGTTGTTAAAGCACCCTAGGAGACGGATCTCAAGTTATGTGCCCAGCTAAAACAAAAATAGGACACAGAGGGACATGTGCATCTCCCAGGCTCCAAGTGTTTGTTGCTAAAGGTGCTGTTGGACATTGCATAGTAACTTTTCAGCGGGCTCTCACAGCGAATGAGACTCCCTTCCTCCGGATGCTGGACAGAGTTAAATAAACAACACAGGGATCTATGGCAGAAGGTACTTGTTAAAGCAGTGAACTGTGACCAGGAAAAATACATGCTATACTCTGTGTTATACTCTTTCAGTCCAATACCAGGCCAGAACTGCACCTACCCATATAATTTTATTTAAATGCCTTCTCTGTGTGCATATCAACAGCAAGTTAACATGCATCATTTCCTTCAGAAAGTTTCAGAAATGAAGCAAGGCTACAGCACAGTAGAGGGTTTGTGTTGGTGTGCTGCAGATCTTGCTAGATGATAGGGCCAAAAAGAGGAGGCCATGGTTACAGGTAAAAATGCATCTGTGTCCCACTGTACCTGCCTGTAACAAGCAAAGTCAGCTGGCTGAGCCTCCCCTGTTGTGCCACTGATCTGGACACCCCATTTTCTGTCTGCCTGATGAAAGGGGATGACGTGACTGCCTTCAGGAAAGTGTTGCTGAGTCCTGTCAGCTTCAGCCGAATTCAGCCTGTGCCACGTGTACTTCAGAGCATTTGATATGGCCAGACACTGACAGACTGCTGGCATCACCAGGTCCCCAAATATTTGTGTGCTCACATCAGCATGGCTCTCAGCTTCGGCCAAAAGAACACAGACAGGGAGACATCTACTGCCTTAACTCTGGCATTTCCTAACTTCTGAGTGCTTAATTCTGCACCTTTAAAAAACAATAAACAAACAGTACATGTTTTAATGATTATTTGTACTAAACTCTTGGCCTTCAAACAACTCTGTTGTTTAGAAAGCTGAGGATGTGGTAATCTCCTCCCTACAGCTGTAGGTTATGATAACTTGATCTATCCAGCTTTCAAGTGGAGGTCACAAGACATTCAATTTCCTCCTGTGGAGCAAGGGACTTAAGATAATGCCTTGTGCCCCCTTTAGTTTTCCTCTCCCTTGGACTGGAAACCTAGACATCCATCACACCACACCTGACAGCTCCAGAGCATGCCTCAACTTCTCTCAGCCCCAGGAAGCGGGACTAAGAAATTCAAGAGAGACAGCAAGACAGTTCCACCTTTCCACCTCTGCAACCAAGATGCAGAGCACAATGGAACCTGTCCTTCTGCACCAGCATTTATTTTTCCATGGGCATGATTCTCATCTGACAGCATCTTCAGAGCAAAATGATCTGCTTTACTCCATGTTGGAGTGAAAGAGGAGCACACAGCATGGCCAGTGAACATGCTGGTGCCAAAGAGGTAATCACTTCCTATCATGTACAAACTCAACAGCAAAAGTACCTTCTAATACAGTACTTCTGGAGACTTCAATTTAAAAAGTTAACCTTCTTTTTGCATCACTGACAATCAGCAGTGCCAAACATTGGGGATATTTAAGAGAAAACTATTGATTACACACTATGGTTTTAAAACTCCTGCAAGTGGGACACTAGAAACAACAACAACAACAAGAAGCTGATATAGTCAGATACGCACGACAGGATGAAGGAATTTTAATTATGTGGGAGAGGGGTACGACAGCTCTGAGCTTTCTGTATTGCACCCTTGTGTGTGCTCCTGGTAAACACTGCAGGACATCTGATATGCCAATCCTTCACCATAACTAAGCAAAATTAATGTGAAAATCAGGCAGTCCTCCAACCTTCAGAAAATGCAGTTTTGCACCTCTTAAGGAAAACAGAGCTCCAGAGGAAGATGTCAGGGAGCCCAGACGTTCAAGACTGCATGGAGATGGAAAGAGCAAGAGATGAAAGGGTGGTGCCTCAAAATGGAAAACAACAGGGTTGGAGCACTGGGCAAGACTACAGTCAGCAGTCTGGGCTGTCATGAGAACAGTGTAATGAGTGCCTGTGGTCTAAGGGCAGTTCCTGCAGGGAGGACGAGGAAGGTGCCACTTCCATGCAATGTGAAGGGGATGCAGCAGAGCTGGACATGTGCGCCTTGAAGTAACAGAGCAAACAAGCGAGGCAGAATGTATGTCAGTGATGCTCACTTTACAAAAGATACTGGGATAATTTTCTTAAAGGTGTTTAAATCAGAAGCATAAGAACCCTGAAAAGGCTTTACTTTTACAAAATAACAGTCACTGTGTCCTTCCTGTGCTCTTGAAAAAAAGTTCTAGACATTCTAAAGCAAAATCAATCATTTCTTCAATTGTAGTTCAGGAACAGGTATGTTGCACGGGTCAAAGTATGTGTTTGATTTTCTTTCACGCGTCAGATCTGGCATTGTTTGACCCTTTGCAAAGGTGATTCAGCACACATTGCCAGGAGAAAATAAGCCCTTTTTTAAGAATTGTTCTTTTGGCATTATTTTGGGGGGGTTTGTTACAGTTTTTGCTGGCTTGAGCTTGCTAAGCACACAAATGAGCACAAGAACTAGCATGAGACAATCGGAGGCAGCGTGTGTCTGGGACCATCTCTTTTGGCAGAAGCAAGATGTTAAATGAGCTCAGTTGCCTCATGACACCTCACTGAAGACAAAACAGCAAGTGACAGGCTTTCCAAAAAGCTATTTGTTTCACCAGGAATTCAAAACCAAGCTTCTTCCAGCAGCTGTTGGGAAAGACCAGATTTGCATAGCAACACAGGCAGTATTTGTACAGGGCCTTTTTGTGAAGGATGAGATTAAACCTCTGGTACACAGGAGGGATGAAAGCTTTCTCCTCTCAGAAGCATCAGAGAAAAGACTGTTTATTAATCTTAAGAAGCTATTTTCTTCCTAACAACAGTCTTAGATTTATTTTCTCATATAACAGGAATTATGGGGTATTTGGCCTTCATGTTTATTTAAGGAATTATTTTGTAGTATCCCCCACTTTCTTCCCCAAGGAAGCACTTTCAAGACTAAGTCATGTGGCCGTGACTTTTTTTTTTTTTTCTTTTTGGTATTTAAGTGTATTAGTGGCAAAGTCATAAAAATCAAGCCTGTAGCACAGCCAAGCCTGAAGAAAAGTCTGCTCAATAGAGATCACTGTTTCCACAGCAGTTTCCAGAGAAGGAATGTATGTTTCCACATATAACAAGTGGCCTTTTATGTCAGTGAGTCTGAGAAGAGGTCTTGTCCAAACCAGCTAAATTCAGTTTCTAAAAAACATTTTCTTTTGCTGGAAGGCAGAAGGCTGGGGCTTCGCCAAGAAAGGTGGCCAGGCTGTGCAGGGCCACGTGGATGAGTGTGGTGCATCCTCCCTGCTCCCTCAGTGGGAGGGGTCTCCAGGGAAATATGTGGTCTTGAACCTTTCCACAACAGGAGGGTCCTGCGGGCTTGGACCTGCTTCTGCTCTGAATAATGCATCCAGGGCAGGAAGACGGGCAATGGACAAGAGCGGAGAGGACCCAGACAAGAAGCATCATGCATTAAAGACAAGAGCACATTAGGACATCAGTGATCACAAATATACCAGACAAAATCAGACTGAAGACCGCAAAGGAAAATGTTTTACATGTGACATCTTTATTTGCATTTGAATATCGTTGATGAAACACCTCTTCTAAAGCCATCTAACTTTTTATTTTCCCTCCTCTAATTTTCTCACCTGAAAATGACCAGCAGCTTCAACCTGGAAGGTAAAAATCAGCACAGAGCTTATTAACAAAAGCTGCCATCTCCCACACGGGTAAACAGAAGTGTTTGCCCCAGTCGCCCCCAATTACTGCTCTTTCTTTGTGACTTGGCTTGTCTGATACAAGTGTTTTAGTACGCAGTCAAGACGTGTCTTGGCTGTCCTCAGCAGCATCAGCAGGGCTACAGCAACATGGCTGTGGCCAAAAGTGAAAGGGTAAACCAGAAGGCAGAAGTAATTAAGCTGTTCAGCAGCTTACATGCTACATTCCGTTTCTGAGGCCAGCCATGGCACGGGTCAGCTGCTTTAGGTTAGATAAATTAAAGTTCAGCCTAAGTGCCCACAGTGACAAGTTGTTTTCTTGATCAAGCTTAAACACCAGCATTTCTCCTGGCCCTGCCCCTGTCACTCATTTGCTTGAAATATTTCATACTTTGACCCCTAAAAAGCATGCCTTCTTTCTTTTAAAGGAAACTTCAGAAAGCAGCATGTTTACTTCGATTTTTGGTGGTGTTTTCTTCCTTCCCATCTAACAGAGAGAAGAACAGAAAGACTTTCAAGCATAGCTGCTTCCTCCAAAAGCATGTATCATTACATATTTGACATATATCAAATCCAAAAAAAACATGATTTGATGTACAAAAGCCCTGAGTTTGTCTACTGTCCCCTCAGTCACCCTGTCCTCATTCACCTCCTGTAAATAAGCCGTTAAAAACTGAAGAAAAAACTAGAAGGGGCAGAACCACTCTCATTTATCCATGGCAGTCAAACAACTTGTACGACAAGGAGGAGGAGGATGCATTTGTCTGTGACATCATGAGGCCAGCCTGAGTAAGCACAATGTCACCTAGTTTTTGGGTACAATTCAAAAACGTTGTTTGTTAACCACTGTTAAATATTCACAAACCCTCCTGTGAGGGTCCCTTGAAATCACTCCCATTTTTCTAATGGTTAGCCCCTAATGGCAGTTTCTCATTAATAAAGGAACGGAGGAGATCTGGAAACAAGGCAAGAAGCACAGGAAAAATACAGGGAATTAGGCACATAAGTGAATATATCTGGCTTACTCTTTGCTACCCTTTATTTTAAAGCTTAGTACTTAGCTTGGAATACCCATCATATTTGATAATTGTTTTGGCTGGTAATAACAATAGATTCACTTGGATTTATTAGACACAGCATACTTTATTTAATACCAATCTCTGGATTTGTACCAATGCCTGCTGACAGTGCTCTCACACTGTGTCTTTCCAAGCAAGAAATGAGGTCATCATGATTCATGTAATAAACTGATACACATTTTGTGGCAATTTGGAAGAGTTTTTAAAATTCCTAAATGAGGTCCTTTTGGTTTGGGTTTTTTTGAGGGTTTTTTCTCTTTTTGGAAATTTGGATTTTTTTTTCCACTTTGCAATTAGGATTTTCCAGGTGGATGACCAAACTTTATAAAATCCAGGAAAAAACTCAAGTTCTGCTTTTTTATTCTTTATTGTTATTATTATCATTATTATTATTAATATTTTTTCCTTTACTGAAGTTGAGGTACTTTTGTACCTCAGTACACAGTTTGTTTCTGAACAAAGTGCTGCCCTTTCCTGGCAAGAAAGGAGTCTTCTTTAATGAAGTGACATTCCAGAAAGTTTGCAATTATAAAGGATCAAGGTACACAGAGAACAGCCTGAGGAAATGCTTTTTCAAAGAGGGCAGGGCTTATTGATAATTTTGACAAGGCAAGAGGAATAACTACATTTATTTTCTTCTAAGCTTGGGCTCTTAAAAGGTAGAAAATGCCCTGTATTTACAAGAAGACAACAGGAATAAGACAGATCCTTAGGCATGACATTAGATAGTATGGAAGCACCTGGACTTCTGGAATCACTGACTACAGAGGCCAGAGCAGTTCAGGTACCACCTCAAGTATCTGAATTAAAAATCTTACCTACTTCTACCTGTAGAAAGACCACAAAGTGCATTTCTGGAAGGATCTCTAGGCAGAAATGGCCATGTTTCAGCATGTGCAATTGCAGAACTGGTAGCTGAACAACTCCACTGCAGAGCAGTGCAGGGACTCCCTCCACCAATGTGTCTTTAGCATATGAGTCCCTGCTGTTACATCATGATGGCCCACATGAGCCAGAAAGAAAGGCAGGGGTGTAAGAGAGGGAACCACTGTCATTTTCCAGGGCCAAACCAGCAGGATCCTCTGGTCTGGTACCTGAGAAGGGCAACATATCACAGTGACTGAGTCTCACAGAGTCATTAAAGGAGAAGCTTCTGCAACACTTTCCTGAGTGGCTTAAGAGATTTTTTTTTTTTTTTTGCACACAACAGTAATAAATAGAACTTACCCATTCCTGAAGGCTTCTCTTCTTCCAAGCCAAATAAAAATTCATATTTGGCCTTGGCAACATTCTGGGCATGAGCTGATATGTCATTATCCCGCACAAGTGCTTCTGCCTAGAGTAAAAATAAACGAAGCTTATATACCTTTTAGTGAAAAAACAGCAGAAGGAACATGAAGTCCCTTCATGAAGGCAGCATTTTTGAAGTATCCATTTCACTCTGTCACCACCAAGATCATCCAGAGTAGACACAGGCCAATTCAGAGCACTTTTGAAGAGCTCACCCCTCTGTCACTGAACCCAAAAATTTCAGTATTAAGAACAAAAACCTAACAGACACGTGAGAGCACCCAACCACTCTTTACACACTCTTTACCCTACTTACCCACTGAAAGGCCAGCAGCACTGACCAACTATCTCAATAATACTGGTTAGGGTTAAAAATATCAAGGGAATAGTATCAGAAATAGCAAATTTGAGTATGTATGTCATAAAACTGGAACTCATGGGAAAACCATAAATGGGGCAGGCTGTCTCTTTGAAAAGATAGTGGGGTAGAGAAAGTGAGGAGCAAGGACTACAACAAGGATGATTAAAAAGGGGAAGAAGGATAAGGTATGCAAACATGTACTTAGACAGCAGTACTGTCTAAGGGGCCCTCTTGGGCAGCCATGACCACCACTGTCTAGGGCAGGACAAGAGCCCAGCTTGGTTTTACAACCATACCACACAAGTCAAACCTGCTTATTTGGCCAGGAGGCAGGGAGGGGACACAGGGTGGTGAGCCCAGTGAGCAGGAGAACACCTGGAGGGGTGAATGGACAGATGGACTGAGCAACCTGTTCTACCCAGGTCTGGTGCCCCCAGCACCTTCCCACTGCTCCTTTCTTGTAAGAAACACTTTGACAGAGTAAAGGTCCAGTTTCTCAGAGGAGAAAAAGGCTACAGAACTAAGATCAAAATACTTTTCTGAACAGGTACGGACAAAAAAAAATCTCTAAGATAAAGGACATGCCAGCAATAAACTGTAGTGCAAAAACTATCTAGAGTCAGCATTAAGTTTCTTCCCAGCTGAGCAAGATGGAGCCTGTAATTCTGTTTGAAGTGACAGATAAAATAAATCACTAACTCTATAAATTCTTCAGTAAACTTTATATTCATATGAGGCAGTCAACTGCTGTGGCATAGCAAGCCATGGCATGGTTTACATTGGTGAAAGCATTAGCTTATGAAAACACTCTTTAAAAAACGAAGTTAAATGGAACATTCTGCCCCCCAGGACAACAATAACTTTTATGCATTTCTATCAAATACCTCAGGATAAGCGTCAGACACAAACAGAAATTCAAAGTACAAGGGACACATAATTCACAGGAACACAGAGTCACAGCTCTCTAATTGGAGATGGATGGAATCACAAATCCATATATTCCTCCTAGGCCATCTGTCCAACAATTGTACTTTCTTCCAAGAGCACACTGACGAATAGTTATCTTGCCCTATGCCCTAGAATGGTTTTGCTCCAGGTTCCCCTGGCCTTTTAAACTCATTTCTTCTCCTACTTTTCTGCACTGTGCCAGTTCTGCAAGATTTAGTACAACACCACTCTGCCCAAAGTCAACAGCAGATCTTACACAGGGATCTTGGATTAATTTATTTACCATTCACTAGACATTCACTAGTCCAACTACTCAGCACTAGGGCTTCCAGTACATTGATGCACGTGCTAACACCAGCCTAGCCAATCTTTTGGTAAAGATGTGATAGAACAAATAAAGGGCTTTCTATAACAAAGATGACTATCACAAGCATGACAAAATAAGCTTGGAAGAAATCACCATGTCTGTCCTGCCTTTACAGGCCTGCATTCATTCACTGGCAGGGAGGCAGGAAGGGCTAGAAAAGGAATAGCTGGAGCCAGAGCACAAAGGAGAAGGCTCTTTGTCTGCAACAGCTGAGACAGGAGTAGCTTACAGAGCGAGACAAAAATTCAGCCTACTCAGATGGATGTGAAGGGATGGGATTGCTTATAACTAGCTTGTGCCAAATCCCAGTGACAGATAAATTAAATGGAAAATCAAATGAACAGAACAGTCCAGTTCCTGAGCAGTAAGGAATTTCTGATCTATACCCCTCTGGGACACAGCTCCTCCATCCCTCAGCCTTGCTCTTTGAGATTTCACAGACATCTGCTGCACTGAGCATCCCTGCCAGCAAACACATGTTCCAAGGATCTCCATTTGCCTGTACCTTATTGTAAAGCAAAGAAGAGAACGCCAGCAGCACCCTCTGCATCATCCAGTAACAGTTGCAAGTAAATTGTAAAATTAATGGGGTTTCAATGTATAGGCCATTATTTATCAGAGTGAAGTGCCTAAACAGAGGCTGCATGATCTTAGTCTTTGCATCTGAAAGGGGTAACTTGATTGTCAGAAGTGCTCAACGCTGCTGATGAAAATTACAGATACTGGCTTGTGTATGGGAACAGCTGTATTTAACATCTACTTAGGTTGTCAGAGCACTTAAATATTGTATGAAGAAAGTCCATATCCAGGCTTATGGGTAAGGTTATCATATTTCATCCAAACAAGACATATTAAAAAAGAATGCAAGAGCAGGAAAGAATGAGGATGCTTTGAGGTCAGCCCTAGTTTTTAAGACTATTGCTTTACCAATGTGCAAATCAAGAGACAACATGTGTTCACCTTTCCTTCTTTTGATCTACCACTCACCCAAGCTTTGCAGGAGTCAAAATGCCCTGAAACGAGGAGCCCAGAAAGGGCTCCTTTGGGCTGGACAAAGATTCATGGTGCTTTCAAGCTGCATTAGCAAAGATTAAATACGAGCAAGATTGAAAGGGATATAAAAACTCCTGCTTAAGCCTTCTCTCTCAGCTGAAGGGCAAAGAAATCTGCATCCAGGTCAGCCATTTCATAATTGCTTCCCTCAGAGGGCTTTAACCACCACATTTGAAGCATCTCGTCTTTGTCACTGCTGGAGAGGGTGACGCTTAAGAGCACCAATCCCCTTAAATCAGTCCAGCTGTACATACATTTCTCATGAGCCATATACATATTATTTTTCAGTCCAGTGATGCTCTGGGCAGAGAGGCAGCAAGCTCCTACCCATTGGTGCATCACTCTTGCAGTGCTTTCTGCCTGTTTGAACATGTCTGATCAAGCCTACTTCTCTAGGTCATAGCTGTTGTTCAGGAGTTAGGAAGGCTGCATTTGCCTCTCAGTGAATTTCAGATAACATTTACAAGGCTGCATTAATTTGCACTTGGCAGTCCTCACCCCTCAGACCTCCTGCCAACACACTGGACCAGTTTCTATGGACCTCACACAAGACATTGGCATGGGTCAACAGAGGTCCCACCTTGCTGGCCTTCTGTTTCATGCTTAGGGAGCAGAGAAATTCTTAAGGATAAGCCTGTGGTGGTCATGGTGGTTTCAGATCAGCACAGGAATGAAGCTGCTGAATCCGTGTCTCAGCACTGAACTGAACAGCAGCAGGATGCTAAGACCACAGGGTTCCTGCTTCTCCAGCAGGAGCTGCCAAGGACAGATAAGTCAGCTCGGCAAGAAGCACATATACTGCCTCTGTTCTGCTGTCTGGATGTGTGAATGGAGCAGCAGGTCAGTATCTGCAAGGAGAAACTGTTCCCACAATTCACCCTTGAGAGGTGTCTTTAACTCCTGATGAGAGCTGATTGCTGACTTTCCTGAAGCTCAGTTTCACTCTCTGGATGAATTTCATCAACTCATAAGCTCCCCTCAAACTGCCCTCCAAAAATCCCAGTGGTTTTCAGATAGCTATAGTGAGTCATGAAAAGCTGAACAAAAATGCTTCTCCTTTCTCCACAGAAGAAAAGCACCAAAGCATCCTCTTTTGACTTTCACTGAGGTTCTGGTTGGGACCTTTGTTTGGGACCAATTGGTTTTGTCTTGGGGCCTTTTTTATCATACTGTTGGGGTGAATGTTTCCTCCTAACTTGTCTCAAACCAAGACACATACCTACATGTCAGAGAGCTTTAACTGAAGAATATCAAACTCTTACTATCTCACCACAATTTTCAGCTGAGCTGACAGGAGAGCTGGGCTTTGTCTCAGTGGAAGGAGATAATACTGTCCACAGCTGCTGCAACAAGTAATGGGTCAGTCTGAGCACAAAGAACCAGTGTGAACCCAGGCCTCCTGAAACATTCACACTTAAGGTCGTATATTTTTTTTGAAAATGTCTAATAAGGAGGAAGTATTCAAAGAAGCAGATAATTAAATGGCAACTTCCAGTCTGGAATTTTTCAGATTCCCTGAGAGGACAGATGCTGTTAAGACAGACTCACTCCTTGCAGAAGACCTGGGAAAAGAGTACATGAGAAAAAACAGAACAGGATGGGTGTTCAAGCATTAGTCTTCAGGGAGCAAGAGTCAGCCAAAATTCTGGACAGCAAGAGACCACTCATCCTAAGGGAAAAACATCAGCAGGAAGGACCTAAGGACTATACATGAAGAACTGTTAGCTGGGACAGAGAGGTGAAGGCATGTCTCCACAGCTAAGCCATATAATGAGGAAGCCTCAGTTTTACATGATTTTGCATGTGCACAGCTCTGTTTCCCAGAGCTTCCTGGCTTCCCCCTCAGCCATACCACCACTGGATATCATCTCCCTGACAGCAGGCAACAGCCCCTACACTGGAGTGACTTTTGGAGGTTTCATTGAGGCTACTGGGGAAATACTGAATTATTGCAAGAAAGCAGAAAAAAAACTCAAAAATGCCTGTAAATCACAGTCTACTACAGAGAACCTCACAGCCATACCTGGACCATTTCTAATCCCAGGCTGTGCTTGGTCCATTCTCATTGCTTCACCAACATCTCTAGCAGCAAAAAAACTCAACTGCCTGTCAGCAGCCTGTCAAATACCCTGATACAGTGAGTTTATGCTCTCAGCAGGAATGATGGACAGAAGGTTCCCACAGATTTTAAAATCTTCTCCAGCAAGTTGCAATGTCATGGGCAAGTCTTTATAGAATCCTGCATTGAGAGCTCTGCCTCTGCTGTCATATCATCCCTGAGTGGCCAAGAGCTCAGTAAGCTTCACTGTTTTTGACAGATCATACCAATTGTTCTGAAAAGACTATGCCTGTTGAGCTTATCTTAAATCACCTTCCTAAGTAACAGGATTAAATGCAGAAAGGCATTAAATGGCATTAAAATAAACTTGCTAACTGGTAAAACCTAGTGCACCAGCATCACAGGAAGAGTGTGGGTGCTCACAGTAAGACCACTGGGTAGGAAAGGGTTGTACTGTTTAATTCTATGTGACCTCCTACACCATAGCTGTGTTTTCCTTATACCTCCCCACACTAATACAGGTTCACAATTCTTGAGTTAAAGCATTAGTAAAATAGATTAAAATTCAAAAGAACAGGAGCTTTGCATGGCTTAATCTCAGCTGGAGCTGCTAAAATTTAATGCTAGCCAAGGTTTTGAATGAGAAGAAATCTAGGCCTGGGTTTTAAACTAGTTCCTAACTATCAGGAGTTGCAGGGAGATGTATAGAAAGCCAGAAGGTGGGGAGAAAAGAATGAGCTTGTGTGAGAGCACTGCATATAGCTGTTTTCCAGCAGAGAAGCCAAGATTTTAGAGAGAGTCACATAAGACTTGTCAGCTACAAGGCAACTGAGAGATGTGGCAGAGGTGTTTGCAGTGATAAGGGGCCTGAAAAAAGCAAAGAATGATCAGTACAATTCAGTACCTTTTTTTTTAATGCAACAGCCAGAAAACAACAGAAGAAGGTATTGGGAGTCAGCACCACATCAAAGAAGACATGGCTCCTAGTACAGTTTGTAGTCAAAACCACCAACCACCTTGCAAAGCAATCTCACAGAAACCAAAATACTGAGGTACCTGACGAGGAGGGTGAACAAGCTCATGGGATACAAATCCCTAACAATATAGAAATTACATCCTTCTCATGAATCTCCAAGCTGACTTCTTCCTGGGCATCTGCTGACCTCCATGACCACATACATGCTCCAGGGCTAATGCAGCCTTGAATCCAAACCAGTGCAGAGAATCACTGTTACCTGCTCACAAGGCTTTGGCATGGCTGGAGAGACCTCATGCTTCGTACCGTTATGCCAGCTCCTCTTGAGTCCTCACCACAATACACTCCACAGCTTACCCCAGGGATTCACCAAAAGGCACCAGGGCACTTCAGGCTTCGTATGCCATTATTCCCAGCACTACAGGGTTTGTTTACTATGAGCAGCCTCACAGGAAGCAGTCAGTCTGGAGAGAGCAAAACTGAAAGGGTGCAGATACTATCAAAGCTGCTGTCCCTGCACAAAGGTAGACTTCACAAAAGTTTAGTGTCTAAAGAACGGCTCAGTTCAGAAATTAAGCAAAAGACTGTCTGCTTAGGAAAAAACCTGGGGAAAGTGACAAAAAAACCTCAAATTAATGCCTTAGCACCATTAAAGGTCATTCAGCATTTTGTATTTGTCAAGTCAGTGATTTTTGATGCATGCTGTATGGACCTTTGGACATCTACGCATTATTTCTAAGTTATGTGCAAGAATCAAAACAAATCTTCTGAGAAGACTTTAGCTCACTGCCTGAACCACTGTGTTCCTTAGACATAATACACAAAGATGAAAAAAAAATCCAAAACTTTTATAAAGCCACAGTGCAAGTATATTCCTGAGTAATGTCAAAGAACATTAGGGTGGGGTGTGATTTAAGAAAAACTGTGCAAAGACAGCATCTTATATTCAGAGAATTCAGTGATGCATGCAGTAGATATCTTGCATTTACTGTTTTTGTTCAGTCTGTTCCAGTATATTTAGCAAACTGACAGACTGCTTCACTTCAGCAGGTAGTGTGCTTCCATCATCTTCAAGCATCTCAGATGTCAGGACAATGTTTAGACAGGCTACAGGTCTGCTCCACATGGATTTCTCCTCCAAGGAAGCTAAAATTTGAATATACCTAAATGCCTCATGAGCCTACCACAAGTTAGTTCTGTTTCTCTTTAAGCAACTAAATTCTTTCCAAAACCCTAGCCAACATCTGCTGTCCCTTGAAACTTTACAGACAGCATCCTTTGCCATGTGCTGTACATTCTTTATGTCTAGCTAAATATACACTGCTTTTATGGATGGAGGGACAGGGTATTGGCAGAGATCATCTTCATTATTCAAATCAATGTTATAAACATAGTTTAAAGTAATGTTCCCAAGTGATTAAAATATTCCATTTCAGTAAATGGTAAAAAAAAAAAAAAAAAACAAAACAAAACAAAAAAAACCCCACACCCAGCCATCAGACCACTCTACACTGGAAGAATTAACATTTGCAAAAGTGTAAAAACCTGCATTTTCTCTGTGGCAAGTGCAAACTGTAGAACTACAACACAGCAACAGAGTATGCAAAAAAGGGGTATGCATCTTAGACATAGCTTACCGATTCTGCATGATTATTTCATATCATATATTTAAATTAATTAGCTTTCAACTCAGCAGTTTTTTCTGAGCCTTACCTAGATTTAAGAGAAGTTTTTTGGAACAGAAATTTGACTGAAGTTTGATCTGAGCCATCTTATCTCTGGCACAATTAAGGCAGAAGTGACAAAACACATCAACAAATTTCTCCTGAGGTGCAGGCACTGGGAGACTGAAAATATTGTTGCAAGGCCGAATGCCTGCTAAGAAAGTGCACCTTAAGGACTGCCAACATTGTCAGGCAGCTATGGCTCTGCAAGGAGCCAACAGGCAGTTCCAGCTGTGGCAAGAAGGCAGAAGACATCAAAGATGTTGCATCCCCCACAAACAGCACAACACAGGCCAGCTGGCACTCGTGTCCCACTGGTGAGGAAGTTAATACCTCTTCTTTTTTCCTCATTAAGTCACAGCAAGTCCACAGACAAGACAGCTGACGACAATCAGAACTTGCTGGTACTAGAATTTGTTCCCTCTTGAGAACATGGCTTCCCTGGGAAGCATTCTTCTGTTAGCACTGTCATGCAGACACCCCAGGTTTAAGCGCATCTTGCTATCACACTTGGCATTCATTCAGCCTGGGAGATGCAGTTATTGCTCAAATGACACTTCCTATTTGAAAACTGTTGTAAAAAAATAATGAGTACACTTTAAGCCACCTCTTCCACTGTGTCATTTCACTCCAAGAAGAGAAAGCAAGACCTATTCATAGCTTCTGCAAAAAAGGGAAGCTTGTGTTTATGTAATCTGTGCCACCAAGTTGTTTTCTTACTGCTCCCAAACCGCTGCATCAGTTTCAAGACAAGGGCCTCCTTTCAGTCATAGAATCATAAAATATGCTGAGTTGGAAGGGACCCATCATGATCATTAAGACCAACTCCTGGTCCTGTGCAAGACAGTCCTTTCACCAGGCAGCAAAAATTTGCTGTGGCTATGATACAATGTTCTCGGCAAGCATGGCAGTGACCACTGTGTCTCTGCCCTGGCAGGCCATCCTCAGAAGCCAGCTCCAGCCTGGTTTCCTGGCTTAGCCCAGAAGTTGCAACACTGAAAATTCTTCTGCACAGTTAGCAAAAGCAGCCACACACATCCCACAGCTATCACTGGTGGCTGAGGTATTCAGTGGAGGTGGAAGTGCAATGCTCACACTCTGATGGACAGCTTGATCCCTGATGGACAGCCTGATCCAGTGCCCAAACAGGTTTTTTTACTTACAGCATCCAGGAAGTACAGTCAATTCAGAAGCCATTCAAGCTTCAAGGGCTAGATAATACCGGAACTCCTCTGACTCCTCATTCAACCCTGTAGCAACCAAGCCCACACCTCGAGGACTAGCTCTCACTCCACCCCTGCTTTTAAGCACCATTCACAACCTGCCTTGCTCATTTCTGTAATGAAGAGAATAAATGTTTGGATGCATTAGCGTCACAGGAGTCTGTGGCCTCGAACAGAAACTGGCAAAACAGCAAGAAACATCTCAGAGCAAGGAGGACCTGCACTCAGAGAAAGTATCTGGAAATATACTGCAGAAGGATTCTTCAAACACTGCCATTCCTGAGAGGAATGGAACACTTACAGCCAGAATGAAAGTGTGAGGCAGACACTTTGAGTAGGTCTCAAACAGCTTTTTCATTTAACAGAAGAAAATTATTTCTAACACACACACACACACACACACACACACCCCAATTTCGCATCACTACAAACAGGAAAATGAGGACTGGAAATAGTCTTTGTGATCATGGGGTTTGACAGGCATCAATCCAGTTAGGAAGATATTCAGAAGTTTAGGACACAAATTGCATGAGACCAATATTTGTATATCTTTGCTGTATGGTGACTGCCCAGAGAAGCTCCCTAGCACACATGCCCCTTCTCAGCCAAACTTCAAGAGGAAAGGAGCCACATGCAATTTTACAACCCACTAGGATGCAATGAACCACCCAGGTCACAGAGCAGGTCTTGGTGGCAGATCAAGAAATCAGATCAAGAGGTGGCAGATCAAGAAATCCTTCAATTTCCCTCTGGCTCCACAAGAAGCCAGCTCTCCATCAGGGACCATTTGCAAGGAAATGTCTTTTCGAGGGCAGTGGGTGGCATGCATCTGGGTTGAGCCCCAGAACATTACTCCCACCTTTGCTGTGTGAGCTCAGCAAGACTCTCACCAAACAACTCTAACAGCTGCTGCACCCTGGGGATCCTCAGCACTCGCAACACAGAGCTGATCTGGAGCAGGATACTCTGAGAGCCCCAATCTTTTTGTTCTGGCAGCAGTTCACAGGTTTGTCCAGCCGCAGCTGAAGAACAGCAGCTTGGCCAATGGCTCCACAGTACCTTGGGGACTCACCCACCTAATACTATGCAGACCCTACCCCCTCCCTCCCTTTCTTAGGCTCCCTTCACTAGGCCACTACACTGTGCTACTTCTAAATTACATTTAAATCAGTACCCAGCAGTACCCCAGCCTCTTGCTCTCTCTCAAGACCCTTGCATGCAAAAAAAGAGGTTCTCAAAAGAGAAACACATCCCTGAGAAAAACCACTCCAGCCCTCAGGTCAGCTAGCCTGTCTCTCCATGAAGCAGGGATGGTTTCAAGCAATCAGCTACTGTGCAAGCACAAAGACAGTTTATCCAGCCATGGCCCAAGCACCCCTTTAGTGCTTGTGTGGTGTACAACTTGTGCTGCCTAAATGCTGAATCTTCCAGCACTTGTCTCAGAACACATGCATGGAGACAAGTGCCAGCAGAGATGTGCCATGGCACTCTTGCAGAGAGCCTGCCTCTCAGCCCACAAGAATCAAACCCCAAACCATGTCTTATATCAAAGCTGCAAAATCAATTGCCAGAGTTTCCTGGTATGATGGGCAAGAATAGAAAGGACTGTGTTGGTGTGGAGACAGGGAGGGGAAGTACTCTAACAACATCCATGTCCTTCAGCTATGCACCTTGATAAAAGTAAAGAAGGATTTGCTGGGGAAAAAAAAGCTGCTACCACATTTGTTAAGATCCTCACTGCTCTTTTCCTTCTCACTTTGATGGCACAGAGATCAAACTGAAAACTGGAAATTGGAAATTGGAAATCAAACAATCCACTTAGCACAAATAGCTCAAGAGAACTGCTTTCACACAGGTCAGTTATGCAAGAATTTTCTGTGCAGATTAGGAAGTCCTAGCTTTTTTGTTTCAAAACCTGCTTCAAGTTTCCTGGTTGGTTTTTTTTTATCATCACCACTACCACAAAGGATGTTCTCACACATGAGAACATGATGATGAACCAAGGCTCTAATTGAATGGGATCATTTCAACAGGGTCTCCTATATGGTTAACTTCAGCTCTCTCCCATTCAAAAATATGCCCCATAACTAACTCTCTGTCTGCATAAATCAACAGAGCTAGGACAGATTCACTGAGCATTAAACTGGTAACATCTGCTGAAACACATCAACTAAGAATATGACTGATGAAAAAGCATTTGGAGTATAAAGAGGCTTCTTTCTACTAGCTAAACCAGAAAGGCTTGGATGACTCTCAGCAGTCTATTACAATTGCTTCAAACACTGGGTGTGCAACCTCCAGTTTCATTACAAATACTGCATTTGACATTCTGTGTTAATGGCCCTATGCACAAACAGAATTAAAATGTGACTGATGCTACAAAACTAAGAGTACTTGCAGTTGCCTGTTACACACCCAAAGCTCTTCAATAACGTATACATGTAGCTTTGCCTGACAATATACTAAGGGGACCCTGTGGCAGACAGGTAATTGATGTTTATAGCACGGACATACTCACCTATATGGGAGTTAGCAACTTCAGTGAGTTTGTGTGAAGTTCAAACTCATTTCAAATATATGTTTATGTTTCCATTGAGAAGTGTAGTTCCAGTTCCCGGGAGCAAGGATGAAGATAGCACCTCAACTGCACGGGAACAAGCCTGGGTAGTTTCATATTCTACAGTTTTACACTTTTGGTGAAATCATCTCAACCCCACACTTGCCCTGAAAGTGCAATGCTACTACTCAGCCAAAAGCTTTTCTGACAACGTCTTGTTTAATTCAAAAATTCGGCTAGATTAAGAGAGCTTGTCAGTGCAGCAACAGTGCTGATGTGTTAGACAAGTTACTTGGAAACACAAGCAAAATGAACTGCACGACGTGCAGGCTCGGGGTCCCAGCCCTGAGTGCAGCTTCCCTGCTGCAGCTGGTGTCTCTCGGGATTTAGCAGTTACGAGCACAGAAGTGGGCTCCGACATTTTTTCTCTTGGGGAACTGTGAAAAGGACTGAAAAAAAAAAAAAAAAAAAAAAAAGAAAAAAAAAAAAAAAAAAGGAAAAGAAATTAAGAGGGGGGAAAGGAAAACAATAAAAGGAAAGAGGAAAAGGGATAAGGGAAGAAGGAAGAAAGAAAAGAGAAAGGGTAACAAAAAGAAAACAGAAAGAAGAAAAAAAGAGGTCGGGGGAAAGAAAAAATGCAAAAGTAAATGGGAAAAAGTGCCTCCGGCTGAGCGCAACCCCCGCACCCGCAAGGGCATACGCCGCCCCTTACCGCACCGCCGGCTCCCTCCATCTCCCATCGCCGGCCGCGGCGGATCGCAGCCGCCCTCCCGCCGGGCCGCGCCAAGCCCAGCCGAGCCGAGCCGGGCTGTGCCGTGCCGTGCCGTGGTGCCCCCCGGCCCGCAGCGGAGCCGGGCAGCGCGGCGGCCCCGGCGCGGTGGGCGCGGAGCGGCGCGGGCCGGGCGGCGGGGCCGGGCCGGGCCCGGCGGGGCGGGGCGGCGGCCCGGGAGAGGAGGGGAGGGCAGGGGAGACGGGGGCGGGGGTGGGCGCGATGAAGGGGAGGGCTGGGCAGGGGAGGGGAGTCGAGTGCACCACGTGCTCCTGGAAAAGATTTCAAATAAATAAATAAATAAATAAATTTAAGGGAATTAATTTAGGATTAGCAAAGCAACAGAGTGAGAAGCACAACCTAGACCACGTGCCCGCAGCAGCGGCGCTGGGCAGGAACACGACCAAAGCCCGCGGGGGCTGGGACATGCCGTACTCTGCTCTTAAATCCCCTCAGTGCGGCTCGTAGTTGTTGGGAGAGGAAAGAAAAAAAAAGGAAAAATAAAAAAAAAAAAAAGCAGAAGCCTTTTCCAGCCCTGGGGCTTCCCCTCGCACTTCGGCTTCAAAAAGCAGAAGAGCGCAGATATCTTTGGAGTAACCCCATCGGAACACTTGAAAACGATTTTCCACTTTTGTTTTTTTCACAGTTCGCTGGCAGCTCTCTTGCATCGTCACGTTTTAGAGCACTTAGCCACGTCATTAGAATTTCTCTAACTAGGATCTCTGAGTCTGGTTCTTTTAAGTAAAAGTGGGCTTTTCCTATCAAAAGCTGTGCTTTAGAAAATACTCCCAAATCTCATTAGCCCAGTTAGAGGAGTTAACTGCACAAGTAGCTGGCAGACCACATAAAGAAGGATGTCAATTTCTTTAAGTTCAGTGTAACTGTGTTTTGTTCAGCAGCAGCTGAAAACTTCATTGGTTTTAAGCAATCAAGCGGATAGGCTTTCTGGAACAATCTCTGGGGACCAGGAATCACTGAACACATTGTATGTTTGCATCGTTCTAAGCATGGGTAGAAAACCCGTGTGTTAGGTGGTAGGCAAGGATGTTCTCTAATGCTGTGCTCTTCTGAAAGGCTTTGGACAGTGCTGGTGGTAGAAGTGCATCACCATGAAGTCACTGACATAAGTGTACCACACCCATACAGAGCAGCACCTCTGTGGCTGAGGAGACAGCCAAGCCCTCCCTTGTTTCCCACTGGCCTCACAGCTCAGTGCCAGAGCCTCCCTTCCTGCCAACACTGGGCAATCTCAGCCTTTCTTCAGGCCCATGGGGAAAAAAATCCATTTCCAGTAGGATAAAAGTATGTCCAGGCATAATGCTTGAAGCACCCTGGCCTAAAGCTTTCCCTGTTTGGCAATAAGATAGGGGTAGCAGCACCATCTCTGGGCTCTTCCAGCTTGTCTGGGGGCTCGGTCCAGCAGCACCTCCCCATGCTCTTCCTAGTAGGGCTGTGGCATGCAGAGTTCGCACTGCTTTTCCTCGACTGAACACACTGTTTCTCACCACTTCTAGCTCCATGTTTACCCAAACAGTACTGCCCCTGTTTTACACCCACATCACCTGGCAGCAGACTGCATAGCCTCTGTCATCTGGGTGCCAGTGGTATTTCAGAAGGCATTCTGCTCTTTCCCCACAACTTCCCCTCTCCCCATCCTAAGATTCTGACCTGCTCCCCAGCACCACAGGCTGTCTTTAACCATCCATCCCTCGAGCAGCACAGGACCTGCCCCTGCCCTGCTCAGCAGCACTCCAATCCAGTCATTTCTGTCCTCTGGGAACAGATGGGTGCAAACCTGTCTTTCCATCGCCTGAAACAGCTGGCAAGGGTCCCGAAGACGTCCCTGTGATGCAGCTCCTCTGTGCCCATCCTCTGTGGCTGAATTGTGCCTACAGGGCTGGGAGATGTGCTGAAGGGCTTCACCCCTCTCCCCCAGCCACAGCTGTGATGACAAACATGTTTTGGCACTGCCAGGGCTTTGTCCCATCTGTCAGACACCCTGGGGGCCCTGGAAGCCGGTGTGGGAGCACAGGCTGCAGATTCCCCATCTGTGCCACATCTGAGCTGGCTAATGCAGCGGAAAAAGAAACCACCCAGCGCCTGGGTCTCCGAGGAGTTGATGCACTCTGCCTGCCTCTTCCCTGACAGGCTGAGGTCATGCGACTGCAGGCCAGGAGGCAGATGGGAGCAAAAGCAGGCCTGGAGTCAGGGGCTGGTGATGTTCCCTTGCAAGGCACATCCCCTGCCCTGGGCACCTAGGTGGCTGATGCAGCCACTACACTCCAGTTTGGAGCTTTTCCATCCCCTATCTGTGTTGAGAAAAATTTGGCCTTTTCTCTCTTATCCAGGCATCTGCCCTGAGTCCCACAGACATTTAGGCTGCCCGAAATATGCTCTGTGCTGAAGGACTGGGAAAGGAGAGCATTTGCCAGTATGGGGCAGGATGGTCCTGCAAGCCTCTGCTATATGGGCATCTAGCTCTTGGTTAGCTTCAGTGCAAAGGAGGGTGATGGATTCCTGAAATTGGCACACACCACTGATCATTGTTTTCTGCAGAAGGGCCATATTAAATCCTAAAACATTTCTGTGAATGGGCAATCAGCAGAGAAGTGTGGCGGGGTTAGTACATTTGTGAAGGAAATCTGTATTTTTTGTCCAAGCACTTGATATAAATTTCCAGGTAGTTATGTTAAAAAAAATAAAAGTCACAAAAAGCTGACACAAAACCTGGCAGCTTTCTAAGCAGTTATGAGATACATATCACAGTTAGAGAGCACTCTTAATTGTTAAAGAATTTAGTCACACAGCATACGGCATGTATCTTTAAATAACCCAAACAGAAATTAAAAAAAAAAAAAAAAAAAAAAAAAAAAAAAAAAAAAAAAAAACAACCACTCAGAAGATGGCAGTCAAGTCCAGCCTGTTGCTCCGAATTCCCCAGCCATGGGCAGTGATGGGGAGCAGAGAGCCAACACCGGGCAGGTGATGTGTGTGGTGGGTACTGAGCTGAGGCTGAGCAGGGCATGGGAAATGGGAGACAATCTCAGAAGCTGGTGGCTGCAGGGGTATTTGAGGGAGTGGAGCCTTGCAAAACCAACAGTGCTCTAGTAATGCTGTCAGCTGAGATTGTCCAGGTCACAGTATTGAAAATATCAAGTTTGGGTATGCCAGGTAGCAAAATTGGTACCCTGGGCAAAAAAGTAGTTATGGCGGACTGCTTGTTTGCAAAGAGTCTTGAGTAGAAAACAGGAGGTCAATAAATAGGAAAATGTGTACAACAGGCAGTGTCAAGGGCTGCCAAGATGTGCTTGTCGAGCAAGCCCACACTTGACCACCAGAGTAGGAGCAGGGCAGCAGACCAAACCTGGTTTTCTGACTATAATACATGGGTCAAACCTGCTTCTGGTCACAACACAGAGGTCATAGGATGCTTTCTCTCATCACCAGGGAAGCACCTAAATGGATGCATGGATTGAGCATTGCTGTGTCCATGCCTGTTCCAGCCAGCTGGCACCAGTCTCTTCCCCTCTACTTTCTTTGTCTGGGTCAAAAATTCACAGCTGAAAAAACTATACCACCCCATAATGAAGAAAAAAAAAAAAAAAGGACGAAAAAATAAAAAAAGGAGTGTAAAAGGAGTGTATTAAAATCAGTGTTCTGCAAAGAGTAACCAATGCATAAACTGTCATTTTTTGACAGAGTGACAGCAATAACAGTTGCTGTCACAGGGGAGTAGTAAGTAGTACAGGAAACTCACTTCCAAATAATCTTTGCTTATTCAAAAGGCAGAAAACCACAAGTAAGTAATCATCCAGGTACTCACCATAAAATTTTTCACGACATTGCATTTCAAATCAAAGAGACTCTCTTTTGTCTTGAGGGAGAAGAAGGCTAGGGATATAAAAAAATAATATCATTTAAAAAGCCTAACCAGACACACCAGTATCTATAGATGGAAAGACAAAGTTAATAATTTACTGGATTTTCCTTGTGTGTCTGGATTTTCTGGAAACAGCTGGGAAAACATTTTTTTTTCTGTTTTACTCAGAAAAACATAGTTGCCATCGCAACCTTTTTTTTTTTTTTTAAATTAAATGTGGAAGAGAAGCTGCAACACCACAAGGGAACAGCAGGGGAACTTGGAGGTGAGGTGTATATTAAGAAAAACAACATGTGTAAAGATGGTAACCTTCCTACTATTTTTTTTTTTAAAGACTCAGGTATAAATTATTATAGTAAAGCCCAGGGTGACAGCTACAGCATGGAATGTGCCAGTGGACACACTGGCTAGTTAGCCAGCTTCACTGTGAGAAAGTGTGTGCTGCAAGCCACGACAGTACCACCATTCTTCACTTGGCTTTTTCCTCACAGGTTGCCAGGTTTGTTTGGCCTCATACCCAGAGCTCCTGGAAACTTCCCTTCTATGAGTTAACTGACTCTTGTCCTGCTCCTTCACTCATGGACAATTCTCTAGAGTCTTGCTATGGCCAGGAAACAATCCAGAGATTTCGCTTCACTCCATCCTCCATCCGATATGTTCATTGGGAGGAAAGGAAATTACCAACATTCCCTGCCCAGGGAGCCCTGACTAGCCAGAATTCGACCATTTGATGGGAAATCTCAAATTTGTTATTCTATCCATCAGAGTTTGGGGATCTTCAATTTTATATTTACTTCCAAAACCGGGGACTTCACAGTACCTCCCCTGCTGAGTGAGTCCTTAAAAATCTCCTTATTAGCCCAAGTCAAACTGAAGAACACAGAAAATCCTGCTGAATATCCCTGCTTTGGAAGGTTCTTGGTTACCTCATGGGTCTCTACTGTCACATCCTCTCTTAACCCTTACTCTTCCCCATGGCTAGCAAATCTGTCACTTTGGCCTTCTCTTTAGAAAGGGCTGTAGAGCCCTGAAATCAGCCGAGCCATAGGGGGTACAACAGGCTGCCATCCCCTCCCCAGCAAACAGCCACAGCTCCTGGATGTGCTGTGATGAGCCCACAGCAGAGACAGGTCATTAAATATTTTCTTTGCCACCTCCCTCCAAAAGTGGCAGCTCAATGCAGCAATCATGGTGTAACCTAGGGGCAGTACTAAAAGTTTGCCAGAGTGAAGACCATGAGGAAGGGTTACAGCCAGATTGATGTTGGCCATGTTCTTCCCAAGCACCTCCAAAAGTGACAGAGAAATAGCTGGTTGTTCCGGAGCTACCAAGCCCTAGCAATTCCTGCTCCTGCTGCTTCCCAGCGCTGAAGGTACAACCTAGCCTTCTCTCTGGATGGGGGAAAGCCCTCCATCCTGCTCCTGACAGGCAAACAAGAGGCTAGGTCTAGGAATTCAGGATACTCCAGCAAGGGGAACACCAACAGTGGAGGCAGGGAAAAGGAAATTTCAGCCAGTTCCCAGGAGCCCAGTGTTGTTTCTCTGTCTGGATCCTTGCCATATTAGATCATTAGATGGAGTTTTCTGAGGATCAAATCACTAAGACTTTTTCCCTTCCCCCAACTTGCCACATAGAGGGTAAATAACAGAATCACATTTTGGTTTCTTTGCAATGTTATCCATATGGCAAAGATAGATTTGGCATTGGGAGAATATAAGGGAAGGGTTCTTTCACTGTGTCATGGTTTAAGCCCAGATGGAAATTAAGCACCATGCTCCAGCTCACTCAGCCTCCTCCTGCCTCACCCCTGTGGAATGGGGAGGAGAATCAAATAATGTATGTTGAGATAAGAACACTTTAATAGTGAAAATAAAGGAAAATAAAATAGTAATGGTAAATAATAATGTTAATAAAAATAATCAAGTAATGTACAATGCAATTGCTCACCACCCACTGACTGAGCCAGACCTCTCCTTCCTGAAACCAGATCACCCACCTTTCCAGGTAACTCCTCAAATTTCAAATGCTCAGCATGACATTCTGTGTGTGGAACATTCCTTTGGGTCACCTGTCCCAGCTGCACTCGCTCCAACTTTCATTTGCATACCGCCTCCCTGGCTGAGCACAAAACAAGGGAAGAATAGTCTTTGACTTAGGATAACCACAGCTTGGCAAATAACAAACCATCATTGTGTCATCAACACCATTCTCATGCTGAATCAAAAACCATCCCTGTAACAGCTACTGAGAAGAAATTAACTCTGGCCTAGCTTAACAAGGACACAGTGCCTTGTACTGCAGAGCATGCATCACATCAGAATCATCAGCCACACAAGTCAATCTGGCAGGCCCATCTCCTCCAGCTTTTTCACAGAGGATACAGTGCATAGTAGAAAAGCAAGGGAATCATATAAGGAAAGAGATACCTTTCTTTCTCAGGCTGAAGCACTGAACCTTATGTTCATCTGTTGAATTTGATTATCAAAGACCATCTCAAAATAAGTGAAAAACCTCTGCCTAAGCATGGCTACTCTTACGAGTCTTCTACTCAGAGCCCCATCTGCCCTAGACTCACTGATTCCTTCTGCCATCTCTACTTTGTTCCTGCATTTGGTAACCGGATGGATTCATTTGTAAAGTAGCACATCTAGTCTATCAGCCACAAGAAAAAAGAATGTTTTGCATAAATATCAGCAGTGGTGTTCAAAAGTGCATTAAAACACACAGGTGAGGAGATGCTGTATTTGAGCATAAGAGAAATGGTCCAGGTGGTCTTTTACCCTCCTGAACAATATATGTGATTCTACAGAGCATTATTCTTTCTATGGAAGCCTTTGCCAGTCTCACAGAAATCTTTCTGGTCTTAACCTCCTAAAGGAGATGCCAAATACTGTAACTGTATGGTATGTTATCATCAAGGGAAGCATACATTTCAAGCCAAGATATGGTGGCTTTGTGGTTTTGGCTTCCTTAGACCCTGGCATATTCATGTTGAGTCTCCTGTACAATTTTCCTTTTTTCATGAGTGTCCTCTTTATCCTGCTACAGATGGTTCAGAGAACTGAGACTGCACATCATAAACAAAGCGAGTGAGACATGAGGGGAAAAGAACATTTATTCAATGGCCCTTTCTTTGGTAGGGTAGACAGCAGCTTTTTACAGGTTTATCAGCACCTGAAACCCCGGGTAAGAGAAGGACTGCTGCAGCTACAATTTTGTGTCACACTGACATGCAACAAGCAGCCTTCAGAGCTGGGAAAAAGTAAAGCATAACACCCCACTCTCCTCCCCAAAATGAGATAATTATGGCCTGTAACTTTGGCATGTTCACACAGCTGCCTCTGGCTGAAATGCTCCAGTCAAAAACACAAATAACATTGCTCTGAAGAAAAGTACTAACAAGATCACTTCCTCTGCTTAAACAAATCTGCAGTGGGTGTTGATAGCCGAGAGCTGGAAATGGATGGGCACATCCACATCCATCCCCAGCTCTGCCCAGACAGTGAGCACGCATCAGTCACAAATGACAGGTGGAAAGTTAAATGGGGACAAGCCCATTTCACTGGGACAGAGTGAGCCTAGCCAGTGTGAACAGATCATTATTGGCTTTGGTCAGAACTGGAAGGCCTCAGCTGGCAGATCTCTCAGCAGATTTTCTAAACAAAGGAAAACACCATTCATTTGAGACAGAAGTATCATGTGTCAGCCAGAGTGTGACACCAGAGACACCCACTCTTGTGATGCAGCACCATGGTAACAGCCATTGTCTGCTGTGCGGTGGGCTGTATCACCAAGCATGGGGGAGTATGGTGTTTCCTTCTTCTGTGGCTGGTTTCTTAGGGCAGCCTGCCACACAAGGCTGCTGCACAGCCTACTGGGCTAATATCAGCCTGGAAGGATCATATGAAGGGATGGAAAGGCTTAAAAAAGCAACAGCCCTGAGGTGCCTGGGAGGACAGAGCAAGAAGGGAGGCATAGCTTTGCATCAAGAGACAGGGAGGCTATCCCTGGCATTACAAACTGAAGATGTGGATGGAAAACTGGCTACCAGGGAAGACTCACATCCTTTCTTCTCATGTAAATCTACAATTTCTTGCTCTTCTCCAAAGCTGATTCTCCAAAGTGGATTCATTTTCCACCAGACCTCCTTTCAAACTTTTCATCTCTGTCTCTTCCCTCTCCAAAAATCAATGTCAGAATTGCCTCCTCTAAATGTCCAGTCTCCTGTACCCCCTCATTTCCTCACAACCCAACTCCACCTCTTGCTCCTTACAGCCCTGGTTCCTACAGCACTCAAACCCATACCCCAACACTGGAGCTCTCAGTCTCCCTGGTCTCCTGCTCTGTAGCGCTGCTGCTCTATTGGTGAAGAGTCCCAGCCTCACTGCCTGCCATACATCCCAACACTCACACTCCCTATCTCCTTAGCAATCATTTATCTTATTAATATTGCTCTTTCCCCAGCTAATTGTTAATTACCACCTGGCCAATGGCCTGGAGCCAGCACTTCATCAATGAGACGGGGGCACAAACTTGACATTTCATATTACTTGAAGCAGCAGGAAAGATGTAGGAAGTTCCTACCCACCCCACTGATTTGTTCCTACCGTTTTGCAGTTGTGCCAAATGCCACATGCAACTAGGCACACCCTTTGCAGACAGAATGCTCCACAAGGAGCATAATTTTGCATTTCAGCTTTTTTTTCCCTACCTTTTTTCCCCTCAAATTAGTTGTTTTTATCGCCTTTGTTCCCCCTATTCTTTGCCTTAGCCTTACTCTTCCATCACCAACAGGGTAAAGCAGCTCTCACCTGCTCCTGTGCTATAGCCTGCAGCGTTAGTTTTCCCCATTGTGTATATCTTCTTCTGCACCCCAGATGCCTGCACTAAAGGTCAGAGTAGCTGCTATACAGCCTCTATCTCTCCCATCCCCTTACTTCCAGAATATCCTCACCAGGAATACAGAAGGCAAGAAATGGACCAGGTAATACTCTAGCATGGAGATTCAATTTCCTCCAAAGCAAGTTTTATCTGAACAACCAAGGGTGTTAGTGGGCTTTGCCTGTCATTTATTAGTCCTTATCACCCACCACAACCATGTGGATCCCACACCTACAAGTGGAACAGATTTGCTGCTCCTGACTTTCTCAAATCCAAAAATCCTTATTTATTTCGTTTCCAAAATCTTGATTATTTTCATCCACTGCTATATTGACTTCTTACAATTCCATCAAGCCAGATTTACAACTCCCTAATTATCTCAATTTCAAATCCAACCCAAAAATCAGCCCAAAAGAAAAAAACTGCTCAGTTCCACAAGTTTGTGTTCCAATCCTTCACACTTTCCCCCCATTTATATATTTTTAATTAGAATGCTAGATTTTGATAGCTAGGTATAGAAGCAATGTGCTGTTTTCTTCCCTTTCCCTGATGTCAGAAACAGTCTCTTCTGGCTTGAAGAACTTCCTGGATTCCTGTTTTCTGAGAGAAGCGAAAGATGAAGAAGTATGTATGAATGATAACTATCTGAGACAATTGTCAACTATCTGAGACAATTGTGGGAGATAAAAGTTTCACCTGCTGGAATCAGTGGAAAGACATCACTGCCTGCCTCAGCCTTTGGAGTCTCTCTTGGTTCCTTCCAAGCTTTGGATTATCAATGGCTGTCTTAAAAGTAAATTTTTAGTCTGATTCCAATCCTACTGCACACATTCAGACTTCACTGCCTTAAGTATCAGTAGCAAACAGTCAGCTGTGCTCAGGATAAGGCTGTGTGCAAGTGTGTTCAAGTACAGGACAAGCAATCTTAATTATAGTTTTTCATATGGGTAGGCTCGTCTGAAGTCCAGAGTGCACGCTCATGAGGTAATCCTCCTACACCACTTGTCAAAAATGCAGGCCCTAGCAATCTGACTTCTCAGATGAAACAACTGAGGCAGAGAAGTTAAATGACCCGATCAAACCACAAATGCATGGGAGTGTTACACTCAATACGAAAAGACTGCTCTTTGCATGGCAATAAACCAAATGTCTCTCAGCCGGGCGCCTCTCAGTCCCTACTAAACACACGTTTCAGTCCCACTGCAGGTAGTCACATACATTAAATTAGACAGACACACCACTATTTATAAATCCAGGACCCAAAGATCTTAGATCCACATTCACGTTTTTAGCTAGTTAAGAACTGTGTTGCATGCATCTACATTTGTAGTGGCTACAAAATAGCAGCCAGCCCAGCTGCTTCAGGAGAGAGCTCTGTGGAATGAGATGCCAGGGAGGGCCTGAATTTCTCCAGGTTGCCTGGGCTTGTGGGAACTGGATGGAAAAAGAAGAGAATGATATTCCTGAGGCACTCAGGTTTGTCCCTCCTTCCCCCTTCTTTCAATCAATGAGCTCAGATTAATAAACCTCACATCTTGGATTTGACTTTGAGGGGATTTTCTGAATTGGATGGAAGATTTTTGTCTCTCTTTGCAAGTCAGTATTTGTAAATGTGTTAGTGTCTCCCTTGATACCAAGAGAAGATCACTGTTTTCTGTAGGTAAAATATAAAGGCTCTGCTTTTCCAAAGAACTCATCCAGCAGTTCTTTAGATACACCTATGAAAAGCAAACAGATTTGCACTGGATGTTAGCAAAAGCCAAGAGTACAATGGAAAATCCTTCTACTTCCCATTATGGGAATGTGATTGTTGTTGAAGTAACTTACTTAAGTAATGGCTTTGATCTCTAAAGAAAACAAACACTGCAAGCTTATGATGACAAACAACTACCAAATCATCTGGTGGCGTGACAGGAATCGTTTCTGCATTTCCTGCTTTCTTCCTGCATTTCCTGCAGGGAATGCATTTTTTGAATGGAACATGTACATCACAAAGGTAATATCTGTATTGAGGCTATGGACCTCAAGCCATACATCTGCACTTGATGCAGCCTGAGGATTTGCAAGTACCTCAACAAGATGGAAAGACTCATTGTGCTATGTGCACTGAGGTAACCTGGCAAAAAAAAAGATTGTCAAAGGACTTTTCTATTCTTTAGGAAGCCGTGTTTGAAATTAATAAAGCCAGAAGATCTCTGGGATCCAAGCACTACTTTACAAGACTTGGCAGGCATTGGGCATAGACTCCAGCATTTTAATCTGGCTTAAGTATGTTGCTGCAGATCCAGCAGAGGTACATAGTGGAAGTGAACAGAGGGATACAATCTGCCTTAACAGCCACCACAATTATAGGTTTTCCTATAGATCAGAGCCCATATAAGACCTGGTAGATTGTAGTATACACACCACACAACTCTACCTACAACTAATGGATTTCAAGCCACACAAGACAAATCACCAGTCAAAAACTCCCTGTATGGAGTGGAGTCATCTTTAGGATATGGCACTATTTATTTCAAATGGGATTGCAGTGGTAGACTGGACAACTATGGGGAAAACTCATATGATGGGAGTGCATTGGAGGATGAAAGCTATCCTGAAAAGGAACACAGTGGAATGCTTTCAAAGACTAGAGCATGTTGAGGTAAATAAGGTACAGTACAGACCACCCAAAACTATTAATGTAAGTACTGTGTACCCTGTGAGAGAGAACAATGCTTGCTAGCATTGCTCCTTACCCAAAAAGTTAACAGTTCAATCAAAGTGATATTTTTTAGAAGTCAATGTTCAACTTCTAAAATGTTAATGACAAGGAAGCTAATAAAGGTGCCCTGGAAGGAAATACTTGGTACTGAGGTTCTGTGGTTCCCCTCTTGCCATATTCTGACACCCACTACCTTAGCTTCTCCCTCTATTCCCAAAAGAAGGCAACATCACAGATAGGACCAATGCCAGTCCTCTGTATTCAGTCCTGCCCTTCATCTGCAAGGGTGTCTTCATCTCCTTTGCCCACAGTCTGCTGAAGCTGTACTGGGAGCACTGCTGAACACTGAACCATAGTTCAGCCTGGACAGGGAATTTATATTCATCAAAGATACAAAAACAAATACTATAAATATTAAAATATAAACATATTCATGTAGTGTATGTTCCCCCAAGGAGTATGCTGAATTCATGGTTTTTGAGGCACAGGCTTTCTCTTGAGTGCCTAACTTGACCAACACACAGGCAGCAACAATTTGATTCAACAGCTCTTGTTTTAGCTGGGTTTTCTGAGAAAACAAAAGCTTATGGGGTTATGCCACCTGTTATCTATTTGTTCATCTGTCTGCTTTCCACAGCATCTTTTGAACTGGTTAGCTAATTTCAAACAAATGTAGGACAGAGGTCTCAGGGAAAATTAATTTAATGGAAATCAGCCCTTTATTTATGCTTGTCCAAAGGCAAAGACAGAGAGAAGTACCTCTCTTTGGGCACAGAGATTTACTCACCTAGGTATTTTTTCCCTGCCAAAGGTATCCAGCAGGACACAAATGGGAGATGGGAAATACTGACACAGGTGCAAGAGATATGCCCAAAAGAGTGAATCTGTAGGAAGACAGACTACACAAAATGTTACCATTGTTACCTTGTGATACATGCGCCCTGCCAGCAAGCAAACACCACCATAGTTTGGTGTTTCAACACTAACAACACAATTGGTCCCTTTCAAATCCTGCCTGCTCTAAATAGAGTATTCCTTCATTCTCTTTTCTAGCAGAAGGAAGAGTTCCGGGTTACCAAAGGACAGCTCTTTGGTGAACACTCGAGTTGCTGCCCCAACATCACAGATAAAAAATAATTAAAAAATCAGCAGAGCTGAGTTATGGCACAGCATTCAGTTATTTTCACCCTTCCCCAAGTCTGCATCCATCCCAGCAAGAAATTCTTCATGGCATATAGAGGGCAGAGCTGCATTGCAATGTTTAATCTTGAAGCATCCTTGATTGGTCACTCAAAATGTAGAAGGCTCAGAGAAAAAGGACTGGCTCTTGGCAGTAGCTGCCTGTTATCAAACCACTGTAAAAATCTTTTGGTATAAATACAAGTTACTTTCTCACAGAAATCAACATTATCTTAGACAAGATGTATGGGGGAACCTGGAAAGTCAAGTAGTTCAAACAAGTCACAACTTTCTTTAGTCAGAAAAGAAAAGGCTACAAGCCATTAAGCATTAGAGGATCTGAGGGTGATTAGTAGGGATGGCAACATATGGGTAAATTACTTAGCATTTCATCAAAGTGTTGACCAAGGTTTTACAAACTGGTATTTTTTGGTCCCAAAATGCCAAAAAATGCCTCAGAGTAGGGGGCAGAGGTAGGGGGCTAGATGCAGACGGAGGAGTATCTTTAGATTGTTTTCCCATTGCCCTTGCATGTTGCATGGGCCATGTACATCTCATGGACTGTTACTCTGTAGTTCATATTTCACAGGATAAAGATGCTAATCTAGTCCATACCAGCTGTAGGAATGCATGAACACCATTTTAACCATCCCTATTATTTTTGGGCCTGGATATCCATCTTTCTCCCATGTAATCTTTTCAAATGTGTCACTATCTTAACAAGTAGAAAACATCTAATCTAAATTTCCCTTCCTGTAATTTCAACCAGCTGCGTTTATCTTATCCAGGAGAGAGAAAAGATTATACCTTTCTCTCCTGAAGCACTCCTGTAATTACATGAACAAGGATTGTATGACCCCCAAGCTACCTCTTCTCTAAATTAAAACAACCCTGACTTTTGTTCAGCATTCCTTCTGAGTCCTGCTGCCTGTGTAACTTGTTTGTATTGAGACAGGCCTAGCAGCCAGATAAAGCAAAAATGAAACAGTCAACCTTCTCATTAGACCTGAGCAGTGATTACTGAAGCTACCAAGTGTGAAGAAAATGTTGCGGGCTTGTAGACTATAATTTTTTGGGATATGGAGCTAGAAATACCTAGATTCAAACTCAGGTTCTGCTGTTGCCAGTCTGTCTGTCAAACTGAATCCCAGTTCACAGCTCCTTCACTTGACAGACAGCTCTAGAAATAACAACTTGCTTTACTGAGCAAAGGATGGCCGAAGTAATTTAAAGCTGGAGATTGTGCAGATGTTGTAAATTCTGGTGGAAGAGCTAACTGTTATGAAGTGTTATGAAACACTTCCAGGTGGACAAGTGTTCTCTTTTAGAAGTTATTTCAAATTTTTTCTAAAATACTCCAGGGTTTTTTAAAAAAATCAGGTTCTTCTTTTTGAAAAAAAGGTTCTTCAAGAGGACTACATCAAACCATCGGGATATCAGTAGCTTCCAAGTAAACAAGGGGAAGTTCAGGATTTCAGAATACCAGGAACCCCCTGGGTAAGTATTGATATTTGAAGCTCTCCAAGTGAATGATTAAACCGATTTGCCTAACGTTGCAGTGACCCATGAGTTTCCCAATATCAAGCCATCCAAGTCTGCTGAGAGGATTCTGTCCATGATAGGTGTATTCCTTCCTACAAGTTGATTATAATTAACAGAATCCTTTCCAGTGTAGGCTGTTGTTTTTATTCTTGTTTCACTGTAGGAGAGATCTACATGGAATCACTAAAAACACTTACTGACGAGACTTTTTCTCCAGACTGGAACCTTCCATAAAATCACTTTCTCTTAGCTGTGCTAGCTGAGAGACTCTGTATCAAATCTTCACACGTTTCCAAGCCTAAAACAAGAAGGATTTGATTTGTTCTGGGTTTAATACATTAAATTCTAAGAGACATGTCTCTTCAGAAGCATTCACAGAGAACACCATTTCAGAGCATTTTCTGAAATAGTGTGAGCATATTAAAAGACACCAACTTCCTTCAATTCTTTATTGAAAGAATATGTCCCACATAAGTAGATGTAAGCAAGCAAAAAGAAGCCTGTATTTTTTTTAAAGGGGGTAGACACTGATGTAAATTAACAATCCCCTGGTGAGTCAAGAGAACTTGCAAACATTCTTCACATTGCATGTCCCGTCATTGCACTACAGCCACTCCTGTGTGACAGCAGGAGTGCTGAGGTTTAATCTCATAGCTCCTCTGCTTAGTACCACTCTAGGGACTGCTTTGAGGAGCGTGGTGGCAGAACTTGTCTGTTCTGCTCCCAGTCTCCATCCTCTGACCCCATCGGGTTATTTAACTGAGCTATACCCAGCTAAGCATGTTTAACCTGTATTAACCATAGCTCACTCACAGGCAGATGAAGTAGTTCAGCCTTCAGCTCTGCCCATTGCACAAGCATGCAGATTAGAAGGACAGAGGCAGGGTTGGCACCATACTGGATAGATGCTGAGGTAGTTGACAAGTACTGCTGCAAATTTGCCCTGTGTGATTAGCACCAACCAGCTCATTACCTGTAGTGCCTCCTGAATTTTGGCAAGAGATGTATAGCAGGGAACCTCTCATCTTGCGATACCAAGAAAAGCAAGTTTTTTAAGGCTTGAGGGATGAGGAAACAAGGCAGAAACAGACTCCTATTATCAGTCTTCATTTCAATGCAACTTCAGGCAAAGGAAGCCTTGAAAGAGGTTATTTACACAGAGTGGAAGAAGGAATAACTTTTCCAGGCAAGTGGGACAAGGCTGTTTTTCTACAAGAAAGAGATGTTTATCTAAGCAATACATCAATAATTAGGAGAAGTGAGCTTCTAGAGTTATTAAACCTTGCTTAGAAATCTCACTCACTATTTTTGGTTTTTCATTTTTTAAAAAATCTTCTAGGAGAAGACTGGCCTCTAGGAGACCAAGTGCAGCCATCAGGGAGTTCCTTTCATTAATACAGGCATTGGGACTTTCACTGCAGGCTGCATGGGTCAGTCTCATAAGCAGTATTACTGGTATTACAGCAGGTCACAGATAAAGAGATAAAGAACAAAATCCCTAGAAATGAGATGCTTGTTATGTGCCAGCACTGTGGATCTCCACCCAGCTTGATGAGCCTCACAGTAAATGAGCAGCGCTGTCCTTAGACTTGGGGCAGTGCAAGGGTCAGTCACACCCTCCCCGCACGCACTTGTTACGCCTGCAAAGGACTGTGTCTTTTCTCCACCTATGGGCTGGGCCTGGCATGACACTGCAAGATAAGAAGGTGCCTTCTCCAGTCAGCTGCCTCACACTGGACTCTCTCTTCCTTTATAAAAATCTGAGGCAAGGGACATTTTTGCTTGATTCCTCTATGAGATAAGGCCTCAGAAAGATTAGGAGGCTAGGAGGCACAATATTGTTCCTCAGCTGAAACCACTCAGGCTTTCTCCAAGTTAAATATGGCCAGGTCTCTGTGTAGAAGACAGAAAACAGGGAACCAAGGAATGATGGGGTGGCCCTGAAATAATGATCTCTGGTACCTGGCTTTATCTGCTTTCATACAAGAGATGTTAGAGCCTGTCATAAAACAATATTTAGCTCCCGTCTTACTTCTTTTCAAGAGAACATGGGTTCAGAATGATGTCCAGGAGTAGAAAGACAAATTACTTGTTGGTAGAACTGTATTGTTAAGGTTTAAAGCTTAACATGCTTCAGTAATTTCAAAGCTAGTGGGAGGTTAACAAAGCTCGGGGAGAAGGATATATTGCTGATAGTGGACAAAAACAAAGCAGAATTTATGTGCCACAAGGACTGTTGGCATGATTCCTAAGATAAGGAAGAAACTAATAAAGCAAACACAGCAACTGTGCTGAGACCAGCTCCAACTGGTAAAAAGTAATTCTGGCAGAGGGAGACAGGGACACCGACTCACAGCCCATGAACTAAAGAAACTTACAGACTCAAAAGAAATCGGAGCATGTGAACTAATTATTATTACAAGAGAGATAATCATTTAATCAGTAGACGGTATAATACTAATTAATAAGAGAACTGTGTAACTTGTAGCCAATGAAGTGTGATTTCTTTGTTTGCTAAATTGTACGACTGGTGTAAAATTTTGATGACTGAGGAGCTGGCCTTTTGGGGATCACCACCTAGCTCATACTTTGCACAAACTAGAATAAAGAAATAGAAATACCTTGTCTCAGTGTGTATGTCAGTGCTGCATTTGAGACAAGAAGAATACAAGTGCAACTTTGGCTAAATCCTAGAGAAAATCTCACTTCCAGAAGAATCTTTACTTCCAGAAGAAAGCTTGTTATACACATAAAGGAGAAGCAAGTAAGAGAAGCCTACAGAGAGTTTTAACTGAGAGGATCTAGGTGATTTATCAGCATCATTTAAGGTCTTCATTTTATTAGGCATTTATCAATGGTAATTGAGCTAGTTAGTACCTGTGAAGTAAAAAGTCAACCAGCTAGGTTTTCCTAGTGTAAGCCTCCGTCCCATGCTGAATCCTTTCAATGCTCTTTGTAGCAGAGGCCTCCCAGTTCTCAGCGGCATCGCACTTTAAATATCTACAGTGTGAGAAACTACCTTATGTCATCCCATCTGTGAAGACATGAAAGCAGAGCATTCGTTTTTTCCTAATTAACTAAAAATGTATTTACTAAAAGGAGTATTTCACCCTCAGCTTTTAAAAATATCATTTGCAAAGCCCAAGTAGATATTCTGAGAGGAAAAACTGCAATTAGAGTGGTGAAATAATTAGCATAAACAATTAATACCCTTTTAAAATATTGTAGTATTTTTGGCCTGTTGACAGGGAAGAGCTTTTTAATATATATAATTCAGAAGTTTTGGATAAAACTATTTGTACAAAAACAAATGCAGGATTTCAGTGTGTGTGTTGTCTTTAACTGGAATCATGTTCTTCTTCTGGAATCATGAAACTTTCACAGATTTCCCAGGAAATAAAAAGAAAGGAAAAATCCATTAATGAAGTGTGTGAGAAACAGGCCTTCTAAAAAAAAGAGCAGGGAACATATATGAATGTTTTCTTTTGAGCATAATTCAAATGGACATAGCAGCCTGCTACCAGGTTTGTGCTATGGCTACTGCAAAGATGAGCAGAGAGCATTTTGATAGAGTAGAATGTATCTCCTCCAAGATTTCATATAAGCATTGACACAAAGTGTCATGATGACAAACATCAGACTTTAAGTGTTCAAAAAAACCCCAGGCAGTATGAAGCAGCTTGCTAATTCCCTTCCACATAGCCATGAGCACCTGCTCTGCCTTTTTCTTTCAACTGTGCCGCTCTGGAAGACAGTCTCTCAGCCAGGCCAAGAGAGCTGATCGGCTCCATGTCAAGGAATGTCAGGCTCCATGTCACGCTCCTGGGCGTGGAGAGGGAATCCTCAGCACATAGGATGTGGAGTGGATAAATCCAGAGGGAACAACACAGACCAGCTTCTCAGAGAGACAAAGTGCTATGTTGTTGTCCTGCTGCCTTCTCCAGCAAAGCAAAAACATGGAACCATTTTTTTCGGTGCTCATTCACTGCCTGGTAAGGCACCTGCATATGACTCTGGTTCAACCATGTCCCCAGGCCCTAGGTACAAAGAGCACTAATGCGAATCTTACCCCTGCTAAACACAAAGATGACATTGGTTCTTTCAGGCATTCTAATCAGTTCTACACAATAAATATTTATACACAACAGAGATTGTTTTAATGAGATGAGGAATGCGTACTGGCTAGGAAAGACAGGGAAAAAAATACGAAGTTTGCTAAGTTGTTATCCACATTTTCATATGGAACAGCTGAGCAAATGGAAACCAGAGGATATTTACATGTTCTGGCCTACTGGGAACACACCAAGAGGCTGCATTACATTCAGGAATGTTGCCTTGTGTGCATAGCAGGAAACTACTTGTTGCTTGCTCACAAAGCAGGAGATTGAGAGAGAGGAAGGGAAGCACTCAGTATGAGAGGTTTGTGAAAACCTAGCAGCAAAAAGCCTGTGTCTAACAAACTAAACAAGCTTGTTGGACACCTTTCTCAAGTCTACAAACAGCACGGCACTATGTAATGGAAACCCTACTGCTACTGAAAGAAAATGCATGGTGCATTATATCCTCCTGTACTTTTGAAAACTGCCTTTCTGAGAAAAGAATTCAAGCTGAAAGATTTATGGAGAAATAGAAGGAAATGTCCTCGTTTTATCATTCATGCAATAGCAAACTGGAAGCTGTGATTTGCTGGAAGCAAATGGGAAGATACTCCTAGCTAAGGAACGGGTATTGTGCTTTCTCCTTTTCCAAAATTCTGACTTACTTTGCATTTAAGCAAACATCACAAAGGAAGTTTAAGCTGCTTTTAAAAGCATTGAACCTCTTGGTACCTTTTTTCCATTACCAACATCTCACATGGAGTATAACCCCTTCCCACACCTTGCCCACATTCACAAGACACATACAGATGAGATTAAAAGTGTTTCCTGTTCCCTGGGAAAATGAGAATGGATGAAAATATTTCATGCAGGGATTACAATGTGCACAAATCACCTTCTTACATTTTGTCTCCATGGAGCTTTGGCTTCCAATAGAAGAAAATTTTTTAATAAACCTCTTTTACTTGGGTAGCTCTGACAGTCACAGCTACATAAATTGAACATAGCACATGATTCATGAATTCGCAACAATACTAAAAACAGCTCATCAAAAACAGGATACTATTCAGTATGAATTCTTCCACAAGATTAACACCGTTATTCCCAGATGTTCAGTACCATCTGTGAGCTGTGCGTGAAGCACAGCTCCCATTCACCATTCTGTGTATTGGGAGACAGCCTTCTGAGTGGCTGACAGGAGTTGCAGCTACAATCCTCTCTCTTCATCAGTCTCTGCCACATCCACATAGAAAGACAGAGATACCCATGGACCTCTAGAAGAATATGAATGAGAAAATACCAGGAAGTATAGCAAACCCAAATTCCAGGCAAAATCGCAGAGCTGAAAGAACAGTCTTCTCAGCAAATTTTCTCTTAGTCACTTCCTTGACTGCAGTTTTCTCAAACTTACTTGCTGTGTAAAGTCATTCGCTGACTTGTTTCAGGGACTAATTTCAGACCTTCACTGAATTCCAGTGCAGTTTTGTACATTTTAACTCAGCGCTGTTTTGAACTGTTATGCCCAGTGATGAAAATCATGATCAGCTTTTTATCCCCTGACTATACAAAAATAAATATAAAACCAAAGCTTCTTATTGGCTATTCAGGTTAGCAAGAACAAAACCTGCTTTTTATCTCTACTCACTTCAAATCCTGGCTTGTGTGAACTTTACTGATGAGAAAGCAAACACAGAAAATGTTCAAACAATAAAAATAAAATCTCTTAAAAATGTGAAGAAATATTGAACTACAACATGGTTATTAAGAGCATTACTCCAATCACACAATGAGATAAACAATGGAGAAGTTTAAATATTTTGGAATTTGCCATCTCATTCTTTGCCTTCAGCTGAAACGTAATTTTTCATAAATAAAAAAAACCTGTCTGTGTTAAACCAATTTTGAAGTGGCAACAACTGTGTCAGTAATCACACTTCATGTTATTCTGTGATTATGTGATTCTGCTGTAGAAACTCTGAGACTTATTTTATGCCATATTGCAAAAAAAATCTGTAACAAATGCAACCACTTGCAAAATAATATATAACATATACACAATGTAGATGCTTCATTCTTTCCACAATACTCTTTTAATATGTTAGAACAACTTTTTCAATCATATTTTAATTTGGACCATCTTTCTTCCTGAATTTGTCTTTAACAAAATGAAAATTTGTTCATTATGAGAAAAAGCATGAGAGCTCCATAGGCATGAATTTGTAATTGTTCTTATCACATTTAATTCCATACAGATACCCTCAAAAGTAATTATTTGGTGTAGAAGAAGGAAAGTGCTGCCCTTATTGAGAGGAATCATAAAAGATGACTTGTAAATTTAGGTAGTCTTCCATAAAGCATCCTTTGCTAGGAGCTGATTTGTCTCCCAAGGCAGAACTCTAGATTGCACTGATAACAGAAGAAATTTTATCTTTATATTCCTCTTAGTCAATATTTGACCCTGCGAAGATACAGTCTCAGCAACAAATCTCATCCCTTGGTAACTGTGCGGTTGGAAGAAGTATGCAACTGGGCCCAAAGCCGTAACCAGGTGGGAGTTCCTGTCGCTGTGCACCGCTGGCACCTCTGGTTTCACCCGAAAGAGTGCCATGTGACTTTCTTACAGAGGAGTACTGCTGATGAAGGATTTGTATCTGCAAAATTTTAAGTTTGATTCTGCAAAGGAGGATCAGTGTGATCAGTTTGAAGTTTGGTCCTGGGGTGTGGGTGATTTTACTGAGGGATTTGCCCCAGGGCAGCCTATCCTGCTCAAGCAGCTAGGATACTTTTTGTTGTATTCAGGGGCATGGGCAGAGGCACGGATACCACATTTCAGGCACCCACGCCAGATAATTTAAATGAGCAATTCTCAGCTGCTGCCCCTAGCTACAGCTAAGGTAGAGTTAATTTTTTCTCAGTAGCTACTACAGGGCTGTGTTTTGGATTTGGAATAAGAACGCTGTTGATAACACACTGGTGGCTTGGTATTTTGCCAAGTCGTGTTTATCCTACGTCAAGGACTTTTTTTCCCCCCTTCTCTCATGCTCCGCCAAGGCGGCGGCACGCAAATGAAAGCGGGAGGGAGCATGGCCGGGACAGGTGACCCGAACTGACCAAAGGGGCGTCCCACACACAGGAAGTCACGCCGGGCATTTGAACTGGGGGGAGTAAGCTGGAAGGGCGGATGATCTGGTTTCGGCCAGGGGGCTCTGGCTGAATCAGTGGGTGGTGAGCAGCTGCATTGCTGCGCATGTTGTTGTTGTTGCTTCAATTATTAACCTCTTCTTAAGTCAACAGACAAGTTTTAATTCGATTCTCCTCCGCATTCCACCGACGTGGGAAAGGGAGGGGCGGGGGGGAGCTGAGCAGCGACTTGCTTTATCACCAGCGCAGCGTAAAACCACAAGGGCTATGCCTTCCGCATCCTGCTCCGTCCGCCCCCAGCCCGCCTGCCGGCGCCGCGGTGCGCAGGCGGCGGGGCGGGCTGCAGAGGCGGTCCCAGCGGCTCCACCGCCCCCCGTGCCTCCCCCCGTTCCGCCCGCCGTTCCGCCCCCCGGCAGGCGGTGTCTGTGTGTGTGTCTGTGTGTGTGTCTGTAGCCGTGGCCGTGGCCGTGTCCGGGCCGTGCCCGCCATGCTGCCGCCGGCGCTGCTCCGCCGCCCGCTCGCCGCCGCCGCCCGCCTGGCGCTGCCGCGCGCCGGCCCGCAGGTAGCGGCGGGGGGCGGGGCGGGGCCGTTCCCTCCGCGCGGGGCCTGGCGCTGTCGCGACAGCGTCTGTCGCGAGCCTGCGCGCGGGCAGGGGCGCGCCGGGCGCCGGGCCCTGCCCGGAGTCGTGTGGGGATCCTTTGGGATCCATCCTCGTGTCGCGGGATCGATTCGGTTGGAGAAGACTGCTGAGATCAGCGAGTCCGGCCCAGCTCGAGCACCGCCGCCCGGTGAGCCGGGCTGTGGCGCCAAGTGTCACGTCCAGCCTTTCCTTAAACCTCGGGGGACGGCGACTCCACCGCGTCCCTTGGCAGCCCATTCCGATGTCCCGTCACCCCGTCTGTAAATTATTTCTTCCTGATGTCCAGTCTGACCCTTTCCCGCTATCGCTTGAGACTATGCCCTCTTACCTTGTCACTGTCCTCGGCCCGCAAGAAGATGCCGACTCCCACCTGGTTATACCCTCCTTTCAGGCCCTTGTACAGAGTGATAAGGTCACCCCTGAGCCTCTTTTTCTCCAGGCTGAACACCCCCAGTTCCCTCAGCTCCTCCTCATGGGACTTGTACTCCAGAGCCTTCACCAGCTCCACTGCCCTTCCCTAGAACAGAAGTGGTCCTGCAGTGTCCCAGTGTCTGTGTAAGCAGCAGAAACCTTCAGGACCTCTCATTTCCCGCAGAAATCCAGTGTGGAATGGGTCGCTCGTGCGGGCTCCACACACTCAGTGAGGATCCTGCAAGGGTCCATGGCAGCCCCAAAGAGCTGTGACGCGTGGAAGCCAATACTGGATGTGTCATGCTGCAAAGGGCCATTGAGGAACAAAGCCTTTTTTCACTTCTGTATTCAGCGACCGGGAAGTGCAGCCAGATGGGGGGGGTCAGGCTCTTCTCCCTCAAACTGCCTAAACCAGGAGAGGTTTAGATTGGATATTAGGAGAAACTTATTCACTGGAAGGTTGTAAAGCACTGAAACCACTGAGAAGTGGTGGAGTCACCACCCCTGGAAGTATTTGAAAACAGGTAGATTTGTCACTTGAGGATATGGTTTAGTGGTGGACATGGCACATCTGGATTCACAGTGGATAGGATGATCTTAAAGTAATTTCTAAACATAAACAATTCTGTTCTGTGACTTGAGTTGCATGGTGCTCATGCCTGCAGATTCATGTGAGATAGGATGTGTCCAAAATCCATCTGGTAGCTGCCTCAAGCAAACATGGGCTAAGGCCAAATCTGTGTTTTGGCCCTAATTTTTCATGTTTTATTTGAGAGGTGAGTAGCATGTTCCAGGTTATTGAGGCAGCTGCAAAAGTTCACTTAGTCTGGGACTCCCAAAGGGTTTTATCTAATATGCACAGTAAAACTGTTCTTGATCAGCCCTTGGGAAGCAGTCAGTAAAGGGCTAGGATGTGGACTTCAGCAATCTTGTGTTGGAAAGAATCGCTCTTTCCTAAGTGCTGGTATCTTTTTCTCTCACTTGCCAATAATACGTAATTTGCAAGTACTGGTATATGGTTGTCCCTGGAAAAAACACAATGCAGTAGCATGAGTTGGTTGGCTAAGTGCAGCACAGGCAGATGTTGGTGTTGCTTCCTCTTTGGTGGCATCTCAGCAGCCTTGCTTTTGAATAACGTGTTTAGCCAAATGAATCTTGCTGCTGACTTCCTGAGGAAGAGGTTGAGAAAAGGCGAATCCTGCTTTGTTATGAGCTAATAATTAAACAAGCTGAGTGCATCAAAAAAAAGACACATTACAGCCTGTTGCATTGACAAAAGGAGTGGCAGCAAACAATGAGCATTGGAATTGCTTCCAAAGAAAAGTCTCAAAAGGTACTTCTTTTGTAGTGGACATCATGAAGTAACCACCCCTCTCCCAACCTGCAATAACAGATCCTTCTGTAGTATTGCATTAATTTAAAAAAAATTAGGCAGAATGCAACTTTCTGGCTTGAGAATTATTTTTACTATTTTTTCTTACTGTTTTCTTTCAGGTACGCCTTGCTACAGGGCCCAGACAAAATAATGGCATTTTCTACGAAATTCGCACATATGATATTAAGCCAGCGAAGATGAAGGAGTTTTTGGAATTGGTCAACAAGTACTTTCACTTTCGCACTGCCCACTCGGAGCTGGTGGGATTCTGGTACTCGGAGCTGGGAGCGATGAACAAGGTGTTCCACATTTGGAAGTATGGTACGGTCAGCATCCCTTCACGCTGCTCTGCTCTCTCTGTGTCCCCTGTCTCCTAGGCAAGAAGGTGAGGGGAATGCTTATCTGGCTTTTATTTGTTGCTCTCATTGTAAGGAGGTGCCCCCAAAACATTGCTCCTGTGTTAATTAGCGACAAGAACACTTCAGAGCTTGTCAGAACAACTTTGGTGTGTTGGGATGAGAAAGTTAACAAACGTTCTTGAACAGCAGTCTCTGTTCAAAACAGGTCTAATAAAGGAACTGTGGCAGAGTGTTTCATTCATGGTAAATGTTTTTAACTTAGGGTCAGTTCCACAAATTCTTGAAACTTTCGAAGCTAATGGAAAAAAGGAAATATGCACACATGTGCAGTCTGTGTGTGCTTATATATGCATGTATAATTGTTCTTGTATTTTAGAGTACCAGTCACTCCCATAAAAAAATGAGCATGTAGCTTGCATGCTTGAACTCCTTGTGCAGTGAGCCTGTACTGAGGTAGGAAGCCACTCCACCAGGTCTGACTTCTCAGGCATGCAGAGTGTTTTTGTTGCAACTTAAACCTTGCTAGCAATACAGTTTTTGCAGTACAATCAACTTTTTATCTTGTTGGAGTTGGTGGTGACATGGAAGGTGCAGGTAAGCCAAAAAAGCTACTATTACGCTAAAAAATAGGTATGTCAGCTGTGCCTTTTGTGGAGCCCAAGGGAGGTGATACTTGTGTTAATTCCCCAAATACACAAGTGATACTTGTGTATTATTCCCCTTGAGGACCTGCTGCGGTCCAGGTGTATCTGCATGTTGAGACAGTGTGCTCATTGAAGTTCCAGTGTGGTCACAGTATCTGTTTAGATTAAATGATCACCCCTTTTGTTTTGGTTGGATGAATCATGGAATCAGAGAATTGTGTGGTTCCTCTCAACTGTGTTGCTCAGGGCCACATCCAGCCTGGCCTCTAACGCTTTCAGGGGCAGGGCATCCACAGCTTCTCTGAGCAATCTGCTCCAGTGCCTCAGCATTCTCACAGTGAAGATTCATTGTATCTAATCTAAATCTCTCTCCATCCCAGAAGGTATTCAAGGCCAGGCTGGATGGAGCTCTATGTGGCAGGTGTCTCCTCACATGGCTGGGGGGTTGAAACTACGTGATGTTTAGAGGTTCCTTCCAATCCAAACCATCCTGTGATTCTAAATCTACCCTTTGTGAGTTTAAGGCCACTCCCTCTTGTCCTTTCACTGCATGCCCTTGTAAAAAGTGCCTCTCCAGCTCTCTTATAGGCTCCCTTTAGGTGCTGGAATGCTACTGTAAGGTCTCCCTGGAGCCTTCTCTTCTTCAAGCTGAAGAGCCCCAATTTTCCAGCCTTTCTTCACAGGAGAGGTGCTTGAGCACTTGGATCATCTTTGTCACCTCCTCTGATGTCAGTCATTCTTCCCTCATCCACCAAAGCTGTAACTCCATCAAAAAAGGCCAAAATTAGTCAGATGCAATTTGCCCTTAGTGAAGCCATGTTGGCTGTCACCAGTCACCTCATGGCCTTCCATGAGCCTTGGCATATTTTCCATAAGGATCTGCACCTTGATCTTGCCAGGCACAGAGGTGAGACTGACCAAGCTATAGTTCTGCAATTCTTCTTATGTTCTTTTTTAAAAATGGGCTGCCATAACTTGTCAAATACAATGAATTGTGGCTTAGCTACTTCCTCTGACAGTTTCCGCAGGGTCCATGAATGTATCTCATTGACTCCCATTGATTTGTGCACCTTCATGTCCCTTGGATGGTCTCAGACCTGGACTTTTCCTACAGCAGGTGGTTCTTCATTCTCACAGTGCCTTTGCCTTCTGTGACGTGCGTGGTCTGGCTGGAGCACTTGCCAGTGCAGACCAAGGCAAAAAAGGACATTGAGTACCTCAACATTTTTCATGACCTGGGCAGCCATATCTTTCTTTTCCTTCAAGAGAGGACCATTCATTTGTCAATATTTTGAGTTTACTTGCATTTTTAAGTTGTCATGCTTCTCAGAAAATTTTATTCTTGGCTGTTGTGACTATCTCCAGATTAAAAAAAAAAAATCTATGGGAGACCTTTAAAATGCAAAACCAAGACAAAACCTATACCTTTTGTTTCCTAACAGTGTTTTACTGTCTAATTGAGGTGGTTCCTCCCCTCAGCCCGAGACCACACTATGATCTGAGAAATGAACAAACTTTACAACATCCTTCCTCCTTGATTCATCAGATCCCTGCTTAAATAATTTCTATATTTACCTCTTAGTCCCAAGATACTGATATTTCTCAAAGTTCTTCCCATTCTTTGATGCTGGATTTTTCTTTTGTAATATTGGAGGCTGTCTGCATAAATATATTGCTTAAGATGCCACTGCAGCCTAAGCAATTGAAATTCACACTCTTAATTAAGTGGATTTGTTTTTCATTAAGAAAAAAAAAAGAAGAAATGGTTTAGCTTTTGGGCATTTAACATCTTTTAATGTAGCTGAATACACAAACATTAATTCTACACTTCTAATGTCACTTTATATAAGCCAAAGCACATTTATTAATTATTAATTTTTTTTTCTTGGTAGACTATTACTTCTCCTGATTTTTTTCCGCTTCATTTCCATATCCACTGTGCTTTCTGCAAATCTTATCCTTGGTAACTGTTGCCACATCCAGTAGTCCCTGCAATGTGTAAATCTTTTTAAACAGTAAAATTACTTAACTTACTTTAACTCTTTTGTAAACTTTCTTGGAAAATTCCATTTGGCTTGAATCCATTTTATTCTGAGAGCTAAAGCAGATTTTAAAGGAAGTTTTGCAGAATTTAAGGGAAACTTACCACATCTGCTTTGAGCTAATATGATGTCCAAAAATACCAGTTTCAAAATTAGGTACGTGTAGTTTGCCTTCTTGCAATTATACATTTTGATTGAGTCTGATGTGACATCATATGCATTTTTTCATGGTTTTTTTTCCCTTACAGATAATTTTGCCCACAGAACAGCAGTCCGGCATGCACTAGCAAATGACAAAGACTGGCAGGGAAAATTCATCTCTGCGGCTCTCCCCTTGGTAGAGAAGCAGCACAATGAGGTTGCTTATCTGGTGCCCTGGTGTCAGCTCGGGAAGCCTTCAAAGGAAGGGGGTGAGCTTATCTTTTCTTTTGCTGATTAAAGCTACCAACACTAACAAAAAATGGCTTAAAGTTTAAACCTGGTATTGCACAGTTTTATGACCCTTTACGTAACAAATGCATGTACATGCGCCCATGTGGAAAAAGTGACATAACACAATGAGGAACAGAGGTTTCTGGAAGGATTTTACACTAACATACATCAATAACTGACTAGAGCACTGATCATCAAGGTTGTTAATGATCAGGATTGTGACTTGCTAAATGAATATGCGAAATGGCAGTGCCATAGTAGTGGTCAGAGCAGTCATTCCGGACTTCCTTTGTCTGTCCATCAGCAAGAGGGCATTTCCTGGATAATCGTCGTTCTCTTTCACAGAGATTTTCCTCTTATCAATTTGCTTTGATGTTACTGCTTCTTTCACATAAAGTTTAAAAGATTCCCTACTTTTTTAAAGATACATGAAAGTCAAACATAAGGATCTGCTCCTTGATCTTGCCAGGTACAGAGGTGAGACTGACTGAGCTGTAGTTCTGCAGTTCTTCCTTATGCCCCTTTTTGTAATAGTCACAGGTTAGGTGTAAAAGTCATGTCTCTTTGTACTTTAATTCTCTCTGTGGCAAATTTGATGTTAGTAATATTGACTGTTCCCCAATTTATGAACATCGGCAGGCTTGCTTGCATGAAGTGACAGGGAGCAGACCTTGCTGCAGCCCTCAGCACATATATAACTACAGCAATCTTTGTTCTTTATTTCCTTTATTCTGGATTCGCAATTTTATGCTGCTGCTGTCGAATTTGAAAGCAGTTTTCTCTCAGTCTGGAGAGATGACTTCAAACACTGTTGTAGTTTATCTCCAGCCTGTTGCTGGAGAGTGACACCAGACACTGCCAAGTAGCAAGTGTCTGGCTTTCTATTACTGAGTCAACAATTGTGATCTGAAGTAACTACCTGAACAGAAAGAAGACAAATAACTTTTAGCAGGACTGGAGTTTTTTGGTGAATTATGCCATTTCTCTACAAATAAGGGAGATTGGTTGGCACAGCAGAGGTGCTAAACTAGTCCTTCTCTTTTGCTTATGCTGTCAGATCTTACTGTGACAAACTGCCAGGAGTCAAAGGAGTTTGTAATGTCATAAACCACTTCAGTGCCAGAAAACATCTTCAGTCTTAGAAAAGACACCCAGCATTCCTCAAGCAGACACCCACATCCCTCAAACAAGTATGAGCACTTGTGGTATCTGCAAAGTAGTCTGAATATCCCAGTCTCCATTGGAAAAATGCTCCATTGCAGCATTGGAAATTGCAAAGTTGGGTTTTGTATGAAGCCTTCTGTTCTTCAGGGCCCTGGTACTTAGATTGACACTTGAACTGTTAGTGAGCTTGTGCTCTTGTGAGCCTCTGGAAGGTGTGAGTTCTTGTGCATGTTGGGAGGAAGAGGCAGTTTCCTGCTGTTCCCATATGACAGGGAAACGTTATACTGGTCTCAAGCAAATACACTGTGGCCATGAGACATGGTTCAAGATCTGGTGTATTAATTTCTATTTCCTTCCTTGTGGTAGTGTTTGCCTTCTCTTCTAGGTGTATATGAATGGGTTACTTTCCAGATGAAGCCTGGTGGGCCAGCATTGTGGGGTGAAGCATTTCAAGCTGCAATCAATGCTCATGTCAACACAGGATACACCAAGCTGATCGGTGTTTTCCACACAGAATATGGATTACTTAACACAGGTACTCATCAATTTCTGATACAGACTTTGGCATAGGAAGGGGCAGAGGCAGAGGGACAAGCCACCGTTCTGGATCAGGATTGGCCAGCTTGCTGAAAATGTTGGTGTAGATCACTGAGGTCCTGTAAACAGTCTTTGAACCCAGCTTTGTGTACTGGGTTATAGGCTTAAGCCAGTTGCCCCAATCATAAAAGACTCAGATCTGATATTAAAGTCAAACCATGCAATGGCTCAGTGAAAGATCATCCCACCATCTCACTGGCATGCCTGGAGAATTGCTTCTGATAGCTGCAAGGCATCTAACAGATGAAGGCAGATTGCTAGGACTTAGAGTACATGTTGTATTGCAGCATAATAGTGCTCAGCTGGCTTTATTTGTACTTTCTCAGTCCATGTGTTATGGTGGAATGAGAGCCCAGATCAGCGGGCAGCAGGAAGACACAGTGCCCATGAAGATGCCAGAGTTGTAGCAGCTGGTAAGACATGATGTTTCTAGAGAACTCACTTGTGTTACCTGCATGCATGCTGAGAAAAGTATTACTTTTCATTAGAATACTGTCTTAATTAAACATGTGTTTAATTTCAGTGCGTGACAGTGTCAGATTCTTGGAGTCCCAGCAAAATATGCTTCTGATTCCTCTGCAATGCTCGCCACTGAAGTAACCTTCTTCTAGAGGATGTAACTGATGGCAGAAGAGACAAGATGGAAGTGCTGTCAGCAAGTGACATGGGCCCCCATACCCTCATGAGCTGAGCTGTTCTTCAGTGGACAAAAAATGGATGCAAAATGCTGATCCACTGGCAGTGTAAATCAGCACTCTGATACCAATTGTTAAACAGAAGTTTTTGGTGATGTTTCTACATCTCCAGGACAAAGAACTTGAGCCATATCATGACACAAACCATGCGTCACCAACCTTCTATTTTAATCCCTAAGTTCTTCATAATTTTTTGCATAGCTAGATCACTTACCAAACTGAGAAAGTTAAGTGCTCGTGTCCAGCATTCCAGCCAGGGATGGTATCATTTTTATAACACACTTTGATGCCTCTTATAATTATCACATCTTAGTTTTTCCATACAGTTACAAGAAGGAAAGCTCCCACATATATCTTACCCAATTGTGTTTTAATCAGACTTCTCACTGGCACACTTTATATTAATTCTGAGCAACGTACAACATCAGTGTTGCTGGAATTGCACTTAAATGCAACAGTGGGGCTGATTAGGTAGTATATCCTCATGAGTTCTGCCGTGAGACTTTTTACATAATTTGTTATGGCTCATTTCAGCCTTTTTTTGTTCATTAAACACTGCCTCAAAACTGTGAGTTATCCACACAAGCTTTGGCTTGGGTATTTTAATATTTGTTTGGGGTGCTAAAGGTGATTAGTCCTTCTTGTTCAATTGTGTCATCGGACTCAACTGATTTACATGTGCTGTCATTCTTTGAAATGCTTTTTGTCAGACTGTTGAAAGCTAAATAAATGAGCATAAAGCATTAATTCTTAGTGTTTATGGCTCAAGCTCTTACACTTTTTAACTATGAAATGATAAATCTCATTCTCAAAGTACAATATTCATTGTGCAGGTCTTGTCTTTTGGTCAACAACAAACTGCTTTAGAACCAGCAAGCTAGAGTGAAGAGCAGTAGGGCAGAGAGCACATGGGCTGAGAAGTCAAACTTCTGTTTTGCATGCAGTGGTACAGAGCACCCTCTTCTGCTATTTATATGTATTGACTGTAAATCGCAGAGCACTTGGGAGGATTTTCTACACGTTAATCATGGATCTGCAATGAGCAATTGAGTACTGAAGTATCTTAGTGCAGTTTGCCTAATGATTATTGCTTCTTTAAAGTGCATTAAGATCTCACAGAAAGCACTAAAACAAGCTGTGGGCCATTATGCTTGTGTCTCAGGTGGTGCATGGGATATGGCTGCTGCAGTTAAGGGAGTAGCTGCTGTATGCATGTCTTCATACACTGCTCCCTCCAACAAAGCCATGTTTAGCATTCTCGGGGTGGAACAAACACTCCTTCCGAGACTCCTGTCTTATATTTTACAAATCATCCTTGAAGGTACTGTTATGAATGAAACTGCCAATCTAATTTTATCAATAATTTGCAAGAGCCAAATTATGATATAATAACAAAGTACAAAATTTATTTCGCGTTCAAATGACCGAATTTCGGTCAGCCACGGATCGGACAGAGTCTAGCCCAGGACTCGACCCTGGGTGACGCACTTACACAGCTCTGAGCCCCTGCATGCATCAGAGTGGTAGTGGCACACCATTGCATTCTCGAACCTAGGTTTTATACTCTTTTTCTTGCCGCGGGCTAGGAAGTCCTTTGTCCTTTTCTTGTCCTTTTCTTGCTTTTCTTCAAGCAAGTCCCAAAGGTTTCTCCCGTCTAGTAGAATGCTATCTGATGGAAGATGGTCCAGCTCTCGATGTCTTCAGGAATAATTCATCGACTTCCGGTCTTGTGCTAGACAGGACTCAAACAATCATGCTGACAATCCACACCATTCCATACCGAGAGAGATATCCTTGTTAACATTCTAAATACCAGATATTCATCCCTTACTGGAAGTCCCTTTTACAAACTAAGAGATTTCCCAGAAACAGATTATAAGTCTGAATAGTGTGAGCTCCTTCCCTCCGGTCGTGAGTAGTCAGGTGTGCTGTCGATGGATGGCGTAATTCTTTGCTTAACTAAAAACCTCGAAACCCTGAGTTACTGCTGTGCTTCACATGTAAATGTAGTCTTTTGGTGAGGTATGTGTGTGTGTGCCGGTTTCTCAATCCTGCCGGCCGTCTTCCCCTGGTTTCTCTGAAACATGTCCAGACACGGTCCCCACATAAAACCCAATCCTTTAATTCCTATAACTGCTTCTAATATGTTTTATACTATATTACATTTGATATTCACCTAAATCAAATATGAATTTTGACACTTATCCATAACAGTACCAAGAGCTGATGAACCAGCCTTACATTGCCTTACTACAGTTCTTTCAAAGGAAGGTTTTTTTTCTTTACTAAAGAAACTATGGGCTGAAAAGTGGGAAGAGAGAGTTAAAAGGACTTTTTTTTTTTAATTTGAATGCAAGAATTGTTTCACTGGGATTTTTTGTTTGGTTTTAATTAACTTAATTAAAACTATTTTTCTGTAACACCAGCACTGAGAGTAAGAACATTCAAGATGGTAGAGCAGAGCTGCGTTTTTAGCTGTGAGGTGCCAGACGGACACTAGATCAAAACAGAAAACCCAGGAAATTAAGAGGCCTAGGCAATCATCAACCACATGAAGTTCAAAGTGCCAGATTCTGCACCTGGGGTAGGGCAACCCTGGGTGTGTGTACAGAGAGGCTGGGGAACAAGATGTTAGAAAGCACCAGGAATGGGCCCTGGGGGGTCCTGGTGAGTGGCAAGTTGAACATGAGTCAGCAGTGCTCTGGCAGCCAGGAGGACCAACCCTGTCCTAGGGACATGAGGCACAGCATCACAGCCAGGCAAGGGAGGGAATTGTCCTACTCTGCACTGGGGCAGCCTCACCTCAAGTGCTGGGGGCAGCTTTGGGTGCCACTGATGCCTTTTGGGACCACCTGAAAACAGAGGCTAGACAAAATTAAGGGGAATAGAAAGCAGTTAGGTTTATCAAAGATACATTTCAGGCAGATGAAGCCAACTCACTTTTGTTTAAATTTCTTAGGGCCTGAGAAACTAAGGTGTCCTTGATTCCCAGGCCTGGAGAGGAATTTTTTCTGACCAAAATGGGAAAACAGTAGCTCTATATGGAGTTTGTACATGAAAGAATTGCAGGATTACAAATATATGAAAAATAAAAAAGCTAAAATCCTAAGGCATCATTACAATGTAAAAAAGATATTAAGCCATTAGAGAGGGGCAGTAAAGATGGTGAAGGACCCTGAGGGGAAGCTGAATGAGGAACATCTGAGGTCCCTGGGCTTGTGCAGCCTGGAAGAGATTGAGGGGAGACTCCACTGCAGTTACAACTTCCTCCTGAGGAGAACAGGAGGGGCAGATACTGATCTTGTCTCTCTGAAACTCAGTGACAGGACCTCAGGGAATGGCCTGAAGTTGTGTAAAAGGAGGTTCAGGCTGGGTATTAGAAAAGGATTCTTCACCCAGAGGGTGGCTGGGCACTGTAACAGGCTCTCCATGGAAATGATCACAGCACGAAGCCTGACAGAGATCAAGAAGTGTTTGGACAATGCTCTTAGGCATACGGTATGATTCTTGGGGATGATGTAGCACAGGGCCAGGAATGGGACCTGGTGATCCTTTAGGGTCTCTTCCAACTCATCTTATTCTGTGATTCTGTGAAATTCTAATTTGCTTCCTATATCAGGAAGAATTTTCTTGATGAGTGTAACTTCAAGAATGGGTTAGATACTGGAAATTGGTTAATGGTGATCCTACAGGCAGTAGGAGACATCATTTTAGTATCAGTTTATCCTTGAGCAATCACACTGTTACTCTGCTTTCATTTGTAAACTACTGTTCAAATGAATGTATAGGGTATTTTTATCAAGGAGAAGCAATCAGCAACTTGCATTATCTGTAATAAAAATCAAAGGCAGGTCCTTGAGTTGGGATTTAAACATCCAGAGAGGTTTGTTACACTTTGCAGTTGGATTTGACAGTTAACCAATCCCTGGCTAGAGACCTTTTCATTTACTAACTTTAAGTTTAATGTAGCACTTACCTTTATATCTTGCATCTCCTCATTTACCTGAAAATAGTATATCTACTCCATACCTGGTTTTAGAGCTACTGAAATCTCATGCATCAAAGTTAAGAACAAAATAAAACCAGGCAAAACTAAAAGCTTCTAGCAATGCTCCTTGAAATAGAAAATGCAAAAATTACACTTGTGAAGACCAATGGTGCTATAACAGCTTTATTTTTTACTTAATACAAGGCAATTAGAGTGCCTTTTAATACTTCATATAACAGATATTAGCAAATACAAATATATATACTTTTTTTTTTTTTGCTTTTAATGAAAACATCCATTTAAGGATTTAACTTAGAAATTTCCGTTGTGAAATCTCTGTAGATTTTTGCAAAGTTAACAGATATTCCAGTGCAAAAATAGATCCCATTACAGATAGCATAAAGTGCTTGGAACGAAGGACCAACTATAATTCAGGAGGGAAAGATAAGCTCAACAGTGGTTGTTTAACCATGGGGAAAATACAACAACTCCTTACTGAAATACAAATGTACTACAAAGAGGGATGCAACATGTCAATAGTACTGAAGTTTAAAATAAGTTAACACCTCAGTGTAGTTTCATTATCAAAAGTGGTTCATATAATGTGTATGACTCTAGAGTGATTTTTCCCCAACACATACTTCAGTAAAAATTAGTGGCTGTCTGAACATATTCCATGACCAATCTTCATGCCAGTGTTGCATTATGCTGTCTGTTCAGTACAAACAATGTAGATCAGAGCTGTGAAGTAGTTTGGTTAATATCCACATTTACTGCAATATTTTGTCACAGATAGCAGACCCTGTAAGCATGACAGTCATGGGGCAATAGAAATCAAGAATCTTTTTGGTGGGCTGAGGGAAGTATATTACCATGTAACTGTTGTTTCCTGATACATGAATAATTTAAATGAGCAGTTACCAAGAGCAAACCACAGCCCTTTCAGGACCAAATCTGAATCCTCCTAGAACTCGTTCTAGCTCTACATGCACTAGTTTGGTGCAGTGCAAAACATTAGCCCTTCACTTCACTCGATGTAATGCTGATTTGTAATAGCAACTTCTAGCAGTGGCAAGCCTCCAGGACATGCTACTTGTTTAAATGATATGGCAACATACTTGCAGCGGGTTCTGGAGTAGTCATGGTTGTAGCTCTGCTGTTTCTGCACCTGGAAGTCTGGTGTATTCATCACCCCGTAACTCATCCCCATAGAGTGATGATGTCATAAAGGTAATAACAAAGTATGTTTTCAGTGAGGTATACCAATCCCCTTTACACTCCTTTTCTCAATCCCCTTAGCAATGAATTATACAGACAAAAAAAAAAAAGTATGAAAAAGGCACTTCAGCAGAGCCTGAACCAAGCTCTTACTTTACCTCAAGGCAGGACACAGAGGGACAAGGAACTTAGATTAACTGTGTTTTAAAAATATTGAGTTGGTCAGTGTTACCAAGTATACTTGGAAATATGTAATTAACCTTCTTCAGGCTTATGCCAGTATTTGCTGGGCTGCTATGGTCATTCACAGAAGAAAATGGTCCATGACTGATTCATGGAGTAGCATCAAAACTAGTGCAGAACCTCTGTGGGTATTTAAGGCAGAGGCATGGCATACAGGAACAGCTCAGGAACTGCACTTGTTTTCAAACCACATTACTGAACCAATTTTCAAATGTAAAAGCAACACAAAGGGGCCCTAAAAGCATACTCTCCCATGACCGTTGTACAATGTGAACAAGAATTGGTTGTTCTTACTATATAATTTCCCCTTTAATATTAGTCTGGCTTTGTAAAACTTGAAAAACTTGACTGATGAACTGTAGCACTACTATCTTGAACTCTCTTGTTCTTCAGGGGGATTTTTTACTGAAACAGTTGTTTGTCACATGTATAATAAAGGTGTATACTCCAGTTAGGGATCACCTAATGACTGAAACTACACTGCACAACAGAAGCAGAAACTTACACATTAATGTTACACCAGTTTCCAAACAGGAAAATTTTAGGTGAACAACTTGCAGTTGTTTGCAGATAGCAGCTGATTGCTAGAATCTGGAACATGGTCAGATCATGAATGCAGCTATCCACCCATGTGGACAGAAAGAGAGCATAGCATTACAGGCATAATGTAAAGAAATACCATGGCTACAAAGATCAACTGAAAGCATTTCCAATCCCTAATTATGCTACCTACCTATTTAAAGTCATAAATAATACTGTTTAAAAAAAAAAATCTACATCTCATTTCTAGTTTTATCTGGCAAAGCCAGACCAGCAACATGCTTGTGCTAAGCAGTAATTCCAGATGTTGGGTACCTTTCTGGTGCAAAGCAGGGGTTAAAGAGCAGATATTACAAATCTGAGCGACAGCTCATGATTTAGAATTTGCTCTTGGCATTAGCAGCTTGTACAACTACTGAGTTTGCTGCTGTGGTCCAAACCCTATGTCTGCTTTTCACCCACTTCTTTCTATTAGATGTTCATGCAGCTGCAACAGTACCTCAGAGGAGCAGGAAAGTACTGAACTGCACAAACACCTGGTCAGAGTATGTTGTTGATTGTGATGCTGGTGGGACAATCACGCATTTGGAGGGTTCACAGTTCTGTGTATCGCCACTTGCTGACGAAGATGTGTGGTTATGATGGCCTGTCTCTTGCCATCCCACCTGCACAGTACTGCTTCGTGGCCTCAGCTGTGTCACCACTGACCTACACCAGCCTAGAGAAAGCCAGCTTGTAAGTTTTTACAGGTAAGTTTTTACAACCTAGGGCTACAACACTGGTGGTGACTTTTCTTGCCATGGACTGTTTTGGTGCATTCATTGCCAGCAATGGATATAGCACCAGCACATTCCCACTCCTGACATGAATGTTCTAAAGACTAAAACATGCAAGTCCCAAATATCTGTAAATAACCACTGGCCATGATTTCTCAATGAATTATTTTAGTAACCCTAATAAAAATATACTGTACAGAACAAGATACAGTATAGTTGAAAGCCCACAGCATCTCGTGGGTGCTTTACCACAGCTTCAGAGTTATACTGTAATGAGCTAAGTTCAAGTCTTTCACTGGAGAACAGTACAAGACGACTCCATGAGGCACTGCCCCTGTAAAGGAATTGTTTTCATTGCATTGAATTGCATTGCATTGAATGGTTATCAGTAGAGTGTCCAGTTGCTTTTCCTCTAGCTTCTTTGGGAGTATCTTATCCCAGGAAAAGGAAGTTTGCATTCTGCTCATCATCTCTTTGACGAAATTGGCTCACACACAACTTTCTTTTACCTTCTCATCTTGCAGGAAGGAGTTAAGGATTGCAATGTCTACCACAGTCTGGTTTTTGTGCAATGACAGATCCTTAGTATGGTCATCATCACTTTGGTCCTTAGCAAAATTTACAAAAACCTACAAAAAAAAAAAGGCCATGTTAAACACCACCATAGTATTTAATTAATTCATGGGATTTTAAGCACTGGATATCCTGAAATAGTCCTGAGATTCAGTACTTGACTTAACTTAAATGCCCTTATAAGATAGGTCAATTAAATTGGAAGATGTACTCCTACCTCTGCAAAAGAAGCTTTTTGGCATCCAGGCTACTAAAAACTTACTTGGTCAAGTGTGGTCTGAGAAACGGAGTAGTCTTCTATGTGGAGTCTCTTCTTGTTCTGGGAGAGAATACTGAATATTTTGGCCAGGGAGGATGGTGAAGAGGGAAGTTGGTACTGCAGCATATTCCGATGTTTTTCCTTTAGGACACTTCCAGGGAAGGCATGCCCAAAGAACTCCTCAACAGGCTTCAGGTCTGGGTTTGCCCCTGCAATTCTCACCACTATGGTGTAACCATCTCCAAACCTGCAAACAAAAATGTCAGTACAAGAGTTAAGCGCTTCTGAAATACAAGTGATGCTAAAAATCCAGCAGCATTTCCTACAGTCAGAATAGCAATGGAAATGCTGCATGAGGAACTAAGCTTATGTGTATATCCCTAAAAATGCAAACTCTGTGATGTAAGCAAAAAAACCGCACCTACCTGTTTTTTAGGTGCTGGACACTGCCCAGACACCTGAATCGCCCATTGACCATTATTGCCATTCGAGTGCACAGAGCTTCACATTCTTCCATGCTGCAGGCAGAAATAACTTCATTAGTACTGCAAGCAGCATTGAAGGGCAGAGCAGAAAGGCTGAGCTTAGCACCCAGCCCTGGCAGATGTAAAAGCCAAGGTATGACACAACTGGGCTGCTACTTACCTGTGAGATGTGAGCACCACTGATCTCCCCTCCTTGATTACACTCAGAGCACAGTTCCACAAGAAGCGACGCGCTTTGGGATCCATCCCTGTTGTTGGCTCATCCTGCAAGAGGTATACAAAAAACAGATTATGCTTCTACATTCTGATGAAAAATACCTCATCTTTGAAATTACCTGTTCATTCCTGATTATGGAAACATTGAAAATAAGCAAATTTGATTTATTTTCTAAAATGACAATGTAATTTATGCACTGGATTTTTAGTTAGTCTTCATTTCAACATGTTTTTCTATTTTTCAAGAAAAATATTGATGAGCAAAGGTTTTGGACTCACCAGGAACACCACAGGTGGCCCTCCAATGAGGGCAATGGCTGTGGAAAGCTTGCGTCTGTTCCCTCCACTGTAATTCCCAGCATATTTTTCTCCATATTTCACAAGGCCCAGTTTCCGAATTGCCCACTCGCCAACCTATGACACACAGAACATCACCTTCAATCAAGCATACCAACATCTGCACAAAGATTTTTCTTACAAGCTTTGGCTTCAAAAGCAGCTTTCAGAAATGCCATTCATCTGAGGATCTAATATGGCATGCACACGGATTTTGAAACAACCTGTGCACCTCTGGATCAGGATACATGTAACCCTGTCCTCAGGAGGCCTGAAAAATCAAATGGATGCAGCTTATCAGCTGGTGGGCATGAGTTCAACATCAGCGAAGCCACATTAACCAACAGTGTAGTGCTTTTAGCAGCACCAGCTTCAGTGAGCTTTCCTATTACTGTGGGCTTACAGCAGACACATGGACACGACTGACCCACAGGCATCACACCATGGTGCATCTTAGCCCTTTGGATAGATGGAATTTGGTGTGTTGTTCAGCAGTATCCCTAATAGTGCCAACACACAGGCATTGCTGCCCTGCAGTGTGCTATGGGGAAGAGATTCAGCTACTACTCAAATCACACCCAGAACTGGGTCCCTTTTTATATGGAGCTGGTAAGAGCATCACATGGAAGAACTTGGCAGCAATCTTAGGAGGAGATTGCAGTTTCCACCCATCACGTCTACCCTCACAGAAGGATTCATGCTACTTAGACATTACCCTAGATATCATCTACCTAGAGCATGCAGGTCTCATACAGTAAAAAATGTTAATTCCAGGAAACAGAACAGAGAAGGGTGCTGCATGGTACTGGCAGTTGTCACCAACTGCCTAAAGACTGTTATTGTAACCTCATGCCTGAATGCTGAAATAGCAGCACTTCAATGATGCACCATGATCAACTGGAAAGCTTTTACAACTCAGCACAAGGCTTCTGCTAAGCTACAGAGTGTTTGTTTCCAGGGACTTTAAAGAATTAACACTTGACAGTGAGTGAGGTCCTGCATGACCTGCAGCTCCACAGCCCTTAAATTCTTAAAGGAAGAAAGTTGTTCAGTGGAAAAGAGCATTCACTATGAGAACACACGACCTAAATTATCTGCCCTTCCATTTAGTACAGTTTTCCAGGCAACACTGAAAAAACAGGGGAACTCTTAGGTTTCCCTGAAGGAAAGGGGGGGCAGATTTCACTATACAGTATCTCCAAAAGCTTCACATCATGGCATTACATGAATTGCAGGGAGGGTGCATGCAACCAAGAACTTGCAAGCAGGTCACTGGGGTGGGTCCTGTGGTATTTCATTTACCTTGCAGACTTCTTTCTCTGGAACACCTCTCAGGAGAGCAAAGAACTCCAAGTGCTCTCGCCCTGTCAACAGTTCATTAACAGCATCGAACTGTGGGCAGTAGCCCATGTTCTGATGAACTTCTTGGATGTTGGACAAGATACTGTAAAAGAAAAAAACCTTTGTTAGGATTTTATGAGCATATGCTGCTAATTTAGATGTTAAAACAGTGTGAAACAGTGTTCCTGGAATTACTGAACTAACAAAAATACAGAATCATAGAAGTCCATTTTGATCAAGTTACTTTTTATCTTTCTTCCTTTTCTCCTCCTTTTTTTTTAATTGACATTTAAACTTGGAAGAGCAGTTGCATAGAAATGACTACCAGACTAAATCAACTTTCCTAGGCCACTGACATACTTTACCAGACTCAAACAAGGGCTGAAACAGATGCCAGGAGTTGTAAACTTGAAAAGTGGAAGAGAGTTTTGATGTTTTCAGAGTTTTGAAAAAAAGCTGTTAAAACTAGAGGAGAAAGCAGAGAAAATATGCACTGTCTTTCACCTGTTTCCTTTGAGGAAAGCTTCTCCTCCCGTCACATCTGTATCACCAGTTAGCATCTTAAAAGTGGATGACTTGCCAGCACCATTTACTCCCAGGAGTCCAAAGCACTGGGGATACAAATGAGCACAGTGTATTTGAGAAAAGGATTCAATTGCATCATTTTCAGCACTGACAAGATGGGAAGAAGCAAACTTGACACTCACTACAGCTAGAGGGACTCTGAAGTCCATTTTCAGAAAACAAAACCTTCTGGATTTTTATTTTAAGTATAAACCTTTAGGCTGGGAAGATGAACAAACTGTAATGTCACCTTGATACCCTGTCACTGCAGTTGATCTGTGCCAAACCTGGCATACTGGAGTTTGGCTTCTGGTCCCAGTCACTGAGAGTTAAGTATCTTCTTCAAAGGCAGAGACACATAGAATCAGAAACTGCTTCAGCTTCTACTTTCCTTTGGTGCAATTTGAACATTCATCTAGTTTTGATCTTACTCTACCCTGTGCTGTCTTGTGGCTCCTAAATACTGCAGTAAAAGCAAAACAATCCATTTAACAAATAAGCTTACCTCTCCAGGGGGGATTCCAACACAGATCCTATCAACTGCTGGCTTTCTCTTCATTCTGTAAATCTAAAACCATAAGAAAAAAGAATGAGAAGGACAACGTCAAAGAATTCTAATCAGAGCTGTACACCTGCAGGACTCCCAGCTCAATCCAGTTTTGATCCCACTAAATTCCTCTGATAAGGCACACTGAAATGCATAGCTGTGTGTCAATGAGTAGGAATTCAGAAGTTCTGTCACCTTGGTTAGCTCCTTGATTTCCAAAATGTCACTCTGTCCTCCTCCACTAATTATCCTCTGCCTCTCTCTGGTTACATCCTCGTCTTCATCATTCACAGGAGGCAGTTTGGCATAGACAGGCCTGAAGAAGGCAACATGATAAAGCCTTAGCAGAAAATGACAGGGCCCTTCATAGGTAATATTCTCCCCATTTCATAGGTGACACCAATGAAAACTTCACCTGCCTGTAGCAGCACAGTAGAGAGGACAACCTACCTGGGTTTGATGAAGAACCTGTACTGGATGAGCACTGTGATGAGAAAAAACACCACACCTTCTACAGCCATGGCAAAGAGATTCCTTCCCACCAGGTCCCATGACAGAGGGGACACAAACCGATTCTCTCCTGCCAAAATGAGATTAAAAGCACAATCACTTTTCCAGAGCAAGGGGAGCAGGCTAGCATTTCTTCCAGCAGAGCTCACCAGGTTGGGCACTGGGACAACTGGTGATCAGCCAGTTACAAGAGAGAAAGGTTAGACCACACAAGGGGCCCACTGTGGCTGTAGGCACATTTTTTACTGTAGCGAAGTTGGGACTCAGGCCCAGAGAATTCAGTCTGCCAAAGAGCTAGCCCACCTGTCCAAAAGGTTAGTGAAGCACAGAAAGACTATGACTCAGACCTGACATCTGCATGCCAGAAAAAAATCCATCCAGCTTTCCAGAACCTCAGCCACTCCTTACACTAGGCCTAATGACATCCATACAATTGTCTTTATGCATTTTTATTTAATGCTCTTAACTCAAAAATCTTTGTATCTATCTACCAGTTACTCGTAACAAGTTAAGAGTGGACAGCTATGATGACTTGCCATATTTGACCAGGTCTGTGCTGCAAATTGTGCACTTTCAGTTCCTGAAAAGTTAGAGGAGCTTGTCTGGAGCAGACTCTAGATTTGCCCGTTCCTTTCAGGCCATTGTCTGTGTGAAACACCATTTCACTTACCAAATCTCTCCAGAGCATCAGCCATAGCCTGGTTTTTCACCATGTCAATGAGTCCCCGGCCCAGGCAGAAGTGAGGGAAGATGAGGAAGACAGATTTCAGGATGTCATTGATGTCCTTCAGCTTCTGTTAAGAAAAAATTCAAGTGCCAGTAAGCCAGCTGAGCTAAAAGCAGCCACCACCTACCAAGACTGACCCATGCTGTCACTGACCCCTCCTTTCCTTTCCCAACACTGCAACCCCACAAAAATCCAAGGATTAGAAATGTTCTCCCAAGAGCCAGGGCCACGGCTCCTCTGGACAGTCAGTGTTGTTGTGTTGCCCATAACGCTATTAACACAAGCAAACTGAAATAAAAGGTTTTTCCAAACACTCACAGTCTAAAAGGCAGTGTTGCAAACAACAATATGCAAAAAGGCTACTGGCTGAGGACACAGGGAAGTTTAACTTGAACAGACTGGTTATGTCAGTGGCTGTAGGGAGTTCCTCCCTGTCCCATATTGGAAGCTCTAATACTTTTCCTTTGTTGTCTTACAGCTGGCTTAGTCCATGGATTGAAATGATAGCACCCTAAGTTCCTGTTCTGCCAGGTACTCATCTCTGAGTGTATACTTATTTTTACTGAGCTAGAACAGGCTTTGTAACAGAAGGAACCATCATCAAGGACTGCGCCCTTATGCCCACAAGAAGAGGTACAATCAACAAGTAACTCTCATGGTGTCTCCTGAGCCTCCTCCCACAAGGAACACTTCACACCACTGCGGATCAAACAGTGCTCTTGCTAAGACATCCTGTGTTGTCTACAAGCATGAGAGGAACTTGCACTTTCACCAGGAGGCATGTGGTGTTGAAAAACTGAAGTGCATAAGCTCCCATAGTTAGAGAGGTATCTACAATAGGGGGTAAAATTTAGGGCAACTAAATAGTTGAGTGATTAAATGGCCTTCATAGATGGAAAATTCCCTTCATTAAGAACATACAATAAATTCCATTTGAACATAAGAAAATTCTATTTCTTTTTTCACCCTAAGAATGACTGGAAAGTGGAAAAAGTTGTCCAGACAGACTGTGGAGTCTCTCCCTGGAAATTTTAAAGTCCAATGGCCCTGAGCAACCTGCTCTTAGCAGTTTGACCTTGACCCCCACCATGAAAAACCAGGCCATCCAAACCCAATACACTGCTGTAGCTGGATCCTGCTCAGTGGTTGGACTAGAAAATCTCAGGAGCTCCTTCCCCACCTTAACTACTCTGTGAGCTTTTCTAAAGGGGGCTTTAACCCATTTCCACCAGAAATTGTGTTTAAACTGTTGCTGAAGCTAATGCATAAAGGGCCTAGCTTTTCTGGAGATCTGGCTACTAAAGGCACCATGGAACCAACATGGAACTAGATTCTAGCAGCACAAGACAGTTAAGTAGCCTCTGGAAAAACATACATTGTTGGTGAAGAGCTCCAGGACAAAGGTGGCCACACTCCCATTGATGCCAATGAAGAGATTCACACTGGTCAGCACAACATATGCTGTGCTGGGGATTTTGAACACAAAGGAGGCTGGATACATGAGAGGGGTGATGGACCACCTGGCAAGAGAAAAGGCAGCAAGCAATGTAAGGTAAGAACCTTCCAAGTCTAAAAGCCTTCCCAGTCATCCTCTGATAAGAAATCCCTTACCCATAGAGAAACAGGAGGAGAGCCAGCACAGGCAAGTTGGAGGAGGATACATAGGACTTCTGTTGGAAGCAGATGAAGATGATGACAACTAGTGTGGCTGGAACAATGTAATTGCACTAGAAGGTGAAAAACATGACTTTAGATTTCTTTCCAGATGACATAAAAAGGAGAGATTTTTTTCTGCTCTAATCCAATAGTTTTCAAAACTTTTCTTCAGTGTTCCCAAAGCTGTTTTCAATGGAAGACTCTTAGAAGTGTCATATGTGTGAACCATAATACAGTACACGTGAATTTACATTTCTTTGTCCCTCTAGAAGTAGTCAGTAGACTCTCACAGGTTTCAGGCACCACAGGTTGAGAAAACCTGCTTTGGACAGAGCAGAACAAGGGGCTACACAAACAAACATTTTTGGGCAAGTATTTTAGAGTGACATAATGAGTGCTAATGATTGAGCTTATGGTTGTCCTTCCATCCTCTGTTATACTCCTTGACCCAATGAGATAAAGCACTGCCCCATGAGAGAAAACACAAAGTCATAGTCACAGTTGTTATTCACTGAAATAACGCAGTGCCCGCTGGAACAAATTGCACTGTGCACTTCAAGACACCCTGGAAAAACAGAACAGAGGATAAGTCCTTACCATATCCCACACAAAGTTGGCCAGCCAGTAGATAACAGGCTTCACACCACTGATGAACTGCAAGTGTTTAGCCTTGCTGACACGTTCCTGAATAAGGAAAACCACAAAGCTGGCAGGAACAAAGGACATGGCAAAGATCACACAGATGGACACAAGAACATCCACAGAGGTGGTCATCCTGGACAAAAAAAGGAAGAAAGCAAATTGTTTGTGTGCTGGTACTTGCTCCTTTGAGATGAAATAAGGCAGTTCAGAAACTGAGGTAGGGCAGGGTGGAAACTATTTCTTCTTCTGCTGTCATTAGTCTGTCCTTATACTCAGAATACTGAGTAATGAATTACAATGCAATATTCTCTTAACTGCACAATTCTTCTCCAGCCATATAACAAAGGGAACATACACAGTCTGTTGGCATCTCAAGCATAGCATCACAACCTGCAGACTGGTTAATACCTTCAGCATAACAGACTGCTTTCCTTATTACCACCACTTTGTTTCTCACATAATCCATTTCCTGGAGTTGTTGGGGTTTGTCTTTTTTTGGTGTTGTTTCAAAGATGAGAAGTACCTGCCCATTATCTGCCACTGTTTTATGGATTGAAGGATATATATGCACACAGATTATGAGTTCTGACTCTGACCGTAGTGAGAGTAGACTAGTCAATGCCTCAGTGAAGTTAACCCTGTGTATTACTGTGTGCGCCCCAGCTTGAGACAGTGGGCAAGACTCAACAGGACCTATTAGAGGTTCCTAGTCAAATGGTGAGGACAAAAGAATGACCATATTTATGGTGAAACACCTTTCTGAAGGTGGCTGAGAGGGATTTCCTAGAGTTGCAGAAGGTCTGATTCCTGAAAAGAACTGGTTCTTAAAAACTACAGTTTCCAGGGACTCGAGGACAGAGAAAGTTTGTACATAAGGGCTGTTCAACAGCAAGTTCTCAGCAGCACAGGCTGCCACCTCCCCAGACCAGAGAAAATAAGGCCTGCGTGTTAAAGAGCCTAAACGGCAGAGGCCACTGACTGTCCACCAGGTCTTGTCCAGTAGGTCCAAAACCTCCCATGTTGCCTGTTTTCAGTCATCAGCAGTGAGCCCAAACCCATCCATAGTCATGTCACAACTTACAGAGCTACTTCAGAGAGCTGCTGCTTGGTGAGGTTGAGTGGATGATTGAAGGCAGTGATCCCATAAGCACTGGGATTTTCACCCTGCTGGAGGTTGGCCCGAAGGATGGCATTGTTGATCACATTCAGGAAGGATGCAATGGCATGCCAGCCCTTGTTGTTAAACCACACCTACAAGACACCACATCAGCATTGGAAAGGCACCAGGCACATCAGACACCCAAAAGCTTCCTAAGCCCTTCAGAACATCCCTTCCTCTGTTGAGGGCATAGTTCTTTCCATATGACTCCAGCTAGCTTGCTCAGGGGCAGAACACACACTTTAATCAATAAACAGAAGAGGCTACTGGAAGCTATCACTGATTCAGCACTGAAGTCTTTTTAGCATATAGGCCTAGACTCCACAGAAGAAACAGATTTTAAGGAAGTCCACATAAAACTACAAGCTACATTTACTCCACTAGCAAATACAGAGAACTCTGGTCTACCAAGTTTTCCAAGACAAATTGCTGTGACTCCAAGTCATCAGAGCTTCAAATAGCAGGCACAGAAATGAGAACTGGTTAATTTACCTTCACATTGTTCTTTGTATCCAGGCCTTTCATGAAACTTGATAAACTGTTGAGAAATCGATCCCCAGAACTTCCCTGCAAGCAGCAAAGAAACAGTTACTTCCCCTCTGAGAACACCTTTATTCATGCCCTGGGGTCTAGCAGAGACTACACAATATTTTTCAGAGCTCCGACAGCTTTCTGCCAATTCAACAGCCTCTACCCACCAAACTGGAGGTGGTAAGAAGGCTGAGTAACTGTTGTTTCCCTTCACCCTTTCCTTTCCATAGTCTCAGTGGTAAGAAGGGTCAGTCTTATGCCTGTTTTTTTCCCAGCAAAACATATTAACCAAAGTTGCATGCAACCTTCAGAGACATTGCGGCCTGCAGGCTGGCAGTCTCAGAGGAAAACAGTGGCCCAAATTCTCTTCTGAGCCAGGGCAAACTTAGCACAGGAAGGCTCAACGGAGGTTTTGAAGATGGCAGCAACCACTTAATTCCACAAGACAGCCCACCCTGTCCTGCCACAAAACATTGAGATGTCTGCAATCCCCACTGGCTTGCAACTGGTGCTGGGCAGAACCCACATCAGCAACATGGGCTAGGAAAGCTTCAGCTGAATGTGTCTTCAAGACTTGTGCTACTCCCAGACAACAGCCTGGGAGATCCCAGCTCGGAGGTAGTGGGGAGAAGTCAGTGGACACAGCTAACATACAGATGCCCCTCATTTTATGGCTTCCCAGTCATCTCCCAAGTAACAAGACTCAGTATTCAGTGCATCCTGGACTTATGGGGGACAACTGCTCACCTGTGCCAGCTCCAAAATTTTCTTCACCTGTTTAATGGCGTCAGTGACTTCATGACTTGGAGGAAGCACGAGGGAACTGCTGGCTCCCAAGGAAAAGCCACCATACCTGAAAGTTCAGATAGAAAGTGATGCTAAGACACGACTATTCACGGACCTCCACTAAATGCTACTCCTTATCCCTCTCCATGTCCACGTCTCCTCTTCCTGCAGTACACCCAAGGCTAGCATCTCCACTCTTACATGAAGGGATGACTTTTATTCTCCTACATGGTTGCTTAGCCATGAAGTCTTCTACTCTTTGTTTCTGGGGTTAAACACTCATATAACGAGTGCTCAACATGCTGTCCAAAGGCAGCTATTATCTACTGCAGGCAAAGCAGGATGTCTCCCTGCTGCCCTTGCTGGGAAGAATAGCACCTCACAGAATAGAGTACCAGCATGCTGGTCATGCAAATCTTTTCAAGACTGCTTTCTGCATAAGGAAGACATGCTATCCAGTGCTCTGGGGGTGTCCCAGTTTATCCTTAAACATCTTCCTCCAATATCTGGCAGTTATGAGTCCTATAACACAAACTGTAAAGCAAGGTGGATGTGTCCTGATAAATACTATGGTCAAGGTTTAGTAGACATATAAAAGCTAAGGAAAATGCAGTAACTCACCTGAACTCATTCACCCAGATTTTATTCTTTAAGCTGCAGAGAGAAAAAAAGAGTTGATATATAATACACAGATCCAGAGGAGAGACAGACCTAACAAAGCTGCAGGCACGTGGCCAGGGGAAAGAGTGCAATAGCCTCTCACATCTGATATAGCTTCCACAATTCCTCTTCAGTGTAATCCCTAGGCTTCCCCCATAATCTGCCTATGAGGGTCAGCACACAGAATCACTCACAAAGCAGAAACATCACTTGAGCTGAGGATCAGGGCTATCTGAGGACCTGAGTGGATTTGGCTCACTGCTGAAGAATCTGGGCTGCCCAGGCTTATTTGCCTGATCTGTGCATCACCCATAGAGCAAGCAGTGTTAGTCAGGGAGGGAAGGGGAAGTGTACAACAGCTACCTTTTCCCGATGATTTGCGCGTAGGTCTTCACTAGGTAGTCTGATATATTGCGGCCTGTCAAATTCTGGAGGATGTCAGCTGTGTCTTGCTCACGCTGGTGTCACCAATGAAAACACAGATAAATGCTCATTAGAAAACACAGGTGTTCAGTGAAATAAATCTCGTACAATGCTGCATGCAAGAATCGCACCTAGCCACTCTGCTCCTCATGAGCATTCCTCACTGCAGTACCACTGAGCTCCCTCCTACCTGTGGGGGTGGCAGGCCACCTGCACCAGGGGGGCATACAGGCAGCATCTTCTTGATCTTCTCACTGCTACACTCACAAGATGGGGAAGGATTCTCCATGCTCCAGTTGCCTTTCAGGAAGATATCCAGCACTGACTCTGGGACTGAAGCAGTGGCCCATTCCTTCTGCCCCACAGTGCAAGGAGTGTCCCTGTGTTTGGAAAGAGACAAGAAAAGCAGTTTTTAAGACAAATACGATGGACTTTGCTTACAAGAGATTTAAAGATCAAACTCCACAGTCTCCAGAAGAGGCAGTGTGTTTCTCAAAGGAGCTTGACCTCACAAACAGCTCAGAGCAACAGATCAGACTCTGCAGCTTTTAACAGATCCCACTGCCAAAGAAACTGGGGCTGGCCAACACTGTAGGGCCAGACACTCCCCTCTTTGCATTATAATTAAATGCTTTGTTTCAGTCAGTCCCAGCAGGCACACTGTCCAGAGTTCAGGGAGCATCTGGAGAATGCACTTAGTCACACGGTTTAGTTAAAAGTAGTCCTCCAAGGAGAAGATAGTTGGACTCAATGATTCTCATGGGTCTCTTCTGACTTGAGATATCCTGTGATTTTAAGTTCACAGCAGAGAATCTTCTTGGATGACTCCTTGGATATATTTCTGCCTTTGGGGCATCAAAACACTGCTCTTTCCCAAGGTGGGCAGCTTTTTCCCCATGGCCCATTGGTGGAATAGCTCAGCTTTCATGCCTGTTATGAAGGATGCAGCTTACTTTCTATCACTGACCATTATATCAGACACCTTGCCTTCCTCCCCATCATCCTGTGAACATCAGCTGCAGGTCTTCTGGACACACCAGAAGATGCTCTGGAAAGAGCATCTTGGACTCTTGCAGTGTGTACCTCTTCTACGGTCACAGACTAGATCTTCAGTGACTTGCCCAAGGCTGTGCACCAAGTCAGGTGGCAGAGTTAGGAAACAACAAATGCTGTCTGGCTGTCCACTCCTTCTGCTGGTGTTTGTGGGGTGCTAACTCAGGTTTCTAATGCAGCTGGAAACAAATGATTGTGTAGGGGGAGTAGCTACAGTCAACAACATACACCAACATAAATAGGTCCTTTACCATGTTCAGGACCAAACAGTAACTTGAGTCATTTGCTCTCTCCTTTCCATCTCTATCAGCAAGGACTTGCACTCAAACCTCAACTTCCTTACCAGACTGAGGGCTGCCAACTTTAAAAAATGGTCTGAGCAGAAAAAGTATTACAACTAATTACAACTATTTTTGCTTAAATCCTGCTCTGGTCATGCATTACTATAATTTCCTAAAGTCAGCTAGAGCTACCAGGGATGTGCCTCCTGTTCCCAGACCAGAGTTCTACTTACAGGATGGAATGTCCCTGCATACAGCGTGTCCCAAACCCTGGCTTATCAAGAAGGGCATCCAAAAGCTTGTGAGTGCCTGCATCTTCTGGAGCATCGTTGCTATGGGAACAGCAGAAAAATACTATCAGTCAGTGTGGTAACAACCACACAGCAAAAGAAGCAACAGAGCAAGGCCAAGAGCACAGTGAAAGGATGTGGGCAGGGATTTGCCCTTCAAGAATGCTTGGCCTAAGAGCACACACACATTCCAAGTCTTTGCACACAGTATTATTAGGAGAGCCATGGCACCATTCAGAAATGGATATGGCCTTGCCTGTACTTAGAGCTGGCATTTAAAGGTCGAAGAAGAAAATATCACAACTTTCTTTTAAAATGTGCTTCTGAGGTAAGCACAAAACCCAAAAGAACCTGTTAAGGAACTCAGTAACTCAAGCTCGCAAAGAAGATAATTTATAGGCCACACAAAACATACCTAATAAAAGTGTACTGCTCATCATACATCCAGGGTTGCAATTCCAGGCTGGGATACTTCCCAAAAGGAGGAACAATCAGGCTGAACATGAGAGCAATACACACAAAGACAGCTGGCAGCACAATCTGAAATTGTAAGGAAAAACCACGTCCTTTTTATAAGCAAATGTTTCCAGAGGCATCCGGAGTTACATATGATTCATTTATTGGATCAAAACTTTTTCAAAGTTTCCCAGGAATACCTTTGCTATTTAGACCAAAGCAGTGCTAGACACCAATGCAAGATCTATCTTGGCATTCAATCTGGGAATTCACTTCAGCTGCAGAGGATTTAGCTTGCAAATGCTGTTCTCAAGGGCAAAATTACATTCTGCTGTGCAAGAATACTGTAATCACATGGTTTATCGCGCAACTCCTTTCCCTCCATGTGCAGTGAAGGCTAATTTTGGTTATCTGCATTCCCTTGAGGTTTTTAGCCCACCATCAACTCAGACTACAATACACAGTCTAGAGCCGTCCCTGATAAGGGACTTTGCTCATGTTGGAGGCTCTCACCTGGGCAAAAAAGCCCTTCCTGCTTCTCTTAGCAATGAGCATCCTCTTCCATAGCAGAGCCATGAACTGCTGCTGGGTGAGCTTCCAGCCCTTCATTTGGTAGGAGCCTTTCCCATCCATGCCACTGAGAAGGTCTGTCTCTCTGGATTCTGCTAGCAAGAAGAAATGACCCTCATTCAAAAGTTCAGAGATGCTCTCTGTGCTGAAGACACAAGGTGATGGCTGGAGCAGCCACTCTCATTCATAAAAAAAAAAAAAGCATAGTCAGCAGCAATAACAACAGAAATTTACATGAATGTGTTTTCTCCCTTATCTCTGAGCTTTGAATGGGAGGATTAAGCAGGCTGTGCATCCTGCACTGTCCACTATTTCTAAAGGCAAATATATCACCACTCCTTTGGCAGACTCAGCCTTCAGATCCGCAATACCTGTAATATGAAAGAGCATCCACAGCAAGAAAACAGGCTTGAACTCTAGCAATACCTGGATCTATGTCTGAGTCATTAGGATCAAATGCATCATCTTCTGTAAATGGACGAAGGCAGCTCTGTCTGTCTCCAAACACACGTCTGTTCCTTCTGGCTGGCAATGTACCATCTGAAAATAATGCAGATATGGTTACCTGAACTGCTTCAGTTAATCCCCAGCTAGCCCCAGAAAAAACAAAGCAATATAATTTTCATTTTACACGTCTTGCATTTGCAAACTGAACTGATCTGGAGTGACTTCAGTGCAATTAAAAAAAAAACAACAAGATTGTCATTCTGCAATGGGTCATGTTTCATGCATCATACTTTCTGTGATGTATCAGAAACTTCTTTTAGTGCACTTGACCTCTTTTTTGTTTTTCTCCCAGGAGAACAGGCTGCTCTCATTGTAAGAAAACTCTCACTTTCCACATGAGAGTCATACATAGACATGTGACTACAAGTGCAATTTGCTGTTATGAGCACTCGGTGCAGTGATCTGCTCTCAGAAAGAGAAAACAATTTGGACCCTACTGTGGTCTGATGCATCAGGAGTTTTTCAGAGCAGACAACAGTGTCAGTCAAGTAATTTGCAATATACTCAAACAACAGAAGCTCTTCACTATTACAAAATAAATATACTACCAACTGAGTCAATTGACCTTTACAGCACAATAAAGCTTACTTTAAATACACTAAATCCAGCTACTTCAGGTCATTAAAAATACTAGGACAGAAGAGCTTCAGTTCAGTCTCAATCAGGCTCTGTCACACCTTGGTATGTGTCACTTCTGCAAGGGACAACTACACCCACCTGAGGTTTCTGCATCCACACCACTATCATCAGCCACTTTCAGGAAGATCTGAAAAGGAATGATAAATGTCAGTGAAAATCCAAAGAGGAGAGATATTGTAGGTACTGCTTCAGAAGATGCCATGTGAGACTGGCAGATGCAATGAGAGAACTGAGGACACTGAGTTTATCCTCTGCATGATGGCGATATGGACTTTGTGGCTTCTGTCCAGTTTCCAGGAGCCAGACTGCTACCAGCTGCTCCCCCTTTCCAATATGAGTTTGCAGGCCATCTCAAATATGAGCTCTTTCCTGTGTCTCAGAAACAGACCTAGTAACTAAACTTGGAGAATCTCATATTTCCCCATGTCTAACAGCTCTTTCCTGAATAGGCACCTTCATGGAGCTTGACCCATGGACTCTCCTATACCAGAAATAACCCATTTTCAAATTGCAGATAACAACCAAGGCCTTCATAGCTGTGAAGGACCTAGAGGGCAACCTCAGTAAGTGACAAAACCACTGTTTCAGTTTCCCTTATAATTCTTTAAAAATAAACAAATAAAAATTCTACACAGAGATTATGTGCATGATACTTCTGTGATAAAAAAAGAGAGACCTGGCAGCTGGAACACAGTCACATGGAACAAACCCTGAAACCATAAAAAATCTCTGACAAAGGCATATGTCTAAATTGTTTATGTAATGTATGTATCCAGTACTGAAATGTATGTTTTCAGTTAAATGCAACACAAAGCATCCCTAAAAATAACACAGATATTAGAAGCCAAATCAGGGGCCAACCTACACATGATATCTCAGCAAAGTGCAGATGAGCACATAGGACCTATCCTTTCTTGTCTGTACCACATTTCAGTTTTTAATGCACACCTCTATGAGCACGCTCTTACACATGGCAGAATACAATTCATTTTGGAGGGAAACCCAAAGCTGCCTGTTCTGTCAATTTTTAGAGAGAAACAATAAGGCTTCATCTATTCTTTATTTTGCCATGATTCCTTCTGCCTAGTTTAAGACAAATAGGAATCAGCAGCTCACTTACCTCCTCCAGAGTAGTTTCCGAGATGCCATAGCTGGAAATGCCGAGATCAGAAAGACGGTCATCAATTTCATGGAACAGCTCCACAAAAGCTCCCTCTTTAGCAGCTTTGTATGGCAAGACATAGGTTAATTCATGACCTATGTCCTCCACCAGTCTTGCCTCAGGAACATGTTTTGTAATGAGATTTGAAATTGCAGACACATCTAAGAAAAAAAAAAAAGTAAAAGATAGTTCTGTTCTGGTTACCACTCATTATGTGGAAAAAAGAGCTCAGCCTTAAAAATCCTGCCAGAAGAAATGGAGGACAAATAGGACATCTCTGGAAAGAAGCTCATTTCCATGAAGTGTCATTTCTTTTTAATTTAACCCAAGACTGGATAAAAGCCTGGACCAAAGCCTGGCTACACTTCTTATATGCAGAATTTGGGAGAGCTTGTACATGCTACTGGAAGACCTGCAAGTAAATCACTGATGTACAGCTAACCAACATATACTGCTAAAAGGCCACACAGCTACATAATACTTGCTTACTGTATCTCAGGACAGCTTGAATTCAAAATGGTTCACTCAAGAAATGCATTCCAGTATTTAAAATACCATCACTGTGAATTTAATAATTTCCCCAAGATAGTAGCTACCTTGGAGCAACAGGGTTAAGATAGCTGTCCAAGGTGAGCTACAGAGAATGTCAACTGGGATTCAATCTTAAATTTTTTTTCCAAGCCTCACCTATTGTCAATGTGTCACTTTCATGGTCACTGCCAAGGCCAGCATCAGAGCTGCTCTGGGAGACACTGTCATCCTGGTCACAAAAGAGAGGACAAACATTATTTCCTGTTGTTCATTCAAAATGAGGCCCACCAGATGCTACATACTAACTAAGTCCAACTAGATGCTGCAGATGGTGACACAGCACGGTAAAGGGCTAAAACAGAAGTAAGGTCATGGGTACAGAAGTGAGTGTTAAAAGTATACTTCACTTATTTTGTGTCTTTCTGATCAGCTTGAGACCACTGTCACTGAAAGAAACTATAATGGGGATGTATGTCCCACACAACAGTTTAATTAGTCATGGTCTGGCATAGTACCCACTGGACAAGTAACACTTCTTTCTAAGAATAAGGGATTTTCCTTTGAGACATTCTACCATAGAAAATCTTAGCTGCTGCTTCCAAAAAGACTAAGATTTCATGAAGAAAGAATAAACATGAGCAGAAAAGGCCAGCTGTACCTTTTTAAGATAGGAAACCGTGCTGCTGCTGTTTCGGCAGGAGCTCAGAGAGGAATCTACATCCTTTTTGACCAGGGTCAAATAATAGCCTGTTCCCAGCTGGTTCTTCAAGAAGAGAGAAGAGCCAACACAGCAGAGTTTGCCATGAGAAATGATGGCAATCCGGTCTCCCAGAATATCTGCCTCATCCATGTGGTGCGTGGAGAGAATGATAGTGCGACCTGGAAAAGAGCAAGGAAGACGTGGCTGCTAAGTCAAACAAACCTGTGCTGCCACACGAGAGCCACAGTCACCTGTATCTTGCCATGAAGTTGGATGGGAGGTAGATACCACAATTTTGGCTCCTTTGAACAAGATCAGGAGTATGGAGAAGATTCACAACTGCTGTCAAAGGGTTTATTCTCCCCACTCAGCAAAGGCAGGTTTAATTTCATGTCTGCAAGGCTGGTTGCATGGCGCAGAAAAGGACATTGCTGAACACCAAGTGTGATTTTCTGACTTTACCTGCCCACCGTCATAACCCAGTAAAAAAGTCTGTTCATGAATTCTGACATGAATAGGAGGAGGAAAATATACGGATAAGAGATCCAAGCAGCCTTGTCCTGCATGGTCTTTGTTTGAGAACAGTCCAGAATCAGATTGATTTTCTTTTGCCTTCCACAATACATTTATTAAGAGTAAAGATGACATACCTTGCCGATACTTCAGAAGCAGTTCCCATATTCCTCTGCGAGAATAAGGATCCACCCCAGCTGTAGGTTCATCCAGAATTACAACCTTGGAGCCACCAACAAAAGCTAAGGCAACAGAGAGCTTCCTCTGCATGCCACCTGTCAGGCACAAGAAGAAAGAGGTGTTCAGGCTGATGCAGAGGTGAGTTGAACAGCAATACTTGCAGTATGATGGATAATGAGCTCTCTGAAAGAAAGCAGACTGAGGAGAACAAGTACTGCTGCTGTTTCAGGCCTTCAGGGTCCCACCACTTTCTGGACAGTGGATAATTCATCTGGATAGTCTTTCCTCAGTGGAGTCTAACTCTCCTACTGCAGGGAACCACACCTTGTATGTCCACAGTGAATTATACTGTCTCATCACCAGGGGTAGCAAATCATCAGCTTGGAGGCCTGAGCTTAATCATAAGCTTATTTGGGGATCTGGAACACAGGTCTCCAGAGCCTGAGCTGCAGAAATAAGTCCCCATAAGACTCCACTTCCATGCAAGTGTTCCAGAGGAAAAAACAAGGAATTATATTGCATTCCTCAATACTAAAGTCAACCACGGTCATCTGCTCTCCCTCCCCAAAGTCAAATGTGCAGTCTGTACTGATACTTGAGTATCAGTACAAGGCATGTCAAAGACAAGACAAAGGCATGTCAGCCCTTATAGTATCCGGTACAGACTGACACAGGAATTCTGCCCCTCCTGAACAAAGGAGAAGGGCACTCCAGGTCACCAACTGAAGGGGCAGAAGTCAGTATAAGGAATGCATGTATGATTCACAAACAGCAAGAGACTTGTAGACTATGGTCCACACCACCCTCACCTAAACTCATAAACCCCAAATATATGAGTAAGCTTTGGACAACATACAGCAAATGCAGCTGAACTATGTCATGATGGAAAAAAATGCACAATACTCAGAAAAACTGAGAGACTTGTTATGGCCATTAGATAGCTTAGACTATGCAAGATTCACTAAGATACACTGATTAGGTACTTAATAAATAACTGACTTTCTTGAATAATAAATAATTGCAGGATCCCATCAAGGTCCATAATACAGCCTCTGCAAAAGCCAGTGGATTGTTTTTGAGGCTGAGAAATGTAAAAGACATGAACCTACCAGAGAGCTTGCTTGTCCTAGCTTTCAGTTTGTGAGGCAAACCAACATCTGTTGCCATCTGCTCCATCTCCTCTTTCACCTTCTTTTCTGGCAGCCCTTTGAGCCGAGCATAAAACCAGATGTGCTCCTCCACAGTCAGCCTAGGGAACAAATGCAGCCTCAGGGCAGAGTTGAAAGCACCATACAGGGATTCGTCCCTTTTATTAGCATTACTGCAGGCATTTCTGTTTCCTCAGGAAAATATCTTTTAAGGCTGAGGTTCCAGGAAGGAGCCACAGACTGGGTGCACTCAGTTTGGGCCTGACTTCAGGGTGTGGCTCTATTCAGCACCCATATAAATAATCCTTTTTTAAGGGTGCTTGACAGTACCACAAACAACCTAAATCACTAGGCACTGGGGAAACACTTGGCCTAGCTGAGTGGAGTACATTATTAACAGACATGAAAAATGAAAGTGTAAGGTCTTGCTGGTCATTCCCATGCACTTTGGAATGTGCTAATAAACAGAATGTTCCTGTACCAATCCCACACCACCCCACTGTCTCGCACCATGCACACACAGAAAAAGGACTGTCAATGCCGAAAGCACATTGCTGTATCCTAGAGAACCCAAACATTGTTGGATAGCATCAGTCCTACATATCCCAGATGATACTCACAAGTCAAACAGCACATTGTGTTGTGGACATACACCCAGGTTCTGCCTGATGGTGCTAAGCTCAGAGCGGATATCTTTGCCCAGGATGAAGGCTGTACCCGAAGTTGGGGGAAACAAGCCAGTCAAAATGGACCTGAAAGCAAAACAGAAGAGATAGCAGGTTCCGCCACTAGGAAACAGTGGAAGTGAATTAAGAGTGGGTGGAAGCCCTGGGGAATCCCGTATCAAGAAAGTAGCCTGAAAAACATCTCACTAATGGATTTTAAATAAACCAAACCACAAAACAGATCCAGTGGTGATCAAAGAACACCCACATGGCTGCTTGAAGGAAAGATTTTCTTCCTCTAAAAGCTTCTTGTTCTTTCAGTACCAGCTTGCTTTCTTTCACTGGTAAGTCAGAATCACAAATGGCATTACTACTAAATGCAACCTACAGATTCATTTGACCCAGCCTCAACCTGAATCCCCTGTGGTTCCAGTCCCCTGTATCTGTAAGGCAGCAGCACAACTAGACTAAATCAGCAGAGGCATTCTAGTCTGCATCAGCTTGCACACTGTGGTTCTATGGCCACCTCTAGTATATGGATAGAGGTTGCAGTATTCAGTCACTTCCCTATTGCCTGAAATCATTTACTTTGTTCTTACATGGTAGTGGTTTTTCCTGCTCCATTATGTCCCAGAAAGGAGGTGATTTGTCCTTCATAGAAGTTAAGTGTGAGACCATCTACAGCAACTTTCTTGCCATCACGGTAAACCTTGACCAGGTTCTGGATGGAAACACCAAGACTCAGATGCACCGGCTCTTCTTCCTTGCAGACTGGAAGAAAACACATAGTAGAGATATCTGATAGGTTTTAGCAGAAATTGCACGGGAGTTTTAATAGACATCACATTCCTCCAAGCCTGTGAAGGAATGAGCTATAGGAAGAACTGACCACTTTCTTCCTCAAAGATAGGAATCTTCTTCCACAGAAGTTGTCATTTAGCTATTGTCTCTCTCCTGGACTAATTTGGGAGTTGGAGATCTCCAGTTTTAACAGGGTCAGCAAAAATACAATGCCTTCTCAATTCCATGAGCCTGGAGTACCCAGCTGCAGTCAGGTGAGCAAAGTACCCTGCATTTATCTGGATGCACACACCTGATCAGCATACCCAAAGCGTGATAACAAAAGGGTGACCAATTTTACCTATCTATGCCAGTACTGCTCCTGCTGTCCTTGGACTCTCATTTCAGAAAAAAGTAGACCTTAACACTTCACTTCCCAAAGGCTCTGTGTCCAGCACTTACCTTCTGAAGACCCATTCTGGTCAGGATGGGGGTGCTGCCTGTCCTGTGGTTCCTCCCCAAACCAATATGACTTTGTGAAAGGAAAGTACCAGGGTCTGGGAATCCCATATTGGCCTAAAAACAAAAGCATTACATGAGCCTGAGTGCATCTGTCACTTTTCTTTAATTAGCTTTCAGGGCAAGAAGGGAAGTATTCCACCCACAGTAAGCCTCCAGATGAGGCACTAAGGAGAAATCTTTCTATATGAAGACACTGACAGACTCTGAGTAAGAAACATCTAACTTCACTTCAGGATTAAAAACCCTATGCTGAAAGGTACTTAGTAGCACATGTGGTACTTACACTCAACTCCTCTCTTGCAGCACAGTCTGTGAACTTTAGAGGAGGGAACAAGCAAAGTACAGCAAAGCTTCTGGGGCTAGATCAGCCATGGCCACAATGGGGCCATGCTTCTGTGCTAGGCAACACTCACTGCTAGCAGCAAGCAACAACCTTGCTCTGACACTGGTTTTGCTCCATGATCTTTACATAGGTCTGCTTAAAAATGGGCCAAATTTGCACCTCCGCAAGTGAAAAGGGTGAAAGGATTTATTTAAAAGCCTTAAGACATGATTATCTCTCAGAAGTAGACCTCACCTGGGAAGACAGATTCAATGTACCAGGTCATGACTCCATACAGGAAGGTATCAAACAGCATCATGACAGCTGATGTGGTGATGCTAAAGCCATCTTCTTCCAATGGGCTCTCAAAGAAGTTGTCCCACTGAACACCAACTCCCTGCTCCTCAAACAGTGCGAAGTACTCACAACCAAAACCAAAGGCTACTGGAGACAGCAGGCTCTGAAAATGGGAGGCATGAACACGCACTGAGTTTTTTTACATCTACTCTCCAACTACTCATCTCAGTCATAGCACAAGAATAAGGGACATTGTCCATATGAAAAGTCCAAGTTCCAGGGACCGTTACTGTATTTGCAGATACAGAGTGGCATATTTGGTCTAGATTCCAAGAGGCCTGAAATCTCTACCGGACCTCCACCCAGAAATGTGGTGGAGGTCCGGTAGATTTCTATCTTCTTTCCCTTACTCTTTGGATTTTCCTGCAAGGAAAAACAGGTTGCTAACAGTCACCATCTTCAGACAGGTAAGAAGTGCTGCGCAGAGGAAGGGAAGGTGGTTCCTTCAGCCTGCACGTCTGGTTGTACAGTATGACAGCATACACAAATCAAGGCAGCTTAGTCCAGCTGCATTACTTCTACTACCAAAGCCAACAAAACCCTCCCAGCAGCTTCAACCACATTCAGTAAATCTCTTTATCAAGCCCAACCCTGAAGATTTTTACACCAAAAATTAACCTCCCATTGCCACTTCCCCCCTTGTAACAGTGTCCAGCTGCTGAGTGCCATACTGGTGGCACTCTGGTGTCCAGGAAAGTTTCATCAAGACTCACCGCAAAAATCTTGAGTGAGAAGCTGATGTGGTCCTGCCAGGCAACACACAGCACATAAGGCAGGTACAGTGTGAAGTAAACAATGCCCCCACAGGCAGCTGCCAGGTTGGCCCTGGAGAACACGGTGCTGATGAGGAAGCACTGGAGGATGGTCACAACACCGAAGATTGAGAGGAAAATGAACACCACACTAGGATCACTGTAAGGCAGCAGATTCCCCATCTGGCAGGAGAACAATAAGTGCATGAGGTTTTGAAAGGGCTCTCCAAGGTACCTCTGTTATATGCAGCTCTGCAGAGCTGCTGCTCAGCAGAGGCAGGGGTTTCCTGCAATTTGCACAACAGCCTTCCCAGAAGTGAGGCAGTACTAGAGGCATCTTTTCAACAGAACTGAATCTACAACATTCCCTCCTGCTTTCAGCCGCACAGTCCTGTTGTTCCAAAATTCTGTTCCCAAAAAGTGACTGGTCAACATATATCCACAAACTCCTCCCTAGTATGTCAGTGCAGACCACTGCTTAGCAGGCTCTAAAGGCTCTAGAGTCTGCTGCCACAGGCCAAACCAGGCAACTCACCTTCAGGATCAGCACCAGCAGTCCTGCACTCATCAGGAGAGGGACAAGGCTGCTAATGAACCAGCTTAACCAAAGGATGCCATTGTCAAGTCCCATAATTCTCATTGTTTCTTTCAGCCGGGCTTCCTTCTCATACACAATGCCCTTAATTATCACAGCCACTGAGTAGATCCAAGCCAGTGTCATGAAGAGAGGCATGGAGCGGCTCATGACACGCAGAAATCTGAGAAAATGAAGGAAAGGGGCCAGGAGAACCAAGTGAGAAACATTACTGCAACTTCAGATACCGCTTCAAGGGCTATCAGAGCATGGTGACAGCTAAGGCTTCACTGCACAAAGCAGCTGATGTGCAAAGCCTGACACAGAATCCTTGTCTCACCATGAGGTAAGGTGGATGGGTTTAGAGCATATTGCCAGTTAGGATGGGAACTGGAGCTGCAACTGTCACTCAGTGGAAGAGTGGGTGCAGAGAGTTGCCTTGCCTGGGGACTGCTCTCAATTGTCCTCTTTCCCCTCTCCTGTGCCTGTCTACATTTTTTCCCCCAGTGCTATTTTCACTTGCGTCAAGTGTGTATGGTCACACCTAAGGAAGGTACTGTGGATGTTCAACTCCAGTACCCTCCTGGGCAGGACTCCACAAGTCATTACATATTCTAAATGCTCCACGTGGGTGCCCTAATTCTAGGGATTAGGAACACTATGGAGATCGCCTCCTCACTGATAACAGAGAAAAAAAATCATGCCTGAGGAGTGACAAAAGCCCATGTCTCCCAAGCTCCTTCTCCTGGGAGCTTCTGAAGCAGCCTGCATACATACATGTCATCCACATAACATGGGTAGGGCATCTGCTGCACATAAACTCCTGTCTTCTTCTCCGTGCCTGTCTGAACCCTGATGATGGCCTGTTCTACCACATCCTGCAGGTAGACAAAGCCTCCCCAGACATAGCGCATGTCCTCAAAGGGGTCAGCACGGGGACCAGGATCCCAGTACCTGCACCAAGGGAACAAGACCTTTCCATTAGAAATCCTCCTCACCCCATCCTTTATAGGAAATTGATCATAAGGCAGGATGTCAGGGCTCACCCATCTTTGATCTTGTTGGTCCTTTCCACATTATCAATGTCCATGCGGATCTTGTATTTCACATGTTGAGGAAGGTCTGTGCTGTCAGGAGCTATTTCAGTGAAGACTATGCCAGCCCAGAACCTCCTTTCATCCAGAAGTTCCAAGGACTTGTTAATGAGCCGGACTTCTGTGGGCACAGGCTCCAGTTTATCCAGGTTGACACACTAGACAGGGAGAGAATTGGAAGCATTTATGGGATACACTGCCAAATTATAATGTACTTTGTTTAGTTGTGGGGTGGAGGGAAAGAAAAGAATACTCCAATGGTGATGTCATGCCCAAGAAAAAAAGACAACAGCATCAGACTATTTTGCAATGGTTTGTTGTAGACCAGCAAGTTGCAAGAGTTGTCATTGCTTCCTGCTTGACAGTCACCTACCAGTCAAACATATATCACTGAGAAATACCCCAGCAAAGGCATTTTCTGCACAAGAGGTTAGCTAGCACCGCAGTACTACCTACAGGATCTCATCCAAGTATCAACTTCCATAAATAGTCTTATTTCATCTGTTACCAATATATCAAAGCTGATTCAAAGCCTCTAAACATCAGTGGAGAGACCTGAAGGTTCTGGATCAGGCCCTTAACAGGCCATGGCCTGTTTCTGTTTGCACTCGTCTCCCAAGCTGATGAGGCAAAAAGTAGAACTAATTTTGTTCCCTCCATTTGAAGCAGCTGCTAGCTTTACCACAGCCCCCAGGTAAATCCCAGACTGAAGTATGAACTGCTACACTGCTGGAGACAGCAGCAGCTTTCAGTCAGTAACAGAAGGGCAGGAAACCACACACAGTGACAAAAGCAAATACTTCAAAAACAAGACCTACAGTTAGATTCCTACATCCTGGTTGCATCCAGGAAATGGATGGAGGAATATCCATCTTCCCTTTTTAGAACATCCCACTGCATGAGTGGAGATCAAGCTGCTGCCCTCCCCCAGCACCTTGCCCACACTAACAGTATCTCACCTCCATGAAGCGGGAGATGGTCTGGATAGCCCGGTCTGTCTCATTGAAGGCATCCACCCAAGTGTACACAGAGCCATTTTCTGTCTCAAAGTCCTCTGGACTGTTTGACAGGAAACGGGCAACATCCTCCACTGTCCAGTTGGAAGCTGGCAAGTGCAGGTCCCAGAGGGCTTTGCCTTTCAGCAACGTCTGCAGGTGTTTTGTTTTCAAAGAAGAAATAGTTGTGAGAAGTAATGTTAGATTCCTCTCTCATAATGAAGAAAGCACTACAAGGAAAACAGCTGTTAAGAAGGTGCAGGAAGAGGCCCTCTGTCAATACTGAAAGGGTCAGTACAGTGGCATACTTCCCCTCACCTTCCCTTTGAGAGGGATGTGGCTCCCTCAGTACAGCTACACCATACTGGTGTGCTTTGCAGGCTGGCTGCCTGCCTCCATGTTCTGCCACCCCCTCTCCCAAGGAGAGGGCAGCAGAGAGCCACATACAGCTTCAGGCAAACCAGGGAAGAGGGAGATGCTAGCTCAGCAGAAATGCATTTGCCCAATACTTGGTGCCTAGCTATGCCCACTTCTACCAGAAAAAATCTCACCTCCTGGCTGGGATGAAGAGCAATTGAGGCATGGCTGAAGGCTCAATAGTCACTGTGCTGAGCAGAAATACCAGCACCAGAGGCCAAGTGATTTTTGTGTTTTGGTTTTGTGCCACCAGGGCTGGCTGAAGCAGCCCTGTACAGCCATGATGTCCTTTGTCCTCCTGTCTGGGACAGTGCTTTCTTCACCTGGCTTAACTGCTAGCTTTCTGAGGGCAGGCTACTGTATGCACAATGCCTAGCACAAATGCACTGAAGCAGAAACCAGTCCACTGGGCAGACAATTTAAGGCCAGGCAGGAAGGGAACAGTAATTGTAAATTACATAGTTGAACTGAAGTCAGGGAGATAAAAAGAATAACCTGCAGAAGAGAGAAAACTGCAAAAATCCTTATGATTAAGAACAGGAAGTGGATTTTTTGCCACAACAAAAATGAAAGAGAGGTAAAGAGCTTCCCCTTACTCTGCTGTTAACAGCAAACCAGAAAGCAGTGGGTCACACAGATACAAAAACAACTTTGCAAACTGGAAAAACAGAACAGACCAAGCTACCAAAGGAAAACATACAAAAAGGAAATCCAAGCACACAGGAATTGGATGTGCTGTGCTCTCTTCTCATTTGGTCTCCATGGTTAACTTCTGCTACCACGCACGCAGGGAAATGGCTCAACCTCATCTTGTTTAAGTCCAACATTAAAGCTCCTTAACCCAGAGGCATGTGTTGCCCTTCCTGAAGTTCACAGGCACATTAGCATCAAGCTAGAAGTGGCACGGATGGGCAAGCAAAGCACTTTCCTCTCCCTCAGCAGGAAGAAATATGCCAAACAGACTGTATAACCCAGAAAGTTGAGAGGTGATGGCAAGTCAAACCAGAAACATGACAACTGAAGGGGATGCTCCCTGGGAGCTGCCAAGGCCCTGACAATGAAGTACTCCTGTTTGTGTGAATGTCAACAGGTGACAACAAAGAGACCACTGTTATTACACTTGTACAGAAAAGACGAGATTGCTGGAAGATCAATAATTAACTACCAGAGAGCAACAGCATTAACAAGCAACATAAAATACAAAACCACAGGAGTCCAGGGCTCAGTAAAATTAAAATAATTAGGAACAACATTCACTTTTCAGAGGACATCACTGCAAATCAATGTTTGGGACCTCAACTTTCTGCCTGAGCTTTGTAACGATCTGTTCAACTGTCTCTGGTGCTCTAGAATGTCATGTTGATGGAGAAGTACAACAGGCCAGGTCACATGATTATTCAGCAGAGCATTACACTGGGGTAAAAAAGGAATGAATTTCAAGGTTTATACGACCTGGGGAAGTCTCTGTACACAAGATGGTGCACTTTGATACTCAACCAAATGTGTTGCAGAGACAGCTGGAAAAACTACTCTACAGTGATCCCTCTGTATCTTGATGTTAGTTTTACATCACTGCACTTCCAAAGACATCGGCACAGGGTGCAAAGATCCACCCCTCAGAGCTGCACCTGAGGAACCACAGTGACGTGCTCATGACACATTAGGGCAACACTGCAGACAAAACAGTACATTTTCCAACAGAGGCAGATTAGAATTGGGTGTTAAATGTGCACTGCTTCTGTTTGCAGGAGACTGTTAAGTAAAGGAAGGAATGCAAATCATAATGCAAGATCAGTAGACCAGTACAATCAAGATCTCTTTCAAGAAGGGGTCCCATCCATAGTATTTATATGCCCAATTCAACACTGAAGTACCATTTAAAATAAATATTTCATCACTTATTGCAAAAAACAACAGCAGTGGTTCTGGCAAGGACAGCATACTGACCCGAATGAGATCCATTTCCTGACTACTTTCCATAAAGGTCCAAATCTTTGGGCTTATCTCCTCCCACATTCCCCCGAGGTCACGAAACACACCCAGCTCCTGGAATGTCCTGTTAACCTGTCACAAAGAGGAGAGGAAGGTTATTTCCAAAAGCTGGCAGAGACCATCATGAGCTGAGAGGGTGTATTGAGCCTTCAACAGTAAGTGCATGGGAGGTGAGAGATCAGGGAGGCTGTGCTTTTGCAGGCAATCCTTCCTAGGCTTATATTTGGGTCCAACTTAACTAGAGAGGATCAGCTGCACAGCCAGAGGACACAGCTAATGCTACATTATCAGAGGACAGGGCTAGAGTTACCTCAGACATGACCTTCCTTATAGCTGGCGTATCTGGAGTGTACAAGATCTTCCCAATCAGCAAGGGTTTCAAAGCCCTCCAGATAATCCTGGAAAGCGGGCTGGATTCCAGGTTCTTCATTAGCTCATTGCAGTAGGGTGCTGAAGAAGAGCACAAAGGTGAGTGGCTGAACAGCACAGTGACAACTGCAGAAGGCACAGAGCTTCAAAAACAATCAAAGCTGAAAGCAAAGCATTTTTCAGACACAAACTCCCTCCTTTACTGCAAAGCTCCACAAAAAGCCCCTTTTAGCCCAAGCAGTCTGCCCAATGCACAGTCTGCTCAGTGAACAAGTAGCAACCAGGTAGCCTCCAACATGAAGAGCCACAGTACTATTCTGCAACACTCCCACAACCCCAATGCATGGCACAAACAAAATTTGTCCGGAAAAGGTCAGATTTCCAGACGCTGCATGTGACTGTGCTCCCTCTCCCACTAAAGCAGATCCACTGCACAGCTTTCTGTGTACTCTACACAGTAGGTAGGTAGCAGGTCTTTGGGAGACTCTGCTAGTTGATAACTTATTGGCCTTAAGTACATATGCAGAATATGTGTATGCCTTTCTGAAACAGCAGTGAATATGTCCCTCAGGATCACCTACTTTCATCTGTGGAAGCTTGGAAAACACTAGCAATGACAATCATGAAGTAGGATGGGACTTCAGACCATGCCATTGTTACACTTACTTGTGGAGTTATCATAGAAGTTAATCACATCATCTTCAGTGCTGTTGCCTCCAAACAGTGCTTTGTAATTGTTATCCTCATACCAGTTGAGGGATTTAATTTTGAGCCCTCCACCTTCAGGATGGCCGCACACGATGCGTGACACAGCCTGATAGATCTGCGTAGAGGAGTTTGAGGCATTCACATTGGTCAGGAACATCACCTCTTGCCTCATGTCACTCCAGCTCTTCATGCTCAGCAGCTGAAGGGGAAGGGCAGAGAAAAGAATGGAAGCAAGTATCGAACAGGATTAGTAAAAGGAGAAGTTCTCTCCATGCACCTTCAAACCACAGAACAGATTTTTCAACAGATACAAATCCCCTTGAACACAATGTCAAGGGGAAGAACCAGGGAAAACAATTCCCCACCACCACAACAGAAGTCTCTTCTGAGCAAGTACTTGCAATGTATCCTTGCCAAGTTCTTTACTACTTTGTTTTCTATTCCAATGCTGTGGGTGGTTCTTGGCCTCCCTGCCCTCTAATGTAGAAGCTGCTTGTCCTCCTGGTTGCACAACGGCTTACATTCCAGTGGAGTACCCTCACAAGGACAGGTGGGGTGGCATATATTGAGTCAGAATAGGAATTAAAGGAACAACACCAAGTGACTGCAACTCGTGGGCCACAAACTGGATGAGCCACAGGCCACAGCAGTGTCACCTGGCACAACTCCACCCAGTCTCCACTGATTTACACCAGGCAGCCAGATGGACCTCCCAGACTGGCATCACTTATTTTTGCCCCAGAAACTCCTTGCCCCATTGTCAACAGCATTCCCAGAAGATCCTTGAAAACAAACCCTTTTGCAGCCAGGAGCCTGAATCACAGCATAAGCTTTGCACACAGCCAGTCACTACAAGGAGCCTTCTGCTGGCCAGCTGACCTGACACCAGGCCTGAGGTGACAACATTCAACCAGCCAGAACAATTCGTACCTCCAGACTCATTTGAGTGGCATAAGCCAGACAATATGCCTGTAATGTGTCATGAACAAAAGCACCTTGCCCTCAGCCTGAGGTACTCACTGCATTAATGCTGCCATATTTGGACATGGCCAAGCTCGCTACAACAGGAAAAGTAACCCACCTGCATGAGCACTGGTTTCATGCTACACTGAGTGTTGCTTTCAGACCTGCTATCTTGAGATGTCAGAACATCACCTCTTTGATGGCGACAATAAGTGGATGCTAAGAAGAAATGAGACAAAGGCAAGAATCTAGGATGCTTCATCTAAGTAACCTTCCAGCTTCCATTTATTTGCAGCTCAGGGAATTTCTATTTCCTAACCCTCAATGACTTTCTTCCATGGTAAACTCCTAGAATTTGGAACATCCGCAAGTATTTAACAACCAGTATCACAGGAAAGGACCTCTTCTCTCTCCTAATCTGGCTGTGGTTAGCTCCATTTGGTATCATGTGGTTTTATTTTTACTGCAAGAGACAATGAGCATTCAATCCCTATCTCTTCCTCAAGTGCCACTCAACTCTATAGTTCTCTCATATCCCCAACTCATCTCTTTTGCAAGCTGAACAGTCTCAGCCTATTCCCTTGTTCCTTTTTGAAAGGCATTATACTTCTAAATGTCCTAACTGGCCTTCTCTGAACTTTATTCCAGTTATGCTATCCCTTTTCAGAGAAAAAAAACCCCAGATCTGTGTTCCTTATCAAAGGGTTTTGTATAGTAACATGGTAAAATGCTACAGCTGGTTCTCTATCCCATTTTAAGTGTTTTCTAGAATTTAATCTGATTTCTTGACTCCTGCTGAAATATCAGGTGACATTAACTTGGATGTTCTTACTGTGCTATCCATAACAGGCACATGCACTTAACAGGGTTAGCACAGCTGCTGAGACACCTATTTGTAACTGCTCATCAACTGTATCTCAGAAAAAACTTCAAATGCTGTGCTCCAACTGCCCTGTTTTCAGAGACAGTAAGAGAGTCAAAGACCATCTGCCACTTTTGTTCACAGTGCATTGGTCTATCACCTTTGTTTAAATAAATGCAGATAATCAAAGTCTAAGACAGCTGGCAAAGCCAGCTGGTAAAGCCAGCCAGCAACAATGCTGAGAGCAGCAGCGTGCTGGAACAACCAACCCAAGGAAAGCACGCTCAAGACTCTCTGGCCTTACAATGGAAGGTAAACCTGACACTTTGTATGACCCATCTGTGCATGTTTCAGACATGCCAACATCTGGACAAAAATTCTTGTTCAAACAACAGCTAAACAACAGCTACTACGTGTCACCTACACAAGGAGCCTCTATTTTCAGATGCCTAAGAGCACATGACACACTGATATAATGCAAGACAGCTGTGAAAACAGCGAAAGTCCAAGTACAAATGTCCAGATTGACTGATTCAAGTGTACTTTCATTTCCTTGCTACTCACTGGTGCCTTTGCCTGCAGCCTGGCACCACTCGACCTGGCTCCAGGTTCACGGTGACCTACAGGACACCAGCATCATGGAACATGAATGAAAACTGTCACACAACCAGTTTTGTTTGTTACATGTGTTCATGCAGATATTTGGATTTGATGATTTCTCATCCAAAAAGCCAAGGCTGCATTTCAGGTGTGACAATTTGAGTGTGCAATTCAAAGGGATGCCTCAGGGAGTTTTTGGTATCTTAGATAAAAAGAGCTCATTTTTGCCCAGCGAAAAGGCACCTGCTTCAGCTAAAGTACCATAAACTCCCTAACATGATAAGCAAAGATACTTAAATAGGAAGCGCAGATAATTCCCATAAACATATGAAGTACTAACCATCTTAAAGAGGGATTGCATTTGCAAACACATTTCTACAAATTATTTTGAAACAGCTTAAGCAAGGAACTTTGTTTCATCTTCGGCACCAGCATCTTCACAGCAGAGCTGTTCATTTTACTCCTCTGGAAGCAAATATGTCAAATCTGAAGGGTTACTAAGCTATTTTTTCTTCCAGACATCAGAGCTGTCTCCCTAAGTGTATCTAAATAGTTGTCCTTGCTCTTGCTGTTTCATCTGCCCTCCTAGAAGTTGATTTAAAGAGTCCAAGGACACAGATCAAATCAATCCCTATACTCCAAGACAAATATTTTGCTCAGACCATTTCTAATTAAAATTCCCTGCTAGAAAGGCTCCCAGACATGGCACAAACAATAGTTCTCTCCACCCTCCCAAGCTGCTGCCCTTTGAAACAAGGGAGCAAGTCCCTCCTTTTCACACAGAAATCCGCCTGACAGACAATAAGAAGTTACTTTCGGTCAAGCCATCTGGAGCAGCTCATGCTGTACACAGAGCAAAATGCTGCCTTTGTTTGCACAGCAGGGCAGAATAAAAGGTAGTCATGCCCAAAACAGCTGCCAAGCAAAAGGCACGTTACCCTGGGACGTTTTCAGCCACATCAGCAAACTGAGTATCACGTGGTTTCAATTATTTTTATCCCAGACAAGAAGAAAAGCCAAGCTTAAATGACGTAACAGGAAACAGCTGTAGTCAAACTCAGAAGGGCAGCCTCCCTGCTAGCAGCAAAAGCTCTTCCATGGTCCTAACTGAAGCTGATCCTGGAATCGTATTAATTTCAATGTGAAGGGAACTGCACAGCAGGTTGTAGGACTCGGGGAGGGGTGCATGCCAGGAATTGTTGGCTGGCACAGCGCTGGCTCCCGGCAGCTACCCCTCCGTGGGAGTGAGGCGCACGCTAACCTGGAGTGACCCGCTCTTGTGCATGCTCCCAGAGGTTACTGCCGTTCACAGCGCAGAGCTCTTGCACTCTGATGCAAAGACAGAAGACTAGTGAAGGGAGGAGGAGGCGGCGGCATTGTTTAGCTTAGATGGAGGCGGCGGCACTGTTTGGTTTAGATGGTTGTGATTTCTGCTCCAGGGAGAGAATGTTTTTGACTAATAGCAGCACTTCAAAGTCAGAGCCAGACAAAAAAGCTTGGATAAGTTTCTGGCTCAACACTCCTCACCCCCTACTCCCCCATATTTGGACTTCTGATTCAAACTTAGGTACACAGGACTTTTTTGCTTAATCCATAATTTCACCTGCAAAAACAAATACTTGTAGTCTCTAGAATGTCAATTTGACTGTGCAAATTGCTGGGTTTTTTTAGTGTTGTGGTGTCATTATGCTGACTACCCCACAAGACTGGAAAACAATCTCTGGCCCAAAATGCAAGATAGATGAAGAGGAAACAGTAGCCTACCACTACTAATTTAAATTATAACAGCCACAGCACCTTTTCCACATGCCATACCCTCACTGCGCATGAAACGCAGTAGATACAACCAATTAATAACCATGATGTGAGTTGGCAACTGGATGTAAAAAAATAGTAAGGAAAGCCTCAATATGTAGTTTGCAAGGCACTACCTGGCAGCAGATGTACTGCAAGCCCAACCGTTGTGCCACTGCTGAGAAGACAAAACACTACAGAAAATGTCCTAATTCCTGTTATGGTATTTGTAACTTGCAGTGCCAAGAGGTTGCGAAGTGCATGCTGCCTGCACGCAGGGAAAACAGCTGTAGGATGGGGAAAAGTTTCAAAACAAGCCAGGGATTTGACTATAAGTTGCTTCTTGTACTTGATCACAGGCTAAGATAGTAACCACAGTTATGTGTTCTCCTGACACAAAGGCTCCTCTTACCTCTTTAACAAGCTTCCCAATACTCTCTCTCAACGTTTCCACAGTTTCTGACAGATCCCACAAGGAGGAATTGAAAGAAAGTTGTCTCTGCAGGAAGAGAGAAAAGGAAACTAGAAGTTACTGCAAAGCACAAATGAAGAAATTAAACTCTTGTAAACATTCTTGCATAGAGCAGTTAGGACTGTTTACATTGGTGGGGAAGATGGAGCTGGCTTTCTGCATTTAAAATACCATGGACTTCTGCACCCTGCAATGTGATAGGATCACCCCTTTCTCTTCTACACAGATGCTATAATCAGAACCATACCAACAAAACGTTGAATGTATGCACATACACTTACAATGCAAAGGATGACTTGCATTCCAGGTCACAAAACAAGCACAGTTTACAGGACAGCACGTGAAATCCCACAAATGCTAAGAAGGGGATGCAAAGTCAGTACAGCGAAGAAAAAGACAATTTGGTGGGTACAAGTTTTCAGTGAGACTACACAGATACAAAGATATTCAGATACAAAGGAGTCCCTACTGCAGTGTACATTATCACTAAAGTCTTCCCATCAGGCCTTGATATTCTTTACCCAAACCAAGGGTGTATTTTAAAATAAACAGGTTCCAGAAAGTAGCTGGCATGCACTGTCACCAAAGAGCAAGACCAACAGACCTCCAGAAGTGGAAGGCATAGCTTTCAGGAAACTATTTGCTCTAGCAGGAAGTCACACTGAAGACAACTCCTTGTTTCCAATTGCTGTACATGTAACTGATGGCCTGGAGTTCGGTTTGTGGGGTTCTTTTTCCCTTTCATTCACATATCTGGATTATCTTGCATGGAAAACATCTGGGCACAATCCTTTTTTCAAGGGAATGAAGATTAAAACAAACTCCTAAAATTTCATATTAGTAGCTCGTTGCAGCATTTGAAAGCATACTAAAGTTATAGCACTGCAACACAAAGATGAACAGCCAAGGCCCATGATTCTAGCACGTATCTTTTGAGCTTAATCTCTTCCTTTTCATATCTTCCCTGGGGCAATTTCTGGAAACTAAGCCTGGAAGTTTTCATTTGTTCTGCTTGATCTGCTGGAGATGGGTAAGACCTGGTCAGTGCCAGCTATTGTAAATGGGCACTGTTCTGCTGATTTGCTGGGATGTTTAAAACTCATTTTCTGAATGCATGGTTAGCTTTTGCTCCAAAGCCAGTTGCAAATTCAGGGAGGATTCTCTAACCTCCATGGATCTCTACTAAATTCAATCCTTAAGATTTGGATAAATAAAAATGTATCATCTAGGAAAAAAGCAATTAAATATCTCACAGGCTTAGACCTTCAAGACATGTTTAAAGAAATTTAGCCAGCAAATAGCAAAGCTACTTATCTGCTCTACCACTACAACTCTAGCAGTAAGGCGAGGTAGAAAGTTCCAGGTTCATGCATAACAAGAGATGTGTTTGTTCAGCTCCGTATACTTCACCAATCTCCACTCAGATTTGTGTTCACTGCATTCAGAGGTGATTCAGGGACAGGGTGGATGAGGAAGTCTTCTGAAGATACTAATTGGTTCAGAATAGTGAAAAGTCAAAATCCAATTGCAAAGGATTAGTGAACATCCTCCTACTGACACACTGTTACAAAGTGCCAGACAAAATCCAGCACTGCAAAGTAATGTACATAGGGAAAAGACAGTTCCACCTTAAGATACCCCTTGTATGGCCCTGAATTAGCTAATGCCACTCAAAAAGAGAGGTCTTAGAAATACAGTGATAAAACAGACCAGCATCAACATAAATCCACAATGCAATCCTGGTTCTCAAGTACTATGCGCAATTTTGGGTTCTCCATCTCTGAAGGAGCTCAGATGCACACAAAGGCCGTGATTCAAGGTAAGAATGGTTTTTGAACTAAGAACAATAGACCCCAGTTCTTCCAATGGAATGTGTAAGGACAAACAGAGATTATGACAAAGGAATGGAAGTGGGATGATTGCCTTTGTGCTTCATCATACAGAACTAGAAAACTTCCAGTGGAATGATCAGTTTAAAACAAAAACAAAGGAGCTTCTGCATATGCAACTTATTCAAAACAGAAAAAAAATCAGTAGACTCTACACAATGCTGAAAGTATTGTGAGTTTAAGAAAGACTTAAAAAAACTAATTGAACATAAAAATCTTACCAAATGCTATTAAACAACAAGATCCCAGAAGCAGATGAGAAAGTCTGGGTTGCAAGCTGCTGAAGAACAGGACATTACACTGAAGAAATGTTATGTGCTTGCCCAGTGGCTGCATCCATTCACATGCCTCCATTAAGGGCCACTGCTGGATACTGAGCCTAACAGGACTTCTTCCTGATCTTGTACATCTTAGGTGATTCAAAGAGCTTGCAAACCTTATTCTGAAATGTGAGGAGTACCCATCTATCCTTTCATACCACAGCACCCTGACCTTTCTTCCCTAACAAATTCGTATCACTTCAAGATCATTTCTCAGCAGAACTTGCAATAGTACCATATATATGGGGGAAATTTTACTCTCTCTACCACTTCTTGAACCTCAAAGCCCACTCAGGAAGCCACTCGTAAGTCATGACCAGAGACAGTAACAAAAGATCAGTCACAAGGGCCAGTCTTCTTTGAACACATGAACATGTCATTAATTTCCCTGTAACACACATCTTTGTAGTGACTCATTAAGTAGTTAATTACATTAATAAGAAACCTCTAGATCCAGGGTATATCCAGGAAGACTGTTCCTACTGTGGGACTGTCTTTACCAGATATCTGCACTACATCTAGGGGCTGGGGAGGGCAATGACTCATTTACTGGCAATGTGCTGCAAAAATATCACCTGTCTATTCTAGGCACTCTGTAGAAAGACAAATGTCTAGCAGGTTTTGAACACAACTGCCCTCTACAATTACTGTGGTAGTGGCTAGCAAGACACCAATTTCTCTTTTGGGGCAGCCAACACCATAATACTCTTGAAGTACTGAGCGCACTGGGCGGACTCTGTGTGCTTGTATGGGCATGCTACAAGATTTACTCTAGTGACAAATACTTGATATGGCTAGAGTTGAAGGACAAGCCTTGAATAAATTCACATGAGACTTACAGGGGATGGACAAATCTGATTTAACATACACAAGAATGCATGCGTTTAAAATGTTGAGAAGTCAAAACATTCAGCCAAAATTCAGTCTGCATCATACAGCTGACTGGTTCTCCTTAATGAAGATGACCCTGCCACATTTGCTTTGAAATAGTTATTACAACTTTATACTAATCTTACCAGGAACTTTCCACTGGCCTCTGCAGAAAAACCACGTGCTTTAAGCTTCTGCTCTTGTTTCCTGAGAGTGGAAGTCTCAAACCTCTGCTGTTTAAAAGGATGATATGGTGCTTGACTGAAAATGCTCTCAAAAGACAAGGAAAGCTACAAATTCAGTTGCAGCACATATTTACACCAGGAGACCTTTTCTAAAAACCATTTTTCAACTGCAACGCATTATCTAATGCTTAGTTCATGCTAATTATTTGACAAAATACCACCCCATATTACGAAGGGAGAAAGAAACAATTGGATTTTCATGTGCTCACCCACAGTCTTTCAAGGACCACTGTAGTAGACAAGCCACAGCATATTTATGGCTTATTACAGATCCATACCACTGGAAGTGAGTAGGGCAAAGCCCTTATTAGGCAGCGCTGTCTAAGAAATGAAATCCCACAGGAGCAATCTGAATTATCATTTAACCTTCCCCCGCCAAATCACATTCAAAACTGGGGACATTTGCAGAGGACTATACAAACAGGTACTTCAATGATATAAGACAGTCAGAAATGTCCCACTGGACTGTGTGGTAATGACTGGGAAATTACTGTCATTGCTCCTCTTAGCCTTTCCCAAACTGAGTAGTTCCTCTCTGGGACAAGTGCTGGCCTACCACAAGGAGAAAGTCAGGAAGGAAATTTGCATGCATGCAGACATATGTAACACGCAGTCATATGCTTCACTACTGTTCTCAAACCAGCTTCTCCTGCCTCAGTCTCACTCAGCTGCTGCAAGGCAAGCCTCAAGAAGAGATGATGTGTCCACAAGGAGCTTGTACAATATGTCCTATGTCCTATAGTCTTGCTGGTCAAAAAGGCTTCAGAGAATGGATGCTGATTAAGACATAGGCCATGGAATCGGGACTTTTTAAAACACTTTTTCCATCTAGTGGAGTGAACACTCAAAAGACGGAAAGTTTATCCTCCATCTTGGTGCCCCATGATCACACCCAGATTTTCTGCTGGATTTTGATCTGAACAGCATGCCTCAAGTAGGTTCTTACATGAAAAAGAGTAAGGACACAGACTTTAACCTCCCTACTATACCTCCAATGTGCTTGGCTCTGTTTTTGCATCCTACAGAACAGGCTAAATTCATCCAATACAAAAGATCAGCGACAGAGCTAGAATGTTAGTGTGAAATTCTGTTCTTGTTTTAACTGTATCACTGCCCTTTGGGCAACACTCAAGGTGTTCTGGATAGAACTGAGGAGCAGGTATGTAAAATGTTTATTCCTTGCCTTTCTTTTTACAAAAAAAGTGCTACAACATTTAGAGCTCATGCATTTTATCATGCATGCACTTTAATTTTTTTTTTTAAACCTTGATCTGTCCATAATTTGCTAGTAATTACTGCATTTTTGAGAGCTAATTAGAACACTTAGCCTTTCCCTAAGGCTGCAAATGCACACACATTTTAAGCCAGCAGAACTGAGTGTTATCATCAGGGTCTCAGCCCACACACTCACTCCCTGATCATAGGGCTCTAAATCTTGCACGCTCCCCTTCATGTTTTAGCATAAATATTTGTGTAAACACACAATCAGGTCAATCACTTTTAATCTGGATCAATTCCATTATGAAATTCACTGCATCATCTTGCAGAGGGAATAACAAACAGGAATGAAGAGGGGAAAAAAAACAAGCAGGTACATGTCAGGCTAAGTCATAGGTATTAAGATATTCCAAGAAACCGTAGCCACTTAACTGTCCAGATATCAGAGAGGCACAATTTACAATTCAAGTAAATTCCAGTTTACAATTCAAGCCCTTGGTGTTGAATTTACAGAGTTCTTGCACACGGTTGCAAGCCCTTGTATTAACCTTCTTGTACAAAGATGCTGCCTCTCCATAATCACAGAATAGTGCAATCAGCGAAGCCCATGTCCAATTACACAAGCTAAGAACATGTCTCCAAATTGCTGTTGCACCTGCATTTCACTTGGCCCTTACTTTGCTTACTGAAATGCCTTGCTGTGAAGTACATCAAAGGGATTCAGAAAAAAAAAAAATAATACCTTGACAAATTGCTGGCATTGGTTTTCAGACTCTGTAGCAGATACAGAGCATGCTATCTTCAGTGTGCATGTCCAAGATTTGACACACAATGCCTTCAATAAGCTGTGCCAAAAGCCTCCTTTGTTCATGAGCAGAAAGTTCCCTCCTTGTTCAAGGATGTTACTGCAGGTCAGGGCACTTTTTAGCCTCTAAAGACACTAAGTTTCAAATGTGCTGGTTGGGATCCTACAGTTAATTTATCCATTTTGTCGGCCATATCAAAACCAGTTAGCTTTTGTTTCACTCACTGATGCATTACAGCAGCTTAACTACCACAGAGATACACTGCAACAAATTTTCTGAGGAAAACTGTGGACCTTTACAAGACAACAATGCACAGTAGGTTTAGAACTGCTGGTTTCTGGACTCCAGCTTTTTTACCCTTAAAGACAAGATCATGACCCAGCTTCTCAGAAGCCCCCCAAAAGTGCACATAATGTCTTAAATCTATACTGCTGCTGCCAAGAGGCACAAAGTGGCTTATGAGTGTTTCCTTTCACTAACAAACAATATAGACCTAAGAACACAGACACACAGTACCTGCTTCTGTTAGCTAAGCTGCAGAAGTTTCCGTAAATATGAAAAGCAAGACAGTCTCCACAGGGCCCAGAAAACCAATTCTGAGTGGTACAAGAGCTGGCTATTTTCAGCCACCTCAGACCCCAGAATTCTAGCACCTTTGAATGGCTTAAAGTAAATTATGTATACATGTGCATATAGGTATAAAACTGAAAACAAGTAACAAGTTATAGCGAGTCCTCTCCAGCCCATCTCTGTTACAATTTTAGTGCTGTTACTCCATCTCTTATTGCTTATGGGTTGTCTTGCTCTTCCAGCAGCAAAGACAAAGATGGAGGATACGTGGAAAACAGAAGATGAGCTGTGGAGAGACCGCTATATAGTGTGCAGGAGAGAAATAGGATTCCAGTGCTTGATAATGACTCTCTTTGACCGTGGACAAAGCCAAGCAAGTGGTACATGACTTTGAGTACTGAAAGGCTCATCAAATCTGAAATCTCACACAGCAGACAATAGAATATTTGTTTTAGTGGGTAACAGAGTTGGTTCTGTGGTCCCTTCTTCACTCTACTGTCATTTCCAGCACGGAATTCCTCAAGCTTCCATGTTTTAACAGATATTGCAGATCTGTGGCACAACATTATTGGATTTTCCTAGATCCAACACTCTAGTCCCTAGTTACCCTGTAAATAATGTATTTTATTGAAGTTCAATGAATTCCTCCCCCAGTACACATTCCATTAGTTGATTTTTGAAACAGGACTTTAAAACTTGACTCTGCTTCATACGGTTTAAACTTGCTTAAAGGTTGTGGCCTGTCAGTAGCTAGAAACTTTTGTACTCAGTGGCCTCATGCTGAGGGCAGACAGTGGTAGTTTTAGCACTCAGCAAAAGCCAGGCTTGTATTTGGACTCATTCCACCCAAGATAGAACATTTGAGTAGAACACAGAGACAACCAAGACCCCGTTTCTTACTGTGCAGCATAAAGATTTTCCTCTTGACAAACCGAACTTCAGACCACGCACACTTATGCTGTAGCAGACTGAACAGTAAGGGTAAGAATGACGGGAAGAAGCATATTGTTCATGCTCCCATGATAAAGAGCAACCATCCTTCTCCTTTCTAACTTCCTCTAAGCAGTTCTGGAAATGCAAGGATGAGTTCCTAGACTGAAAGGCATGGGAAATGTCACTGTGACAATGACAAGACTCTCAGTGGTGTGGCCAGCAAACTCACCTGAAGAGGCTTCAAAGGATTCAGGTTAGCACGGAAGACTTGCTCAGCTGCACGGAATTTTTCCTTTGACAAGGTGCAAATGAAGGCTTCAGAGTCCATGGCTGCCATCTGATTTTGGATCATTAGAAATTCAGACAATGTTGAGCTATTGCAGAGATCTCTCAGTCGCATTCGATAACCAGACAAAATGACCTGTGAAAGTGGGAAAAGCATGTAAGTCTGCCTTCATCTAAGACTTCAACAAAAAAAATTGGTTATTGCTCAAACAAAGCAAGCCATTCATAACATTTCCAGATAGAGGTGAGGGGGCATTCTTCTCTACAGGTTGAGCAGCCCTGATTCATATGCAACTCAGTTCCAAGAAAAACCCTTCCCTGCTGAGAACATGGGAGAGAAGTCCTGGGGGAGGCAGGTCTCTCTTCATTCTCCTGCAAATATGCACAAAGCAGCCGTGATCCTATCCTCCACAGCAGCCATTTCCTCCAACCAAGGGTACACACATTGCCTAACATTCAGTCTTCTGGGAAATGAGCCACAGAATAAAAAAACAAGGCTTGTGACCAGACACAAGTCTCACAAATCTATGTGAAGGGCAAAAGACCTCTGTCCCAAACTACTTTGACATATCTGCCAGCCACATTTTTTATGCAGTAATGACTCAGAATCATCTCCCTTAACTCTGAAGTATCTACTCACTAACTGCTGAGACAAACATTTTGCAGTGTTTTTGAGCAGCTAATGTATCAGCAAAAAAAAAAGTTATCCTACTGGCTGCAACAAATGAGATAAGATCCTATAGTCTTCCTTCACAGGCATATTTTTCTTAAGGTAATGGTCCCCTTGTCAATAATGTTTCCTAATCCACATGCAATCACCTTATTAACAAAATTGATAAAATCCCTCTGAGTTATCATCAGGACTGTTTCAGACCTGATAAACAAATTCTTTTAATAAGGTCAGTTACCAGCTTCATGTTTGCTGAACAACAAAGTCCATGCCAAAAAGCTGAGTGCTTCTCAAAGGTGATAAACAAGGAAAAATCCAGAGTCTACTATTGTAAAGAAACTTTTGTTTGCCTTGGGGCTAGACAAATGGAACCATTTTACTGTAAATGCACAGGTAACAACAGCTGTATACTTAATTTCTTCTTTCTGTCATTTCATAAGACCCAGTGTGCATTGCCCAACTTACAAAAACTAAAGAGGATTGATCTACATTCCAGTAGAGTTAGCAGCTCCTGAACCAGGCTGGTAAGTCTGAAATTTTTTGTCTGTCAAAACCAAAGGGGTATGCACAATCTGGGGGTAAAACTGCATTACATTCAGGAAACAAGCAAATGGAACTGACAGGAGATAGAAGGGATTTTTAATGCCATACTCATGCAAATCTTGAACTTTGGTCTGTACCCATACACCAAAAATCAAATCTTTCAATGCCACACATCTCTCGCATCAAAAAGATTTGCCTTTTGAAAATTTGGGGTGCTTTTTTTCTTGCCAGAAGAGATACTACTACCAGTGTTATAGCCATGCTGAGAAGGAGATATTTGCGGGGCACTTAAATAACACTCCCAGAACAAGCTTCCCTGGGTGGACATATAGAAAAAACAGTGATTCCCAATGCCTCAGTGTTCACTCACAAAAAGTGGTGGTGATCAACCTTCCATCATTCTGAAAATGTCGACCTTTCCCAACCAGATTTTAAGCTCTTTTGGTGAGAAGCTGCCCTTTTCAAACACTGAGGTCCACAGCATGAGACCTTAGAAAAAGCATTCTACCTATCCATCCTGAAGCACCCAGTCTCACCAAGTCAGCAAGTTCTCTAACCACTTGCAGTCATCTAAACCCATGGTGTCTTCAGCGAGCTAAAATACATCTTAAATGACAGGTTTAGTCCCCTAAGGACTCTCAAAAGGCCAGGCTCATGCCTGAAAGTAGTCATAGGTAATTGTTCTGTCCTTACATGTCATATAATTCTCTCCTTGGGACTTTTTCTGCTGCATGAAACAGAGATTTGTTCCAAGCAGAATATGCACTGGCCATTACTATTTACTCTTCACTGACAGACAATGCATCATGCTGCAGCACTGGCCCAGGACCTCACTGTGCCTTCAACTTTTCAGAGGGACAGGACCTATTCCCACCTCCAAGCCACACAAGAGCTGTCTGGCCACACCTGGACAACAGCAGCATACCAGGCTTAATTACACAGCTGCCTGCCCACTGCTGACCCAGGCACCTTCCAAATCCCACACCCTTCTGAGCACAACTGCCACGACTGGAAAAACACAAGGCTGAGCCACTCAGCCCCAGGAAGCAACATGCCCATCAAGACAAGGCTTTGGTCGCTTTTATCTTTGCACTAATTTCACTAAATGTTTGCACTAATTTCAGTATGCTAGATACACAACCCTGCTGGACATGCTGGAGTGCTGTCATTACAGTAACACTAGTGAACAGTCCCATCTCCTTGGAGACTTCAGTTCCTTACTTGATGGCATAGCATGACTTCTGGCCTCGCTGAACAACCCCAGGACACTAACAGACAGTAGAAGCAGGATGTATTTGCTGGGAAAGGTTGGCATACTCTGGATAGGCCCTTTTACTATATGACTTCTGAATGAAGCTGTGACCCACTCATTCAGAGACCTAACAAATACTGCCTATTAATACTGAAGTCACTAGGCAGCTCAACAGTGAGGTCAGATCTCCAAACCAGATCTCCAGCAAAATCAAAGACGTCTGTTTTGTGAGTCAGATAAAGTCATTCTTCAGGAAGGGAGAGGTCAGCATCTCTAGCTACCATCTGTATTAGAAAATCGCACACGGAAAATTTGGTGGGCCACTGCTCTGCTCCACAGCTTAACATCCTAGTGCTCAGAGTAGCTCTTCTTGCCATCCCTAAGTACAGAATGCTGTTATGACTTAGCAGCATCACTCCCGGTGCTTTAGCAGATTCAGCTCAAGAATTACACAAGAGCACAGCCTGAAGCATTCAATGAAGAATAAGGTGACTGACCAGTCTTTCACCACCTGTCAGACATATTATGTAGATAAAAGCTAAGCTTTTTTCCCCCTTCCATTTCCATATACAACCAGTATAGCATGGCAGTCACAAAATGTACAGTGAGGTTTTTTGCAGTTTTTGCCTGTTTGAAAATCTGTCTCTCCACTAACTTAGGGAGAATGATAAGAATGCTGTTGCTGCAGTCTTTCAGTTACCCTTTCAGAATAATCTGTAGCATGATTCTGTCTTAATCCTATTAGTTTCAAGTAAAACGAAGCTTGCAGCCTAAAATGGGTAAGAATTTTTTCTCTGCTTTACATTTTTTTAGTAGAATGTATCCTTAACTTGTAGGATAACTTATCAAACTGCACTAAAACAGATGGCTTGAAAAAATTCACTGAAGAACAAGACAATGTGTGCAAAGAGGCACAGCATCTGTAACTACAGGAAAACAAACACTAAAAGGACAATGAATCCATTTCACTTCAATAAAGAGACCTGATATGGAGTTGAGGATCAAAATGGATTTCCTCCTCCTTTTGCATACCATCTTTTGCATTCTTTCAAGAGAATCCTGGGTCTTCCTTTGAAGTCTGTTCTGACTTTTGTATTAGAAAGGATGCTGGTGGACTAATTCATCAAGCCTAGCAAAACACATGTTACAAGCTTGACAATGACAGACAGCCATCGCACAACGGGGCTCTTGCTCACTGTCACCACTTGCTATGTTTATGACTGCAATCATGGAGCACTTAGGATAGCAGGACTCTTGTAATTTACAACGTGTCTGTCTTAATGCATTGGCCACAAACCTAAAAGTAGAGCTCCTTCTGCTGCACAGGAATGTAAGGCAGAGCAAGACCTAGAAACCCTGCTCCAGTCCAAGCTGAGTGGCTGAAAACAGTCAGAACAGTGCTAGCAGCTTAATTAATGTTTTACTTTCATAAAAAAAAAAAAAAAAGAAGGAAGAAATTCAGTTTAGCCTGAGGGTACTATTCTCTTATGCAGATTGAAATATTTACTTATGTTCCTAGCATCCTTTTACAGCTTAAAATCAAATAATACAGTAAATTGAGGGCAAGAGGGAAGACAGAAGCAGGGAATACATTATCCTCTGTGTTTCTACAGCACCTAGCACAGAGGGGTCCAGCACTGTGGACCTTGGCACTATAGCTAAACAAACAATAGACAAGCATTATGTTAGGAGTTGAAAGTACTGTTTACCTGCTGGAGGTTGACCCCTGCATCCAGTAGCTCCTCTACAGAAGATGATGGCATGGACACATTATGATGAAGGAAGTCAGAGAATGTCTCATTGTCAATCAGGAAATCCCGAAGTTTCAAGTCTGGAAAATGACAAAACAAGCAAAATTCTGGTCACAGCAAAGCCAAAAGGAAACTCATGTGAGAGCACTGAACAGGAAAAGTCAAGCTGATAAATAGGGGAGAGGGAATTACACAAACCATAGTGCAAAAGGAAGAGGAGCTGCTGGTAAAGTGCTCTGAAACTTGGCAGGCTTCAGAAATGTCAATCCATGATGTCTTGGTCTCAAATAAAACCCCAAACCAGCAACAAAAAAAGCAATCGACCTTCAAAACCAACTCCCATTAACATCATTACTTCAGGCCAATTTGCTCATACATACACAGAAGCAAGGCACACCAAGTTGCTCTCTTGATCTGAAATCTACTACAGCATTAGCACTTAATCCCTGTGTTGTTACTGAACATGGGACTGAGCTGGTGCATGGACCACTAAGGGATTTACTAGCCTTTAGTTATTTATGTTAACAGCTGATGTATTCTCCCATTAATTTCAAAGTCTGACACATGCAGACACATACAGAATCACAGATCCAGGGAACAATCTTAGCTACTTGGAATTAAAAAATACATTTGCAGCATTATTTCCATTTTCTTTCCCAAGTGCTTCACCTTCTCAAGCCATCAGTGTTTCAGCTCTTGACTTTAAAACAAATTTGTACCTCCATCACAGCAAAGGGGAACCACCTGGAAATTATAATTCAAGCACACTATTAAAATCCACAAAACTGGATCTTTAGAAGCTAATGCTCAGAGCTGACACTGTTTTGGGTTGTTTTCCAGGGTTTTGTGCATGGGTTTGGTTTTTTGTGGGTTTTTTTTGCAGTTGTTTTGTATTTTTGGTTTTGGTTTCTTTGTTTTGTGGTTTGGTTGGGGGTTTTTGGGAGGGGGCAGGGCAGGGAGCGGTGTCTAGTAGTTCTGGTTTAGTGTTTGTTGTTGCTGTTTTCTTTAAGAGACAGAGAGGACAATTCCATCTCCATAATGCTTAAACAAGAACTGATGAGCAAAGCACCTATGCCAGGAGGAGGTGAGAGACCAAGTCCTATAGGATTTACCAGAGTGAAGATTTCCAGATGAGGTACCACAACTAGCTAGGTGCCATGTCGTATTTTCTACTTTAGGAAGACAGGATGCTGCAACCCAGAGCAAATAGCTGAAAACAAGGAGCTCTAAAGAGAAAGTAATGATATGGAGAACCAGGGACTTGTACCTTTACCCTCCTATAGGGCACAGATGTAACTACCTTTCCCCCCACCTCTTATGCAGGAGGGGTTTTATGATTTGTCTTGTTTTTTTGTATTTTGGTTGGGGTTTTGTTTGTTTGGTTTTGGGATTTTTTCCTTCTTTTTTTTTTTTTTTTTTGTTTGTTTGTTTGCTGGGGGGTTTCTTTTGTGTTTTGTTTTTTTGCTATTTGGGGGGATATTTTTTGTTGGTTGGCTTTGGTTTAGCTTGAGCAGGTGATACTAATGGGCCCCATCAGGAAGAAGTATGGTGTGCACTCAGGGAGCCACCAGAGGGGACAGGGAGACCCAGAGGTTCGGGTGCCACTTCTGCCTCCCAGGCTGATCCTGCCAGAGGAGCCGGCAAGGGGAGGAACTACGCGCTCTGCTCCTGCAGCACGAAGTACACGGGGTTACTGACGGTCATTGCTCCTTCATCTACATATCCAGTTACAAATTCCCCATTGCCTTTTTGTTCCACACGAAAAAGTAAATCACCCGCCTCAGCTGAGGCAAGGCGGAGGTTACTCTGGGGCAAAAGTGTCTCCCTCGCCTTCCTCTCTCCCACGCAGCAGGACCACTCATGAATATGCTGGTTTTGAGCATGGTGTGCAAACGCCCCACTTGAACCCTGCTAGCAAAATCCACTATCACCTCCATTCCCTGCCCGGGTAAAGGCTGGGAAAAGATCTGGCTCCTGCAATAACATAAAACCGTCCTCCTTCCAGCAGAGGCTAAAGCACCCTGCTTCACCGCAAGTGGAGGAAAAACTTCCCCCACCCCAATTCCTTAGTTACTTCCTACATGTGCCAAAATCCCTAAACACTTCTGCAGCTTGTTTATTTTTTGGTGAGATCATCAACTGTTCCGAAAGTCAGCTGCACAAAGGGGGGGCTGGCTGAAGGCATACCAGCATGCAGAGATCAGATGTTTGCAAGCTTTTTCATTGAATCTACCCCTACTTATGATATTTTTCAAGCTTCTCTTGAAGAGCCACATGCCTTATGGAAAAAAAATGCTAGCCAAGCAATAATTCTTCCACTTTTCCGTTTCCTCAGTGATGTGTTACTTTTTGGTTTGGCTAGTCTGTTTTATCTGGGTTTGGCTTGGAGGTTTTTTGCCACATGGAGGTATGATTTTCTTGTTCAGGGACATATTCTATAGGCAATTGCAGGAATGCAACCTGAACTACACTGAGATTCCTGCTGACCTGCCTGTAATCACGAGGGGGAGTAACAAAGAGTCACCATCTTTCACAGCTGTAATTAACCAGTCCAGCACCAGCAGAGCATTCATCCCCTGCCTTTTTTGTCATGCCAAGCATTTTCAGACTCACTTAGCACTAGAATTTGCTGAAAAATCAATGCTGCCTTCCAAGGAACTCCTACAAATATCTGAAGGAGTTTTCATCATCATTTGGAGTAAACCATGAAGGAAATAGAACAAGGTCACCAGAACTGTGGGGCAGTATTTGGCTTCCAGACAGCTGATCATGAAGCCATGATCACTACCCAAGACCACACATGAAAGCTCTGCAAGACCTAAGGACAAATCCCAACACCACAGTCCTGGCTGCAGTGCCCTAAGCACACAGCCAGCCTTTTGTACCATGCATTTTCTCCCCCACCCCATCTGGTCCTACTTCCAGGACTTCCATGTCAGTGTCTTATGCAATCCCTCTCAATTATGGAGGCATGCATAACAGCTTGGTCATGAAACAACAGAAAGCACTGAACACTGCAACGCATCTAAATTCTCCCTCTGGATACCTTAAAAAAAATCAAGGCTTAACAGAGGTTTCCTCTTGAAAACAGCCACTCCCATCCAAGATGACTGCTTGCCCACTAGGGCCTACGAGAACAAAAGAGCATTACTTAGAAAAACCCCTCCAAAATAGAAAGCAAAGGAACAGGTGAGTCTTCTGAAGGCTAGTACCAAGGTTGCTTAATAATGCAAACACATGGAGTGGACGGAAGAAGACAGTTTACCACCACAGGCCTACTACTGCAATATTTTCCTGCCATAAAAATTTAGACACATTATCAAGTTACTCAAATACCCGAGATAAAACGTCAGCTCAAACATGATATAACTTGCGTGTTTCCTCTCTTGCCAGAGAGCGGCCAAGAGCACCATTACAGTCAGCCACTGCAAGCTGGTGGGCACAGAACAGTGCACTGGAGACCAATCTCTCCACATACTTTGACACGGACATGCAGCCTTTCCTTGCCCCTCACCTTTATCTTCAACAGAAAACCAAGGGAGCTGCAGCCCTGCAGGCTCCCTCATCCCTGGCACAGGGTTTGTCCTCCTGGCTGAAACCCTAAGTCCCAGCAAGCAAGCCAAGCCCTAGGCACAAATGGGGAGATAAACTTGAGGTCAGACTGAGCAAACACACTCAAAAGACTGTCAAAACTGATGTGAACCATCTTGCTGACTCAGTGATGGGAGAGTCAGCAGAAATAATACTGAGACAGCTTTTCCCCATGGCAGACTACTTTGGCAGTTTCAGTCCTGACATCAAGGGAGCAATAGCAGGGAACAGAGACTTTTGCTTATAAACCATGCAAATAACCCCCAAAACCAACAGGTCTGGCAGGGCTGAAATGCCTTTGTTGTAATTAGCTGCAGTTTGGACACAGTATGGCAATACAACAGAAGACCATCCCCATGCACATGAAACAAGCAGAAGAGATGTCCATATCCCATGTGGGACAGGGAGAAAGGGAGAAAGATCCTTCATATGGTCACTTAAGAAAGCTTCCAGCACAACTGAGAACTCCCAGACCTGGAGGTCTTATGCCTTAACCACAAAATGTCCCTTCCTCTCTGAAGTCACCAGTTATGATTAGACAATCACACATGGCAGCATTTCATGGATATTGTTTTCACAAAAGGCACAGCTGTCCTTCATTTCCACACAGCTCAAACAAACCTTGGGGGCTGCCTTCTGCGCATCACAACCAGAAACTCTCGGATTTTTATACTGCAGAGCATCTCATACTGTTACACTTTATTACACCCTAAGATTTACATTTTACTGACAACCTAACCTCTTCCAGAATCTTTATGCCTGGGCACAGTGGTAGGCCAGTCAGTCCTTGCTTAAGAATCAAATGTTTGTGACCAAAAAAAAACCAAAAAAACAAACCCAAACCCCAAAATGTATTCAAAGAGCTCAAGCAAGACAATCACATGAATTAGTGAAGAACAACAATCTCTATGCTTGCTATATTACTGATTAAAATGAACATCAAAATAAAAATATGCATTATAAAAAAATAGCAAATCAGTACTATATGGGGGTCTCTGGTTCCATACAGACCAGAGCTGAACCCACTCTGATTGTGCAGTGAAGGAAGTATCTGTGGTCCAAAAGCCTCAGGGTTTTATTTTCCTCATTTCAGAAACACATCCCCAGTTACTTTCCCAAGGTCAAAAGGTAGGTCAAAGTGCAAGAAGAGTCATGGCTGGGTATCAGTTTTCATTTGCTGATCTTACTACAAATATGATCATAATAGGTCCCATAGTAAGCAGTGAATTTCAAACAGTACTGGGAACATCCACAGACAAGTGAAAAAAATAAAAGCTTTTATGGGCAGGTTACAGGACAGGACTCTTCTATCATACTTCTCTCCCATTCTTTCACTGAGAAGCCAGATACTTCCTCCAGAAACTTAATGTTGCAGCGTCTTTTAAAATTAAACAGCAGGGTGGGAAAACAGAACCCCACAGAAATTGTGGCTATGTTTTTCATATCCTGAACACTGCGTTCTAAAAATAAAAGGCATGCAAATGGAATTCAATGTTATCTCAATCCACTGTAGAGTACAAAACTCACCAGGTCTCATGTTAATTTGTGGGGTTTCTGCCCAAAGGGTTTGTGGCTGTCATCTAAAATATACCAGGTTTTCAGCCACTTTAAAGCTAACAAGGTCAATGAAAACACTGTGACAGTCAGATCTACTTCCCAGTTTCACATACCTTAACTCCCTGTAAAAAACAAATGAAGGGAAGGGGAGAAACAGCTTCATGCCATAAGTTAATCTGGCAGCTATAAGGAAAGCAGGGCAATATGTCTCATCTACAGACATGGCTTTTTGTCATCAGGAGACTACTCTCTACTGATTAAACATGCAAGACCGAAAACAATTACATTACTTTATTTATATCCATTGCAGTTGGAGAGACTTGCTAGCCTTTGGCTAACCCTGTATTCATCAAAGCCAAATATCAACACAACACAGAAGCTGGTATGAAATTCTGACCCTTATTTCTTACCACTGAGACTGTTCATAGGGCAACACAATCCTTTCTTTAACAGCAACTCAGGCATCACAGCAAGATGAAACAGTAAGATAAGATGAGGCATGAGACACTTTAGCTTCATTCTTTAGAATCAGCAAGGTTCCACAAGTGCCCAAAGGAGAAAAAAAAAGATAACTGTTCCCAGCTCAGCATCTGTCTCCATTAATTAACAGAAGGAGCAAAGCAAGGAAGAATGTCAAGCAAGCAAAGAACATACTTTCTTGTCCCTGTACAAAGACTTCAGATTCATAATTCCCTATTCAGGTAAAACTGCACTTCTACAGGAAAGGAAGACCCAATTTGATTACACAGCTGGCTGTCATGTCTGTGCAAAACTGTGCTCAGATGTGACTGGAGAACAAGGTCACAAGGCACCCTAGTCACACAGGCCCACTTCACCCAGGGCACTGCTTCTTCACTAATCATACTTCCAGCAACAGGAGATTTTTTCCAGCACATGGAGATGCTGAAGCCAAGACAACAAGCAGAAGCTCCAGCTCCAGCAGCTGAGAGCCATTTACTGGTAGCACATACGACCACTACAAAAATTCTAGCTAGACACCTGTCTTTTAGGAAACCCTCACATGGTGAGACAAGCAGGGCAGGCAAATCAAATGCTGCCACAGAATGACCTTGTACACTTGAAGTCTGTATTAGTTTTCCATTATCTGGGAAGTGTTCCTCTTGAATAGGTGACAGGTGCACTTGAACACCTGGAATGATTTTCACACTTGTTACCTATCACTGTGATTTATTGACAAAAGAGGTCTGAAGCTACTTTCCACAAAAATAAAAATGGGCTCTCAAATAATTTCAACAGCAGAACCAAAGACTGAATGACTTGTAATTATATGACCATCCAGAAGAAACAGCAATCTCCTAATGGTGAACCATGCTACTGCACTGTACCCTACCAGGCCAATGACCCTGATAGACAATGTGAAAAGAAAAAACTTTTTGCAATGCTGGGCAAGGCAACAAGTTTTCATCTGCCTTCATAATACTCCTAACCTAGGACAACACATCCAAAAAGCATGATAAAGGAATATTATCTAAGGCTTTTGGTCTTGTTTTTTTCTAGCACTTACTATGTTTTAATTATTCTTTTCCTCTGGGGCAGCTTTCCCCCTGTGAGGTGAGAACAGCTCTCAGAGCTGCCTGTGTACCTATTAATGCTGGCAAGAGCTAAACTCTCTTCTGAAAAAGTTGGACAGCCATACTCTGATTTGCTTACAAGAAATCAAGCAGTTCAGCAGGCCTGTTGTGCAGGATCGACTAGTGTGAAAATACAAGCCTAATTTGCTCATAGTCAAAGTGCTGTTCCTTCTGCAGCCATGGCCTGACCTGTTTTACAGCAGGCTACAGCTCTCTGCCCTGAAAGCCATCACACATCAAACAGTGCTGCCTCTGCAGACACTAGATAATACCAAAGTGAACACCCCATTAACCAGGGTCCATCATCTTCGTATATCTGCCATGCCAAATGGTGATGTGAGTAAAGAAGAGGCAGCCTGCCATCCATTTCTACCATCTAGCATCTCTCCTGAGAGAAAGGGAAATGCTGTGCAACAGGTCCAGGTCTTTCCTCTCATCTTGGTACTGTGAGATCAGGACCACCTCTATTCCTCTCGAAGTCATGATTTTTGCTTGGAAGAGCTTTAAATATAGTCCAGAACAATTACTCTGGCAGAAAACACAGCTGTCAGCATGTACTAACACATACACACCCCAGTCCTCAGCTAGCCTTCACTGAGGATACACTGACTCAGGCATGCAGAGCTCATTAAGCCGAGATCCTACCTCTACCCTGCGTGGAAAGCCAGCATCAAACACAAGGCTAATACAACTTTGTGCAGTTGTTTTGGGTACAAGCCATCAGGCCCTCTTCCTCTATCACACACAAGACAAGAGAAAGACTCTGCATCAGAAAGCCAAGACACAAGGCACAGAGGCAAAATCCTCAGGCTGGTCATCACAGCCCTGCCAGCAAATGCAGCCCACAGCCCTGCCAGCAAACACAGCCTGAAGAGCTCCTGCCTAAGGAGGGGCACACCCAACCACCTCCCTAAGCCCCACATTGTGCCTCAGAACAGATATTCTCAAGACTTTCCCTGTTGCAAGGCAAATTCTGTTATCTGCACAGACAACCATGAAACAGAGTTCGCCAACAAAAAAAGCAGAAAGAAATTACGCAGACTTCCAACAGTATAAAAAAATTAAGCAGGCTTAAAGGAAACACCCTAATAGTCATTGTATTGCTTTAAGAAGTAAATTCTGAGCAGAGCTTCAATTTGCATAGCATTGTAACTCATTGAAAATTTTCCTGCTAATGTTCACAAAATAAAGACAAACTCCACATTTCTTAGCCTCTGAACTGGCTTGTCAGTCACAGCAATGATGGAGCACAGATGTGATGATATAAAATTATTACATTATTACAACATTATTATTCATTGTTACAACAAAATTATTTTCAGAAGTGGCAAACCAAACAAATTCAGGGATAGTATAAACTATGGAGAAGGCCCTCCAAAGGTCACCCAGCTCAGGACAAGATGGGTTCTTCTGCATAGGCAGGAAGTAATTCTTTGATGTTAAGACTGGATTTTCACTGCACTGGGAATATTATGCCCTGGATAATATACAGGTTTTAGATGTTTCAAGACATCAACTCTTTTAAAATCTAAATCTAAAATCTAATATCTATTAAAAAACCCCAAGCAATAGAGAGACTGAAAACCAAATGCCTTGGTCACATCCAGTCACGTACTACATGCCATCACAATTCTAATGACAAACATAAGCACACAAGGAATGGCAATGGCACTATGCTATTAAAAATGCACGGAGCTAAGCAGAAGTTGAAAGAGTAAACTGTGACCAAGGAGGACCCTGGCTAGAATTCTATTTGAGCAAGTGACGGTAAATTCAGTAGAAATTCAAATCACTGGAAAAGGCAGGGTTGGACACCAAATGACCATTACTAATAGCAGAAGTGTTTTCATAAGCTGGCCATGTAAGCACGCATCAGTGAGACTGCTAGTTCAAATGCAACCAGAAGACACTTATATGAGAATCATTCTCTCCCCAAAACAAGCAGGCAGAATGTATCCAGCAGTATTTTCCTACTTGAAAATTATCACAGCACCACCTGTCCAGTTTGAAGAGATTCTCCCATTAAACTGGCATGGGTAATGATGAACCTTAAGCAAAACAGCAGGCAGAGCTTTCCAGGATCAAAGTACCCTTAACTGTCCTGCGCTTGTATTTGTTCCTCCTTACAGAGAAAGGCCGATGAGAAGAGAAAAAGCTACCCCTCCCTTGGGTGTGAAGGCTCATACTGCCAGATATCTGTTCCTGTTACTTGTCACAAATTCGGGGAACCTAACTGACATCTGACTGATTCTAAAGTTTAGCAAGATACCAAGTCTGCAGTCAGCAGATCATAGTAGCTCTTACTTTTTCTATGTTAAGGAAGATCTGACACTTCTGAATTTAGTGCCAAGTCCTAATGCTCCTTATCCAGCACACTGCAGCGTTTGCCACCATCAGAACAAAGAGTAAAACCAATCAAAAATGCTGAAGATTAACAACAATAAGCCAATCATTACACTGCACTTAGTTTAACCAGAAACACTGCCTACTTCCACTGAAAATATATCTACATCTAAATTATTTCAACCTCCCATGATTGCTCCCTACATTTCAATTTAGTTGGTCCCTGCAAAGTTACACTTACAGATAGTTGTTTGGGTTTGCTTTTGAGTCTCAAGTCCAACAGAAGGGAATAAACCCCTCAAACTTCAGCACTAAAGAAAGGATTATTTTTTCTGCGCCTAGTTTAGGGCAACCTTTGCAACTATCCAAGCCCATCACTACTAGAAATCAGACTGTTGAGCAACAGCACTTCAAAATAATTGAAGAACTTTCTCAATCTTTGGGAAAGACTGAACAATGGATGCTTAGTAAATAATGACTGCCCAAATTACAAAAAGTTTTAGTTGTAAATCATGTCTCTCACATTCTAAGTGTTACACTATACTACACTATATCAGGATGGTGCCAAACAGACCCTGCCTTGGTAGTTTCAGGAGCTCATCCTTCCAGCTGTTTTTCTATTGACCTGTCAATACTAACCAGTCCTTCCCCTTGGTACTAACATAACTGGCTGGCTGAAAATACACCCTGGAGCATTTGCACCACTCTGCTTTACACAGACAACTGTGGATTACTTTGAGGCGCAGAGAAGAGCTATGCCTCCTGGTACTTTAGGAACCTGAGTCTGTGTACCAGAGTCAGAAAGCACTGCAATTACCTGAAGAAAATGGAGTATGTACTGCTAGAGAGGTCTTACACATTATTTCTATCATACACATTATTTCTATCGATATACATCATTACACATTATTTCTATAGATATACTAGTAAAAGTCCTTGCACTTTAAGGCAGCAGAGATAACATGAAAAAGAAGGAAAAAGACCAGGTAGGTAAAGACACCTGTGGTCTTAAAAGGCTACTTCACTATCTTGTTTTCTCTGGCTTTAGAGCACACTGTTCCCCACCTGCTAAGCAGGAAGCATGTGAACGGAGCAAGGCAAAACCATAGGCGATGGCTGCTGACCATGCTGTCACATAGCTGTGCCTTTGCTACAATGAAAATTGTCTGGACAATGGACTTCTGTGTCCACATCAGGTCTCAAGTGTCAAATTTACTTTTTTTTTCTCCCTATCATTCTGAAGTAGCTTTTTGTTGCATAGGCAGCAGTGCTGCTTTCCTAAGGAGGTAGTTGGCACAATCCAGAACAGGCACTCAGACTTCAGATATTGCTATCTTTGAAGTAAGTTGTCTTTGCCCCATCAGCAAATCTCCTTCTGGCATATATCTATGCTCAGTCAGCTTCAGATACAGTCCAATTATGTTTCAGCCACACTTGTTAGAATAGCTAGACAACTATAAGGAAAAGACCTCCAAAGATATAATAGTTTAGGCTTATTGAGTTCTGACTGTCTGTGGTTACGTAAACCTTCTGACAATGTCAAGAAAAATACACCTAAATACTACCTCAGGTAGTATGTTCCTCTAAAAATACGTTGAGAAGAAAAGGAAGGTTCAAGAAGGAGGAAAAAACACCAAAGAACACCAAAACTCACAGGAAAGGGTCTTATTTTAAATCCTTTCTAAGGGTCTTTTATTGCACCATTCTTAAAACTAAAGCTAAATTAGAAAGGGAAGGAAACTGGCTGTTTACAGAGGATATGTGTCACAGAACAGCATGAATCTCCCCCACATACAGCACACAGAGTGCTGCCAGGTCAGCATAAAAAAAAAGCTAGGGCAACAACTTCAGCTAACAGATGAGCTACATTTCACTAAATTTTCAAAGGTACACCAATTTATCAGCTGAGAATTCCTGATACACAGGCCTAAGTGATACAAGGTTTTAACAACTCTGTTAATTATTGGCACTCAGTAAATCCATAAGCATATGCCCATTTTTTAAATTCTGCAGCTGTGGCATTTAATTCAATGGATTCTTCCAGAATTTTGAAAACAAAACCTATCTAAGTATAAACATAAAACCCATAAAATTAATTAAAAATGTATTTTAAAAAATTCATAACTACTATTCAATGAAATACATCAACAGCAAAAATCTCTAGGGTTGAAAGTGGAGAATGCCACATTTTAATAAATCTGCAAATCAATTCAGCAACAGGTGGCAGAATATTTTGCTTCATTTTAGACAGGATCCTGCTATTAAAAAATCACTTATTTTATGACCAATATGACCATATTTAAATAGAACATGAAAGACTGCCCAAAAATTGAACTGTCATGGATTTTCAAAAAAAAAAAAAACGGGCAAGCAGGGCCCTGCCCTCTTGCCTGCGTAAAAAAGGAACTTGATTTACCATCAACATTTTTTAAAAGCCATCAGCTTTTATTGCATCCTGACTGCATTGAAAACTGCCACATCCTACTGTGTTTGAGAATGAGGGCAGTTGTTTATTTATTTAGCTCACAGGAATGCTGTAAAAATTAGGTAATAAGTGTTTGTAATACATGCTGAAGATAAAATGTATTATTACTAGAGATGGCTCCAAAGCTGAATATTAACCTGAGAGATATGGGAGGTCAGACCCAAATTAGACACTCTGGCTTCAGTACCAATCAAACAGAGAAGTGCACAGGGCTTTTTCCAAATGGGGCAATTTCATAATCTCCACTCTCATGAGAGCTCAGGCCCACGGAAATCCCCTGAGAAAGCTGAACTTTTCATCAGATAACACTGTTACATATTTCCTAGGGGAGAACTAACACTAAGCGCAATGTGGAAAGTCTCTATCCCGCTGTCTCAACCAACCTCAGAATGCAGCTTAAATAAACCCAATGCAATCTCCCACAAATCAGGAATTTCTTAAGCTTCTGAGATTAGAAGTCAGTGAAAAGAAACGCAGAATTTGCCAGAGTGGAAACAGAAAATAAATGCAAATTGAAGCTAAAACAGCACAAGTTTTGGCAACATAGTCCTGACATTAACTGTACTGACAAGGCTACATACAAAGAGGGAGATAATAGCAAAGTGTGAGAGGCTTAACTGTTCACTTAACGCTTTCCACTTTATTTGCTGGTTTAAAATAAAAGTCAGCGTTGACAGACAAGGCTAAAGACTAAAGAAAAGACACAGAACTTTTAAAGATGGTCCCACCTCTGCAGCCCATACTATTACTAATTACTGATAAGCACAGTAAGCAATTCTTGTTTTCTTTATCATTGTGTCTTTATCTAGACAAGTTACAAAAGATAAAGGTGAATGAAATTAAGACATTTTAAAGTGGTATCTACTGGAATAGCTCTGTTGCTAATTGTAGTTATGGGTGCTGTTGACTCCCCTTCAGTGAGGCCATTAATGGCACCATCAGGTTAGCTGGTTCTAAAGTAACCATACTGCCAGCGCAGCCTTATGCCAACAAGCTTGCAGTTTTCCTTGTGTTTTTTAACAGGTTTCACACAATCTTCTGCGAAGGGATTCTCAGAAACCTTTTTCTCAAGCTCTTGTCACCTAGTATAGTTCAGACACTACAGCAAGGCCACATTTAACGTACCACTGCATATGTTTTTTCAATTTCCCATTCAAAAAGATTTCAGTCTTGCTCTCTTACATCCATACGTATCTAGCTAGAATCCAAGGTAGCATAATTCTGAACTTCTGCCTTCAGAAGTATCTCTGTACAAAGGAAGTTCAGACCAAAAGACGGCATTAAAGCCCAGTTCTACAGAATCAGAATACAGCAATACCCATTATGCTATATGTGTTTACCCATCTCAACTTCTGAGCAAGTCACATAGTAACAACTGTTCATGAACAGTCCCATGGAAAACAAATATGATTCTCCTGGAAACAGATTTTAAAGTACAGCAGGCCTTCGTACTTTGACCTCTATCAAGATAATTTTATTAGTTTAATCACATCCTTGGCTTCCAAATAATAAGGAAAGCAGAAGCAGGCTCTATTGAAAGTGATAATTCTGTATCTAGTTATATTGTAGTTACAGGATGCTATTTTCTGAATTATGCAAATATCATGTCACCTAACTAATTAAAGCTATATACCTAATTGCCCAATAAAAAATCTGGGACCAACACTGCCATACGAAGTCTTTTCCACTTTTGCCTATCTCTTGGCTGTCAGCCTCCCAGTTTTAGTTGAGGACAGAAAAAATAACATACCAATTGGATTCACAGAAAGACTTTGCCCACAGCCTGTAGTAGGGGACTTAAAGTGCCCTTCCAATAATGTTTTGGAAATGTTTCTCCAGAAGATCGGCAGTTGCCTAAACAATTTCCATTTACTTAAAAAAATAAACTCGTAAGAACAGTCATATCTATGCCTGTCCAGCAGCACAGAGATTTGAAGAAAAAATTATTTAAGCAAATGTGGGAAAACTGCCATGTGTACCTGAATCTCCTACCCAATCAACAACTACAATCTTTGTGCAACCCAGGTACCCAGTACTGGCCGCTTCTTCCACTTGCTCATTGTGACAGGCTGCATCTGACCACAGCAGATATCACAGTAGTTCCCACACAGTCCCAGACTCCCCTTCCTGGAGGGATGCTTTGAACTGGGAGGCAGTAGTAGCCAGAAATGCCCTAGGGAGTTCTGCTGAGGGCTAGTGCAAGGTAACTGCTACCGAATATACAAAGGTAAAGTAGCCTTCCTACCTATCCCAATAAATCAAGACCTCTCTACTGATACCACAGGGCAGCATTTTTGGCAGCACTTTTCCCCTGGCCTAAAGGAAAAGCAAGGACCTGAATGTCACTGGGAAGCACAATACCAGAGAACCCAGGTGCGTATTTATGTGCAGCAACAGGAATGCCATCCTGACACAGTTGGTGTTTGCAGGTGTTTCTGGGCGTGAAGGCCACCTGGACATATGGTTTGCTTGTCTTCATTCTAGCCTAGCTGGTTTCTGCTAGGATTCTTCCCAAAGGAAGTCAGGGAGGAAACCAGTCTAATTAGCAGCATAGGCAGGTATAAGAATCAATCTGAATGTTTAGCTTGAGGGCGTGGGCTCAATTTTGTTAGGGACAAAACACTGAGGAGGGAGTTAGCCACCACCTTAATGTCATCTAGCAGATAATGTATGATATCCTGTTTCCCTAAGCACCCTGTAATCATACAGTAACACACAAGCCACCAGAAATCCTCTCCAAAGGCTCTTCTCTAGCCCAAGCCCTCTACCATCCTTTACCTGTTAAATAAAAAAAGCACTAATAGCACTGACCAGACAGGCTGCAAACTCCTTCAGTGTCGACATCTCTGTGTGCAGCAGAGAGCAACACCAGCAAAGAATGCCACCCAGCTGATGTTTGTCTCTTCTGCCACAAGCAATACTAATCCAGCAAACAACTGGGACAGGCAGGGCACATGTGGAATAATAGCCCGAGATCTGATGCAATTTCTTAGGCGATGTTTGTTTTCCTCTGCCTATTTCATTGCTCCATTTTTTGTTTAGTTAGGTTGGCTTCAAGAAAAATAGAAATATGCCCTTTGGGATCACTGAAAACTAAAAGCAATGCAGTAAATACTAGCCAGGCTGGCTTATATCTGCAACTTTTAGCAGCAACGAAAGAAGACGGCTTTAATTATACCTGTCAATTTATTACTGTGTGGCACTGCAGAACAAAGTATTTTGCAGTCTTGTAGACAGAAGGAAGAAATAAAGAAAGTGTGCCTCAGAGTCAATAGCAAGCTGTATCTTTCAAAACAGAAGAAAAGCTTATTTCCTGCAAACACTTAACCTGATAAAATGGCACTGAGGCCAGCTGCAAATTCAGTGCCTGCAACCAGCAATCCAAACCTACTGCAGCTGGCAATCCCAGTAGCCTTGTCATGCTCCTGAAAGTGCCGTCACCAAGGTCTTTGACTCTTTGTACTGATTTGCACTCTGCCTTATCATGAGTGTTAAAGACCTTGGTGACATTGCTGGACAGACATGTAACAAGTGGAACAGAGAGGGCACCTGGCACCTGCCTTCAAAATTGATTATGTTATGGAATGTGTGTGCCTGCACGTAGATTTCACTGCTCGGGGCTTGCTGGAAGCAGCCACACAACAGCAGTGCCCATAGAGCATGACAGCTGCGTGTGCTGAACTCCCTCACACCACCACTTACCACTTTATCCTGGCATCCTGGCCAAAAAAGGTGCTACATGAAGCAACACTGGACTGTCCCCCACTAATAACATCTTCCTCTCCAACAGAGAGATCTCTGCTGCTCCTCCTTAAACTCCTGCACAAAAAGCCCTGTTATGAGCAATTATCTCCCACCTTATCAAGAAGTGTTTAAGACACAGTCTGTTGGAATGAGTGGACAGTGTGTCCTGAACAAAACCTTCATGTCCTACCTTGTGTTTAACAAAGACACTGACATGCTCATACCTGAGCAAGCAACATTAGCCATCTTAAGTAGGTCTCTCATCCCCAAGGTTCATCTCATGCCTAACTTCAGATCATATGACTGAAGAGTGACTAAGAGTCACACCCTGAACATTAGTTTCTGAGGGTTGTTTTAAAGAAGGTTCCAGTGAAAGGACTCTGGCAAATGCCCTCTGAACAGATTCAGACATCAGAAGCCAGATATAGACATGAATGCTCTGCATGACTAGCATTAGCTCCAATTTGCATGCTAGCAAATGAGAGATTAACTCCTGGAAGCCTTTTTCAAAATCATCAGGCAGTAGTGGGAAGAGTGTGTGAGGGGAGAAAGGAGCTGCAGAAACTCCAGCAGAGCTCACCTCACACACCAAGGAGCGCACAGTCCATCCCACTAGGGAAGTTACAAAGTTGCATCTGTCTGCACCACCAATTCACAGGACTTCAGGTCCAGGCCAGAGTTAAAATGTACAGGATATTACATCTGCAATTACTAGCTTATCGATAATGAGCCATCCTGCTACTGGGGGAAACATACACAGAGAGACTTCTTTCAGGCTGGGTGGTGCACTTACATCTGACACCCACTCCCACTGTCTCCTTAGGTTCCCAGAGCCACTGGAAGAAATGCCCCAGAGTGAAGAGGATTTGCATCTCTCACACCTCTTCATCAACAGCAACTGAGAGCTGACCTTCCTTGAACACAAATCTAAGCACTGCTAAGTCTAAATATATGAGTGCTTCTAAGATTAGAGGATGCTGTTTCATGCATGCTGTCAAAGAATGAATCACACAACTAAGAAGTGGACAGCAGGATCGACCAAGCTGGATGGCTTTGCAAACTAGCATGAGAAAGACAAACAGGCTTTGTTCTCCAAAAGCCTTACCAACAATGGACATTCTGTCACTCTAATGACACAGAGGCTTGATTTTTTGATTACACATTTGAAATATTTTATTATAGAAATATAGTCTGTGATGACTGGGTCTGAGGCTTGTTTTTACAGTCAGTCCACTAGCCTTTACAATAGCGAGAAACATGAGCCTTCTGACTTTCAACTTGTGTAGCACTCCACATGCAAAACTCTTCTTGGAATCACTCCTCCCCCTCAGACCTTCCCAGCAGCAAGAGCTTCAGTTTATGGCTTTGATAGCATTCTTGTAAATGTCCACGTCCAACATTCACTGCATGTCTCAATACAAAACACCACACCAGGATCTACTCTCTTTGGAAGAGTTAACTTGTCAATGCAAGTGTAAAAGTAGTACTGTTAAAGAGTAAAACCTTACTACTAGAAGTGTAAAACCAGTAACAACAATATCTGTCATTCTGATGGGGAGAACTTGTTCTCAGCAAATCAAACCAAACCATTGAAGATATCCATGAAAGATATCCATGAAAACAACATCAAACTTCTCCTTGGGAATTAGTCATCTTAACTCATTTTGCCTGTGTTCATTATGTGTCCATCTCTGCACAAAGGATTCTCTCTGTATCCTCTCCCTTCTGAAGCTGCTCCAGATTTAGGTAAAAGTGTGAAGATGCCACTCACCACTTCTCTGAGCAAAAAGAGAGAAAGCCTGGTGGTATGGATACTGAGCTCCTTAGCAAGGAGGTGTGTCCTTTATACACAAGTATGAACTAATGGTGAGTGTCAGTAGACCACAGTACTATATGCAGGTGTGATCACATCAGAATTCTGCACAACCCTGAAGAGGGGAAAGGAGGATTAAATACCCAAAACAAATACCTTGCACAGTCCATGTGCATACATACATTCAGCACATACCTGCCAACCTGTCACTAACAGCACAGGTTATTCCAAGGTGACCTGCAATGTACTGAGTAATACAGAAAAGAATGTAAAAACACCGTCTCTGCTTTAAGTATGCTCAGTACACATCAGACTATGTGACACTATTCACATCATACCAGGTCAGATATTTTTCTCCCTGAAGGCCTCCTGAGCCTCACATGATGAGAGCTAAGAAGAACTATTGCTGTGAAACCAAGGGCCATTTTCACAAAACACCAAAATACCACCTATGTCCAAAGAGCTCTACATATTGCATAAAGGCTGTGGGTGAAGACCCTCAATGGCTGTGCTCCCTTTTCTATTTCCCTGCTGTATGTCTTTCTAAACTATTACTTTCCATCACTTCCACTAGCCACCTGCCAGACTAACACAGCAGCCAAGACAGATAATCTTTCAGGGAAGAATATGCCAAAAAACTTTTACAAGGTGCCACATCAGAGAGACCCGGCAATAGCAAGGATCCACCACATTTCCTGAGATGAGACAGAGCTCTTTCATGTCCCAGCTCTGCTGCAAGCTTCCCATGCGATCTCACACTAGTCACTCATTCATCTGCACAGGACAGGAAGGCACACCATCTCCTCACACAAGCTAAAAATGGGAGGATTCTAATTTTCATAGGAAATAGGACAGTGAAACCAGACAGTTTTCCTTTGTACCCTGCCATTCAAAATCCTGCCAGACAATACCAGAGTATACAACAACAAAGTCATATAGGGACAAAAAAATCCCCCCCCCCCCAAAGCCAAACACAAGCAGGGAAATGCATATTTCATTATCAGATAATAACCAGCTTTGAGTTTGTAAATTGGAGGCCAACATCAGTTTTTCTCCATCTGTATTCTTCCAGCACACCTCCCTCTGGAGCTCAGAGGGTAGAACACTAAATTGTAGCTACATTGTGTTCACTGCTTCACAAAATATCAAAATAACTAGTGTTTTCCAAAAAGACACACTACTTCGGCTCCTTTGAGAAAACAAGCACTTCGACTAACTTCAGTGCACCCAGGACTATAGTTTCACATCCAAAACAGCTGCTGTTTTTGGCATTACACACCACGCCTTTTTTTCTTCCACCAAATAAATTAAAGAGCACACAAAGTTCTGACCCAGGAGCGGCTTAAGGTACTTCTGCAGGATTGGAAAAGGTTCGATAAGCCTTAAGTTATAATCGTGCACATTCACATTATGGCATATTCCTGAAATTTACATGCACACAGAATTAACCAGGCCAAAAATACCAGATATTGACTCTTTCTATCAGGCTGTTACCTAAGCCAGAGGAATTTCCCAACTTGCGTAGTTTTCCCAGGACCTTCTGGACATCCTTTATACTTGTGTCCTGTTGGCTGTACAACAGTAACCTCCTGGCATCCGAGAACAGGCGGGAAACACTGCAGGGAAACAGAAAAACAACCAGCAGTCATCAGTGCTGTGAGCCACCATCCACAGATACAGTTTTACATACTAATTCCAAACTTCAATCCTCTTTAATTATGTCACTCCAGCACAAAAACCTCTTTCCTCAATGACTACCCTGTGACAATCCAAGGAGCCTAATAAAAGATGTCTGCTAATGCAAGATCAATCTAAGTTACACTGAACATCATGCATTTGAAAGCAGTTTCAGAACAGAGATGGAGAGCGATTCCTGCTGCCTATAAACTGCTGCTTCTTAGAAGCACAATAATTTAAGAATATCCTTGCTCCTTTCAAATGCTTCTCCAGATGCATTATGCTCTACATTAAGTCCATCTTTTCTGAGACCTTGAATGTAGCAGGTAAGGCAAGGTATAGGAAAGCTGGCCATAAACTGTGCTTCCCGCATCATGTTAGCCAGTAATAAGTAATAAACGTCAGGGAGTATTCCCTAAACCTGTTCAACTGCCTCTCACTCTACACTGTTCAGAGGTTCATTAAACCAGGAAAAAAGATGCTCTGAAAAAAGGAGCATCTTAAAAAGCCTTACTTTTTTGAGGTCAAATTCTGAGCCCAGGTAAGAGAATGGGCTCAGTCCATATCCACACAGAGCTTTTCATTCACCAAGAGCTTCAGGTACTTGAACGTGGGAATTCTGCACACCTACCAGCTGTCTGCTAGCCCCTATGAACTTGGGAACTGAAGAATCTGGTACTTCAGAGGTGGTAGAAACTGCAAAACCCTTACATAGTATAAGATTTCACAACTGGTAGGTGACTTCCAAATATCCCTTTCCCCCATGTTTCCTCAAGAACAGAGATGAGGCAAAAGCAGACAGACTCACATGGAGGCATTGAAGTTTCCAACAATACCAGGAGATTCCCCAGGAGTTGGGTAGCGGAAACATGGGTTGTTGGCATTGCAGATGATCCCCTGTATCCATGGCAAGGTTCCTGCTGAGGGCATAGCTTTATTTGGAAAGTGACCTAGAATAGAAACACAGGAGTTAGGAGACAAACACATGCTACAATCCTCTACTATATGGCACTGTATTTGAAGAGCAGCGCTAACAACGCACTGGTTATTGCCCCAAAGTGCCTATGAAAGAGCAGAACAGCCAACACCAAGAAGGACTGAGTTTGTATTAGACTCTTCACACTGCTCTTTCAAATATTCTTGCTGAAGTCTAAACCTTTCCACTAAAGAACTAGTGTCATAGACCAGAGTTTATATCCTGTATAAAAACAAAGCGGTAACAAACTACTCATGACAGACCTCCATCAGTGTGCCACTTGTATACTTGTGAATCCTATACCCCACAATGACTGGGGAAGAAAGGCCTCCCTTGTATAATCCTGGACATTACATAAGCTGTCAGGCTGCTTTTTGGAACGAGCTTGCTTCCTCATCTCCACACCAGGGACAGCATCCAGGAGGAAGATTATGCCCCTTTCTCAGTATCTCAAAGCTCAAGACTTTGAGGATCAGATGCCCACCCCATCCCCTCTGGTGCCCACCTCATCCTCCCAGCATGCCTTCAGTCACTCAGGGGACTGGCTCCCTACCTCCACAACCCCAATGGAAGTATCAAAGCCCAAGAAAGAAGTAGTATCAAAGCTGTTAAATTACAGCAAGGCTGATTAATGTGGGTAGCTGAAGGAAGATGGGAATCTTATCAGCCCTCCCTGGAGAAAGTCAAGGACTGTGCAGGAGAAGGGTTAAGGAAACAAAGTTTACTGTTCCCAGTACCCAGGGAACTCTTGCTCCTAGTTCTCTGTTTAAAACAGAAGAGCTATTTACCTGACCTGACTTTTGTTCCATTTTGCCTTTTTGTTCTTGGCTGAGGGGCTTGCGGTGAAGGAAGGGGAGGGAGAAAGAGGAAAAATGCTAAGACTTTCAGATTCATCTTGTAAAACTTCCCAGAGAATCATCTTCTCTGTCCTCCACGTCTTTCATTTTACACTGTTAGTACCTCCAAGAAAATGTTCAGAGCAATGTCAAAAGAGGAATGGCACACAAAAGTTTGTGGTAACTGTTTAGACACGGTGATGCATGTAACACCAGTTTCTCCAAGAGTATAGCAGGAATCTGTTGGTTTTAAATCAGATAAGATACACAGAAAACAGTGCAACAGCACATAATTTTCAATTACATTGCTGCAAACATTAAGCTTTTCAGAAGAGATTAGTCACATCTTGTCAGATTCTCTGCCTCCCACTGCCAAAAAAGTGCATTTTGAATACTTTGAAGGGTCACAGAATAGAAAAGAGAAGTTCTACACGACACAAGGCAGCACTAGCACTCTGGCCCAATAGCAATATAATATGTCTTCTCTCACTGGTCTGGTGAAAGCCACATAGTTATCACTTCAAAGTTAATTGCTCCTTCACATTTTTAAGAGAAAACTTCCTCACACTAAGCCTGACAGCAGTCCAATCCTTGGTTCTTCTCAACCAGGGAAAGAAAACTGAAAATTTTACTTGTTTGTTGAAAAAGACTACCATTAAAATACTGAGGCTATATGGAGACTACAAAACACTTGCACACAGCTCTATTACTGCTATCACCAGGCATTACTGCTATCACCTACAAGTGATTTCATAACAGCATACAACACTGCCACTACAGATAACAATCCTACTTCCCTTAAGGCATCCACAGGGCTGACAAAGAGTTTGCCATCAACCCAAAAGCCTTCTTTCTTTCTATGTCTGCTCACAGTTCAGCAAAAGCTGCTTCACTTCACAACACATCTACATCTGTCAGCATAAGTGAATGTTCAGTGAAACCAATCCAGACAACACAATTTAGAAACCTATTCAAAGAAGCTCTTCAAAAAAATGAAGAAGAATTAGCCATAAAAATGAATTAAAAGTTACCAGATGCCCTGTGCTCCATAACTGCTCAGGACAATATAAGAAGGCAGACAAAGCAACAGTAGTCAACATAAATGTGAAGGGAAAAGGATTGCAGGTGAAAGACTCAAAACTATGCTTATGACACCATGGTGCCAGAGCAAATGTTTTACATGAAGGCTACTGACTAGCAAGACCAGCCAAGTAGTTCTACGAAGTCACAGCTCTTTCTAGGCTTCAGTCTATATACAGCCCTGGCATACCTGAAATTATTTACCACTAAGGTTGCCAGTTATTTATAAAAGCTGAGTAGTGCTAATTGCTTCTCTTCAGCTTTATATCCATATTACAGGTATCTCTCCTAATGTCATTGTAACATTCAGTCAGAAGAGGCAGTTCAAATTCCATGTAAAGTATGAGATTTAACTTAGGGAAGTTTTATCTATGCTGTTGAGTGCTGAAAAATGCGAGTTAGGCAGTACATGGGATCAGCAGAGTCCAAAGTGTAATGGGAAACTGCAAACACTAATACCTCAGCTTTAAAAGATACCAGCTTGCACACCCAGCAAACAGCACAAAATGCCCCAGACACTGCAAAGACAGGTTAAGTGCTGTAAAAGGGAGTTCTTTCCGTATTTCAAGAAAAACACTTCAGAGGGCCCTTCAGAAACATGTTTTGCTGACCCTTAAACCTTACTTTGCAGTAATCAAGCTAAGGAAAGATAAACAAAGAGCTATTCCACAATCAGTTAATTGCAGTATGAAGCTATCACCAAACACAGTAAAATAACACCATGTTGCTAATAAACAAGTCATGCTTCCTAAATCAAATGGCAACCAAAGAAGTCTATAGATAGTCATTTATAAAGAACAAGCTTCCTTTGAAAGAAAAGCAGAAATGTGCCCATTTAGGCTGCAAAAAGAAAAGTAGAATTGTTTTCTTGTCAGCAATCTATGACTGCTGAATCTACTAAATGCAGAGCTGACCCTGTAATAGTTCGAAGGAATGGAATCCTTCTTGCACTCTTTAATGTGATATATTAATGCACTTTACTACTTGGAAACAAGATTGCCTTCTTCGAGATCAGAACACTGCATTCTTTTAAGCTAAGACAGGTTTTACAGATATTGCAGAGTTGTACAGAAAATTCTCAGGTAATACAAATATAAAATAAGAAACAGCAAGAAAAAGAGCAGCAACCTACAGTCCTGGAGCAATATCATCAGTTAACTGCAGTTTCCAAGGTGGAAGCAAAGGACTTATTAAGTCCTCTTGCATATTTCTGACTGAAGTACGGAACCACTGCTCTTTGTATCTTGCCAGCTGCATTATTGCATTTTAACCATGAAACAACAAGCATTCTGGGTGCAGCTGCTGTGTTTGCTACTTACATTCATGCTGCTCATAGGGCGGATATGAAAGTCTTACAGAGATCAGGATGAAGAAGATAAACAGAGGCCAGGCAACTTCGATCAGCAGCTGGAACTGGAAACAATAAAGGCAAAGTATTAAGACATCATACTGAAAATAAAGGTCAGAACAGAAGTTCTAGGACAATCCACTTGTAAGCCAAAACAGTTTTGTAAGCACTGTCTCACTTTGCTCTGCCTATGCATGCCAGGATCAAGAAGTTTGTTCCTCCAGCTTCAGAGGATAATCTGCAAAGAATTACAATTTTTTTCTCATTGATATGTGCCAGTTATTCAACTAAAATGGATGCGCTTAAGGGCTATTTTTTGGTTTCTTTTTATATTTTTCTGTCACCTGACTGAAAGAAACCTCCCAATTAATCTTTCTAGAAATTAGCTGAATTTTTTATCCAATATTTTGAGGCAGTGGGGTACTTATATCCCATTCTCACAGCAGACCATTAAGCTTCTATCCTAACATGCCTTCTATCCTAATCAGGCATGGAAACTGTGCTGATGCAAGCCACGCCAACTCTTTCAGTACAGCAGAAATATATTGGTATCTAAAAAGCAGAGTTACTAAGATTAGGCTCATATTTAGTCTGTTTTGTTCTAATTTAGGGTTTTTTTTTCTGAAGGTAGGCAGCACCCACTAGTGCAGATCATCTCCAGAAAGGTAGTGAATATTAGGTAAATAAATAAAGAACTTAGTTATTTAGAGGGACAAGACAAGAAGAAAAGCCTACTATTGAACATACAACATTTCTTAGACAAAGAATTGAAGTGCAGAAAAATTCACTGAGATGCGTCACATCCCACAGAAGAATGTGGACAAAAGCAAGGCTCCAGCCTAGAGCTTCCAAAACACAAGCTGAAGTTTCCCAGACTTGAGCTTCAGCAGCCACATCCCTACTTTCCCACTCCAGAAAGGTTGCATAAATATGTATTTTCAGTAAACTATGAGACAAGGAAAATCTGAAAACCTTTTATGCTGCTATTTTATATGTTTCTCATCTATTACTAGTAGCAGAACAGAGTGTTTTCTTGGTCAAATAAAGAAAAATATTTTCCACTTCTTTCCTGAAAAACTCAATCTTTTCTAATAAGAGGTCAACATCATTCTCCTTAAAAGCCAGAGCGTAAGACCTGCAACCTAGTGGAAGGCAGTATCCCCACCCACAAACATGTTTTTCCATAGTCCATCATTAACAGCTAAAACTGGACTCTTAACACTCAGCACAAGGCACTCCATGCAAACTTTGAGGTGAGAGACTTCTAGGTAACTACTGTACCTCAAAATAAGCACACATCATAAAAACAAGGCATTAAAACACAGGTCACTTGATCCAATAGAGGAAATTATGTAGGATGTTTTTTCACAGATACCCTTCATAGCTGACATCAAACGGCAAATAGCACTGAAAGAAAGGTATAAAACTTGAGCACCAGTCTTCCTGGCACTCCTGGTAACAGTGCCAGTCTCTGCAAGATAATTCTGGGATATTGTTACCCATTGGATCCTGAGATTAGCTCAGCTGGTTGGAGCATTGTGTTTATAACTCCAAGGTTGCCGACATAATCCTCACATGAGCCATTCACTTAGGAGCTGGGCTTGATGCTTGTGGGTGCCTTCCAAATCAGAATATTTTGTCATCTGTTATTGTCATGCACACACTGTACAACTACTGGGTAAGAAACCCCACTGAGATGACACTAACAGAGGTGCCAGGAAGATGCCTCAGTATCTCTGGTCTCTTATTATAATAAATGATGTAATGGCAGCACACACTCAGCCATTAATATTGACAGCCTGATCCCATCTGCATTAAACAGTGCTCTGGCTTCTAGAGATCAATGTTTAGACTTAGGACACTGACAACTTGTCTACTCCTGTTCTCAAGATACTCTTATAGCAGCTGCCAGGATGGCATAGCAGGACTTTTCCTCCACTTGACAGAAAAGTGGCTACGAAACCAGGACAAGTCCATTCTGTCTTCAAGAATCAACGGTCATGCTTTAGCACATGTCCCAGCCCTCTGCCACCCTGGCTGTAGACAAGCAGCATGCACCCCAAGCAACTACTGCTACACCGTTTGGGGAAGAACATTCAGCTGGGCTTGTGTGCCCAGCGGTGACCAGTATGGACAGATACCTCTCACAGCCCTGCAACTGCTACAGAGCCAATGAGAAATGCTGTCCTTGAGCTCAAGCCCTGCCTTGCTCAGAGAATATCAGCCCCAGCCACACCACACTGGGGTGGACAGCAGTGGCCATGAGGCCCTGTTGCCGCAGGGGGAACAGGCACCTGCACACACAGCTCCTCTTCTGCACATCTGGTTACACAGTCACAAAGGTAACCACATGTGGGCTGCATGCACAACACACCTCACTTGGCACATCAACAGCCTCGGGGAGGATAGGGAAAGAAGCAGCTTGAACTGACCAAGCTGCACCTTTACAGCTGAAGGAAGGCATCATAGCAGGCACCAAAATGCTACACTGTGAGAGACAGCTGGCAACTGCTGCCCCAGAGGCTTGCACAGGGAGAAGATCAGAGCGTCAGGAGCACATCAGTAGGGTCTCCTCAGTAAGTCTCTTGGGCTGCTTAACAAAAACGGAGTTATCTTTCTTTGCTCCTAAAGGTCAGTAGGTTCCCTCCCCTACTGCTTCCTAACCCTGCTGCAACATCACTTTTCATCCACTCTGGCCTTTCTAGACAAGGACACAAAGATACTAAAAGGGAACATGGCTCACTGAGATTCATTCTAAGTAGATATTGAAAAATCAAGTCTCCTCTGCCACTTTTGTGCTGCAACAACCAGCCTGGTAAATAATGAAATGAATCTTCAAGAACCCAACACCTCACCTGCCCCGGCTCCATCTGGAGTTGAAGAAGGAACATCCCATTTGCACACAGCAGGTGAATTCAGCTAGGAACAAATTTGTCCTAATTATACCAAGGTTAATCCCTAAAGCATGCCAAATTTATACCAGTTGCCTGATTCAGGATGCCATTAAACACTGAGTTCTACATTGTGTCAACAGGAAATCTGTTGAGCAAGAACCAAGTAGACTATCACCCCATCCCACTGTCGACCTCCCTTCCCATCTTTATGGTCCAGTTTCAATGCAGGGAGCTACGAGAAGCTGACCAGTCTCTCCATGCAAGTTTGAGGTGTCTCCACATTTGCAAGAAAGCAGGGAGAGAAAGGTTTTTACACAGTGAACATGATTTTTCATTCCTCTTTCCCTATGTGAGCTCCTTCCCCCCACTTCAGCATTGTTGGAAGCTATCCAGTACAAAGTAACACTAGAACTGCACACATTAGGGTGAGCTTTGAACCCAGGTTTCGCAATGCAGACCAAACTCACAGCAGCAAACGAGGGGGTTCAGTGGGAAGCCAAGGCTAGCCCACATTTTTTGTGAGAAGGGTAAGGATCAAACCATTTCTAAGCTACACCTTCAGTAAGTAGGTGAGAGAGCCTTCATCAACACAACTCAACTCAAGGACAACGGTCTCCTAACAGGAAAGCAAAGAGAAAGAACTGTGCAGCTGTGATAACAACATGGTAAGAGGAGATGCTCTGCTCCTTCTCTGCCATTTCCTGGGCTTTTCCTCAGACAAAGGCTGGATTTGATGATCTTGGAGGTCTTTTCCAAACTTAATGTCTCTATGATTCTATTATTTTCAGAAGATCCTGGCAAAAATATACCAAAACATCAGTCCCACTGTAAAATTCAGCTCCTCTGAAACAGTCTCCTGGTTTACCTAGTTTAAATATCACTCCAGAAAATCCCACAACATTCTAGAATTCCCCTACTTTCTAAAGGCAGTCTGGTAACAGGCAAAATTTAGACCTCCAGTAGCAAGATAGGAAGAGTATTTTTATCTCATAGGGCCTAGGTTACATGGGCAATTGCTGAGAAGAGCCAATCTTAAGGAGCCACAGACAGTTTTGAGACTACTCGCCCAGCTCCATTTGTAACATTTTTCTAAACCACGAGACTGTTCTCAAGGCCAGAATGTGACCCACATTCAGAGAGCCGACAGGCTCACTCCTTGCAGTTGGCACAGTCCATGACCTCTCTGGTGGGCAATCCTATCCTGGGAGATCAAGCTCCATGAAAGTCAAAAACACACAAAATAAAAACTTTGTCACCTCTGCCAGCTCTGTTTATATACAAGAAAAGACAAAGAGGCAGTGAGCCCCTTTTGTCTGTTTTATTTAACAATGGACTAATTCCAACTCTGAATTCACTGGACTCAAGTCCTCTAAAAACAAGCCTCCGACACCTGAGTGAAGACTTCAGGGACTGTAACCATTACCAGTGGTAAATATGATAGCCTTTCCTCCCTTGTGACACTGAATTTCTAAAACAACCCAACCAGCTGGCAAACATCCTGACATTTGAAGGGTTCAGAAAGCTTATCAGAGACCACTTTCCACTCATCACTTCAGTAACTCGTGTTCCTTTCACATTCCCTACTGATACCTCCTCAAGGTCAGATCTAACAGGCCAAATCCTCTGAAAAAGCCTGTTGCACAAATCATGCCCTTGTCCAACACAGGTATTCCCTAAACCCCAGTGCTATCTCAGACTTTTAGCTGCTTGCAAGAGGTATAGCATCCTATGAGGTCTCAATCTAAAGGCAAAAGAATTTTAAGAACACCATTCTGGATCCAGACTCCTGTGCACTTTTTATCACAAGGAGAAATTCTTCTTATGTATTGTCTATTCTTAACAGGTAAATTTCCACACTGTTAACAGATGGTGAGGACAGCATTTCAGCCACTCAGAACACACCTTGGCAGAAGAACATCAGTTGCCTGGGTTTATCTCCATGCCGATACAAGAACATGCTTCATGCCATCCACCTAATCTTTATCTTTTGTAAAGTTACATAGCAGGTCTGGGATACTCTAAATTATTAAAGCGATTGGAGATGTCTGCCATTGCCTCTGCCACTCCTGCCATTAGGAAGTGGCAGGATTTTGTTGCCATTGTTGCAGCTTGCAGCATTCAAAAAGTTTTAGCCTCACAGGCACATCCCTGCAGCCTGGCAATGCCTCACCCACAGAGTGGAACAGGTCTCAGCACAGGTTTTCATTTCAATCTACTTTACTGCACACAGCAGTCATGCAACCTCTTTGCCTGATCTGACACCAGTGTTTCAGTACTCCAACACTCTCTCACACTGGAATTCAGGACAGAAGTCTTGAGCACCTTCAAGCCCTCTGGTTTCTGTCCACCCACCACTCTCTCCAGTTTGAATAGGGTCTTTCCAAAGCCAGACTAGTTGTTCAGCCAGGGATCACTAGAGGATGAACATTAAGTAACATACAGGATGGGTCCCTGTTGTTCTTGAAAGGCTGTGTAGTCATGTAAGCTACAAGACTGCAACTTAAGATCTCAAAACACCCTTGGGCTAATACTTACAGTCTGTCTTCTTCTGTAGGTAAAGTTCTTCCATAGCAGCAATCCCAGCTGTGTCCAAAAAGCCATCTTCCTTCAGCAAAGCCTAGAAGCTCCCTTTGTGTAGCAGCAGCAGTACACAGTACAGATGTTGTGGACAGGCATTAACTAGTGAAAGAAAAACAGGAAAAAAGTTGGAAGGGGAAAGCTCTTTCATTCAAAACAGAAAAGGCAACAAGACGGAAAGACAAGAGGCTGCACTCTGTTACCTTGCAGCCCCTCCATGGAATACCCCACTGCCTTGTTTCTTACCCCATGCTCTCCAGCCAAGTCTCATGGGTCTCATTAAGCTCAGATTTAGATTCACTGTTTCTTATCTCAGAGCTCCAAAGCACAAAAAGAGGTTTGCAATACAATTCTCTTATTTTCTGCCCCAGAAATTCCAGGAGCAAGGACAGGCCAGAATAAGAATAAGTAAGAGGCTTTGAAAAATTATTTAAAGATCCCTCCAAGTAAGACTGAACCATACAATTCAATATTTTCCTTAAAGCCTCTTTCCACATACACTTTTATAATGGCGAAAAGCTGTCTGCCAAATTAGGAAAACCTTTGTTTTGAAGTCCAGTCAACACCACTTGTAGGAGAAACTGCTGTGCATCTAGCAGGCTAGGGAGAAATGCCCATTCTGTTGAAGATAAGTAATTAAGAAGGACGCTAGAGTTGTTAACAATTAGATGAAGTAAATGGAAAATTGTTGTGTGTTAAGTGTCTGTCTTGCTACAGTACGAGACCACATAGGATGAAAAACAGTATTTTTTTTTTAAATTATTCTCTTTGGTGGCAATTAATAAGAGCATAGTATAGGCTTGGTACACATACCCTTCCAGCAAGGCTCAATCTTAAAGCTCTAAGGTGAGCTTTCACTATATTAGTTAAATGTCATTACACCTTTTTTCCACAATTAATTCAGTATATCTTAATTTGCTTCTGAATTTAAAGGCTCCTTCAAATTAAGAGCAGTTGAATCCTGAGCAAGTGTCTGCACAGGAACTTAGTTAATCCACATTAAATTAATTCCGATTTTTGTAGCTGAATACACTCTGTTGACAGAATCAGCATCAAGAGGACAACTAGCAGTTGATTCAAACACACACCAAGAGAACCACTCTTTCCAACACCTGATAAATTTGGAACACACATGCTTTTGATTCTGGTGTCCCACATACCAGTATTCTAGCCCTAAGATTCAGAGTTGCATGTTGGATTGCAAACTGCATTGAAAAGATTACCAAAAATCTGTAAATGTGCTAGGAACTTAAGACCTCCTCAGGAAATTCTCTGGCCAGAATCTTACTCCTACATTGGAGTAAGATTAGACGAAAAATTAAGGATGTGAGCTTTGAGATGATGAACAATTGTCATCTTTAAGTCTCATCCAAAAGTAAATTCCATTACTACAATGACTTGCAGATTAAAAACTTGTCTCTTAATAATGTAGGTCTGTGTTACAAAAAAAATTCTCTAACGTGACTAACAAAAATAAACCTGTTACACTGAGTTCCATAGATGATTACACTGTAGTATCACAACAGGTCAACGGTGCTTCTTAACACCAGCACAGAGAACCAAAGAGCAATAACAGATGCCTACACAAACCTTACAAACTGAACCTCATACCAGCACACCAGCAGTGGAGCGTGCAGTCAGCATGGGCCTGTTAACCTCTGCCAGGTACTGCTCTAACTCACTGACAGGACCGCCACAGACGCTCCTTCACAGAGGGATGCCCAATTCATCAGGCAGGACAACCATCCTTCCCTGCCTGGTGCATCCTGCTGGCTGGATCACCCTGACACTAACACATTGCAGATGCACGCACATCTGGCTGGTAGACCATGAGTACCCAGGCATACTTAGAGAACAGCACTTGGCAGGCCACTGGCACATCCACAGCAGCCCTTTGAGGGAAATCTCAGAAGACAAATCCTGGCTGATGACTGCACCCATACCCATGGCCCCAAAGCACCCCTCTGCTCACAGCCTTGGATATGGGGGTGGGGGGGGGGGGGGGGGGGGGTCTTTGAAGCACCTCCTCTTGATGTCAATATTACATATCTAAAGCCACAATCAACCTAGCAACACTACTAAGTAGGGATTGTTACCTCTCCTTTGTGCTACCTCCACTCTTAAGTTTCTGAATAGCATCTGGGGGATTTGGCAACACTTTTATTCACTCCAAAGAGAAACCTGGATTACCTCTCACACAGTACACAGGCACTTACTGACCAACTATGTGGTACAAAAATCTTTCTATGAACACTGAGATAATTGGCCTTTTCGTGCATTTTTCCACAAGAATACTGGAACTGGTCTGTGGGGCAGACGTCCATTTGATTTTTTTGTGCTCTCCACCATGCCACGAAACAATCTTTGCTGCCTGAGTCAAATCCTGCAGCCACTGCACAAGTTCGGCATACAGAAGTAGAGGACTGGAAGGGACTGAACAGCCTTCTAACAGTCATGGGTAGTCAGGCAACAGCTGTTTTTTATCTTCAGAAGGGTGTTCTGAGTACCCACTCCATACTTCATTCTCAGGCCCCCATACTGTTAAATCTCTGCAAAAAAACTAATTTCTAATTTTTTTTCCAGAAATTAAAGCTAAACACCATAACCCATAAGAATAAAGGGCCACAGGAAGAGTACAAAAAGTATCCCATGGAGAGTCAAAGGGACTTTTCATGTTCTTATCAATGGAACTGGACCCTACTCCTGCACCTTAATACCCTGCACAGCAGCAAAACAGAAGTTCAACCAGTCTGTGGAATGACCAAATCAAAGGGTAGCTGGTTTAATGCACATCAGTGAAAATTCAGATACTGATCCCTTGCAACTGCAGTCAATCCACAGGATCCAGAACATGGAAATACTGCTTTATAGAGCCTGTAACATTCACTTCACACTAGCAAACTGTAGGGAGCTAGGGGCACATATTTTATCATTTAACTCACCTCAACTGACCAGCCAGAAGCATGCACAGCCAGGAAGACTCAGCTGTGCCACCTGCTTGAACTTCAGCTCTCTGGAGTTAACCAGAACTTTACTGGGAACAAAGCAAATGATCTGGCCTGTTCTGCCTGGACAAAAGTTTTAAATTACATAAAAATACTGACTTTTAAGGACTGTCCAGATGTAGGCATACCAGCTAAATCCCTGCATTAAAGTAGGTCATGGAGCCTAACAGTGGACTAACCACCAAGAGCACAACACCTGACCCTGAAGTGTATCCAGTTTTTCCAGCCATGCCGGGTGACAGCTGCAATGACACTCTATGCCCCAGTCAGTATCTGTTCCACACCAAGGAACTGGTTTGTTAGTAGTCACCTCTGATTTTCATCCACAGAGGCTGGCATACTTGGTACACTGCTGACACAAGGTTCCTTGAATAACTAATCCATCAGAAAGCACTCAGCAAACAAATGCCACAGGAAAATGGCTGAGCATCCTTTCAGATGTTCTTCCAGCTCATAACAGGCAAGAACTGTAAGCCAGAGATGCAGAGAACTCATCAACCCAATACTTCCAACTTGGTTAGAAGTGAAGTCCCACTTTATCTCCACTTCAGACCAGACTGGTAAGTTCAATATAGCTGGGAAATACAACTTGCCATTTAGTGCTGCAGTGCCAAAACTGTTAAGTTTCCAATGATCACTTTGATGTCTCACCTGTGTAGAATTTTGAGCCAGCAGCAGCTATCAGTGATCACTTCTGACACTCACGCAGAACTCCCTGAAGCAGAAATACTGCTTTCTGTCTAGAGTACGAAAGTTGCAGGAATCCATCACCACAGCATTAGTTTTCCTGTGATATGAAGTACCACAGTACAATACCCACCTACACAATTAAAGCACAGATTACACGCACTTGTCCCATGGTCTGCCTTTGTAGAAGACTCTCTCCACATGACATTTTGCCCTGCTGCAGAAATCCTGAACAGCCTCCAGACCTACACAGCTGCAATTTCATCTCATTTTCTGCAATTCAGAAAATTACTCAAGAGAAAGTTAGGCTACAGGGCAAGCTCTGAAAATGACGACAATGAAATACATCCTTTGGCCAGCCCTTTCTCTCTAGAAAGGGTGCTGGCCGCTATTTCAAAGTAAAACGGCTGTTGAAAAGTCCATTAGCTGGTATACCAACAGACTCCAAACCTAATCCCTCTTAAATAAAGGTATTTTTACAGCTGTAGATTTAGAAAGGAAAAAGTTCAAGTGGCAGAAAATCAGTTCTCCACCCCCTTGCCTGGTGTCTGTACTAAGTAAACATAAAATAGCCTTCAAAAGCAGCTTTCTGCAAACAATGCAGCTGTTTGCTTTCTTTGGGGAGGCAAAAAAACCTTTCCCCTAGAGAAAAAAAAATTAAATTGCTATTTCAAGAGGGAACAAAGTGAACTTACCAAACCTTATGAGACTGGAACATTTCAGGGCTCTGGCACAACACTATAGACAATTTAAACTATTTAAACTAAGTCCTTGTCAGCAGGTCTAAAAAGCTTTCAACAGTTGATGGAAGGCTCAGTGGACTTCATTAAATAAGCTAGCAGCCCTCATCCTTTAAGTCACATTTTCCTTATCACAGAAGCTACCACCACCGGCAACTTTCCACAGATCAACTGGCCATGGAGAGTACAAATCTAACAGCTACACATGATGCCCTCATGAGCCACAGGAGCCAGCACTTTACTTTCTCACAAGCAGACCTAGCACTTCTGCTTCCTGCTCCAGACAAAAAATTTGTAGATCTGCTTAACTCCAATAGATCTTGTCTATTCAAGTATCAAGTCAAATGAGACTCATTTTGGTAAAAAAGAAGCAACTAAAACATAAACATTGGATTTCTGCAGAAATACAGTCCTCTTTTTGAACACTGATAAATGTCTTGACATTTAATTTCTTTTAGGTAGTGTCAAGCTGCATTTTGTGAAGGAAACAATATCACGAGCCATGTGAATTCTGCAAATCCCAGCCAGATCTAAGGTCCCTCAGTGATCTGTATGCCATCAGTAGAGAGCAGATCCCCCTCAGGACTGTAGATATGAAGGCAGGACAGAAGGGCCTCACTCATGAACTGACATTCTGATTGTGTTGCTTTTGCATTAATTGATATTTGGTGCGGAGAGAAGAGGCCAATCACAGAAGTGATTTTCTAAGACAAGCTGCTAACAGTTTCCTCTGTGTCCGACAAAACTAATCAGAAACTAGTTTTGAATATTGACACTTTGTTAAACGCCTCTGTGAACACTCATGTTAAAGATGAACAAAGACCGGGAAAAAGCTCTCTTCCGGCTTCAGGAGGGAGAAGATCTTCCCCCCTCGCAGCGCGCTGGCCGGTGGGGGAGGGGAGGCCGTGGGGCCCGGCCAAGGCAGGGCCGGGCCACGCTGTTAACATCCTGTCCCCGCAGTGTGGCCGCCGCACCAGAGCATGTGGCTGAGGCCAGAGGCGGCCCTGCAGTCCGCACAGGGAGTGGCCCTGCGGCTGGAATTGAACACAGCAGGGGCCGGAGACCAGCCATGCAGCCGACCCTGACACAGCCCCAGTGCGGCCTGAAAATCCTTCGCCGCGACTGCTTCGGCCGCGGCCCGGCAGGGATCACATGGCCGTCAGCAGGCCCCGGGCGAGATACTAACTCTTTCAATGCATACATGAGACTTGCACACCTTCAATCCTCCCTCGAGTGAGAGAAAAGGACAGAGTCAAGACACAGAGGAACAACATGAAGTCACCAAGGTCAATGAAGAGAGAGTCAAGTCCCAGATCAAAGGAGAATGAGGAGATGCCTTAAGTTTGGGCTGAAATAGTCTTGTAAGGCTATGGAGAACAATGTAATTGATACATCAGACTCTTTTTCCCTATAACTCATTGAAAAGTATGGGGAGATAAAACGTTCAGAGGTACGAGCAAAGGCATCTATGTTAAAGCAAGCAGATGTTGAAGTAGCTGTGATCCCATGAGAACTTTGAACAGAGAGAGAAAAGAGTGATGAAGACCCTCTGCCCCCAGGGAAAAAGAAGACCTCGGTTCCCAGAGATGATGATGATCTCAGAGGTAAAGAGAACCTTTGCTCTTGAACAGCTCATCTTTAAAACAGTACCCATAAGTTGGCATGGTCCATAAATGCAGCTGTGGGAAAGCTGTGAAAGATGGGACAGATTTCACGATTGCAGATTCCTGGGTGGCTGCTATTCATGGAAATGAAAAACTACAAGAGAACTGTTTTGTGGAGAAGTCTCCATGGCATGGCAAGAGAAACTCCTGTCCCTAAGTGAACTGAAGAAAGACTATTCTAGAAGTAGTTCTAGAACAGAACTGACTTCGAAGTCCCAAGTTTTTTCTCTTTACTTTGTCAGTGAGAAAGAAAAGAGGGTGTGTGGAGGGGGGAGAAGAAGTGTTCTAAAGGTTTTTTTCTGATTCTTATATTCTTTCTTTTAGTTACTGTTAATAATGTTTTCTTTATACCATTTTAAAGTTTTGAGCCTGTTTTGCCTTCCTCCTAATCCTATCTCACAGCAAGAAATGAGTAAGTATATTCTGGTGGGTGCGCTAACATTTGGCCAGCATTGAACCCACCACATTAACTGGTGCATTGGCCAGGAAATCTTAAATTGGTGAACCAAAACCACTACACTGATCTACACAAGACAAACCACTAGAGGACTAGTGGCCTGGATGGGCATTAGTGTAGCAGAGGTGCAATTAAGTCTAGAGTCCAGAACTAAATCCCCAAATCAAGGTCTAATGCCTTGGCTACTTCTCTGCCAAACACCAGGATTTCCCTTCTTCGAGCACACTAGCTGTAACTAGAAGGAGAAAAACAGTATTGATCCTGATTATGTTAAGATTAGGCTAGATAAAGAACAGCTGTGGACAAGTGCAAGCAATTTTTGTCCTGCTGCTAGAGATCTAATTGGACATAAAATCCTCAGCAGGCAGTGGAAACAGGCAGTGAATAAAGAACCAAAAGTAATGTCTATTCTGTGACCTAAACTCACACTAAAATTGCAAAACACAAAGGAACAAACCTGCCATTCCCATCACTAAAACTTCCAAGCAGTCAAAAAAGTTATGACATCAACTGAAGTTCTAGGAAAGATGGGAAACTGCCACCTGAACAATGACAATTTTGTACAAATAACAGTGCCGATCTTTTAAAGTAACCTTTTAACCCAAAGAGCCTGAAACAGGTTGCAAAAAGGTGCCATAAAAAGCATTAGCAGCACAGAGTTCAACTCACCTAAGGCCACAAGCAAGCAAAAGCAGAGATTAGAATGAAACCATCAGATCCCACACGTCCGTCTCCTGGCTTAAGCACTGTTGGAGTCTGTAGCAGACACAACCAGTGCAGGATCAGCAGTGGAGGTGTGAGCTTTGGACCTATGGGCTCTTGCCTGGGACACAGGATCGTTATCACTGGAGGCACACAGACACTAAAAGCTGGTCTTTCATAATCTCCCCACAGAGGACGTTTCTTTCCCTTTTGCCAAATGCATAAGGGACACAAAGTTTTCTTTTCCATCTAAAGAGCTCTTCAGTGAGAAGTGCTTTCCTCTTCAAAATCACCCAAGTCACATCACAGAGTTTAAACCAACTCCTTGTTCCTAGCAATGTGATTGGAGAGTTTCTGGGTCAGCAGACAAGAATTTGATTAGGGTGACAAACAACAGTTTTAGTGGCAGCTCTTGGCAAGATCCTCTACTGGTTTACTTCCCACACTGACTACCTAGCCTTGGGTTAGGTAGTAAACAGATTCCAGTCTTGTTCTCCAGTGCTTACTAATACTGAAGGCAACTGCTAAATGATTTTCAACATGGCCATCCAGCTGAATTCATTTTCCCTCCTTGAGGAGCATGTAAAATTTGATAAAACCAACATTTAAAGGCTAATGCCTAAATATCAGAAAGCTTATGAAGCAGGCTCATGGATTACCTCTAGCCATCTGCCACCTCTGGTCAAATACACAGAGCCCCCCACTCATCTACAGAACCCTTATGGCAGCATGCACACAGCCACAAAACACCAAATAAATAATTTCACACTGTTACTTAAGGGGGCTCCAACCTCACAGAATATTGGAGACAATCAATGGAAAAGGACTCCTTTCAGCACAGGCCACCAATAAAATGTATTCACAACCTGCTTGAACTGCTATGAAAACAACTAGTGACAGAACCCAAGCCCAGTATTAGGTTCTACTTGCTGCACTGGGTACTATACAGAGAAGCAAGCCTGGATCTTGCTCTGAAACAACTCAAGGTCAACACAATGTCATGTCAGGAGCAGAAATCTGACTTCCCAACTCTTCAGGCAAACTGGCAAGGGGCTTCTGAAGTTATTTAGCCTTGGCATGAGAACTGAGCAAACAGGTATTTCATAAGTCAGTATATTATTGCTGAGTTCTTCTGAATGCTCCACTATGAACAGATGAGCAGATGATAATTTTGAAAGACCTGGTCCAAAATTATTACAATGAACACTGACACTTCTGGTCCTAAACTGTCCAGAGTATCTAACTTGCCTCTCCTGTCAAAGCCAAACTCCTAGCATATATTTCTGAGACACTGGTGGGCCTATCCTTACCAATCAGAAAAAAAAATCACATGGGACACTTTCATCACAGAGGAAAACACTAGCTTACAAACTGCTCCATAATAAAGACTGGACTACATTTTTCAGAGTCCTCAGTGCCTCCTTAAAACATTTACACACATGCACATTTTCAAAAATGGCTGCTGCTTTACAACCTTCCCTTGTGACACAACATGCCAAGTAATTTTGAAAAACCTGTCACAGGTCAGCAACATCTACCTACCAGAATGACCACAACAACTGGTTCTCATTATGTCTAGCATGCTTATAGAGGGCTCATTGATGAAAACAAGCACCACTCCAATGCAATGGAAGATGTCAAGTTTGCATGCACCATAGCTGGACTTACCCTAAGTCCCTTTGCACATGCAAAAGGACTGTGGCATGCACTTAGGCAAGAGGATTGCTTAAGTGTCAAGTACGATACACAAGATGAAATGCAGTCATCTATTTTACAAAAAAAAACCCAAAAAAAAAACCAGCTTCCACTAGAAGGTTGTGAAATACATGAAGCATTTCAACTTCCAACATTACACTGAGTGCCCCTTACTTTGCCTGTGGAAGAACAAAAAGGCAAGAATCTAGTCCATTCTTTGGCAAAAGCAAACACAAAATGTGATTTGCTTTATCACGGCCAATGTCCAAAACTCCATAGTCCATATTGGCAGATGATTTTTTTTTTGGCTCTCATAGAATGGTTCTCTCTAGTGGAATGTAGAAATAATAGAACATCCTGCTAAAATAATTGCGACATTTGAGCTCAATTCATGCCATTAAGCTTTGATCTCTGAGTGAGTATAGTATCTTCACCACACAGTTTGCAAAAAGCTGTGCTACACAGCCCCAGTCACTTTTTCCAGCTTTTGACACATCCTGTGAAAGGACAATATAACTGCAACTAGGAAAAAGGGGTAAAGAATTCCACATTGCAAAAGGTATCCATCTGCTTGGCAGCAATCACAGAGGGGAGAAGGAAGACACAGCCTCCCCAAGAAAGCAGCTTTTCCCAAAAGAAATCCACATGCTCAGACAACGTTACGACAGAAACACTTTCAACCACCATCCCTTCCACAGAACATTCTGGTCACTGAATCATTTACACTAATCAGACAGATACCTGATTTTAAAAAGTGCAACACTGTCAGGTGCTCCATGATCCTACTGCAGAGTCACTGAAGCAACTGGCATATTTCTGTCTTCTGCTGAGCAAAGTCATGAAGCCTTGTGCCTTTGTCATCACATTCATAAGGACTGGAGTGACTTCTCCTACATCTTGCTTTTGGAACTTGCTATTTATCTTGGGACAAGACAAGGACACCAGGGGTGTTGAGTACAAGATTAAACTGTAGTTTGAGTGTATGGCTGCCCTGTAACATCAAAAGAAACTGTAGTGTTATTTTCCTCTCCATCTTGGCCATTTGGGAACATCATGCCATAAACCAGTGCACGTTTTCCATAACAGAGCAGAACACATCATGGCTTATAGTGTACAGAATGTCACAGTGGTGCCTTTGAGATTCAGAGACAAAAAGTATAAGCTGTTAAACTTGATATCTACACAACTGCAATGATATCTGTGGCACAGCTATAAGTAACAGCAAACAAAACAAAAATATCCCTGAAATATGCAGAAAAGCATCAGCCAAGAAAAAGCCTCTAACACAATGAAAGGAAATTACATTGATGAAAGAAAGCAATAAACCAGCAAAGTCAGTATTTAGCAGCCATTGTCAGTTTGAGCAGAGCTGGAGTCTGTAAAGCCTACAAGAAGACCTCAGCTCCCACATAGCTACCATCCAGGTGTGCTGATATGGGAGATGGTAACCCACTAAAGTGATAAAGAGATGCCTAAGTAAAATCAGTGCAATCAGTGAGTGTCAGAAGAATCTATGAAGAGGAATGAATTTATGATCAACCTTGGCAACCCATACAGACTTCAATAACCACTTATCTCTAAAGTTATTCATAGAAGAATATGAAAATAGCTGGCACACATGACAAGGCAGCCCACATACCTGCTGAGTCAGGTGTGGCACAGGGCAGTTAGCTTGGAGCACTGCCAGAAAGCGTGTGACAGTCTTCCCGTTTTGCCTGATCCACAGAGCAAACAGTTCTTACTCACACTTTCTATTCTTCAGCTCCAGCTGCACTCCCCGCCACTAAAGCTTCAATCCTTAGGGTGAGCATGGCAGTAAAAGCCATGAAAAAGCAGGCCAATATATGCCTAATTCATCATCATGCACAGACATATCCAGGTTGGAAGGATGGCAGAATCTGTCAAGTCCTAAGCTCCACCTCACAATTCAGAAATATTTTCAGGACGGAGCTCCATTAGTTTGCTCCTAAAGCTTCAAGGGACTAAACATAGAGCTGAAGAGCTGTGGTTGACTAAATTTCAATCAAATTACTCCAAACAGCAGGCAAGTGCAGAAGTAGAGTGAAGTGAAAAAAGCAATAATCTCACAAGAGAGCAAGGTAAGCAAAAATAAATTTTGCAAGTTTTTTATTGATATAGGATTCAAAACATATATTTTTTTACATTAAGTTTAGAATATCCTTAATTATATTGAGAATATTCCACTGGAGCCAAAGCACACTGCAACAGACAACCCCATTTTTGCAATTATAATCTGGTTTTATATATATGAACGTAATTGGGAGAATAGATGTAGAGATGAATATTAAGAGTATGTCACAAGAACAAGGAATGCAGTTCTGGGAGACATGGCTGGCAATCAGAAGAATGACAAAAATTATCTGGGAAAAATAAAATCTGTTGAAATATGAAAACTGATGGTGGGCAGGTGATTGTATTAGTTTGCTAAAAGAAAGACCTGAGTCCAGATCTCCCCAAACACAGTAGAAAACCTCTTATTGCTTACTTTATCATGAATATCTAAATATAGGTGAGAGATGGGAAGCAAAGCTGGAAGAACTTCTACTCTGATTTAATAGGGTAAAGAATAATTAAAATATCTAAATTACCTTAAAACAAATAAATTTAATATAAAGCATTCTCCCATTGGCAGAATAAAAATACAAATGCAGGATCCATTCAATTAAGTTTATTAAATAAGAACATCACATTCAGAGGAAGAGTAGATTTTGAACTTTGGCTTCTGTACTAGTATCACAAATAAACATCCATGGATCTGCATTCAGAAAAGCTCAGTGCTGCTTTATTGTTTGGATGAGGAGAGTTTTGGGTTTTTTTAAATCATTCAAATATGGTCCTAACTGTTTTTACAGGCAGTCATAGCCAAACTCCGGTTGCAGGAACATAATTAAAATAACAGGAAGAGAAAAAAAGCCACCAGTAGATTCCCAGAATATCAATATATTCCTCATTAATACAGCTCTCAAAGAAGATTTATGATAACTTGCTTGTTTCTTTTTAAGGCACAAAAATTCAACTGTAAAAACAGGCATGTCTCTAAAAACATTGGACTTAAACCCAGCTTGCTGGCACTAGCAACAGAGCCTGAAGTCTTCAAAAAAATATGTATTACCTGCTGACTGTAAGAAAAACCACACTTTGACTTCTACCATAAAGAGTACAAACTTTGGTCATGCCATTACTAGAACAATAATGAAAGTAGGTAAGAGAAACAGTCAAATCATCACAAGAAGGGCAGAGGTGCTGGGATCCAAGTTTTCCTGGTCCCTAACCTTGCTCTTGTCACCTACATCACCAAAGCCGCTGCTCTGAGACCTTCAACGTGGCTTAATTTTTACCTTTATTAATTTAACAAGTACTATGCTAATGAATATTAGCTGCATGGCTTGCTTGCTCCCAGGAACAGCTACCCATTTGGAATCAGACTAGTAAACTGCAAGTTGTTTCAAGAGTCAAGCGAGTAGAGGGCTAACAGGTTTTGGCCAACTGTCTTCCATACAACCCTGCCTGCTATTTGATAAAAAGGAAACCAGATCCTCAGAATGATCTCTGAACTGTGTGGTAAAAGGCTCAAACTTTGTTCTTTCACTGACAACAACCTTGCTATCTAGCCCAAGCCAGAACAATCTTAGAAAGGCTCTTTGCTCTCATTTTTCTGTCCAACTCCAATTGTTCTCTAACAAAGTCAGCATAACACAAACCAGTCCCATTGCATTAGGCACAGCTCTGCTAAGCAACACTCCTCCAGAAAAATAACAGAAGAGGAAAAAGGTCAGCTTGTATGTGGACAGTTACGGCATTCAAATTGACATGCATTTTTATTACCTATGATCAAGCTTTTTTCCTAATAACCCACGAATAAAGATCTGAATGCTCCCATTTTTCCTACAGTGTTAGCCTGTTGTGTCAGGAAAGCTGCATCAACAGTTTTCCATCCTACTCTGTCTCTGTCTTGGTTCTTGAAGCAAGCAAAAATACTTTTTCTCCCTATCAAAAATGCTAAAAAAGACAGGACTAGCTTTACTGCCAAGTGTTTTAAAGAAAGGGAGCAGAGTACTTTCAGTACTCCATTCAGTAGTTTTAGTCATGGTATTTCTTCTGAATTATCTGTATTACTTTTGTGTAATCAACACAAGCAAGACATGCAGCTACAGAATGGAGTATTTAAACATTTGGGTTTTTCTGTGGTGATCATCTTTTAAACACTGGAAGCAGAGTCTTACCATGGTATTTTCTATCTACACTCTTAGTATCAGCAACTGCAGATGTGCATGCTCATCAACTACACTAAAAAAGTTTCTTGCATTCAGAACTCAAATCCTTAGCTGGCATAAATATGAAATAATCTTAGAGAGTGAATTTCTTCCATGCCAGACCTGAAGAAAGCAGGCAGAGTCCCTAGCAGCCTCAGACAATCAAGGAAAATCGATCTTATACATAAAATGTGTTTTACTTAAACACAGTAAACCCTGACTCTAGCTCCTCTCACAGGAGTCATCAAGAATAACCAGCAAAAGAGAAGCATGATGATGTTTGGTCAGCCATGGCCTCTGGACTTATTTCAGGATTTGGTGTGTTGCCCAGCTTAGAAGACCTACATAAACACTGAGGGTGCCTGCTTCAAGGTTACTCAAACAAAGTGGTAGTTTGGGTCCCTCTCTGCTCCCTTCTGTCATCATCTTTGTGCTGGCACCAGTGCTTACAAAGCCATGAGAAGACTCTGATCACAGGATGCTGGGGTGAAAAAAACCAACAAAAACCATGCAAAAAGAGGAGGGTTTGTTTTCAGTTACCCTGGGTTGGTGAACTCCAGTGCCTGCACAAAGGATGAAACAGACAGAAAGAATAGGTAGACCAGGGGAAATGAAGCAGGTCCATTACTAGCTCACTAGCAACCTTCAATTACTCTGGATTAAAGCTCTGGAGAAACCACACCCTAAGAAATACTGTGCCTGCATGGTGTAATGCACATAATAAACACTAGCAGAGCTGATCATATTTGGCCACAGATGGATGAGTTCAGTACCAATCCTCCTTCTGCTCTGTCTTTGTAAGTCTTAACTCTGCCAGATGAACTTCATGCTGAGAGAACAGCCTTGCAGAAATGTAGGCAAGGGAAGACTTCCTTCCTGAAACATGTGTATTACACTTGATTAACAGGTGAGAATGCTTCAACACAGAATCTGTATAGAAGATCTGCTGTTACTTTAAGTCACAAATGCTTATTCCTGAATGATATATACCAAATCTGGTACCATATCAAGTAAGTCTCTGATCACACCAATGCAGCACTGAGTGATGTTTGAGTTTGAAAAAAATTTAGCATTGCAAAAAATGTTTGCTAGCAGCTGCCTGTGGCACACTGATTTATAAATGTGCCTCAGCCTCTGTGTGTGAAGAAACCATTATGAAACTTTCAACATACTTGCTTGCACTGCTATGCAGCTCTATTCAGAGGAAATTTGGAACTAATATCCAAAAGATTACCATGACTCCTAGAAACACTGAAATCTTACATATAGCTGCACCCGAGGTGTTTAGATCATGTAACTATCATATGGCAACATGTCCTTCAGCAACAGCTTATTGGGGGACAGTTACTGTAAATAGTTTTGGGCTAGCTGCTGGATTATTACACTATAATGACAAATTACAGCACATTGTGATTTCTTGTAGCCCAGAGACCAGCTAGTAACCCCTTCAGAATACCTACAATGAGCTAAAAAAACATGATATTTTATTATTTAATGCTAAATATTCTCAACAGGTTCAACTCAAATTCTACTACGCAACACTCGTGTTCCATGCTGCCAAACTTATAGCCCCATCTTTTTGGTTAAGGGTTGACTTCTAATTTTTACCATAATAAACCCTACTAAATTATGATTATGAGAAACGATGTGCTTCATATCAGGAGTAAAGGCATCAAGCTCCTGCCCATACCAGGTATAGACTGTGTCACACAACTCACTCTTACATAAATTAAAATTCAAATGTGCATGATGAAGACCAACATAATTTTTATCTGTTACATCAGTAAAACACTGCAGAGTCCCAGGTACTACCCATTCAGCTTAACAGCCTACTGTGTCATCACAGAATCAAGCACTGATTTGAGTGACAGGAAAGTTGTCAGCGTATGTTGCCATTCTCACTTGTAAGGGAGTTAAGCTGTGCCACAAGCACTAAGCACAAAAAAGCATTTGCACTGAATGTTTACTACCATGACCCCCTTTCAAAACTGAGCAAGACTGCTCCATTACAATACCCTTTCGACAGCAGGCTTGACCATCTGTTGTTAATGGAACATCCCCAACACATGGCTCTTCTCTGCAATACAGGGACCAACTCATTTTCAAAGGTGAAAATAAATTTTAATGCATTAATCCATAGCAGTAATTTTCAAAAACGTTCAACTTATTTTAGGCTTTAATCTAGAATATGTTTAGACCCCTGGCTTCACCGAGGTCTATTCCAACACACTTGAAATCAACTTTGAGCCTTTAAGTATGTTTTTGTACAGCCTTTAAAATCTCCCAGGTCAACAGCTTGGGGGAAGGGGGGCACTTCTGGTTAAAACTAGGAAAAAGTAGGGTTTAATAAGGACTTTTAATTTAGAATCCGAGTATCTTTTCAGACATGTTTTAAGCATCTGGGCTGCTGTGCAGCTCGTCTTTTGTAACAACAGCCTGATGATAGGTTGCAGTGTAGCACTCCAGACTTCACAACAGTCTGGCAGCAGCAGCACGATTTGTTGCATACAACTGAGCCTCCTGCCCATCACAAAGGCAGCCACATCGATTTTTTATTTTTACACTCCCCCCATCCCAAGGCCCTCCCCTTATTCCACCCCCGCGACTTTACAGGATTCACGTAGGAGTGAAGGGGATGAAAACCCTCCCGTTATCTTCTAGCACCCACCGGGGCCGGGAGAGGCAGCGGTAAGGTGAGCCACCCTCCGTGAGCGCTGCCAAGCCAGAGTCGCCTCGCTCAGGATAAGCTAAAACAAAATAACTATTTTTTAAAAAATAAGCACACACAACCACGCCCCTCACACACACACACACACTTATCAGCCCCGCTCCAATGCACCGCTACGCCGTAAACCATCCTCCGAGCCGCGCTGCCGACAGGCTCCGCACGGAGAGTGGCACCACGTCGGAAGACAAAAGCCCCAAAGCAGTAAGAAAATAAACAGACAAAACCCCAAAACAATAACAAAGCACACCCCCCCACACACACACACTCATTTGCGTTTTCCCTTTAGCTTTGTGCCGCCCGTTCCAGGCAGAGCGGGGACAAGTGGGAAGCCTCCCCGACAGCTGCCCGGGATGCGTCCGCCCCCCGCCTACCTCCCCGGCCGGCAGCCGCCGTCGGTCCCGAGGGGAGCCGCCGCCTGCTCCTCGCCGCGATCCCCTCCGGCTCCGCTCCCGGCCCCGACGCCGGCCCCGCTGCCGCTACCGGGCGCCCCCGCCCCGCAGGGCCTTTTATAGGGGAGGCGCGGAGCTGCCCCCGGCGGGCCAGCCCGCCCCTTCCACGGCCGGGGCCGCCCAGCACACTGCTTTTCCCCTCCCTCCGGGTTCTCCTCGCCGCCGCCTTTTCTCTTTTCTGTTTGCTCTTTCCTTTCTTCTTTTTCTCCTCTCCTGTCCTCCGTGCTCCCCCTCCGCTTTTTTTTTTTTTTTTTTTTTTTTTTTTTCTTTCCCCTCGGCAGCGGCTACTGTTGGGAGGGTGGGGGAGTGCGCGGCGATTTGCATGTGGGCGTGCACAGTGCAGCCAAAAACAAACTGCGAGGATGGGTATGTCCGCCCCGGCGCCCTACAGCGGGACGGCGCTCCGTGGGCTACCCGCACTCGCTGCTTTTTGTGAAACTCCGCTCTTCCAGGTGCGTTAAGAAGCATCCCAGCCCCTCGCGTTGCGTCCCGCGCCCGCCCCCCGGGCGTCTCTTCTCGGGGTCAGTGGGAAGAAAGAGCAGAAATCCGGGCACGGAGTTACCTGTGAAGTGGATGTGCTCCAGCCGCCCACGTCTCCAGGCCTGCTCCGCTCCCCGCATCTCCTGAGCTGAGCCGGTGCAAACTGGGCACAGATCCCTTCTCAGCTGTACAACTGTGGAGGTACTGAGTTTACCAAGAGTGTTGGCCTGAGAGGAATCAATCAATGATAAACAGCTTCAACGGGACCAGACGCCGTGTACTCCATGTGACTTATGGCAATAAAAAGGCAAGGAACTATGAAAGGTAACACTTGGATAGATAGGCACAAATGAGGATGAATTCAGTTGTGTCAGTTTATGGAGAAATTTACAACTATTCCCAGACTTTATAAAAACAAGTCTCAAATTACTTTTAACAGTTCACAGTGAGCAAGCTGACTTGCTCCAAATACAAAATCTGTTAATAGTGATAGTGTGTTTTGTTTACCAGAGAAATGGCCTGGTCTTAGCAATATTGTCTGGTTGCTGAAGGTGTCCTCCGACATGAAGTCCTCCCGTAGAAACCACCCATCGTGCAAACCCTTCCAAATTTTTTACTTGTTACATATCAGGAGCCTTGTAAAATCATGCAGTGCAATTTGTGAAAGTATAGCCGTGCATTTTCAAGGCATAAAATGCTCTGTGAATGAAAACAAGTAATGCACAAAAGGCAGGCAACTCTAAATTATGATTCCCTCTACAGACATAATGCGCTGCCATTTCTCTTCTGCAGTGAAGTGGTTGATGTTTTTGTTCATGCTGTTAATGCTTTGCCTTATTGTGAGCAATCTGGATGACACACGGTTACTGAGGGAACCGTATCTTCAGGTTCCCTGGCTTTTATTTCCATGCTCAGGCTACCACCATGGTATTTTTTCAAGTGGCACAGAAATACAAATACCTGAAAGCAAATTCCAGAGAGCTCAGGCAGATTGTAATCTGACATAATGCACTGGAGTATCATAGGTAGCAGTGAATATTCAAATTAATAATGCAGACCCTTCTACACTGAATAAAAGATGAGACATTCATTTTCACTGTGACCCTAGCTCCTTCCCTCAGTACCTGTGTGTCAGCATCTCACAAATGGGCTAAGGGCAGGACAAAATAAAAACATTCCTGATTCTGACCATGGTTTCCCCAGTGTAACTGCTACATAATGTCACTGACTTCAACAGATTCGTTCTCTTTGTACCTTCATCTGGTGATAAAACTGAAATAAAAACAAGGACTTTATTTAGTGTATAAATGCAGCTGTGTGTTTTTCACCATATGCTAAAGCTTTGCATTTTACACATTTCCAAACATTGCTGGATTGTAATTTTAAATTTTAAAACAAAGAATTTCTGCATGGTTAGTCAGAACACAGGGAGAAAGAGCATATTTAGTTTACAATCAACAAAGCGTTACGCCTCATCCCATATAAAAAGGAGTTTGAAATAGAGGTTATATTGGATGGAATTTTTTTAAGAATTAATGATTTAACTCAGTGGAAATAGGTCTGTCAATACTGTAGAGCTGACAATTGCTCTACTACTGATGTCTATTTAAACCTAGGTTCCTCTAAGCAAAGTGTGAATTCCCAAAATTCTGGGAGTTGGTGCCAACAGTTAAAACATTTGAACAACATTTTCCAATAAGACAGCTACTATACAGCTGTTTATGAGAAGTGAACAGAGCATTTGGTTTATTTTGTTCTGTTAAAATACCTGCAGGATGGTGGAAAATCCTTGTGCACCACTGGATATCATTTCCCCAATTTTGCTTCTCCTTGTGTCATGGCAGTGATGTGAGGTCAGTGGGGGATAAGCATTGGCAAATGGTACAAGAAGGATGACAGGGGAAAGGGCACAGTTAGATCCAATGAGCAGGCTGTACAAAGTCAATAGCCACACTGCAAATAGTTTCTAAGAATAACCATTCTTACGTTTGAGATCTCAGGGCAGACGAGCACATGTGACTCCTAAAGATTTCTTGAAGACATTTGTACCTCCCAACTCTTTCATGCACAGCAAATATTCTGGCTTCTGTCTCCAATGGAAGGTATGATAGGTCTTTGCAGATAAAGCAGTCTCACGTGGGACTTCCTGCTTAATTTAATTTGTTGATGGATAACACAAAATTTCAACTACTGATTCAGATACAGAGGGGGAAAAGGCAGACATAAACAAACACTTAGGGAAAGACCTTTCTCCTTCCTTCCCAAGCTCAAGTTAAGCACCTCTCCTACCTCCTTCTGGTCTCGACATCCCTTGCTTTCAATAGGTGTTATGATCAGTCCCTTTGCCCCAGTTCTTTCTGTGAGGCACTGGGCAATGTGGACAGTTGGGGTCAGTGTGTAATGGTTCTTTCTGCTGTTGCTTGCTTCTTACTCATTTTCCTCCACTGCTTCTTGCCTTACTATTTCACTGTTTCACAGTGTGCCACAGTTCCCTACAGGCTGTCCCTTCTTTGGCATGGTGTAGCTCTGTCCAAGAATGTGTCTCTTCCTTCCATGTGTCTGCTCCACTTTGTCCAGCTCACAGATTTTCTTCAGCGTCTCCTGTCCTAGGGGCTGCTCATTTTTTAAATATGTTTGAGCAGAAGTGCTATGCACTGCTTTCACCTAGCTGAGGTTTTGGCATGCTGGGGGTTGTTTTCATCCCTTTCAAAATGGCTGACAGCACTGTAACTGGTACAGAGGAGTTTGTGGCCTCTTCCCTTGCAGCTTCCAATACTAGAGGCCTACCAGTTATGCCCAATATGCAGTTCACATGACATGCACTTTCAGATAAGACCTGATCCTTTGTCTTTTTCCAAAAGCTAATCCTCTTCTTCAACCCCTTCTCTTATTACATTGGCTTTGAACAAGCAGCCCCCAGTAGGGTCCAAGGCTGGGTGGAAGGGAGGGGCTGCAGACTGGCAAAGGGGCTGTTAGCTGCACCAGTTACTGAGAGGTCAGAGGACATGTAAATTGCTGTTCATGGAAAAGACATTATGTAGTGGAATGAAGGGGTGGAACTGAAAATAGGAAAACACGCTGTGTTCTCACAGGAGGAAGTGAGGAGGAAGTTGTTTCTTTGTACTTGTAACTTCTACAAGGCAAAACGCAACATTGTTAACTTTGAAATGTTTGATTGATGTTTTCTAATGTCAGGATACTACAGAAGACTGTGGGCTTAGACAAGCACACCAAGAAATGTCTTGATATAAACCAAAGGTTTCTATGATAGGTTTCAGCAACAAAGAAAGCCACAGTTTAATAGTTGTCAGCTCTTAAGATATTTCATCTGGAAAACCAAGGGTTCTTTTTAGCCCTAGATGATCTAGTTTGGACTAAATTAAAGAAGCAGAAAAGACAGCAGATCAGCATTACTTCCATTTTAAAAAAATACTTTTCAAAGAACTTTGCTCACCTCTTTTTTTTACTTGGCGTTCTTGTTGCAGAAAAATAGCTTCAAGATTCCCCACTCTTATCTTGGGACACACACTGAAGATTATTCTGTATTTTAAGCATCTGTTCTGTGTTGGTTTACTTTCCCTTGATTTGAAATACCTGAGTCATAGGATGGTGACAGCTTTTGTAAGGTCTTCTTGGAAAGAGCTTCCTAACTTTTAGAAAGAAATAATTGCATTGTTGTTACTCTATAGCAACCCAGGCTGTGCCTGAACATCCTAGCTTCAATTTATATCACCTAGCATGGGAGTGTTAGTCACTCCAGCTTGGTTTACAGCCCAGTGGCTACAACATGCTGTTTACTGCAACCTTCCACGTACACTTTTCTTCCCTTCCTATTTACAGAAGAAAGTAGGTAAGAGAGTTGCTGTTTAGCAACAGCAACCTGCAAAGAAACAGAAGGTTTAAGTACATCCTTTGCTGTGCCCTGCAGTTGGGAAGCTTTGAAGTGCTTATCTGTGCCATGCAAAGAAGTGAATCTGGGAAATTGCTGCCTCCCAATCGAAGAATATTGCAAGCCTGACCCAGTGCTTGACAGGGACAAAAGAGCTTGTGCTTATCCTCTCCATCTTTCAAGATAAACATAGGCTTCAAACTGGCAGCACTCATTAATAAGATGGTTCTAAGTCCTTTAAATAAAATATAAATATATTGTAGCTTGGATTTGAGCAAGTCACAGTTCAAGCAGTTATTAGAAACATTTCTTAGTGTTATCTTGTGTTTAAGAAAGGTGATTTAAAAGCAATTTCTCATGTGGTTTAGTTTCCAGATGACTGATGTTGTTTTAAGAAGAGAGACCATCATCACAAGCATTGCTTTGTAATTTGTCACAAACAGTTAACATTAATAGGAGTAAAATTACATCTGCATTTATCTATATGAAGTATGGTGCTGTGAAGCTCACTGTTAACAAAATTACTGCTTTTTAGATGTAAAATATACATACAACTAAATACTTAGGTGATAAAAATTCCTTGACTTTGACAGAAATAAACTGATTTTTCCAACTGTGGATGTAACCTATAATTTGAAGAGCAAGGAAAATATGTAGAGCTGCCAATTAAAATACTAGCAGTTTATATTAGGTAGCAATTTTAATTCTATGTGAGGTTTCTGGTCTTCTCAGATTCTCCAGGTGTATACTTCATAACGGCATGCAGCATGAAAGTATTTTTAATGTTTCACCCTTCCTCTATGCAATTGTCTATCTTCTAAAAATTAACCCAAAATAGGACCGCTGTGGAAATATTTCAGTATGCACTACATATGCATTGCCAGACTGGGATATGGGGATATGCTGGCCTTGTGAGAGCCAGGGTTTCTATGCCAGCCATGGGACTGAACGGATAGCTATGCAGAATGTTAAAGTTCAGTGTGAAATGCTTCAAAAATTCTGCACCTCATCTCCCATTATAAATTTATATGCTAATAACATCACCAGTGCATGGAACAAGGAAGAAAAAAATTCACCACAAAACAGAAATGAAGCCTAGTAGATATAGAAGCTGATCAAATGCAAAGAAAGCCAAAGAAAAGGATGCAATAGGTTTTCATCCAACCTCAGTTTAGGTGATGGGTGAATCTTCATGGATCATCCAGTATATACATTTCATCAAATTAAGCCCCTAAGATGTAAGTTTAAATGGTCAATTACCAGAACTTCCTTGAGGTCAGCCAAATGTAATGCCATATCAGCTGCATTATTTTAGTTTCTTAAACCTAAACCTATTTAAAAAAATCTCAAAAATTGCCTGTTTAATATCCTTCATCAGTTGTTATGGAACTCAATGCAACTTTTTCCTGATAATGACTCCCACACTGAGTTTGTTACTACAAGAGTTTCAGCCTATTATATAAACAGCATAGATTCAAGTAGCCCAATTAAGTCAGTGGAGATATGCACCTGGGATTTTGACTGCATGTGCTGGCTGTAGACTTAAATGGAGATAAAATTCATCCCTGATTAACAAAACTTCTTTCACCCACAGCTTTTGAGCTGCAGGCAACAACATTCAGTGCAAATCTTAGCAGCAAGGGGATAAGTTTTAGGAAGTAATGTTTTTCCTTCACTAGATAACGACATTCCAGAAGGGAAGAAAATGCACCATCATGTGTTCAAAACCAGCCTGTGAACCAGAAGGAACGACAGGATGGAACTAGTCTGTAAGTGTACTGCTTGCTTCAGCACCAGCATGACCAGACACCATGAGGGAAAGTGTGCTGTCCCTCACCTCTGGCCTTAAAAGGTATGCTCAGAGCAAACCACCCTCAGGCCCTGGAAGGCTTTTACTGTGTCTTGCTGTCATACACAGGCCAATGAGCCTCATGGCCTCCATAAAAGCGAAGCTGTGCTCTTAGGCTCCCCAGCAGCTTCCCCAGCCCCTCTTGGGGCTGGAAGAGTGCCTCAGACCTTCTGACAGCATCTCACACAATTGCAGAATGAGTCGGGCCTCTTGTCTAGCATAAACTACAGTGCCTTCAAAGAAGGAATCACCCTTTCTTGCTGTTGGCAAAACCATATCTTCCTCCCATCTCCTTGCCTCTACTGAGCTCATGAGTATTCTGCATTACTGAGCTTTTCTGAGTCCATTCTTACAAGCAAGGATTTGCTTTCCAGGAGGCAAGAAACACCTCCTTTAAACTAACTTTTTACAGAGAAGGGACTGAGGTTTTGCCTCTATTCTCTATATACACCTGGAGAAATGGTCAGAAAGTTGAGTCGTAGGGGTGTTACTTCAAATCTTTAGTTTCCTGAAACATCAAGAATCACCCACAATGCAGAATGAAGGGTCTCTATTCAAACCCAAATTTTTCCAGACCTGCTTAGAACTGCCACTCAAATTCCACAGTTAGAGGCCTTCAGTCTGCTCTGTAGAGCCCAATTTCTTTTCCTCTTGATTGTCTTTCCAACTTGATTGCCCAGATTGGGGTTTGCTTGGCACTGTTTGATAAAAAAAACAAGCAGCTTTTGAGTTCTGCCAGCTGTTACATTTTGGTCCATTGAAATATCTGCACTTTCTGAATATTTTCAGCACTTTTATTAAGGCAATCATTTTGACCTCTACATTTTTTAGCTGCTTGCAGGCATCTGGGGCTGGATCTTGGGTGTAGATAGCTTGCTCTAGAGACAGAGTCCTGTTCTTGGCTTCAGGATGAGCCAGTTCCTGCTTCTCTTATTTTGTCATTATATGAAGAACAGGTATCTCTCTCTCTCTGTCACTCTAGTATCTTCAGCAAAAGGACAAAGTCAAATTTTACCTTCCCTAATGCACCTTCACCCCTCCCATCCATTACTGTGGCATCTCATGAGGTAGTTGGAGAGACTAATGCTCTTGCTGAGAGCTGAGTCTTAACCTGACTCCAGTGTTGTTGCCAGAGTCTACGCAGCCACTAGTCAAATTATCAACAAACTTTCAGGGATTCAATGGACTCACCATCTATCATGGCTTTCCACTGAGGCTCCAGTGCCTAAGCTATGTCCTTTACATTATTGGTCAATTTCCCTCTTTATACCATGATGTGCCCAAGTTAAATACTGCCTTGTGATTGTTCAGCATCCAGACTCACTGACTTCAGTATCCAGATTCTGCCCTTCCTTTGGAAGATGTTCTTTCTGTTTCTCTCCATCTTAGAAGACCGCCTTCTCACTTTGGTGCTTCTGCTTCAGCATATTCTCACCTGACCGTGTTTGGAGAAGGACAACGCAATCAACCTCCATTTCCCTGTCCTCACGTCATTACACACTCATTCTCTCCTGCTGCACATGTTCCTGGGCATGCTAGACAGACCTTTCACAAAGAGTAATAATTCTGGGGTTTCTTATTTGTCATATTAGCTATTTCCTCCATTCCTTAAGCATCAGAGTATCACTCATAATTGTACAGGATTTAGCTATCTTTACTGACTCTACTACCTTAAAAGGAAAAAAAAAATCTGATCTTTTTTCCCCCCAAGTCAGGATCAACTAGATCAGGGCTGTCCCAGGCAGCCATTAAAATATTTTCTTTTACTTGAGAAAAGCAGTATCTTTGGCATTATCCTCATCAGAATAACAGAGCAATGAGATACCTGCCTGTTTTTCTTGATAGCTGTAAAATCTTGTTCACTTTCTTATTGTGCATTCAGGAAAGAATTTTATTGCAAATGCTGTATTCTGTGATGTCTGTCCAAGCTGCTTCCTGAGCTGCTCAGCAGTATTGACATTTATGTCTTTCTAAAAGTGTTTATGATTAGGGACAACCTTTTTGACTGAGATTTCCAGGACTTCTCTTTAGTGGTGGGTAATCTACTGAATCAGTGTAGCCTGCAAGGAAGAAATCTGCAGTGAAAATGATTCCTAGCAATCAGCCCAAAACTATTAGTTTCAAAAGAGATATATAAAGGAATGGAAGGAATGAGAAAACTGGGTATATAATGTTAAAAGGAGGGGATGCAGACCATAGAGAAAGATGCAATATAGGTTTTATTTGTATGGTATCATATAAAGGTCTCCCAAGATTAGCCATAAGATAGGTTTTGGCATATTTTACTTTCTTTACTAAAATCAATGAAATAATGAATATTACCTGGACAAATTTTTGGAATCCAAGTGCCACTAACACTGTTACCTCACAAGAAGCTATGATCAAGGAAACTACTTATGAAACCTATACAATCTAATTTCTGTAAAAACATCTTTTTCCATTAGTGCCCTTAAAACTTTATGTCATATGTTGTGTTAACCTTAGAGAGATGTGGAGTTAATATAGCTTTGTATAGCTTTAAATATAACTTCAGTGTTCACACACATATTTAAGACATGGTTGTGATCACTTTTAGAAATTCGTTAGTTAGACTTAATGTCTCTTCCATTCCTGCAGGATTCTATTCCCTCTAAACATACACTCTTCTGATTAAATGGGTGTTACTTCAGTAGTTTAACTTCAGACACAGATGCTTTTCATAGAGTATCTTTCGTGTTGAATTCAGGCCCAACTGGTTATTATTAATTTTCTTGTTCCCATTCCATTACCACTTTTTTGGTCATGAAAAGACAAGCTACGTGGATTCCTGTTAAAATACAGAAAGGTTCTCATTTCAAATAAATGTTTATCATCCACAAATTTCTTCTACAGAAATTTAGACTCTTCTTCATATTCAACCTGCTTCTCATGAGGCTAAATGTGTTTCTCTCAGGACAGAAAGATTCTATGCAGTTCACCTGCATGTTTTGCAGTCCCTTTAGTACATAAAGGTAAAGCAGTTCACTGACTCTGAAAAGTAAACTAAGGCTGGATTTTAAGTGCTGCCAGGGGATTTTAGTCCTCGTTTAAGTGCTTGTCCGAATTTTTGCCACTTCAAAAGATCCATTCAGAGTAACAGGTTCAGAATTTCACTCTTGATCTCCAAGACTGCTTTGGAAATGTTTGAGTCTGGACATTCAGGTTTCATTTCCTTATGTTGTTTTCAGTTCCAGTTAAAGATTTTATGAGCTTCTCACTCATCACAAAGATGAGTACCTTTGAAGCTACCAACAATCACTACAATTTCTTTGGGACACTCTAGAGTTACAGCTCTGGAGCCACAATGTCTCACCTTCTTTTGTCTTCTACACACTGTACTCAGTGATTAGGATGCTGTTCAAAAGTAATATTAATGATCCATTTATATATGTTCCAGTATATATTATGAATAACTCTCTGATAGCAGAAAGCTTATGCAATATTCTTCCCTGTGCAATTACAATTTAGACATAAAAGCTTGTAACACTCCATAATAATACTATGCCCTGAATAAATTCCTGTATATAAGATCAGATATGATTATCTAATATACAATTTATATATTTGATTTGTAGGGTATTACAGCTGGGAAATCTCAGGCTGCATGGATAGAACAAAGGTTGTAGAAATAATTGGGGACAGGTATTGCTGTCCCCCAAACTAGCCTCTAAAGATGGAAGATGGGTTTTCCAGCAAAGTAAGAGTGAGAAAAAAGGAAGGATGAAAATCTGCTGTCTACAGAATAATAATAAAAAAGTTCTTACCCTAAACTCAGGTGTAAAAGGACTCTGTCTTCTCCACCTTCTTTGTTCTTTCCTTCCACTGCCCTTGCTGCCATGGTTTCAATGGAATTTAAAACAAACAAGAAAATCTAGGAAGAGCGAGAAAGAACATGAGACAGCAAACAGAAAACACATTAAGAAGCAAAACTCTTCATTTTTTATCAGCCGCAGATAAGAGCTTTCAGAGAATAATTGCCGATGTTTTTTATCAGTTCTGTCTAATTAGCTTGTTCTTCATTAGCTTGTTGCATATGGACACGTAGAAACAATAGTGATTGGTGGATGCAGTATGATCCTGCCTACCCAAGAAAAAACTCCTTCCGGAGTTAATAAAAGAGTTGGTTTTTTTTCCAAGGGTTTCTTCGGGTCATTTTTCAAGGAGAACTTAGCATCCTCTCTGCATTCAGCAGCTTTGGCCCCAGTGCAGGTGTGTCCCTGAGGTTACAGCTGGATTACAGCCCTTCTTATACACTGCCACTGTGAGAAAAGGACTGCAACCTACCACAGAATGACAGTAAGACACAGGAATCCATGTTAACTTACCTTTATTTTGGTATACCTTTAATTCCCTCAGTCAACTCATGGCAATTTTTCACCACTATGCTCTGAGGAAATTTGGCTAACTATGCTGTTACAAAAGTTTATGCTTAGTTGATCCTACTTTGGAAAAACAAGGCAGAAAAAAAATGACTTCTTAAGGGATCTTCCCACCCTGTCTTTCCATGTTACAATTCCTGCAAAGGAAGAGAGCATAACTATAAAGTACACCTGCACACTGCTGTATCACAATCACACTCAGCTGCACACACTGCCACAAGGGAGCTGGAGGAGGTGTCAAACCGAGTATGGCATCGTGGCTGGATGCCCTGTTCTTGCAGGAAAATATACAGTAAAAAAGTCCAACTATGCTGTAACTGCTTGGAGAGGGACCAGCAGTCAGGAGTTTTGTGTCAGCTCCTCCTTTTGCATAGCACCTACAACCTTGGGAATGTCAGAGTAAATCTACTGTTTACTGTCACTGTTATCAAAGCTTTATGTAAGCCACTGTGTTTCAGGTTAAAATTTTCCAGCAGTACAGGATTTACGGGCTCCCCCAGCAACTAGAACTGATTCTGGATACTTGAATGATCCAGTGCTGTACATAGATGCTCTCCCTGTTTTGATAGTTGACCTGCCATGCACAAAAAACCAATTTGATATATGGAATTCATCTGTTTCGTATTAGCAAGTAATAGAAGTTAAATATACCTCTTTGTCAATTCAATTCCACAGTTCTTGGCCACTTACAATTCTAGAGAATATCCTCACTGACCAATTTTCTGGCATGTGTCCAAGATTTGAGAACATGTAGTCTTGAATGAATTGTTCACCGAGGAAAGCTGGTGAAGAAAAAGTAAGGCTGCTTTTATGAAAAACAGCAACTGACCCTAAGAGTAGTTCACTTGGTTAGAGCATGGTGCAGTGGTAGTAACAAAAAGATTTGTGGAACCAATCCCCATATGAGCCATTAACTCAGAAGAGTTGGACTTGATGATCCTTGTGGGTCCCTTCCTTACAGCTCAGAATCTTTTGTGAAGCAAACTCTAATTTTTAACTTGTGCCTTCAAATATCAATAGTAACATACATTGCACTAAACTACATATTCCCTTACACATTCTGAGTTATCACAACTGCATGAAAATCCTGCATACACTTATTTTTTACCTATACTTTACTGAGAATCTCAAAACCCTGGTTCTTCCAGCTTTTTGTTCCTAGGACTGATTTGCAGACATCCACTTTTTGTATTTGCATCTCTTCACTTACACTCCCTGGCACCTCCTAAGTGGATGGAAGCTGCCGGCAGCTAAGCTCTGACTTGCTGTTTGTATTCTGTGGAGTTTTGGCAGCAGGGTACAGAGCAGATGGCAGGCTTTTCTCCTTTCTTTAAGATGCACTGACCAGCTTGGAGCTGTGGATGGCCACGAAAAAGAGGCTGAGTGCAACCAGTATAGGAGAGGGGGGTTGCAAAACAACACTAAGTGACCCTACTTCTGACACTTCACAAATCCCTGTCACTTACTTTGGAGTCAAGTTCCTCCCTGCTGCTCTGGATGAGAAAAGTGATTCTGTGGTATCAGTGGAGACCAGCTACAGACAAAGTCAAGTTTTGCTCAACTCTGTATAAACACATATAAATGACAGGACAAAAATCAGCCTTTATCTTTCCTACAAAACAAAGTTCAAGTTCAGTTGCTAAACTACTGATACTTTGTATCAGCCTTTCATATAGTCATGCATCAAAATGACAGTATTTTCTTCTAATTGGAAGTAGCAGTTTCGTCAACTCCAGCACTACTATATGGGTCTGCATTAGAGAACCTGGGTCTCACATACATGTATTAAAGGGAAAACCTTTTCAAACTTTTCTGTCAAACCAATCTAAGTGAAAAGCTTCCTTCTGCCACATAAAAATGGCATCCAAATCCTGCATGCCTGGATGGCTGAAGGACAGTATTACCTATGATTAGAATTTAATCTCTCATAGCAAAGTTTGTGCTTCGAAAATTTTCAGAAGCTTAATTAATTATTCACATGTTTAATGAGCCTGAAATTGATAACTCCTCATCTTTGGTTGGTGTTATTGCAACTATTCAAATTACCTGGAGCACCCTGTTTTATCCCTTCTTTCTTTGACAAGACTGGTTTCTAAACCATCAAATCAATATTTACCTTGAGGAAAAATGTAGTACCAAAGGAAATATCAACAAATTTCTATGTGAACATAGAGAGAATAACTAATGGGATTCATTGTTTAAGCCAGCTCAGCCCTCACCCTCCCTTACACTTTCCTCCTACCTTTTTCCCTACAAAATGAACTTATTTTCTGCCTATGCCAAGCCTGTAGAAACATCCCTCATCAGTCAATAGCAGCACACAAAGGTATAGTCTGTGAAAGGACAAACCAGGGTGCTCTTAGCTACATCACATCATTCCAGACCAGTGTGAAAGCCTGGCTTATGCTCATGGGAAATTTGCTTTTTGAAGTCAGCAAATCACTGAATTGCTGGGACAGGCTGCAAATATGTCTTAATTACTGCAAGACATTCCTCCATTTCCACAGACCATTATACTGCTGGTTTAAAAACAAACTGACTTAGGGCTTATCAACACAAGGAAGCTACTTCTTAGTAAGGAAGAAAGTTAATTTACAGCTGAGTAATATTCTTCTGTGGACACATGCAGTGCACATGGAATAAACTACTGTTCATTCAAGCATTAAGTGAATATTTGCTCATGATTCAACCCCTGAAGACTGTTCAGTTCAATATAGATCAGACTTGTGAGAGATCTAGTGAAGACAAATCAGCTGAACATTCTGAAATACCCAGTTTTTCAAAAATGATGGAAAAAGCTAGAAGAAAACCATAGGATTCCTTCAAAGTTATGTTTATATAGTAATCCATAGTAATCCATAGTAATTTGCAGCTTGCCAAACAGCAGGCAGGTTAACTGCTTGGAAATTAACTTCTAAGCAGCCTAGGCAAAGGCTCTTGCTATATCACAGACACACAGGCACACATGAAGTGCATTCTGCTGTTAGTCAGGCAGCTGTTAACAGAATCATTACATTTTCAAAAGGAAAATGAAGCCTTCCTGGTGTTTCATTTCCTTTTCCATGCTGTGCTGCAAAATCCGTTGGCCTTCTATAATCCCTTTCCTAACATCAGGATTTTTTTTGTCAACTAAACTCTTCTGACTGGTCTGGCTCTTCTATATTCAGTTTAACTGTTCTACCCATGAGCTCTTCTCTTTTCTATCCAATTTGATGTCCCATCCTTTCTGAGTTAACACTGACTAAGGCCGGCAGTTAAAGCTTCCTGAAACATTACAGAATAAGATGTATACTCAGTGGGATGTGGATAATTTCAAGACATGGCAGCATGGTTTGAAGATATCTCTCTTCCAGTTGTATTAGTTACAGGTTTGGAATAATGAGAACAATGGTCTGACAGCCTCAAAGTATGTAGACCCAGATTTCATAAACACTTTGCACATGGGGCTGCCTTTCTGAGTGATCTGTAAGTAGTAAAAGATAAAGCTTGAGCTCTCTTGCCAACACTCAACTGTGGATAGTACAAATTCTTGCAGAGTCCCACACTGAGCCCCTGTGATTCTGGGATTTGCATAAACATTCAGAAGCAAAAAGACAGAAGAAACTGTCTGATATAAATTACAATGAACATAATCTGATTTCTTCTGCCAGGAAGGCCACAGTACAGATGAGCCCTGTACATCTAGCCATAGTGCAGATGCCTTTACAGTGTGTTAAAAAAGAATGTTTAGGTGTATTATTTACGAAGACCCTCAGTGTCCTACAGCCATACTCCTGACAAAAAACAACCCAAACAAAAAACCCCCCCAAAACCAAAACCAATGCTTTGCCCAGCCTAAAAAGGGGAAATTTAAAAATAATGTGAAGAGAAAGTTCCAAATAACTTACAGGAAGAAAGGAAAGGATGTTTGTCCCTTCTGCACATGCATTTGGGCAAGGCCACTATTTCTGAAGGCAGAGGCGGTGCAGATGGAGTTTGGAACGCTAGATCTTTCTTCCCTTCTCACAGAGAATTCATGTACTGATGCACTACAGAACTCAGAGGGCAACAAAGGCTCCACTGGAGCAGACAAAGCTGAAAATGCTGCTGCTCTTGGCTGGGACTTTTTGATTATTTTTAACAGCCTTTCCTGTTGTTATTCTCACAGTGACTGAGCAGAACCCTGTTGAATGCTTTCTAGAATGGGTGAAGACACACAAAGCAAAGTAAATTAATTTTTTTCTATTTGGTGTATATATGGAACAAAAAATGTTATACTGTTAAATGCAAAACATTACTGTCACCAAAGGTTTGGGCATCACTTAATTCAAGATGGCCCTATGACCTAGAACTGGACAGAACTTCTCTTACAAAGTGTATGGCTACTACTGAAACAAAAACATAGCCCTCTGTCAGTGAAGAATCATCCTGAAAGAAAACCTTGGTAATCAATATTGCTCAAATTCCCAGCCAGAAGTCAATATCCTTCACTACATGCAGGAATCAAAGAAAAAAGCTTCATGGAATAATAGAATAAGTAGAGTTGGAAGAGACCATCAGGGATCAGTGGGATCATCAGGGAACATTGCAACTCCTGGCCCTACACAGAACCATCCCCAAGAGTCACACCCTGTACCCGAGAGCATTGTCCTAACACTGCTGGAACTCTGTCAGGCTTGGTGCTGTGATCACTTCCGTGGGGAGCCTGTTCTAGTGCCCAACCACCCATGGGCTGAAGAACCATTTGCTGATATTCAGCTTAAACCTCTCCTGACACAACTTCAGGCCCTCAGGTCCTGTCACTGGGCACCAGAGACACAAGATCAGTGTCTGCCCCTCCTCTTCCCCTCACAAGGAAGTTTTACCAGTTTCTTCCTTCAGGCATGTTCAGGTGAGGAAAGTAGTAGGCACATCTCCACAAACCCCTCCATTTTCTTATTTTCAGGAAGAGGATTTTGCCCTACATTCCACAAAGTTCCAGGTGACTCGAAGGGGGACACAGCTGTAAAGGCTGCTTGTGCACTTTACTGTAACTCTTCTTAGCATGTTAGAGGCCAATTCAGAGAACTACTTTGGTAAAAAGTGAAGAATGTCAAAAATCACTTATGAATAGAGAGCCTTTACATTGTTTATTAAATAGGATCAAGTATGCAGTTCAGCAGCAAACCCCAGACTTCTTGCATCCATTTGCATTAATATATTTTGTATTAATATCAGGCCCATAAAAATGTATATACTTCACCTTTCTTTTAATGCCACAGACATCAGCACATAGGACAATTCCAGCCAAGACTCATGTCCTGCATCTGAACTACATCAAACACCACATTTAAGATTCATATAATGAGGTAATATAAAGGCAGGAATAATGTGTATCCCCCCTGAATGGCCACTGAATAGAAAAAGGAAGACCATACATTAAACCTACATGGTGTTTCTGTGGCATGGCCACTCTACCTTCATTTCATCTACACAGTATTTCCTTTAGGAATAGCTGAACTAATACAATTCCTGGTAAAGTGTGATGAGCTGTGATGATTTCACACCAAAATGATGTGAATTATTTCAGATGACTGAAATCAGGGGAACAAAGAGAAGGCTTGAGACTGCTTGGTAAGGTCTGTATTGCATTGTAGGCTGTGGGATAAATTAAAAGAGCAGATGTTCAGCCACACGATTCAGAATTTTATTCAGGTCAACACTAAAATGTCCAGTTTATATTTTTTAATGGCAATCAGAAGGAAGAAAATTACCCACACATTTCCAACTCCTAGATAGATGCATTCATTGTCTGTTTACTACCCAGAATTCTCAGTCAGCTGGGGTAGTAAGGCTAGGTCTCAAACCCAGGCAGCAGCTTTCAGTTACTGCTAACTGGTAGCCATACCAAAAAAATAAGAGAACAGAATTTCTTACACAGAAAGAATTGTTATTTACATAGTGCCCAGAGCATGCTACAGGCTCCAAGGGGAAAGTTAAATAACAAACATATGATCTAAAGCAATAATCCTGCTCTTACTGTAATAAAAATGAATGTGTTTGCTTCCCTAGGCACAGGGCTGGTCTCCACATTCATTTTGCTACTGAAGTAGCCATGTGTTTTTAAATTGCTATGCTGCAGAGGTTTTTTGGTTTTATTTTCTTTCAGTATTAAACCTCTCAATTCCTCAGCCACAGAACGGGAAGAGATTATTGAGTTCAACATAGTTCTGGAAGTCAAAAAGAGTTGCTTCTCCAATAGGAGGGCTTTTGTTCAGACCACAAGGCTGTTTAGACAGTGTAGACCTGTAAGCTGTAAGGAACAGTTAGTGCCAGAGAAATTAGCTTGTTCTTTGTGCTCATCAGTGTATGAAAAAAGAAAAGCTGCATAGTATTAATAGAAGAATTATTTAAGAGGTAAGACACATCCATAGCCAAGCTTCTGCAGTCCACGTTATTTCAGACCTGTACAAGGCCAACGATTGTGCCAACAAACCCCAAACAGTAGCTGGCATTACCAAAAGACATTCTTTGAATGCTCTGCTTTTGAAATCAAATGCAAGTGCATGCACGTGTGCTTGCAGGCTCTCAATTTGTAGCATCTGTGTGCACACTGCAGGACAGTCTGAGCATTTAAAGGGAGCTCAGTTGAGAAAAGTACTCAGATTGCTTGCATGCATAGAGAAATGTTCACCACTTAGTTTAATCATATGTTGGACATCCATTTGAAAACAAAGAAACAATACAACTCCATTTTTTTTGAGAGAGGAAACTTACGTTACATCAACTAACTTCTACTTATCTTCTTTTTGATTTCACATTGTTCATGATATTTTATTATTTTACCTCCATACTAATGCAAAAGCATTTATTATAATTTCATTTATTACGTGTGATAATTGCCATGACACATTTTAATGTTTGTACTATAGTAATGCATAAGACTTACACTTAGTAGTCATGTGCTGTGTAAGCACCAAATATAAAGACATTTATTGCAGCATATAAGAATTTTTCACATACCTGAAGCACCGTGTTTGCAGACTGTGAACTTTTATAAAAAATTAAGTTACTTTAGCTCCATACCCAGCCTCATATATTTCATTATATCATTTTAGAAATCTATTTATAAGATCCCAGTTACATGACTGAAGTCTTAATTTCAGCCTGGAGAGGATAATGGGAATATTCCTGCTAATGGGGAAAAATCTGACCACAAAAATCCCACATTTGAGATAAGACTGTGTAATTCTAGTTCCTAATGCTTAACTCCTAATTCTCAAAGGGAAGCTGAAAATGAAGACTTAAAGATCCTAACTGCTGTGTTTACTGCACAGGACTTCTACATGAGGTATAATTGGAGTTTTTGCTTTTGTAAGCCAGATAATGAATATTCCATTAAACAGGGCTCCAATTACACTTGCGAGGAAACTGAATTGGAAATCTGTGCTATTTTTAAAGACAATGCCGTTTACAATAAAATTCCAGTTCAACTGGCTTAGTTTCCAAGCTGTTGAGACATGTCCAGTCTTGTCAGAAACATCATAGGGACATGAGCTTTCTACCATCCAGTATAAGATATCCTTCTCAAGAATAGCCCTTTTTACATTTTAAGCTGTCCAAATTAGAAATGTGAAACCATCCTAAAATACAGTAGGAGACGAAGCATGAAAGTGCTTTGTGTGTACCTGATTTTCAGCACAACACTGTGAGACAGATTAGGAGATGGACTTGCCTGAAGCGCATTTTCCACTGCTGCAGTCTGGGATTTCTAGCTACAAGTCTGAGTCATCACTGAAGTGACACAAGGAGGGACAAAGATCTGGAGGGACAAGGAGTAAGGGCAGATGAAAAGAAAGCACAAAAATTACAAACACTCATAAGCACAGACTCAGAAGACAATACATGACAGGCAGGGTCTTTTGAAAGAGACCGCAATACCAGCTCTGGTATACTCCTCTTCAAAAGATTGTTTTATCTACAACAATTTTAGCTTGTAATTCTGTCCTCCCAAGCATGCTGACACTTCTTTTACAATATGAAAAATGTTTCTTCACTGGTATGCATGCAAGTCCACAGCTACTACAAAATTCAGGAGACAATAAAATAGTGTGAAAAATTGTAAATCAGATAATCTCATTATCCCGCTAGGAACACAAAAATTACAGCTTTGGTAAACTTTTAATTCATGAGGAAGTCAGAAGATTCACTTTTATGTTTAATGGCCCCCCAGACGGTTCAGTACTTAGTAAACAGCAATTGTGCAGTTTCCCTTAAATATCCCTGAAATTAAAGAAAACAAATGCAGGTGGAAAATCTACATCAACAGCTGTGGGCAATGCAAGGGGAGGGGAAAAAAACATAAAGGACTGTAAAGCTGATATAATGGTTACATTCCTAGCACCTCCCTTCATTTCCTATAGCAAATCAAAATCTTTCTCCTCATTGTATTTGTAGCTTTTTGCAGCATAGGGGTGACCAGTAAACATCTTAATTCAGAAACCTGGTAACAACAGAGTACTGAGAGACAGAGAAAGGTAGAGAGAAGCCAATCAGTGCTTTAGAAGCGGAGAGAAGAAAGTCTGTAAGGGAACAATGGGTGGGATTCCAGAGAAAAACACACCAAAAAAAACAAACAAACAACCCCACAAGAGTGAGGGAAAACTCCATAAACGTTTATAGAAAATCACAAAGCTGCTTCTAAGATTGAGGAGACATTCTTCCTCTTTACTGCTTCATTTTACATTCATGTCCAAATATCATGGTTTCTGAAAGTGTATACCACAGCTTAAATAGCTAAATAGGACCAAGCTGTACCTCATGAAAGAATAAAAATATTCCTTCATTATTTTTGTAAGTGTTTAATGACAAACTGTACTTACATTTCCTTTATGGAGTGGTATACAAACACCATGACTGTGTATTATGTGAAAAATGCTTGCATTAAATTTCCTTCCATTTTGTCTCTTCTAGACCAAAAGAGGATTGTTGTGTGGTGCTTTGAGAGCTTATCCTTCTGTTAAGACAGTTAAAAAGAAGAAAAAGTAATTACAGTGTCAGAAATATCTACAAACACTCCTGAAACTGAGCAAGAACTCCATGTGGATAATTTGTATCTTCAGTTCCACAGGCCACTTAGGATCATCTTGACCGTTCTTTATAGCATTGTTCTAGGAACATAGGTTGTGTATTGTAACTACGTACAATATAAAACAACAAACTTCTCACCTGATTTTCCTGGCTAATGACTACAGGGTAAATTTATGGAAATAATACAAAAAGCCAAATTGAGACTGGGTAAGTTTTACCTAGAGGAAGCATGTATTTAAACCTCCCTCAAGCACAAAATTCAACCCAGCTGCAGGATTCACGTCTGGTCTCAGTAAACACATTATAGTGTACTTATTTTTGCTCTTTTAAAAATCGCTGTGCATGCCTCATCACTGTGGTTTTAACACTGTAGAGATATCCAGCTCTTACTGAGTGAGCTAACATTTCAGTTTGCTCCTAGAAAAGACTTCAGAAAAGTATTCTTTTTACAGTTTTCTCCATCTTATACTGCAAGCTCAGAAAAGAATGGTTTGGTGTCGGTGTGGAGGTTTTGTAAGTCTCTTTTTAACACTTTTGGTTGATCCAAGATCAAAATTCTCAGTAGAAGTAATCCTTTCATGCTAAAATCTATCCAGTATTGCTGCAAGCTTTGTGCCCAACAGAAGACTCATTCAGGCAGCGTTACCACTGGGACTACTGAAAATTATTTTGCAAGGTAATTGTGGCGCAGGACGGGCTTGCGTTACGATTTTGCTTGCAGCGTTTAAAGGAAATGCAGAAGTATGGTTTACAGGATCGGAGGCTCTCTGCAGGAGTGGAAAGCGAGCGGCGCAGGCGGCGCACGCTCTGCGGCAGTGACCGGCAGTAACCCCTCTCTCAGCCACCCTCGGCGAGCAGCGAAAACACTCGCTCCCCTTGCCAGCGTTTGGGATGAGCAAGCTCCAGGGTATCCACAGTGCGAGTCCTGCGAACACATAACCTTTTGGCTGCAAAATAGGTGGTGGTCGCGGGAGTCGAACTGACGAATGTAACACGCACCGGCTCCTGCTGCACGGGAGAGTCCGCGCCCCTTCTGAAGTGACACTGCCACCTGCGTGGCTTCTCGGGGAGAAGGCTGAGGGCCTGGGGGCGCTGGGGCAGCAGATGGGCTCCGCGTGTGTGGCCGGAGAAGCAGGCTGCGGGAGCGCCTGGGACTCGGGCAGCCTGACCGGCAGTAACCCCGCCGCCAGCGCCGCCGCCAAGTAGGTGAAAAGTAACTCGGAGTCATCGCCCGCGGGAAGCGCTTCCCCCGCCCCGCCTGGCCCGCGGGGACGGGGCGGGGGGGCTGCCCGGGGTGGGGGCAGGAAATGCGGGGGGGCAGAACACAGCGAGAGACGGGGGATGGGGCGACTACGAAACAGGGGTTGCTGCTATTGTAGCACAAAGGAGCCAGCGCCCCCGACTTCTGCTGGTCCTTCTCCCCTCCCGAAACCCCTCGCCCACAGGAAAAAGAGTGGTTTGTGCGTGCGTTAGCTGGGGAGAAGGAGATGGGCGGGCCGGAGCTCCGTGCCTGTCCTTTTCTGCCCCTAGCTGTCTCCTAGCCGCTGGGTTGGGGGCGAGGGGTGCAAAGAGAGCCCCCCGGACAAAAGGAAGCGCTGCTCTGCTTCCACCAACCTCCACCAGCGCCCCCCTCTCGGGAGACCTGCCGCTAGTCCGGGCTGCAGAAGTGTCGGGGGCTGCCACGTCCCTGTCAGACGCAAGTCGTGCTTCGGTCACATGTGCTGCTGCCGCTCAAACCCAAACCCAAACCCAGCCCCAGCCTCCGGGCGGCCGCGCGCTGCGCCGAGCCTGGCACCAGCTGCGGCCGCCTTTCCTTTATGAGCCACTCTGTGCAGACCTTTATTACTAGAAGTAAGGCTGTATTTAGTAACTTTAGTAAATTATTGGTATTTGAACAGATTTTCCCCTCTGAGGTGACAGAGACAAGACAAACGGCGTCCCTTTAGACTTACTTTTTAGTTGTTTATGATCTCCCTTAAGGAGCTTTGGGTAATTTATGCTGCTGCTAACCCAGACAGGCTCTGACCTCCATGTTCGTTTCCAGCATGTGAAAAAGAGTCATCAGCTCTCATATACATATGAGAGTGTGCATATGTATAATTATGTGTATAATAATCACCTTAAATGCTAGACTTCTTAGTCCTAAGCATCTTCCCGGTGGACTGTGGTTAGGGACCAAAAACCATTCTGGGGAGAGGGGTGCCCTGGGCCAGCTGCTGTGCTGTGGCAGGGCCAGCCAGCAGAAGTGTGTCTGGGGCGATGCAGCATTCTGCTCGGGGCAGGACCGGAGCGCTCCAGATGGGTAACTAGCTGTAAACAGCTACACAAGGAACTTAAAATCCCACAGGGACGCTAGTAAATCTCCAGCTTTTTTTGCTCTCTTTCTTCACACAGCGCTGTAGGGGGCATTTGTTTTGTAAAATATTAGAAGGAGAGTGGCTACTGTCAATAGCGGCACGGCACAGGTGCTGTAATAGAGTCAGGCTTGCAGCATTGCACAGTCTGTCTTCATCTCCTCTCCCTCCTCTGGAATTTAATTCCTACTAAGTGTGAATAACTTACTGAGCTATTTCAAGCTTCAAATGGTACTACAGTTTACAGACCACAAAGGGCACTGGTGTTTAATATTTTTTGAGCTTTGGGTATGTCAAGAGACAGGAGATAGTCATTATTACACCCAAACAAAAATATGGTGCTAGGAATTCTGCAGGTGCTTTACAGCTGCACATAAAACTATATGAGTAAACATCTTGGTGGATTCATTCTACAGCACCCCTTTTGCCTTTTGTAAACACAACATATAAGAGATTTTAGGGCAGATTTTGTCCTGAAACATTCATTTGACTGCATATTAGGCCTTTGCCTGATTTAACTACCTGTCTTAAATTGAGTAGGTGTGGTGACAGTAACAATATGTAGAAAACATCAAGCCATTACTCAATAGAGTAGTTTCTAAACCTGTGTATCAATGACATCTATGTGAATTCCTTCCATCTTCTGCTTTCAGTGTAGAGAGATTGTCTACTTGTTCCTAAGGCTGACATGACCATGTTTCTTCTATAATGAAAATTCACTGCACACTTAGCTTTTTTCATTCCTGGGTCTACTACATCTTCTTTGCAGATGCCTCAGAAACAATTATTCCAGGTACTATGCCAGTCCTAAGGAAGATAAAGATGTTTAACCTCACAGAACAAAACACTCTCTCACAACCTGAGCATGCTGAAACAATACATTACTGCTGCAGAGGACAGCACAGGGGGCTGCAAGTATATTTCAGTAGAGGAAGAAAAATAAAGCCAGTATGAACCTTCAAATTGCTCAGGAAATAATATTATTTCAAAATCCTTCATGTTTGTGCAGGCATTTGGACAATGGCATTCCTAAAAGCATACCATTTCTGTCTTACAGCACCCTCAGAAGTGCTAGATACCTCACAGAACAATTTGAAAGTAAGTTCTGGCTTGAAGTGTTTACAATCCATTTTCCCTAAACTCAAGCAGGTGATGTTAAATTCAGTCAAAAGTGGTAAATGGCAGACATTTTAGCGTTTAATTTCAGAATGCTGGTTCAGAATTAAGTTTACAGAAACTTCTCCAAGTGTTCACCAATGTTTGCTCTTTGAAGATGTCATTAATTTTTTACCAAAGCCAGTAAGAGAGGAGTTGCTCTCGCCCAATTTACTCCTGAAAATCTCAGTTATTAGGAAGCTGGATACCAGTAAAGTTGCAATCTAACTTTACTGTTAGGACCTGTTATCCCTGTTACACAGCAAAAGCTTGGCCTGACCTCTCCCATTAAAATTAGACCCTCCATTAAGTATGTTTAGTTAAAGCACAGCTTTGTTTTCATGACCTTAAGATGGATCATGCCTCACTGCAGCTACTTAAGTGTCATGCTGCTGGTTTTGCCTTCTGTCAAACTTTCCTGCTGTGGCTTTTCCCACTGTTTTGACTTCTGGAAGGCCACTGGAACATAAGGACGATCTACTCACATGCCTGTCCTTTATGTTGATAACTGAGTCAGGCAGTCACAGGAGAATATTTGGAAAAGCGTGAGAAAGGAAGGTAAGCATGTAAGAGGAGTCACAGAATGGAAATTAAATACAGGCCTCAGTTCACATCTGGCAACTTAAAAGTGATTTTAGGCCTAGATCCTCATGACCTGTTGAGCTCTGCTCACTGCATTATGGGAAGAGAGGGTGCAACTCTTTTCGTATCCACCCCAACCATGCAGCTACCTAGTGCTCAGTGGGGACTGAGCTTCATGGGAAATCTGGCAATATCATTTCTCTGGAACTTTTTAGTGCTGAGCTGTTAAAAAAATCTGTCCTACATAATGTAAATGTATTCAGCAACATAGCACATTATTCTTGATGAAGTCATATGGATACTAGGCTGAAAATTTGCCTCTAATTTGCTCTGAGTATACTGCCTGCTTTCAAACGTAAGGTGAATGACTTATTGTAACCCCAGATTGGTTTCAACACCAAGTGATTAAGCCGTGACATGGAGACAAAGTAAATTAAGGAAGTGGTTTCATAGAACAGGCTCACACATGACAGGCACAGAACTAATTCTGTAGCAAAAGAGGGGTGAGTCATGCATCTGCTACATGTGCTTTGGTTAAATTCTTGCGGATATGTATCTCTTGTACATATAAAAACACGAGGAAAACAAGAGGAAAGAGGCTAAGCTTTCACATCGTGCTTGGGTGTAAAAATACTAGTGTAACAATACTAGTGTAGCAAAACCTTCAAATATTTCTCCCCATTGAACTAGCAGATGAAATTGAACATCCATCTTACCTTAGGGGAGCTATAACTTTCCCCTCTACTGCTGCTTCCTCACCTCAGCTCTCTTTTGTTTAGAGAGCTGTATCTCCAAAATCATGACAAGTTTGCCGTGGCTCAGCAGGCAAACACATTTCTTTAATGGTCAGCTGTCATATCCCAGAACTTACATGGATTTCTTATCTTTTATAATTTCAAAAACGGAGAACCAGATTCCAAAACCACACCCCGGTCAGCTCAGGGGAGCAGCTTCACCATCATTAGTTGACAGATTTAACCCATATCCCTAGTGAACTGCTGATAAAGGAGGAAAGATAGGGAGAGGTAGTCCATTCTGGAGAGATGCAAAACTGTCATCTTGTTGTTTGTTATGAATAGATAAAGTCTGACTGATACAGATAGGTGGAGTCTGGTGAGCGCATGCTCTTCATATTCCTCAGTCTACTCCCAGTCTGTGCTTGCTGAGACATCATCTAATCTCAAGTCAGTTCAGTGTAGAAGGGCATTATGATACCCACTGACTAAATATCTCTTGCAGGCATCTGCGGGGTTTGTTTGTTTGTTTGTTTGTTTTTCTTTGTTTTTGTTTTTGAATATACTGTGTTCCTAGTACTGCAGCTACATGGGCATATACCATGATGCTCTAGATAGGAAAGAGACTGGAATGCAAGTGACCAAACTAAAGGAGATGACTGTGTTAAATAAAATGCCTCTATTGCCCTGGCTTTGCTTCTTCCAGATGCCTGCTCACTTTAGCATTACTCGGGAAACAAGTCAAGGAAGCATGTCTCTACCTTTTCCCTGAAGTATTTGTACCATAATTGCAGCTGCTCTGTTAGATTATCTTCAGTTTATACCAGAAGGTCCTGTCAGACAGTCACAAAATGTGTTCTATAAAGGATCACTGCATTCTGAGAATTCTGCTGTTCCCTGACCTTCACATACCTGCTGCACTAGAAGCAGCTGTACTTCTCATTGATCTAGTATGCAAGTATCCGCTCTGCTGCAACCACTCCTCACATTTTATGTTTCTGATCTTCCAGGTTCTTCCCCAAAGACTGCAATCTCATTTGCACTGAGAGCACTTGCTTTTACTGAATGGACTTAGCCTTTCCTCATCCTCCCTTAGCAAAACCCCCAGGTACTAGCTGCTTTTAAAAAGATTGCCATTGGATTTCTATTGGTTCTAGCAATAGCCACTGTTGGCAGGCTGTTGTTGCACAAGGCACACACTGCTCTCGTGCACAATTAGGATATTTCTCTTTCTTAATTCAGCTATCTTCTGTTCTTACATATCCTCTGCTGTTAAAGAACTTCCTCCATTTCAGCCTAGAAGTGTCTGCATTCTGCTGGGCGATAAAGCAGAGTGCTGCATTTGTGTAATACCTCTGAACTGAAGTAACCCTTATGGAGAACTCTTTCATTATTGAGAGTGCTGGAAGAGACCACACAGCAGAACCGCCCTGAGTCACAAAAAAAAAAAAAAAAAAAGCGGAAATGCAAAATCCTGTTTTCAGCATTAAACAGCCAAAAAGGGATCTGATTTGCAAGGTAATACATGCTAGAGGGGGCAAGGGACAGATGGGTTCTGAAACACGCTGGCTTCATTTTGGAGCTAATGATCTAGTTGTTAGATGCAAATGTAAGGAATTTTCCAGAGATTGAAGAGCCAAATTTTAAAAGCTATTTAGCTATTTCAGTGTTATGGAAAATCTCCCAAAGAGCTTATCAGCCTCTTCAGACTCCTAAGCACTCTGTGCTTCCCCTCAGAGGCACATATGTTTCTCCAGCCTGGATATGGAGATACTCTGGCAAATGTGTTCTTGTAGTTCTCTCTAGTGTACTAGCTGTATCGTGTCATGATGCTCATCTTAAGAGTGCTTTCAGCAAATTTTGACAAGTTTCACAGTGAGTGAGGACCAACAGGACTACTGACACACCAGCCTGTAGGTTTTCATTTGGCTATAAAGGCTGTAAGTGTCTTAAAGGCTCTCCTCTACAATCAAACCCAAAACTGGTTTAGGAGCCCAAGGCTTTTGAACTGCCTCCTTTGCAATAGCAACAAACCAGGTAGGAACAGAAGGGCTTTTAAATATGAATGTTCACGTAATGTCACCTCAGGCAGAATTTTAGCCTTAAATTTACTAACTGCATTTTCTAATAGCAATCCTGATGAAGGCAGAGACCTACCAAATCAAAGAAACAGCTGTTTCCTTTGGAGTTATTTTCTTGCTGTGTGATTTTGCAAGCAAACTAGAAGGACAGCCTTTTGAAAACTAAACAGGATTTGTGGAGAGAACTGTTTAGAGAAAGCTCAGTTGCTTTGCTGGGCAGAGCGATTCCACAGACTGAAGGCACCCTGCAGCCAGCTGCATGATTCTTGTTTAGGAACAAGAAGCTGTTTTCTTCAAGAAGTTCAAGAGTGCAACAGTCACAGGCATTGCCTTAATTATTTTGAGATTGAGGCTAAACTTTAGTTCAAAGACTCTGAACTCACAGTGTGAGGAGAAGTAGAATTCAAACAACCATGGCACACTGTCTCCAGAAGAGGATGAGACTGGTTTTACCTGCTAGATTTATTTGTGCCATCCCACAGTCATTTGACCTATATCCTTGCCCTCACCTCAGCCAAACACTCTCCTTCAAGTTCCAAACCCCCTTGCTTTGAATGGTGCAAGGACAATATAGAGTAGTCCAAACATCTGAGTGCTTCCCTGAGTGCCTTTATGCACTGGTGAATGGCGTAAAGGGCATAAAGCTTTGCCTGTCAACCAAGGGTTGATGGCATGCTGTTGCAACTTGGCTATGAAGGACTCCTCTGTACACTTCAGCCTGAGCTACATGGCTACATCTGGCCATTGCTGCTGGGTTTTATAATTAAATAAGCATTTGAATCACTGGTAGAGAATCAGGAGGTTGGAACAGGGAGAACGGTGCAAACATCTCTTACATTGTCCCAGTTGAAGATGAGTAGTTAGTCTCTTTATTCCAAATGAAGCAAATTTATTCAAAACCCAAGTAACTGCTAGCAAAGATAAGGGAAGGTTTGGCCCTTGCTACAGTCCCTTGATACTTTTCTATTTCATGTATATGCATTACGGGATTACAGCATGCACTAAAACCTTCCTTTCTACAACATAACCCTTCACAGCTGCCAGCATAGAAGCATGCCAAAACAGGGCCAGGGCCTCTAGCTACATATCAAGGTAGGCAGGAAAAGAGCCACTTAACCATAAACTCCACAACTGTCTTGAGCAACAAGTTCCCATGGATTTGTGCTTTTTCTCTTTTCTGTCCCACCATACGCGTGGCTTATTTCACGAGTCCCAAGCATATAAATAGGTTTGCCCAACAAACAGATATGATTCTTTGAATGTCCATGAATGCTAAATAGAAAGAATAGATTATAATAATTTCCTTCTCCTGAATAAATTATTCAGTCCCCTAAAGCAAATTCCTATCACTATTCATGTCTGGTTGCATTTATCTAAATATAATATCTACAGCACTTACCATGTGCACATCATTATTCAGGGAGTTTTGTTAAAAAAAGTTCCATCTATTAATGTCAGCCTCATTGACCTGATGTATGTCTGTCATGGCTCGTTAGTCATACATTAAAGACATGTGGGTGCGGTTAAGTTTAGTCCTGGAACAGGTTCTACTTCAGCAGGTTTGAATGTCACCTCCCATTGGGATCATTTATTTCCAGAGGAAAGTAACACCTTAGGCTTTTCAGGAAGTTTCATTATCTTTCACATTTTGCCCTTCACTTCATCTAAGTTTCAGTCATCTCTTCGTGTTACAAATGTGCTTTCCCTAAAGTCACGGTTCACGGCATCAGCCAGAGGGAGCACTAGAGAACTACTCATGATGTCTCTGGCAGTCCAACAGTGAAAAATAATAGGCTCATGAGCTCAGCTTCATTTTGCATGTTTTTTGTCCTTAACCCTCAGAGGTAATTGTCATCTTTCAAAGTTTTATTCAGAGTCTCCAGAATACTTGGGGTCAGTGTTGAGGGGTGTGAGGGTGAGGGAGCAGGTGGCATGAATGCCATAGACTAGTTTTACAAATAATTTATATTTGCATATTTGTTGGAGTCACACATTCTATTGGAGAACTTCTGCAATTAAGCAATAAGAACATGTGTCTTAGATCTTAAACGACTTGAAAACCTGATTTTTGGCTAGCACAGATTTGTGCTCATTATAACAGATATTATAAGAGATTCCTGATTTTATACACATATAAGGCATTACTATAAGTTCATCCTTGTCTATCAGGAGTAAGCAGGCCTACTAATATTCTGTGAAAACAGTTTAGACTACTTGTATCATCCAGCTTTTAATTTTCTATTGTGAGAAATAAATATTAGACTGCAATTACTTACATTATGAAAATCTAACTGTGAGACTGTTTCTGGGAAGTGTTGCAAAAAACACGGTGAATGTGTCAAAAATTAGGATCATGAAGGCACATTTCTGCAGTTCTCCTTTATCCTGGCTATTCATTCACTTCCGGTGTTTCAGGAGAAAAGGTTTAGGAATGTAAGCTCTCTCAGGTAAGTCAAAATATAGAGCACAAAACCACACGTCTCAAGAACCCAAAGGCTCCATGGATATCACTTCAGTGTCTTATCTTTCTTGACACATGTATTTGCTATCCAACCCATCTCCTCTAACAGGACTGGCCCTATCTTATTATTCTATATAGCAGCTAGCACCATGAGGGTTTTATTAAAGATGGCCTTCTCTATAAAGGCCATCTTTAGTGGGCCTATATGCAGAGAATATATGTAATCATACTGACATTTATTTACAAGTTCTGTAGAAATAGTTTTATTATTGTTGTTTTTGATCAGTGTCAGACAGAAAATACTAGAGAGACTAACTTCATCTAGATGTTCCACAGAAACAGATGCCATTAAGACAGACAAGAATTAAAAGCTTCTCTGTATTACTAGTAACCCTAAATAATAAAAGAAACAGTGGTACTCAGTCTTTTTCTAGTTGTGTATAATATCTTATGAAAAATTAATAAACAGAATGTTTAGGATGAAGACATTTTCCTTTTTGGGGCTATTTCTCACTTAGTGTTTTAGCCACAAAACTGATTAATGAAAATCAAAGTACTAAATCCCTGCACAGAGCTTCAAAAATGCATGCACAAGCATAGGACCTGGAAAAGAGAATTCAGAATTTACTGGCAACTAAATGGAGAATTGAGGAAACTCTGAGAGATAGAGCCAGTACTAAAGAGAAGTATAGAGGTACCTTACAACTCTCTACAACTTCTTTTTACTGAAAGAGTGATAAAGAACTGGAATGGTCTACCCAGGGAGGTGGTGGGGTCACCATGTGTTTAAAAAAAGATTGGGTGTGTCTCTCTGTGCCATGGTTTATTTGAGGTGTTAGGGCATGGGTGAGACTTGATGATCTTAAAGATCTCTTCTAATCTAGTGATTATGTGATTCTGTGATTTGTACCTTATGTGTTCCAGGAAGTCTTCCTTCATAATGCTTTATAGGAAAAAAAGCCATAGTGGAAATCAGGAAAAGTCATATGAGAAATTATTGTGATAATATTGAGCATATGTAAAATTACCTCCTTTGTTGTCATAGCAAGCAATTTAAAGTTGCATTTGTCAGCCAACAAGAGATTAAAGATCTTCTTCCTGTATCTAAGAAGTTTATTCTGGAGTTCCAGGAGTGCTCAGGGAGTCTCAACATAGCTATTCCTCACCACAAGGTTGAGGTTACCAAGCGGTAAGTGCAGGTACAGTGTGTGAAATTCTGTTAAGGAGCAATGCATAACCCATGCCACACTCAAAATCTTTTTTCAAGTAAATGTGCCTTATACATAAAGATAAGGATTTATCAATAGTATAAATGAAATCTTAATGGGCTAATTAAAAATTATTATCCATGTCTAATTATTGCCATGAAAAAAAAAAAAGACTACAATAATGAGAAAATTCTCCATAATAATGCAGTTTTAAATGTTGAACATACTTTTCTTACTTTCTGTCCTTTTCCTTGGTGTTACACTTGCTCTCTATTGCTCCTCTGGGTCCTAAAGTAGATGGTTTCCACTTAGCTGGAGGAGAACAGAGGGAATAAATCATCAGCATTCAAAATCCTTTGCCATGTTGATTTTGATTTCTCTTTCCTAATCTCTTTCCTTCCCCTCCCCACCCCCCCGCCCTCCATATAGATGTTTCATACAATACTTTCTCGCCTTAGTCTTTGCTCACTGGTCAACAACTTCAAATTAAATTGGAATTTGCTATGCTTTACTTGTTTTATGTGCATTAAATACTTGTAATTTTTTTCACTTTTCTAGTCATGCAAAAAGCTTTGCCCACCTCCAGGTCTCTGTTTCTTTAATTGGTCATTGGTGGGCTGGGACCTTCAGAACCAGCCTATCCCTCAGCTCTTATCATTCCATGCCCATACCCCTCCACTGCATCCTGTGTACCCCCTTGTCAAGGCCTCTTCTGGTATTTCAGGCTAGCCTGCTACTGCTCTATATGGCATCACTGCGGGTAAAGTTATCTCTTGCTTTGCCCAGAACAACTATCTCATATTGCTACTGATAGTGAAACCCAGAAAAGAAAACTTCAGCATAGTAATGATGAACTATGACAACAAAATTACTAGAAATCCATACTGACACCATAAATATCAAGAAATTCCACAGTAATTTTAGTGCAGGATTCCATGCAGATGAAGACGGATTGGCATATAAATTCACAGACATTCCTCTGTTGGAGGGGTCCTACTAGGATCATGGAGTTCAACTCCTGGTCCTGCACAGGACACCCCAAGGGTCACACCATGTACCTGACAGTGTTGTCCAAATGCTTCTTGAACTCTGTCAGGCTTGGAGCTGTGACGACTTCTCTGAGGAGCCTGTTCCAGTGCCCAAACACCTCTGGGTGAGAACCTTTTCCTGATATACAACCTAAAGCTCTCCTGACACAGTTTCATGCTATACTCAACCCCTTTAACTGTATGAACACTCAGTACATACTGCTGAGTATGCACTTTGTCATACTGCTCTGCAGAATTTCTGAAGCAGCAATATAGGTTGATGAGATTTTTACAGCTTCTTAGGAAAAAGAGAAAATAAAAAATATCACAGCCATCACAAAATTCAGCATCTTCCATAAAGGTGATTTATTTTTAATATTCCTACATGACTTATTATGCATGGCATGACATATTATGTGAAGTTCTAAACTGGAGGTGGTTCTTTTGAATCATAACATGGAATCATATGAGGAAAATGTTACAATTTTTTCCTTTTAAGCCTTGTCGTTTACCTGATAGTCATTATTATTCCTGTAATGACTTTTTTTCTTTAATTTACAATCTACAATTTACAAATTTACAATAAGAAGATTTTGGTCTGTCTCTGAAAAGCAAACATTTAGTTGAACATATGCCAAAATTTTAGCAGCTGTCTTCTGTTTGACATAGATCAATGCAAACACTGCCTTACCTTTTGCATTTAATACTGCCTATCAACTATTCCACTTCTTCAATTTTAGAAGTCCTGCAATATTCAAACTGCTTTTATAACTCTAAACTGAAAATTAGTATTGAATAAAATTGTAAAATATAGTAAACTCACAGTTTTATATAACTAATATTATGAGGGGAGAATAAAGAATTTATCCACAAAAAAAATCCTGGAGATTTTTAATAACAAAATACAGTACAGAAGCTGATATATCGGGAGAGAATTTTTTTGTTTTAATTCTATATTTTCACCATTATATTGTTTGACCAGCTCTGTTAAATGACAATTATATAATAACAGAAAAACACCCTATTTATTCATTTGACTGAGAAGAATAAGATCAGATGAATATTCACTTGATATCTACATGTCAAAGATAAATCATTCTTCAAGTCATCCATGAGATAATGGTGGTTACTGAATAAAAAAATTAAATAATACTCTTCCCTCTGAAGACATATTGTCATTATCTCTACTTATTCTTTTACAATTAAATCCAAGTTTTACCCTATCTCAAACTATTCACAGAGATGAGTCTGTCTTGAGAGTGTCATTTTGGTAAAGCCTGTACTTTTAATCATTTGCATACATGCCATTTTAAAGGGTGAGTTGATTCTACTGTGATTACTTGATTAGAAGTAATGAACTTGAGCCCCCTCTACTCACAAAGTCTTTAAGCAAGGGGTGGCCTACCTAAGTCCTTGAACAGAATGTGCATTCTAATTGCAGTTCTTGCAAAACAGAAAGAAATATATTGCACAGATGGAGACTGCTGTGTATCCAGGCCCACACACAATGCATGAAATAAGCCAAGAAGTGTTTCAGTGAGTTTTGAATAGCCTTGAGGTCCATGGCTAACCCATACTAACTCCACCTATAATGGCCTAATCAGCTGCTGATGATCAGTATTATCATTTGCCTGTGAACAACCATGGAAAACTCTGCCTCCTTGATCCTCCATGGTTGGTCCTGTATTCCTTCTGTTTCTCCACCACATGAAAGCTGTTATGTGTCTCTTGTAGCCAGGAGGGTGGGTACCCCCTGCTTTCAGCTTATATTAATGTGAATAACTGCAATATTTTTGTATTTACAAATCATCCCCTGTAAAAATCTATTCATCTAGTAACTGTTCCCTTATTTTCTCTTTCTGGAGAGATATCTTGGATGACTTTCTGCTGGTACTGATCTAGGCTGAATTGCTCAGCTCCCGAGCCAGTTCCTTTTCCTGATTCCTTGATGTCTCTATTAAATAAATGGTAATTTACGTAGTCCTTTGGGGTTTAGATTTGTTTTGTTTTGGTCTTATGCAGAGTTTTTTTCTTTTGATTGGTTGGTTTTGTTGTTGCATTTTTGTTTCTGGGTTTTTTTTTTCCCCCATGATAGAAAACTAATTCCCCCTAATACAAGACCTAAGTGTAATTTTGCAGGTAGCTCATTCTGTTCAAAAGCCAGTCTGGATTAAGACAGCATCAGGTCTGCCATATGTACTCTTTTAGTCATATCCAAGAAGGTTTTGCATGTTCAAAACAGCTGTACATGCACTTACGCTGCCTAAGGCATGCAACATACCATTTCAGTGGCATGTAAGAAAATACTACTACGCTGCCAGGCTGCAACAACACTGACCACCATAGGAAGAAGTATCTGCCTTATGCCCACAGGGCACTGCACCAGTGCAGGGTGGATATAACTCCCCGGTCTAGAATCCTCAGCAACTGTGAGAATAACTCCACATCACTTGAACTGAAGGCCAGGAACTAGATGCAGCTAGCAAGGAGGTACAGCCAATAAGCCTTCCCCTTATCTACTGACTCGACACTTCATCAAGCTTATCTTAGTACTGAACTTTACCAGTAACCTCAAATGCTTTTGTAATAAAGTCAGTGTAACTATGTGTCAGTGAGCTATGTGTTGTGCTGTAGAATCTGTTTGAAGAGGAAGTGCAAGTCTCAGAGCTTGAACTGTATCCTGGACAAAACAATATCAGGTTTTACCCCAGTCCTATGCAGGAAAAAAGGGAACTTGATCTCTTGTTTTACTCTGGGGCTTGTTTGTTGAAGCAAAGTGGAAGCAGTAAGACTCAAAGCTCATATCTTAATAGTAGCTTTGTGGGATTCACATTCTCTGAACCTCAGAGAAGCAGTGAGAGAAGCAGAGAAAAAAATGATCAAAACAATTCTTATCTCAATTGCTGTGCCTGTGTTTGTGCACAAGTGGAATGCATTGTGGAAGATTGTTTACCTGAAGGGAATTGGTAATTGGATTCTGTTGTGAGTGTTTTGTTTTCTTGACCGATCTCTGCAAGCTTTGTCCTGTTGGTCAAGAGACAGTCACGAGATTTGGTTGAGTTGAGTGCTTGTGCAGTTTCAGTTTAGATGTAGTATAGTACGTATCTCTTTAATATAATATAGTATAATAAAGTAATTAATTAGCCTTCTGATATCAATGGAGTCCTCCTCATCATTCTTCCCGCACGTTGTGGGGCCCTGCTTTTTATAATATAGCTTTCTTTTGATATTGTGTTTGTGCACTTATTATGGTTGTACATACTGAGATGAAACTGCAGCTGCTACTATTGAGGTTTTGATGTCTGTAGTCTTCAGGTTCTGGAAGCTTTAGCTTTAGTGTGGAATGACCTAGTGTATTGGTCTCTGCTTAGAATATGGTTTATTCCAGTGACAAGTAAATAAAATAAGTTTGTCTCTAAGTTTGCCACTGTGCCAGTCAGTTCAGATCAGAACTTTGAAGACCTCCAAGTCTGTGTGTTAACAGAAGCACATAAAGATGGTTGCACCAGTAAGATCAGAGCTCCATCTCACTCAGTGTCTGGAGGGCAGTTATAGGCCCAAAACTAAGTGTAAAATGAGGGCAAGCATACAGTGGTACTTCCCTGAGATAAACTCTCAGAATCCAGTGATGTAAAACTCTGAGATGTCAGGTCTCCATAAGATTACAGGGGAAAAAAAAGAGAGAAAATAAGGTTTTAAGGTAATGCTCCAAAACCAGAAGATCCTCACTGGCTTGATGGCTAAATTTGAAATCTACTTAGGCCTGTACTATTAACACACTGCAGTAGTAATTCCCACCATCACGTGGCTTCTACGAAAGAAAGTGGGATTTTTGTGGGGATTTATGGACTACACCTGTAACATTAAGGAGAATAAGCTGGCCCTGGAGTTACAGAAAATGTTTTAAAAAAGCATATTTACATGAAGATGAAAGAGGATGTCAGGTCTGGTTTGAAATAAAGACTTGAACTGTATTAAAAAGTCTTTATCAGCTCTCTGATAACTTATTTGCAGAGTGCGAGGCAGTTTTATTTATGGCAGCCTTCCAGGACTTGAGTTCATGTGTTGGCCTGCAGTAAGGTGTGTGAAGTAGGTCTGAATGAAAGAGTCAGTCTAGAGAGACAGACCCTGCTCTGAGGTACAGGGTTATTCCCTGGGAAATAAAGAACACATTATTCAGACTACATCAGATCAATTTCCATCCTAGCATCAAAGGAAAAAAAGAATTGCAATCTCTCTGGGATTTAGTTTTACTTTTCTAAAAGATGATTAATGAAGTAGAGATTAACAATACCAGCAGAGATATACCCAGCAAGCCTATAACTAATGATGTGCAGTTTAGCAGTGTTTTTGGTTTCTGTGATTTTCTATTCTATTTGGTTCACGTGTCTCTAAAGCTTTCTCTATCAAAAGAGCTGTAAATATCTTCAGAAAAGAGTATGAGTGAAAACTGACTGACACTCACAAGAATCCTATTCTCCCTTTGATGATTGCATCTAATCTAGATCTCCTACAGTGTTCTTCATCCACATCTCAAAGTGTTTTATAAAAGAGACTGTAAACATTGTCTTCATTTCATAAGAAGAGGCTTGACCATGGAAGGAAGTGTTCAAGATCACACTGAAAGTACTTGTAGAGATAGAAACTATATGTCTCTCTTCTAAGTCAGGGAAAGCAAGTAGTAAACTTTTCATTTAATGATCACACCAAAAACTGAGGAAATAATCACACTGGTTCAATCTGAACCAAAAGACATGTTGGTAAGTTAGCAAATTAATGTTGAAATGCAAAGTACAAGTTGCAACATTTGCTGTTGTTTTTCTAGCCAAAGCATTTCCTCAAACTCAACCCAGATTTAGAACACTTTTCCACTTTCTACTTGATCACCATAACTAATTTTGCCAGTAATAGGTGAGAGCTCCAGTTCAGAGTGTTACCTGGCCACAAATATCCCCAACACAGTACAAATATAACATCACAGAGGCAAATGCTAAAGGAGAAACCTGAATTTTTCCCTCTTTCAAGAGGCAATCAGTAAAAATTACTAGACCTTATAATACTTTGATACAAAGAGAAAATGGACTAGATCTTCCCTATGAGCAAGTTTTCTGGAACAAGCAAAAGTACAAGAAATGTGCCAGAAGAGCACAATGCATTCAAAGAAGTTGTCTACAGAAACCATAATGAAAACTGTACTACTACAAAAGATGTGAGATATCGACAACAATGCAACTGCATCATATACTAACTTCTAGATATAACTACAAATATGAGATAGATCAGACAATGTGTGTTAATTCAATATTTTGTCTCAGACTAGCCACAAGAATGGATTTAGGAAAAAAATACAAAACCAGGCATTTTTTTAGAATTTAGATTTTTTTTTTGTGGATATAATACTGTCTTTCAGTGGTTTGAGGTTTAATAATAACCTGTATCCTCACCTTTGTGTTTAATAGTCCATTATGGATTTCCATTAATTCATCTAATGACATTTAAACAAACTGCTGTCAGCACTTAGGGTGATGCAGCGTGACCATTATGTGACATGAGCACACAAGGCACTGCCAGATCTTCATACTGTTGTCCCAAATATGTGTTCTTTCACATGGTGCCCTAGAAGCTGATCCACACACAGAGTCAAAATATTTATTTCATCTCTCTGCAGAGAGGAATACTGGGTGGTAAATTGACAAAGCTGGCACACCTTCTCTTTTATATGCCTTGAATAGTGAAACATTGGCATTTCCCATATACACAACAACCTGAAACCATAGTCACTGACCTTTCATTCTCTTGTCCCTGCTGAAAGGTACACTACACACTTATTTTACTGCATGTGCTCTGAAAGGAAGAGGCTTAGGTGAGTAAGAGGCAACGGTGGTGGGTAAGTAAGAGGTAATATTACATTATTTAGTGACTAAGGCTAATACAAAATTCCCTTCTTTGGCTTTGTAGTTTGATTTCCAGTGTCTTCTTGTTCTTACTTCTCAGGTCATGGCTCTTGGTTCCTGAAGGTTTGGTTATTCCCTCATTTTTCATAAGCTTTTTTATTTACCCTGTACTGTGCTTCAGCGAATTTTTTAGCTTTTCATGGCATCTTAGTTCAACAAAAGAGAGAAGGGATTACACTGCTATAATCCCATGTAAAACTGGACCTGGTGCTAGACACACCTTTACAAATAAAGGTATCACCCATTTTGCTGATAATGTTTTAAAGCTTGGCCTTGCCAGGTTGTTCTCGTTTTCAAAACAACTCACAACACAATGCTACCTTGTGACCTATGTTTTGAGTAACACATGAAAGAAACTGAAAGAGTATTGTCCTGTGGGTTGCTGGAAACGACTGATCCGTGTCTACAGCTCTTTGCTGTGAACACTTTCTCTCTCCCAGCCTTGTTCCAACATAAGACAGCTGTCATCTTCTCAGCTAAATTGGGAGATTATCACTACACTTTGATATGAACACTGCCTTGATCATCTCTGGTGTTGAATCCATTTCCTTACCATGAATCTTCTAACAAAAGGCCAAAACACTTAAAGAGAGAAATACTTATCAGATCAAGAATTCAGTTTCAAACTTTCAACAGTCTGTCTTTTGACAGAGGAAACACTATCCACAATGGCAGGGACACTCATCTGTCCTTGGGCTATGCAAATGTTGGAAGAAAAGATTAGTTTATCTCCTGTACTCCTGGTTTAATCCAGGATGTGACTGATACCCCTCACATTGAATTTGCCAAATGCAGAAGCAAAGGGTGAGCAAGCCCAGCTGCCATGCTTTTGACCTCTTTCTTGTACATCAGTTATGAGATGACAGATCAAATTTTCAAACATTTTAAATGTCTTTGAATGCTTGGGTTTGGGTTTTTGGGGTTTTTTTTACTATGATTATAATTTTTAAGTGTAAGACATTTTAGCCAGTAAACATGTTTCTAATTTGGCAAATTAGCAGTTTGAACATACAAATCAACAGGGAAACTTAGGCTCTTCCAAAGCAAACGAGAAGGTTGGAGACATTGGCACTTGTAGTACTCATGCACAGCTTAACTGTGCTACAAGTTGATAGATCTCAGGCACGTATTTTGTGAAGTAATTCATATCTGCAGATTTGACTCTTGAAGAAAATTCCCTACATCAGTCTTCTCCCACCTTGCACCAACAAAAGATGTCTTCACAGAAGGTTTCTTCTGAGAAACATCCCATTTCTTCTTAATACCAGTGGTAATGTATAGGTTACCTTTACAGTTGCTTTTGGTCACTTTCCTTCTAGCTTTAGTCAGAGCTTGTCTGCTCCATCTATATTTGGAATTTGCTGCTGGAGTAGTCTTCTCTCTTTATAATGAGCCAAGTCAGTTCATAAAGCCTGCGTCACTGCTCATGTCAGCACAAGAGAAAATTGCAGGAGTATGCAATCAACAGTAGGAAGGGGAAACAATATAATATATATAATATCATATATCATATCATATCAATCATATCATCATATCCTAACTCTCCTTGAATTTTCCTAGTCTTCCCTAGTACCGGTTACCTTAAATCTGTGTTTTCAGCAGGTTTTGCTGCTTGAATGAGAAAGTAACTTTTATTTTCTAACTAGTAATCAATGTCAAATCTTTATCAAGGCTTCCTCTGCCTGTGGATTTCAGGCTTACTTAATAACTTCTAACAAGGCCCTTAAAATTTTTAGAAATATTTAGAAACCTTTACTTCTTTATTGTGAATTATTTGTTTCATCTTCTAGCCTATGTAGCTTACCCTCACACCACACAAGTCAGGGGACTCTGCTCTTTTATACTGGTTGGGAACCTAGCAGCCAAGAATCTGCTTCACTAGTTTACCTAAGAATTTAATTGCAGAAGTAGGATTTTAAAAGGCAGGAATATTTCAATCCCTATTATGTGTTCACATTACAATTCTACCTTTAATGATTTGCTTTAGAGTATTTCCTTCACACAGTTTATCTCAGAAAGCAATGTAACATGGGTGACTGTCCAGCCAAGCAGATCTTCTGAACCATAAAGAGCATAATTTTTATTGGCAGTATAGCTATTTTATTCCTTGGTTATGTAAGTACTCCCAGGTAAACTTCATCCAGTCCTGGCAAACATTCACGAGTTCCTACAGTTTTTGTATCACATTTTTAATGCCTCTCCCTGTGACAATGCCCCACCATCAGACAAACATCAGCATATCCTTTCCTTTGTTGTGAGAACTACAGCAAAATACTCATTTTGCTGCTGCCTTTTGATGTTCTCCTTTGATAGAAAATGTGTACTTCTTCTGGATTATATTTATTTTTCCTTAGAGGATAAAATAAGGAAATAACAAACACAATGTCCAGAGAAAGATTCCTCCTCCCTATTCCCATACTATGAGAAAAATGCCAGTGAGATGGGGAACTACAGCCCTGGCTATAGATGCACAACAAATGCCAATGGTTCAGATTATCATTTAGTGTAATTTATAATCAGGCAGTCCCTATTGATTACCACTCAGAATCAGAGCTGTATGCTCTGATAAGTACCTCTGTGGAAGGTACTGCCAAACAATTAAGAAGACAAGCAGATGCTTACGTGGAGTTATTAATATCTAGAGACCTTATGTAATTTCTGGCATTTCCTGTTTCCAAGTGGACTATAAACAATGTTAAACATTTACATCTTCAAAGTTTTAATTGCTCTCCATAGGAATTCCAATAAGATATGTGCTGTATGCATTATTATCCATGTGTATGAGGAGCAGGAGACAGGAATGGTGAGTTGGACAAATAGTGATGAGGAGATCCAGGCAACTACCTGTAAGAAGAGGCCAGTAGTTCTTCTCTCAACATAGGCTTTCTCCCAGCTACATCATCTATTTAACCTGAACTAAGAAAAGAATGAAGGATATAATCATTTTGAGGGTGCAAATATTCATTCACATGTGGGCTATAAAGATATCATTCACTTAAAATTTATCTGGAATCTCATTACAACCAAATATTGTCAAGATGCCCTTCCCTGCCCTTGTATTCTTGCTCAATATCTCTGACAGCACACCTGCTGTGTAAGCACAATGACAACTTCGTGAGGAGGCTGCCTGCAGACTGACTTGGGTGCGCCTGTTCTGCTTGAACATACCCACGCATACCAAAAAATCACAAGAGTTTTTCTTCTTGGAAGCAGGAGCAGAGTTCTGACCAAAGAGACTGCAGGCAGGTGTGCAAAGTGGCGGACACAGGACAGGTGGTTTTTAACAGCATTCAAGTCCAGAGCACACTGCTGAATTTACAAGGACAGATCTAAGTAAAGATATGGAGCCCTGGTAAGTGAAATCATGGGCTGAAGCTGGAAGTGTGCCCAAATGCCAAGTATTTATCACCTTAGAGTAGAAAACCCTTTTGCTCATATATGTGTGTCCATGTATCCTGGTGGTGTCCTATGGGAAATAGAGTTCTGACAATCTTCTGCTGCAGAAGTGTGTGTTTTCTTTAAAAACTTCTGAACCCATAGTCCAATGACAGTTAAATTTGACAGAGAATGAAACCATGAGGATTTGCTTCATGTTTTAGGAAAACAAGAGAGAGGCTGGCAGAGTGACTCACAGATATCAGCATTCTCTCTAATGAAAAAGGTTTCAAAAAACACCAGCAAAAGATGCACATGGGACGGAGATTCTGCAATCTCTTTCGGTTTTTAAAGTTCCACTGGAGATATAAGAGGTATAAAAATAGAACTTGTCCTATGCACATCTAAGTAGTATAAAAAAATCCATAAAGAGGAGAAACTCTATAGTCCTAAACAGCTTCATACAGGTACTCTATAAACCATGTTCTCTATTCTCTGAAAAAGCGCAAACCATTGAGCTATAAACTGCCATCTAAGAGCAGCCAAACTTCATTTGTCATCAGTGATGGCCTGAACTACAGAAAAAACTAGTGAGGAAACTTGTAGGAGACCATACAACTTACTAGGATAAGTAACGCTTACCATAATGCAGCAGTTCAGATGCATAATTTATTTTTGTTTCCTTATTTGACCCTTTAATTTAACTGCCTTTGGTAAAATACTGTAGTCAGTATTTTTGAGACACCAGATTCTTCCTTGAAATCCTTCCTGGGATTTATATGCTGTGTTCATGGAGTAGCTTGATACTGGAGAGAACTTTTATTCCTAGCCAGTGCTGGTGATAACTTGTTGACAAGAGTTTGGTTTGGTATTTGCATTACCTTTATCTTAAATAAGTTTTACCAAAAGGAGAATAGCTTTGAGAAAAGGGTTTTCTTGACCTTTTGGCTAGTCATTTGCATTAAATTTATCCTATATTTCCCTTTCTGGTAGAAACAATGTGATTTAAGGCACTTGTAGAGGAATAGTTATCTCATGGAAAAGCCTCGCCAACACTCTTGATAAGACTTGGGATCTTGCCCTTTTAAAAAGTCAGTTGTGCCCTTATTGCTCATAATTAAGGAGGAATATAACTCCAAATAAATGATTTAGCACCTAAAAATAACAACTAGCTGTGTCATGAAAGAAAATATGCTTCAGCTCCCTGTGGTTACACAGAGAAATATTCTCCCTTGGCAAACGCAAAGCTTCAAAAGCAGTAAGAGCCTGTCAATCTTCTAAGCTCAAGTGGTATCACAATTGGAACTGTCAGGAACCCCTAAACACTTCCACAATAAATGGTTTTCCACAGTAGACACAATATAATTTAAAATCCACAGTAGACACAATATCATTTAAAACACAGAATACTTCACATTAAAAAAAAAACAACCAACCAACCCATGGCACTATTATTCAGGACAAAGCACTCTGATTTCCATGTTTGCCATCACACAGTTTTACTTGTGTGAGTGATTATATACCACTACTCAGTGGAAGCATAAAAGGAAGATTAGCTGTTGAAATGTGATGACCTCTTTCACTGACACCTCTTAATCACAGAATAACAGAATAATTCAGGTTAGAAGGGACCTCTGGAGTTCTTGAGTCAAATGTCCTGTTCAGAGCATAGTCAACAAAAAACCACTAGAATAAATGAGTAGGAAAAGTGGCCCAAGTCACTCTAGAGTTAATCTGCCTTTTAAGTCAACAGCAGTATAAATGTTATGCTGGAGTAATAGATACTTATGCAGAGGGCTTTCTTTATCTGCAACAAGAGTATGCAGCAGGAGCTTTACCAGTGTTTTTGCAGTGAGTTACCCATGGGAAGCATTAGGAAGTGGAAACGGCAGAATAAGGAAGTATTCTCCTTTGCTTCATGGAAATCAACAGAGCTTGCTGGGTTGCAGTATGTGACCTATGGAAGGACATGTGCTGGCCCAGTAAAAGTGGAAGTGTCTTCTGGAAGAGTAAAGTCTTCTGGGTTCTGGTTACTGAAGTGCTAAATTACAGAAAAGTGGCAAAGGTTTATGCCTTTCCTGACTCAGACTAAGTCAATAAGAAGCATTCACTAAACACAGTGAAGACTGCCAGGAGTTAGCTAAAACCTCTGTGAGAATTTTCATTCAACAGCCAATTTAAACTCAAGACAACATCTAAATTCTAATTTTCTCCTGGCATCTTCTCAAAGAAAGTTTAAAAAAACCCCAGATATAGGACAGGGCAACATGGAGAATAAATGTAAGGGCTGAGGAAGATATGTTTAAAGCAACAAACATTTATAATAACTATATATATATATGCAGGTGAGTCATGTTGATGCTTTTGTAGGTGCCATAGTTTCATCATTATCTGCTCTGCTACCATTGATCATGCTCCACCTCCACAAAAATTAGTAATGAAAACATGCAGGACCAAAGAAACTATTCAAACGTACACTAACTGAATATCTGAGCCAAAAGTCAAATATTTGTCATCAACTTTGGTAAACTGTTACTTCCCATCAGGTTCAATTTAGTGGTGTTTATTTCCAGGAACACCCATCATGTATTGTTTGTATTAGGATAGGGTCAAGAAGAGGAGAAAAACCATGTCAGAATCTCAAACTGTGATTATTCTAGCAATAGATAGCAAGAAAATTTCAGAGTAGAGTGCAACAGAAATTTTGTGTACAACCTTGCAAATTTTATTTGGTTAGAATCATAAATCTTAAATTTCTTCTAAACAATTCCTATGTTTGTGAACCCAAATGTTACGTGACCTAAATGAATAAATGTTTTGAGTAAGGCCTCTGTATTCTTCTATAAAATCATAGAAATGGTGCCTGTGACTTTATGGAACCATCCTGGGCCCCTATGTTGACAGCCTGAGTTTGATAACAACTATGGGATGGCTGCTTCATGGCAGGATGAACAGCCAGATAATCCTGTAAGGCAGAGCACCTTCCATCTCACTTGGAAGGCATTCCTTAAATGCAGATAACAGCTATTTATCCTACAATGTGCTCCTGTTCATTTGGCAGCCAAAGCTCTGTGAGAATTGGGTAATCCATGCTTTCTGCAGGCCTTTGGTGAACTCTGGTAACCCTTCTGCCTGCCACTGCTCACTTGTCATGGACCATACAGGCAGGTTCAAAAATTCTCTTGTGGGCTGGCACTGCCTAGAGCCACAATTTTGCAAACAGTTGTTTATCTGGGTGTCCCTCATTGCACTAGAATAACCCCATGACTGGGACAAAAACACCCATTGATAAGTACCCTCTCAGAGCAGCCACATACACAACAATAGCATATGTTCTGCATTTAATTGTGATTTTGCAAACATTGCATTGGTTGTAAACACATCAGCTAAGCAATAATTGTAGATGCATGCACAAGCAATATAGGAGTCTTTGTTAAAGAAAGAATGTCTGCTGAAAATTGTACCTACTAACCTAGTGTTTGCTTGCAGCTAATTACTGTAACTTCCAGGGGGGTGTGAGGACATGTCAAATCAATGATTTCCATTTGTGTTTTTAATTTTTTTTAATTAGTCAAATACAATTTACATTAAATAGTATAATTTTTTTTTTTTTGGTCAAATATGCAAACTAGGCACTATAAGAGGTAACAAGTACCAACAGCATAACTCAAATTCAGCTTCAATGCCTCCAGCAGTTAGGCAACATAAGATTAAAATTACAATAAGAAGTAGTTCAGCAAGATCTACTGTTGAGGTGAGAGCAGCCAACACACCAAGGAGCTGAAAGGCCTGTAACAGTGTGCTCTTGTTAAGATAAATTAATAAAATATATGTATATATATCTTTCTATATATCTGTTTATTTAACTGTGTTTTTGAACACAGAAATATCATCAAAATGTTAAAATCAGCATGAAGGTAATCCCAGTGGGGGTCATGGGATGATGTGACAATTTGGATTAGAAGGGTGCACAGGAGATCTCTAGTCTAACCTTCCTCTCATACAGGATCTGCTTGGGATCAGACCAGAGTGCTCAGTGTGTTGTCCAGTTACATTCTTAAATTCTCAAGGATGGGGATGACAGCTTCTCTGAGCAGCTTGTTCCACTGGCTGGCTGTGCTTATGGTGGTACAGTTTCTCATTACACCAATCTGGACCTCTCCTGTGTTGGATTATGCTTGTTTCCCATGCTCCTGCCATGCATTTCTGTCATCCCTTTCAAGATGCAAACATCAATCACTAAGACTCTGGCATTAAGCCCTTATAAATTTACAGTCTCTCTATTTTTCCATTGAAAGTACAGATCCCTCTACAGTAAATTTAAACTTTCTGAACAAGTAGTGATTTTCTATAGTCCCCTGACAAGTTGTTGAGGACCACCACCTGGAAAACACTGTCAAAATACATTTCCAGTTAAAGGCTTGGCAATTTTCAGCACAGAAGACTGGGAAGCAGAAAGGTAGAGCACCAGTCTAATTGGGAAGATGATCCTTAGGAGCAGATGGCTAGCAGTGAAGAAATCTTAATACTGCCAATGAAGTAAATTTATCAAGGTGGAAAGAAAAAGGTACAATAAGAGAACATAATCTCTGTTCACTAATGAGAAAGAGCTGGCACCCAAACTGCTGTAAATCAGTTGAGCTCCAGTTCTTTCAGTGGAGATATATGCCTCTTACACCACCTCAGGATTAGGCTTGAAGTATCCTATCCCCTAAGGAGCTATTCCTTGTCTCATTCTATGCATCATCTTCCATGTGCCACACATTATACACCAGCCGGGAGCTGACTGTTATGTCGATACAGTGCTGCACTACACGGTAATTCATTGCTCCCTGCCATGTCAGAAATTTTTTTAATGATGTGCTTCTGCTACTCCAAAATAGGGTGAACCCTGAATATTAAGTTTTATTTACATTAGGCATTCATTCAGATGCTGCAGCAAATCCAACATCCTCACAGCATAGCTGAAACTCCTTTTGACACACTCCTTCTGTTTGAACAAAATAATGGTTAATAACTTTTCCTTCTTTGGCACAAGTCAAAGGTGGAAAAGTCATTACAAGGATGAACAGATCTGTCAAGAAATCTGTAGCATGCTAGAAGGTGCACAGGCAGTTTACTTGTGCACTTCAGTGAGATTGAATGAGTGCTACATTGAACAGCTCTTATTTATCTATAGAATGGAAGGAAGAAGTGGAAGGATCACATTCAGGTTTAAAATAAGAGCTCTCCTAGGCATGTGGCAGTGCATAATTGCATTGGAAGTCTAGCTGAATTTGCAATCTGATGCAATTCTAGTATCAGTCAGGAAGTCAGAAGTCATTGCATGATATTGTTCCAGGTCGTTAATTACAATCCCTGTCTAAGCAGGTATTTAAGTACAAGTTAAACTCTCACTTCAACAGGATCACTCACATGCTTCCAAGCAAAAACACAGGCTTGATTGAGTGTCTAGCTTAATCATGGCAAAGTTTGATTAATTCCTACATCAAACCAAGTAAAGATTCTCACAGATAAAAGGAATTCAGACTGGCCCCTCAAAATAGGTGCAATACTCCATGCCAGGGCAGGTAAGGCACAAGGGCTAAATAGATGCATGACACAAGATGATTCACACAGTATTGATCTTTAACGAGGCTGTTAGGTAGATTTTTCACTGATGTAATTCTGACATAATGCCTGGGAAAGCTGACAAAACAATGCTGATAGGCAAGTGCTTAGATTTACTGGCAGAACAATAGGATGGTAAAGTGTGGAGTGCACACACTTTACTCACTGCCCCAGCTCTTATCTCTGCCACTACATGCCAAAGAGATACAATTGAAAGCCAGTCTTCAACACAATAATACCTATTCACACATTCTCTGCATAGCAAATGAAAAAAGGAGGACTACGTTTACTGTTGTGCTGCTGTCCCTGCTGCAGCTTTTCCTCATTTATTAGTTCAACATCCAATTCATCTGCTCTACACCAAATGAGACCCATGATTTTTAGTAATATCTCAGCTAATACACACACAGTCAAGGTATGCAATTTAATTCTGCATGATTTGGCTAAATCAAACTGGATTTTCTTTCCATTTGGTCTAATGGATTATATCCATTGCAGGTTTCAGGTTTCTGGTTCCTCCTCTTGGGATGCTTTAGTCAACACAATAAAAAAATACACCTTTGTTTATAAACATGAAATCTAGAAAGACAGTAATTCCATTGCATCAAGCTGTTTCTGCTCAAACTTCCCAAAATAGTTCTCTTTCAAGCAGAAACCAGGTTCAGACAAACTTCAGCTCTGTAAAAAAAGGAAGCAGTCTTTTTTTGTTAGTTTTGCTTCTAACTCACTTTAGATTTCAGCTATAACATTCATAATATTATAATATTTAGATACATTACAGTTCTGACTTCATCTGAAGTGTTCCAGTTCCATTGTGATTAGATTTGGGATGTGAAATGTTGGGGGTCTTTTTGAGGAAACCAGTATTGAATGAAAATAAAAATATTTAGAGAAAATATTTAGAGAGAAGGATTAGAGTGTTGCTGTAAGTGACAAACCTGTGCCTTCTCTTATAAGCTCCATCTCTCCAAAATTAAAAAAATATAAAACAGTTATAAGGCCTCAAGGTATATGTGAAACTAATCTGGTGAGAAATGCAAGAAATGTACCAGTTTATAGAAAGAATAAAAAGGCAAAAGCCAAGTTGATGCTAAACCTAATGAAGTCATGACAGAGATACAGATAATATACTTTAGCCACCCTGCTCTTTTCTCAGTTGTCATAAACAATAGTCACTACTGACTGTAAGAAATACAAAGGAACGCAAAACCCCCACATTTTTAGTATAGCTGGTGCTTGGTGCTCATACTCATAAAACATTTATGACAACAAGGCTTTAACAAAATCTCTCAAAAAACCGTACTTCAACGATCCAGCACAGACTTGCACATATTTCAAATTAAAAATTATAACCAACCGAAGTTAGGCTCCAAAGTAGGAGGCTAAGCTCCTGTTAATTCTTCTGGTGGGAACCACCACACGCATTTTCACTACTGACCATTAAAAAGAGGAATTGGCCAGGAGAGATATAGAACACTCCGCAACACCATTTTAACCTTTCTTTTTCTTAATCTTCCTGCTATTATGTGGCAAATAGAAATGTAAATTGTAGGAAATGGTTACTTTTATGAAAGCATAAACATACATGCTTAAACACAAATAAGAAAAAGAAATGTCCCTTATCACCAACAAAGGGGAAAACAACTAGACCAGTTTTCTCCACTTCCCCTGATGCAGGAATTTACACAGAATGAACAGAGTCTACATTGAAGATTCAGGTCAGGCAGAAGGAGTTTACAGGTATAGGAGGGAACACAGAGCAACACAGTTCAGCCTTCTATCTACATGAATTTTGACTTATAAGTACTAAGGCTTGTATAGATTTAGCACACTTCTGAATTGCACCATGAAGGGGCCTGACATGGCAAAGGAGCATCTACACAGAAGAAACTTTGTTCCTGCAGATGTGGCTATGTGGGCCTGTTAACTAAAAACTGCAGCCAGGCAACCTTGACATACCTCTTTTCCTCTGGTCTGCATTTGGCCTGTGAGATTATTGTGCCCTTGACCAACTTTCAGGCCCAGCAAGGCTTCCTCACAATTTATTATCTGAAAAAATAACAGTGTTGGAGGCCACAAAAGATGCTTATTTTGCTCCTCCTGTTGCCAGATTTTTTATCAAGACTTACCTACAATTCAAGTTTTTTCATCTTGTTTTCCTAGCACGTGGTATCCAAAGAAGCAAAGAATTTATAGCTTTGGATGTTACTGGTGGAGTAAAATAGAGTAGTGTCAATTTTTCTTTACTAAATCCTACTTTACTTCTCTTTCACTGGTTTTGTCTACAAGCCGTACCCCATCTAATCTGCTTCAGGGATTACTCACCCCACTGCCTATGAAGCAATTAGGTGAATAGAGCTTGCAGGCTGACCCAGTGCAGTTCTCTTCCCATTTGGCCATGATTTCTGGCATCACTAATCTCTCCTTCTAAAGTGTTTTTGTTAAATAACTTGATAAACTAGAAAAAAATTTTAAAAAGCACATGATCCTCCAGCATGATAGTCTACCTACTTATGTAATTACATGCAGATTTGATATCTGCAAAAAGTACTTTCACTGCAAATGGCTGAAAACATATTTAAAACTTTCTGCAGGGAGGCATTTTCTGCATGGTTGTTAATTCAAGATTTGTGACATTCTTAAAATATTTTTTAACTCAGTTTAAGAAAACTTGTAGTACCTATGACCTAAAGCCACAATCTGCTTTTGTACTTTCCTGCACAATTAAGCAAAAGCTAAAAGCTCCCAGGCCTAACTCAGAGCTGATATTCTTCCTCCAGCAAGAAAGGATGGTTTGTTTCAAAACAGAACCAAGAAAAAAAGGCTGTCAGCATTTCAAATCATCTCTTTGGCACTACTCTACAGATTTCCCACTCTCTCTGAGCCGCATGAACTGTGTGTATTTTCCACACAGTCTAACTGTCGCCATACAACTTTGTGTGTTGGGCTCTTAAGCAGAGCTCATTAGATAACAGCCCCATAATAGGGCTTGGCTCTAGATGAACACAAGAGAGCTCACTGAAGAGTGGGAGATGGAGCAGTGCATGGGAGACTTTCTTTGCTTGGCTACAAATCACAGTAGCAAGTTTCAAACAAGACCTGCCAAGGGGTGAGGGAAAGAAGGTTGTGGGCAGGGTTAATGCCAAGTACCATCAAGCAAAGCCTGCAGAAGAGCTAGGCAGCTGCTGGGAGTCAAGCTAAGGATTTAGTTGAGTGACCATCCACTAAATCTGAGCTTGAAGGCAATCTAAAGTTCAGACCACAAGTACAATTGCACTGAACCTGAAACATGCCAATATCATTGGGAGGAGAGTGGTATCATTTCAGTACTTGTTGTCATGTATGGATGACTTGACCTTCTAAGAGTATCCATGTATTCCAGCGTGAAATAGAAACATATCTTTTCAAGAGTCTCAGAACTACATGTCCCAGGCTCAAGCAGCACACCTTCAGACACCCAGTTTTAATTTTCAATAACCAAACCATGCCTCTTGCCTGAGACCACAGCAATAACCCACACAGCAACAGCCAGAAATCTGTACTAGTATAATGCTGATTTACCTGCAGGGTGACAAGAGGAAATATTTAAACATTTCTGCCTCTGGAAATTAAAATTTCTGTCTTATTGTGTGTGAAGACCATGAACACATGGAGAAGATGCAGCTCCCAGCAAAGGAGCTGCCCAGCTAGCTTCCACATAACAGCTGGAGTTGCAAAGACAGGAGCTGCAACTTAACAGAAGAACAGACTGTCTTCAGCCACTTTTGGAGGCTACAACATCTTGCTGTATCTACAAATACAGGAGGAAAACCTTAAACAGCTGTAAATCTGTATGGCAACAATAACTACAAAGGATTGGTGCAAGTTTCTATAAAAGGGATGGTAATTTCAGTTTTGACAGACACCCAGAAAGGTCTTACAGCAGTAAAGATCATCTTGTCCTCTATTTGCATAAATCTAACCACATGTGCCCCCTATGTTGCTAGGACAAGCACTAGTAACAGTAGTAACTAAGAGTTCTCAGAAAACTTGTAGCTTTACCACTCCATTTGCACTATAAAACCTACCCCATGTCTTACAGAGCAAGGAGTACCGGCAAAACTATTAATACTTAGCCACAAGGTGCTGTCTTGGTACAGTTATTTAGATTTTATTTGCTATTAGATTTCTTCTGCTTTACATGCAAAGATGACTGTGGCTTAGATGGCCTCAATCAAGATTTATGCTCTGTGGAAACCTGAGATAATTTAGAAAATGAAGAAAGATAAACCAGACCATCTTTTACATGATTATAATTTAGCATGTGTTAATGATCTCTTGAAATATGTGTATGTATATGTGATTTTCATACCTTTTTTCCTCAACTATGATCCAGTCCAGATCTCTGATCTATATAAGACATTTATGCCAGCACAATAAAGAATTAGTCAGGAAATATGAAACAGAGAGAGGAGAGAAAATACCAAAATTGGTATATCCCCAGAGAGGGGGAAAGAATCATATAACACAGAAGTCAAAATGTTTTGGGCTTTTTTGCTATCACAGATCTAGTAGCATTTGTGATATCCTAAGCCTAAGTCTCAGCATACTAGATTCTACACCATTAAAAGCTCCCAAAATGCAGAAATCCTGTGCCTTGTACAGCAACTTCTGATATTTTAGAACTTTTTTTCTTCCCAAATAGCAAAAGTATAAGTTATTTTCTTTTAAAAAAGACCTGAAAAAATCCCTTCTGGAATTACACATATCTGACTAGGTCGAAGTGATCTGTTTTATCTCTGTCGTCTGGCACTACATGTTGCAGCATGGCATGGCATAACACATCAAACAGTATTTAGAGTCAAAGAACCATAGATTCATAAAATGGTTTGCATTGAAAGGGATCTTAAAGATCACCCACTTCCAAACCCCCTGCCATGGGGACACCTTCCATTAGACCAGGTTGCTCTGAGCCCCATCCAACCTGCCCCTGAACACTTCCAGGAATGAGGCATCCACCGCTTCTCTGGGCACCTGAACACTTCCAGTGCTTCACCACCTTCACAGTAGGGGACTACTTCCTCATATCCAATTCAAACTTACCATTTGGCAGTTTAAATCCATACCCCCTTGTCTTATCATAACATGCCCTTGTAAAAAGCTCCTCTCCAGCTGTCTTGTAGACTGATTTAGGTATGAAAGGCTGCTCTCACGTCTCCCTGGTGTCTTCTCCAGGCTGAACAGCCCCAACTCCCTCAGTCGGCCTTCATATGAGAAGTACTTCAGCCTTCCAACCATCTTAGTGGCCTCCTCTGTCATGCAGTTGGCCCCAGAGCGGGATGCAGTAGTCAAGCAGAGTACAAGGAGAGAATCACTTCCTTAACCTTCTGGCCACGCTGCTCTGGATGCAGCCCAGGATTTTCTGGGCTGCAAGCACTATTGCCAGCTCATGTTGACCTTCTTGTATAATATTCATAAGTCCTTCCCTCTAGGGCTGCTCTCAATCTCTGCCAGTCTGTATTTGGGCTTGGGATTGCCCTGACCCAGGTGCAGGACCTTACACTTGGCCTTGTTGAACGTCATGAGGTTTAAACAGGCCCATCTCTCAAACCTGTCCAGGTCCCTCAGGATGGCATCCCTTCCTTTCAGCTTGACTGCTCTACACAGCCTGCTGTCACTAGTGAACTTGATGAGGGTGCCTTCAATCCCGCTGTCCATATCAGCAACAAAGATATTCTAGAGTATCAGCCCCTATATTTACTCCTAAGGGACACCATTCATCACTGATCTCCATTTGTTCATTGACTGCTGACCACAGCTCTTTGGGTATGACTGTTCAGCCAATTCCTTATCCATTGAGTGGTCCGTCTATCAAATCTGCATCTCTTCAGTTTAAAGAGTAGGGGTGTCATGTAGTGTCAACAGTGTCAAATACTTTGCACAATTTCAGGCAAAATAATGTCAGTCATCCATCAGCTCTGTAACGCCACCACAGAAGGCCACCAAATTTATCAGGCATAATTTGCCCTTAGTGAATCCATGTTGGTTGTCACAAATCAGTTCTCTATTTCCCATGTGCCTCAGCATAGTTTCCAGCAGGATCTGCTCCATAATCTTGAGACTGACCAGCCTGTAGTTCCCTGGGTGCTGCCTTTTCGCCCTTTTTAAAAATGGGGGTCATGTTTTCCCTTTTCCAGTTAGTGGAATCTTCACCAGGCTGTCACAACTTCTCAAGTGAGATCATCATCCACCCATTCCCTTAGTAGTCACAGCTGCAACTCATCAGGTTCCCTGGACTTGTGCACATTTCCTGACATGGTCTCAAACCTGACTATTTTTCCTACAGCAGGTGGTTCTTCATTCTAACACTGCCTGCCTTTGCCTTCTACAACTTGGGTGGTCTGGCTGGAGCACTTGCCAGCAAACACCAAGACAAAAAAGTTGTTGAATATTTCAGCCTTTTCCACGTCCCAGGTCTCTTGTCTCCTTCCAGAGAAGGCCCACTTTTTTTACAGTTTTCTTTTTATGACCAACATACATATAGAAGATTTTCTTCTAGCCCTCTGACATCCCTTGCCAGATTTGGTTCTGTAAGGACTTTAGATCTCCTAACCTGATCTTTGGCTGCTTAGATGGCAATTCCCCACAGTTTCCCTGTCTTTGTTTCCATCCTCTGTAAGTCATAAAATTAAATGAAAGGTTCTTCCATCCTCTAACCCCCCAAAACATTTAATGTCTTTCTTCCAGTAGCATTGATTAAATGTTTCTACGTTTGTTGAATTGAAACAAAATTGTCACAAATTCTGCTAAGAAATTTTTATTCTGTTTTGCCTTCTACTTTTGCTAGCAATTCTCAAATGCATAAAGAGATGACAAGTAGGTTTGATATGCACTGAAACTGGAATGGAAGCCTTTTATGCCCTGTTCACCCAGGTGTGAAGGACAATACAAGGTACAAATAGAACGACTAGTCAGCCAGGCCTTCAGTGAATTAATGTGCTTGGTAGGGACCAGGATGCAGCACAGTGTGGGTGCTAGAGCTGCTACTAGTCTGCTGAAAGTTGAAATGGCACAGTGCTAGGAAATGCAAATTAGAAACATACTCAGCTATTGGGTTTTGACTGTGTGATTATAAGTCTGATTTAGTAAATGTTCAATGGTTTTATTATACCTGGTTAGGTTGATCATGTATTGTTAAGATAGGTGCAGAAAATTATGATGCTCTGATTCTTTTTAGCTCATTTTTTTAGCTCACTTGTTAGCTTTTGGTATCCAAGGGAAAATTTTTGCCTAGTTCTCTTAGAAGTATTGTCAGTATTGTGGACTGGACCCATGAAAAGAAGTGAGTTCATTTTGTCATAGATGAAGCTTGCAATATTACAGAAGACAAACTGCTTAAGCAGCAGGATTGACCTGGGATACCTTCTGTGCATCCTACTTTCCAAAACAAATGAGCTTTCCAGCCTGCAGCATTAACGTTCAGCTTTAATTGCATAGTATTATAGCTTTTGCCTTATACACAAACATCCTCATATATTTTAGCCTTGAATTAGTTCAAGGTTTTCTTATCTGTTGATAATTCAAAGGCTTTGTTACTACAGTCACTTTCATTCTCTTTCTCTTTCATCACCTGTCACTTCTACTCCCACTCTGTCAGTCTTTGCCCTATCTCCTAACTGCAGGAAGAAAAGCCAACAACCCTCTCCATACTAGGGAAGAACCCATTTTGAATGACCTACATATTTCCAACTTATCTTGCAATATCTGTTTCTAAGGGGACTGTAATGAATACACATACAAATCAAACAACCTCATTTTTTTCAACCTCATTTTTTCACTTTTCTGTTTTCTGGATGTGATGAATTTTAATGTCTATGCATCCAAAAGCCCCACAATCATGTCAGGTCACAGCACAGGATCAATAGAGATGAACACTACCTCAGCTGTTTTACTTATTGCAGTCCTTGTGTATCAGAAGCTGAGCCTCAGAGAATGGGAGCAGTGCTCTTTGGTATTCAGTATCTACTAGGATTTGGGTGTTCCCACACATTGAAAGGTTTCAGTCCCAAACTTTTACACTAGTTTCCTCTGTTTGTGTGGGAAATCACCAAATCTGTCTATGACATTGTAATGGGAAGTACCAATTCTTGCCAGTCCATTGCAGGATCTTTGAGATAGCAATCAGTTTTTATTACTATTCTCTACAATGCCAAACACAACAGAACACTTACTAAGATCTGCAAGAATTACTGTATTACAAACACTGTGAATAATTTGGAATAGCCAGTAATACTGTTTTGTGTCACGGCTCATCTCAAGTAGTTTCTGTTTTGTTGTCACAATGAAGAATCAGGTTGGGGTTAGATGTCCAAAGCTGTAAGCACAGAGAGAAAATAACTTCACCTAAATTCCCAGTGAGGCTTTTATTTTCTGAAAACATTAAGGAGAAACAACAGACCTGGGATACGCTAGACAATGAGTTTATGGTTCTTCCTATTCTCTGCTGTGTAGGCATGCAGAAGACATGAAACCGGACAAGACTGAGACTCTTGAATTACCAGATTAGTAGTTCTACTGAGGCCAGCTGTGTAAAAAACCTAAGATACTACTCAGCAACTGTTACTGAGTAAGCACATGAGACTTAAACATTCATGTAGTGTGGATACTGGCTTTGTAGTGCAAACTGTTGAGAGAGAGAGAGGAAATTCCTCATTTAATCTCTTGGAGAAACCATCACATCGTTAATCAGCAGTGATTTACATCTTTTAGCAACTGCCTTTCATTCAGAAGCGATTAAACTACTCAATAAATTTGCACCAACAATAGCTGCTAGAAATAGAGTCCTTTCAAAACAAATTTTAAAAAAAGCCACCAAGCAAGCAGTCTAAAAGACAAAAGTAGATATTTAGTGCATTGCAGTTACAGTAGCAATTATGAAAACGTGTTGGTCACGTTCATAAGCTGACAGCAGCCTCCTCCCGCCAATGCTGCACCTGTGCAGCTAAATCTACCATCCAGATCTCTGAAAGTCCAGTGGACTTGAAAGAGCAGATGGCTCATCTTGAGGAAGTCTAAAGCAGACTGCATAAGGAAACACTTTGAATAAGTCACCATTCACCATCTTCCTTCTAGGCCTGTATTATGCAGGCACCATGCAGTTTGCCTCTTACAGTGAAGCAGTGGCCTAAAACTGAGCTCAGTTTATCTATCAAATATCAAGAAACAAATGATTTGACAATCACACAATGAAGCTGATACTAAACTAACTGAATCCTTCCTCTTCATAACTATAGTGGGGTGCTCCTACGAGATGGTCTCCCCTTTTGAAAGGCTGACAGTTGTACAGGTTTTCTTGTTTCCTTACTCAAAGGATGATGAGATTAGCAAGAAGCCACACCCATCCTGTCAGACCTAGACTGAGCTAGACTGACCTGGCACCCTTGACTGCCAAGTCTAAATATCATCAACTGTTATGCCTCTTAAACAGATGCCCCTTAAAACAGTCACAGCTGGTTTTATACACAACAGACTGTCTGTTCATGCAACACAGATGGCTAAGAACAGAGCAACTCAGGGCTTTGCTCTTTTCTCTGGCTTCAGGTCAAAATAAAATGAGGGGTTTGATCTTCATATTATCAGAGACATTCTGCACTTATCACACATGCCATCCTTACGGATGTTGCTTTATTCTTTCATGAAAAAAATGAGTGCAATGTAAAACAGGCAAAGACAGCAAAATCAAAATTATAAATCCAAATCCAGTGCTACTCAAGCCCAAACATGCTTACTCTTTTGCCATGGAGCTTGACTAGATTTGCCCCATATAATCAAGGTCAGTGTCCAGATAAACAGGAGAATGACTAGGAAAGGAATCAGCATCAGCACAATGAGAAGAAAAGAAAAATCATACCTGTGAATTGTAGCCCAACTTTCAAGTAATACTAAATAGTTGTTTTCTGTACATAGATGAAGTACAAAACACTCCTCTGTGAAATTCTCTGATCTAGTGAAATTGTAATTGTAACAGTATGTTGAAAACAAGGAGAAGAGTAAACGAGATCTTCAGATGCTTTGATCTTTGCTTTGGGCCTTTAACTGCTCCTGTTAAGGCAAGAACTTCTAGAACTATGATGTCATGCTGTACCAGCCAGCATTACACATATGAATCTTGTCAGATAAATCTTGTCCAGTGCAAGAAGATCCCTGAACAGATAAACTGCTGGCTTTCAATGGCATTCTTCACTGTAGTCTAAAAATTTATTTTATGGAGAGTTCCCATAATCAGGAATTGTTCTTTCTCAAAAATAAAATTGAAAGTAGGTCTAGAATGCTTTGTTTTACAAATATGGTCTGAAAAGATTTTCTTTTGCTGTCATGTTGAGTTAATGTATATTGTTTTGACTTTGGGAAACAAGTAGACACCCTTAATATGGTACTATTAGGAAATATTATGGTCCTATGAGAAACAAAGAAGAATGGGACAAGACTGTCAACTGAGTATCCAACTTGAGACTAAACTTGTTGTTACATCTCAGACTAATGACCTAAACAAAAGCAGTGAGATGTAATGACCCAATGCCTTTCTATTCTTCAAAGAAGAGACAGTTCCCATTGCTCATTCTCTGCTAGACCAACATGTATGTTTGCTATAGCAAGAGATGACAGTTGCATCTGTTACGATCTTACTGTCTTAATTGGGTACTCTAGTCCTGAACATAGAGTTAATTTCTACTCTGTGAGGTTTTTTTTCTCAAAGGACAATTTCAGAGTAATTAATGTACTACATTATTTGATCTAACTGAATATTTAATGAAATCCCAAGATTTTGAATCTTGGGATTCAAAAGAAGAAAAGAAGTTCCCAAAAATTTCTAATAAGGTGGGAAAAGAGAAAAACACTAATAAATATCATGCACAAAGTAACATTTGACTGATTTGACTGACAAGTCAGCTGGGCAGAAACCCACAGACAAGAACATGGGAGGGAGAATGCAAAATTCAGGTGAGCACTCACACTGCTGTGATTGGGATTAGCAAACAATACTGGACAAACTGTAAGGCATTCGTGCAGACACATTTTTGCACAATAAACGGGCAACTGCCACTAAAAAGATCCATTGCCTAGTTAATTTGCATAGGAACGTTCTGCTTTGATTGCTTTCCAGTCTATAGCTGGAAAGCCAAACCTTTTTTCCCCAAATACTGCTACCATAAGTGGGATTCAGAGCAGCCAGCAATTCAGCTATGGATTCCACCTCGAAATACTGCAAAAGAGAAGCTATTTCCTGCAGGAGCATGTTGATTCAGTGGGCAGGTACACAAAATTGCCCCTGGCAGAAGCTTCCAAGTGTTCATCAGAGTTAGTTATGAAGTAGAGTTTTATGTCTATAGCCAGGACTGGGCATAAATTAATGTGTAACTGTTTTCCAGGTTTTTAGAGAGGTTAAAGTGCAGTGCTATTACATGAAAATGTATGTGTTTGGGCATCATAAGTTAAAAAGAGATTCATTCTTTTTCAGGTTTAAGGTTTTTAACATCCTTTTCTTTATCCATTATTTTCTTCATGGATATTCATACTGAATTCATAATGACATACTTGGTCATGTCAAAGACTGTAGTAGAAACAGGTAGAAACAAATACGAATAGATGGAAAATAGAAACATGTCCTCTTGTGAACAAGATAAACATGTCCTCTTGTGCCATTCAGCCACTAACTATCTTCATTGAGTAACTGGTCAGACAAGCATATGTCACCTTGGGACAGCAACTGGAAGTGGATGATTTTAAAAATGAAATGCCTAGATGGATGCTCTAATCCACTCTAAACTACTAAGGCACTAGTAGCTGCATTCTGTTCCTAGATATCCATTATCTAATGTAAAACTTTGATTTCTTCACTTTCAGGAAGGCACTGGGCAGAACACATGTCTTCAGCTATGTTATGCCACATTAATCTAGGAAGAGATTTATGAACAAGAAGAGCACAGCTGTCAGTCATGGCTCAAGGAAAAAAAAATCAATTTTCTTTTTGTGGTTCTTCTCTTTCTGCTGTCTGAATTTACAAAGCTGATCAAGAGCTCTGAAGCAATTCACATTTTCTCTCCTGTGCACATCTGCTATTATCCAGTCACACTTAGTTTGTTCCTCATATTCCATCCCTTGACTTAAGTATAATAAGGGGCATAAGCAATTAATTTGCCACCTCCCTGTTGCAGATGAAAAGCCAGAATTATACACCCAAAAGCAAGCCTGACTTTAGTTTTATACTATAATCCCAAGACAAGGAAAATGTCTGTCTTACCTCTCTGTGAATAGTTCACAGCTCTTTTTTTGTAGTGCAGTTCTTTCTCTATATATTTTCTTGTTCATTTCCTTCTTCACCTCTCCACTGCCAATTTCAAGTCAGACTTTTCAGTCCAAGGTTATGAATGCTTTACTGGCCTTCCTCTCTCATCGTTTTTGAAACTGTGCAGTGAACAGGACATGCTTCACTTACTATTAAATGAATGTTCAGTCTTTGTCTAAATGCCAGCAAAGTGAACAAGGGAAGAGAACAATAAGCCAAATCACCCAGAGACAATAAAGTTAAAAGTAAGCTGTCACATTCAGGTTTTTGTTGCGTTCTCCTCTTCATCAAGACCTTTGACTCAGGCATCTATGGCACAGTTCGATTGAGTCTACCATTATTTCCATGGCACCGATTAATGAACTCATTCTAGATGGGGAAAGTAAATATTATGATGCTTGGCACTGGATCGCTACAGTTTGATGTTATTTGAAGTTTCCAGCTGCTTCAAAGCAAAAAGAGCGGTGACTTGTGCTATTGAGATTACAAAGGCCTGCCAGCAAGGCTGTAGCTCACGTACTGATCTGTTACGGTCCTGAGTGGCACTGTCATCTGGCACCCAACATTCTGCTTCATTCTTCCTCATGGTTACACAAATAAAAAAGCACTGTTGACACTTTCGGGATCTTGCTCATCCAGAGCCTGCAAAGCATTTTGCAAAACACAAAGGCATTCAATGTATACAATAATCTCACTAAATCCTCATCAGTTTCACTGTTGTGGGTAATAGATCATTTTACATTGTTATTATATGCTGACAGCTAGCTATGATAAACTAGCTCTAAAAATACCATCTTCCAAGAAATTACAGAGTTGGTCACAGAATAGCTATCATGACAATTAACAGAGACATTGCTATTTTGTTCTCACTCAATGGAGCTTTCCCTTGCCTATTCTGAAATGGCTTCTCCTCAGTATTTTGTTGGCTTCTTAGTTTATCAGAGAATAATGAAAACAGTTTATCAAGCCACTGTTAAAGAAACCCTTTATTTGATCTGAAATGCATTTATCCAGCTAAAGACATTGTTTGGTACTAAGCAAACATTTCTGGAATGACACAGATTTAATTTCAGGTGAATATTAATGCAAGTAGTATTTCAGTGACAGGCAGGAGAGCTGTTAAGATCTTTATTCACACTGTAGAGATGAGTTTGGACATATGTAGCTGTGAAAATAGAGGAAAATAAAGCTGGACTATTTGATGACGATGATGATAATAACAGCAACGTTAACATTAATAATAATGCCAAAAAACACTGCTTCTTCATCAATGAAGATTGTTTATAGAAAGAGAAAACATTACCATTAACTGAAATAACAGACATGTAATTGGAAGGAAAACAGTTAAATGTGAAAATATTTCCTAACTCTACACAGTCACCTTTTGAATGAATCAAACTGATTGATGATGCTTTGAAATCGGTGTAATAATAACAAAGTCAAACTTGACCTACAGAGTTTAATCTTAGCTCTCAACTTTAATCAGTGGAGACAAGAGATTAATGTATGCAAAAAAATCTCAATGTCAGAACCACTGACATATATATCTTACTGCTATAATTGCCTCTGGAGACCTTATCTGACACCTTCAGTGCCAAGCATTATGTAAAAACATTTTCTTTGATGTAGGGTTAACAGTCAAAATTGAGGAATAAATAATGAGGAAAGAAAAAAACATTTCTCAAGTCCCAGTCTTCACAGCCATTATGCAGTATTGTCTTCTTTGTGGATTGTTTGTGGTTAGAATCAGATTTATTGGGAGATAAAAAATCTGGTAACAGATCATTTTCAGCCTGAACAGCACTACATAAAAAGCTAGAATGTTAGCTGAAAGAAGAATCATATACCCAGTCCTCCGCTTCCACTGATGGTATAATCTCTGACACAGCTTGCCAGAAATAACTGCATCTAATAAACTGAGAGAAAGCACAATTGAATTTATTACAATTGGATCATCTTAGGCAATTTCAGTTGTATCATTCTTTGCAAATGATCCCTGCATTCTGATCCACAAAACAAATCCCCCAAATAAGAAAATAAATGCATTGTTGTGCTGGATAAATTCCCTAGCGATGAGAAAGACCTATCACATGCTGACAGGTTGTAGGTAGGCCTCTGAGAAGCTACAAGACTCTTCAGCTTGCAGCCAGTATTTAATCAAGAAGACGGGGAACCCTTTCCCACTTTTGGAATTCTTCCAACACTTCAGAGCTGGGAGCTATCACCAAGTGCTCCAGCTATCACTCTGCTGCAGTGCCAGCTCTTCTGGCATAGGAGCTGTATCAGCTGAATACACCAGGAAAGGCCTGCAGTATTGGTGGACAAGTGAAAAGAGGCAGGAGAGGAATTCCCCCAAGTCTCTGTCTCAGTGACCTCAGTGACCTGCAGCCATAGTCTAACAGGAGCACCACAAGCATGCATTTCTACTCTGCATAGAAGCAGAGAGACTCTGAGAGGAGCACACCCTGCCGTCAGTATCTCCTGCAGAAGGAAACAATGAAAAGTCAAGGTATCTTGGGATTCCCCTTTTTCATGCAGTCTGTCCTCAATACCCCTGACCATTTCTGGAAGAGGTAAATATTACACATATTGTGAAACAGGAGAATTTGGTCTAAAAAATATCTGCAAGTTCTCTACACAAATATCTCCTGACATCGGTTGATATAGCTTATTTCCAGAGTGCCTTTGTCCCCAGTTCAAAAGCAAAACCAAAGAGAGGTTTTTTTTTTTTTTGTGAATTAAGAGCTTATTTCTTTATCACTCTGTTGTCTGTTGGCAATAATTCAGCCAATTTTTTATGGGTAGGATCTCATCTGGTATTGTAAAATAATTCAAGAGTATGTCTGTGCAAATGGAAGAATTTAGCAAACTTATCCTTGAAAGATTGATTTGCCTTTGAAATATGACCTTTCTTTACATTTCACCAGCCCTTATTGCTTGAATATTATTCAGGCTTCTTAAATGTGTACACATTCGCTTTCAAATGGAAAAACTTCCACACCAAGTTATGCTTTGAGATAGAAAGACAGAGCTTACTAAAGGAAATGGGTTGCAAGTTTCAAAGCAAAGAGGTTACTCTTTCTCTATTATATTCCAAGGAACATCATTTGTCTTATAATGGGAAGCCTTCACAAATACTCAGTATTTCCAATTTAAAATAGTGAAAAATTAATTTGCTTAAAATATTGTGACACTTTAAAAATGTTGGTTCTACTTGTCTGCCTTGTGTTTTAAGTTTTTAGGTGTTTTATTTTTCTCCAATTGGGGTCAGTAATTTTACTTTCAAAACAAAGGTATTTGCTCCAGAAAGTCCTTTTCCAGCACCTACAGGGACCACATACGAGTTTAAAGGAATGTATGTGGGGTGTGTGTGTGTTTGTGTGGGGGGGGTGTGTGTGTGTGTGTTCAGTCCCAAAAGCAGTAGTTTCCTGTCTTTCCTTGAACCACAGGTAGTCATAACTTCATCTTTTTCTCCTCTTTGGTTAAAGATCTGTAGGAGAAAAATCCCAATGGCCACATCAAGTTCTCTTAGTAGAATCTGGGGGATTATTTAAAGATGCTAGTACATCCTTGCTTGTTTCTAAACTTCTCCTAAACACTTTGTTTTAGCTTATGTTGAAAACATAAACCTAGGGCCTGACCAAATATGTCCCTTCTTCTGTTCTTACAGAATAGGGCAGGGAGAAGAGAAATCCTGCAGTCCATCTTTGAAAAAGGGCAGATCCATCATGGTTTTAAAATACCCACTTCTTGACCCACTTGCACACTTTAGTGTATTCATACAGGGGTATGGAGTGCTGCTTTCTCCTGCTTTAATGCCTTGCATGCATGTCTCCTTTCTTTAGCACTCAGTTTACATGCTTTGTCCTGTAGCTCAGCAACGCCAACACAGCAGATAAGAAGAGTGCTTGGACAGGAGAAGATTCCCTTCATTACTAACCTCATGTGAGCTTGCCCACCAAACCCTGCTCACTTAACTAAACATATGCAAAGGCTTTCTATGTGCTGACTTGCAAAAGCATTGCAAAACACAGGAAAGAGAGGAAAGGCAATGCCATTTTGCTGACTGGACAGAAGACAGAGCCATCAGTTCCATGTGAGAGAGCTGCACCAATATGCATTGCTACTGAGTATTTGCAGAGCAGTAAAACCACACATACTGAACTGCTCTGCAAGTCCTGTCATTATTTTCCAATAAAATAATGGCAACTAGCAGGAAGCAGCAGTTCTGACAAAGAGTTCAGTGGTACTGCAATAGGGAACTTCCAAAGACAAATTCCCTCCTCAGAGAAGAGCGGCTTGAGTCATCTTTTTCACTGATACTCAAAATGTCCCAAAAATATCAACACTACTTAAGTATTCTGAGATTATCTATTTGGTAGGATGTTCCAAAAAACAACCACTGGGCTCAGAAGCCTGAAGTGAGACCTTAGGCCTTTTGGCTGTTCCTTGAAGCACCGGGTTTACCATGCACCAAGCAGACAGTTAACATTTCACATGTGCTTGAGGTTTATAATCATTCAGCCATTATTCAAGCACATGGTTGAAATTAACTACCTGTGTAAAGTGCTTTGCTAGATCACAGCCTTCCATCCATCAAGGTCTGAGACTGAGTTGTCCTACTAAGACAGGTTGGCAGCAATGTATAGTGGGAAGACATTCTCCTATAGTTATTTCATTACTTACTGAAAGTAAAGACAAAATCACAACTTGTGGAGAGCAAAAAACCCAAAAACTTGTGGGCAACGATTTATGACAACAAGCACCTCTGAGAAGTCATCAAAAGTTCTGAAACATGGTCTTCAAAACCCATCAATCAAACAAACAGAGTTGTGTGTCACTCTATTCTAAGCTAAAAAACCTTCTGTCCTGAAAAAATAGACATAATATTGGAATATTAAAACTTTGCCATGAAAAGATATTTTTAATACAGTAGTTAGCAACATTTCTGCTGACATCCAAATGCTGGATACTAAAAATACTTTCTGTCTATTTCAGAGCAGAATTTTGTATGCATAAAGAAATAGCTGCTGTCTTCTTCAAACACAGAACAGGTCTGACTTCTGAGGCTAAACAGTGAAAAAAGCAGACTCCCAGGGCTGTGAGCTTACTCTTTTATACTAAATTAGATACACTGTTACTGCAGTTGTGTGGCAAATCAGGTCTTTGAATATACAAGACGGCCATGCTACTGCAAATTCCAAATGAGGGTATATAATATTTTTACAACATCTGCATATATATTGATCACAATGATGTAAGGTACCCTTCCGTCTTAATGAGAAAGAAGTATCGTAAAATTTGAATACTGAAATGAGACTCAAAGCCAGCAGAAACTGAACAATTGAGCTCCTCCAGTATTTCAGTCAAATTCTCCCCAGCAGTTTCCATATATGTCACAGCCAAAAATAAACAGTTTTCCCATTTCAGATGTAGAGGAAGATTATGTTCCTGATTCCTAATGATAGGAACAATCACAGTAATACTTGAAGCACAAAGATTCATCCCTATCTCAATGGACAGAAAAGCAGATTTACTATATAACAGTAAGTTTCCCCCCTGCTTCCTTCCTTCATTCCCCTTCCTTCCTTCTTTCCTTCCTTCCGCCACTTCCTTCCTTCCTTCTGCCACTTCCTTCCTCCCTCCCTTCCCCACTTCCTCCCTCCCCGCCCTCCCACTTCAGCCACTTCCTTCCACCACCTCCTTTCTTCCTCCCTTCCTGCCCTCTCTTCAATAACCTAAGTGATGTCTAGGAACATAACACAGAACCTTTGCCTTGCGTTCCTTGATTAGAACAAGTGGAAGTCTTACTGTAGGGACACAATACAAGCATCAGTCCATTGCAATCAAGAAAAGCTGGTGTCTGATGTGACTAGAGGTTGGATTTCATCTTTTGCCACACATGTTTTGAATTTGGGGGAGGGACAATGTCAAGTATTCATGTGAATTTTCTTGATATATATCAAAGATGACACTTCCATGAATGTTAGAAGCATTTAACTTGAAAAATTAAGTGCATGATCATGAAGTGCTTAAGATCATGAAGTCTAACCACAAACATAACACTGCTAAGTCCACCACTAAACCATATCTCTAAGGACCCCATTGGAAATGTACTTTTTAATATCTCCAGGGATGAAGACACAACTACTGTCCTGGGCAGTCTGTTCCAATGCTTCACAACAATTTCTGTGAATAAAATTCTCCTAATATCAGACCTAAACATCCCCTGGTACAACTTGATGTGATATCCTCTTATCATATTCCTAGTCACCTGGGACTGGTTATCAACTGGATTTACATCCATTCACCACCATGGCTTGGCTATCCAGTCAGTTTTCAACTCAGAAAACAGTGCACCTGTCCAAGCCAGGGGCAGACACTTTCTCCAGGAGAATTCAGACAGTGTCAAAGGCTTTACTAACACTAAGTAACAAACACCCACACTCCCTTCTCCACAAAGTCAGTCCCCCTGTTGCAGAAGATTATCAGGTTGGTCAAGCAGGATCTGACTTAAACCTCTGCTGGCTGGGCCACATCACCTACTGTTCTGTACATGTTACATGATGACACAGAAGTTGATTGCCATCTCAAGATGAGTGCTGTCACTGGTCCATAGTCATCCCTGGCACTGAGGTCAGGCTGACAGGCCAGAGGTTCCCTGGATAGTCCTTCCTGCCCTTCTTGTAGATGAGCAGGGCACCAGGTAGCCTCCAGTCACCTTGGGACCTCCCAAGTTAGCCAGTACTGCTGTTAAATAATTGAAAGTGAATCAGTGAGCACTCCCCCAAGAATAAGTGATCTTACTATTAAAGACTCCAGCAATGAAGGCATTAAATACCTCAGCAATATATTTTCACATACAAGAAATCCCCTTTCTTCTTGCTATGACAAATTAGAAAAAAATGCAGGGGAGAATGGTAACAATACATTTGAGTACAAAAACCCAAAGGAAGCGGGAAGCAAATACAAAATCACTTGAATCACTACAGCAAATCATTTCCCTTTGGGGCCTTCAATACTCTTAGTTAGGGGGAATACAGCTGATGAAGGTTAAGAGCATTGATTTGTGCATGCAGAATAATTTTCTGTGTGCTCAAGACACTGAGTTAGAATCAGGTTTCAAGTCTGAAGACACTGAGATCTGGGAACACGAAGCAGAAGATTATGAAGAATGTGTAATAAAAATTAAAAATGGTGCTAGGTAATATCATAACTTTATATTGCAGTTGATTTCCCTTCCAGAATCCAAAGAATTTGTTTCAAGGTCTTGAAATCTCACTCACCTCGGTGAACACTTGAAAAGAGTTTTTATACCAGCAAGCTCTTCTCAAATGCTGCTACTAAGGGATGCCTGCACATGTGGAAAAAAAAAATTGCAAGGGGAAACAGACATTCCTTCATAAATCCATATACTGGAATATTATATAGATCCATGTCTTGAAATGTTACACTTCCTTGTGGACAAGCAGAAACTTCAGTGAGCGGGTGAATTGTGCTCCTTCCGGTTTCATTCTGATTGGAGAATTATGCAAGACTCTGTCTCCAAAGTATGTAGGACAACAAAATATGTCAATTACAGGATTAAAGAAAGTGGCAGGAGTATGTTTCTCTCTATGCTGCATGAAAGCCCTAGTGCAGAGAAGTTATTTACCCTGTCCTTCAGACATTTCAGTATTTCCAGATCTACCAAGACAAGAAACAGCAGTCTTATTCCAGCGATCTCTCACCACTTGCTCCTTCTTCTGACCAACCTGTGCTATGGTCAAGCACAGAAGATACAGCAACTTGAACATTAATTATCAGACTAGAAACTGATTTGATCTGGAGCTGCTTCATATTCTGCAGTTTTCTAAGTTTAAATTTTCTCTGTAAAATCACAGTCTTGTTAACATATTCCCTGGACATTCTTAATTTATCAGAAGGGTGCTTGGTATAAGAAACATTATTCAAATATTCTCTCTTTTTGTGACCTAAAGATTCAAACCAACCTAAAGCACATTGGCAGAAAGAGGTTACAGTTTAAAAAGTTCACCAAACCTGAATTTTCCAAATGTTTTGGTTTAGCTCAAAAAATATATCCCTTATGATCTCTTGTGATGTAGTCTGAACTTTGAGTTCAGCTAGTGTTAACCAAAAACCCTAAATGACACGTCTCAGAGGCAGATTCCTATTGGTAAAAAGAGCAAATATTATTTAGCAAATAAAAAAAAACAAACCTATAATCATGCTTGAACCTCCTTTGAGACTGGCAAATCAAAGCCCTGAAAGACTGAATTAAGAGGAGAATGTGTCAAATTTGCTCACGTCTTGAATCTAGCATACATGCAAGTGATCCATCAGACGCAGGGCATTATATCCCTGAGAGGGTGTCCTGCTTGTTCCTTCACACAGCTTCCTCTATCAGGACTTAGATACTGGTTTACAGGAATACAGCTTTAAAAGTTTGCAAGCATTAAAAAAACCCAAAAACCCCAAAACCAACAACAACAAAAAGCCCAACAAAAAAAACCAAAAAAAAAAAAACAAAAAACAAAAAAACAAAAAAACAAACAAACAAAAAAAAAACAAACCCAAAAAACCCGAAAAACAACAAACGCGCATGGTTTGACAACGCAAATTCTGCCACCTACTGACGACGAAAATGAACCTGCAGTTTACGAACAGGTTCACCCAGGCACTGCATGCTCAGAGCATAAAAGAGGATGAGTGTGTGCAGCGCAGCAGTGCATGAGAAGGATGGCCAAGCTAGTATGTGCAAACCCAGTTCATTCATCATACTGGAACTGCTACAGCTGCTGCCTCTGGATTTCATCTTCAGAGAGCTCAATGAGCAGATTTAGCTATTGGCTGCACAGAAACATGGTATGGGAAGAGGGAAAGGCTGGAGACAATGATGTTCTTTCACAGTCCTTTGGCTTACTGGAGAACAATCAGCACTCTCCATCTTTAAAGTGTGTCAGCTACCTAGTGATTTAATGAGATTTTGCAATTTCCTAAAATGTCAGATGGCTCTGAACTGAGCCATAGATCAAAAGAACATCCTCTGAATCAGTGAAAATCATCATCCAGTGACAATGTATGTACTTGTCTCGGCCCAAAATCTTCTCACCTTATTTTCATTGTCCTGTGTCTTGTGCACAGATTCTAGGAGGAGACAAAGCATTTAGGGTAAAGGTTGCCTGCTGTTACAAAGGGAAACAGCAAATTGTGTGGTGTTTACAAATGTGATTTCAGAGCAAAATCATATGGGTTAAAACATTAACTTCTACATATCTGCCCTGGAAGCATTCCTAAGCTACATAAGTATAAACTCCTGCTGCATTGCTAGCTGTCACATTTCTTGGTGCTTACCTACAGTGAAATTGCTCTTCAAGCTTTTGTAAAGAGGGTGGCAAATGCGTAGAAAACTACAGTTGAAATAACAAACAGGAAAAAGCTATACTGCTTTAAAGGATGTGTTACGAATTAATAAAGTCTGCAATTAATCATTAAAATCTTAGCAAGGACAGACTGCAACAGAATCCAGGCTTGCCATATTCATCCTCCTTGTTCTAATGACTTGAAAACCCTTTGTCCCTGACATAGACAATTAACTTGACAATTTGATGGCTTGACACATCAGTACCACAGTAATAACATTTGTTGTCTCTCACATGGTCTGAGTCACTAGGCCACAACTCAGGACTGGGTACAACTTTTCTACTCCAAAGGAGGCACACTAGAACAGACAGATACAGACAATAAAAAACAACCATAACCCTAATGAAATAGTGCTAATGATTCATTAGCATTCATTAGTTCATGCCTATCTAGAAACTCACAGGGAGGAATAAACGCTGCAAGAGATATTTGGTGAGATACAAGAAAAGAAAACACAAGAAGAGCAGAAGCCAGTATCTTCTCTACTTACAGTGAGGGTAGCTCATCTGCCTCATCTTTACCAATGTGTTACACACTTTTTGAAACTTGCTGAATGACTTCCATGATGACTTACAGATCAAACCCTCCTCACAACAGAATGGATCTGCACTACAAACAAAGCATGGTTCCTTCTGCAAGCTCACTAGCTGAGATGGAGATTATCTATTTCTCCAAGAAATTTCACAGAAAAATCCAGTACCACAGAAGACTAGCTCTAAAGAAGGATGAAATGCAGTCAGCTCTCCTATTCTTTCATAAGTTAGCCTACCCCCCTGATAAAGGTAGATCCACTCATCAGAGAGGTGGAAGAAGTCCCCTCTTTGCTGTACCCTGCCACCAGTGCTAAGCAGTAGAATATGTCCTTTGGAGATTTTGTGGAATTGTCTCTGATGTCTCTGATGAAAGAAAACTTCACAGTAGGAAGACATTTACTTCAGGAAAGTCTCTGAGGTTGAGCTGTTTGGCAAATGTGATGGGACAACACCTGAAAAAAGGACAGGTCTCTCAATCCTACCTGAAGCAATTAGTTTAGCATCACTTTTATTGCAATTGAGTTCTCTTGTTGTTTTAAGAAATATTTTGACTAAGCAGTTCTTCATTGAAAAATGCAAGTTCCTTGAAACTGAAACTTCTTAGCAATGAAGAAATCTTTTTCTAAATCTGTCAGAAATTAATTTGGATATATGATGGACAATATCTGATCGATACCAGAGTCTGTCCTTGGTCATTAATCCAACAGAACTAACTGTTCCAGGAGTGAGGCATTAATTTGAAAAACAAGTGAACAGCAGAGCACTACTTCCAACAGAATGTGCATAATCTCAGTAATTAGATGATTAACTAAAAAAAAGCATGGAGGTTTATCTTTTTAGAAGAAAAAATATGAAATAATTTTATTTCCTACTGCAGAACAAACAGCTACTGAAATCTGTCCTTGTGGAATGGCACTGTTTATTACTCTTGAGGTTTTGTTATGCAAAGTACAATTTCTAATGTAAATTTTCTGAGAACTTGTGTTTTCTCTATCTACTCATAAATCTTCCTGCCTTTCACTGTTTCCTTCATTTGCTGTTCCTGTTTTTCAAGCACAGACTGGCCATACCCTCCAGCTCTCAAATGCACCTCACATTAGGAAGCAGTAAGGGAGTTGGGCTTGTAGCCAGGACCCTTATTATGGCTTCTGTGAGTGAGGACTTCACCAACAAGGAGCTGAGATGCAGAAAGGCAAGTCTTAGTCAGGATCAGGGACAGAAACAGTGTTCACGTTGGACAGAGCATCTCCCAGGGGAAACAAGGGGCAGGCTCTCACCTCTCACCTTCTCTACAATAGTGCTTATTAGGGAAGTAGCTGACCTTGGGCTCAGACAGCTAAACTTAACTCAGACAACTAAACTTCCAGAATGTGGATGTATGCTGAACCCTGCCTACCAAGGATCTGACTCAAGAAGGGAGCGGTTTCCTCATCTACCTTTAAAACAAAAGGGTTTCTGGTAATGAGCTACACCAAGCACCTATGTCAACAGACCTGGTGGATAGATGGCACCTCTCTAAGATGTACAATGCTCCCACAACACTGCCAAAAAACAGTTTTCCACATTTAAATTTTTTTCTGTCTTTCAGCTTGAGAACTGTCTCATGAAATCTTCTGAATTTCAAATTGACACACTTCTCACTCTTCCACAATCCCTCCTCCCAGAAATAGCTACAAAAGTGTTGGTACCAGACACTGCATCCTGCCCCAGAATTTTCCTAGTGCCATGAAAATTGATAAAACTGCTCTTTTGTAACCAGGGTCTGTCAGGGACTCTGTGGTCTATGCCTAACTAACTGACTTGGTCAGGTTTCTGGAACCTGGTCAGTGAGATAACAGGGACAGTGACAGGAAAAATAACAAAAACTTCTTCAGTAAGTTATTAGTACTCTTTCCACATTCCTCCACCTCCTGAGCCTGTTGCCTGTGTCCCTTCACCACAATGTGTCAGTTCTGTGTCATTAATCACACGCTCATTAGTCCCACAGCAGAAGTTAAACACTTCTGCTTGTCAGCCACAACTGTGAAGAAGCCACAGCAAACAAGCTATTTCTCAGTGTCACCTGCTCAAGAGTGATATATCTTCAAGTGAAACAACAACATGTTTGGCTTGTCAGACTAATACCTACAAGCAGACTGTTGCTACTTTTATTTTGGAAAAACTGTCCCACTTAGGAACTTATACCAGCTGTCAACAAAAGCATTAATTACAGGAAAAAGTGGTGCAGGTGACAAGAGGCTGGAGTTAGTATGGTGTCAGGTAGAAGCAAAGAGCAACAAGAACGTTCTAGAATACCGCTGAATAAATATTTTTGGGAAAGGCAGGGAAATAGAATTCCTGCAGACAAATCCTACATGTTACAAAACAACTTATTACAGATATTTTGTCAAAGGAAAGAGATGTAGCCAAAAGGAAACTAAATAAACCTAAAAATAACATTGGCTGTTTGAGTTCCTGTAAAATACTTTCTGAGTTTGAATGAACAATCAGAAGCAACTGTACCTCTGTAAATTCTCCAGGTGAGCCATAGCCTCTAGATAATCAAAGACCTGCTAATCAAAAATAAAGTGCTGACAAGAAAAAATGCTCAAAGAAGTTATTAGAACTTGCTCTTCTCAAGAATACTGTCAGCCAATGTTTTTTCTTTGGTGTTTATACTACAGTGGTTATTGCAGATGGGCAAGGATTTTTCCCCCCATCCAATTTTTTGTGTCCTTAGACCCCAGAGCTAGTAGTATGAGACTGCATCAACTAACACTGGTTCAAAGGACATGGGCAGCCTGACAGCTGATATTGCTCAGCAGATGGAGCCTATATTCACTGGAGAAAATACATCATTCACCATACTGGTACCATACTGGTCTCCAGGACCAACAAGGATGGAAATCCTCCAACTAGGCCCACAATGTCATGCAAGCTCTACCACCTGCAGTTATTTTCTTAAATAAGCAATGCCCTTTTTTTTTTTTTTTTCCAGAAGAAAATCAGTATTAACAGGACCTGATGAATATGTAGAACTTCTGAAAGTCCCCAAATTTTCTGTAAGCCAGAAAAATTAACACAATTTTTCAAACATTCTTTTTATCACTTACAGGCTTTCACTAAGCAAAGTACTTGTTACGAAGTTAAAGAAAAGCATGTCTATATATGGAGGAAACATGAAAGCTGAGAATTGTCAATCTCAAATAGATCTCGATGCCTGTTCATACACATGTGTGTACTTCTTTTTGTAACTGAAGTGGTGGGGCCACTGTATTAAAAGAAACTGCTTTTTGAATTTTATTACCCTAATTTTAAAGGTAAATATGAGTGACTGAAAGAACAGCCAAGCATTGAGGCTGGAACCTTTACAAGCCACCTCAGAAGGAAAAAAATCCAGTGAAATTCAACATGAAGGCCCTATTATCTTCTTTTGTTAGCTGTCACTGCCAGCTGTATTGGCTGTACCTATACTGTCAGCTGCAGTATGGAGATGAATTTTGCAGACTCCCTGACAGTCCCATACCTCTATCCACCTTTCTGGTTTAACTGAGCCTGAAAGTCTCAAAAGTCTACTTTCAAGGAGTCACACACACGATACACAACAGTATTTTGAACTTTGTCAGTGCCTACTCACTTACACTGAGTGTACGAATGAGTGTTTGCTCGTGGTAAAGCACCCTTTGGTCTTAAGCCTGCACCTGAGTTGAATGCAACTTCTGAGCCCACTGCAAATATTCAGCACAACCAGTAGTCCAGACCTGTGCCAATCTATCAATCATTAGCTGGCAATTACTATAACTAAGCTAAAAAATTCAGCCTCTGGAGAGGGATTTCTACTTCTCTCTCATACAAAATACTATGCAGAAAGCCAAAGTATTACACTTTGAATACAGCCATGTGTCCTTTCTTCTCTTTCTCCCAAAAGCTGAACCTTCCTTGATGAGTGATTCCTAGCATAACATTAAGGAGTGTAAAATGGAACAGTACCTCTTTCTATAGCCCCTCTTCCCATCTTCCCTAAGAAAACAAATGGCAGGTCCCCTTAGCATAGTTTTTTCTAGGCAATGACTCTTCTCCAAGAGATTTACAGCAGCAGCCTTGTAAGAGATTTGTTGCAGGTAGTCCTCCATCTGTAGTCTTACATCCTCACTAAGAGAACCATAACTCTTCTGGAGTGAAATGACAGGAGATTGTAATAGCTCATCATGTATTATGATGGTACAGTCTCTACAGAAAGGATTGTACTTGGCTTTGTATGCCTCCTTTGGGTAACACAAAACTTTCTCAATAGGCTGAAAAACATTTTTACAGATTTGATTGCTACCATGCCATCATTGCAAACCTGATCCACACCTCCACATACACACAAGAGTACCATCATAGGTATTTTAAAGAACATTTTTTGAGAATTTTTGGATTTGGATTTTTGGATATTTTGGGGGCATGGATACTGGATATGGAACATTTCAGCTGCAAATTGCTAGAATGATTCTGGCTAAGACTGGTAACAATGTAAATGTGTGGCAGGTGTCTTGCTTGCATGAAATGGTCTATTCATACAGTTCTTTATGCACAGATGATCTGACATCAGAATGAAGTCCAACAGGTATTAAATAGGGCAAAACCTCCATGGTTTAATATAAAAGAATATCCATTTTACTTTCATTATGGCATGAATGTACTACCAGAGATACAAAGCAGTACTTAAACTAAATATTTAAAAAGCCATGTTCCTAACACACTAAAATGATAATCTTCTTATGAGTCCTGAATATTTTTGATAGCCTCCTACAGACAGGATCTCCTCTGTACACCTCTATCCTCTCACCAGAAAGGTACATCTCTAAGAGTATAATGGACCAAAATTTTTCTTCAGGACTTGAGAAAGGAAATTTCAGCTTCCTGATTCATTCACAAAGTCCTATGTTCTTTCTCTCTCCTTGGAGTCTCCAGTTTTAAATTGAAACAGACCTAATATCACTCATTTATGGGGCTCCAGTAAAAAGTAGAACCACAATAGGTTTTCTGACTTTTTCAGAGAGTTTGCTGAATTGACCTCTTCTTCTGTGGTCAGACATGCAGCAAGAAGAAAATCCCAGCCTTAACTGGTAAGAGCTCAGACTTACTGAGCAGTGTTCATGTTTTCTTAGTCAGCAATCAAAAATACTGCAAGAATCCTACTATTCTAACTCAAAGAAGAATGCCTTGAATGTTTTTATTTTGACTGACAAAAATCCGCAATTGACAGGATGTTCAGTATGGAAGCTGGAGTTTATAACATACAGCTTCAGTTCTCTGTTTTGTTACTGGTCTTGTGTGATTTAACACAAGCCTCTATGCTGTAGTTTCACAGCACTTAAAATGTGCAATGGCACGGTTTAATTTTTCAGAAAGATGATCAGTTTCATGTGAGTTCTAAGATATGTAGGACCACAGGGGACTGAATAAGTCAGTGGGCTTTATCCCCTACTCATAGAGAGAGGCTGACAGCCTATTTGCCATGTGTTTGCTGCAATTCCTTCTCATTATGTGCTTCCATTAGTATTCTGCTGAAATCAGCAGAATCACCCCTATTCCTGCATCGATACATGCGTATGAGAGCTAAGTCCATTCACTGGGCACATTATGGAGAGAATATGTGTGGTTCTGTATTTAAATAAGTTTAAAAAACCATAAAACCAAAACAACCAAAAAGGCCAAAATCAAATTAAAACAACTTCAGGAATATGGAGGCTAAGCACACTGGATGGGATTTTTAAAAATTCAGAGTGGTTGCCAAGCCCCTATGGATGCAGGTTTAATGGTAGGTGGAAGAAGTCAGCAGAATGATAATAAGCAGAGTTTGTCAATTAGAAGAAGGATGCAAACACACTGACTGCAACAACACCTTGCTGGTGCAATATTCAGTTTTTAGTCTGCACAATGTATTGCTTCCCATTTCATTAATGGCAAGGCCAAGTTTTGCCTAATTCTTGGTTGAGCACTTCTTTCAGAACTGAGCCTGTTCAAAAATTTCCTCTCAAAATTCACACTTAAGAACATATCAAAAAGGATAGAATTTTATCTAATACTATTTTAAAGGTATTAGGTATTTCTCTCATTAATATGGAACAAAAGATATAGATTATATTGTACTTTGTAAAATCCTTAGGTTTTTACATATGGCTGAGTAAGGTCAAGATCCTGCACCTGGTGAGAAATGAAAAGGTAAATATTGCCATATAATTAATGCTTTCTTCTCAGAATAGAAGACGTTTGGACATAACCTACAGTTTTCTCAAGTACTAATGGCATTTCTGTAATTCTAGGGCCTTCTCTCTGCTGCTGTCTCTCTCAGTATTAGATGGTACTTAAAAAACTCTTACCTGTCATTTTGAGTCTAGCAACGAAATGAAAATCCAGGTAAAGCTCTTGGCCAGAGCAGACAGGTAGAAATAGGAAAGTAGGAAAAATAGGTAGATTCTTATTAACAGTAAACTGGGGCAGTCAGATTTGCTCCTTAGCAGCTTGTGATGCAACCACGCCTTAGAGCCTATTACATTCAGATTCAGTAAGGTATCCAAAAAGCACAATTCAAAAAAATGCATATGCTTTAAGACATATGCTTTAAGTTCAACTTCCATATTACTGAACTAAGATTCAGCAAGTCTCAGTTCAATTCCTCCATGAAATGCTAATCTAAATAAATATAAAAGCTCATATAATTATGAATAAGCCAGAATCTTTTAACTTTTCCTCTCCTTTGTGTGACTGACCAAAGTACAGTAAAACTAGTGAGAGCCAGGCAACTACTGCTGCTGCTATTACTGCATCCCTACCAAAACCATACCTAATCTCCTTAGTCCAGAGGCAGAGATTCTGAGATTATTTCTAACATTCGTATTTGTTCAAATAATTTCTAAACTCCAGTTACTTACGCCACAGCTGGTATGTCTTCACAAGATTTTTCATAAAGGCTGCCCTAGCCAATGAAGGACTGGCCTTTTTTAATCACTATAAAGTTACTATTGCCTCTCTGCAGCTGCACAAAGCTTTTCATTATTGGCTAGAATGTGGGGGTTTTTTTAAGAGTCCACAATTTTGGGGGGCGGACACTGTGTTTTAATGCATTACCCTCTTCTGATAATCATGCTGAATATGTTTAGTCTACATGCAAAAAAGCAGGAGGCAGAATTTAATTTCCATGACAACATTTTGAGGCCCTAAATGAAACTATTGAAGCAAAAGTCCTAAATGAGTAGACTATTTTAAAAAACTTAATTTGGTCTGTTTAAGAGACTGACTAAATAACATCTATGGCACAGACATAATGCTTTTGATACCCAAGCAAACAGAAAAGAGAAACACTGGGATAAAAGTCAATTTTATAAAAGGCAAAATGGAGGAACAGGGATTCTGATGGCTTTCAAGAATTAAGTTACACAAGAATTGGCTACAAATTTCTTGTTATCAATTAATGTGTCAGTCACAAAATAATCATTCCTGCTAGAGAGGGTTCCTGCAAAACATTTCTTTCATGGACACATCTTTGAACACCAGATAAATATCTGGATAGAATGAGGTGGAACAATGAAAATAATAGCAATATACATGCAAAAAGGTAAAATACTATTTTAACCAGATACTACAAAATCAGAAAATTGTGATGTTACTGATGAGTCACCAACTTTGGAGGTATTTAAAGGATGTGAAGATGGGGCATTAAGGAACATGGTTTAGCAGTGGACTTGGCAGTGCCAGGTTATGGTTGGACTCAATGATCTTAGAGGTCTTTTCCAACTGAAATGATTCGATGATTATACTTGCCATTAAACTGACAAGAGCTAAAAAAAACCCCAGTGTGATTCACAACTCACCCACGTGTCAGTTTCTGAGTTTTTTTGGAAGCCTTTTCTAGTCACAAAGTCTCTTTTGCCTCATTCTGCCTGTCAAAGGATCACTTTATATTTAAGTCATTGCAACACTATTTCTAATAATGGATATTCTACTATATCAATAGAATAGTAGATAACTCTGCTGCTGAGTTAAGATTCAGCAAAAAACCCCAAACTTACACAGAGTATTGCTTCATATGTTTAGGTTGTGCTCAAATACAACTGCTGGACCAGTAAACATACCTTAAAAAGGACTGAGGTTAGCCTATGTGACACTCAACTACAAGAAGGACAGGATGGAGGGTCTGGGAAACTACAGGTCATGTCAGCATGACCTCAGTGCCCAGGAAGTTTGTGGAACAGATCATCTTGAGTTCTGGACACTCTTTATCACAGGACGTGCAGGACAATCAGGCCATCAGGCCCAGCCAGCATGGGGTTAGGAAAGTCAGATCCTCATTGAGCAATACGATCTCCTTCTATGACAAAGTGACACACTTAGTGCATGAGGGAAAGGCTGTGGCTGTTGTCTATCTGGACCAGAGCAAAGCCTTTGACTCTGTCTCCCATAGTATACTCCTAGGGAACCTGGCTGCTCATGGCTTGGATGTGTGTGTTGTTTGCTGGATAAAAAATTGTCTGGAAGGCTGAGCCCAAAGAGTGGTGGTGAACGGTGCCACATTCAGGTGGCAAAAGGTCACTGGTAGTATTCCCCGTGGGGTCAGTACTGGGGCCTATGTAATATATTATATATCAATATACCTGGACCAGGAGATTGAGTGCCCCTTAGTCACTCTGCAGGTAACACCAAATTGTGTGGGAATGTTGACATGCTGAGGGTAGGCTGGTTCTGCAGAAGGATCTGGACATGCTGGGTTGGTGGGCCAAGGCCAGTGTTAAGAGGTTCAACAAGGAGCCAGGTTCTGCCCTTAGATCACAATAATCCCACGCAGTGGTACAGGCTGGGGTAAAAGTGGCTGAAAGCTGCATGGTGGAAGAGGGCCCAGGGATGCTGCACATGAACAGAACCTGAACATGATATAGCAGCATGCCCAAGTGGACATGAAGGCCAGTGGCATCCTGGCTTGTGTCAGCAATAGTGTGGCCAGCAGGACCATGGATCCTTGTACTTGGCACTGGTGAGGCTACACCTCAAGTTCCACAGCCAGACCCAGGCCTTGCAGAAGAAGGACACTGAGGTGCTGGAGGGTGTCCAGAGAAGGGCAATGGAGCAGGTGAAGGCTCTGGAGCACAAGTCTTATGAGGAGTGGCTGAGGAAGCTGAGAGTGTTTAGCTTGGGGAAAATGAGGCTCAAGGGTGAAGTTATCACTCACTACAACTCCCTGACAGGAGATGGCACTCCGGTGGGGGTCGACCTCTTCTCTCAGGTAGGAAGAGCCGGCCTCAGGCTGTGCCCAGGGAGATTTATATCAGACACTACAAAACATTCGTCCACCATAATGCTGATGAGGCATTGGAACAGGCTGCCCAGGAAAGTGGTTGAGTCACTATCCCTGGAATCAATAAAAGAAGCGTAGAAATGGTGCTTGATTCTACTACAAATTCTTGCCTGCAAATGCGTATGTACTACCAGGCCATAAGATCAGGTCTTCTCTTCCTCTCAGCGGGCGGGCTCTCAGACTCTTAGGCAGCCCCGCTGAGCATAGCCTGGTTTCCACACGCAGCTGCCCCCACGGCGGCGCGCACCTTGCCGCGGGGCGAGCGGTGAGGGAAGGAGGAGCCCCGAGCCGGGCGAGCTCCGGAGGAGCGGCACCCCGCCGCCATTGGCACACCGGAAGCGGCCGCGGCGCGGGGGCGGGGCGGGGGCGGGGCCGCCGGCCGGGCAGGTGCCCCCGCGCCGCAGTACACTGCCACGCCCCCTTCAGGCCCCGCCCCCTCCAGGCCCCGCCCTCCCCCGAGCGTCTGGTGGGGGGAGGAGGATGAGGGGGCGCCGCGGCGGCGCTTGTGGTGCGGCCGCGCTCGTCTGACCGGGCCCCGCGGTCCTCGCCGCTTTCTTCGTGCCACGCTCCGTACGTCCCGCGCCGCGCCGCGCCGCCGCCCGGGGCGGGGGAGTCGCGGAGAGTGGATGCCTAGCGGGCACCCACGGGGCAGAGACCCGCGGACGCCATGGGCTGCTGCAGCTCTGCCGCGCAGGTGAGTGGCCCGTGTCCCCCTTCCTTTTCCGACCCCGCCGCGCTCCGCTGCAGGGCCCTGCCACACCTGGCCCCGGCCCCGCTGCCCGCCCGGCGACTGTGCCCCCCCCCGGCCCCGGTCTGCCCACGTCGCTGTCCTGTGGCTGCGCAGCAGCTTGTCCCCTCCACAGCCGCGCACTCTGGCGGCCGTGCGTCCCCTTGTACCCCTCTAGGCACAGCTTACCTCATGCTGAGCACCCCGGTGCTGACTCCCACCACGGAGCCCCGCTTTCCTATGGCAGTGCATCCCCCTCACTACACCTGTAGCGCCGTTCTCCCGTGGCTGCGCACTCTCCTGCGTCCCAGTCTGTGACCACACTCTGTCACGGCTGGGAACCCATTGCTTTCCCTCCTCACTTCACGTTGCTCCACCGGCAGCTCTGCCCTCCCGTGACTGCGACCACCTTGCTTTCCCCTCCAGTAGCCCTGCTGTTTCCTGGCTGGGTACTACACCCTTACATCCACTCGCCCAAAGCCTTCATGCACATGAACTGTGCACCTTTTTGCTCCCTCTGTAGCTGTGCTTTTCTTACTCATGGCTGTGCACCCCCGTGTTCACCCCCCACCATAGCCTTGCTCCTTACCGTGCTACGCACTTCCACCCTCTGTGTACTGTTCTGTGTGCTGCTTCTCTTGTGTATCATTTTCACCTTGCCCCTTCTTCCCCAGCCCTTCTTTGGCTTTGCAATCTGTGGCATACCCTGCTCCGCTTCCCTGCCATGGCTGCGGCTGTAGACCTCACGGTTCTCACCTGCCTGTCCTCGTAGTGTCCTGCACCACCCCAGCTCCCCCCTACCTCCGTACATCTCCCTAGATAGCTCTGCATGCCCTGCCCTTCCCTGCAGCATGTTCTTTGAGGTCCCTACTACCCCACCCGACAGAGAGGAGCTATTCCGTGGGAGAAAAGTCATGAGGCCCAGGGCATCCCTCAAGTCCACTGCCTCTGGAAAGGGAGATAGTCCTAATCCCAGCCTCCTTCCTCATTCTATGGCCAAGGGTTCAGGTGCCTCCCTACATTCATTTCCCTGCGTGTGATTGGTCCCGTGCACATCTCTTGTTTCCGAGGTCGGTTTTTCTTTCTTCCCCCTCCCCCTTCGCTCTGTTTTGCCCGTACTGACTCCTTTTTTTCCCCCAGAGTGGTGCTGCCAGGCAAGGCACAATCGGGAGCTCCACCCAGTGCTCCAGTTTGCGGCTCTGCTTCCCATTTTAACTTTGCCTTTGAACAACACGGCCAAAGCTATGCTGTTTTTTTTATGTGGCTCTTTTCTGAAGGCTGTAGTACAAACGATCACGACTGATGCCTTGGCTGTGCTTTGCTCGCCTGTAAATGTTAGTTTCCTTTGGCTGTATCACTTGCAGTGGCTGAATCCAGCTTCCAGCAGACTGCTTATGTGGGAAAGTCCGTTTCTGCTGTCCCAGATGACTCATCACAGAGATGAGTTTTTGTAGCTCATCCGTTCAGGCAGACTTTTATTTTTATATAAGAGCTCTGTCCTTCCGATGCAGAACACTGCAGAGAGCTGTCCAGTTGCAATAGGAAACATCCTTTCTGTATAGCAAATATGCTGCAAAGAGGAAGGCAATCAGCTTTATGGTGCATGAACAAAGGGTTTGAATTAAGAGAGTGAGATATATGCTAAATGTTAGGGGCAGAATTTGAAATTGTTCAGTCACTGCAGTAGACTGCCAGAGGTTACTGTGAAGTCTGTATTGTTTGAGGTTTGCTAAAAAAACACCAAAACATGTTAGATAAACATCTGTCAGGAGTGGCATAAGGAAAACTGATACAGACTTGGAACACTGAGAGTAAAGTTGATGTTTTGAAGTAATGTTTTCCAGTCTTTTCAACCTTGTTTTCCATGATTCCTATCTAAATGGCTTTTTTCGTGTGTGTTTTCTAGGCCCTTTCTAGCTCTTCTGTATGAATTTGAATTGCAGTTCACAGTTCTTTTCCTGAAGGAAAATGCAGGCTTATTTGTGGGTGATGTTAGAGGATGAATTGGTTTGCATATCTAGCCTGTTCATGGGTTTCAGCTGACTGATTTTGGGTTTTAGTGAAATTTGTGTTCTGCTGCTAGGTTGTATGATGTTCATAGTATTCTACTAAACTTTTCATTTGCCTTCCTTATGTATGGCAAGATACAGTACAACAGTTGACCTTTGTACCCCGTATACATATGACTGATAAAGTATAAAGAATGGCAGTTTATTTAATTTCCTAACCGTAAGCAAAGGTGTCTCCTCAGGAAATCCTAATCAAAGGCTAGTTGCTGAATATTTTATCAGCAGTTTTGTCTGGTATATGGATTACAGAAACCTTGCTGTATACCATACAGCAGCACATTAGGTCCTAATGTCTGTCCTATCATCCCTTTTATCATGAAAAAAAATGTTGCATTCCTCATCTACCATGGTCTTTGCATTTTCTCCTCTTACATTGTTCCTGGGCAGGGGTCCATCAGACATTCCTTCATATTTCCTCACCTACTTTTTGCTTCTCCCTTTTTAGTTTCATATTGGTCTTTGACATAATCTCTCCTCTTATCGTGAACGCCCTCATTCCTTATGACTTTGTTTTTGAAGTAGATTTCTCATTAAGTTTATTTTTCAGCACTCTAGCCTATTTGATCTTCATCTGCTAATCCTTGTTTCTGTTTCTGACAGAAATGATTGCTTCTGTTTTGATTCTGCCAACCATCTTATCTGATTACTGCATCTTCGAGTCCCTTTCTCATGAGTACCACCTTCTCTCATTTCTGATAATGCATCTACCTGTGACTGATTGTTGAACTGGATAGATTTCTTTGCAGTTTTATTCATAGCTTTTATTTCATACTCAATTATCCATTTTTCCCCCTAGATATGTTTCCCAGTTCCTCTGCTTTGCAGGCTGTCTAAAGGCCTCTATCTTAGGCCTTTTTCTATGCCTCTTCCCCAGCAGGATCTAAAGGTTTCCAGAGAAAATCTGATTAGAATTGACACGTTTACCTTTATTCAGCACTATTGATTGCTTCTTACAGAGATGTATTCTCATATTTGTTTTCTGCTTTTTCTGCCTTTTTAACTACCCAAAGCTACATTAATTCAGTTTTTCTATTTTAATTTCAAATTTCAGGTTTTTACATTCTGCTGCCATCTTATTCCCTTCCTAATTTTATTCTGAGTTGCTATTCTCCATCGTTAAAAATAACAGCACTCTGGTCGGTTTCCCTTCTTTTCCAAATTCCTGAACAGAGAAATTTATGTTTGTCATCACACATTCTTTCTTCTTTATATTAAATTAATTCCAGCCGAGATTCTGTGTTATGCAGAAATTTACTTCAGTTAATATCTCTACAGGCGTCTTGTGCCCAAGATGCAAGGATTCCACGTCTTTCTTACCCTCCTTGGTCTCTGTTGCTTTCAATAATATATGTAATCCTCTACCACACGATATTTTATTCTCCCTGGGATGTCTGCAGTGCCACAGAATTTTCTGAGTTGGAAGGAACCCACAAGTATCATTGACTCCAACTCCTAATTGAGTGGTCCGTACAGGGATAGCACAGCCTTCTACTCTCTGATTATTGTTTATTTGCCACTACTTCTGTCTGTGGTTATACTTCCAGCCTTTCCCCCCCCTTTTCTTAACTTCTTATTTTCCAAATTTATTAGCTTTATCTGTTTAGAGTCATGTTAAATTAAACTTATGCAACCATACCAGACTTTCTTCCAGTTGAGCTAATTCTTTCTGTTGCTCCACTGCTGTTTTGCCTGCTGAGGCGATTAGAACTGGAGTACTTCTTTTCCAGTTTCTTTCTTATTTTCATTTTGGTATTCTGTGGTTGCACAAAGTTCTTTCACTTCCCCTGGTATAGCATCTTCTATGATCTCCGCTATTTCTTTATCTTCCCAACTAGAAACTCGTTTACTTCTTGTTCCTTTTCGGTGTTACCTGTTGTTTCTCCTTGGTGTTACCAGGGTGTTGTCATCTTTTTTCTTTAGGGGCTTGTGCAATCCTGTACTTATTTAGGATCACTAAGCTGTCATTTATTTGTGCTTGCTGTCTCTTTACTATCACCATCTTGAACCTTGAGCTTGTAGAGAAAAGCTAGTGCAATGCTGGCTACATCTCAGCAGTTGTCTTAAAGCAGTCTTGTTTATCTATTTTTAGTTATCCTGAGCAGATCTTCCTAAGATTTCTTTGAATTGTTGTTTAGCCAAAGTCTGCTATCCTGTATGAGAGGAAAACCTGTACAGGAAGGCACAAATACTGAGGTGGGATTTCTATCTCCTGTCTGGTATTGCTGTTACTTGTCAGTACCTTCATGTTGTTTCAGCCCACTGTCCTCTCTTGGCCATATCTTTATCACGAGATGGGTGTTTTCACAAGAAGGGTTCTTCAGTCTGGATGCCTCTCTTTTGTCATGGGTCTGCTGTGCAACAAAGCTTAAGTTTCTCCTTGATTTTGATGGAGGTAACTCTAGTTTGAATTTGTGGGGGGGGGTTGTCTGTTTATGCTGTTTTGGAAATGATCTTCTCTACCTAAATGTAGGGATCTTTTTAGCAAATAGTGCATAAGTTCTGAGTTGTTAAAATAATTGCATTTCTTTCAAATCTTTAGTTTTACTGAGGAAGAAAAATGGAGTTGAGTGCTGGTATTCTCTTCCCTGGCATTTCATTCTTCTCCTTTTCCAATGGTATTTTCTTCTATGTCCCGGCATCAATCCATTTTAAAACTGGATTTTAAGGAAGTAACTGTTGGAGTTCATCACTCCTATGTTGCCACAACCATTCGGCTGTGCTGTAAATCTGTTTGAATTAATCCATACAAGTTTTTTGTTTGTTTCTTTTTAAGCAAGAAAACTTATTTTACAATATAACTCAAATTGCTCCACTGATCTAATTTATAGCACAGTTCTGTAAAGTTTGCATTTTATATCTGAGGGGACAGAAATTCATAGATAGTGAAAGGGAATGAGGTGTGGGGAGAGCTAGACCTTAAAGTGCCTTCTCATGGAACAGTTTTAACACAAAATCTCTTCTCCCTTCCTGCTGTTCTGCAATGGTAGTAGCTGATAGTAGTTATAAGGTGTTTGCTTTGGCAACATGTTATAGGAAACAAGGCAATTTATTGAAGTCTTAGTGTTTGTGTTTTAAGTAGAAAATACTGTGTGTGTTTAAAGTAAACTTACAGCTTTTTATGTTAGTGACTTCATCTACTGTATGTGTGAGAGAAGCTTGAAATATTGCTGGAAACTGGAGGCATGACTGGGAAAAACAAAGCACGTGTTATTCTTGGTGGTTTTAGTGGTGAACTTGGTTTTTGAAAGATTGTAAGAACTTCCCCTTATAAGAGGAGATGAAGACAGAGCATCCCTTAACTTACCCTTGAGCATCTGCTATCAAAACAACATTTAATAAATCTGGAGTTCCTAATTTTTTGCAAAATTGAGTAGTTCTGATGGAATATCTCTTCTGACCATTATGGGCAATACAGATTACTAATTGTACATCAGCCGTATATCTTCAGTTGTCAGAGGTTCTCACAGTCACATGAGTTTAAGGGGCATCAACACATGCCTGTTTCATTCTAGGCATGTGTACTATTGTGGAAGAAGACCAGACAAATAAAGGTGTTGATGAAAGGAAAAAGAATGAATTATGAATTCTCCTTTCAGGAGATAGAAAGCTTGATTTCACTTTTAATATATTGACAGTAGATGAGGCTTCTGTTCTAGCCTCTGGTAAGCAGGTATGGTAGATGAAGTGTACAAGCAGGATCCAAGAACATGCTAATGATAAGGCACCTCATGGAATTGCTTCTGTATTTCTGGTCTGTAAGATCTCTAACTTTCCTCTGAGGCATGAGATATCCTTTTATAAATGATGTCACAAGCGACCTCACAACCTGTGCAAATAATTCCTTTTGATCCTAACAAAGAAATATCTCAACTATATAGATACTTGTGAGTACTCTATAAAATTCATTGAGTTTTCTTACTGAGGACTAGCTGATCTGAGGTTCAGACTACCCTTCAGTTGTATCACTTCTTAAAATTTGTAGGTAGTGAGTTATTTCCTTTACTTTGTCAGATAATTCAAACATCGACATTTTAAGAGCTTCAGAAAGTGATAGTTTGTACTGGGAACAAGTGTGGGACATAGCAAAAATTACAAAATTTTTGCAAAATTCTTTTTTGATTAAGTGAGAATGGTTTTGGAGAAGTCTGATTATCTTGCATTGTTAATAGTGAATGCTAAATCCAAAACTTGTTGTTGTAATCTATTTGGCATTGAGACTGCTGTCAGCCATCAGAATTTTAGGTTAATAGTTGTGAGGGTAGGTTAAGTATCACCCAACTGATGGCTTTTATTTGTCATTATGAAGAAATGAGAGTGTTTGTTAAGTAGTGAAATTGTCAACGGTCCTTATGCTACTTACTCTGAAGGCAAGCTTTGGCAGTAACTGCATGCCTTTTCCGTATTGGGCTGACTATAATTTTTGTTCCTATGAACTTAGCTCAGTGCTTTCTTTTGTGAAAAGTAGAACTTGCAGACCAAGTTAGCGGAAACTGTTTCTTTGATATTTTGTATCTTTCCCCCTCTGAAGCAGCCTTTAGAAAATTGTGTAAATTTTATGCTTACCTTCTAAAAAATGGTTATGCAGTATTGTCAGGCTACTTCTACCTGTTGACTAAACCGATTACTATTTTTACCTTTGTTTTATGAAACTGTACTGAAAGTTTGGTTATAATTTTTAGAGAAAGAGTTTGTGTTGGTGGTTAAGGTTCGTATAAGGTTCTTTTAGGTCATTCTACTACTTTGATGTTTCCCAGACTTCTGCAGTAAATAAATGTCGTTGTAGTCAGTGGCCTGCTTTTGCTAGGTCCGTTTTATTTTTCTTTTTTTTCTGTGTTTTTTGTTTGTTAGTTTTGTTGTTTTGTTTTGGTTTGGTTTTTTTTTTTTTTTTGTTTTTTTTTTTTTTTTGTTCTGTTCTTTTAAATCTTCTAGGTAAGCAATATTCAAATGTGGAATAGAAGTGTAAATTGTATGACAACAGCCTCAAGAGCATCTGTATGTATATTTAGGAAGAGAGAAGTTTCAGCTTCATTTTGAAGTTGAACTTTACAGTCCAAAAATTTAGTTTTCTCTGCTTTAATATTTTGACACCCAGTATGCAATACATTCTAAGAATAGAAGATGAGTGCTGGTGTATTGGAAAGCTGATGCCATACTGCATTTTTACATGCTAGTTTCTCGCAGCTGGTATTTTTATCAGTAGTATTGCTAGACTATGGTGGAGAGCATGATGAGCAGAACGTGGTGACTTGTATCTGATTATATATTGTGCCTGCTCTTAATTAATGTAGTTAAAGTAGCTGTCTACAGCAGAAATGAGCACTGGCCTGTTTTGGTTTGGTTTTGTTTTAAATTGAAATTTCTCTTGCTGCTCTCCAGACACATTATTTGACTGAGGAAGAGACCTCTGAATGTTGTACGCAGATCTACAGAAACAAAACAGGAAACCCATTTAAGTACTTTGTTCAAGGTCACGGTAACCATGTCCTGCAAATGCTTTGTTAGACTCCCCATAGTTTGCAGTGAAAAACTGCAAAATTATTGCCTAGTTATAAAGAAGTATGCTTATGCAATAAGCTAAGGGCTTGACATATTATTTCCTTTTCCATTCTCCTCCCACTTTTTCTTACATAAATCAGATAGAGCTTCCTTAGTATTAGTTCCTGTTAATCTAATAGACTTTCAGTGTCCTCAAGCACTGCCCTCTTATTATATAATCCTGAGTGTTTTTCTTTCTTGTTATGCTAGAATTTTGAACCTGTGAGGAGTTTGTATTTAAGCAGCTTTGATTTTCATTTGGCAAACACATTTGAATATAGGATGTATTTTGAAGGAATGTGTATCAAACTGCTATGAATGTCCCTGTAAGGGGCAACACTGTTAGTTCTCACAGCAGTGGTTTGCGGGTCATGAGCTCCTAATGAGCTGTGATTTACATGAAGACAGTGCAAAGAACAGGGGCAACGTTTTGCGTGGAATGTCCTCCACATCTCATGTGGAGACCAGTAATTGGAGAGTTCTGCCCTGGGATTCCTGGTGGGTTTTTTTGGGTGCACCTCAATGTCCTGCGATAAAGCTAACATTTGAAAGTAAAGTATGTTTTTAATTGCATGTTTTACTAAGTTAGAAAATATTTTGTAATATGGGATTTGCAGTCTGTAGAAGTAAAAAAAATTGAAATTATGTGAAACAGGTTGATAAGCAAGTAGACAATTCAAACGTAGTGCAGTAACTTCGTATGTGCAAAATGTATTCAGAAGTGAAGAAATGTTTTGATTTTTTGGTTTTGGGGGGCGGTTTGTAGGTATTCTGGGGTGGTTTTGTGGTTTGTTTTGGTTTTGTTGCTTTAGGTTTTTATTATTGTTACTGTTTCGGTTTTGTTTGCATGACTGATTTTTTATTACTTATTAAGAACTATGGAAGTACCAAAATGGCATTGAAATGGATATTTTTAGCCCCTGTAAAATATTACTGTGATATTTGTAAAATATCCTTATTTATTTCTTTTTAGGAATAAATACTTAATGTATAATGAGGAAAAGAAATGACAGCTAAATACTTTTGAGGCTTAAAAACAGGGCTTTTTTTCTGCAGATGGCCTGATCTCTATACTTCAAAACTGCAGCAGGTGTGCTGATCATGTCAGCTTTATTTAATCAGCTGTGTTATGTTTCAAGATAAATATTTAAGTTGTTGATTGAGGTGGAGGTATGTAATCAAGGAATTTTGAAGCAGTGTTTAGTATGAGTTGACTAAAGATGAATGGGAGATGATCTACAACACAGCATATGCTACATTCAAGAGTGAAGTCCCCATGTATGAGTTTTCAGGGTAAACATTCTTATATTATACCATTAGTAATACTGTAAGTGATACCTTATGTGATCTCAATTTTGTTTACCTTATGTAAAAAACTTATAAATACTATTGGTGCCATTAGCAAAATAGAAGATGTGGACATACTGAGTTCATGGTATTCTTAATACCTGATTAGAAGCAAAGGATAAATTCATTACTTTTTGGTGGATAAAGCAGTATTACACCATCAGAAAACTTCTCCTAGTATTATTTTTGAGTTTCATACTTATAACAGGCAGGTGCATCTTTTCAGTGGACAGGGCATTGGAGAACAGATGGCGAATTGTGAAGTTGTTAGGAAAATAAGGATGTGGGTGCCTGTATGTAAAATACAATAAAATACCATAAAAATACAATAAAATAAATTATGGCTCTAGGTCCAAAGTGTGTGACTAGTGTCTGCTTTGCATTAAATTGAAAAATACACTGTTTTGTAATGAGATTGAAGCAGAAATTCCACAAAAATGGAACGCTGGACTTCGCTGTGAGTTGCATGTCCTGTTATGGAGTCCCTTTTGGAATTACCCCAAGATGTTTTGGCTTCTTTCTAGAGATGACTGGGACATGCTGCAGTTGTATTACAGTGACAAGCCCTTTTGTCCCTTTAAGTAGGAGACATTGCTTTGATTTTCTAAGTCTCTGGCAACTCAACCTTCTGTCCGTCATGAGAATGCAACCATTAGCAAGCTCTTTGAAGTTGGAGCAATAGTCCTCTTCCCCAGAGGTAGATCCTGGCCAAGTCTACACTAATAATTATTTTAGTATGTTTGTGGAAGTATTCTAATTGATACAATGTAGTTTATTCTTCCAGGGAGCTGGTATAGTTTATTAGAATTAAAGTTTGCAGTTGCTGGTGTGTGTTCCTGTTCTAGTAGTAATGGAGGTGTACCAATAATATGCTGTACAATAAGCAAGTTTTATTGTGAACCTGAGAGATTGTCTGAACTCATGATAGAATGCTGTAAGCTGCTGTTCAGTGCTTTGTCTGAACACCTTATAAGTCATCCACGGGAAGTCTATAGGGAATGGTGAACATTTTTAACAAAGTCAGCTGTGTTCTTGGACTTCCTGGTGGAGTAAGCTAAGGGTTTTCTATAGAAATGTAACATGGTTGGTAATGTCATGAACTGAAAATAGGCTTCATTCTTGAAGACTTTGTTCTCCACACTTCAGCAGTAGATTCGCCACAATAAAGTTTTATAAAGAGAACTAGTTTACTTGAGTTTTATTTTTGTTCTTGGAAGTGTACTTTTTGTGGATTTGAGTGTATGCTTGGGTCAGGACTCGTGGTCTCTTTCTCTTTAGGCTCTAGGATTGAAGTCTGTTCAGAGGTGGAAGAAGTTTCATGAGGATAATATGCAGCTACTGCTAGTTCTTCTTTTAAACAGCTGCATAGTGTAGAAAAGTCTACCGTGTCTTGGACAGAAAAATGCCATATCTGTTAGACCTCTTGCACTGGGAACAGTTTGGTAAACTAGTGAATTATGGATCATCGTATTTGTAGGCAGAATGCTTCACAGTAAAGGTCAACATGTGATTAGTACTGTTCTTTAGCTTGTGAAGATATAAAATGGGTAAAATACCATCTCCTTAAATGGCCGCTACAAAACACTGATAAATGTTTCAAGAATTCTCTTTTTCTTTTGTATGTCAATAGCATTTAAAAGTGCAGGGTTAAACTTGGCTTGAAGGACTGCTTCTGAACTTGACTTCTTGGTCATCGCCTTTTTAATCTGCTTGCCCGTTTCCCAAGGAGCCATGCCCTTATATGTAATTTGGTGGTATGCACCAGTATTGCAAATGGACCCTCCAAGTTTGAAGGGTTGAACTTGCATCATAGGTGTAAAATTTATGTATTCTATACTCATAATGCTACCGGAATAAACTGAATGCTATTTATATGATCAGTTGAATCGCTGGTGCTTTATCAGAAATGGTCTGCCTTCTAGGAAAGGTGCATGTTGCAGGACTTTGGCAGTTTCCACAGAAGATGCCAGTTGGGTTGAGAATCCTTTTTTGCCTCTAAAGGCCATTTATTAGTGCTGTATGCACACTGTGGCTGTTTGTCTTCTATGAAGATAGTTAGCTACACAATAATTTCTGAATTCCAATTTAAATAAACAAAGTGCAATTATGTCTATTTACTCTTCTGCATTGCATTACAGTGTATGTATTTTGAGTCAGGATGTTACATCAAGGTGATGAAACAACAGAGAATTTGAAGGAGATGTAGTTAGACTAGTACGGTTCCTGGGATAGGGTTTTGTAACAAATTATCTTAACATCAGTATACTTAACTATCTGAATGAAGTTGTAACTTAATTCTTACAACCTTTGTGTTTATATACAAGTTGGAATAGCCCTATACTCCCCAGCTTTTAACTTATACACACTAGCTAAATTCGAGCCTAGAGTCTGACCTCCAGGCTCTGACCTTAAACTCCTCTTCATCCAGTGGTCCTAACTCATGCCAGCTATTCACTGGGTTGTCCTTAATTCAGTCTACCTGCCTCACTAGCACCTGAATTTTCTTCTTGAAATGTGTCATTTGACCACCATAAGACTTTTTGTTTCTGCCTCCTGTACCATCAGGATGTTGCAACATCATCAGTTGATAGCAGATTCCATCTTTATCCTTATCTTATTCACATTTTTGTGACTTACCCGCAGCTTGATTATCTCTATATGTTAGTACTGCAGATGTTCTCTAATAAGCTTCTTGCTTTAGTCTCATCACTCCCAAATTTTACATTGGATGAGACATGTTGTGTTCAAAATAAATTCTCTGTAGTTCCCTGCATCTGCAGTCTCCTGTTAAAACGCTGTGTTTTTTCATTTTTTTATGCTCTTATATGGGTTTATCTCTGGTTATGGCACATGACTGCTTGTATGGCAGCAGCCAGTACTGCTGTTACGGTTAACAGTGCAAGTGGTTTTGGCTATGCTGCTTCTGGCAATTCCTGTACAGAAGTGTGTTGTGGTATGCAGAGGAGACCTACTCTTAGGTGCTGGAAAGGTAATATTTTATAAGTGGCAGCAAGAAAGAAATCTGGAAGAGGGATTTCTATTTTTGTTTTAGAGTGATTGGATGCAATGAATACCAAGAAAATAATCTCTTTTTATTTTGTAATTGCATGCAAGTACTTTTAGTCTTGAGAATGTGTAGCTCTGAATTCAGCCAGGAAAAAACAGTAGTTAATGTCCTGACATTCTTCCCACTTCCTCTTCTGCAAGAGAAGTCTTAATTGTAGACATCCATTTTTCTAGGTGTGTAGTACTAAAACATGATTGTAAAATTGCAGCACCTGAGGATTTTGATTTAGTTTTGAGTTTGCTAAGTCTTGTGCAAAATGGACAGACGTAAACTTCTCAATACACTTATTTGTGTTCTTGAGTAAATAACTCATAACATCAGCACAGAAAAGCTGTTATGAGCAGGAAATGTTCCCAGCCTGGAAGTTTGTCTTGGAGAGAAAGACTGATTTGCCAGCCTTCCACTTCTGACTGATAGTGCTCCAGATTCTCTGCTTTTGTGACAGTACATGCTTTGTTAATGGCAAGAATATCCTTAGAGAGCATAGTGTAAATTATGAAAGCTCTGTTTTAAGGGAAAACTTGAAATGAATCAAAGAATTTCAAATTTTTTTTCCTCTAGCTTTCTTGCATAAGCAAATATTACAGGGTCCTAATCTATCTGGAAGCAAAGCTAAAATTGGTATAAGTGCTGATTTAGGAATTACAGGCAAAGCATGTCTACTAAAGTGTTATGGCATTTCAGTCACAATGGATACAAAGCATAGTTCACAGATTGCAGAACAAACAACATTTGTTAGACCTTACCTTGACCATAGATTAACAATTTATGTTGCCAAAGCATGAAAATCAGTCTGAGTAAATGCCTAAGGGTGTAGAGTAGACAGGGAGCAATCACTGGGGAGACATAGACACCAACATCAAAGACAAGGATAAAGGACAGTGAAGCTATGGAACAGGATTCATTGGGAATCCAGGATACAAGGAAACAACTGTGAGGAAAATAGTAGACAGATAATGGAGCTAGCTTGAGTTTTAGTGAGATGTGAGGACAAGAAAGATTGGACAGACTACAGAAGAGAGGTGTTGTTTTAAAAATATATAATTTCTTACCTTTTTACCATGCTACACAGTTAAAATTTAAGTTAGTAAGTACCTGGTACCTGTTGAGTTTCCTCCTAGGATACTTTTTGTTTAGAATACCTTCCTGGGTTTTTTCGGTGTTTTTTTTTGTTTGGTTGGTTGGGTTTTTTAAATTTTTTTTCAGTGGGTATTTTTGGTGTTTTTTTGTTTGTTTGTTAAAAATTTTGTTTTGTTAATGCCTTTTTTTGAAGTTTGTTTTTGTTGTTTGTTTTTTTTTAGCAGAGTAAGAACTAGGCAGAGAATTAATTTATCTGTGTAACTTTCTGAAATATTCTATGTATGGCATTTCAAGATTCTTTTTGACATATAAATTGCAGTCCTCTTAGTAAAATGGATTACTTATGGTAACTGTGACTAGTCAGACAAGCGAAATCCTTGCCAGAGCTATTCTAGAGGTTTTTAAAAATCCTATTAAAAGATTTTGTATGCAGATGGTAGAGAGAGGATAAAAAAAAAAAACCAAACAACAAAACAATCAAAGCACACTCTGCAGTGCATTGCCAAGGGCAGTTTGCTCTTAAGACAGCGGCTGTAGCTGAAATTTGTCTCTTCTGTTTGTAAATAAAAGTAAATTTCTAAACAATCTAGAGTTTTGGGAGTGAAATTAGCAATAGGAAGCACGAAGCCTTACATATTTTATGCAGTTATGATTATGCTATTTATAACAACATAAATGTCACAATCTTGTAAATGTTAAGTTCAAAGAGTGTGTTAGTTATAAGTGTGAACCACCAGGATCAGAAGATTCAGTTTTGTTGAATGTGGGTTGTAGAGTGCATAATGTGACCTTTTAGTGCCTCTCACTACTGGTTATTGAGTAAAATCTAAAGAAGTTTTACTGTTCAGAACCGACAGTGAATATGCAGTTTGAATTAAAACAGTATTTATCACATTTGTAAAACATATTTATCACATCTGTAAGTGGAACTTCCTTAATAAAAGATTGCAAAATTAGCTTGGAATTCCCTAATATAAAATTGGACTACTTAGAAAACTGTATTTTTTTGAAGTGTGATCCATGCAGGATTTCATTTGTTTACCCAGTTTTAATGTTTCTAATGGTAGTATATGAAAAGGTTGCTTTGTGCTTGTGCTTTTAAAAAAAGCCAAAGTAATGAATAACAAAAAAATCGCCTTGTTAATATCATGTAAGTTACATGGCATTACTTTTTAATTAAAAATATGCAAAATTCATACTGGAGATAAAAGTTGTTGACATTTCATCCAGCCATTCTGTTTTAATTCAGTACTGACATTTGCTAACTTGTCAGCAAAATCTTGAAGATTATTCAGTGTTGCAGTCCACAGCAGTGGTGGACGCAGCCTTCCCTGAGAGCATCTTGTGCCAACGGGTAGGAGCCACAGGAGCAGCAGCACACACAGACACACACGCAGCAGCTCAGCAGAGAAGACACGGGAGGGTCCAGGCATGGAGTCCACACGTGCTTTATTTCAGGCCATGCTGAAGGCGCCCAGGGGCCAAAGATGGGGAACAAAAGGAGAGTCTAGGATACAAACACAGGGAAAGAGGGGGCAGAGGAGAGCATCAGGGATCCTATGAACTGAGGGCTCAGGAATGGTACACAGGGAAGGGACCAATAGGGAATGCCAGGGTGGATAGGCAGAGACATAAACCAACGGGAAGTCAGGGAAGGAAGAGCTAACTAGATCATGAACCCATAAAGATAAAAGGAGTGGGGAAGGCCAGTGGGCCAATGGGGAGGACAGAACTGGGACAAATTAACATAGTGCTGCAGAGCGCTATCGGGAAACTTCTTTCCTTGCCCTGAGCTGTGAGGAATGCCTGGAGCCTAAGGTGCATCTCTCCAGGGAATTGTTGTTGCTTTCTCCCCATTAAGTTCACAGGCCTCCACACTTCAGAGTCTTAAGAGAAAAAAGTAAATTCATAATTTGAACAGTATATGCCCTTTGCTCTGTCTCTGCAGAGGACAGTTGTGTATGTAGTCTCTTTATATCAATTTCCTTTCCTTCCTTAAGGATTAAAACAGTGTCTGCAGTTTTTGGGTCTCAGTCAATATATCTAAAGATTCAGTGTTTGGGAGCCTGTTAAAAAAGCTTGTCTGTGTAACTGTGTATTTTTTAAAGTAGTTATCTTAGCAGTGTATACTTGAGAATTTTTACCTCATGAGCAGCAAACTATCTGAATTGCTTACAACTACCCCCATTATTGAGTATACCAACCTTTAATTATACAATTTTCCTTTCTGCCACTGTAGCAATACAGATGAAGGATTTCTTCACTGAAGTGTTAAGCTCAGCTGCTTATGGCAGGTAGAAAACTGTTCCTTAAACAGCAATTTATTGCGTCCTTTCTACATGCATAGTTCTTGTTCAGCCTGCCAGTAGTATTTGAAAAGTTTAATCCTTCCTGGTAATCAGATTATTGAAAGGTAGCTGTGGAAGACTGCAATAGGAGATATTTTCAATTTCATGTCATTGATTTCTGTTTTCTGTTCATAAAAAGACAAGTGAAAATTACCTGTTTTGTGGATAAATATTTGTAAATTTCTGGATAAATTTATTTTTAAATAGTTATTTTTAAATAGTTGTATTTTAAAATAGTTATTTTCTGGGTAAATAACTGTTTGGTGATCTAGCTTCTGTGGAGGCATTTCTTTTGGAATCTTACATGAGCTTTACTCTGTAAGTCTTTCAACCAAGCTTCTTCAACTATCTTGGCATTTAAAGATGGCTCCTTCTGTAGGTAAATTACCTGTAGAATAATTTTCTGCCTTTTTCTATTATGAGCAGATAAAGTGTTGTTAATTTCATCTCTCTCTTCTCACACAAGAGTTCCAAGCGAGAGTGGAAGCCTCTGGAAGACCACAGCTGCACAGATGTACCATGGCTGCTCTTATTCATCCTCTTCTGCGTAGGAATGGTGAGTAAAACTCAGAGGATTTTGTAAATGTTATATAGTTAAAGAGTTTGCATTCATAAGAAAGGAATTTTAAAACCTGTCAGTAACTTAATCATTGGCAAAGATCAGGATATGTTTGCATGGGAACCATCAACTGTAGAACAGAAATAGGTAGGTAGGGATCCATAATTTATTGTTGGTGCCAATTCTTGCTCCAGATTTTCTTCCCCTGAAACCGCAGTCTCAGTGGTAAGTAATTTTTCAGCAAGGTGAATTATCTCTTGACTTACGTTCCTTATTCATGTCCCAGGAATGATAACTGGATGTCTGGTAAGCCATTCTGTGAATCACAGTGAACTTTTTACTTTTTTGCAAGAAACAAAAATTCTGACTATCAAAGAGTTAACTGAGTTTCTGTTTATTTGTTAGTTTAATTATTTTTATTGTATACTTAATAGAAGCAGCTATTGTTAAAAACCATATTACTAATGATAAGATCTTTCTTTCAAAGTTTTAACAGTTCTGTACTCTGTGATGAAACCATCAATTTTTTCAAGTCAGCCTCACAAAACTCTACACTTTTTATTAAAAGACCAAACCTCCAAAATCTGAAGATTAATGTAGAAGTACACTTCTTTCCATATTGTTTTGTTTCATGAACCTATGTTTGGTACTCTTATTAAACAGAGAATATCCATTGCTATCTTGTACTGCTATGTTGCAAGCAGGTGTCCTTAGCGGGGTTTGGACTTAATGTGCTCTCAGCTTTCTTCTCTGTTCTCCTTTGGTCTCTGGTGTTAGGAATAATTTCACTGAAAATTTTTTCTACTTTCCCCTGGGTGTTTTTCAATGGTTGGGCTTCAAATGTAAAAATTATAATGATTATTTAAAATCATATAAATTATGTTGTCACTGTAATGTGAATATCTTAAAATTGCAAAAAGCACAGCACTTCCAGAAACATTTAGCTCTCTTTTGCATTTGCTTTTTTTTTCTGGTTTTGTTCATATTCCCCAATTATTTGGTTATACTTACCTGTTCCCCCAATTATAAATTATTTTTCTATGCATGAGTGTCCCAAATTTTCCTGTCGAAGCAATGTAATATAGAGAGCAATCATCCAAATGTGTCACATAGTTACTGTTCTAGGAGACTTCACTTGCAGGGTGAACCACACACATTTTCACTGTTCCATGCCAACGTTACCTGTTGTCATCATTTTATCTGATCCTACCACTGCCATCTGTTGCTCTATGCTCTTGTCTCAACTGTTTATTCCACTTCTCAAATCTTAGCCTGTCTCACATGTAAAATCAGTTCCTTGGTGGTAGTGAAGTGAGCTGATCGTTCATTTCTCCCTGTCATTGGTTTACTAATGAAGCTTTTGGGCTAGTCTCTGGTTTGCTCAATCATTGCCTTAGTCATGGTTTTTCTTGTGAAATGTCTCTGAAAGTTCACAGCAAGACCTGCCTTCTTAGGGTATTTTCCACATCACTTGGATGGTCTGAACTGCCTTGCTTTGCGTCTGTTTCTTAACTGCATTTAAAACCTGTGTCTGAAACCATAGTGGCCTTGACTGGGTCACTTGCTTTAAGAGGATTCCCTTAAAAGAAACTTGTGTTAGATAGGCCTCTTCATTCTATCTCATCTTTGAAAGTACTTAATTTAAAGGAAAGAAAAAAAATCTGAAAGGAATAAAATCTGGATTGTGTGGAATTGTCTAAGATGCTTAGCAATCCATCACAACTCCATCTCTGCTTGTCGCTCTCCTTCACTGCCTGCCCTTGTGCACTTGCTGACTTCTCCCTTGTGCTTCATACCCGCTTGCTGACAGTATGACTTTCAAATAAACCACGTACAGGAATCTTAACTCTGCTTATGTAATATCCAGTATTAGATGTCTGAATCCCCTTTTAGCTTGCATTCAGTTTTATTATTGCACAACAGTTCTCTCTGATAGTCCTTGTCTTTCCCTTTCCGGTCTGAAAGAATTTTTAGACAACCTCTGCTTAGAAATAAATTAATGAAACTGACTTTTCCCATCTTTCAAACAGAGTATTGCTAAACTGTGGGGTTTTTGTATTCTTCCAGGGTTTTATCTGTGGCTTTTCAATAGCTACAGGAGCAGCTGCAAGACTGCTTTCGGGATATGACAGTTACGGAAATATTTGTGGACAGAAAAATGTCAAGGTGGAGGGAATAGTCAACAGTGGTCTGGACCTCACACACAAGAAGTAAGTATGTGATACAATTTTTGCATTCTCTAAACCAGGAAAGGCAAAACCTTTCTTTCTTTGAAAGTGGTTTTAAATAAGGTGGGAAAAGGGATATGTTAACTCATTCCCACTTGTCCTTTGAACACTTTTCTCACTTAGAGGACAGCAATCTTTTGTAACAACTAGCAATATTAGACTGTATGTTGGCAGATACGCAATATGAATACAGCTAAGACATTGAGAAATCACTTTTTCTCAGTATCCATTTCATGTAGGATATTGTATTAGGCTGATGAGAAGTCTTGTTTGTTGGAGTTTTAGGTGTGACAAGTATTTGCAGCTATGGGAGCAGGCTTTGATATCAATGTTTGCTTTTGATGTTGTATGCTCGGTTTCTGCCGCTAGGTGTAAGGGGAGATGAGATGTATTTGGCGCATTGGAATAAAACTTTAAATTTTAAACTGTAGGCGTAATGTGTGTATGTGACTTGTGGAGAAAATGGACGAAACTTTAGAGGTGCACACAGCTTTGATTAAGCAGTGTCCTGTTAAAGCTCATACTCAAAATTCGGGTACTTCCTATCTGTTGTCCAGGAAGACATCACACTGCAGTAATAGTACTGGAGCAGTGGCAAGAATTCTGCACTGACAGGTTGAATACCTGTGAATGTCTGTTGAGGTCTGTCTTGTTAATCAGACAAGCTCAGTTGTCCTTCTGTACAACTTGGGAGACTTAAGGAAACAAACTGTTTAGTTTAGTACGGTGATATTAACTTACCAAAAGAAAAAATGTTTTTTTCACCACCGATTACTTCAAGGAACTGAAAAGTTATTAATTTTTGAGTATGATAGCCTTTTGCTTCACACTTTCAGACTAACAGAAAATTGATGATTTTTCATAAGTTATTTTGGAAGCATGCTTTCCTGAGATCTGCTTATTTTGAGTTGCTATTCTTAAGACTTCTGAGTATCTCATTTAAGATTTAATGTAGATAGATAATTGGTGGTTTCCAGAAAGATTTGAGATAAATAAAATGTCTTTTTACTGATATCTTTTTACTGATATCTTTTGTCAGAAAAATAATTTCTTCATCTAATCTGATCTTTCAAGAAGGTTGAAAGGCTTAAAGTTTATGCAGCAAAATTTTCCTATTTTTTACAGAAACATTTTAGCATTTTCCAAACACATGTGTATAGAGTATAAAATTGTGATTCTAGTGTTCTGAGAAAAAATGTGAATTTTAAAAGAATAATTTTAAGTTTACCCTTAGAAGGAAATGGTGTCTGAGTTCATGTGGGGGTAGAGAAATTCAGACACCTTATTGAAATGTAATAATTAATATTGTGATAGTCTTCTACATGCGACATAAGTCAGACCATCATGTGGGGAAACATCTACCACTAAGTAAATCCCTCTAGTAAATGCAAGCTCAAAAGACAGCAGATAAAAAGAGAGACTGTTTTAAACACAGCTAATTGACAGAGCCTGTTGTTTATCGAGATGTCTTTATGAGGTTCAAAAGAATTAGGCTTTTCTAACAAGTATGTTGTGGTGTGAGGCATGATCTAAACAAATTAATACACACATATGAGTTATAATCCTCTCTATTTGGTTAAGAGAAAACCCTCTAAGGCAGATTATTCTTTAACCGTTCCCATGAAGTGCCTGGTTCACATGAAGTGCAGTTTTGGAAGCGATTGGTTCTTATATAAGTGAGTGATCCTTCCTTCCCTCACACCTCATGGTTTCTTCTGAAAAATTGCCAAGCAAATTAAAAAAGCTATCTGCTTTGCATCTGTCTCTAGCAGATGGAGTTCCTACAGTGTCTTAGGTGGAGTTCATGGGAGTATTTAATGTTTTTTTTATAGGAGCACTTTGCAGACAGATGGTAAAAATAAACTCTTTTTCCTGTCTGTACATTTCAATTTGTGCAGAGAAAGAAAAGACTTTAAAGGTCCACAAATGGGGCTCTGGAAACATGAAGTTATTCTCATTTCATTTTGCTTGCAGGGTAATTCCATTTTCATTTCCTAGTCTAAGGGCCGAAAAGCTAAATCATCGGTAAAAGTAATATTTTCTTCCTTGTATATGACAGCAGCCCATAGGCACTGTCATGTGGAAGTGAAATTGATGTGGTCTCTGTGGATAGGGAAATCTGGGTTGTAAGGGTAAAGAGCAGAGTTCTCACAGGGATGTGATTTGCTCTGTATTCATCAGATGTGCTGAAACCAGTGAGATGAAGTATTGGGAAGGAGGATTTTACAGTCTGGTCTTGTGAGCAAAGAGTGGAGATCAGGCATCCTTTTATTTTTATAAAGTAACCGCAACACACTTTAATAGTCTGTTTTCTACAGTCAGACATAAGACAATACTCTAGATTTGGCAGTGAATTCTAATTAAACCTATTTGCTTCAAGCAAGCTCCTTGTTTTACAAGTTCTGGTAGTTATAAAGGGTTAAAAAATGACCTTTTATTTGCAAATAAATGATAACACAGCAACCAAATGCAAGTCTCTGAAATGCTAGTTCAGTCTAGTTTTTGATCACCAGTATGTTGTTATTTGGACAGAATTCAGTTTGTACTGTCTACTTAAGTACTAGGAGATATGATGCTATGGAGAATAGTTAGGGCGGCATTGTGCCTGAGCACATGCCTTTGACCCCAGGAAGTGCTTGAAAATTGTAAGTAATGGGAAAACCCAGGTTTTCAGGATGGCTTGCAGCATGTACACTGAGAATTTGATTGAATGAAACTGTATATGCCCTACAGGTAAAGAAATTTTTGATACTGGAATCTTATCTCCATTAGATGGCACAGATCAATTATGGTATCTGGTAGCTCAGTCTATGAGCCTTGAAAAAAGAGAGCCTGAACAAAGAAATACCTGGGGAATTATTAATATGAACACTCCTAGGGCCTGGAGTGGTCTTGCTTTTCATTGGTTTGCTGTTGTTAGCAAGTGGTTGCCATGTGGTCATCTTCATACCCTCTTAGGCTGTTTTTTTGGGATGTTTTGCTTGGTTCTGTACTCCTGTGTTGCAGTATGGTCATTACAGCTCGTATAACACGCCACATGGGCTGTACACTCTAGTTGTTAATTTTTAGGTAGTATTTAAGATGCTAGCTTTGTCTAAGTGTTATTAATGTTCAGATTACTAGCTCTCAGGTTCACCTTATTGCTCTACAGCTACCTGAAAGAATAGAGGAATCAGTCTCCTCTCCTAGGTAAAAAGTGACAGGATGGGAGGAAATGGTCTCACACTGTGCAAGAGGAGGTTTAGATTGGACATTATGACAAATTTTTTTTTGCTGAAAAGGTTATCAAGCCCGGGGAAGTGGTTAAGTCACCATTCCTGGAGGTATTTAGAAGATGTGTAGATTTGGCGCTTAGGGACATAGTTTAGTGGTGGACTTGGCAGTGCATTTACTGTTAGAGTAGATGACATGAAGGGTCTTTTTCAACAAAAATGATTCTGTCGTTCTAAGTCTGCCTTGTTTTACTTTAAAGCCACTCCCCCTTCTCCTTTCACTATCTGCTTGTGTGAAAAGTCACTTTGCCTTTTACAGAAGCCCCCTATTAGTACTGGAAAGATGCCAAAAGGTGTCTCCACAGCCTTCTCTTCTCCCAGATGAACAGCCCCAGTTCTCTTAGCACATCTTCGTATGCTCCAGCCCTCTCATCATTTTCATGGGTCTCCTCTGCACTGTTTGTGTCTTTCCTGTACTTTCTTCTGGGCATTCCAGAGCTGGTTGCAGCTGGGGGACCCCCCACTGAGGGCAGAGTAAAACTTGCCTTGCTAGTCATGCTTCTTTTTATGAAGCCCTGGATACAGTTGACTTTCTGGTCTGCAGGTATACAATGCCAGATCGTGTCCAAATTTTCATGCACTACTACTTCCAAGTCCTTTTCTACAGGGCTGATACTTCATAAAAATGCATAAGCATGCATATGTTGTAAGTCTACTATATTGATTTTCAAATAGCAAACATATTTTCATTTGTGGTGTTGAAGCATCTCTAACAATATGATTACTTTGTTTACTTCCATCTTTGTATTGCTGATATGTTATTTCCTTATTAGAAAACTAGTCTATTGCTGATTGTAAGTAACTGAAATTGCAGCCCAGAGGATGTAATGACGTTCTTCTAGAGAGAAACAAAACCTGTCCTGTGGTGACACAGTATGAAATTTTCTGCAGTAAAATTACTTATCTTCTACATGTAAGCTTTATAAACAAAAAAATTTAACTTTTCTTCTGTAATGCTGGTTCCTCAAATTTTGGTTCTTGTTTTAGCTGTGATGAAGTTAAACTAATCTTACTTATCTTACTTGTGTCTTCTAAGGCCACAGATTTGATAGCCTGAAGTTTTCTGTGCAGCTCTTTTGTGTGTACCATACAATGCAGTGTTTGAATTACATGTGCTGTTTAAGGCTATGCCCACACTTCTGTCAAAACTGTATAGGATGATGTAATTGTATTGTATTTCTAAACTTCCAAGTTTGAGTTAGAATTGTAGCATTTATTTTACAAAATATTCTGGCAATTAAAATGATAGCTGGACCCTTGAATTGAAATCACGGTAGAAGTGGGATTTGTTCTAGCTTGCTAATAGTGACATTCCTGATTTGGTTTCCTTTGGGAAATTCAGAGGACCCTCTTGTCCAGGAACTGGAGTCCAGTTCTACAGCTCCCAGAGCCCATCTCTGCCTGAGATGGGAGGCTGAGGGATGTGGATGGACAGTAACATATGGGACATTCATATAGCTGGTTACACAGACTGGTAGTGACAAGGTGCTGCCTTCAACAGTGGTACTCACAAGCACAGCCAACCATGTCCCCTCCTCCTCACAGTGTCAGAAGAAGGAGGGCTCACAGTGGCGGAAGGTCACTAGGCACCCACATGGCACTTTTGAGGTTCACAAGCTCACATACCTTTGCAGGTTCTTCAAGTACTAGCAGAACCCCTTATCCACCTTATGGGTTCCCCCTTCTCAGCAGCTGATCCAGTTTGATGTTAAGTACCAAACACTCATGCACTCATTCCATAAGCACCCCAGACCCACAGTTTCTCCCAGATAACACCACAAACTCTCTGCCCACCCAGCAGTTCTCACCTAGAGCTCCCTACTCGCCATCTCATACAGCTTGGAGTTTACTAGAGAGTTATATCAGAAGCTTGACTCAATGACCCTTGTGGGTCCCTTCCAACTCAGGATTTTCTATGCTTCTATAATTTGCATAAATCATTCTGAAGAAGGTACAGGTGCTCAGCCCATCAACAGCCAGCACCACAAGGGCAGTGACCACCTATGCTGAGTCTATCACCTCTGTAGCTCCTTTTTTTTTGTGGGCACACATTGTTCCCACCCCAGCAGCTCATTGCCAAGACCCCTCTCTGGCACTGGCCCTGAGACTCCACTGACTTTGGTAGCTAAAACCACAGTCCTGTGGCACCCAAACACCTGTTCTGATTCCACTGCTGGCACCAAATCCCTCACACCCATGTCAGTCCCCCCAGTAGCTGTCACTTAATCCCTGCAGCATCCATGCACATGGGAGAGAGACTAGAATTATGCAGAGAGAGAGTTAAAAGCTTTAGTAATAGGACAAGATAGACTGTAGTGATCAGGTGCTGAGGTTAGATAATGTACTGACCAACATCAACTTGCATTTAACTGTTCCCTTTTACACCCCTGTCTGCTACCCTGTCCTGTGCATGTTCCCTCTGCTGCTAGCAGGGTCCCGCTGACCCTTCCTACACTTTGTACTTAAGAGTTTGCATTCCTATCAGTCGCAAAGTCCCTGTCTGCAGTTTCTTCATAGCCCATCAATTATTGTCATTGACTGGGTCTCTTTCTGATTATTGTTTTTACTAACATTAAATGCATAAGTTTTCTGTCTGTCTCCCTCCTTTTACTTTTCTCAGTTTGGCAAAGTCCTTAGCCAGATAGTCTTACTGAAAAATCACCATTTTCATAATCCACATGTCCTTATCAATTAGTGAGACTGACCAGATTTGTTCCCATTCTAGCCTCGCTTGCCATATCAGTCAAGTTTGACTCTGTAGCTTCTGCTTTGTAGATCCTTTGACCAAATACCCTCAAAGAAGTAGACACTCTCCTGCCACATACCCTTATTGTATGGGATAACAACTGGAAGAATTTCAATTAAAACAGCTTTTGTATGTTCTAGTATCAACTCAAGAGTATTTTCTTTGAAATTAAGGGAAAACTGTGGCTTATTGCTTGCATGCAGTTACTTTTACTGTGTTTGCGTGACAGAATTTTCATGTTTACACTTGTTTTTCAGACTTCAGTGGTCTGTCTTTGAAGTCCCAAGATGTGTAGTGTGTAATAAGTAAAAAAGAAATAGGGATGGATGATTTCACTGAGATGAAAAAAGGCATGTTTTAAGAATGCAAGTAATCGGTTACCATGTTACAGTTGATTTAGACAACATGAGTTTTGATGGACTTCTAAGGAAGCTTGTACTACATAGTAATCATTCTTGTACACTGACACTGTGTAATAGAACAGTAGACAGCAATTAGCATATAGACTGAAGGTGTTCAGGGAGGACCTAAATGCTTTCTAGCAGCAAAAGGGATTTTTGCTGGCTACAGAATGAATTCCCATCATGAGGACTACAAAAATAGAAATGGCATTTTATATGGCAGATTTCAGGTGTTTTCCTATGATGTTAGGTAATATGAAGAGAATGTTTCAATGCATAGTACATCAACTGAATTGTAGGGATTTAAGAATTGTTCAGCTTTCAAAGAGAAAAGCATCTCTATTATACCATCAGTGGAAATTCTGTAGGGTTGATGTTTTTCATAAAACATATATAGCCAGGAGATGTTAGTTAAAAAATCTATAATATGTACTTCATGCATTGGATTTTTAAATGACATTCATTGTGAAAAGTTAGCAAGTAGAATATCTTTAAAATACTGCACTTAAACATTAGATAGTTCTACTTAAAATATCTGAAGACAGTTTATTTCTAAGTAAATACCAAAGTAATCAATTCAGTCATGACATGGAAAATCAATCTATACTAAAAAACTGTTCTTAATTACTGGTATTTTGTGTATTCATTAATATAGCCATGGACCTTTTCTTTTTGCAGAATAAGAGTGGCTTTATTTGGTTTGTTGGGTCTTTTTGGAAAAAATTTGGAATTCTCTTAAGTCAAGTTTAAGGTTGGAGTAAAGGTTTATGAATGTTTAGACTCATATCTGTGAAGAGGCATGGTAGGACTACTGCTGTTTTTGTGAGTAGCACCATTTGAATGGACTTGAATCAGGTAGAATTAAACATCCTTTTTGTGTGATCCAGAGGTATATAAATACAATACATTTGTTGTGAATATGTTGAGTACATAAATTCTTTTGATTCACACAGTTACAATAATATCAAATTTTGTCTATTTCTGGGTAGACTGAATCACTCAGTCTTGACTGAATCCCATTGTTTGAAATTTTGTTCAGTGTAATTGTTAATTAAAATAGAAGTAATTTACCTTTTTTCCTTCCATAGGTATGTATTCTTCTTGGATCCATGCAACATTGACCTAGTACATCAGAAGATTAAGTCTATTGCCTTGTGTGTATCAGCTTGCCCAAGGAAAGAACTGAAAACTCTGGCTGATATACAGAAATTTGCAGAAACTAATGGTATGAAAAAAATAGGTTTGTTTTTGTTAATATTTTCGTAGGATCTGAAACAAGACTCATGCATTAGCTGAGCTAAAAATGAAATATGTATTAAGAAATATGAATGGAAATAAGGTGCTCTTTTCATTAAGCTAAAACATTACTGTATCTTATATTATGATAGTGTCTTGGGCAGTTTGGAAAGCTTGTTTTTAAAACAGGAGTACAAAGTGTAACAAACATTTGAGGGAATGTCTGACTATATATGTTTTCAGTTTCTAAGGAAATATTCTGACATTGCTGCTTAATGGTAGTGCTGTTTAAACGTTCTCATGTTTAGGGGGTTAGTGAGAGCCCTGCTGCTGTTTAATGGCACTTGTGGCACAGAGTATGGCTGTGTGTGTGAAAATATTCCTGCTTTTATTCAGTGCTACAGTGCTATTCTTTTTGTTTTTTTTGTTTTAGTTTTAGTTTTCTTATGCTTTTCTTTAAAAAAGAAGTGTAAAGGAAACTAATTGCATTAACAAAGGAAATATTATACCTTGTCTTCCTTAAGAACGGTACTTTTTCTCCATGGTAGTAATACTGACGTTACTAGCTCAGTTCCTGTTTTTGCAGTCAGTGGAACAAAATGCGTGAGAAGTAACCAACCTTTGGACATACAAAATAAAGATATAAAATTAATTTGTGGAAATTTTAGCGGTTTTTAGCTATTCAAGTGGGAGCATTTTCCTATTGTGTGGAAACAGTCCTAAAGTTATCTTTTAAAATGATGCAGTAATAATTCTTTGCAAGGTACTTGACTAAAAATGAGACAGTCCAAAGCAGTGGATGACCCAGTGGATGACCCAGTTCAAAGCAGTGGAACTGATTACTTTTCATAAAAGAATTTGAAATCTTTATTTCTGTAGTAGCACAGGTTATGTGAGTACTCTTGTTTGAAGGCAGAGTGAGTTGAAATGGCCCTGGGGCACTGTTAGTGCCCTTGGTGTCCCATTGCACTGTATCTGCATGCCTGGGTGTCTGACAGCTGAATCAGGGAGCTGAAGTACTGTAAGGCATCACAGCTTTTGCAGAGCTGCACAAACAGCTTCCTCCTGTGACCTGTGGACCATTGTCAATTACAAATGAAATTACTCAATATCTACACTTGCATCCTTTACTCCTCCGAGCATGCTGTGTTTTTTTTAACTAATACAGGCCAATTCTTTGTTAGTATGAAGTGAAGGTCATTTATGGTAGAGCTTTAGTACCTGTTGAAGCAGTGGAATTCAGCCGTGTCTTTCTTTATCACCATCATTGTTTCTATCAGTCAAATCTCTTTATTAATTGTGCCTGATATATGTTCAGTGTAACTATCTTTTAAAGTACAACAAAAACCACTCCTCCTGAAACATGCTATACTGTGTCTTGTCCTCATGAGTCTTTGTTCTAATTCTATTTTCCTTAGGGCTTTAGATTTTAAAACCTAAAGATAATTAAAAAAAAATTAATAGGCAGTTTTTTCAGTTTCCAGGAGTTTGGTCAAAAGTATGAAAACTGGTGCTGGAGCAGAACAAAATCACTAATGAGTTCAATTCATAATTTTCATTATATATTTGGATTGTCACAGACAGGTATTTGACTAAACTGAGCTTTCCTTTTATAGAGAAGTCTGTGCATGACTGAAATTACTCCATTCAGGGAAATATTGTTATCCTCATGGTTATATTTCTGCTTAAATTTTCACCAAACTATGGAAATTACAAAAAATGATGTTTTGCAGGAAATTAACTGCTTAATTGCTGATTATTTTAACAGTTGCATTTATATAGTAATAAAGTTCAAGTGTGATTCAGCATTTTAGCAGAGCAAGAACAGTGAATTAGTACCAAAACTGTAATGCTAAGCAAGCAGAATAATTTTTCTGAGATCCACTTTGTAACTATGATAGCGGATTTAAATTAATTAATACTAGCATTAGGTTTGGCAGTCTGTTTTAAGTGACGATTGACTCTACTGTAAAAATAGTAATAGTAATAATGAAATCTGAGGACCTTGAACATGACTGCAAAGAGATTAATTTCAGTTTCTTTGTTTGTGATGATGTACTGTTAGAAAATAGAGTTCAGTTGTCACGTTCTGAAGAAGGAAGGCATATTTGTTTGGTGATAATTGGTACTGAATTTTCTCAGGCTCACAACTTCTAACATTTGAAAAAAAAATCTCATAATGTTTTAAATGTATGGGTAAAGAATGCAGTCAGTTCTTAATTTTGCCGTGTTGAGCCTTTCTGAAAGCTTTAACCCTTCTTGCATCCTGAAAATAGCAATTGTCTGGAGACAGACTACATAGGTTGTGGCGTGTACTTTTGTGGAGTTGGCCATTTTCACCTGGCTCAAATGCCATGCCTGAAATCACCTTGTCCATGCACCTTGAAATTCTTAAAGGAATTATGGCTTAAGAACCCTTCCTCAACCTATTGTGCCTCAGTTGCCCATCAAGAGGTGGTGTGATAAGTTCAAATAAATGTGTTTTTTAATCTAAACATCTTTATCAAGAGTGGTAACATGTGAAACATATTAAAACATCTTTGTATTGACTAGTGATTTGATCAATACCACATATGAATTTGCAGCTAGCTTAGCATTTATAGTATTTTCACTAAAGTGAGGCATGCACTTGATTGCCTCAACACAAAAGGACAGAGCTACCAATCCCAAAGATTCAGAACACGTATGGCAGAGCTCATGTTTGTTGTGCAGTTGCAGTTCTGCGAGTGAGATTATAAATAAGCATTTAGGGAAAATGCTTGCTTGAGGCAAGAAGACCATTTCATGATAAAGCAGCCTTTTAGCTTTCTGAATCAGTAATGATGCCCTTGCTCTTCTGCTGTAATTTGGGAAAAGGAGCTGATTTTGTAAACAACATGGCACCATTTCAGGGCAATAACTTCACTCCCACCCCTACCTCACTTGCCCTCTCACAGTCAGGTCCTGCATTTTTAGTACCTTCCCATCAAGAACGAGAAGAAGCCCATCCCTTGCAAAGCCAAGCTGATTTTAAGAAAACAAGAAAGCATGTACCTTTAATCTCTTCACAATAATTGACACCCAGAAAACTGGAACCAGCTGGGACCTTTTACAAGAGGAGGATAAAGGGGAAGAAAAAGCTGGGCACTTGACTACTCAGATCTTTGACTTGTACAGAGATGCAAGCTGTAAAATACAGAAATATTCTGGAGCAACTCCTGAAAGTGGCACAGGAAGGTGCAGTGTTACCTGAGAAATGTTGCAATGTTGTTCTCAAACAGCCATGCTAGTACATGAGTTTGTAGAGCTAACGGTTGGACACAGCTGAGAATGTTACATGTTGTGAACTGACTGCTGTTGCTCTCCCCAGGATTTTCTCACCCAGTAGAACACCTCAGGCACAGAGTACTTGTAGTTCAATGTTTTTGTTGGTCTTCACCCTTAAAAAAAAAAGTATTTTGAGTAGTGTGACTGAAAGCTGTTTTTCCCAGAAACCAAATTGATGCTTCAAAACTTAATGTCCATGAAATACTGCAGTGATGTTTTCAAGGACTTGCTAAAACATTTTGAAATATCCTTGAAGATATAATTAATGTATGACTGTGCCAAATAAATAATGAAGTGTCATTATTAAAGAGAAACACTAGACAGGTGGCTATAATTTCCGTTGTGTTTAATTCAGTGATAACTATAGTGTCTACTCAGTGTGGGAACTACTTTTCCTATTTGTTGATTAAATAACTGGATGCATTTAGGAACCTAAATTGAAATTTTTATTTTGCAGCATTGTGGCAGGCATCTGTGTTGTCAGAATTCTGTAGCTAGACCAGGCTAGTGGTCTGTGCAGACACAGACCCAGAGGGAATGCTTCTTTAAGTTTGCTATAGAGACTGATCTGAAAGAGATCAATAAAGGAAATCAGTCTTCTAAGTCAGAGCAGGTGATATCTCTGAGCTATTAGAAGGAACCACAGGGGAAACAAAGGATTTTTGTCTGAGGGTAATGAAGATATTCATGTGTAGTAAAGGATATCTTTGCAGTTCCTGTTGGCACTTGCTTTAGAAATAACTGTTATGTGGGTCACTCTGAGCTTCTGACATTTTTTGTCTGCTCTTTTCCCCCTGCCTTTGTTTTCAGTAAAAGTATGCTGTTTAAAACTTAATCATTTGCTCATGATTTTCCGAAAGTACGATGTACTGTGTTAGTTACAGGTACCTTATGCTTAAAGCAATTCTGCACCCACAGGTCTTTGGAAACATGGGTATGTTAATTTTGAGTGTCATTTTTTTATTGTCTAGAGTAAAAGTACATTACGAGCAGTTTTGAGATACAGAGTCATCTACTGATACTCTATCTTGTTACCTGAACTGCTCATCAGGTTTGTGTTGTATTGGAAATGTATCCTCTAGTTAGAATGAAATTGTTTCCTCAACAGAAAGTGACAGCATGTGGAGTCCTCCAATAATGCTGTGTTGTGTTATTGATTACATTAATAAACCATTTGGAAAGGGGAAGAAACAGTGAGGTTATAAATCTTGTTGTGACTACTGAATTATTTAGAATTGTATGGAAAAACCCGCTGCTATCAATTGCAGTGGAGTAAAATGTCAAATCAAAAGGAATGCCCCCAGAATGAAGGGGTGGGAACCTATTGTTATGCATGTAGTGTTTTAATTTAAAGTGGTTATTGATACTTGGGGAAGATATTGTGAAACTAATGAGGAGCACAAGAGGGTTAAGTTGGAGGCACAGCATTGTCTGAAAGTGTAACGTTTATGAATTGTGGAGAGGGACTGCATTTTTTGTAAACTCCTGCTATGTTGGCATCATAAAGGCTGTGTTCTAGTCCTTTCTTTACAAATGTTTTTTGAACTTGTACACAAATATGCGTATGTATATTCTCAGCAGGTATTCACCTACTGTATATGTGTGTGTGTATATATATATATATATATATATATATATATATATATATATATATATATATGTACATACTGAGAAGGGAAACAAGGATTATCATTATAAAAGGACCAGTGATTTTCTCTGTCTGTAAAAGAGAAAACTATCAGGAAGAGTAAGTCATTAAAAGCAGGAATATCTTAGAGAAAGTTGAAAAATTATTGTTCCTTCATCTCATAACCTGAGTAATGTGAAACTAGAGATCAAAATGAAATCACTAAGCATCAAAGAGACACATTGTTCTGCACACAAGTTAGGGTTAATTGCCATGAGGATGTTTTAAAAACAAAAAAATATAAACTCTTAGAATAATTCCCTTAGAACAGAAGATACAAACTCTGTTTGGGGATCTAGTTAGTGCTGAAGAATATCCTTAAGTTTTAAGTTGAGCAGAGCTAAAGGTATGGTAGGAGAAACATCTGCTATTTGACTAGATGGATTCTTAAGTTGATTCCAGAGTAGCTGATTTTATTTAGCACTGGAAAAAATAGGAGTGGAGGAATAGGTAAATGAATATTTTTCAACTCTGTACTGTTAATAAGAATAGGAAAAAGTGAAGATTCTTGTCTTATTTTTTTAATTACAACTCAAAATACATATGTGTATAGATACTTAAATTCTGAATCCAGGATTTTCTTTTTTCCATACTCTTATTTGCAACAGCATGTTTTAATATCTATCACAGTCGTTATCTTTGTGGTCTTCAATTCTAGAGACTTTTGAAGATCTAGCTAATGGGGTTTTGTGATGGATCTTTCTTAGAATATTCTTGCAGGCATTGAAGAATGCTTACTTTCACTTCAGTCCCATATTTGTTTATAAAAGCACCTATAATTTCTCCTGCCCTTTGATGCTCGCTGTTTTAAAGAAGTGATGGTATGTCTCTCTGCAACAGCTAGAAGTAAAGATACATATAAACCTTACTTTTCTTCCTTTAAAACACACACTGTGCTTCTGGAAGGCAGCAGTGGGTAGATGAAGAGAATGAAGCTTTTCTTTTCTGAGAACAATTCTGTCATATTAATCTGAGAAGTCCTGACTGCAGAGTGGTCTGTCCTTGCCTTTTTGCTTATCTCAAGGCATCACTATTTTGCTAGGGCCCAGAAATCAGATTTCAGTGTCAAGGTTCAGCTCTATCCTTATTTGGTCTTCTGTCTCTATTCCTGCTCAGTTTGCAAAAGGCATAGCAGCAGTGTTCAGGTATGTTTGTGCAATCCTCTGGTGCTTCCACTTTATCTGATACTTTAGACTGCATTGAAATCTCTGGCTGAGAAGTGGAGTTCTTGTTTTCTCAGTCATTTCCAGCTCTGATGCTAATATATGCATAACTAAATGGTATTTCATTCCTAAATGAAGCATTAAATGTATCTGCTCTTGGAATGTTTTTGTTCCAAAAATAGGTAAATAGGAAATTTATTCAGTCCTAAACTTCTGTGCTTAGTGCTTGTGTTCTGAGTAGAATTACTTCCTGTAGCTGTAGATTGGTTATACTTACTATTGTCAGGCCTAGCACTCAAAAAATAAAGAAAGTCTGGTCAACATGATGTGGTTTGTTTCATGGTGATCCGAACCTTTTTCCATTTGACGGGAGTCTATGAAGAGAGGATCATCTAATTACTTGCCATAAGCATGCTTTTTCTGGGGTCGTGCAGCATTGTTCTTTTACTGACACAACTCAGCAAAGGATAATAAATACTACCTTCTGTGGAAGTAGTATTTGGCATCCTACCAGTTCTGTGGTTTTTGGCTCTGGAATTTGCATCGGCCAGATACAAGAGACAGTACTTTAAGCTGCCACTTTTCTATGCTGCTTTGCTAGTCCATGATATGCTAAGGTAATATCCATTTATTGGTTGTGTACAGGTTGTCTCATTGCATGAATCTTTGAATGGGTCGTGTGTTTCAGATTAACAGTTTAGAGCTGATAGAATTTGACAGATTTCAGGCAAGTTCTGGGGTGAGAAATGAAGAAAAGTGTTAAAAATTTTTTCCTTGTGAGAGTCTGGGAGCCTTGTCCTTCTGAACTCCTCTGTCAGTATCAATATCATGCTCTAGCCTTTATTGCATGGGTTGGTTGGTCAAGCATAATCATCTGTGAGTCATGTGTTCACAATGTTAACTAAGTTTTAACTAGTGAACTCAATCATAAAACACCCGCAACTCAAGAGTAGAACTGGGCTGAAAGTCCAGAGATGAGGAGGTGTGATTTTAACAGTCTAATTGCTGCTAACATTTCTGCACATTTCTATTGTCTGTGAGTTTTATTCCTGTGTCAGAGAACTTAATGAACTAATAGGAAGTTACTTGTAAAGGAGGCAATGAAATAAGATACTAAGTTTTCGAACTATAAGCTCTGCTTCATCATATGGGTTTTTAGAAGTCAGTTATCAATCACTGTAGAATATGCTGATTTGGGGAGACCCACTCAGGACCATGAGGAGTCACGGGACCTGTCAAGGGACAACAACGTCCACCTTCTGGCCCTGCACAGGATACCCCAAGAATCATAGCCATGTACATGACATTATTGTCCAAACACTACTTGAACTCTGTCAGGCTGGTGCTGTGACCGCTTCCCTGGGGAGCCTGTTCCTGTGTTCCTGTGCCCAACCACCCTCTGGGTGAACCTAACCTAAACCTCCCTTGACACAACTTCAGGCCATTCCCTCAGGTCTTGTCACTGGTCACTGCAGAGAAGAGATCAGTCCGTGCCCCTCCTTTTCCTCTCACAAGGAAATTTGCAAACTGTGATGAGGTGTCCTCTCAGTCTCCTCCAGGCTGAACCAACCAAGTGACCTCAGCCACTTCTCACACAGCTTTTCCTCAAGTCCCTTCATCATCTCAGTTGCCCTCCTTTGGCCGCTCTTCCAGCACTTGGTATCTTTTTTATATTGTGACACTCAAAACTGCCCCCAGCACTTGGGGTGAGCCTGCCCTAGTGCAGAGCAGAGCAGGGCAATTCCCTCTTTTGCCCGGTTGGTGATGCTGTGCCTGATGCACCCCTGGACAGAGCTGGCCCTCCTGGCTGCCAGGACACTGCTGACTCATGCTGAACTTGCCCTTGACAGTGACTTCCAGGTCCTTTTCTGCAGCACTGTTCTCCAGAGTCTTATTCCCCAGTCTGTCCACACATCCAGGATTTCCCTGTCCTAGGTGCAGAATCCAGTATTTGTCTTTCTTAAACTTCATACAGTTGGTAATTTCCCAGCCCTGTAATTTGTTGACTCCTCTCTACAAGGCCTCTGCCTTTGAAGGAGTGAATGGTTCCTCCCAATTTTGTATCACCAACAAACTTACTTTGAGCCTTTGAGTCTTGTGTCCACGTTATTTATGAAGATGTTGAAGAGCACAGAACTAAGGATGAAGCCCTGTGGAACCCCACTAGTGACAGGTCACATCAGTCTGATGTCACTCCATTCACTGTAACCATTTGTCCCTGACCCATGAGCCAGCTTCTCACCCACCACATGATGTGTTTATCCAGCAAGCTGCTTGACATTTTCTGCAGAAGAGTCCTCTGAGAGACTGTATAAAAAACTTTACTGTAATCTGAAAAGATCACGTCAACTGGCTTCCCATGATCAACCAGCCTGTCCTAGAAGGTAGTCATGTTGGATACACAGGACTTTCCTCTCATGAAGCTGTGCTGGCTGTGACGATGGTTGTGGTGTCATTCAGGTGTTTTTCAGAACTCCCAGAATAGTCTTCTCCATCATTTTACCAGGCACTGAAGTGAAACTGATAGGTCTGTAGTTTCCAGGGTCATCCTTCTTGCCCTTTTTGAACATTGAGACAATCTTAGCCAGCTTCCAGTCAGCTGGGAACTCCCCAGATACCTAGAACTGTTCAAAAATAATTGACATCAGCAATGACATCAAACAGCTCTTTGAGTATTCTTGGATGAATGCCATCAAGAAGCCACATAGATACATGAGGATCCAGCTGGAGCAGCAGATCCCAAACAAATTCCGGGTCAGCTGGCATTTTATCATTCTCCTTGCCATGGTCCTCCAGCTCTGGGCACTGGGACCTTCTAGGCTCATCACCGGTGTGAAAGACACAGGCAAATAAATCATTAAACATATCACATGCGTCATGCCATGTAAGTGCACAATACATGCACGATATCAGACTCAGAATGGAGGTTCATATAGATTACTTTATCAAAACTGTCATTTGTAGTCTCTCAGGCAGTGCTTTGCCACATGTATGTGAGAAGGGGTATGTGGAGCTGCTTGGAGCTCTTTGTAACTTAAAAGAGGATACTCCTAAACTCCTAAGGTGACTGTGCTGCTCCTAGTACTGAAGCTATCCCTGTTGTCTCTGCATAGTTTTGTCTTTTTCTGCTTAAGTCCTTGACTCTGAATATAAGTCCATGTTTCTAGATCTTGAAGTCCTTGTTTTCATTGCTGTTAATAAGAGTTGATAGAGGGGTAGACACTGCTGAGCTCCTAGAATGGAATCCAAAACCCCTTGTATGCTTTCCACTACTACTTTTCACTACTACTACTAGAAGTCAGGAAATGTAAATATCATTGGTATACTCTGTGGACTGCTTCTCTTACTGGATGACTTAGGAATCTTGCCATTTCTCAAGCTGTAAACTATTGAATAGTAATGCTGCTCTAGCAGGGTTTTGTTTGTTGGTTTACAGCAAAGCAAATACAGGAAGGAAAGCCGTACTGGAGCTATGGTCTCTAAAAGTTTTTTTACCTAACCACCTTTGATTAGTTTGGACCTTCCTGTTTATTGTATTGCTGTGGAAAGCAGAGTTTTATGTCTTCTGTGCACTGTGTCTTCTGAGCACACAAGACCTTCAATAATTTGCTTTCTCATTTAGAAAGAACCTTTGAAGTAATAGTCCTGGCTTTCTACAGCATCTTTATATACAAACTTGGGCTATATAGAGCTGTTTTCTATGAGTGCCAGAGATAAAGGCTGTTCAGCTCCTTACTAATCCAAGCCTCAGCAAAACAGAAAGGGGACTTAGAAGTTTCTACAGCTAGGTTGGAAGTTTGTCTTTTGAGATACTTTGTTTCAGTTATGGCTTCAATATAGTCTAGTGGCGGCTTCAATATAGTCTAGTGGCTGGAGCAATTCTGTTCATTGAAAAGAAACCATGGAACAGAAACGGTTGTATGTCTCCATGATATCACTTTGTGTGTGAAACCACCAAATACAGAATTGTGGGACCAAAGTGCACACAGGTAGGGCCCGCTGCTGTGTGTTCACCAATAGCCCAAACACTGATGCTCTGCATAGTTTACAAGTTAATGTTACAACATGTTGGGATCTGAAATCCAATCCTTGTAGGACAGTTTGATGCCACCTGCCTAAGGGTTTCTCCTGAACAGATAGGTGCATTGCTGTGGGAAGTAAAGGGTGTATTATATCAGTGATCTTTTAGTTTATTCTCTGTATCTTGCTCATACTGGTTTTGAAACATTTGAGTGATACTAATTTAGGAAGAAAAGTAGTGTCTTTGGTAAACTAATTATCTCAGAAAGATGACTCAAATGTTTCCTTCAACTTTTTCTGGCCTCACCAACTTGAACAGCAACAAAAATATTTGCTGTACTAGTTTCTGGTAATCCAGAGTAACTAATATAGAGTGGAAGGTTTGACAATACAGTTCATTCTTCTCTCTCACCCTAGAAAATGTTAGCTTCTATTCAGTGATGCACACAGACTCTTTTGTGAAGAAGTCAGTTTTAAGTTTAAAGTGACATAATTCAAGCACACAATTGAGTTCTAAAGCTCTCTTACACAGTATTAGAGAAGTCATAAGGTTTTCAGAGTACAAATTAATATTTATGGGAATAGTTGAAGTTTCTAATGATTTGGGACCAAAGGACAAATAATCTCATGGGTGTTATTTCAGCTATGGGACTAGTAGTTTCTTTAAAATCAGGGTAATTAATATCCTTTGTTTGACAAGCTCCATGAAAATATTTTTCTGCTTGACTGTAACTAAAGAAGTGTGCTGTGGGGTAGGCATCTAAAGGGAAAAGATCCAGAGTAGCCCAAAAGCAGTTCCCAGGCAAGACATGGTAGTGGCAGCCTGAGTTGTCAGGCATGGCAGTAGAGAATATACTGTTGTCTTCCAGAGGGACCTGTCAAAGTGTATCCAGCTTGCTCTGCATCCAGGAATGTTTTGAGTTACCCTACAGGTCTTGCTTGAATGGCTTGTGACCTGTATGCACATCAGGGTCTGGCATTTGATTTTGCTTCATTTACGCTTGTGATCCAAACAGGTCTTCAGATGCACATTTGTACAAAGAGTTTCCCTTTCCTCTCCATAGTAAATTCTGCTCTTTTCCTCTCATGCCTGAACTGCTAGAAGTCAAAGGGAGCATCCACAGACCAGCCCCGTCCCTTATGCTTGTTTAGATGTGGGGGCCTTCTCATAAGAGACTTAACCTGTAGTTCACATTGGTCACTTGGCAGTATGGCCAAGCTGGCCCCAAACACTGTGTCATGAATCTATATACACTTGTCCACATAACACATATCCCTCTTCTTCTATAGATCTCTTTATTCTCGCCTTAGAATCATAACCAGAGAGTCATAAGGCTGGAAAACACCCTTAAGATCATCATGTCCACCACTAAACCCTTTACCTAAGCTCCATGTCTCTACGTCTTTTAAGTACCTCCAGGGATGAGGCCTCAACTACTTCCCTGGGCAGCCTGTTCCAATGCTTGATGAACCTTTTGGTGAAAAAATTAAATACCCAGTCTAAACTTCCCCTGCACAGCTTGATGCCATTTACTCTTGTCCTGTGTCTTGTTACTTGGGAAAAGAGGCCAACCCCCACCTGGCTACAGCCTTCTTTCAGAGAGTTGTAGAGGGCTGTAAGGTCACCCCTGAACCTCTTTTTTGTCCAGGCTAAACACTCCCAGCTTCCTCAGCCACTCCTCACAGGACTTGTGCTCCAGACCCTTCACCAGCTCCACTGCCCTTCTCTGGACACCCTCCAGCACCTCAGTGTCTTTCTTGCAGGGAAACTTCCAGACCTAGACACAGGATAGGAGGGGTGGCCTCCCCAGTGCCAAGTACAGATGGGCAATCCCTGCCCTGGTCCTGCTGGCCACACTATTGCTGCCACAGGCCAGGATGCCATTGGACTTCTTGGCTGTCTGGGCACAGCTGACTCAGCTGGCTGTCAACCACATTTATAACTTATCTTTTGATCTACATTCAAAGCAAAATAAATGAAAATATCTACAATCCTCTTTTTCTTTCTGTTTTTAAGAAAAACCTGTAGATTTAGATACATTTTAGATACTTCATTTACAATTAAGATCTAAGGAATATTTTTTGTGATATCTGTTTATGTTTGTATCATGTCATATTTTCCACATAAGCAAGCAGAGGCATAAGGATTCATATTGACAGTATAATTGAAAATGCATTTCAGATGTTTCACCTCCTATCTTCTCTTTGTAGGAGATCTGTCTTTCTTCAGTAGTGCATTTGATGGTTTGGACTGGCTTCCAAAAAACTACTTTGTAGAAGTAGTACTTAAATACCATTCCAGAGACTGCATTAGATAGAGAACAGCTAAGCAGGCTCTCTGCTCTTTCAGTCTGTGAATAGAAGAGGTCCATAGAGGTAGAAATGTAGCAATGATTGATAAAATTTCTGCAATAATATTCTACAAATTATACAAATAATAGTTCTGTTCGGTGTAATGCAGCCAAGATAAAGCTGTTTGTCAAAATTCGTGGTTAATTTTGGATAATAGTGTATATGTATTATCCAGATCCAACTTGCAGAACTCTTATACAAACTATTCCTGAAGAGGGGACTTTAATAATGGAAATAATTGAGTATTTATATTGATGATTAAGATTCAGATGAGTCCTTATTAAGATAAGTCCTTAGTGTATTGCATAGGGGAAAAGGACACTAAAAGCTATGTATTAAAAGTCTTTGTAGTTGGAAGTAAGCAATCTATTAGGAAAGAAGCTTGGAAGGAAATTCATCTTTTGATAGGCACCTTATGTCATTGGAGGCTTCCTTACCTCTGCAGTTGCTGATATACCAGGGCTCCAATCTAATTTGGAAGTTTCTGATTTCCTAGAAGCATTGTGTCAGATGTTCAGTGTCTTCATTATAGATAAATTGAAAGAAATCTCTCCTGTGTAAGCCACTTCCATTAGGCAAGTGTCAGGTATGAAGGAAAGCTTAATTTATGTTTGAATTTTGTTATAAGTGACTTGATCTTTACTGTGCCGTTCCAATTTGTTTATGGAGAGAGTTCAGCTCTTTAGAAGCTTTGGATATGTAATGCAGAGCTGTTATCTCTCAGCCAACTTTCTAACTTTTTCAGTTTGGGTTTTTTTTTTTGTTCCTGTCCCTGAAATCTATAGACCAGTTGTATTTTGAATACACACACACACAAAAACTCTGCAAACCCAGAAATATTTTCTTTCTATAATAAATGTTGTGTTAGGCATTGTTCATGCATTAAAAATTATCAAGAAAAACATAGTGTGTCGGGATCACTGAGGTTGAGATGACCCCAAGGTGTTAGAAAGTCCTTTTCTCCCAGCCCTGAGACCTAAGAAGAAGCCAAGACTCTTCTGTTCTCATTCTCAAGGTTGTTTATTTTCCCTTACCTAATACATTCTTTCTCAGATCTGCAGAGATCTGTCTGGCAGGTCCACACTGCCCACCCTTGGGGTGGTGTTAACATTTTATACTGAGAACTACATGTACTTTATTTACAATAATTTTCCAATACCTATCACCTATGTTAGACAGTCTGTCTCTACTCTAAACCAATCCAAAAGTGTCACCATCACACCTGAAGATGGAGGACAAGAAGAAAGAGGAGAAAGACAGAACACACCCAGATTCCTCCATCTTGTCTCGTGAACCCTCATTCTAAAAACCGCAAAATTCTACTTTTTCACCCTGTGATAAATTAACTATCATTCTACTCAAACTCTTGTGGCTTGTAAATCCTTACACAAAGCTGGTAGTTTTTTCCAGTGGTTAAAATTGAAGGCACAGGTGTCTTTCACTCCATGCCAAGGTCTCTGAGCCCCCTGCCAGGGTCTTGAGCCATCCAGGGCAGCCAGAGGAATGTCTTGGGTTCCGACAATGGTAGAATAGTAGGGGAGGGGGGCTTCACAGTATTTTGTGTCCTCTTTTACACCGCATTGTGAATTAGTCTTTTCCACTCAAATACTCAAACTTTGGAAAACCCAAAGCTAGATGGAGAGCGTCATTGTATTCTACTGACAGGTGTGTTTGACTTGATATACCACATTACCGGAGGAACTGTTGCAAAGCTTTGTAATGACATGAGGAGGTGGAGAATTAGCATCTGTATCAGTTGTAATGCTGTTTGCAAAGAATATTAGCGTTTGTTTTTTATTAGTTTTCCATTCTAATAATTTTTTTTATTTTTCAACAGGATCCACTCTGTGTAGCTATGAACTACAGCCATCAGAATATACAACAGACCCAAGGGCTGCCAAGTTATGTCCTAAATATCCTGTTCCAGAGAGGTAATATGATCAAGTTGTCTGATTTGGGGTGGAGGGAGCAGAGATTTGTTTTGATCATGACAGTTCTTTAGAAAATACCAACACATGTTCACTCTTACCAGATAGATGTTTTAGTGTATTATTGTATATATTTCTAAAATTCTATTTTTTAAAAAGTAGTGAAAATAATAGTCAAAGAAAAATCCAAATTATCTGTGTATGTGTTACTGAAACTATTGAGCTGATATCTTCAAATTCTCCTGTCTCATGTGACTGACACTGTTCTAAGAATCAGCTGTTTTACTGCCTTTCACCCTATCTATAGCCAGCTGCTCATCAGCAATGCAGATCTGAGACAATCATGGAACATTTTTCATCTTTGGAAGGAAAAATTATGTAGGGATGCATAGCTTTCTGCAGCATTCACTTCTTATACCTTACCTCAGCCAGCCAGCCAGATGCAAATTTCTTCATTTTTTACTCTTTCAGTCTGCAAATGACTAATATAAGGATAGTTCAATATCAAAAAGAGGGCTGTATTTTATTAATGGATCATTTTGAGGTTTATTTTTTTAAGTGTCACATTAGACTGCTGTTTGTGAAATAGGATTGGAAAGTTTGTAGCTTCATAAACTCTTCTAGCTGTGCTGCCTGGACCTGTGGAGATGAGCATTGCTGAGAAAAGAAGTGATCTGTTAGTGTTGTATGCGGCCTTCTGTCAGTAATTGCACTAACACTAACTAAGAACCATGTTGTGTTTTCTCAAAATTTAGCTTCTCAAATATACTCAATAGTGAGTGATGACTGCAGAGTCTTTTCTTATGCATAGTTTTCTGTTACATTTTTTTGTAAATGTTATATTTGTGTCAGTTCTACAAACTCTGATTTTAAGTCTTTCTTGTATATGTGGTAGCCTCTCCACTGAATCTTTTTTAAAAATATTACAGTGACAATTGGTGGCAGCTGGAATATTAGCTTTTTTAAAAAAAATCCCTGTATAGATTAATATTCCATGCAGCTAGCCAGCTGTTACGGCAGTAATACAAAAACAAATGAAAACTTCAGTGCCAGCTTGCATACTGAAAAGCCTTGTTAGTCCTAATTTTTGCCAGAATTATATTGACTTCTCATAACATGTTCTCACGTCATTCAGTCTCAATGAAAATAGCTTAGTAAGAAAACAGAAGGATAGAACAATGTATCAGAGCTCTAATGATGTTATGTAAATTCCTCATAAAAACTACCTCTTGTTATTTTAAGTAAACTATTGTGTAGGTGGAGTATTTTCCCTTTTTGGTACGGTATTACTAAAATATATTATATGTTTGAGCATTTTTGAGATTGAAAAGTCTGAACTTAATGCCTTAAGGCAAAAAAGGCCAACATTGTATCTGTAAACAACTGGTTTTCAGGTTTTTATAGTTTAATTATTTGAGTAAGTGTAATTTGAAGGAGAAATGTAATCCTGTTGAGACAACCAGATGAAAACCCAACATCTTGTAGACTGAGGCATTCAGGAAGAACTTACATAACAGTCACATTAGATCTGTGTCATGGTTTAACCCTATCCAGCAACCCAGACCCCCACAGCCACTCACTCACTTCCCCACCAGCAGGACTGGGGAGAGAATTAGAAGGGTGAAAGGTAAAAAGCTTGTGGATAAAGATGGTTTAATAGGGGAAAGAAAGCTGCACACACAAACAAAGCAAAACAAGGGAGAGCAGGGACCCATCACATGCAACAGTTATTTGGGGAGACAAACACCATCACTTCAAATGTGCCCTCCTTCCTCTTCTTTCCCCCTTTTTATATCCTGCACATGATGCCATGTTTGGAATATCCCTTTGGTCAGTTTGGGTCACCTGTCCTGGTGTCTCCTCCCAGCCTCCCATGCATCCCCAATGTCCTTGCCAGCATGGCAGTGAAAAAAGGCCTTGAAAAGGCCTCAGAAAAAGCCTTGACTCTGTTTAAGCCCTGCTCAGCAATAACAGAAACATCTTTCCATTATCAACCCTGTGTTCAACACAAATCTGAAACAAGCTCTTTACCAGCCACTGTGAAGGAAATTAACCCTTCCCCAGCTGAAACCAGTGCAATCTGTCAAGAGTTATGAACCCTCTGATTCCCATTAGTTCCATGGGATGGAGGTAGCATATTGTGTGAAGATTGTCCCATGATGTTTTCTGTTTGATGACAAGGCTTCTTCACAGCATTCAGCTGAGGCTGTCAATGGACTCTTACCATCCATCTTCAAGGTATTATGTCCAACTTTGGCAGAGTAGTACAGTCTAGCAGTGCAGTTGGCAATATGTATTTCTTTCACACCCTGCCTAGGTCAGCCTCTGTAGATACCACTGCATGTTTAGAGGACCCTGGAGGAAAACCTGTGCAATCCCCTGCAGCATTTATCTATAAACCAGCTGTGCTGAGCTGTGCCAAGGGACTACCCTGTAGTGGTTATGAAGAGCAGCTAGCAGTGTTATTGCAATTGGAATTCCTCTCCCCTCTCACAGGTTGCTGTATTACCCCTGTACATACACAGGGGTAGAAGTGAGAGGAATAAATTCTTTGAATTCTAATACTTAAGTAATCAGATTAATCTCCTAAGTTCATTTGAATTATGCTTTAAAAGTACAGCTCTGGGGACCATCATCTACTGGCTTCAACTTTATTTGTTCTTGTTTATGATTAAGCATCATGTTTCTATTCTTAGAAATAATTACTTTTCAGTAGGTAATATACCAAGATACAATCAAGAGTTCATATAAAATAGCACAGGTCATAGAGAATAGGTCTATTATTGTGTTTTTTACTGGGACACTTTACCTCACCTTCTCATTTAGTCAGAACCACTGGAGCAGAAGCAGATCTTAAAAGTGGATTCTCAGGATTCCCATTTACTCAAGAAAGCTTGTAGGAACCATTGACCTATTTTTTTATTAATTAAAACAAACCTAGCAATTAATTACTGCACATGAAAATAGGTAACTTAAAATAGGTAGTGAAATTGCTTTAGGTTAAGGGATATTAGATGACTAATATAAACTCTGATGCAAAAAGCATGTTTTCTTTCATTGGGATATATTTTGGAAGAATACTCTAATCCCATTTGTTCCCTTTTCAAAGTGAATATTTTTGTATTTGGATGCAGGAATAACATTCTTTTGCCTACTCCCACCTCAAAATTTGGGCTTTGTTGCTGGTAGTGACAACTTACAAATGCTTTAGGCTTTCTCTAAAGTTGTAGCAGTTAACAATTAAATAAACCTCTCAAATGTCAGTCTTTTTCAGTAATATAGCATATAATGAACAGCCGTACTCCAAAATAGGTTATGTTTTAAGAGGCTGAGAGGATACATGGGCTGCCTTTTAAGTAGGGCAGCCATCATTATGGGTTTGTTTTTTAACAACTGTGACTAATGCACAATTACTTTGCTGTTCTTAACTGCTGTATTCATTCCTACCCGAAAGTAGACCATCAATATGAGTGTCTCCAAATGCATTTACCTACTCAGCACAGTAATCACAGAACCATAAAATTTGCAGTCATCAGTGACTAAACAAAAACCTAGGATCTACTAATTAATTACCTAGAAATGGCAGGTGATCATAATTTCTCCCAATTTCTTTACAGAATAGTTAGACTTTAATGGTTTTCAGCATGTCATCCTTTTTCCCCAGAAAAACAATGGACTGGAAATATGTGCCTAAGGCAGCTGGTTTATTCACTATGTGTTTAAAATGGTGGTTAGAATTTTAGGAAGACACGGCCTTAAAAATAGTTATTGAGGACAGAAAATGGTTGATTTATAGGTCATTGCTGAAGTGGGGAAACTGCAGAAGATTATGTTCATTGCTGGTATAGTTCCCTGAAGTCTTTCAAGTAAGGAAGATTGGGCAGGTGAAACAATAGAAAAGACTTTTTTTTAATTGCATCAAAGTACAGGAAGGAACATGTAATTCATGTTTGAAATGTAATTGGGAAGTGATCAAATTATGTAATAGGCCACTTTGAGATCTGACATAGTTGATGACCAAGGCAGACTGCTACTAAATGGGAGACATTTAGAAAACAAAATTACCCACTTCTAAAGGAAAGTTTTTGCTCTCTTGTATCTTTTTCTTGATAGCAGGTTTTTCGGAGCATTCTGCAAAGTTTAGTGTGTAGTCTCAGTAGTTTTTTGTGAAAGTCTTTCCAAAACAGATCAGAGCAATAGAGGCATCCTGTTATATTTTGCGTAGTTCTAACAAAGCATAAACACTGTGATTGTAATATTCAACACAAGAACAAACTTAATATGGGGAAAGACTAGGAATAAATACATTCATTTTCCTTGGCAGCAGTTGTGAATGCTGTTGTCCTTTAGCACAAAATATATACTCTCAAGAAGAGTATTATTCTGAAATTTCTTTCGCTGCAAATATGGACCAGTATTCCATTCTAAAATGTGTGAAAGGCATTGTTTCAGCTGCTGGTTCACCACCTGACGCTTGAAAGAAAGACATTTAAGTGGAAATAGGAACATATACTTTCTGTGCCTTGTCATTTAAGGGTGGGAGGGTAATAATATCCTATTGGAATGTACATTCCAGCCACACAGGTTTATTTGTAAGAACTGCATCACTTTTCATTATGATCATCCTCATTTCAGCAGCACTTGTGCATTCAACACATGGTTTCTGGTTATGATGTTATAAGGGTAGAATGATTGCATCTATTCACCTTTCATTTGTGTGTTGATGTGGCATTTATATTAAGTAGGAGTAATTTTTTTTTCTGATTTTTTTTCTTGTGTCACCAGTGCACCTATTCCATTCTTCCATCGCTGTGCTCCTGTGAACATTTCCTGCTATGCCAAGTTTGCAGAGGCCCTGATCACCTTTGTCAGTGACAGTAGTGTCTTACACAGGCTGATTAGTGGAGTTATGACCAGCAAAGAGATTATAATGGGACTTTGCTTGTTGTCACTAGGTAATTGTTTTTCTCATTACTAGCTATCTCTTAGTGTACTCCTTTAGGAGGTTGTAAACACACTCTAACCACAGTATGAGCAGAAGACCTGTATAATAGCAACAATCACTTAGAAAATTATTCAGAATGCTTTTTTAAAATTTTATTTGAGAGCTGGGTAACTTATTCATAAGTAATTTACTGGTTTTGTTTCTCTTACACTGATTATGAGATAGAGGATGCATGGCTGTTAATTAGCCAACCTTAGTTTTGATATAGTTAAGAGACCATCCATTTTTTCTTAATTTTTTTATAGTACTTCCCTTTCCCATTTGTAGTAGTCATCTTCTACCAACTCAAGTCCAAATCAACCCTTTCCAAATAAAAAGAACAGGTTGAGAAATGCAAAGTAGCACATTCTGGTTGGCTGTAGGGGATTAAATTTGTTTCATTTAACATACTTGCACAAAGATATGAGAACTTTAAGAGTGAAAAGAAGAAAATAGGTGCCCATTTGTTGCATTGTATGTTACCTCCTTCTTCCCCTTCCTTCAAAATTAAAAGCTTCAGGTCTTTGAAAAATCTCAGCCTTTGAAGAGCTGGAAATTCCCAACAGTACAGAGGTGCTGAGTTGTTTCTGTAGCTGCAAGATGCTTGTAGCCTATTAAATGACACTTTGCGCTAGACTGAAGATCTCTTTTAACAAAGTTGTCTTGTGTGAGGTTGAATGTTGCCCACCAACATAAATTGCTTTCCTAATGAGTCTATTTTACTCATACAAAGTATAAAATCTGAAATCCTAAAATGAGAAGATCATGATATTAGCTATGCATATGAGCAGTGTATTATTTAGAAAGAAACACTGCAAAGCTGTATCAGATATAGGGGTCCTTTGTTTTCAGTTTGCTTCTGTGGTTAAAAAAAGGGTGGGGGAGAAGAGAAAAGGAAAGGAAAAAGAAGAGGATGCTAGATACCATTAACCCCCTCCACACACATGCAAAAGACTACTGTGTATGTTTTTCAGCTGTAGCTTGAAAGCTGTTTATTTTTACATCTTGACAGCTTCAGTATTTGGTAATAATGGTAGAAAACTGTTTGAAATCTGAAAGCTAGTGGCTGATTCACAGTGCTACTGTTCAGTTAGAGTCAGAAGTTAGTACAGAATTTACATATAGCTAATTTAAAAATAGTTTTCATATTTTCATAGTTAAACAGAAATTATTTGTTTTAAAACAGTGGATTAGACTGATTCAAAGAGTCAGGTTCCAGTGCCTTGCATGTAACTGCTGAACACGAATATGTTAAAATACAACTATGTACTTGTACACACCACTCACTTAGCCTTAGCTGCTGTATAGTTTTTTACTGATGACTGGCATGACATTTTGGAATACACAGCTATCATATTAACTGCACTGGTTTGACACGTATATTTGAGTACAGACTCTGCTCTGGTCCTCAGGAAGTGTGCTCATGTTACCAGACTCAAAGTACTGACATGTCTTGCTGTCTTTGGTCATTGTCTAAGTACATCTCTGTCTGTATGCATGCATTATGTCTTGTGTTTGATGTATCGTGTAAATGTATTTATGCTCTCTTTGTTTTAATCAACATTATCAAAGCAGAAGTTGTAGAGGTGCCTAATTTTCTTAACTATCTATTCAGGGAGTTTGTAAGCCTCAAAAAAGAAATCTGTCTGTAAAAATTCTATTTTTAGAAGGCAGTTATCTTAGTACAGTGGGAAAATTAGGAAGGCTGTATCTACTTGAAGTAATTAGTCTGTTTATTTTATTTGTCTTCTTTTGCAGTGTTGTCCATGATTTTGATGGTTATAATAAGGTACATTTCAAGAGTACTTGTCTGGATTTTAACAATTCTTGTCATTCTGGGATCGCTTGGTAAGTCTTGTTTGTCTCCCAGTTTGAGTGCCCACTTCTAATCCTTGTGCTCCATGTCCTCAGCCCAGCTACATCCCACACGCATCTTAGATCATGCATTTCCCTTCAGCCTTTTTTTTTAGTCCCTTTCCAGATGCACTTCGAAAATGCCACGTTAGTAATTGCAGATCTCCCTCAGAGAGTACATTTCTCCTTGAATATTTGTGCACCCTGCTTGGCAGTCAGTCTTCATGTCAGCCTAGATCACTAGAGCCCACAGGTGACCGTGCAGGAGATTCCTCACAGCACTTGTATCATAATCCTAAATGTTGCCTACTTCTTAACCTGCCTTCCAAACAGGTCAGCAAGGCAGCTAAGCCTGGGTGTGTCTGGTGGTACTCCCACATGGCGGCTGGTGCATGAAGAAATCAAAGGGCAGCTATTGCTTATGCAGCTGAATATATTTACAACTCTGACATGTTCATCAGCCCTTCACTTCTTTGAGTAGTTCTTTAAGACCTTGAAGAGAGGAAGTAAAGGTGCTTGTCTAGCAAGTCTAATTAAATCCTTGTATTTCTATATGACTCAGGAACACCTGCATGACCTAGATCATATGTGAAATGCCACCAGGCATGCTGTCTTGGAAATGACCAAAGGTTGTCTCTTCCGAAATTATGTAGCTTGAAAGTAGCCTTATTTTATCACATTAGCTTTTAAATTCATAAAACTAAAGTTTTCTACTCTTATTACTGAGTAGCTAAGCCAAAATGTCTGGGCAGATGACTGCATGGAAAGAAAAAAATAGAATAATCACATTAGGAAGCACTAGTGATTTAATTCTTGCAATTCAAGACTGCAATGGATGGAAAAAATAAGCAGACCATCTATATTTTTTAAGGATCACTTTGGTTTTCTGATTAATGGCCTCACAATCTATGACCAGGAAAAAGGAAAAATGTGGATTTTTTTTTTCCCATTTATATTCTGTTAAGAAGCTGAGCAACCATGTTGAGTGAAATAGTTTAATAACTTACCTTACTGGCATCTGTTACTATGTTCTAAAAAGTTCCATCCATTATAATAATGGATTTAATAAAACCCTGTCTTTTATGACACATACTGCTTATTCTGTCTTGACTGTCTGTTTAGAAGGTGTAAAAAGAGCGTTCTTCATTTTAGACCTGAACAGAGTATGTTCAGCAAAAACATGAAATCACAGAATCACAGAATGGGTGGGGTTGGAAGGGACCACAGAGGCTCATCTGGTCCTACTTAACTTTCGCATTTGATTCAGAAATACCAGCAGAACAGAGAAGGACAATTAAAAGAGAAAAGAAATGTATCAGAGAGGAGAGGTTATCTCCCTGAGGGGCTGGAGATCTGCGTTCAAGAAATGTTCTACCTTGGAAAGGCAGCTAGAATAGGAGAATGTTTTTCTGGCCATAAGGCTAGGATTAACATAACAGGGGTGAGAAGATAGTACCTCACATTGTATTTGCCTCCTGTGCCTTTTACTAATGTTTTTTCTAGTGTCCAAGACATTGTCTGAAGCAAGTTTAGCTACATTCATTAAGGTGCTGTTTCCAGCATCAGGCTGATGCTTGTTGTTTTGATTAGTGTTCCCAGGAACGGTAGACTCCTTGTTTTGTTGTTATTTCACATCCTAATCCAAAGGTTTGTCTCCATTTCCCGTCCTAAATTCTTACTCCCTGCATTATTGTACACACCTATACATTCATACATACAGCCTACCACAGAACTATTTCTTCTTCCTTTTGTTCTTTTATTACCTGTCTAGTGGGAGCTGTGCTATTCACTGTTAGGGCTTTCCATGAAGTAGTCCTTCAATGCAGTTTACCCTATTACACAGAGTCACGGTTCTGCGGGTCTCTTAAGTAGTCATATTATGGTGAGACTGAAGAGTATATTCACTTGAGAAGAGGGCAACAGCGGAGAACTAGGTACTTCTCCCTCCTCTCAAGTTCCTGTTGGGTTGAGCATCTGTGCTCTTGAGTATTCAGTACCAGACTAGACTTAAAAGAACTGTTTTATTTCTCTGGGACTAGGTAGTATATATCACACAGAAGATTCATTTATTTATCCTTCTTGTTTTCTTGCTAAAACATAGGTGGTACTGGAGTCCTGTGGTGGCTCTATGCTAAACAACGAATGTCTGCTGGTGCTCTTGAGACCCAAATAGCCAAAGACAATCTTCAGGCTCTCTTGATCTATGCCATTGCAGCTACAGTCTTCACGGTATGCTTTGCTAATCATTGTATTATTTTCTGTTCTTGTCTTCCTGTTGGTCTCTATTTTTTATTCAGGTGAAAGCATTGTATTGCACACATTTTGGAACAGTTTCTTTCTGCCACAATTTCTGTTGAAGTGATTTTCTTTCATTATGTTATGTTTTTAACTTTTAGGAATTGTTCTCTAACACCTGATTATGAGTCAGGGGAGACTTTCTAGGAGCTGTTCTCTATTTTCTGATTTTGAGTCAGGAGAGACTTTCTAAGCCTGCAGCTACTTTCATCTACTGTAAAATATCCACAGGGACTTCCAAGAATAGGTACGATATTGGACTGCCAATCCAAAGAGATTTTTCTTAGGTTCTCAGTTCAGAGGTACTTAGTAATTTCAGTGTATTTAAAAATCCTTAGCCTACTTCTGAAAGAAGTTGTTCTTAAATCATTGTGAACTGAAATACTAACACCATTTAAACCAATTTATCTCCTTTGGGCCTTGCTGTTAATTTCAGACTCACTGAATTTACTACTGGAAACTGACAATGTTTGACTAACTTCACAGGAATTGTAGACTCCCTCTTCTGTTCTTCTTGTTGCTTCACATCCTAATCCAAAAGTTCCTCTCTGTTCCCTCTCCTAGATTCTTATTCCCTGTGTTATTATACACATATATACATACATCCTATAAGACCACCACACCATGGTCAGATATAAATTTTAAATTACCTTTCTTAAAGGTAATTAAAGGGTAAAACTGGCTGATTTCACTACTTTGTAAAACATAATTGAGGATAGAACGTGGTCTTGTGTCATCAGCTGATGATGATTCCAAATACATAATTATGAGAATGGAATTCCTCAAAAGTATAATTTGGAAAATAATTTTTCACCAGAAGAAGCTGATAGAGGTTTTACATTTTGATCTTGTGATTTTATAGATAGAGTGTGTGTTAATTTAGTGTGTTTGAATATCGTAGCTGTGCAAAAGACTGTCTTGATTCTGTTTCAGTACTCTAAAATGTGATTTGGGAACTTCCCCCTCTAGGTTATCTTGTTCTTGATCATGTTAATTATGCGCAAAAGAGTAGCTCTCACCATTGCCTTGTTCCACGTGGCTGGCAAGGTCTTCATTCACCTGCCGCTGTTAGTCTTCCAGCCATTTTGGACATTTTTTGTGCTTATCCTCTTCTGGACATACTGGATCACAGTCCTGCTTTTTCTTGGTACTACAGGTAAGCAGTCACTTACTTTAAATAATTTTCACTGCTTTTTATATGATTACTAGCAGAATGGGAATCTCAAAGGAGAAAGCCCACTTGTTGTGCTTCTATTCCTATCTGCTTCACTGACTTCAGGTCATTGTGCATTTGAGTCTTCATTCCCAGCATGATACTTTGTGTGTTAGGCTGGCTTTTTGATTTGATGCAAGTTGGCTTGCTGCAAACCATGAGATGCTCATAATAAAACTGCTATAGCAATTTTTCAAATAATTCCCTCTAATTCTACACACACAAGTTAAAGATAACATAAACTTGGAGTCACCAAGTATTGCAGACAGTACTAACACAGATGAGTACACAGTAAGGGAAGGGCCATCGCACACTGTCTCCCACAATGTAAATATTGTGCTTTTAGTTTTCAATTGTTTGTAACTTAGGTGTCCAGTATTATTCCAGAATCATTAGGGAGATTTTTCTGCTGCTTTTACACTGTATTCTGAGAGCAGCCAATGTACTCCTAATTCCTGCCTGCTCTTCAGTACATAGAGGGTGAAAGCTTTGTTTGTATTCAGGGTCTGACACGAGCTTCTAGAATTAATCAATCCCATAGGTCCAAATCTTAGTTACATCACCACGGCCGATGTTTTTAAAAAGTCTGTTATTTTGCAGTACATTGTAGGCAACAGAGACTGTCACTCATTATTAAAAAGTCTTAAAATTTTGAAAGGTGTTGTTTGCTACTGACCCAAAAGTAGCAGTGTTTCAAGTCACAAAGCTATTTCACAGTAATACAAGATAAATGTTTTTCATATTCTGAGTTCTTAGCAAGGGTTGGAGGCAATAGAATTCATGTGTTCCTGTTCTCATCACTGATGGAATTTTTAGTTTTCATTGCGTGCTGTTCTGTGTGCAGAAAATGGTCACCACCTAAAGTCTCAGCCCTGTGCTTCATTTTCTGAGTCAGACCACTGCACAGGCATTAAATTTGTAGCAGAATGTAGTCTGATATTAGTTAACTGACAGAACCCTTCAACCTGCCTTGATTTTGCAAAAACTATTTATCTTTTTAGCTTATAATGGACTCAGTATCATCACTATTATCAGTTAAACAAACTGTGCAAATAAGGCCAAATCCTTGTTCACCAAAACCAGAATTATTTCAATAGTTAACTTATTGACAAGAAAAAATTCATTTTATATGTAAGTATAAAAACATAACTAAGAATGCAGGTAAGGTGCTTGTCAGTGCTAAGTCAAAACAATGCTTTTCAAGGTAAGCACATTATACACACAAAGTTCCTTGCAATGTTTTTCTGAATCTCATCAGCTGTTCATCTACATGTTGTATAAGATGAAACATCTCGCTGTGCATTAACACATTGAAGTAGAGCTTATCTTAGGAGTGTTCTGACATGCTGTCAGTCTCTATACATGATATTGCTATTCATATTAGACAAAGAGCCAATGAATTTTTGAATATATGAAATCATATATGTAGAATTTCCAAGGCTGCTCCATATGTCTGTTACTAGCTTTAAAGCTACAAAATCTTATCATAGGGAAAACAAAAATGATTGTTAATGTTGACATCTAAATGTAAGGAACTGATACTGATTCCTGCTGTATGAAAAATACTGATTAGGCAGCAAACTCAAATTAGGAATGACTGAAGTAGACTTCCATTATATTTAACTATATGAGTTTTTGCTATGAGATGGTTAGTTGTGGAAATTTTTTAGTGTATTTTTTTCAAATACCATTATACTTTTTGTCTCAAAAGCTCTATCTTTCTTAAGAACAATCTTCCTAAATGCGGCATTCAAAACTATGAGTAGAACCCAGAGGGGTTTCTGCTGTAACTGGTTATGAACTGCTAATACCATATGCTTCCTTCATTATGAGTTGATGTAAGCATCGTTTTCTTTTTTACCCTCATTCATTTCTAGGTAGTCCTGTCCCAAATGAGGAAGGATTTGTTGAATTTCGGATGGCAGGTCCTTTGAAATACATGTGGTGGTACCATGTAGTAGGACTCATCTGGATCAGCGAGTTTATCCTAGCCTGTCAGCAGATGACAGTAGCAGGAGCTGTTGTAACATACTATTTTACAAGGTAAGGCTAACCTAGATAGCTTTATCATGAGTAGCCTATACATTGACTTAGCAGAAATAATGAGCAACAGGGTTTCTGGGGAAAATATTTGCGTCCATTGGGAAAGCTGGGGAACAGTTAAATTGCCTTGACTCTTTTTAAATAATGTAAAGTCCGGAACTATCTGTTTTGCCATTTATAGATGGTATTGTTGACATATAAGACTTGAAGTATTATTTGCCTTGTAACCTGTGCACATTCTACAGGTATGGGTGGTTGTTTATAAAGTAGGATGAGTCTGGAAGGTCATGTTTTTTGCCAAATAATTAATACTGGTAAGATCTGTAGAGGTTAAAAAAGTAATGAAAGCAATTGGTTATTATTTTAATTGCAAAACAGTGCCCTTAAAATTATTTACAGTGCTTCACTAATCTTCATTAATCACAGGATTACTTAAGATCTTATTAGATTAATCATTTACATATAGATCCTGACAAGATCATATAAAAATAAAATTCATGTAAAATTTTAAAGCTCCATATTTTATTGCTGTACTTGAGAACTAAATTGTGTATCAGTTTTTTGAATAATGGGTGCAGGTATTTTTCAAGTGCATGATTCAGATCACAAACGTTTAATTGCTTTGTCTTGTTAATTGAGGCTGTTACCTGAGCTACATTTGACTTCTTTTCTGCCCTACACTTTAAAATAATATCAAAAGCAAGGAATCAATTTATTGTGCTGTCAGAAATTTTGTTATTTTATTAATGATGACTTTCTCCAGTACACCAATCAAATACATCTCTGAGGTTATTACAAGATGTTACAGGGATGTAATCTTGTGAATAATTAAACTAGATTGAGTATGGAATGAGGAAAATACAGAGGAAAGAGAGTAACTCTGCACTGAAACAGATTGCTTAGCAATGTGTATGCTTCCTCTGTAAGTTTATGTATTTCCTGTCACCTGAGGGTGAATGATTTTTATTTCATTCATATCCTATAATTCCATAACAGCAATTTTATTTTAAGTTAGTAAATACTCGTTTCTCTTTACTGTTATCTTCTTTTTGCGTTTTAAGGTACAACCATAATTTGAAAAGTGACTTGTAAAAACAGAAAAGGCATTAATTTGCATTTACCCATTATTTTGCATATGAATAGCTTTCCAAATCAAATGAGATGAGGTTATCCATGGAGAAATGTTTTATATGTGTTCACTGCTCATTCACTTTAGCCAGATGGATTCCTTTCAACTCAGGCAATAACAAGCCTCAAAGTGTTTTGCGTTACAGACTTTGCCCTGAAAATGAGGAAGTGTTTGGGTTGCCTGGGCATAAGACTCAAGCAATTAATGTGATTGTGCCTAACAGGGAGTAAAATTTGTCTTCCCCTAAAAGCTAAATGTAATAAAATACAAGGCAAACCTACTGTAATCACTGACATCTCAGGATTACATTATGCACATATTAGTTTTGTGGAATGAAGAACCTACTTTTGTTTTCTTTTCTGAGTGAAATTCTCATCTCTCCCAAGCTGGGGAGATCCTTTCTTTTTTGAATGTTATCACATGTTTCTTAATATGCTTATTATTATGCTCTTTTTTCCAATAAAGAGGAAGAACCGTTCTTTAAATGTTTAATTAGTGCTATTCTTTGAGAGAGATGTATAAGTGAGTTTCTTGGTAGAAAAGAAAAATGGCTTGAAAATGTGAACGTGGTAAATTAAAAATGCTACAGTGCATTAAATAACTTGTTTTAAGGCTCAACCCTTGGTACCTTGAGGATATAACAGCTAAATCAGAAATGCAAAAAATCTGAGCAAAGAGTTCACCTGATCAATTAATAATATCCTCTCAAAAGTTTACACAAAAATCTCCAAAAGAACAAGAGAGGAGAAGGCAAGTTTATCAGTAGTCTGACTAAAAAAAGTATTAGCAGTTTCTTACTGTTTTGGAAGGTTTTGAATTGCACACCATCTGATGCAACTTTAAGGTAATTAGCAGTTCTTAATAGTGGTAATGCAACCAACTGCTAGTAAGACTACCTGTCACCAGTTGCTCTGAGAATCACAGGCCAAGGTATTGGCAGAAGCTGGTTAATATAGAAGTTAAAGCGTGACGGAGTTCATTGACAAGATTCACTCTACTACTTAGTAGATGATTAAAGCACACTTTAAAAAGGAAAAGTAGGACTAAAATCAGTTAATGTAAGACTAAACCTGAAAATATTTAGGAAGGTGGGATTATTTAAATTTATTTATTATTTTTAAATTTATTTATTATATTTATATTTAAATTATTTAAAATTATTTATGCAGAAGGTGGGGATGGAAAAAGCTAAGGATGAGAAAGGATAAGGATAAAAAGGAATTAGGGAGACCCTCTCATTGAATCACAAGGTTAAGAGTGGGCCTCTTGCCACTCTTAGCCTCAGACTTCACCAACAGTTTAGGCCTAAAGAGTTAAATAGCACTTAAACTTTGTATCACTTAATCAATAGTGTAATTTAACAAATTAAGGAAAAGAGTCTATAGAAGTTACTATGAGCACAACAGTAACTCAGTTACTTAGACCTTATTTACTTACCCATTTACAGTACATTTGCTGTAGCACATTCACTCTCAGACTTATAGGTTCAAGGTATGGACCCGTAAAAATTCCTCTTAAGTTCAGTGAAGCACTCAGGTCAGATGGCTCTGCACTTTCTCAACAGGCAAATGGTTGAGGCTTGAGAAGTGGGGTGTCAGCCCAGGCTCTGTCAGCAGCATTAGATGTTGGTCCTTAAAAACTTGAATGTTCAGTGGCTCAGAGAGGTCCCACTCAGAAAGGAGGTTCTGGCCATAGCCCACTGTGGTCCAGGAGTTTACGGGCTTGCAAGAGAATTTGCTTTAGTCATAGTAATTGTCTATCCTGTCCACAATTCAGGTCTGTGACTTTCTTTGAAATTTCAGTAACAGAAATGTTGTTCCACCTAGGTTGATATTTGGGCACAAAAAATAAGTTCACAAGGCTGTCCTTTAAAAACAGGAGCTTGATAGACAGGACAAGCTCCTGGGAGCAAACTGTGTTTCTGATAAGTTTGAGGAGTTGAGTCCAGGTGCTGTTCACCAAGACAGGGGCCTAACAATCATTTCTGAGAACATAATGCAGCCCAAGATGGGAAGGGACAAAGGGGATGCACTACCACACTACTCATATGTGTAGCAAATCAATTTAAACACAGAAGAACAAGGAAAACTAAGTCTTTGTGAATAAAATGGATCAAACACAGAAAGGTTCAAAATATACTCCAAAACTTGATTAAAACCAAAGGAGGTTAGGTGTTGGTGCCAAAAAATGAAGTTGTTATATTTTATTTAATAGTAAAAGAGGTAAAGAGAAAGAAAGAGAAAAGAAAGAAAGATATAGAAAAAGAGCAGGGAGGGGAACAGGGAGAGAGACAGGGGTTAGGTAGAAACATACCATCCTTCCAAAGGTCCCAATGATATTTTGTGGCTTCCCTCCATCTGATCTTCTTGGTGGTGAGGGTCCCCCAAACCTCAAAAAGTATAGAATCCAATGGATTCATATATATTTGGGCCAGGTAGGAAGGCCTAGAGGGCAAGTTTGACACTGTCCCTTGCAACACTGTAGATCTGTTACATCACATTGCAGTGCTCCAGTGCAAGATCTGGGGGCCCCTTGTGGGGGGAACTTTTGATGGGCCATGACACCCCATCTGCTGTCATTCACATGGATGTCCTGTAGATGTGGCTTTCCCAGGTGAAGAGATGACTGCAGCTGGGTGGGTCTGCCCAGCATAGTATTGGCATTCACTGCCTCTCACCAGAGGCTTTTTCACCACACACCCAAAACCTCTCCTTCCCATCCCCACCCTTTGGTGTGAGGGCCTGTGCAAGTCTGGCAGCTGATAGCCCTGGGGCTGTGGTCTCCACCCCAAAGGTGTGAGGCTTAACCCTCCTGTGAATGTATTTTTTTTCCCCCAGCCCAGAATTGAGTCAGTTTCTCTTATCTCCATCAACTTGCAGTCCAGGGCCTCAGTCAGGAGGCTCATTCAGCATGTGATGTTGTTCCATGCAGCTTTTGTTATAAAGTTTTGCTATAATAGGCAAAAGTCCTTCATAAAAATGCTTAAGCCATAAATGATAACATTGCAGTCCCCAACAGTATGACGTACCAATTCCTAATCCTAGTCCTGCATTGGAGACAAATTTGTGAGTTACACAGATTGTTAGTGTGGAGTGAGCCATATATCCTGAAAGCTAGTATGCACATAATTTTTGCACATTATTTTATTGAGAATTTTTAGCACTTCTAGATGATACTACTTAAATATTGATCATTCTACTTTTTTTTTTTTTTTCCAACAGGGAGAAAAGAAATCTGCCATTTACTCCTATCCTGGCATCTGTTAATCGCCTCGTTTGTTACCACCTAGGAACAGTAGCAAAGGGATCTTTCATTATCACACTAGTGAAGATACCACGAATGATTCTTATGTATATTCACACACAACTCAAAGGAAAGGTGAGAGAAATAGATTCCATTTTCTTATCAAAACTCAAGGCCTGATATGTTTACCTGTTTATTTAGTCAGTGTGGGAGGGTGGAAGTCTTGTTTTGGAATAGATCGGGGTAACAAGAAATTCTTCGCTATGAGGGTGGTGGTGAGGCACTGGAAAAGGTTACCCAGAGAAGTTGTGGGTATCCCATCACTGGAAGTGTTCTGGGTCATGCTGGATGAGGTTTTGAGCAACTTGGTTTAGTGGAAGGTGTCCCTGCCTGTATTGGGAGTCCCTTCCAACCCAAGCCATCCTATTGCTCTCTGAATATTTAAACTTTATGGGACCATGGAACTGATACAGATTGCTTAAGTAAGCAGGCTGAATATCAGTTACTGAAGCACAAGGAAATATTGTTTCCATTGTTATCTATGTTTTCCCACATTCTGTGCTTTTCTAGGAAAATGCTTGTGCTCGCTGTATGCTTAAAGCCTGCATTTGCTGCCTTTGGTGTCTAGAAAAGTGCCTGACATATTTAAATCAGGTAAGATTTTCCACATTTAAGTTTTATGTAAGGGCTGATATTAGTATATATATTCCCAGAATGCAATCTGATGCTGACACATAATGTAGTGTACTTTGGAACTGAACTGGAATGACAGAACTTCAGTCTTGTCTCCATTACTGAAATTACACTGCAAATCACTGCATTGATCTTTGGAATATAAACAAGAACTTTAAAATAGCCCATATTCATCTTTGTGAACATGGTTTCTCAACTTTATAACAATTTGTTTAGTGGTTTAGTGGAGACATTCCCTCTTAGGTCTACTCAGTCAAACTACATCAAAATATTTTTGTTATGAAAAGAGAATTAAGCTTTTCTATGTGTAATATCTAAGATTCTCACAGTGTAAAAACTATACAAAACATCAAATTGCCATCATCATCTACAAAGGAGAAAAAGAGTTGCAAAGTGCAATACAGTAGCTGGTCCTTGTAAAAGACCCATTGTAAAAGTGAGTTTATGGGCCATAAATATCACATAAATAAATATCAGATACATAAATATCTTGTATAATATCTCTTTCACTGTTGTTAATTTTTTAACTTGTGGAAATGTAGAAAATAAAATTGTAAGAAAGCATTTTAAACGCCCCAATGTAATCCTTGAAAACTGTCCTCACTAACCTTGAATGCAGTCTACTTAAGTATTTAGAAATTATCTTGGTTGACTTGTATGACACTCAGATTCTTTTATATTTCCAGATTGGTTTTTTTGGAACTATTTAATTTCTGTAGCTGTGCTACTGTTCACCTCCTCCTGCAGAGGAATTGCAAATTCTGTTTAATGAGTTTTTTTAAACAAACTTGTTAATGCATAAATTATGAGCAAGAGAGGAGAAGAATAGTAATTCTTTACCTCATATAATCTTCTGTCAGTTGGTTCATATTGCTTGATTCAACAACTCTCAAGGGAATTTTTGTTCATTAAAATCATATGATGAATGTGTCTTACTCAAAGCTGTATCTTCCCCCTCACCTTCCCCACCCTCCATCTGAAATACCTGATCATTCTATGAGTAAATCTTCAATTTCCTTTTCTCAGAATGCGTATACAGCCACAGCTATCAACAGCACCAATTTCTGCACCTCAGCAAAGGATGCCTTTGTTATCCTAGTGGAAAACGCTTTGCGAGTGGCTGCCATAAACACAGTTGGGGATTTTATGCTGTTTCTAGGAAAGGTATGTCTGCTGCATACAGCTGTTACAGACCTATGTAGGAGCAATCTTTCTTTAGCAATGACTTGAACCCTAATTCAAAATGCCTTAAAAATTCTGTTTCTTGGTGTGCACTTTATCGCATCTAGCTGCATCGTGTTAGGAAGGGATCATCCAGTATAAGGAGCATAAACAGATGATCCACTTAAATTTAGTAAAGGGGCTAGAGAGGAATAGCTGAAGTTTATGACACTTTTTGCATTTTTTAGGGAGTCAAGAGAAAAGTGATTAGGAAGTCTAAGGTTTTGATTTTGTAGTTAAGACATAGAATTGTAAGGAAAGGAAGCTTTTCAGTTCTGTTTAGTATGGACTCTCTAGGTTTATGTTGAAAATTTGACACATTAGTGATCACCTTTTATGACAAAATCAGACTGGAAGAGTACAGAAGCCTGCTATGAGGAACTGCCAGTTTAAGCAACGAAGTTAGTTCTTCTCTGAGAATTAAAAGGAGACCAGAATAATTTCTGTGATCAGTCAGCCTTTTGGGTTTCCTGCTAATGGAGATATACTGTATGGAAATGTAATCCAGTGAATTATTTCTATCCTTTGAAGTGCCATAATTTACTGAAACAATTAATACCGGATTACTTAAATCACCTGTACCTAAGTATCTGGACACTGGTTGGACTGATCGTCCTTATTGTATTCCTCTACTTCTGTTAAATCAGAAGTTCAGTGGACTGTACCTTGTATCCAGTAATTAAGTGAGTAACATGCGAGAAGGACTGAACACATAAGGGAGATATAGGTGCTTTGGAGATCCTGAAATTACATAACAAAGTTTTAGTGAGGAATCTGAAAAGTGTTAGGAAACACTCCCTGAAAAGATGTCTCAGATTATTAGAATAATGTTCAGGTGACAGAAATGTTGAAATGAACAGTGCACATAAAAATCAGTATCAGCTAAAGTTATGCTACACAATTAGCATCTTCTCTACCAGTTCAGTGTGATGTTTTCATAAAAGCTGACCTATTTTATGATTGTGTTTAGTTCCTATTCATAAGAATACATTCGGAAATATTCAAAAAGTTAATTGGCACCACCAATTTAGTCTTTTTGGTTTTGCTGAAACCAGACTGGTACCCAGTGGAATATCTGTTATGGGCTCACACATAGTGTAGTTCTGTAGAGATTGTTGTGTGAAGTGCCTTATGTGAATTCTGATATACTTTCTCCTGTATGGAGAAGAAATAGATATTAAACAAGCTTGGAAGTTGTTTCCACTAGCACAATGAAAAACATGCTGTTCTTCTAATACTTAACTTCTGCCTCCTTCCCAAATGAAAAACCAACTGCATGTTAGTTGATGCATGACATCTGGTTGTGAAGTTTATATAATTGACAGGATAAAGTTCTTTTTTACAGGAATATTGTATAACACTAGGATGATGACAGCAGAATATAAATGCAGTTTTCTCTGAAAAATACTCTTTGTGATGAAGAATGTGTAAGAATTGACTTGAACCTGCTGAAAAATGAATTAAATGTCATTTGTCCTCAGGGACACAGGGAATCCAGGAGATAAAGATCTTGTTACCTACTATCTGTTATCTCTAGTTCTAACCCTGGCAGATCAAGAAGCATACTGCCTTAACACAAACAAACCAAACAAAAAATATCAAAATGCTTCTGCCATTAGAGTTGTCTACCGTTTTCTTCTTCAGGTCCTGATTGTCTGCAGCACAGGTTTGGCTGGCATTATGTTACTGAATTACCAACGAGATTACACCATCTGGGTGCTGCCACTCATCATTGTCTGCCTCTTTGCATTCCTGGTTGCTCACTGCTTCCTTTCCATTTATGAAATGGTTGTTGATGTCCTTTTCTTATGTTTTGCCATCGATACAAAATACAATGATGGGAGCCCTGGCAGGGAATTCTACATGGATAAAGTTCTCATGGTAAGTTTTCCCTTACTCTCAAAGTCTAAGGATCTGGTTCCATAAAATAAGTATTTTGACAATGGAATGAATGCACTAGCTGAGTTCAATGTGGGGGTTTTTTGGTTGTTTTTTTTTTTTACCTTGCCATCTTGTTCATGGTTGATCAGGAAACAGTGTCATCTAATGAGCATCAACTAAGTAGTGATGCTTCCTTCCCATGGTATTGGCCTCTATTTGCTAGCTGTTGGATGAGCAGTGATAATACAGAATCATAGTCTTGGATATCATGTCTTGTAAATTACAGAGTGCAGAATAGAAAGAAACAAAACAAAGGAAGAAAACTAGGTTTGTTTTTTTTTACTTTCCCCAGAAGGACTTCTCTTTGGATATGAGAGAGAAAAAATATCAGAGTATTTTATCTCATGCATAGATAGTGGTCACAGTGGAGTTTTCATATAGGCATCAACCAGAATTGGCTCTGTCACACATAGAAATGCCAGGCTTTATGTTCTGTCCTGGAGCCTACGTGCTTTGTCAAGGCCTTTTGCCAGGCTGATTGATTTTGTCCATTTTTATTCCATGTTATTCTCTGTTCACTATAACTAGAAACCAAGATATAAAAAATCTGCTTCTCAAGCCTCTCACTTTTTTGTTGCGTAGGAAATTTCTTGACAGTGCTTTAAGTGGCAGGTGTAGAATATGTCTCTGTAAAATGTACCCTTATGTAGGCTAGAGGAAGATTCTCATGACTTCTTAGCAATTTTTTTTTTGTGGGAACACCATGCCAAGAATTTAGTGCTAAACCCCTATGGAATCTAGAGTATATAATAAATAAATCAGTTGCTGATTAGTTGCTTTTTAACAGAGTAAGAGTAAAATGCAGCAAGTTCTCTCAGAAAAAAGCCTTGATATATTGTAAAAGCATTGTGGGTTTCTTTAGTCAACAGTCAATATCACAAAACCCCAGCAGCTAACGTTTACTGACATTTTCTGCAGAATCCTTGCCTTTAAGAGAAAAAAAAAATGCTTAAAATTTTATAACACATTTTCTAATCTGCACGAAAATGAGATCCTGAGTTCATGAAAAATGTAAGAGGTTGAATTGAGGACAGTTAGGGAAATCGGCCAAATCTTGCAAGTAATTATCTACAAGTCCTTTTGTTTAATGGAGTTCTAACATTAGGCACTGGATACAAGGCAATAAATGAGATACTGGTTTGTTTGGGTTTTTTGTTGTGGGGCATTTTTGTTTGGTTTTGACTTTTCTGTGTGTTTTGAAAATCAGTCTTTTACCCTCTTTCCCATAAAGGAGAGCATTGCATGGTAAATATGAAAGTTGTAAGAGCACACAAGGCAAACATCTGTCTGGCTTCCAGAATTAAGTGAGGGAGACCTTTGTGGTTATTTGGCAGGCTTTTTTGATACCTTGTGGTCCAGTCTAAGCAAGAGAAGTGGGAGATGCAAATTAGCTAGATATTTTGAGTAGTTACATCTTGAAGTTTCTGTCTTGAGATTTAATGTTTGGAGTTTGCTCTCCAAAAACACTTGTCATTTCATTACTGTTTTTCAGGAGTTTGTGGAGAATAGTAAGAAATCTATGAAAGAAGCTGGCCGGGGAGGTGGAGCTGAGGGCAGAGAGCTAAAACCAATGGTAGGTGCAGATGAGGAGGTGGCGATCCTCCAAGAGTTTCACTTTTACTTCTTCTCCCTCTTTGTCTTTACTGACTGCACTTCTTCAGGAGAAGTTTTTGTTCTCTGTATCACTCAAGATGTTCTGCTTTTTCTGTTTGTGAGCTTGCCTATCACCTGGATGGCAGAGTTTTTGTCACAGCTGAGACCATCTCCTGTAAAAGTAAGATGAAAGGAACTGTCTCATATGAAACAAATACAGTATCATTTCATTAGGATTAGTGGTGCATGCCATGTGGTAAATGCAGACAGCCCCAGTTGCTGAACGGTCTAAAAATAAGATGGCTCTGAGATTCTTTGGGCTCTTCTCAGCCCTGAGATGAACAATTTTTGCTCATCTTACTTTCACGGCAAAAACCTGAAATGAAGAACACTTACTGCGTGCATCCATTGTTGCAAAGTAAGACCAGGTATTCAAAGCCCTCACCAAATTATCTTACACAGTGCCAAGGAATTGGATACAGTGATTCCTTTCAACCTGCTCAAATGACATTTTTCCCAGTTGTTTGTTTTATTGCCAACTACTTATGTTGCTTGTCTTTTGTGTGCTCTTTCCATCTCACACTGTCAGATGCACAGACAGTGAACAATGCATCATTTATGCTTCTGCAGCCTGTTTTACTTATGGTGTGCCTGTTAGGAAGGCATTGCATGTCTGAGTAGCCTGTAATAAGAACACCATACATGGTACAGATAACAGATAGGAGGATAAGTTTGGAAGGTGGAGAACAGAGGACATATAACAGAGAGCCAGGCTGGGCAAGGTATGATTTGTCATCATACATTATGACTTTGTGAAACAGAATATTTTTCCATCATCATTTTCTCAGAGTGTTTGGGGTCTTACTCATTTCCGTACCATGGAGATCATTTTTTAACCAAATGGAATCTAAATAAGTGTATGCTAACAGAACAATTTCTTTTTCCAACAATGTATGTGAAGCCATGTTGCATGAGCATTTTTTGACTAAGCTGGAATGGGTTCCTGCTATAGACTGGATAGATATGTAGCTTTGCGTGTTTTGCTATTTCATTATGGCATACCAGTTTCTAGATTTGCTTATGCCTAAATGCTGCTGTGTTTATACATATAAAAAACTAATTCTATGCTCATTTACTGTTTTCTTCTGGGAGTAATTCTAGCTGGTTAAGCAGACACTAATGTTGGGATTTTCAGAGCAAGCTAATTGCTATAAATGCAAATGTGCCATGAAAATGATTGAGAATTGGGTGTGCAAACTCTCTAGTCATATGCACAAAAAATTCAGTTCAAAATTTTATGTTAAACTCTGTTTCAAAGAATTGGTTTACCTTAAGTGGTTTTCCACTTACACTGTTGTCAGAGCTGGCACGGACTGTTACTTAACACTTTTGTACTTGACTACCTGAAGCTTGGATGTTAAAAAACTTTATTCACCCCCACCCCTTGTAGAAGTGCAAACCAAGTACTAGCAAAACAAGGGTGGTTTTATTCTTAGAGGAAATTTTTTATGGACTCTTAGCCTGGTACTGGCTGAAAGTCCTCTTAGGATGGCTGGAGAAGATGCTGAGCACTTGAGGCTCAGAGTGGAAGTCTCCTGCTGAATTACTCCCAATTCTGCTGCTCATGTGAATGTCTTGTTTGGAACTGTTTGGGCCTTGTGGTTTTCCATTTTTGGGCATTCAGCTCCAGTTGATTTGATTATGAAATACTAGAATCTCACTTCCTGATCACGATGGGACGCAGCAGTTAAATTTCTGAGACCTTTCCCCAAAGCAGAGGGCCTCAGTTACAGCTAGAATAGGGTCATTCATAAGTCTGTTGTGTAACGGTAGTGCCCTTAGTCCCAAGATTGCATGTCTGAAAATTAGATCAATTCTACTTTTTTCTCTTTTTATTTCAATAGAGTCTTTACTGGTTTGCTTCAGTTTCCTTGAAATGCAGATATTTCTTAGATATGACAATTATTTCTTAAAGTGAAATGCCCTAAGTGCAGTTGTATTTAAAATAGATATTAGTAGCAGAGATGAGAAAACATTTCAGGAAGTTCTGTTCTTGTATCAGGGCACAACAAAAAAAACCCACCTTTTTATGCTTCTTTCTTTATGGCTTCCAGTGACCCCTTTTACTCAATTTCTCCTTGTCCTTTGGCATCTTTCTAAGACTGTACTGTATGACTTTGTTTTCTAGGCCTCTGGAGCAAGTTCATCTTGAAACTAGCCAGCCATATTGGAACCCATTGACATTCCAAAACAGTATATATATACATATATACATACATACATACATATATATATATATATATATGTATATACACACACATATATATACATATATATATATATATATATATATATATATACATCAATAAACAGCCAAAATCAGAGAAAAGGAACAGGGATTTAAAACTTTTTTTAACAATTATTTTTGTGAAACATGTACTCTTTTCATACGGGTGGCTTTTACAAGCAGCTTTATCATTGTTCCATTTCTTAAGTTATTTATTGTGGTCATGGAAATGTTGATTCTTATCTGCTTGATATTTTAAAATCTGGAGGAAGTATCATTGTAAAGATAATCTGAAATCATGACTGGGTTTAGAGACAGATTTCCCATGACACTGCTAATCTGATGAGAGTTTTACTTGTTTAATTTCTTTAAAATTTGCATTAAATTCAGGACAGTGACATGTACAGAAAACGTTAAAATCAGAAAAGTCTCAAATTAATTTTTTTCAAGAGGTCGTTTCAGCAAAAATTTGTTCAGTTGAAATGTGTTTGTAAGCAGTTATTTTACTTTACAGCCCTGGCAGGGCACAGTTGTCTTTACCAGTATCAGATATCACAATAACCAACTCCTCAGGTATTTAGGTGTGTGGGAGCCCTTGCATCTCCTATTAAACAGAACCTACAAAATGGGGACAGATAACTTTTATATGCAATTAACTTCCTGCTTACCCTACTTTTACCCCTCATACCCATTGCCCTCTATCCTCCCCCTGAGTTCAGTAGCCTCCTTCACAATTCAGCAGTGTTCCTTTGAAGGGTATGGATTCTCCATACAGGCAAGTCAAATAACAGATTGTTAAAGCTCAGTCTTAGCCATACTCATGATTAATTCATGACAAGATACAAAGATGCTGAGGATGGGAAGAGAAATGAATTATACTGCTGTACATAAAAAAGTACTGTATGCTTCATTTCATCTAACGAGAGAGCTCTGGGAGGTAGAAAGGATCATTGCTTGCCTGTTGCTTGATCCATATTTGTACATACTGTAGTGGGTGGCTAAAGCCAGAAAGGGCAGAGAAACATTCCTTTGGAAGTGTAGCTGCCAGGATAGTTATCTGAAATTATTAAATAATGACAAGAGAACATGCTTTTTATTATTATTATTATATACATAAATATCTTTTCAGTCTGGAAGTTCACCAGATATGAATGCTAATATTCAATTATTCAGCATAGTGAATTGGTAAATGCATAACTGTATTTGCTAAGAATTGATGATCTGTCTATGCTATATATTCCTTTTGTCAACATTTTTTTAAGAAAACTATTTTTGTTATTGTAAAGTTAATATTTCAGAGCAGAATTTTTAAACTTATTGCACTAAATACAAGCTGTCTACAAATAATGATGCCTCAATGGTTCAATCACTCCATTCCAGAAAATCCTTTGAAAGAGTAAGAGCCTTTCTACAGAAGCTTTATGATGGAGTAGAGAGGTATGTCTAGGTAAAGACATGCACAACTTGTGTAATCAAGATTTAGTAAGTAAGCAGTTAACTGTGCTTCCTTTCAGACTATCAGACTTCTAAATTGCTGCTGAAGATTTAAATAATTATGAGTGTCATTTAGCTAACTAGTGCTCTTATCTTTTTGGCAATAGTAAAATGTTTCACTTTTGCTTCCAGAAGTCATTTGATAACCTAAATTTGTTACTTTTTTTCCCTGTAAGCCAGTTAAAACAATTTACACTTTTCATATTACAGAACCCAAACTATTTGAATGGTACAAAAATAAAGATACATTCAGAAAGGCTAGCTGTTAGGGAGGCAAAGAGACTTATCCAGTCCTGGAAGCACTTACTCATTTAAGTGAACCATGTCTGTAACTATTAACATCAGGAGAGCTCTCTAAGTATGGAAATTGTTACATACGCATCTGTGTAAGTGCTGACTGGACTAGAGCTTCAGCCTATGGATTCAAACTGCAGCACAGGTGAGGCCTCTCTGTGCAAGTTAGAAGTCCGACTTGCCTAGAAGCAGCACTGGAACAGCCTTGCTTTTGTGGAGAGGAAACATTCCTGCAGTACCAGTGTCTAAGATAGCAGTGGTACTCAACACCAGTATTTGTGTAGATCAGAGGGGTTTAGCAACACAAATTTAAAAATTAGCTTAGATGAATACTAGAAACTGGTTTTCAAGACTAAAAGACTTACCAAGTACCCAGTTGCTTCCAGAGAATCTATTTTTATCTTGTTTGGAGGTTATTGGAAGTACTTAATCAAAGCAGCCTTGTATTCTGCTCATTTTGATAAAAAATTTCTGCCACGACTGGTTCCACAAGTTTGTGTTCTCCACTCACTGGATATCCTGAGTGGGAACTATCCTCTGTAATTGCAACTAGGACTGCAATTGGTAACAAATTTTGTATTTTTGTATGACTAGACTGTGCACCATTTTTATAGCAGTTTATCCTGTCTTAAAAATAAATTTGTTTATTTACATGGTGTTTAAAAGATACAGGCAGCACTTTTCTATGGGTTGTTGTAATGTTTAAGTGAGAAGCCTATATCATTACAAAGTTCTTAATAAAAACGTGCACACCATTCTTGAGTGTATATCCAGCATGCAGAGCTTTTCAGTCTTGCCAAAAAGGCATTCCATACACACATAGGCTTTCCAGTGGCCCTTTAAAGCTTTTGAATGTCTGTTGAAGTTCATTTGCAACCAAACTACAAGCTGCCCTCTTCCAGCTCTGTCTTGGGCACAGAGATAAGCAGAAGACAGAATTCTGAAAAGACAACTTTTCAGGACAAATTTAGACTGCTTTCCTTTCCTAGTGGGGATAGTGGAGTGGGAGGACGTTTTGGCATGTAAATTCCATACATAAATTTTGGCAGTAGGAGTGCTAGGGTCTGCCAGCTGTGAGGGATTAAATACTTCTTTTGACTGTTGGTTATTAAAGCCAGTGTATGGTCTGCTTTGTGGGAAGCAGTCTAGACTAAGTAGAGAGTGATGCTGCACTGAGAATAACAATGCAGGAGGAGCAGATGAGACAGCTAAAATAGAGAAATCATCTCCTCAGAAGGTCCATTGAATTGAGTAGTGCTAAAAGACTGGAGATTTAGGCTGGACAATTTGGATTTAGAAACAATCATTGGGATTACTGCTTCCCAGCATTTGGTTTCTGCGTCATAGCCTCTAACCAGCTGAGTTTCAAACAGAAAAAGCATACCAATCCTTAAATTTTAAATTTTTTCCCACATTACGTTTTCTTTTTTGAAGTTGAACAGCACCATGTCATCTTTACTGCTTCTGCTGGCCCTGGAGAATGTTTTTTGTTGTTGTTGTTGTTGTTGTTGTTCTTTTGGGTCTCATTTCCATATTGCTCTCTGAGTAAGACAGTGGCAAGTGGCAGAGTGTCAGCTCCCCTCTGTCCCTTGATCTTACCACATACCCTTTTACCTTCCCGAGGCAATGATTCAGGATATTACCTGTACTGAATGACAGGGAGAGTATGTGCTAAGCTGAAGTTCTGAGGTAGAATTTTTTTCTTTTTTTGTCTGGTATTACTCCATCACTGTGGTTAGAAGTGCAACTAGTCACTTCTAGAGTTTCACTGCTGCTCCACAGCTAGACTTAGCACATAGAATAACCAGCTTAGATTTGCATCTTCAACTTTCCATGAGCTCCCAGTGCCACAACCAGGATGGGCTTCTAAATGTGGCCTTACATTGACATAGTAAATGAAGGACTTTTTGCATTTGTAAAGTGTTTTCTATAAGGGAGACCTAACAGTGGAAAATGAAGTTAAACGTTGCGGTGGGTTGACCATGGCTGTCACATACACTGCTACTCTGTTGCTTGCTCAGGATGGGAGAGAGCGGTGAAAGGACAAAAACATTGATATAAGTGCAGTTCACTAAGCAAATGGGGGGTGGGGGGAAGCAAAGGCAATCATTTACCAGCAGACCAATGTCCGGCCAATCTCCAAGAAGCAGCTGCTTGGGAACCCTCCCCAATTTGATTGCTGAGTGTTACATTATATAGTGTGGAATATTTCTTCAGTTTGTTCAGGTCAGCTGTCCTGACTGTGTGCCCTCTCATCCTTTTGCCCAACCCCAAACGACTGCAGGAGTTGTAGAGTGGAAAATAGAGGAGGCCTTGGTCCTGTGCAAACACTGCTTAGTAGCAGGTAAAGTTTTATGTTAGCAACACTGTTTTGGTTGCAGATCTAAAACACAGGATATTGCAGGTTGCTGAAAAGAAAATTAACTTCGTCCAGCCTAACCCAGTACACAGGCCCACCTACCCAATAACTAATCCAAGACTTGCTCCCTGCATTTCTGTACAGCATCTTCTCAGGGTGGTTACTTCTTTCTGAAAGGGCTTTTTTTGCAGCAGGCAATTAGCCTGCTCCACAGTGCTCCCTTTCATGGAGGGAGCAGGGGATGTTAGCTCTTACTCTTTCAGCACATAATGGGGATATAAAGCAAAAATGAGCCCTTTCTGTATCAGTGTTCTGGCAATTGAGCAGCCAGTGTTGGAAACAATATACTTAATGTGCCCTCAGGGCATGCACTTTAGTGGTTTGCTCTGAGTGGTTATGATGTATTCTGTGAATGTATGTTATAGAGTCAGAATAAAATGCATGTAGGAGACATATACTCATCACCATCTAGTGAGCATTTAGTTCAGAGTGCATATTACATGCTATATTGAATATGGCACAGTCGTTTTAAGAAACAGTCTTAAGATTTATAAGTAGATACCTTACAGCATTCCTGGTTTTTAAATCATGGCTTGGCCTGTGCAGATACCATTTACTAAGTCTAAATACCACTAGCCCATTGTTTCTTGAACAGCTTGTGTCACATTATCAACACAGAAATTCTATTTTATCTTTGTGAAAAAACCAAAAAGACAACAAAACAACCCTTGTGTTTCCCAACACCAAATCCAACAGGCTTATTTGAAACATTTTTTGCCCTCAGCTTCTTTGTTGGGATGATGAAAGTTTACTCTAAATATTTCATTTTAAAATGCTCTTCCAACTATTTAATCTCTGCTGTTATTTCCACCATGTAACAAGATTGTGGAGACTAGTAAATCTATATTTCTTGTGTTCTGTAGCAAATACTGTTTTCAAGGTATTTTTTTCTTTTATATTTAAAGCATTAAGAGAAAAGTTGAAACGCATCTCCTGTGATGTGGGTCATGTATAAAAGGCAAAATTTCTGGTCTGGGATGGAGCTGTGATGAGTCTTGCAATCTGATACAATAAAGCCAAAGCTCCTCAGACACCAGGATTATGAAAATATTTCTAAGGAGAATTGGTAACATGAATTGATCTGAAAATACCTATTTTGGGGGCTAAACTATCTGGCATTCATTTGACAGACATCTGTTAAAATGGAACTAGCAGAAAACCAGAAAATGCCCATCAGATTCTACTTGCCTGTCTCACTGAGGTCAAGTCATCATATTTGAATATGATGAGCAGACTTAGGTGTTATAAGCATTTGGTACTTCTCTAGAGAAACTCCTCTTAGAATCAAAGTTCCAAGAATTCAGAGTAAAAGTACCAGCTGACTTTAACAGAACTAGCCTAATTTCAGTAATGTTAAAGACACCTATGGCCTCAAGTATGTGATTTATAAGTAGATGCCAAACAGCATTCTTGTTTTATGCTGGCAGCATAGGTGGATACCATTCCTCAAGTGTACCACCTCTCCTCTCTGGGTTAGTGGGAATACGGGCAGCTTATTTCAAAAAGGTTTGGTGAAATTAGGAAACTGACTAGTTATGAAACCCAGCAGAAGTTGTGCACTGACTGGAGTTCCCACTCTAAACATGTTTTTTAACTCTCAAATACCATGTGTCCTCCGTATTAGTATTAGTTGGGTCCCTCCCTGCTGCTCAGATGGAAACAGGAGAATATTTCTCATTTGAAAAACAGTGCCACAGACAATCTCATGATGTCTCCTAGGGGAGTGAGGGAAGAGGAAACAGAAAGATGGTTTTATTTCTAATGTAGGACAGAAAGCAGCTGCCAGAAGTTTGGTGGAGCATGGAGAGCAGATAAAAAATATTCCACAGGATCTTCACAGTAGTTAAGAAAATTCACATTCCAATTCAGACATCTTACAGCAACATCTCCCATGTCCCACTTTATTTTACTCTGGAGCTCTTCAGAGCAAAATTAAGGTGGAATACTATACCTATAGAAAATTGTCATTTCTATATAATGAATTGTGTTGCTGATTACAGAAACTACTCTAAGGAAAAAGGAAAATCTTCTGAACAGATTTTAAAGGCTTGACAGTACTTGCATTGTCATAGTCCATCAAAGCTTCATCTGGAAATGAATTTTTCATCCTCCTTTACTCATACTTCTAACAGGGCAATCAAACCCCTGGACTGGCTTAGTGATTTACATTGAATCGAGATCAACTAACAAGTGCTCCTTTTTCCAGTGGAATGCCACCTCCTTTGAGAATGGGAAAAGTAAATGTGACACTGTTCATTGTTGTCTTGAGAACTTAAACTATTTTATACTGGAAGCTGTGAATGCAGGAAGAGAAAAGAAATTAACAGTGCTGATCTAATCTTAGATTTTCTGTGTAAACTGACATTGTGCCAGGATACTGATGCAAAACTGTATTTTAGTCTAAGAAATGTATAGATTTTTTAATGTATCAAAATAAAGTTTTTCTTTTAAGTAAGAAAGAAATTTCTGTATTTTCCATGTGGTGTGTGTAAGCCATGCTCTTATTCAATACAATACAATCTCATGTTCCTGAGAAGGAAGTCAAATTTTTGCTGAAGTTTTACTTTGTTCTGTGCCTGCTCTTTAGCTGAGTAGTCGCAGTAACATTGGACATACTGTCCTGGTGCCAAGAAAAGCATTCTGATGGTAATGTTTTCTGAGGTGAGTGTGTTAATGGGGTTTGGTAGAGGAAAGGCAGGATATTTTTGTTGTCTTTCTTCTCACTGATCCTCTCTCACTGGTCCTCTCACATCTGCTCCTCAGCTTCTCTCCAGAGTCTTGGAAACTGCCCCTTAAGGCTAACGGTTACACCCATCACCACATTCCTCAGCCTCTCTGGTAGGCCACAGGATGTGCTGACGGTCAGTCACATACAGAAGCAGTTGGAAAGTTCTTCACTGTGAAAGGGGAGGTTGTGGTCACACATGCAGAAGAGTCCTTGCTCATACCCAGGAAGCAGGACTCTCAGGGCTCATAAGGCTATCTGGAGCATACTGGCTTATAAGATGCTTTGCCTTACCAGGACAGCTGTGGGGCGATGAACAGTAGGGAGGCATGAAGGAGATCTTGCTATGCATTATGAGCCATGCAAGCTGCATATCCCAGCACAGCACCTCTTGTGGCAGCATTACCTTGTTCCTCAAGGACCTGTACACACTCCCCACTTCGCACAGCTGTTCCAACAGCTTGGATGTGAGTAGACGCGATAACAGAGGGACATACAGTCACAAAGATTTCTTCCTTTCTCCTCTCTGTCCCATAGCGCAGCATATTTCTGCTTCTTGCTGACAAGTTTTTTTACACTAATACACTAATGCGCTAGTAAGCCAAGAGAAACCGTGTCTTCTATTGTTCTTTACTGCAAACCACTTCAGCACTGTATTTGCCTGAGATAGTTTACTTCATCTGGAAACTACTGCTGCATCTGAAACGGAGACTGGTGCTGTTGTGGCTAATCAGTCATCATCAGTCCATCAGGAGGAAAAGGACCAGACAGCCCATCAGGCAGGACCTCTGCACACAGGCAGGGTCCATGCTGTGGACCCAGAGTGTTCTGCTGCATGTCAGTGTTCTGCAGTTTCACTGAAGGTGCGTGCCCTTAGCTCAGAGTGTCTATTTCACGGTTTATTAACAGTGAAGCTGCATGGCTAGATAGGTTTAGCTGCACGGAGCAAAAGAGGCTCCAGAGATATCCTTCATCAGTGGAGGTGTTAGGGGCGGGAGACATGAAACATACAGGTTGTATAAACTCTGTCTGGTTTCCAATGTATTTTGCCTGTGTTAGAGCTGCAGAACAGGAGCTCTTTAGCTTTATTTACCCTCTCTAGCAGTGAGGGACTGAAGCACTGTCTGCAGAGATCAATGCTCTGAAACGAGAGTTTCATGACTTCCAGGAGGAAAAAAAACCAAAACAAGCATGTAAGGGTGGGCTGCAGAAGGCTGGTGAGAGAAGCATTTGTAGGGAGAACAGAATGAGACATGGGACTTGGAAGGAAAATTTCAGGTTACTCTGGTGGATTGTGGAAGAAAACCCTGCTCTCCTGCTGTTAGCAGGGACCTGGAGACAGAGGACTGGAGCTGCAGAAGCAGAATTTTTCGTTCCACCACACAGCAGTTCACACTGGCAAAACATTCTTCATGCGGTGGTCATGTACCTCTGACCACCTACCCTGGGGAATCAGCCCCTGGCATTGGCAATTGCAGAACAGCACAGGCAGACGCCTTGTCAGATCCCCACTCCCTGAAAAGCCCTCTGGCCGCACTGGAGATGAAGGACTAGTCTCCTTGCTAGCAACACAGCACATGTCCTTGGCGGCTGAAGGAGCTCTCCTGCCACGTTTAGAGGATGGGACCCTCTGTATGCAGCATTTAGTGTGCAGCAAATGGGCTCCTTCTCCAAGCCAGGGAGCTCAGATCCTGTGCTGCTGGAGTCTGGCATGGCTCCTTCCCTCCACTGTGGGCCACTGATCCAGTTTTAGTCACTGGTATTCAGATGTTTCATGAAGATTAGCTAGTGCACAGGGAGTGATTATTTAGAATTTCTAATTACTATTAAATTATGAATGTGTGAAATAGATGGCGCTTGCACTCCCACACACAGAAAACCTAAAAAGGCTGGTTTGCTGACAACTACTGCCATCATCTTCATCTAGTGCTTATTCTTGTTTACCTTAAATACACTAAAATAAAGTGGAAGAAAATCCAGCACCAGAGCAGATTTTCTGAGACCCTTACCAGAGCAGTCAGAGCTACAAATAAAGCCTATGAGAGAAGCTACTGAATTGTTGTATCTCACTACCTCAGCTGACAGTAATCAAGTGGGAGACCAATGGGTGAGCAGGTATTTCACACTGTATTCCTCTGAAGAAGAAATTACAGAATCCTGTGCCCTAGGAAAAAAAAAAAGTCTGCCACAGTCCCAGAAATAGTGATAAGATGTCTCCTGGTTTTAATTGCTTTTCTGATAGCTCTTACTTGTATTCTAGTTTTACATATTAAGTCCTGAATACAAACCTTGGACAAAAAATATTTGCTAGGCATTGGCAATGCCAAATGGAGCACAGTGGTCTGTCCACTTCTGATTGCAGGACCTTCCATGTCCCCCCATCTTTGCTTAGATAGGAAAGGTTTGGTTCAAAGATTTGGACACCTGCTTGGGGCCAACACACCGCTTATCCTCCAAAAACCTCCTCCTCTGTCGCCTGGAACATCTCACTGTCTGTCTCTGTGCCTCCCTTTCTTTAAAGATGGGGATGCAATGAAAGCCAAGTCCATTAAAGATAAGTCAGTACTCAGATACTGAAGGAGGATGGATGAATGAAATAGGGGCAGGTAAGGCTGTGTGTGAAACTGGGATCTAAAAATGCCTCTGCAGCTGCAAGAGGCAATGAATTTGCGTGTGGAATTTGCGTGAATTTGGGTGGAATTTGTGTCCTATGCAAGAGAAATGATACAGACATGAACACCTCAGACTCATTGCTCTTCTGATAGCTACAATATTTGAAACCTTAATCCTCCACTAGAAAATCCCCTCCAGTTTTAGTGGGTCTTGGTACTTCACTGTGCCTGCTTTTTGCCGGAAGAAAAATCCACTTGTTGGAAGGCATGGAAAGTGTCTTTCAAACCTCTTAAAATTGCACTGCCCCTAGTAATAACAACAAACCTAACTTTAGTACCTAATGTTGAACATTGCTGAATGAAGTAAAGGGATTTCAAAGCATGAGTTTGCTGCCTGTTCTGAAAGATTGGGTAGGAAGTCTGCAGAAGAGTTCTTCCTTCTTATGGGCAAAGAAGCCCTACTGCCTCCAGGCAAGGAGGATCTTGGCTTGCTTTTGAAAGCTGTGGTGTTGTATCTGTGCATTGTGGGACAACACAAGGACAAGAAAACCTCAGAACAGTCTGTATTTCATTGCAGCAGGAGACCAGCCTGCCAGAAAAGCATGTGAGGTTCATGCTGTTTATGATGAAGCTTGACAGCTTTATAAAAATGTAATTTGCTCCCCAAAAAAGCCAGCATAAGCACTTGCAGGTCTGAATTTCCCAGAAGATTAACAGCTTGAAAAGCTATTAAGCTTCTTAAAGAAATAATATAGAATCAAAGCTTGAATGGAGAGTGTAGGAGAACTATACACAAGCCTGAATTTCTGTTCACTTCATTGTGTTCATGGGCCAGGGCCCCCCACCTTTCCATAATCACCATCTGAACTTACTTTAAGAATAGCACATAACAAGGGAAGTAAAAAGCACACATTAAGGTTTTGAGCCATGGAGGAAAACAAACTCTTGTTTGAAATAGCCTAAACATTTGTATATGTGTCCACAAGCTGGGGCTGGGCTCCAGAAGGGCTGCAGCCTTGACACAGTGAAGGAAGTGGGGGGAAGGACAGAATGGACTGATGACCCGCCAAGCCAGAGACATGACATCAATTGGGGTAAGTCCCAGCAATGGCAAAACCTTGCTTGTTGTCCAGGCTGCTGTGGAGCAGCCTTGTATTTGCACCTTGTAGCTCCATCTACCCCCACTGTGGCCCTGCAGATGTTTTCCAGCTAACCTTTCTGGAGGGATCAGGCTAGAAATGGAGTGAGTAGGGAAAACGCAACGGAAAAAACAAATATGAAAGGGGCAATTAGTAGTAAATGAGGTGCCAGAACTCAGAGACCCTTCTCAGAAGTGGGCTGCTGGAAAGCTCAGAGGGGATCCAAGAGCACTATCTGTGCCATGCTTACTGGAGGGAGGGCAGTGGAGTGTTTCTTTGCAGGGTATTTGTGCTTGCCTTTATCAATTACAACTGCTGTAATGAACCGCTACTGGAAATTAAAAAAAAAAAAAGGAAAAAAAATTAAAAATTGTTGCTTTGGTTAGAATTAAGCATTTACATGGGGGTGTTTTGAAAAGTCATATGAAGACAAATGAGCCCTTGCCATCTGAGCATCATTGGATTTGCAGCAGAAGAAGCTTTTGGAGAGGCCATGCCTTGAGTGTCTTAGTTTTTTGCAAGGGGGATAAACTGTCCTTGCTGCCTGTTCTGGTATTAAAAACGTTAAGAAGGTCATCACGGTAAGAAGTGATGCAGTGCTGCAGGCCAGGACACAGAGCACCTTGGTGTGACAGCAGTGACACATCAGGCATGGGGTTCTGAGTATGTCACATATGTCCAGATATACCTGTGATGTACTCGTGCAGGTAAAAGGTATTAAAATGATTAGCACTTCATACTGAAGTAGTCTACTCTTTGGAAAAGAAAGAGCAGCTGCTCCTGAGTCAAAGGGTTAAATTTTTATTGTATCACAAAACCCAGACAAATACAAAATCTTTGTTTTCACTCTTCCAGATGAATTCTACCAACTCGTTCAGCCTAAGGGCATAGCTCAGTACAAGGCATAGGCAGCATTATAAGCCTAAACAGCAGTAGCTTCATCTGCTATTCTGTTCCTTCCTTTGCAGTCACAATAATGAAATCCAGGGGGAATTAAAAGTATCCTGGCTGCAGAGCCCATCAACTAACCATTGTAATGTGGTTGTGAAATACAGAACCAGAGACTAGCAAACACAATTAGCTAATAAGATCAGTGCTCAATCATAACTCCATTTTAAACAGGCTGTTGATAGAGTAATTTTGACACCAAAATAGCATCACAGGAAATACACATTCACTGCAACATATTGTGCCTTTTATTAAGCAACAGTACAACACTACAAAGAAGCCAGATTTTCACTGGAGGCTGTCAGCAGGAGCAATTTCTCTACTCAGACCCATGCTGATGAGAAAATTTTCCACGTCCCCTTCCCCCAAGCAGAGCCAGAAGGGCATGGTTACACATGCCAGCTGTGAAGGTTTTAGGCTGCCCGCAGCTTCCCTCACAGATTTCAGCTGGAAGAAACACCATGGCTGTTCAGCAGCACACTGGCTCTGGCATCTCCTCCATATATAACTCAACTCAACTCAACTCAGTGTATGTTGAGCCATATTTATTCCTGTGAGGCACTGGGCCTGCTCTTACCCCTATGCATGAAGATCAGGAGACCAAATGGGCCATGCTAGACCGAGTGAGCTCCCAGGAAATGAAGGTAGCTTGGGCTGCTGGATCTCACCAGCAGCTCAGAGCTCATTAGGGAATGTAATTTAATGACCTTTAATGCCCTGACAATGTACAACTGCTTCCCACAGCATGCATGGATGGATGCACAGCACTCTCTGGGTTTGGAAGCTTCCCAGCAATGGTGCTCTCTCTAATGGTCCCATCTGGAGACTGAGTGCAACTCTCTGAAAGGAAAAGGCAGCATTTTTTCTCCTCTAGTTTTTCTTACAAGAATAAACTGTTCTCTTTTCTATCTAGTCTAGGTTTTTAACAAACCAGCAAAGGGCTTTTCATCTCCTTAGAGCCCACAACATGAAATCTTTCACCACAAAAAGAATCCCATTGCAATGAAGTCTTCAGTCTTCAAAGGCACCTCTTGGGCCAGCTCCAGCTCTGGAAAGCCTTGTTCTGAGATGAGATGTGGTGCTGCAGCTGGGTGGTGTGGTTTTCAGTGACCCTTCCTGAGACTTGTTCTCTCAGTGGCCCCTCTGTCTTCTGAGCTTGTCCTGAGGGTGGGCTCACAATGAGCCAGCATTGCTGTGAGCTTTGCCAGCCTCCTGCCTTAAAGGACTATTGCCAGCTTGATAACCTTCTGACAGATGTCAACCCTTTGTGCCCCTCCTCCCTCCTCTTTCAAGGCAGGGCTGACTTGTGTCAGCATTTGTTCCCCCACAGCCCATGGTGCGCACACCTCGCATGATTTCTGTACTGGACACAGCCAGCCTATGAGTGCTGCCAGAAGCATGAACAGATGCAAAGCTCACCTCCTGACTGGCCCAACCCAGAGTCAGGAGATGGTGCACAATGCACTGGCATTGACAGTACATGACCTCCCCCAGCTCTTGTCCTTGCCTCCTCCTGCTGACTTATCAGACTACAACCCAAGGTGATGCACCAGAGGTTATTGCTCTCCAGGAGGTAGCAGAAAATAGGTGTTTGGGGCAAAGGTGATCTGCTGCCTCTGAGTTTCAGTTACGGTAAGTGTAGGACAGGATTAGAACACCCTTTCATGCTCCCCAGCTTCTTGTGCTTAAGGAGAGTTATGGCTCATCAAGCCCAAAAAGTGCTGTGGGTTTGGTTTTTTTTCCCTGCTTTAAATCTTCTTTTGCTGTGCAGCCAGAATTCACTGCAAGATCAGAGAAGTTAAAGGGTCAGATCTTCATCCCTCACTGTTCCCTAAAATGGTCACACAAATATATGCAATATTGCCTTCACAGAAGTGCAGAAATGTGGCTTTCAACCCTTTTATAATTTCTTTTTTTCCCTTGAGGATTACATCCCTGAACCACCTTTTACCTCACTTCAATCACTGCAGTCCTATTTTTTCTATTATTTGAAAAGACAGTTGATCTTCATGCCACGCAAAAAACTCACCCTGTGCTTCTGCTGACAACATGTTCAGCCACTTCCCTTCTACCTGTTTACCTTAAGCTTCTTCACTCACCCAAACACTGCCCAGCTGTGCCTCCATTCAGGTCTCTGCTGTTCTCCGTGATTTTCCAAAACCAAGCCCTTGCCTCCAGCCTCGAGTTCTATGCATAATCTACACCTCTCCCTTACCTAGACCTTGCCTCTATGATACTTCTCTCCTCTTCCAGCTCTCCTGGAACCTGAGGTGCCCCATAGTCAGGGTTGTGCTCTGACTCTTGCTTCTGCCATCTGGGACAAAGTTACCCATCTTTCTCCCTCTTTCTCTCTCTGTTTTTTGTTTTTTGTTTTTTTTTTGTTTTTTTCAATCTAGACATCAAATTTTAGTGTCTCACAGTTTAAACATCCTCAAGAACAGAAAAGAGAAGCTGTGTGGATTCTGCAGTTCTGGCTTGCACCAGTAACTTCAGTGAAGGCAGGCAAATGGACAAGAGCTTCCAGTCTCTGTGCTGCCTTTTATAGGATCAACCAACGGCCATATGGTTCTGCTGCTATTTTAAACTGTGATCCCCTTGCTTTGTCCCTAATGCTAGCAACAAGACACAGATGTGTTGCTACCGGCTTGCATGTGCATTCTACATTTCCTCTGTCTGTGTAGGTGTAGTGCTTGGTAAACCAGGGGTTTGACTCCAATATAAAATGGTGGATATATAAAAATTATGGTGGAATTTCAACTGCACTTGGCTCTGCCAGCCCACTTATTTGCACTACAAGCAGAGTGGAGAGCAGATATGCACAATCAAGTATCTTTGACTGTGTCACCCTAAAATGAGTTGAACAGGGACCCAAAGGATTTATGCATGGTGTGTTTTAGTTGATTCTTCAAGAAGCATTTAAATGGAATTGCTGGTTGCAGGGTCCCTTATTGACACAAGCAACAAACCCATAAATGCAATCTGCACGTATGTTGGTCTGTGTGCCCAGGGTTGCGGGGGTGTGCCACCTGCCTCTTGGAGGACAAGCAGGTAACAACACATGGCACTATGCTCTGCTAATGTCACTAACAAAAGGAAATTTTAATTTAAAAAATGTCATGTACTGAAAGCACTAGTGACTTTAGAACGCTCTTGGTTTTCACTTGAAGAGTGCAATGAAATCCTGCAGAAACCAATGTCAGTCTACTCGTGTTACTGGAGTCAGTGTAGACTGCCTAAATCCTCGTGTCTTCTCAAAGTAAGAACATCAAATAAATCATACTGTTTCAATTATAAGTGGACCAAATACAAAATACATTCTAGAGCAAAGCTTTAGGGTTTTTAGATCTGAATCTATATATTCTATCTCTGAGTGCAATGTAGACAGATTGCATTCATGGATTTGTTGCTTGTGTCAATAAGGGACCCTGCAACTAGCAATTCCATTTAAAAGTGTGCCCTTGCAGCCACTTCATGGTGCCCTCTTCTGCATGGACCCTCAGCATCCCCAGGTGGGTGAGGGCTGTGGAGCTCAGGGCCAGAGAGGTGCCTGCAGGGGCAGATACTGAGGGACACTGGGGCATGGTGGGGACAGGAAGCGCAGCAATGAATGCTCCTGGTACCCAGGTCTGGGGTATTTGTGAGGATGTGGCAGAAGTCCTGAGACAACACAGGTAACAGCAAAACCAGCAAAAATGCTTGCAAATTTGCCACCTCCATCACTCTGCTTTCTCTCTGCTCTTTGAACCTTTTAAAAAGTACTTCAAATGTCTCCAACGACTTTTGCCTGAGCAAAACTGGAACTACTTCAAAAGAAGACATGCCCACAGGAGGGTTCAGTAAAAAATGCTATTAATTATAAATGCTTGTCAGTGATCAGAAAGCCACCCATTTGACCAGCTGGCCAGCAAATGGCAGAGTTTTCAAGCCAGGCATGCCCAAATCACAGTAGTCTCTGTCACCTGTTCCTGTGAAGGAAGGTGTACATAGTGCACAGATGTTTTCTTGAGCACTATGACAGTGGGATTTGCATGGTAGGTCTCTGGCAACAGCTACACTTTCTAGAGGAGCGCACAGTGGAGCTTCTTCTCTGATCAGGGTGGCCACTATGGCTATGGGAAGTCTCCAGCTAGATGTAGCATGGCTCATCTCCCCCAGAAATCAGGCAAATACCATGGATAAGTGGATCAGGAATGGCTGCTTCTTCTTTCCTAGAACCGCAGATGGTGTTCTGCTGTAGTAGTAACTGGCTGTCCTAGAGAGAAGAGTGTGGGGCTGCCACCAGCTGCTCCTCAGGCTTTCATACCACCCACATTTCCCAAAAGAGAGCCAGGATTGCTGTTGAAAGGAATAAGATGAATGTGTCTTTACAAACAGACTGTGTGAATCTACTTGTAGACAGGGCCAGGGACTTTCAGATGAGAAGTAACGGGAGAAACTATCAGTTTCAGAAAATTGACTAATTGACATGGACTGCTGCTCAGCCAATGTCATGCTAAATTCCTGAATTCAGAGAAGAAGAAGACCGAATAGAATATGAATATCATTTAATGTACAAAAAGGGGTTTCATATTAAGGGAGACATATAGTAGGTGAATCTGGAAGTCTGTACCTTGCGTGTACCTCAGCCAATGGGAAAAGGAAGAGGATGATGCAGCCAGGAAATGAAGAAAAAAAGGAGGCTGCATCATCCAACAATTTGAGAGACCCCATGGAGAAATGCCCCATGGCCTCTCCTTTTGTTCATGAATAAAGTTATGGGACTCCTCCGTTTCCTTTCTGGACATAAACCTCTGGTGACTTGAATTTTTCCGTACGCTGTCCCTGCCACTGCCTCCACCTCGGCTGTGCCCAGGCTAGGGTCTCTGCATGCACAAGAGCGTCCTTCTCTGCCAAGTTTTCAGATGCCAGCACCCCTGTTCACTGTTAACGAGAGGGTAAAACGGCAGGTCATGGACTATGTTTGGCGCTACAGCAATCCTTTTAGGCACTGATCACAGGCAGGTAACCCGCCTCTCCCCCCAAGACAGGCAGACTGATGAAGACACAGTGCCATCAGCTGGGCATTTACAGCCACCTGCCCAAAGTCCGGGCCACTTCCCTGCCAAAAGGCAGGGGTTTCACAAAACCACGCCTTTTGGTGACTACGAGCTTTTTGTAGCAGACAGCAGTTGAGTGCAGGGTGTATGCCTGTCTTAGGTGAGGAGAGCAAGCAAGTCTGCAGTGCAAAAGCAGGATTAGAAGGTGTTGAGTCCTTTAAGAGGGCAGCAGCTAATTCTTTCTAAGAAGCAGCTTTAGGGAGCCTTTTGTCCTTCATTCTGCACCTTGCCATCCACCAGCACTTACTTGGTACATGAAGGCAGAGGCACGTCAGCAGCAGTGCACTTGGCACCAGCAATGTGCCATGGAGACAAAAGATTTTGCCTGCAATTTTATTTGGGAACCTTTTATAATGAAAGGGGAGGCACAGGCAGCAAGCTGGATGAACAATATTCCTTAAGCTTTAACAGCTGGGGGACTGTAACTGAGTGTACAGCCCAGCAAAGTGCATACAGCCCTGGAAACCTCATTAATTATGCTCCTTCTCTTCCACACTGTAACTGGTCTTTCCACTGGAGTATGCCAGCACATCTCTCCCTTGAGGTGAGAGCTCATAATTCCTCCTCCCCACTTAACTCCTGCCCCCAGCTGCCCACTAAAAAAATACAGGCAGCAGCAGAGCCTTTTTGCAGGTCTGTTTACTTTTATGCCATGCAAAAAACATCCCCTTTTCTGCTCTTTCTCTTGCTGCTGCCTCTCAGTTTATCTCCTCACTCTGCCTGTCTTCTTTCTAGTCCTGGCTGGCTGCAGGGCTTCTCAAAATCTGGTTTTAAAATATGAAGTGACTTTTGGACTGTGTGGCTCTGGGCCAAGCTTTCATAGGCAGTGGGTGAGAAAATGTACTTATTCACTGCTTTTTGACATGGTCAAAGGTTATTCCAGTAGACACTTCAGCATGAAAGGAGCAACTTCAGAAAATGACAAAATTATGTGGTTCGAAGAACTCAGCCTTCATCTTCATAGGGGATAACTCCTGAGCAATATACTTTTTTTTTCCCCATGTAATAGCTCTTCTGTTTCTTTACAGCAACTCTCATGAGCTCCCTTGACTCTGTTTTATTTGAGTGGTGTATAAGGGTTTATCCTACCAATATCGATACGTCCTGGACACTGAAGAATTCCCTCTGTCAGAGACGGGTAAGGTGCAGGAGTTGCATGAGTGAGGCAGAGAATTAAATTCACAGTAGTTAAATTAAATTAAAGGCCAAATTCTAATCCTTTGAAACTTACCCAACAGAAACAGTACCAGGGGAACAAAATTCACAGCAGGGCAGTGTCCCAAAGATGGCACAAGCATGGTGATGCATTTTAATACCAGCACCTCTCTCAAAGCTGCTGTAACACCATAGAGCTGCACTCCAGCCCAGGCGCTGTTCTGTGGCTGTGTCTGTGTCTGTGCCAAACGCCACCATTATGAAATTACAGTTTCCTTTCAACACTGCAGTGTTGGAATTTTTTTTTAAGTTTTCATACTTTCTTTTTAGAACTTGGTTTAGTGAACTCTGTGATTAAGCAAAGTAAACACCGTATACACAATACTTAGAGTACCTAGGGCTGGAAAAAGTACCCTCAAAGTATCCACAGCAGGACAGCCGAGCCTCACATGTGACTGCTGCTGTTGCGATCCCACGTGGCACCCAGGCTGCGGGCACAGGCTCCCCGCTGCGGGACACCCCGAACTCGAACCAGCGGCCCAAGAGCAGCAGCCTGCCCCCGCTCCTGCTGCCGGCTCCGACTGAGCGATCCCAGCGGGAATCCCCGGCGAGGGACGGCTTGTGCCGGCCGAGGGAGCCCGCATCCCCGCGCCGCTCCCGGGGGAGGGCGGACCTGCCTTCCTGTCGCAAAATGTGGAATGTATCAAGACTGCCTTAAGTCAGGATGTGCTTTAGTGTAAGATCTTTGTATACTTTCAAGGCTAATCAGCAAGGAAGGAGACCTAATCAGTGGAACTGGGAGCGGCTAGCATCGCCTAGTTCAGGACATCCGGGAACTGAACATGACGAGATTTGAGGATGTAGTAAATCGGAACATTGATGTGTATTTGTTGTACACATTGATAATTTAGCATACGCTCAAGGTCTACGTGTCCTATAGCTTAACTGTGTGCATTATAATACTTAAAATCATGCCTTTTCGTAGGACCAGGTGAGGACCCTCCTCTTGAGCGTGCGCAGAAGTTATCTGGCGTCTGTAGCGTATGGAAATTTCCGAACAAACCTTGATAGCGGGCCTGTACTTGGGAAGTCACTGACTCCGAGCTTGTGCGTGTAAATAATGGAGGGGAAAGACCGGCAGGGCGCGCTCCATCTCTGAAATACCACCAGGCTTGCGCAGCTCTGGAGTGACCAACCAATACCTCTGAGTGTGTAAATTACTGGCTTGTGGAAAGGAACCCCGTTTTGTGGAGATCGCTCTTGCGGCTGGGGAGTGAGAAAGGGAAGTTCATCCTCAGATTTTAGAAGCAAGCATAGGAAAAACCAGAAACACACACCTTCCCATCTGCTCCAGGATTATTGTGTTTCCCCAACTTGCTATGAAAAGTACGGTTATTGAAAGCTCCTGGCATTTACTTTTTTCCCTGTTAAAATGGTAGGAAGATAGAGATATGTATTCATAACAATTGGCTTGTTTTGCTTCTGCTTTGAGTGGATGACTCTGTTAAACTGTGACCTTGTGAATTTTGGCTGCCATCCTGCCTGTCCCCTTCACGCCTCCCTCCAGCACAGCATGCATCTAAGAAGAAAGTTTTTTCAAGAGCTCAGTTCAGATTGGTGGATTCCACTCTCTTGCAACCATGGCTTAAACCAGGAACTTATCAATGCCAGCCACAAGGTTAGCCTGGTTCTTTGCTTTATAGGCAAATTATGGAAAACCCACCCACAGGGGACAAGTGGTGAGAGGACAACCCATGTTGGATGTCCTAACCAGTGCAAGGCTTTTCCCCCCAAATTTACTGCTGAAAATTTCCCCACAAAGAAAAAAATCTGGGGTGCTTTAATCATCTCCTCTTAAATGCCCCTGATCCCAATATCACACCATAGCCTTCTGCTTAGAAAGGAGGTGTTCTGCTGGCCCTGTCAGTGCCACCACCGGGTACAGTGTTCTTGGGACCTCAGGGACATGATCAGTATCTTATCTTAACCCATGAGATTTACTGGGTTTTCCCCCTGATTCTCCTTGCCCTCCTACCAAGGTGATGGGAGGGTGGAGTGAGTGAGCAGATGTGTAGTGCTCACCTGCTGGCTGTGGTTGAACCACCATGCCTTGTTATTTTGTGTTCTCGGTATGGAGGCCCGTCCTTGTAAACATGCAGATGAAACAGCCATTGGCAAACCAAAACTGCAAAGAGAACTCCCTCTGAGTTTAATGTTCTCCTACTGCTAGACAGGACAGGACTGCGCCCTGCAAATTCAAAATGTCCTTGTGTCCATCTCCCCAGTCTAGTGGGGCTGTAAAGAAAAAAAACCGTGGCTTTAAAACCAAACAGGCAAAAAGTTGGTGCAGGGCCTGGCCTGAAATGTCTGGATGCATTTGGATTTTACTAGTGAGGTAAACAAGAAGCATTGTGAATGGCAAATGTGACTTACAAAATTTTTTTAAGGCTCACCTTACAAAATTTTAAAGGGCATGTAGGAATGGACCCCCTATGGACAGAGTGACAGAACCTTCCTCTGTCCCCCAAAAAGGAAAGATCCCAGAACTTTCTCCCGGTGATCAGGTAGAAAAGTCACTGATAGGACCTTGGGGACTTCACCTCAAGTTTGAGGACAGCTAATTGGCCATAAGCCAAAAGGTCCCACCTGGGCCATTTAGTAGAAAAGGACAGAACAAAGAAGCCAAATCGCCTTTGTGAGGTGTCTCTTTACCAGGATCACAAGTAAGTGGCACCTGGATCGGTTTGAGTTTGTTATTTTGCCTTTATTAAACCTTTTTTGTTCCTGACGCTGTCACATCAGCCTCCTGCTCCTTTTATGCCTCCTAATGAAAGCTGAGCTATTCTGGGGTGTAGTGTTGAGGGGTTGAGAGCTTATCAGATCAGCTTGAAACCCCCGGGCAAAATGCTACAAGGGCAGACCATTGTGGCTGACTTACAGGGCACCTGCCACTATTTTGCAGTCAGACTTTAAACTAATAAATAATGCAATTCTAAAATAAAAGATAAATGTTTGAAATAATGGCTCTAAATGGTTCTGAAATCCAGAGGCAAAAAAGGTGATGAGACAGCCCATCCTACACAGACATGAACCCTGGGATTCCCAGGGTAATGCAAAGGTTGTCATTTACCACCTAGTTGATCAAGGGAAGCCATTTGATGTGATCTTTTTGAATGTCAGCAAAGCTTTTTACTGTCTCTCTCAGAACCCTTCTGGAGAAAATGTCCAGCCCACAGCTGGATAAACGCATCATGTGGTGGGTGAGCAGCTGGCTCATGGGTCAGGCACAAAGGGCTGCAGTGAATGGGGTGACATCAGACTGGTGTGACCTGCCACTTGTGGGGTTCCACAGGGCTTCATCCTTACCCCTGTGCTCTTCAACATCATCATTAACGATCTGGACATTTGAAGAGATACTAAGTTTGTTAGTGATACTAAAATGGAAGGAGCCGTTGACTCCCTGGAAGGCAGAGAGGTCCTGCAGGGAGACCTTGACAAATCAGAGGTCTGGGCAATCACCACCTGTGTGAAGTTTAACAAGGGAAAGTGCTGAATTTTGCACCTGGGCAACCCTGGGTGTTTTTATAGACTGGGAAATGAGCTGCTGGAGAGCAGTGCCGTGGAAAGGGACCAGGGAGTCCTTGTTGAAGGAAGTTGGTATGAGTCAGCAGTGCCCTAGCAGCCAGGAGGGCCAGCTCTGTCCTGGGGTGCATCAGGCACAGCATCAGCAGCCAGGCAAGAGAGGGGATTGTCCCACTCTTCTCTACACTGGAGCAGCCTCGCCTCAAGTGCTAGAGGCAGTTTTTGTTACACAATGTGAAAAAAGATATAAGGCTGTTGAAGAGTGTCCAAAGGAGACTATGAAGATGAAGAAGGATCTAGAGGGGAAGAGCTTCAGAGCAGCTGAGGTTAGTTGCTTGTATCAGCCAAGAGAAGAGGACACAGCAGAATGCAACTTCCTCATGAGAAGAGGAGGAGCAGGTGCTGATCTCTTTTCTGTGATGACCAGTGACAGGACATGAGGGAATGGCCTGAAGTTGTGTCAGAGGAAGTTTAGGTTGCATACCAGGAAAAGGTTCTTCACCCAGAGGGTGGCTGGGCACTGGAACAGGCTCCCCTGGGAAGTGATCACAGCACCAGCCTGACAGAACTCAAGAAGCATTTGGAGAATACCCTCTGGTACATGTTGTGATTCTTGGGGTGTTTTGGGCAGGGCCAGGAGCTGGACTCTATTGTGGTCCCCTTCCAACTCAGGATACCCTAGGATTCTTTTAGAACTTTAAGAGTCATAAATGTCCCAAATAGCTAATCTAACCTTGCCTTCTGTCAATGTGAAGCCATTCCCTGTGTTCTGTCCCTACATGCCCATGTAAAAATTTCCTCTCCACCTTTCTTGTAGGAAAAGGTACCCTTTAGGTACTGGAAAGCTGCTCTAATGTCGCCCTGGAGCCTTCTCTTCTCCATGCTGAAGAACCTCAGTTCTTTCATTCTTTCTTCATAGGAGAGCTATTTCATCCCTCTCTCCAGTTTTGTGGCACTTCTCTGGACTTGTGGAAGAAGTCTGTGTCAATGAGTGTGATCCTTACTGCTGGCGCTGGGTTTGTGGGGTTTTTGTTCAGATGATGGAGAGGTACCCGGTAACTGCAGAAATAGTCTGGTTAGCCAATGTGGCTTCTATTGAGGGTGGATTCAGAGCCCTGGTTCTCTGAGAGGTCAGCTGAGGGACCAGGGAGGGTCTACTCTACAACATGGAATTATGACTTTAGGTGGGAAAAAAAAATTTAAAACCAGAAATGTGTCTCGTTCAAAGCAGTTGCAAAGCATCTTCAGAAGTGATGTACCTGGCAGTGGAGGTTATCTGTGACACGACTTTTCACTGCCTTAAAAAAAATCTGAACAAGCCTATCTCCTTCCAAAGACCCAAGGGCAGCACATTGTTATAAATAAAATTGCCAATCAAGCCTGATCAATAATTTGTGAAAGCCAAATTATGATAAAATAACAAAGTATAAAATTTATTTTGCGTTCAAATTTACAATTTAAGCCAGCTACAAATCGAAAAGGCAGAGCCAAGCCCGGGACATTGGCTCTGGGTGAAAACACACACAGCTCTGACCCCCTTTCTTGCATCAGAGTGCTGAGTTCAGGATTTGTTCGAGTTTGAGTCCAGTTCTTATACTCTTTTTCTTGACTGGAGCTATGAATTTTCTTTGTTCTTTTCTTGGTCCGATGGTTTGGGTCCACGGATAATGCTATCAGATATGTAAACAGTCTAGTTTCTGGTGCTTTCACCTATATTCATCCCCTTTTCCTGTTCCTGGAGAACCTCGTCTCCCTTGAAACAAAGGCTGCTTCGCAATACACACACCAAGTCCCAGAACATGTACATGTTGAATAGTGGTTCCGGCATAGGTTTTCAAGTGTTTAGTAGGTTTCCCAGAACTGTCTATTCATGTTTAAGTTGACTCTCGTTATGCTATCTTTTAGACATCAGTGGCCAAGTGGGCAACTGATGTCTTGCACCCTGATCAAGATCTCCAGTTCCTGCAGTCTCTCCTTCTTCACATGTAAATTCAGCAAGACTATAGGTGGTATGTGTAGGACAACTGGTTTCCCAACCCTGAAAGTTTCAGTGTAAACCTCATCTCTTGGCTTTGGCAACTAGTCTGGGCATGTTCTTTTTAGCAGTTTTCCTTTGGTCAGTGTAGCTGTAAACTTTTAATATTCTTATAACAGAGCTACGTTTCAGTACATAATACTAGATTTATAATAACACTATATTTAATATATTTATAACATGATAATGTTTTATCTGCCTATGAATTTTGACATATCTATAACAACATGTTCCAAGAGTTGATGGCATTGCTGCTCTTTATTTCTCACTTCCAATTACTCATTTCCCAGCAGTCCAGTGGCATCTCTCCAGAGCAGTGCAGCTGGCAAGACATCCCTCCTAATGGAGTAATAGAACAAAAGCCTCAGTCAAGGTATAACTGTGTATTTTGGAGATGGAGAATGGTATCAATCAACAGCTCTGCATGTTCAATCAATGCAAAAGATAAATCAAAGACTTCTGTAGATTAAGTATTTTTAATGGATGTATATAAATATATGCATACTTTTTCATACAAAAGGATTCAATAAGATTTGTTCCTTTTAAAATTTTAGTTATTTGTGTTTTTAGAGTTTTACATCTGGCTTCCCATAGCATTGTGCAGGCAAGTAAGACAGGCAGTGATGGCACAAGGACTGTAGCTGTTTCACTGTAGATTCTGGTTAACATACAACCTGGTCCTGCAGCCTCACATGGTTATTTCTTATCCTCAGCCTAGGTTGTGGTCATGATCCTAAGCATTTCTTTTAGGAGTATCTTGCCCAACTCACTTTTTGACTGAAATCTGAATCTCTTCAAAACAGATAGTAAAGAAAACCCACAACATAAAAATATCCTGTGGGAAGAGTAAAATGACATGTCATCTTATGGCTGGCTCATCACAAACACCATCCACTGCTCACATAATAAAGAACTACATAAATAAATGTAATGTATATTTATATATAAATACATATAGTATATAAAGTGTGTAAGCAGACATAGCAAGCAATGTCAATCCTTACTATAAAAACCCGAGAAACATACTTATATTCACACAATAGAGCTGTACAACTCATAAGAAGTTGAATCTATAAACTCCCTGTCATCTGTCCTGCATACCCTGCCAGGGAAGACAAGACTAAACATTGAAAAAGCAAGGACCAATTGAAAAAAATAAAAATAACCGCCCACCTACCAACGGACTGCAGTCCCTAAACAAAACACAGGATTGTTGTGTTCTACGCTACCTTTCTTCTCCCGTGCTGGACCTGAACAGACCCCAGTGCCGGGCGCTGGGGCCCGGCCGCCCCGCCCGCCTGAGGCTGGCCGTGGGGACAGCGGCGCGCTGTCCCCAGAGGAGCGCTCCTGCGCAGGCAGGGCTGCCCTCTGCTGCTTCCCAGCAGGATATCCAGGCTGCCGCGCGGCTGCCGGACAGGGATGTCAACATCGGAGGGCGGCCCGCACAGCCCTCGCTCCTCGGGAGGGCTCACAAGCATCACCCGGCTCCATCACTGGGGGCACAGCACCCCAGGCTCCCTAAAATAGTACTGGAGGAAGCGCTGACCAACCGTGCTGAATGACCCACCCCCGCGCCCGGGTAGCGCAGACTGCCCTTACCACGGAAATCCTTTAGGGACACACAGCAGGCTGAGGCCGGTTATGCCCACACTTGTTTGTGCAGGCCACAGGGCTGTTTTCTTCTCCTTCTCCCGACTAACTGCAGCTGCTTTCAGTAAAAAAATCCCTCATACATCTCCAAGCAAAAGCAATTCACATAGTTTTAAGAGTAATGGTGGAAGAAGATAGCTCTTCTTCACAGGAGAACAAGTGGAGACTTCAGGGCAGCCTTTGTTGACCCTTCATACTTGATGAATTCGTATTTATACTGCTTTGCTTCATTTAAATTTGGCTTGTTGTGATTTAATTCTAATATATTTTCAGGAATGTAGCCCTGGCCTGCCAACACGGACAGGAATTACACAGGCTGTGGTTACAAGTCTTTGTTTACTATTGTTGTAATAAACAGCTGGTTATATTGTGATACTAAACAAAACCCCTTTTTGCTATGTGTGTGTTGGTATGAAGGCAGAGCCTCCCTCATGAGGGTTTGGACAAACACCCTCGGTGCAGGTAGCTCAGTGTGCAAGGTGCTAGCCGCAGGCTGTGCCCTGGATAGTAGGAAGCCAGCCGGGAATGGGGGAGGACTCTACGTCTAACGAAGGACACTGGCCCTGCGGGGTGGGGATGAAGGGGAAATCATCCCGAGACTCTGCAGGAGCCAGTGGACACAAAGAGGCCCAGACTAAACTCCAGCGTTGGAACGCGCGCAACAGCTCGAGCCGCCCTCGTGTCTCTGCGGCACGATTAAAAACGCTCCAAAAGATGAGAGGTCTGGGAATATGCTGCGGAAAAACTGCGGCAGAGCCGGTGAGAGCAACTGGTCTGACCGGGGGAGCGTGAGGTGTGCAGGGAGCCAAGCGGGGCACCCTTCGGGCCACTGGGGCCGCCCGCTGCGGAGCGGCTGCGGTCCGAGCGGCAGCAGTCCCCGGTTTCACCGGGCATCTTCGGAGCCGGCAGGAGCCAAAGCGTGCGTGTTGAAATTTCCTGAGCAGATCCAGTATCAGGCCTAAGGGTGGATCCAAGCCCCTCCGTTGGGACAGCATTTGTTCAGATTTGGTGGCGTTCCAGCGGGGCAGCGTGTGTGCGTGTGTGTGTGTTTGTGTGTGTGTCTGTTTGTGTGTGTTTGTGTGTGTGTGTATGTTTGTGTGTGTGTCTGTTTGTGTGTGTCTGTTTGTGTGTGTTTGTGTGTGTGTGTGTGTATGTTTGTGTATGTGTGTGTTTGTGTATGTGTGTCTGAGTGTGAGTGTGTGTGTGTGGTTGAAGCCCCTCGGAAGGCGCCGCTAGAAAGCGGGAAGTATTTTCTCAGCGTTATGCCGCAGGAGCCGCAGTCCCGCGGTGCGGCAGGATCGGCCGCTCTCACCCGGGGCTTGGCGGAGCGATGCCATCACGGGAACCGCCGATCACACCGATTCCCTTTCCTGCGGCAATGAGTGCCCGGCGATTCCGGTCTCGCAGGGTTCATCGGTGCGTCCAAAAGACAGCGCCAGAGCATAACTGAAGGGAGCTTACTACCATACATTCTGTTAGTACTAATCAATGAATATTTGTGCATGTGTAAATTCCTTTTAAAGGAGGTAAAATCAAGTTTTAAAAAATCAAAATGAAACTTAAAAACAAAACAAAACAAAACAAAACAAAACAACCAAAACCCCACCAAAACCTAAAAAAAAGGTCCCTTTTTGGGGTGGGGGGCAGTTGGTGGAAAGATGTCTTGAGAAAAAAATTCATTTGAATCAAAAGAGACAAACAAAAATAAGAAATTCCCATGCAAAAGTGGATATAAGATGAAATTGGTCTTGAAGGTTTCCAGCAGACCACATGTAGACACTTTGTAATATGACTTCCAGCCATGGTTAATTTGAAAACAGAAAAACAGACACACTGAAAGTCATTCTTCTTAACCTCTGACTTGACTAGAAGAAATGAAGAGGCCCAGCGACAATGACACTAAGAACTGGCATTCACTGTGGCTCCAAGACAGTATTTTTTACTTGATTTTGCCTGACTTAATTTCTTGTTTGCAGAAAGACATTAGGAGGAGGTTTCTAAGAGTATGCAGGGAGTTTTTTAATTTTTGCATTACTTGCACTCTGTTATGTTGAGGAATTCTTGTATTTGCTTTGGGTATTTTGGTTTGGTTTGGTTTGGTTTGGTTTGGTTTGGTTTGGTTTGGTTTGGTTTTCCCCCAAACTTGTATTTCTGCATAGAAAAGCCTGACTTTATTGAAGTACCATCAAGGAATCATTTAAATGGAAAATCTCAGGAACCTGCATTCATAAAACATTTAAAATAACAAATAGCTTTTTACTAAACTTTTAATATTATTATTGCAAGTTTTTAGGTAGTTACCAAGAAAAATTCGTTCTAGCTGTTCAACTGGAAACAGTCTTGCTTGGTAATGGTGGAACGCTATTGCCACCTGGCAGCTACTCGGTGTCTGTGTGAAATGACTGTGTCGTCCAAGTCTGCTTTGCATCAGAACTGTTGCCAAATGAGAATATGAATGGCCCAACTTAATAGCAGACTGACTGAGCTTAGGAGCCAAAACCTAAATGATCTGGGAATTGGGGAAATGGGAGTAGCAGTGTGAAGAGGAAGTCAGGCATGTTATAGATCAAGAGAGAAAACAGCTAAACCATGGCTAGTTTCACTTTGAGAATAAAATACAGTGCTTGCTACATTGAAAACTTTGGAAAAGTGGTAACAATGCCTGAGAACATTCTATTCTGAACTTTTCCCTTAAGGTAAGCCACATTTTAAATGAGATTATTTTATATCCACTTCTGCTCCCAGACACTGACTATTGAGTGCAGACCAACTTGCTCGTGAACTGGCGCTTGAAAAACTGCTCTGTAGCAATTGCTTGCACAGCATTATTTTACATTTATCACTGATATGAATTATTTTTGTCTAGGCCACCAGTATCTTAAGTTAGTTGAATATTTTACCCCTTTAGCTCATAATACTGATTCTGCTTTTAAAGTGCAAAAATTGTTAGATTAATAATGTCCTATGCATTAATAAAATACATGCAGCTGGAAACATAACCAAAATCCTGCATAAGCACTGCATATGGATTATAGGTCAATGTTTTAAAGTATATGATGCAATATTTAATTACAATATTTTATGTAACGCTCACTATCAGATTTCTTGTGGAAAATAAACATTCAATGTCAAAATATAGTTGAAGCATTTAATAGTCATTCTTTTCAACAACTTACACCAGAATTAACACAAGTAAACTGTTTGCAAAAACCCATCAATTCTGGCATAAAATTTCTTCCTTTACTTATCAGTTGCTATATTGCTGAAATAAAGTTTTCATGAAAGCTGGCCTAAAATTAGTGTAAATTCCAGCTTTTTCTGGAATTGGACACCCACACCCTGTTAAAAGGTGCTATAAAGTCTTGCAGGAAGAAGCTGACCAGAGAATATAACATTAGTACACCTGCTGGATGTACTTTCCTTCATTGCACATATCTGATTGCATTTAAAAATTAAACAACTCCACACTTACATGAGGGAAAACCAGTCTGCTGTATATTCTACTGTGTATTTCCCTGAATTTGCATGATCTTTTGTCCAGATGGATAAAATAGGTATTGAATTAGCCTAGTTCTTGCCCCATTTGGAGCCCATTTTGCAGAGGTGTTTGGTTAGCTATTTCTCAAGGATGACATGTACTTTCTCTTGGTTTTCAGTCTGTGCTGTCACTACTAGTGCTAATACTGCCACTACTGTCATAATACAGTGAAATACCAATAATAATAATAATAATCATAATCATAATCATAATCATAATCACAATCATAATCATAATCACTAGGGTACATTGACATCTCCCATGGGATACGAGGATTCTGAATTTGCAGTGAGCTTATAAAAGAGCAATACTTGCTACATAATCCATGTAAATTTACTAATCTTCAGAATCATTGAGTCCAACTCCCTGTTCCTTGCAGGCCTATCTAAACAATATGAATTAAGAGGATAATGTTAAACTAAAACAACCTACTCTACTGAAAGAAATTACTTCAATAGTATGAAGGAAGGACACAAGCACTTTGAAATCTTGTTTCAGAAGGTGTGTGGTCACTACATGTACTCACGAACCATGCGGGTAAGGAGATGAGTTTCAGAGCATTGTCAGTTTGTTCAGTCATTCCAGCCACCACAGGGTGGTAGTATTTCTGAACATTACTTGTACTGGCTGCTTTCTCTAGTACTTCCATGCACAGATTTCTATAAAACACCAGTAGCCCGATTGTTAATCACAGAAGGGTTGAGGATGGAAGGCTCTGGATGTCTTCTGGTCCAATCCCTCAAGTCTAGCAGCAACATCTAAAGCCAGCTACCCAGATGGGTTTTGAGTCTCCTCTCCAAAGAGGAAGACTCAACACCAGTCTGAGCAGCTCACACAGGTGTGTGGTCACCCTCAGATGAAAAAAACCAAACATTTTCCTGATGTTGTTATTGTTAATATTAACATCTTAGTGTTCAGAGGAACCTCCTGTGTTTCAGTATGTGCCCATTGACTCTTGTTCTGTCACTGGGCGCTGCTGATAATATCACAGCTCCACCTTCTGTACACACTGCGTTCAGGTATTTGTACACAGTGAGGTGATTCCCCTTGAGCTTTTTCTTCTCCAGACTAAACAGCCCAGCTTGTTCAGCTTTTCCTTGTAGAAAATAAAGATCCATAAAGATCTTCATGCTGGCCTGAACTCTCCTCAGTATCCAAAATACTCCCCATGTGCTCACAACTAGACACAGCATTAAAGGTGAGGCATTAACAGTGCTGAGGAAAGGACAAGGAGAACCTCCCTTGGCCTGCTGGCAATAATTCCCTTAATGCAGCCCAGGTCACAATTATTTTCTAATAAAAAGGATAATATTAGAGAGCTCCAGGAAGCTCATAGAAAAGTCTGGTCACTGATCTGGCTTTATTCTCACTATGAAGATGTATTTCAGTACGCTGTCTGCCCATTACTGTCGCCATTCTTCCTCCCTCTTTTCCTCCATATTCAATTCTTTACCAACATTTAATATTCAGAAAAAGTTAAAGACGAGCACAAGACAACAATTCTGCTCCTAGCTTCACAATTAAAATCCAGTGGTTTATTCATCTGTATATGACGAACAAATTATGTCCCACTTCTCTCCACCTGGAAGTGTTTATCCTTAATATTTTCAAAATGCCTTTGAAAAGAAATTACATCTCATTTGTTTACAGTTCAGTTCAAAATGGTACTTTAATTTCTGGTCTAAGGAACAAAAGATATGCTAATAAATTCCTCTCCATCAATGATGGAGCTACTCACTATGTTTTTTAAGGCACCAGTACTTTTTTTTGCTACCAGTACAAATGTCTTGATAAACCAGGGAAGCAGTAAGATGCAAAACATGTAAGGAATTAAATGAAATAAGGAAGGAATTGTATCTACACAAGATGAAAATAATTAATCAGCAACTTTGTGAATAGAAAGCTGCTCTGGGTAGAGTGATCAAATCCAAAGACATGACTTCCAAAATCAGCACATACAAACTAAGGCTGTTTGTTCTCCAGCAGGCTGCATAAAACAAGCTCCCACTGAGGTTACCCTGGATCTGAAGCACAATGGCCAAGATGATTTGACCTTGCACAAAACCTGTTTTTTTCTGCAAGTCTAAGAGCTTCTAGAATAGCGTAGAACACAGAGAGGAATTCAGCTATGTTTGCATTCCTCCATGAAGGTATAACCAAAAATGCTGACAGGTAATTTTAATTACCTCTAGCAGCAACAGTGCCCACCACCCACATAATTAAGCATGGCAGCTGGCTCTGGAAGTGCCAATCTCTTCGTGCTAATGATAAAGCTTTCAAACCCGAATGCTTTGAGTTGCACCTTTTATCAGATGTACAGACAACGGTGAAGTAAAAGTCCCCAAAAAGGATTTCATTTGCACATGGGTCTCCCTTCACTGTCCCCTGGGCCTGCAAAGGCAGAGAATGAACTTTTGTGAGCAGCAGAGCCTGCTTCAGCATAGAAGTATCTCTGGGTGAAGAGCTCTCAATGCCTGAACAGTGAACCAAACTATACTTTTAAGGTCAGGAGAGCTGGGCATTGTGAAACACTTTCATACACCACTAGGAACTCTTAGACTGCTGAGGAGACAGTGAAATAAATGTTGTTCAAATTTATCTCAGATGTGCCCTAAGCTTCTAGCCATTGTATAGCTTGTTATGGAGTTAGTTGAGAACATTTTGCTGTACTTCAAAGAAAGCAGTCATCCAGCCATGGTCAGCAGTCACAGGAAACCACATTTCATACAGCACAGGGAGCGGTTGCCTCTGTTGTTCTCACAAGCTGTCTGTGTTGGTGAAATACATATCAGGTATATACTTTACTGTTGAATTTCTTTTAAAGTGAAGACATACCATATGACGTTTTTTGGCCTGTTCTGTATTTTTGTTCAAAAACAGGAGGAATTGTATCTCAGGACTAAAAGTAATCTCCTCTGTATGCATCAATAAGGTCCAGGTGACCTGCCAAAACTCAAGATATGTAAGGTTATTGTGGTGAGAATAGAAACAGATTGCGGAGTTGGGTATTTTTCCCTACACTTTCATTTGCTTCACAGTTCAAAGCCTCCAGTCACCTCCCAGTGTTGATCTTTCTTTTATGTTTTTTCTTTCTCCTTCAGTACTTTCCATAATGGTATCTGACTTTCGCATCTTGTCTGGGTTTTTTTTGCATTGTTTCTTTCTTGCATCAGCAAACACCCAGCTGAAAACAGTATCAGTAACGTCTCTTCATTTGTTGTTTCAAATTTGATGACTTTGCTTTTGTTCTGGAGCAAGACATACATTCAATTTTGAAAATGATATTACTTAAACTTATTTTCATAAAGGAATTCTGTCATGGACTGTCCAAAAGCGTTAAACAAATTACAATAGCTGAAACTTAATGCTTAAACTGGAGTCAAATCACCATTACAGAAATCAGTGCCAAGTATTATAATAAGAAATTTTATTACTGAAAAAATTTTAAATCTGTAATTTAGTACCCCTTGTCACAGTTGGGTGTGAAACAACAGTAACCTATCAAACAAGAAGACACTTAAAGAAATTGAGGGACTGAATATTTCATATGCAGATCACAATACTTCTGGCAATAAGGAAAAGAATCCTATAAAAAGCAAAAAAATCCTTTGCACATTATCAATTTCAATAATAAATAGGGAGGGCACTAATTTCTCTATTCAAAGCCCAGACACCTTTTAGGTGCAAGGACTTCAATCTGCTGTTTATGCTGTCTTTTTTCGAGATCAGAAGAAGGAGGGTCATACTTACATGCTTTCACCATCCAAGGAGCACAAAAAAAAATCACCTCTGAAGAGAAGTTTGGAAGTAATTTTGTTAATATCTGAATATAGGAACTACAGGCAGTATTTACGTAAGTGTCCATACATACCACGAGTGATTCAATCTATCAGCTTAACGCTGCCTTGTGTTAAGCTTATGCACCAGAAGGACAGAAAGAGATAGCCACAATTTGAATGTAAGTAAACTATTTGGCAAAGACACGCTTTGCCATTTTTCTCAAGAAACTTCTAAAATTTATACTTCTAAGATTTAGAGCTTGTTCTTGCCACTGGTCAATTTTACCAACATCTGTGACACCTCAGTGCTGGTCAGGTTCTGCAATCTGTCCCGCTCAGCAGCTAAACACATTTCCTACCCTCAGTGTTCCTGCCCAAGCTGGTGTCATGCACAGAGCAGTCCTCCAAAAAAGCCTTGTATTTGGGCTGATGTGCAGCACCACAAATTAATTATTTTACTTTTCCCTGTACATGATTTAACTTGCACATGAACCATCACTGCCTATGAATAAATCTGTTCTTTTTTGTGTTGAAAAGCAAGTTAAATATTCAAAATGTTCTCTGGGAGATAAACTCAAAGAGAGTATATTACATAAGGAAGGGAAGGTGTTAAAAGGAAAACCAGCCCTCCCACGTATTCCTCTAGAAGATACTAAAGTAGAAATTTCTTAATATCCAGCCACAAATATCTGGATATTGACAGCTAAGCAGCACAGACACTTGAAAACCTTGCACACCCAGAAACCTGAGGTGTTTTTAACCTGTGGAGATATTAGGCAGTGCAGAAGCTCCAAGCCTCAAGCAGGTAAACAAACTGCCAGAAAACAGGCTAACGTTAAATAAGCCTGTTTCAGGCTGGTTTTGTTCCGGGACAGCTGGAGGGTTGCATGGCATTCTAATCCCCATTCTATCTGCTGATTTCAAAACATTCTAGTGGTTTTATGTGGCACTGCTAATTTTATCTGGCATTGCCATTGTTCCCGCAGGCCTAAAAACAATTGTTATTTTGTTTTCTTTACTTGGACTAGATTACCTATAACATTTTACACATGTCAAAAAGGTTTGACTTCTTCCAAAGCTTTATACAAGTAGGGTTTTAATTAAAAGAATAGTTACAGAAATCAAACAAGAATTCTGTTACTGTTGGCATATTTTACAGAATGTGCTATTTTAAGTCAAAAGAAACACAAATACAGGTGGTTTTAAAAGCTTTAAAAGAAAAATTGTATCTTAGAAGCAGAAAAATATATCGAGAAGAAAAAACCTAAAAGGTCTCTTTGCATCTCATTAAAAAAAAAAAAAAAAAGCTGTTTTGAAGAGTACCAATAAGGCACAATTTACCATGTGCATCATGATAATTAAACTTTGACTGTTAAAAGAAGCTGCTGGAAATACATTCATGTCCTTCACACAGCAGAGAGGAATAGGGGTGCATAAATTTCAGCCCAAGTATTCTGACCTGTTGGTGCTTAAATATACTGAAATAGTACAAATAAAAGATTTAAAAGTTTTGAGATGAGAGACCTTCCCTTAATTGCAAATGGGCTAATCCTAAACAGACACAAAGAAAAAAAATATCAAAGTAAAGTGTTTGATATTTCTTTACTAAAGCCTCTGTTCAAGAATCATATTTATATTATCCTTACAAGTCCTACAGATACATGAAAATTTTTAAACTCCTCAAGTCAAATAGAAAGGTTAATGTGAGTTTTAAACTGAGCCATGTTTCTCAGTATGCAGACTTAACACTTCAAAAATTAGAAAAATATGGGTATATTTTAAATACTGAAATGTGTTTAATGCTGAATAATGCTTGCTTTAGTGTTTGTTTGTTTCAACAACTTTTTTGCTGTTTTTCCTTGAATTTCATTTTTGCTTGGGGTATTTACTTGAATTTTATCGAATTCAATATATGCCAAAGAAATCTTTCAAAAGCCCTGAAAGAATATATTTAAATTAAACCATGTTGGGATTCTATATTGTAAATACTACATAACTACATATACAGTTATTTTTAAACTAGATCACCATGGAATGTGGAGTAATGAGTAAAGCAAAGTGTTTATAAAGTCATTCATAGCCTTCTAAATACCAGAAATCTGATAGCAACATGGCTTCTATTACTTTTGTACTACACAGGTATATTGTCAGATTCATTTATACTCCATGTATGAATTAAAAAATTTCCACAAAACATTTTCTGAAAGTAACACTGTCATCAAGTTTAGAAAGTCTTCCAAAAGAACTAATTTTTAATCTTTTTTTTCTTGACCATTATAAAAATAACAATTGCCATATGAAGTTTTGGGCCCATTTCATAACAGATACTGATTTTGTCTTCAATATTGTCTGCGTCTTAGAGCTCACACATTTCTGCATATGGTGACAGTTATAGCTCTTGAAATAAAAGTGCTGAAGAAATGTAGATTATGTTCTAAAACAATCTCCAGCATAGGCTGCTTCTTCCTTTAAGGCACATAATATCCTACAGTCCTGACTTTAAATTATAAACAGAATTGCAAGGATTAGCAGTACAAAGCTTCCCACACTGACAAAAACTACTATTATTTACTTGTACAAAACAGGTTATATAAAACTCTCGCTCTGTGTAGAAGCTTATTTTCTATATACTTTTTATTTCCTGTTAGTTGGACAGCTGCATTGCCACATAGATATGAACAATACATATGCATTTTATGTAGATTACTCTAAAGGGAATCCTGATCAAGAAACTTCAGTGCTTGTACCTCTGGACATAAAGAAAAAGAAAGCCAAAACCATAGCATGGATCTACTTACTTGAATCAGAAAATCAGGAAAACAAGAAAATAATAATGAGAAAAAACACCAATATCAATATCTATAAAACAAGAGTCTCACCACATTGAGACAAAATTTTTAAACATACAGTATTGACAACAACACAATAAAAATGAACAGAGTTAGATAATCTCAACACAAGTACCACTTTCATTACAAAACCCCCTAATCATTTCTTAGTTTGACTTGAAGCCTGAGATATTTTTCAGAAAGAAGAGGAACAACAGTACGGCAAAGAGGCCAAGGGCTTTCAGAGACAGATACCTACACAGCCTTTCGGTGGGATTCATGAGAGAAACATGGTAGGGATGACGATAAGTGGCTTATTCTGCGTCTGAGTTTTAGAGACAGTAAATTAACATTTGGAGTTTGCCTGTTGGGAGGAGGAAAGGAAAAATAATTTTATTTAGCAATAAATCTGTATTATCTTCTGCCAGACCTGTCAAGTGGCTCTTCTACACCCTCAGCAGTATTTAGCAATTTCAACTGACAATGCCTTAAAAATATGCTCCTTGTAGAAAAGCTGTTTAAAAATATCTGAACTGTTCATTGTGGAACCCTTAAAAGAGAAGCATATTAAATGGCTGATCCTTTACCTGGATTATATTTAGACATACCTCACACATAATTTTTCTGGTTTTGAAACCTCAAGGGGGTGATTCTGGAATTTTTTACTAAAAATTACTATGGAAACCTTCTTCAAAATACTTCACTAACCACTAGTTTATGAATATAGTATTTGGAAAGCACACAAATGACATAATGTTGTTATTAAATAAACACAAAGATGGAGTAACCAAATTGTGAGCACACTTAAAACACCTTCAGGAAAGGATTTTTAGCAACTTTCAGACAAAACCTTTTTCACATTGCAAGGCAAGAGCCCACAAGTAATAATAAGGCCCTAAAGCCCTTCAGAAAAACTGATGCAAAGAAATACTTTATTCCTGAAGTATATAAGGATAGTAAAGTCTTCTGAACTTTAATTTCAGGCAACAAATAGTCAGTATGAAAGTTGGAATAATTCTCAGGCCTTATGGTGTAACTATGGCATATTGCTTCTTTCCTTACCACCACTGCTCTTCCTTGAGTTCTCACAATGCAAAGAGCCTATACCCAACCCATTGCTTGGAAAGCAATGTAATGCTGAGGAGCAGGGCACAGGAAAGGGGACAGGATGTGCAGCACATCACTGGCTTCTCTGGCCTTCCTACTGCACCTTTCCCCTTGATTATCTTTGTTCTTTCTTGCCCACATTGTTGGAAGATGTCTGAAAAAGAAAAAAAAAAAAAGTAAAAAAGAAAAAAGAAAAAAAGAAAAAAAAAAAAAAAAAGAAAAAAAGAAAAACGTTAACTCCCCTCCCCCCCCAGCTCTTTGCTGTTTTATCAGGTGAGAGGTCTTCACTGAGCTACTTACAGAAAAGAACGCATGACAGAAGGGACTTTTTGCCATGCCTGAAACCTGTGCTGTCTAGGCAGAATGCTGTAGTCACTGCCATCACAAAAGTTAAGCCCTTCTGTAGTTTGTGTTTTTTCTTGCTCCAGCTAGGTAATTGTCTGCTTTGATTATTACACAAGCTAGTCAGGCAAAAACTTTCCTGCCTTGGCATAATGTTGCAATTGCAAAAGCAACTTGTAAGGTGATTTCCCCGGGCTGTTAGTTTTCAGTTATCATGGTTTGCAGGCAGATGGAAATGTAGGAAAACATACCAACAACAAATTATTCCAGTAAAACCATTTTGGCTGGTCATTTTTGAATATCATTCCACAATCAGCTGACCTTGAGAAATCTTGCAGAATTTCTTTTGCTTTCAGTGGAAAGTAGGGCTCACTACCTTATGTTAAAGACATTTTCAATGCTGTTAACACTGTGGTACCTGAGCAAACAGTATTCTAGTGGAGAGAAGACAAAATGGGATTATCTTGACATTTTCTAGGATCTCACAGACCACTAAGACTCATGGAGCAAGTGGTCTGTTAACACCATTGAGACAAGACTGTGAGGCTGCAAATAGCCAATAGGCCAATTGTTATTAGGGGGGGGATTTTGTTTTTATTGTTATTAAGGGACTGGTGTACAACACAGGCTACTAATGTAGATTTCAGCAAGTCATTTATAAAAAATGGCCCCTGCACACAGACATATCCTTAAAAATTTCTTTTTCAACACAATTTCTTTTTCTTGGCAGGAAATCATTTTGCAACAAGATCATTCATATAGGTGTAAGAAGTTATTCAACTCCATCCAGATGAAGTTTTTGGCAAGAAAATCCCTTCCAGAAATAAAAGCATAGCTATTTACTCAGATAATGCTGACTTGAAAAGTGCCTATACTTGCCTTGTGGTTACCACGTTCTTTTTTCTTTTATTACCAGACTAGTATTTGAAGATACCTACATACTTACCTCCTCATTTTTAAGATAACCACTTAATAACACAGACGCACCCCAGGCAGTTAGAAACGAAGAAAATGGCCAATTTGTCTGAAATGTTCATGGCTTAAATTTTACAAACACCATAAACTGACACATACAAAAGATATTTTCTTTGCATGTAGTAGAGCCTGTATCGCATAAATAAAAAGTTAATGATAGTAAAGTATGTGATTGAGTCACCTTATTTGTTCTTCATTAACTTTCTTCCTACATTTGTTCCCCATTAGTCTCATGAGGTTTATCAGTCAAGGTGATTGAATATGACAGATTTCATCTGCAGTTCATATGAGAAGTTACCTGAATGAACATAAAAGGCTTTTTTTTTTTCAGAAACACTTCTCAGAAAACTGCTGAAGATATGAGGCTCCACCATCTTCTTAGAACCTGCAAGAATCAAGTAACAGGTAGTGACGTAAATTTGCCCTAATGGCCCTCAGCAGCAATCACTTGGGGTGCTCTCCCCTCCACCTCAAGGCTCCAAAGGGTCCGAGTTCAGGGCTGGGCAGGCACACTTACCTGAACTCAGCTGTCCTGCCCTGTGGATGGACATTGTCATATTGCCTCTAGTCCTACCTCTGGCCTCATCCCCTACCCTGGACCTGATCCATTACCATGGATCAGATAATGGACCAGGACTGCTGGCAGCTCCTATATTGAAGCACCCCAGACCCCGGTGTGTTCAGGTGCAGCCAGACTGCTCTCTGGTCAGGGAGGATGCTTTTGTCTCTGTTAGGGGCATTCTCAGCACCTGTTTTGCTCCTCAGGCTGCTGAGTAGTTCTGCTGTTGCTGCTTGGTGACTCTGATTATGTATAATGGAGCCACAGGAATAGGAAAAGGGGGTTTTCTCTTCGTCATTTCTCCAAGTAAACTGCTTTGTGAAGGGGGAAAGGGGAATACCAGGAGAAAAGGGAAGCACAAAAGCATGACAAACAAAAGCAAGCAAAATTCATATGTGCCAGAAACAGTTATTAGCTGTGTTATTAGCCCAACAATGCACCAACTCAATCCCGCAAACTTAATACAAGATCACTTTGATTTAAAATCACATTGAATGGGATGTACTTAGAAGATGCTTGAGGAATGAGTCTCTTGCACCACAAAATGACTGTGGTTTCAGCATTCAGTAATGCTGAAACATGTGCAGAGAAGTACAAGTACCTGTAACTCTTAAATACTTTAAATTCTTTTCTCCCTCTTCTGTTGTAAGTTGCTTCTTGGGCTTCCAAGAGAGTAATTTTCCCTCTTCATTTCCACACCACAGAAAAGGAACATGTGAGAAGAAAGAAAATGAGTGGAAGTTTTTGCTGCTGAATTTAAAGAAGTCAGTATTTTAGCATATAGCCCAGTTATACCACATGGCAAAGTATTTCTGAAAATGTTGTTCCATATAGAAGACCTAAGTTCTTTAAACATAGCAACAATATCAGAAATGGTAGTACAAGTACAGGGAAGTGCTTCTAGGAAGAAGAGGTCACAGGAATGAACTATTATACCAGCTAACATTGATAATACTATGGTCACGGTCATCAGATAAAATTTCAAATGCAATCAAGGCACAAACAATGGGACCACAAATAAGGGGCAGATGTTCTCTGGCATACAGTTTAACTGTGTTGCAAACATGAAAGCTCAGAAAGCACAGGCAAGTTGAAAACTATCTTATGCGTGCCTGAAGGCGCAGAAAGCAGACACCCTGTTCTAATCCTTTGAAAGATGAGTACAGCAGCCCTTTCACCTAGAAATTCAGCATGATAATGAAAACACTGAATACTTCCAACTGGTACTTACTGAAAACATGCTGATCTGAAAGATGCTTATTAAAAAAAAAAAATTTAAATTAAAATTTGTCTCCCTAGCACATACCCACAAAGCAGAAGCAAACAATGGATATGAGAGGTATCTAGCTCATATGTGATTTCTTAGAGACAGTTACATATTTTTTAACTTTTGCTCATGATTTTCATGCTCATCTGCTCCATGCTGTTTTGACACAGGCCAACGTGCCAGAAAATTTCACTGACAATCTCTGGAAGACTTCTTCTAGACTCTTATGTCATCCTATAGCAAGCCAGCTAAGATTGTATAAAAGAATGCTTTTGTGATTTGACATGAAAAGAAAAAGGAATAGGGATACTGTGCTCTGCAGTGGTAGTCTAGAAAAAATTTAAGAATAACAAAAATATTAAGGTGTAGAACTTTAAAAAAATGTTAAGGTATTTTCAAATCACCCATAACATGAGTCAAGTTAAACTAGTGGTCAACAAAGGATCTATTTAAAGAATGTGAAAATGATAGCACTTCGTACTGAGGAGAAGTCTGTTTCTTCCTCTATTTTATTTCATGTCCTGTCTGGGGTTTCCCCATGTTTTCAAATCTTGTTTACCTTACACCTGAGATGACACCAGAATATCATTTATAAAGGATTTATACTCAGATTCTACTTTTCATCTGGCTCTTACTTAATCTTTCTGTATGAACGATGACCTATTCTTTAGAGCCATGTAAAGTATGCATCCCTTTGACAGGTCAGTGCCATGTTTTATACCTGATAGGAAGGAGCTGTGGAATGAGTAAAATCAAAACCACTGGTTTGAGACTATCAGACTACAATGTGAAATCCTTCTATGTAATTATTTTGTATCACGTGTATAAGCTTGTAGTTTGCTCAATTCACATCAGTTCTGGATGACAGTGGGACTGAACCCCAACTCTACCTTTTCAGGACCAAAAGACTCACTGTTGTGAACTCAGTCCATCAGCAGTTCATGAGGTTGTTCTAGGAGTGAGAAAATTTGAATATTTCAGTATGCTTCTTTGGAAGCTTGTGGCTAAATTTTACTGGGGTGCTAGTGTATATGGCTCCTAGTGAAAACACATTTTCATGAATTCAGGCAAAATTTACCTCTAGAACCTGTTCAAAGCCAAATAAAATTAAAAATAAAATAGGGGGTTTTAAAATTATCTATTACATTAATAGTGAAGCTTTCTGTTAATAAAATTTCATTTACCAGAGATGATATTTCTCTACATCTTTGAAAGGTTGGCACAAGTCTGTAATGTTGGCATGATGTAGTGAATGACTTGAGACAAGGCACTTTATGTTATGTAAGTATTTAAAATGAATGTTCTCACACAACTACAGAATAAACAAGCATTTCAAAATATTATAAAAATCAATTTTAATTTCCTATGGATTTGAACCTTAAATGCTTTCCTAGGATGAAAAACTTCCATAATGTCTGGTCTATGCCACGACAACAACTTTAGACTTTACCTCCTCAGGTCTCTGTAATAACTGCAGTATGACTACACCATTCATTCCCCAAATTTCCATGGGACATTAGTCAAGACCTAGTTTTGTGTGGCTATTTCAGCATTATGACTTGCTTACTGGCCACTCAGACGTCAAATTCTGGTTTGCTTATTACTTGTTTAATTTTAGATTTCAGATTTTAGACTTTGCTAGATATGTTTCACAGCTAACCTGTGGAAATTAATAGACACAATTACTTGGCTATTATTATTTTACTTTAATGGTAGTGGAATTGAAAAGTGAGATGTGAAAATCTGCAAATTGCATTTTCAAGGTTTTTTAAAATTTTATTTAATATTCTGGATTATGTTATAAAATTGAATATATATTTAAAATACAATATATATATTGAAATATATTCATTTTGAAATATAAAAAAGGAAGAATTAATAGTGGTGAACAATCTGCAAGACAATATTCAGAATATGATGCTATTTTCTTCCTCTTCCATATGACAGCATTCTGCCAATCTGAAATGCCATTAATCTATTTTTAAGTTATAGACTTTTTATCTTGAAGATATTTCTCTTTAATCTCTTTCTGTTGTAGATTTCAAAACTTCTCTTTCAGATGGAAAAAAAAATCACTACTTTAAAATTACTTTAGTAAGAAATTTGAAAATAGCTGACACTTCAGAATTTATGCTATTATTCCCCCAAGGGGACCCAAAAACTTAATACATAAAAAAAATCTTATTTAAAATAGCTTCTCCCCCTGCCCCCTAAATTGATACTTATGTCACTAAAATAGCCCAAGCAAATTCCCGTGGGGATATTAGCCAGGTTCAGAGTTAATAAAATGCATGTACAGCACCACATCCATTATCTGGATATTAAAAGGCACAATGTGTCAAAATGGTAACATCAAAACTACAGGTATTTGATGCTACAGAAGCATTTCTGTAATCTGTATTTTTTTTGCAACATTGATATTTTGGTACAGGGAAATGTTTTATCTAACCACATTAAAAAATACTTCCACATATGTATTCCACCAGTAGAAAATTAAACTCTTTTATATTTCACTATTGGGTCATAGCACACTCTCAGACATCATAATGTTTTCTGTTGAAGCGCAATTGAGCAGAATAATTACAGCATACTAAATAATTCAGGACTCAGTGGTTTGTCTCTGGTACGAGTTTACGTGTCTTACATAATGTCAAAAGTAAATTAGATTCCAGCTCATGACATTTAACAAGAACCTGATTAACAGGTAATTTCTCGCTATATTTTTGGGGTTTTATTTACTTTAAAACAAATATCACTACATTTAAAATATGAGAAATTTCTAGGGGTTTCTTTTTTTGAGTTAACCTTTGGAATAGTTTTAATTAAGGTTTCTTCAAAATATGGATGTACCACTTGCAAGTACGTGCTATGTTAGTAATTTTATTCTCATAATAAGATACATTTTTTCCCAGACAACTATTTTTTCCAATATCTTATTCAATCCATGTGGCAACTCATGTTCTCTTAGCTGTTCATATGTTACATTCAACAACTCATGCATGCAGAAAATTGCATCTTCACTGCTGATATGAAGTAGTTAACAAGAAAAAAAAATAATTTGAGCCATTAAAATTCTATGCTGTTTACTTAAAAAAAAACCAAAACAACAAACCACTAAACAAACATGCATTTATTTCCATCGGATTAACAACCAAAACTATAGAGAGCAAAAATATTGAAGGTGAATTTAACTAATTCCTAACCCACCTGGTGCTGGACCAGCTACCATTTCACTTAGCATAGGATAGAAACTACAGATTCTCGTATCTTAATCTATAGTTGTCTGTGTAACCATCCAGTCGAGGGACAAAGAGGGCCTTAAGGTGTAAGGTTAGGCATGTGGCTTGACTAAATAACCCAGTTTGAGGACATAGTAAGAGCTTAATCCAATATCCCAAAGGAATTCTGGCACAGGCAGGGTTTGAATCCAATTCCAGCATGGCTTCTCCTGAGTTAGGTGACTTTTCCATTGCCTATTGATATTTCTTGGCATGTCTTACCCATTTTTATAACAGACCAGAAAATTTGTGGAAAATAACTTATGCATTAGAGAATTTTCCTGTCTCCCTTCAGGAGGATATAAGATATAAGTTATTGCTCATGTTTACAAGACACTTGGATACTGAGTAAAGAGGATCAATACAATTTCTATGTAGAAATAACAGGAAAAGGGATAATTCAGAGACCACAAACATACAATTTTGCTTTGAAACTGTGTATTTCAGAATACCAGAGTCTTTATGTTAAGGTCTTGCTCATAATTTCAGTTCTTGGGAATTCGCAGCACTGATAACATCTAAGATACAAAATTCTTCCTCTCTGTTCATGTGACATGTGGTGACACACTAATCATTAGTCACTTTAGTAAATACAATGTTGCCTGGCTGATTTTTAGCTCACAGCATATTTAAAATACGTCTTTCTTATCCACAGCCCAGTGTTTATTTTACTTTTGTGCTCTATCAATTACCTATTGCTTTTCCTCTCACTCTCATCCAGATGCCATGAGCTTTTCATTGACCTGAACTGCCGTGCTTCCTGCTTTCTTTCTGCCTTCTTCAAAGCAATCTTTGCAAACAAGAGTATTTGTCAACCTCTATCTTCCTTCAAATCAACACATAAGTATGCATCCTTTCCCTTTATTCATTATTTATGCACATTTCTGTAGCAGTCAACAACAGCCAAACTCCAGTCAGTCAAACAACTACGGTGAGTTTTTGTATGTTAAGCACAAGTTAATGCAGCATTTAATCTGCCTATTAGTTACTTTGAAGAAATTTTAAATACTGGCCCATTAAGTTATCTCCTCCTAAGAAAAGTAAGTAGAACTGTGTATTCTTATAGAATGTCCTCCTGGAAGAAGTGATTCTTAAATCAGCTGAAAACCTAAATATTTCTTTCTTCCTGTAAATTTCCACCTAGCTAGGGTGGAACATACACATCCACTGCACTTTGCAAGTAAGGAGTACTACAGTATCAATAAAAATCAGCCTACTGACAGTATCGCCTTTAAAGAGGCATGAAATCTACTCATAATCTACTTTTGCACTATTTAATTTGCTTGAATTTGTTTTCAATGCATGTCCAGTTCATATAACAGACCTGTGTCTGTACATTCTTAATCTAATCAGACCTCGATCTCAGTGGTAAAACAGAAAAAAAACAGAGAGAGTTGGGAACACAACTCAAGTCTTCAGGTGTCCGCTCTCCTCCACTCCTTCGGGGCCGAGCCTGAGGGCGGGGCCGGGCTCCGGGGACCAGCGGGTCCCCAACTCCATGGGGCGGGGCGGGAGCGGCCGTGCGGGAGCCACCTGCCCCCAGCGCCTCCCACCTCCCTCCCCGGGACCGCGCCCCAAGCTCGCTGAGCCGCCACCTCGGCCCGGGGCGAGGCTTCTTGCGCTCGGCCGCCGCCGCCTTCCCCGGGAGCCAACCCCGGGCTGCGGCTGCCTGGCGGGGGTGAGCGGGAGATCGCGCCTTATGCAACCGGCTCAGGGCGCGGCCGCCGCCGCCTCGCCGGCAGCAGCAGCAGCAGCAGCAGCAGCAGCAGCAGCAGCAACAGCAGCAGCAGCAGCAGCCCGGTGCTGTGCGTGAGTCCCCGGGCCGAGGGGGGAGAAGGTGTCCGGCCTCAGCCGTGCGGGCAGCGCAGGCATTCCCGCCCTGCTCCCGCCGGGCCGGCCCGCAGGTGCGGCGAGGCTGAGGCGGGTGGGGGCTCCGGCCGTGCCGTGCCGTGCCGTCGGAGCTCCCCGTCTCCCTTGCTCCTGAGCGGTGTTGGCTCGGGCGTCCCGCTGTTGAGGAGGTGAGGGCGGGAAGAGCCTCAGCCCGTGCCGGCCTCCGCCTCCGCGCCCTGCCCGGCCGTGTGCCCGGCGGCCCGGCTGCGGGGAGATGCGTGGCTGGGACGACTTTTACCCGCTCCCAGTGCCGCCCTCCTGGGTACCGGGGGCTGCTGTCGGGATCATTTCCTTGCACTTCATCCAGAAACTCCTCTTCCCCTACTTCTGGGCCGACCTGAGATACCTGCTCAAAGTGTTGACCTATGGGCTGAGAATGGAGATGTACCGGCTGCAAGGGAGGGTTGTCAGCGTCCTGGACAAGTTTGTGAAGCTGGCGGAGAAGCAGCCCCACAAACCGTTCCTCATCTACGAAGGGACCGTTCACACCTACAGAGATGTGGACCGGAGAAGTAACAGGATAGCACAGGTCTTCCTACAGCACGAAGCTCTGAAGAAGGGAGACACGGTGGCCTTGCTGATGGGGAACGAGCCAGACTTCATCCACGTGTGGTTCGGACTGGCCAAGTTGGGCTGTGTGGTGGCGTTCCTCAACTTCAATGTCCGCCTCAGATCTCTCCTGCACTGTGTCAGTAGCTGTGAGCCCAAGATACTGGTTGTGGGAGCAGGTAGGGTATACTCCTCATTCCTACATCCATAGATTTTAATGTCACATCTCCCGCACACCTCGCCCCCCATCATTTGTTGGAAACCTCATTTAGAGATGTTCACAGAATGAGAGAAACACAGAGCTGGAGGGGACTTCAAGATGTTATAAAGCTTCAGCCTCTCAGGCAGAATCAATTATATCCCTGCTTTGTGAACATCCATTTAACCTTTTATTAAAAAATGTGTATTGCAAGAGAGTTTTCAACATTTAAGTAGAGCCCGTTCCAAGTGTTTAATTGTGTCAGTAAAATGAAAGCATTAAAATTACCTATTAAGAATAATTTTCCATTACTTCTCAAACAGTCAAATTTAATGTTACTTAAGTCATGTACTTTATTCTCTTGTACTATCTGCTCATCCTTCTACTGATCAACTGTTTGCAGAAGTATGACAGTTTTCCAAGAATAAAGTTTCAGGAGTAGAGTACATAGGAGGTTGATTCATAATAACAAACTTACTGTTGGTGTTGGATTGTAGAATAAATTGCTGTGTTTGAATAGGTATGGTAGTGTGTGTGGTGCAGCTTTCTGGAGTATTACATTTTTATTAAATGCTTCAAAAGAATTTAGAATCTTGTTGTAGGCATCCTGGGCATTGTATGTTCAAACTGAGTTTAATTGGATAGATGTATAAACTGAAGACAGATCCAAAACATTAACTTGCCAAAACTCATTTATGATGAAGTGAAAGTGAACTTGCAAGGCTCGAAGACCGCACAGAAGCTTGACACTTGATTGGAAGAAAATATATCTAAATATTGCATATTAATGTTGTCTCGTCTTTTTAAAAGTATTGTTTCAAGTCTCCTTTGCCTTTTTTCTGTTGCACACCTTCTTGCTTTACTACTGTTACACAAGTTGTGGGGTTTTACAGCCATGACATCTAAATGATAAAATTTTCTTCCATCTGTGCTGCTGCAAAGTTGTGTTTTCAAAAATGCCTTTAAGATTTTTCCCTTACATATTTTTAAATTATAAATCTTCTCATTCTGATTCTATATGGTTCCTAGTTTAAGATGTTTGGTAATTAAAACAAGTCAATGAAACAAAAGCCAATTTAAATATAATCCAAATACATGATAAGAAGTCTTCTGAACTGACAGTTTTTCATTTGCTTTCTTACTTAATTAAAAAAAAATCTTGTTTAGCTCCTTCTTATGAATATGTACTTTTGAGTGTGTGGATTGAGGAAGGGAATAAATGTTCAGGAACTTTCTGCTCATTGACTGTGGAAAGAGAGAAACTTTGGATCAGAGCTCGTATCTGAGAGAAGTTTTTATTTGAGTTAGAGGTAACTAATGGATTAAAAAGCATTTGCAGAGCAGTGCTAGGAACTGTGTTTCTCCACTCTTAATTTGCTACCAGCAGGTGATAGTGAGAACAACTGTGTGGAACTAGGTTTTTCTGGGATTCTGCCTCTGCTCACAAAGGAAGAGCTGTGTGCAGACAGCTGATACAACAGAAATACCAACAAATTAGTACCTCAGCTGGTGTTTTACATTTTGAACTTCTTACTTTAATAATGGCTTTTAGTCTCTGCTGTAAGTCTGTCAGTCCCGTGAGCCTTCTCAGTACTTTTTTTTTGTTCAGGACTTAGAAGCTGTTTTTTATTTTTACCTGTGAAAGAAGTTAAAGTTGCTGTGTCCTCAGCTATTGACCGCATCATACAGGAGTCTCTCCAAAGGAGTCGAGATTTGGCAATTGAAAGTTTATACACAGACCAGTGACTGTGAGGCCTAACTCATACCACTCGTGAAAGGAACATATTGAACCTAATTATTATAGATAATAATTTCCCCCTATTGTTTATAAAAATTGCAGAGCAATGTTTAACACTGGGGTTACACAGTCAGCTACATAATTCTTAGAAGTCTATTAAACATCTTTTTGTCCAGTGTTATTGTGAGTATCAAAGGATTCTTCCTGATCATAAACATGAGTTATTAATTTTCCTCTTGTGGCACCAGTTTCACAGAACTATATATTTTTTTCAAAGTATTTATGCTAAAACAAAACCACTTGTGGTCTAATATTTGTCATTGCCATAGACAAGCACCGTGTCTGGCAATTGAGACTGTTTTTTAAAAATCAGAGAAATAGTATGTAATTGCAGTATTTCTGGATAGTGAAATTCTTTTAAAAAATACGTAGGTTTTTCACCCTCCACAAAGAGATGCAGGTTAACTTAGCAATTCTATTTCTTGCAATACTTACAAACTATATCTTCAGTGTTTTGGATGACTTTTGGTCTTGTTCATAGACTGCAGCATGGGAGAAATTATCCCCTTAACAATTTGACTCCCTGTGTTCAGCGACACCAAATTTGCTCTTGAAATTCTTGTCTGTAATAACACATTAGAACAGGAACCTGTGTACAGGTTCTACTGTTATATCTTGCTGTATATCTAGTTAATATTAAAGTTTCATTTATGGTGAAGGGAACCTTCAGCTGCTGCCTGAAACAATTCTCACCGATGATGGTTTATGACTGCTCAGAATGGTGATGTAGCCTTCTTTTGTGTGAGATGATTGCATCTTGAAGCTTTTTTGTACCTCATTTTCAAAAATGGTTTTATTTCTTACAAATGTGATACCTCCATACAGGTAGGTTGATATTATTAATGGTTGCATTGTCTTCCATACCTTGTTCCATTTTTCATGGTGGCTCTTGTAAGATCACTCTCATATGCCTTTTTTTACTCCTGATTTTGTTGTGTGCCTGCATATTTCTCAGGCATTGTGGTTTGGTACATCCGTCCAATTAGTATCATCTTGTCTTTGCTTCAGCACTTGGAATCAGACTTCTGATCTGACAATTCTCTCATACTTGGATTGCTTTTTCTAACTTCAGTTCAGAGTGTTTCAGTAGTATTTAAGTTTTGTGCGTTTGATTTTGTCTTAATGTATTCTATGAACTCAGCAACTGAATGTTATATTCTTAAGCCCCAGATACGTTATAAAAACTTCAAGGTTTCTTCCTCTTGTTGGTTTCTTATATGAAATGGCTATCTCTAAAAGTGTGGGATTTTTTTTCTATGAACACCGATGCTCTTTTAATTAATTTAGTGCAATCAAGTAAATTTTTTGTCTTCTCATCCAGGCTCTGGCTAAAAGGCAAATATGGATTCTATTATTTGCCAACATTTAGTCTTTCTGTTCCTTTCCAGTAATTCCATTTGCCTTTGTGTCAGAGGGTTTTTTTTACTTCAACTACTCTCATTTGTCTGCTATGTTCCAAGAGTATTTTATCTCTTGCTTTAATTTGTTGCTTAACCTTTTCACACTTCCATTCCCAGAAACATTTTCTCCCACCACTCCCATTTTGGGGAATGTTTCTTGAAAGAGGTTCAAAAGCTAGAGTTTCAAACTGCATTTTTAATAAAACAGTAGTTAACTAACTTTTAAGTCAATGAGGAACTTGAAAGAAACTGTATGCTCTTCTCTTTCAAAAGCTGTTCATTCCTACTACATGTTACCAAACTATGCTGCCCTTAGTTGTTTAAAAACTGCTGGTTAAGCAGAGGAGGTAAGGCATTGCTTAAAATGAAGACATCTTTTAAGGCACCATGTCCTTTTTGCTGAATGTTTATATTGATCGAAGACCCGCTTGAAGAAGGGATTACATAGCATCTGTTCTATCATTGTATCTAGAGCAGTATCTATATCAGCAATACTAATAAACAACACATACAGTTTAGTGACCCACCAGAAATGCACAAATGGAATTTATTTGCCAGGGCATCTCTAGTCTGTTCCTATTGGGAAGAGTTCAGCCCAGAGTAGGACATCCCAGATTGCCATCATGGCTTCTGATGCAAGGATTCAGCTGTTAAAGGATTGCTTTCTAAACTCCATGAGATTGATTTACATCAGTCCTGATAACAAAGGCTATTAAGGGAGTGTACATGCTGCATGGACACGTGTGGGCAGCCTGCTCTACGTGGCTCTGCTTGAGCAGGGAGATCAGACCGAGCTGACCTCCAGAGGCCCCTTCTATTCACAGCCATCTTGTGATTTTGCAGTTCTGTACAGAGGTATGTCTCCCAGCTGTATTAAATTTTTCTGATTTTACTCTTGAGGCACTAGCAGTGCTTTCTGTTGCTGCTGAGTGCATTCTGAGCTAGACAGAAGCATGTCTATATCCTGGAGAAAGAGAGTAAGCAAAGTATTTTTTGTATTTGTAAATTAAAGTCATTTGATGTTATACAAGTAGAAGTCTCATCTGTCATGTTAGTCACTGAATGAAAAAAAGAATGGATTCTATTGAAACAATCTTTTCTTATCCAATATCCATTTATCCATTTGGAATAAGATGTTATTTAGACCTAAACATTTAGTACAAGAGGACCGTAGAAGACACCTGCACTGTTAGACACCATATCTCTTTGATCACTTGCTCTTACTCTAGTCTATGTCTTGTCCCAGATGGTCTTTGAGGGGAAAAAAGAGCTGACTCTGATTTGCAAGGAGGTTTATATTTTGTTACCTTTATTGCCTTCAGTGGCACTTCAAGACACCAGCACTGATCCTGAGGTACAGCTGACTTTTCTACTATTATTACTTTGTGGGAAGCCATGCTGAGTCACTTGGGGGATCAAGTACAAGTAACAATTGCTTTCTGAGGCCAGACAGTGTGGGGAAGAGTCCGGACTTGACATAACTTCCTGAACATATCAGCCAGGGTACACATCAAAGTTATGTAAGAACCATTTCATGGAGTTTTCTTTCTGAGTAACTTTCTGTTCAGTACAAACTGATCTCATAATCTAATGTATTCCTTTCATCAGCGTGGGACTGTGTCCTTGCCAACAGCCTGCATGATCTCTCTGCTAGAAAATAACATAAAAAAGCTTTGTGCAACTAGAAGCCTGGGACAGTAGTTCAAAACATATTTTCCTTGTTTTCTCAAAAGATGTAACTAAGTTATGTATTCATGTGAATACAAAGTAACAGTTTCACAAACTTTTACTGAATAATGCTTTAAGAGAAGAAAAAAAGCAAACAAAAGCAGAAAAACATATCCATCCTGATCAATTCCACATATTTTTTCCCAGTAGGAGCCAAATAATTAGCAAATGGCAAACATTTGTATACAAGCAATGTAAACAGCACAGATGGAACTTGCCAAATTTTTTATGAGGAGACATTTCTCCCAAAATAAGTAACCCAAAATCTGAATATACTTTCATAGCGTAAAGAGTAAATAAGTATTATTTGAGTAAAACTCTGAGTTTACATAGCAGAATAGTTTTACTGTAATTGCTTTTCTATATGAAGTGCACATACAAAGTACCTCTAGAAATATACAAATTATAGCTCTTCCAAGAGGGCTGTGTCTTCCTGACAAGTGGAAAAGATGATATGTAAAGACTAGACAGCCCTACACAATATCTGGCACAGAAGTTTTCTGTTGGGGAACAAAATGTTAGTTGATCATCATTAAAATTATTATTTGGAAATATGTTAGTACAACTGAGAGTCATCTCCAAACACCCCATCTCATGTGTGTTCCAGAAGTAACTTTCAGTTTCTGGCACTTTGAATGCAGCTGTTGTAATTTACCTTTTTTTATTATTCAGAAAATATTTTATTGTTTCTGCTGTTCTTTACTATCTACTGAGAAGTTTCTTTCACAATAATTTTTAATTACAAGCTGTTAATGTATTGTTCCAAGTACTAGACTCCTGAGCACAGAAGAAAAATTATGCTATGTAATAATTTAATTGTTCAATAGCAGTAAAAAGCTCCAGAGTCTATGGTTTTAAGAGTGAGTGTTTGGAGAAAAAATTAGGAGTGTGTATGTTTAATATGGTGATTAATCTTAACTATATTGAGTAGTCAGTCTACTAAAAGGGACCTGTGTCCTCACGTCATTCTCAAATTTTAAATGAGTGTGTCTGCAGGGTTGAAATTAATACTTCCTATCTTTCTTCCTTTGATGCACAAAAAGGGGAAAAAAGAAAAAGAAGAGGCAAATCCTCTTCTTTTTGACAGACTTGCATTTTAGATGAAGGTAGTGCATTAATAAAGAATGGTAGAGAATCTATATTCTCTACTACTTTTGAAAACAGAAATAGAACTTCAGCTACTTCCAACAGCTCTGTGTCTTTTGCTAGGTTCTACAGAAGCTATCTTTACTATATTTGAGAGACATATATGCATAATAGGAAGACAAAAATCAGTATAAGAAGGTAATACGTACATAGTTATTCCATCAAACTTGGTTTATCAATACATGTTAGAAATAGTACAGTTGTATTTTTCTATTTATTGCTCAGAAATATGCCATAGTTCCGTAATTCCATAGTACCACAGCTAGATAGAATTAATATGACAATGAATCTTGACATTCATGTCAACAGGTTTCCTGCAGTTAATACGACTGTTCTTGGCATTATTTTGTGTTCAAATTTTTTTCACTCTCTTGCTGTCTGTAGTGGGACTGTACTCCAGTGATTCAAACAGGATGCTATGCGTCTTTCAGATTTTTAAAATTATTTGGGTGATTTCTTCCTGAAATCATTCTGCAGTACTAGGAAGTTAGAAAACAAAATTTTTAATGTTACACTATGTCAGTTCTATTTGCTAAATATTCATAAAATATATAAAACTTGTACTCTGTAGGCTTTACGTTTGTAAAACATGTTTAGTTGAGGACAGTAGGCTGTATATCTGCAATAGCAATTGTATGTTATTAATTAAAATAACTAAATAAGTGTGTCATTAGTAAAGCAGCTTTCTAAAAGATTAAAAATCTTCAGTTGTTTTGGCATAAAATTTATGCATATGGTATCCATATTTAATATTTGTGAAGCGAGTTTGGAGCTGACATCAGGGTTTCAAATGCTGGCTCTGGCAATGCCTCATTGTGAGGTTCTGGGTGAGTCAACTCTGTCAACTTTATTTATTCAAGTTTATTCAACTTTGTTTATTCCAAGTTTATTAAACTTTATTTATTATAAGAATTGAGATAATAAAATAAATTTATACCCACAGGTTTATTTGTAAGATTAATTACTTAGACTGAGATGTATCAAAGCCCTAAGGTGTAAATGAGTTCTATTGGAAACAGTATTGTTCCTGTTCTTAGTATGTTTCCTGGATTAGTACTTTAATGACTTTTGAGAATGTCTTTTGAGAAAGTGACATTGTAAAAATGCTTCAAAATATTAATACCAAATAGATTATTTAATAGGATTGGCTTCTCTATATATTTTCTTTTTTATTTACTCTGGGAACTTCTCTCATTGTTTCTTTCCTGATAAGCCAACAGAATAAAACTTAGTTAAACTGCTGTTTCTTTTTAAATTAGTCACTTCTGTGCTTTTGAAAAAAAATTAGTTCTCAATAGGAGATTGCTGTTGAGGGCATCCGAGGAAGCCTGTACTGTAATTATCAGTTATGTATATATTTGCCTTCATAGATTTCTTCAAGATTTGTTAGAAATTGAAACTTAACCACATTTCGGTCTGGTCTTAGCAATGACTAAGGGTTACCTAAAATCATGTGGACAATAGGAGATAGTAATCAAGGCTCAAAGTTTGCCTTGAGAGCTAGTTGACCATTCGACTATGGGATAGGATCAGCGGTATTTTTAGCACATTATATCTTGTTTTCAGTGGATTTTCATTCTAGTTCATTGTTCTTTTATGGAATCTGTATCCAAGGAGGTGACTTGCATTTCTCTTTCTATTACAAAAAGTAAAAATTTAAGAGAAAAAATACTTTATTCTCTGGTTTTGTGAAGGCATAATGGAATTAACTTTATTTCATGTTAATTTTTAAGATTTACTTGGGACATTGGAAGAAATTCTTCCTAAACTTCAAAAAGATGTTAGTGTTTGGATAATGGCCAAGGACTCCACGTTTCCAAATGTGCATACTATCTTAGACAAATTAGAAACTGCATCTGAAGACCCTGTTCCAGTTAATCGGTGCTCTGCCAACAACCTCAAGTCAGCTGTTTTATATATATTTACTTCAGGAACAACAGGTAAAGATCTTCTAAAGAGTCCATGTTTTCCTTCAGCTTTCACCTAGAAACCTGATTTTTCTGAAACTTTGGTATCTCAATAGCAAAATGTCATGTTTCTCATCTAGAAGCTTTACTATAAAAAACTGCCCATATTGTGTTTTTCTTCGGTGGTTTATGGGTTTCTCTTCTTTATTTTTTCTTGCCACATTGTACAAATACTGTGAGAGGCTTTATCACTTATTACTTCTCAGCTAAGGTGTTTATAAAACATTGCTTTTTTTGGTTGGATTACAATCATAGTAGATAGTATTTTGTGACCACATAACACTGCCTAGCTAAAGTTATTAAGATTTTTACCTAGAACTTCAAAAAAGAATCTTGAAACACGCAAATAGACATTTGTTTTTCTTTCATCAAGTCATGTTTTATGCAGGTCACTGTAGAGACAGAAAATAGGATTAAGTTACTAGCCTTTTAGTTTAGAAACAGATGTCTGAATTGTGCTCCAGCAGCTAAGAAGCTAAGACTTAAAAAAACCTGATCACTGACATGAAAGGCAGCATTGTTTTTAAGCTGAGTGGATTGGCATTCTCATTCAATTGAACACAACAGTTTTAGCCACATGAAGATTGAAAATGCATATGTGGTTTGAGGCTTTGTTCCTTCATACAAATAATAATTTAATTTATTTGCTTCAGGTGCTCAGGAAAAATTAGGAAATAAGAACGTCAGTCTTCAATAAGTTAGGAAGTTATAAATATTGTCAAGAGATGAGGTTTTATTTGTAATACTACTAATAGAAATATGCTTAAGCTTGCTTGTTAAGAGTTGGGAGTTAAATAAGCAAAATAAAATAAATTACAGAATTATCCAGGTGGGATGATTTTGTTCTTACAATTAGAATCAGAGTATCTATGTGAAGTCTCAAGTTTCAGTTATGTAGAATTTAAAATATTTTTGAAACTTTGTATGAAATACATGAATTTACATTTAATTTCTATTATGTACAATGTGACTAAAATCATAAGGTTTGTGTAGTCTGAAGAGTATGGAATAACTAATTTTGAGTTACTGAACATTTTCACATGTTTTGACTGATAATCTTACTTAAAAGAAAGGAGTATTTTGCACAGTCTGTAAGGGCAGAAGTAAAAACTCAAGACTGTAGAAAACTTCTTGCTATAAGCAATTTATTGGCAACCTAAGCATATTCCCTTTTCACTTAAGTGTAGAAAAGTGGAATAGCCTGGAGGGTAGCTCAACTCTCCACAGATTATACTTCCAGCTCTAGCTAAGTCTTCAAATTTGCAAGAATAGGTGAGAAAGCTTTATGAATCATTATATTTTTTGACGTATTGAACTGTTCTCACTGTTCATCATCAGCCTGATTCAGACTGAAATTTGTGTGCATGTTTGAGAACACATATATTATGCAAGAGCACATCCCCTACTCAGATTAATAGGTACCAGAGTAGTAGGACAAGAAGCCCTTTCCTGTGAGTCTGCATGTTGCTGAAGGAAGGTGCTGTGCTAAACTTGAAGAAACTAATTCAGAAGAACCTAACTGATGTGGTCTTTTCACAGATTTTTTCTTTTTTGTTAATTCGTCATAGACTTCGTAGAGTTCAAAAACAAATAGAAAGATGTATGATTCTTACATAAGCACCCACTGTGTGACCTACTCCATGTAGGTCGCGTATCTTTCTTATTTACCTTACAATCACTATGACTCTTGCCTGAACAAGATCTGGTGTGATGTCTCTATGTTAAAAGAAGCCCATATCTACAGTAAATTTTTTGTCCCTTCTTGTTTGCTAGCAGCAAACCAATGAGTTTCTTCATGTTTCCACTTATTTGAATGAATGTGACATCAAACTAAATAGCAAAGAGATGAGATTACAAAGTGGCTAATCTTTTTGTGTAGATAAACATGCAATATTGTATTAAACAGCTAATTGTCTGTTTATGGCCATCTAAAAATATGGTTGACAATTCGATTACAGAAGTAAGAACTCTTTTATGATTTTAGAGACTTCATACACAAATTCCCTTTAAGAAATGCTTTAATGCATTATTTTGATTTTATTACAGGTCTTCCAAAGGCAGCAGTCATTAGTCATTTACAGATTCTTAAAGGAGCTGCTGGACTGTGGGCTTTTGGTGCTACTTCAGAAGACATCATTTATATTACTCTGCCTCTTTATCACAGTGCAGCTTCTCTTCTTGGCATTGGTGGATGCATTCAGCTGGGTAAGGCTTGTTTGCTTTTGTTGTTAATAGAGAATTAATTATTACAAAAATGTCTAAAACACTCTTAGGTTCACTACCCCTAGGGAAGCTAATGCTTCGCTTAAATTCAGTGAGTTGTCTTTTTTGGAATAGCTGTGTATTTTGGGGAGAGGAGATGTTTTGTACTAACAAAGGATCTCTACAAGCTCTCTTTGTGGTGAAGAATTAGTTATCATAATTTGCATGACAAATGTTTTTACCTCTTTATATTTAGGTCAAAAGGAAGTTAAGGACTTATGCAGTATTTTGGCAGTGTGTATGGTGCATTAGTGTATGTACGACTAAGCATTGTGCAGTAGAATAGAATTAAAATGTATTTGATGAACTTAAAATATTGACAAATGCATACAGACTATACAAAATTTTTCATGTATTTTTAAATCCCATATAACTTTTTATCCATTTGATTTGTGTACTGTTTTGACACTGGCAATAAATCAGATGTATTACTGAGACAATACAGGTGTCCTCAATGACTCTTTTATAAAAGATTTATTTGGAACTCCATGACAAATACTTTGTTTCCTTATGTGTCAAGTTCAAGTCAGAGCAAGAGAAAGATCATTGTATTGTGGGTTAATTCTGTCTGAATGTGCATTAATAAATACTTTCTTGAGAAATAAGGCTTCAGTGATACCCACATAATTTACTAATCAGCCTGAATCTTCTGGGTATTTTCACTTAAACGCTTGAACACAAGAGTTCAGTTTAAACTCTTAAAATATGTTACAACACCAATAGTGTTGTAAGAAGAGAAGCTGACTTCTTGTTTTTAAGCTCTGATCTATTGCATTGCTGTCTCAGCCAGGAGGCTGATTTCCTCTGCCTTCTTTGTCTACCAGGTTTGAACATAAGTCTTCAAATAAAACAGCTTAAATACCGCATAGTTCTCTGGGCAAGGCTGTCTTAGTTCCTCAGATGATCTGTTTTATAGCTAAGCTGCCACACAGAGCAATTGCCTAATTTCATTTTCCCTACTGTTTCCATAAAGGTGCAACCTGTGTGTTAAAAAAGAAGTTCTCAGCTAGTCAGTTTTGGAATGACTGCAGAAGGTACAATGTGACTGTCATCCAGTACATTGGAGAACTTTGCCGTTACCTTTGCAATCAGCCAGTGGTAAGTGGAATCAAAGTGATGCCTATTTGTCTGTCAGTACTTTTATTTTTCTTCATGTGGGTATGCTAAAAGGGAAATTAAACTGTATTGGGCATGTACTTCTGCCCTTCCTTTTATGTGAGGTTCTGCAAATATTTGGTGATATGTAGATGCTTAATAAAAATAAGGGCTTGAATCACGAAGATATACTAAAAAGTATTGTAAGGAACGATTTTGAGACTAAAAACTGATTCAGTATAATTTGATGAAAAAGTACTGTTTCATGGAATTTTGCAAGGTAAGTTCAAAAAACCAGGAGTACTTCTCTGAATTTTCAGAACTCTTTTCTTTGCATCTGTGTGTGTCAGAGGTCTCACGTTTTGTATACTATGTTTTAGCACAGTTTTGTTTTGTGAAATATGCATATTCTGAGACCATCTAAATAATATTTTTAAACTTGGAAGGGGCTTGGTCTAGGTTAGCAGCTTTTTGTTCAAAGTGAAACATTTGCTTTTTTTCCCAAAGATAGAACTATTCTAGACAACAAATATTTAGGAGAACAGAAAGAATTTTGTGAAAATATACAGAAGTTGGATGCAGTGCAACTGTTATCTCTTTGAAAAGCCTCCCTTTGCCACTATGATATTTTGTTATTTCAAAAAAATAATCAGTGGTTTATTTCCTTTTCAGTGAATTTTATTAAAATTACTCATCTCTTAGAAAAAGGTACCAGTAACTCAAAAGTATTTAATTTGAAAATTATTAACATCATCCTTTAGCAGTATTCTAAAATATGAGAATGCAAATCAGTCTTGTTTTCAAAAAGAATAATAATTCGCCTTAATATCGGAGTTGCTGACCAAAGAATGGAAGAGGTCATTGGACTGCTTTTCCCTGAGGAAAATTTAAGAAAGTATGTTTAAGCAATGTATTTGTGGGTCATGGATCCAACTGCTCAATCCATGTGTGCCCCAGTAAAGTAGAAGTTCTTGAATTAAAGGGAGAATGCATGATGGCCTGGTGAAGACCACTGGTGCTGATGAGAAACCAGAATAGTGATACCTTCTCTGATTGTTTTTTGTGGTTTTTTTGCGGGGGGTTATGTCTTGGGATTTTGTTTGTTTTAAATTTTTATTTGTTTGGGGGATTTTAACTTTCTAATAAAATAAACAAAAAATTAGTGGATAAAAAAATCAAGTTATAAATCATAAGAAAAGTCAAGGCATTGGGGAGGCATAGTTTTTATAAATCGTTATTTTTTTTCTTCATTGTAGGCTAACTTGATTTCCACGAAGTTATTTCCCTTCTCTCCAAAACTTTGTAACTTCTGCTGTGTTTGCAGTCTGAGATATTAATTATTCAATTTTTCTATTCTCTTACTGTACAGGGAGAGCATGGCTTCTTTTTATCTTAAAGCACAAAGTATAGATTAATACACTTAATTTCTGAAACAAACTCTTATATTTTTATGTATTTACCAAGCCACCATGAAGTTAAAGCAATTTTAAATTGTGCAAATAAAGTAATTTATACCATCATTAACTATTTATATACTGCATACATTGGTTATACAATCATTAACTATTCATTAACTGTATAACTATTCTATTTGTTAATTTATGTGCATACTTTCTAGGAGCTGGCATATCTAAACTCTTCTGTGATGTGACAGGGTTTTTTTGTTTTGTTTTTGCTTGTTTGCTAAGCCTCCTCAAGAAAAATTCAAATTATAAAACAAATCAGTTTGACAGCTAAGTACTTGAAGAAAAATATTAAGTAGCTGTCATGTTAAAACTGGAAGAGAAACATGTTCACACAAATAAGTGGAAGGTTTTATATTATCTTATGCAATTTACTCTTAGTTTTCAAGTAAGCAAAATAATTACCTAAGTTGGATTCCCTATTTAAGTTTTGTTAATGTAGAAGTACTATGTATGCTAGCAGCATGAGAAAGATAGGGCGCATTTTGAAGTTCTGTCAGGATATTATGTGGGCACTGTTCGTGAGATTAGAGTGCTACAAAGCACTTCTAATCAACCCAGATTAAATCCATAGCAATTACCTTATTTTCTTTATTTTGTTTCTTCAACACAAAACTTGAAATAAATGGTATTTTGTTTACAATTGGAGTCCATGGTATGGCCTTGTATTTCATAAATTCTGAACTGAACTTTGGGCAAGTCTCTGTGGTAGCAGATAGCTCTTGGCTGAGCTTTCCCTATTGGTTTTGTCTTGTTTGATCATTCTGCCTCCCACTCACATCTGCAAAAGCTCTTGAAGACTCTTGCTGCAAATCTTTCTGAGGTTATTCTGTATCCAGTTTGGTTTAGTAATCTGTTGTCTGGAAAGAACATTTATTGGAAAAGGAAGTTGACTTTTTTCCTTAGGTACAAGTACAAAAAGATCTGGCTTTTTGTGACATTCATAGATTTTGCTGGGTTTCCAAGTGACCAATCCTCATGCCTGCCCTCCTCCAAACACTTCTTCTGCAGCATTTTGATTGTAGGAAAATACAATGACCAGCATTGATGGCTAATAGCCATCAGTAGCTACAAAATGGATCTGTCTGTAAGATACTAGCATGACAACTCCCGTGAAGAAGAATATTCAGAAAATTGATAAATTGGTCTTGCTGGCTGACATTGCTCAAAGTCTCTATTAAAAATGATCTGAAAAACTACAAGAATATGGCATAGCAGAGCTCCCTGTATTGCCTCTTAGCAAAAGCCTTGGAAATACTTCTCTACTAATCTGTGGATATATTTTTCTTAGGCACTTGCAACTAATTTAAATTTTAGCATCTGAACTGTAAATTAAACATTCCAAAGGCAGTTGCAGATTTATTTCAAATTTGATGTATTGCATTGTATCCTGAAGCTTTTGAAAAGATGGGAATGGTAATGCAGCATTTCTTTCCTGCTTTTCTGTAAAGAAGACCTGGATCCTGAAAAGTGTTGCAAACAGAGAGTAGAAATCAGTGTCCTTAACCATTATGTCATGTTTTCTACTTTTGTAAGCTGTGATGCAGTATGACAGTATTTGTATGATTTACGATATCTTGCATGAAATAGGTAAGCTCTCTATTAAAACCAGAGTTCATTTCTGCTTCTATTCAAAGTCTGTGTCACAAATAATTGTGTCATTGCTTACAATTTCCCATTTAATATGTGTCCTCTTTTACGTCCACTTGTTATTGAGACAGTGTTATCCTCTGGCACAGGTAATATTTCTTATTTCCTTAGGGTTACCTAAGTGCATAATACCATGCTTATCAGCTTTCAGACTTTGTTTTGTTAAGCTGAGGCAAGACAGTCACTCTACTAGATACAGCTTGGCCAAGGGTTCTTTGGATGGCATTAAGCTCTCTGAAATGACTTCAGAGAAGATGCTTAGGGATTTATTGTGTTAAAACTCTTCTGTATTAGAACAATAGTAGTGTAGAAGGCGAAACCAAGGAATTCAGTGCTACTGGGATAAGGAAACAGAATTAATATTATTTCCCTGCAGTTGACTTAAGTGTTGTGGAAAGTGATGTAAGGATGTGGTTTATGTAGTTGGATGGCACTGTCTCTCATTGAGAAGCAGTTTTCCTTAAAGGAAGGGAATTTAATGGTCACATAAGCAAGGAGAAGTTAGTCACTAGGCATTTTCTACAATGCAGGTTTTACTAGTAATCACATTTTACTTCCCTTTAAAGTTTAGCTCAATTTATGCTCAGTACTGGAAATTGTTCTTTCTGATATCCTTAAAATGTGGAGTGGAAATTTGTTAAGCCACTTGCAGGTTTTTGACATAAATATTTTATTGAGTACCCTAAACCAGTAATGTGACACAGTTACAACCAACTACATCTGTTCCTTCCATGGGAAGGCTTCTAAGAATCTCTACATGTCATTAAAATTTAATTTACAGGGGTAAATTCTGCAATTTGTTTATTCTTGTAGTGACCTATCCTTAAAAAAAAATCTGAAACCATTTGCACATGTCATAAGAAGACATCATTCTTAATCCAAGTACTTCTTACTGCAGTATCAGCAGTGCCTAAAATAAAATTGAACATTGTTCGTACATACTGTTGGGGAAAATACAACTTTTAGAGTAAGAACATACTCAGCATATCTTAATTAAAGCTTACAAAATGGCCATGAGATTTGGAAGCTTGTAGTTTTTTCTCTCTAGATTGTATCATTTGACCTTATAAAGAACAGACTGTATGTCACAGCAAACATTCTGTTTTCAACTGCCATAACTGTAGTATGAAACATTCTGTTTCATAAACAGTATTTTTTTTGAAAACCCAGATTATAAACCCACCAATTTTTCTTACTGCCTTCTGATACTTACAGATACTGGCATAACTCTCTTGGTACTCAAGATCCTGTTGTCAATGATCACTCAATGATCCTGTGTCTGTTTTCTCATCCTCCCCAGTAATAATGGTAAAAGGTTTTGAGATGTTCTTAGTGGAAAATGATTTTTGTGATGTCTTAGGAAGCATTAGTTTTTCATATACAAACAGCACTGAAGGCTAGTTACAATGTAAACGACTGATTCTAGCATGGTGGATCATGACCTAAGAGGTCACACAACTTGACCAATTTTTCTCCTTCCAGCTTTCAGTGTTTCCTAGACTTGTCTTTTGGGTTAAAGAAGTGGAGTCATGCAGAAAATATGCTTATATTAAAGCTTGGAAGTCACAATCATGCTTTCACAGAGGGAAGCTTCATATTGCTCACAGAACACTGTGTGTAACATGCACACAAGAAGTAATCTCTATGCGCTTTAATTCTCTGAACTGACCTTTGAAAAGTTTTGAGTGATTTGTTTTGACTGGTGTGCTCCTGGGACAATCACCAAAAATACAATTATTTACTTAATTTTACTGGGTGGAACACAGACAAAAGTGACTTTTTTTGTTGGTAGATATTTTCTGAGTAGATGGGAATACAACTAAAAAAACATTTCCTATTTGAAGAGCTAATTGAAGAAAGCATCTTTTAGAATATAATTCTAATAGATTATCATGAGATTGATTATTAAAAATGGGGTGAGAATGAGCTATAATAAAATAGCAAGCAACCAGTTTCTGAACTAGAAAGATGTGTCCTTTTTCTACTTTTCCTGTCCTTTCTTATGGTGCATCTCTTCCCACCCTTCTTGTTCTCTTTTATTTCTATTTTTAAAGTTGGATATGTGTTTTGCTCAAAATCTAGTTGTAGTATATAATTAGGCGTTACTAAATAATGAACATGGATGTGCATCTTGAAAAACATATCTGTAATAGTAGGGTATCTCCCATCTTACAGTCTAATAAACTACCTGATGTCTCTTTTTTAGGGCTAAGGTATCAATAGAGGAACTGGTGAATGTGTTGTTACATGCACACCTTGCAAATACTTGAATGCAAATCCTGTGTCATCTGTCTTATCATATTTTATATTTAACAAATGTTTGCACTCTCAGGCCCTGAGATTGCTTTCAGTTTCATCAAGGCCATGACACAGAGAACAATTTGTGCCTCCTTTCCTTGAATTATCTTTGCTTCTCCCCATTTGGATATTTCTTATGCAGAAATATTAAAAGAAGGGCAATGAACTTGTTTTCTTGTATTTGTTTAAAGCAGCTGCTTTAAATGAAGTACATTTTTATGTAGCTGCAATCATGAATCCTTCCTCCACCAGTTAGTATACTGCTGATAGCACTCTAAGAGGCATTTACCAACAGCTTAATCACATAGGTAGTCCAAGTAATTTATTGAGAGCACTTAAGGAGAAAAGACTGCTGGATGAAAAATCCCAGGTATGTGGTGTTTAGTGTAGTAAGGCAGATCTTGACTTGTCAGTTAGTTAATATACGTAAGAAACAAGCACGCGAGATGGAGACATATTGTGTCAAACTGATTTATGATGTGTGCAGATGTTTGGTACACAGTTCAAAGATCTTGGCAGAATAAATGGAAAAAAAGTTCCAGGTGTATGGTAAGAACTGTTCTTGCTTATTAATGCATTGATATCAGTGAAAAAGGTATTGAAAAAGTGTTTCACCTTTACTGTTAGAAATAAGTGGATGTAAACTGAACCCCCATTTTATTTAAGAATCACTCGGAATTAAGAAAGTAAAATCAAAGTGCAGGAAAATAAACAGACATTTTTGGAAACTTTGGCAAGATGTTACAACATTCTGTTGGTCTAAAATCTCTTGTCCTAACTATCTATGGAGAGCTATTAGTAAATTCAAAAACACAAATCATAACTGAATTATCAGAGGACATGCAATTTGAACTTCTTTGTCGTAGGTGACCAGGGTAAGGCACTGAGTCCTTTGCAAATGAGATTTTTTGAGGAAATACAGCTATTAGCATAGGAGGTGTTAATTTGGTACAGTGTTTTTGCAGTGAGCTAAGAATACACATGCACACAATTGCTGCATACCAACTGTTGCAGGACAGCTGGCTGACATGCCACAACTTGATCAGGTGTCAAGAATGGCACAGGGATAACAGAGCTTTTCTGCTGGAAAAGAGATGTATTAGGCGGCTCCTTGGAATTCCTTCTACTCCTTTAACTTTATTTATTGCACCAAAGGTAAGCTAGTTGATGAAATGCCATCTGAAAATGGCAGAAGTTCAAAGCCTATTTGGTCTAGTCAGTTTAAAGTATTAATTTCTGCATACGTATTTTATTTATTTTTTCATTAGGACACTCTAAGTGTTCATCACTCAACCACGTTTTTGTAATTTGGTTGAATTATCGTCTCTTTTCCTTCCCTTCTCTTGCAGCATTTGATTTATTCTGTAACTATTCAGCCACCATGCCCATGGATACCAACATGCCTGTCCTAAGAGTTGGACTTTGGCAGTGATCTGGACAATAATATATGTGACAATGTTTGATGTTAAAAACAGATGAGAGATGTTAGAATGGCTAACTCTGTTTTATTTACTGTGGGTCACTTTATGCTGAAAGTTAGTTACAAATAAAGCTAACATGAACTTATGTCATATATTAGTTAGAAAAAAGATAAAAATAGATAAAATATTTCTATTTTAATTTACTCACATGTAAAACTAATGTGAGTAAAACTCACTGCTTGAAGTTTCCCTAATTTTAATAATTTTCTTCCTAGTTATTATACCTGCTGGGAGATGAAATTAGATATAATTTTCATTCTTACAGGTGAAAGACTGCTCAATTCATGACAGTTTTAATGTCTTCACCAGAAATCCCTGCAGTACTCTTCAGGGAATCTTGTATTGACAGACAGGTGCAACTGTGGTGGGGCTGACTAAATCACAAATACAACAGTTGCAGCAATGCAGTCTAGCAGTGGATCTACCTTAGTTGTGAAGAAGTGAATTACTCCCCTACCTTTTAAGAAATCTGCTTTCTGTGATCAGTTCTTGATAACATCATACATCTTCTTTGTATTTTGCAAAAAGCCCGAGTGCTGTGACAGCATCCCTTCCTAAAGTGAAATTGTTTTACATTGTTGATAGGTGTTAACATTGCAAGCAAAATTGGATGATGTAGTTCTCTCAGGACTACTCTGCATCTTTTCCACTAGAGAAACAACTTTCTGCTGTATTAATATAAACCAGCCAAAGTAATGTGAGGAACTGAAATTACTGCACTTTTAAATGATATGGTATTTGTTCTTTTGGGAAAAAAATCCCAAGCACTGTAATCCTTGTAGGCCACTGTCTTCTAGTTCAACCTAGAAGATGAACTAGACTAGGAAAAAACCTGTCTTTTCAGAAAAGAGCTATCAATGTTTTTATTTTTCTTAAAGTAAAAATAGGGGAAGCAAAGTTTTTTTATTAGCTTTGTCTCTAGAGGTTTTGAATATTCCTAGCCTGATGAAAGACTCAATTACTGTGTGTATATATATATATATGCATATGTTTGTGTTTTCTGTTCATTGTGGAACAAAGTATTTCCTTGAAAGTGTCTCTTGAGCTATTTTTTGTATCTTAGCAGAGGCAGTAGATTTGAATAATTCAGTGGCATCAGCAAGAGATAACTGCAGTTTGGCTATGGACACATTTAATTTACACTTTTCATTTCAGTTTAGCATTGAAATTGCAAGGAAAATAACCCACTTTGAATTTTCTGTTGAGCTGACAGGAATATTCTAAAAATGGTGAACAATTTTGTGGAGGAAGAAAAAAAAACATCAAAAAGCTTTCCTGGTTAAGTTCAAAGCAACACTGAAGCATTTTAGTGCAAAAAAAAAAAAAAGAATATTATTGTTGTTCATTGAGAATATAATGAATTTTAATATATAATATAACAGATGTTATGATTTCAAGTAAGTAAAATCCTGCACTGTTGCATTGTGATATTGTGTCAGAAGTTGAAAAAACAACCCACTGAAAAAATGACATCTGTGGGGAATTTTGGATACTTTGTTCCAGGCTATGTGCATGTCAGATTTGAGTGTTGTGTAATGCAGCACTTGTTAATAATGATTTAACAGGAATTCAGTGACGTATGTACTTATGTGTTTAGAAATTACTTCGACATCTAAAGATAGAAGGGAAAAAGCAGGAATTGGGTTCTTGTAGAAACAGGGTTTTTGGAGACCAGGGGAGGCTGGTGAATGATGTTGTTTTGAGGTAAAATAGCGGGATAATGCCTCAGATTGTAATCTGCCGACACCTACCTGCACCTAGTGAAATAGGTGCTTTCCTTGCTGAATCATTTCGGCAAGACAACTTTGCAGAAGGAAAACTCTAAAGATGAATGAATACATTTTTATCTTTCTGTGACTTACTGGTTTTGAAGAGGGAAGAAAACATAGTGGTCTTTGTGATTTAGAGGAGGTTAAAATTCCATAGTGTTTGCAATTTTTTGTTACAGTAGGAAGAATTCACATCCTCATAAAAAATCTAATTTGTCCAAGACATAAGCCATGGAGGAACACTGCTGTCTATGTACTCAGTTGATACTTTACTGGTTTTGATATCCAAATGGTTCAAAAGATTCCCGTTTCACTCAGCTGACCAGATCTCTTCACAAAAATAATTTGCTGTGATTTTGTGTGAGACTAAAGGTGTTCAGATGGATTTTTATGATAAAGCCATAACTAATTCATACTGGTTTGGTGGGGGGTGGGGAAGGGCATAATAGAACAGGAGAAAATAGGAACTCCCTGTTTTCTATAGTATATGTATGCAAATATATACATATATGAAATTAGGAAAAGAATGTGAACATGTGCAGATGTATGCATTTGTATATAGAGAGGTGTTTGCATACATATATAGGAATGTAGGTAGATGAAGGTGTATAGAGACAGTTGCAGTGGCAGAGTGCTATGCAGTTCTGAAAGTATGTGGTAACAAACTGTACCTATGTTTATTTTGAGCTCTCTCACTTCTAGAGCATTCTGTATTGCAACTTGAAATGATTGAAAAGGGAGTCATAGTTTAAACTAGGTGAAATGAAAAGAAAATAAATCCAAACAGTATAGATGTTTTGCCTTCTGGTACTTCAGCTTAAATATGATTGTGTTCTAAAGGTGGCCCATGCAATCTCAATGTTTGGGAATGTATAATTAAAATTAGAACATCTCACTGAACTGGATACATACTATTGCGTTTGTTATGGTAAACATGGGACCTGCCAACAGTAAAGACTCAAGACCACTAAGAAAGAATGTATTCCAGTAACATTGAACAAAACCTTGTGAGTCTTAATATTGAAAAAAGTACGGAAGATGACTCATATGCAATATGAGGGAAGGAACATATTTTACAAGTGTGTGAAATCTGATTGTTTCCTCATAATCAGTCTGAAGACAGAAGAAAGTAACCATTCATCTCTTCTGACTTTAATCCCATGACAGAAATAATTCCCATCTTTTTCTGTTCTTCCCAGTTTTTTAATTCCTCTGGGGAGAAATAGAGTGAGACAATACAACTTTTAAAATATGGATGTGTTTATATAAATCATTGTTGTAACTTTTTCAGGAAATAATCTGTTTGTTCAACAAGATAATAGGTTTTAGATTGCAGCTTACTGCTTTGCAGCTGTCCACCAGCTATGCCAGCTTTCTTTAAGTTCTTGAGTGTTATTTTTTCTTTTTTTTTTTTTTTTTACTGGATGTATTCCAAAGAAGGTATCTTTTTCCTGCAATGTATGCACCAATCAAATGCAGTTATCAGTATACTATAGTTTAATTTTTTTTTTCCTTTTTTTAACAGAAGGAAGGAGAAAAAAATCACAAAGTCCGACTAGCAGTTGGAAATGGAGTAAGAAATGATGTATGGAGGGAATTTTTGGACAGATTTGGTGCTGTTAAGATCTGTGAGTTCTATGGTGCTACTGAAGGAAACATTTGTTTCATGAACCACACAGGAAAAATTGGATCTGTTGGGCGCACCAATTTCTTCTATAAGGTGACTATTTATTTACATTCTACTTAGTAGGAGTGCTGAAAAATCGTGTTTCTTAGTTGTAGTACAGTCGTAAGTCCAAGACAAATTTTCTAACTCGGTTATTGCAAGTTAGTTGACCCTCTGTAAAATCTTGGCACCCAACCCAGCTGTACACCCAGCAGAAACACTGAGATTTTTTACAGAGTTCGCAAGAGTAAAAAAGGCTTTGGCTCTCTTTTGTAAGTTTTGAGTAATCTGACAGTTGCCAAGTATAGTTTCAGGTCTCTACTACATTAGAGGACAAAAGAAAAAGTTGGATTTATTTTAATACCTAAGAACTCCTCAGCTGAAATAAGACTACAAATTTCCTATTCTGATTTACTCTTCTAAAAATTATAGTTAGACATGTGTTTATATAGTATGTTTATATTGCATACTGCTATGTAAATATTTGGCATAAATGGGAATGAATAATAATTAATATATTGTAATAATTCCATACAGTAGCATATAGACAGATACAAATTTTCTAGATATTATATACCTAGGTGCAAATAAACATCATTAATAAACTCAAACTACATCTAGCCTCTATTAATATTCAGAAATGTTAAAGATAACACAATACATGTAAATCACTGTTGAGGTATTGTGACAGAAAATACTTGGCAAGATTATTAATTTTAAAATGCTATACCCCTTTATCTACAGCCTACTGTAGGGTTTGCTGTGTTCCAGGCTACTGAAACTAGAAAAAAACCCATTCTGTGTTTTATCAGCTTTGAAAATGGCAGTCATATATTTTGGAGAGGAGGATTACATGTTATTTATATCACACATTATGACTTTCCCCTGTCCTTCTGAGTAAATGAAGAATTTATTTCTGCTTGGAATTCACAGATGGACTTTTTCTTTTTGATCCTGTAAGGACAATCTTTTAAAAATTATTTGAAAGTCCCAAACAAAGTAACGTGTGTCCCAAGCTTTAGCTAATAATATGAAAGATGTCTAGCCTTTTTGCGAGGAGATTGCATATTTATCATTATGTTGCTGTTTATGCCAGTTTTTACTCTTGAAATAAACAGTACCTCATGCATTGCCTAGAATTTTAAATTGAGTGACACCTATCTATATACAAGTCCTGTTGACTTAAATGACATTTGTGCTCCTTAGGAGAACTGATAGCAAAATGTCCCAACAAAACTTTTTTAAGGAGTAGTGTAAAACCACTGCTTGGAAATACAACAGAGGTATCTTCTGATGCTATGTAAATATGTTTCTAGGCAGCATATGTTTCAGGGTCCTCAACTTCAATACTCCATCACCACAGTACAGTCACTACACAGACTGCTTTACACACTGGGGCCAGAGGAATTCTTCACTTCTTGTACAGGAATTCAGACTGCAGTGAGGATTCTGGAACCAGTCAAAAAACACCACAAGAGCTACTGTGTTGCTCAGAAACCACAGAGAGCTCGGGAATTTAAGCAGATGATTCCACTGATTCTCTGTCCTACATGTCAAATGCTCCATCCAGTGACCATCCAATGCTGTTGGATATCTCCAGAAGGGTCTAGGACTCTACAGGAAATCAGAGATCTGGAATTTAGGGAATAGTAAGTGAACCAGGAGCCTTACAGTTGATGTTAATTTTTGTTTCAGACTTTTCTAAGCCTAATGCCTTATAAGCTTACAAGATTTTGGGTATGTTCCAAACTTGAGTAAACTTGTTTTCAGTATTACAGAACTTTCAGCGGATTTCTGTCATAAGTCATTAACCTTTTGGAAATACCTTGTGAAGTCTACAGCAGATAAAGGTTAAACTTGAAACTACCTGCATATTTATTTAATCATCTGTATTTTTAATCACATAGTGTGGGGATTTTGCATGCAACACTAAATACATATTTTATTGCCATACATAAGTTCATTTTTACTTATTTCAGGCATTTGTTCTGGGAGGTTTTTTAATACATTTTTCAGCTTGCAGGTTACTAAACAATGCCTTCTGAAGTGTAGCTGTTGTTTGTTTTACTTCTGTCTAAATGACATCCACTAGACAACTAGTGATATGTAAAGGAGAGCAGCATAATTTCTGATTTGTTGACTTGTGAAAAAGCTGAGGTTGGAAAGAAAATCTGTCTCCTGCTGTAAAGCAGACAATGGCAAAGACAAGGCCCAGCAACCCAATCCCTAGCATTTTTTGTTTCTTCAAATAAATGCTACAACATCTTTTGGAACATTCTCTTGACATGCAGGACAACATGAGCTAACCTGTAACACGCTTTCTAGGGATTTCCTGGACACCTATTTCTAGACTAGAAAGAAACAGAACTGTGAAGGTGGGAAAAAGAGGTTTGTGTGTTCGTATATGTGATATACTAACGGAGAAGGAAGAAACTTGCTCTCTTCCTAGAGCATAATTGCACAGCTTGCAACAAAGTAAATGCAGTAAAAAGCCCTGTAGATACAGGTATTGGGAGTATAGAGGGAATAATAGGAGAAAGTTTCAAAGTATGACTTTTTTAGCGGGGGGGGGGGGGAAGGAGAAAAAATAGGAGTGCATTCTGTTGTAGGTAGTGACAATGGCAGTTTGTAAAGGTGAAATACAAAAATTACAGCTTTAAGAGGCAACCTGAGCTCTGAGTGAACAAAGTAACTTTTCCACCAGTAACTGCAAAGGACTGGGAATAAATGTTTGTGCTAAATGTTAAGGTTCTACAGAACACATTTATTTTCATAAAAATATTTGAAGACATAAGGTAATAGAAAGAGACAGATGAATGTTACAGCAGTTGGCAGAAGTCACTGTATTTAAGATGTTAACTAAAAGCAATGCTCTTGTTTGCACTTCTTTCTTTTCACACTGTGTTCTTTATATAAGAGGGATTGGTTCATGTGCTTGAAAGCCTCCATGTAGAATATGAACAAATCTTTAAATGAAGATGTTTACATAGAGTTGCTGAACAGAAAATTAGAAGCCTCTGAATGCTTTTCAGCTGGTGAAACTTAAAATGTTTCACAAAAAATAACACAGTAAAATAATAAATTACTGTTTAATCTGTACATCTGACATACATATGTGTCTAGGTAATGTTAATAATCAATTATGTTATATATGACATACATTATGTGTGTGTTTATATAGATGTGATATGGGAAAAATCTTGAAGACCCTCTTGAAAACTTTCAATTGTATCTATCAATACATAAATCTCTTTCTTAAACTGAAATAAATTCTGAGTGATGACTGACAACAAGAGAGCTTGGGATTAATGAGATCCAAGGAAGCTTATAAGAAGGGCTAAAAATAACCCAGGGCACGTTCACCTGAAAAGCATTATGTAAAAAAAAAAAAAAAAAAAAAAAAAAAAAAAAAAAAAAAAAAAAAAAAAAATCCAAACTTTATTTGTAAATGTAATTTCTCATTATTTTAATGATACTAAGATGCTATGATACTCAAGCAAAGACACTAAGATACTCAAACTATCAGAGGAATCCAACTCTCTTATGCAAAACTGTACAGATAAAAATCAGCTTTGAGCTGAGAAACATTTAGATCTTATGACAAATCTTAAATAATTTCAACATATAAAATGGCTTTCACACAGCCATTCAGAATTTATTATGTTTCATTATGCACTTCTTCATGCAGTCGTAGAACTTGTGGCAGAAGACAAATTACTTTTTTTGAAAATAAAGTTAATTTTAATCAAATTTTGAAATCCTGGAAAACTGGGTTCAAAGGAAGAATACTGATGTGTAAATCCAAGCAATGCATGCTCCTAAGTTCATTGGCCAATGAAAATGAATGTTGTTTCTTCTCCTTTGACTAATTTTGAGCAAAAGTAATCTAAAGTACTACAAGTGTTTTCTAAGGTATTACACTCTTACATGTCATGATTCAGTTAATATCAAACATAGCTTAAAATATTTGTTTCTTGGTTTTGTTTACTTTGGCTCACAAAGTTGTGTGGAGTACCTATGCATCTGCTCTTTACAGCTTAAGTTAAGCATTTCAAGTATATTTTTAAAACTAACTGTGAGATGTGATGACACTATGTTCCAAGTTCTTTTTTCTTTAATTTCAGTTTTTGAAATTCTTGAAACTAAATCTAGTACAAGTAATGCTTTGTTTTAGAAACTGATATTCTTCAAGTGAATTCAAAAATACTTAATCTCTAAAACCAGTAATAAAAAGCTTGTGATCTCTTATTTTCTGGTAAAGGTTCTCTGAGCATTCTCTGCAAGTTGAAGCGTTAAGAATGTCAAAACAACTTTCAAAACAATACTTAAATTCACATATCTCCAATCAATTAAAAAAAAAGGTGAGGGAAGCTGTTATTAGATAACATCTAGGCAGCATAGCAGTAGAAAATGTTGCACATTTACACACTTTCAGCTCTCTAAATGATGCTTTTTGTTTGCTACATTTATGTTGTGCTTCAGAGAGTAAGATGTAGATTAAAATGATGAATGTTGCATGCAGTATTCTGTGAAAATAATACAGTAATGCTTCAACAGCTCAGGTCCTTGTCCCATTAGAATTTAAATAATGAGGCGAACCAAATGTTAGTCTGTGCCCAGACTAAATACTTTGCTGTGGGGCTGTCATTTTCTAGTACTTAATATGAAAAACAAGCTGCTTAGAATCACAGAATGATTTAGCTTGGAAAAGACTTTTGTGCAGGCACAGCTGTTTGCACAGACTATGCAGAGTTTCATTATGCATATTTAATACAAGATGTCGTTCTTTCTTTTAATTATGTATTTTCATGATTTTTATTTCAGAAACCTAATTGGAATACACCTCATTAATACTCTGAAGTTGCAGGTGAAAGAAGATGTATACAACATAGTATAGTTATATGTAATAATCTCAACAGTTTTTAGATGATGTCAGATACTGAATTACAGTTTCAGAGTGTTTTTAGCAACTTAAAATAATTCTTCATTCTTTCAGAGCTCAAAAACTGTATCTTGTCAAAGTAGTACTCTGTATGAGGTACTATTTTAAACTATTCTAATCAGACACAAAACCGGTAACATTTAATTTTATACCATTTAATTCTTATTATTTATATTACTCATTGCATTTGGTCATATTAAACCTATCAAAGTAATAAATATCAATGTAAAAAGAAAGAAAGTGAAGAAGAGTAGCATTTAAATGTAGACAGGCAAAAAAAAAAAAAAAGACCCACTCCCATCCCACTCTGTTCCTCACGAATAATCAATTATTTTCTAATTGAGGCAAACTTTCTGGCCCTCAAATTCTTGACTTTGTTAAATGATTTAATCTGAGGTTAATAAAAATAATTACCCTTCTCTTAATTAAAACAGTGTCCCATTCTTGAATCATTACTTTATTTTGCAGGCTATGACCTTTTTCCTTTGATCAACTGTTAAAAATATCTTTTTGTTTCAGACTTAGTGTAGAAGAAAAACACAGTGCTGAACATTGAAAGGACTCAATGAGCTAGTTACGTCCATATGAGACTGAAACTGTGGGATTCATGTTGCTCTTTATTCAGATTTCTTTGAGAAAAAAATATTTATTTACAACAACATTGGAAATTAGGATAAAGTTGCAACTCTTTATCCAAGTTAGTGGCAGAAAAGGAAAGAGGCTTATGTTTCAACATCCTACTCTTTACTTCAGTCACTTCCATATAACTCTCCTTAAGTTATATTGCATTTCTTTATTGTGAGGAGTGCAGGTCTATATTAATGTTTTATAAAATTGTTCCCCTATTGCCAAGAATTCTCAGGAGAAGATAATTACCTTGGTTTCACTAGTCATTAAAGATTGCTGATGCATTTCCTTTCAGGAAGGCAACATGGAATCCCAAGCAAGGCAAATTGTCTATTTAGAATAATAGACAGTTTGGACCACTGCAAACACAGTTGTCCAAACAATATCAGGAAGTGTCTCTTAAAGGTCCAGTTTGGATTCATATCATGCAGAAAAATAGAGCAAAATAATAGTCACATGTTGTATATTCAAAATAAAAAAAAAGAAAAGAAAAGAAGAAAGAAACAGCAGCGAAAAGAAAGTGTTGCAGTCTCTAGTTTTGATAGGAGTATCTTGTCCTTCAGTTTGCTTGGAGCCATGGCAGGATGTACCCGTCTGCTGATGCTCACTTCCCATCACCACACAGTAGCCTGAGAAGGCAAGAGGAGAGAGCTGAGGCTAGTAAGCAACAGTAAAGCCCAACAGGAAGCAGATTTTCCTTTGTGGGGCCTTTCCTTGCCAGCTGTTTTCAGTGCCAGAAGACCCCAAGAACACATCGTATCAGCCACCACCATTAAATATTAGAGATAATGCTTCTAGTATGTTGACTCAAATTGTTCTTTCACTGATGATGTAGATCCCATAACTTACTTGTAAGAAAATTAACGAAAGGACAGTTCTGTATCTTCATTTACAAAACTGGTTTGATGTTCTTACCGTCAGGAAATGGCATAAATTTACATACATTGTATTTTTATTTTTAAATGAAACTGCATTCTCCTTTCAGATGAGCAAGACCAGAGTACGCGTTTCCTTATGTGTATTTGCTGCCACCAGATGTCACTGTGTAGATGAGTAACTGATGACTTCTTCCCTTTTTCAGCTTTTTTTCCCATTTGATTTAATCAAGTATGATTTCCAAAAAGATGAACCAATTAGAAATAAGCATGGTTGGTGTGAAAAAGTTAAGAAAGGTAAGTATGTATTTTAATAGGATATAACAGCCTATTGATTTTAATAAAAATACTTCAGAGAGTTGTTTTAAGGAGCCTTGCTATTGTGTTACTGCAGTTTACCAAATTAACTATTACTCTTTGCTCTGAAAAAAAACAGTATGATTTTTGATCTCAGATAAAACATACCAGTGCTGATATGAGAAGCACTCAGGAGATCCTTGGATGTATTCACAGAAGAGTAGTGTTCAAAAATGATGCTATGGCATTATCTTTGAATTTATACATAGTGACATCTGTGTTTTTTAAAGGAGGTTAACATAAGGAAATGGTTGCCTAAGAGATCTGCAGGAAGGACTGGTGGATTACAGCAAATGCTTTTTGATGAGAGATTAAGTGTTCCGACTAGGTGATGTGATTTAGCTTAATAATTAAAAAAAAACCAAACAAACAAAAAAAACCAAACCCAAAACAACAAAAAACCAAAACTGCTTGATTATAGCTATCCTAAAAATATTTACCAAAAGCCACGATTACACAATTGTTCAAAGTATTACCACATACTGGAACATACATTGAACTGTAGAAAGGTAACAGCTGAAACTGGAGGAAGAAAGACTCATTAAAGGTCAGGCAGACAACTTTAATAGGGAGCTGACACAGATTTTTCAAAGGAGTTATGAGATTCTCTAACAGATAGTAATCAAACATGGGCACTTGGAAGATTATATGTCACCAAAATCTGAAATTTTATAGGCATTTATCTGTATGGATGCCAGACTGACCTATGGAGGGAACCCATGCTCTAATTAGACACTTGGCCTAATTTTTTTCCAACTACACCTCTCAGTCTAATGAAAAGTATTATCTCTGTCTATAATCTTTGTCTTACCCATATCTTATTTCTTTAGAGCATTATGGCTGCAGTGATACTACCAGTGAACTAAATACCTCTACTTTAAAGACTACCAGTTTATGGGAAAAAAAGGCACAGCTTTTTTTTTTTTTTTTTTTTTTTTTTTAAGGAGGCAGATCTAAATTAAAAATTGTGCCTACTTTTGGATGCATTTTGATATATTTTCATAGCTGTAATTCTTGTCTCTGTTACAAAGCAATGGAACTCTTAAGCTATATTGTTCAGAACCTGCTCCCAAAAAGGTTATTTCATACAATTATTCCATACTCTGCAACCTAATACCCTGGTACTCTACAAGCATAAGAGGATAATCCTTTCCCCTACTCTCCCTACTTTTGGAATAAAAAAAGTTGTGTTAAACTTTTGTATTTTACACCAAAAAGTAAACTGATGATGCTGTATCACTTTAATGAATATTCTTAAGAAGGCACAGAATCACAGAATATTCTGAGTTGGAAGGGATACACAAAGATCAAGTCAAACTCTTTAAGTGAATGGTCCCCACAGGGATTAAACCCACAAGCTCGGTTAACACCAGGCTCCAACCAACTGAAGTAATTTCAGTGTTCTCAGAACTTCTGAAAAGAGATTAAACAGGAACATAGTGCCTGGGCTGAGCACCTACTTCTAATTAACACTAGTTTTTCATTAGGAAGCTGATAAAGCTGACACTCATCATGGAAACTCAGTAACGTGGGGAGTCAATTCAATATTAACTTGAATGGAGAACTTTTAGAGGATTTATAAACTACTAGTGAACTTACAATAGATAGATGACCCTTCTGGGAGAAAACTGGTGTGTCACCAGGAAGAAATACAAGTGCCTGTGAATTTGCATGGACAGTATTGTAAGTAATATTAATGTCAGGTACAGAAATGTTCAGTGATATTTTGGGTTTTTATTCTTTCAACTTCTCTGTATAGGTGAGGCTGGTCTTCTGATCTCCAAAGTCAATGCGAAGAACCCTTTCTTTGGTTATGCTGGCAATAAAAGACACACAGAAAAGAAATTACTCTGTGAGGTATTTAAGAAGGGAGACCTTTATTTTAATACTGGAGATCTAATGGTTCAAGACCATGATAATTTTCTGTATTTTTGGGACAGGATTGGCGATACCTTCAGGTACAGATATTGTTTCTTTTCATATTTCTTCATTAAAGATATATAGAATGGAATAATGTGGTTGGATTTGTTTTCAACTGGAACTGTTCAATTTATTGCTATTGTAATGTCATTTATAATGATTCTGAAGTGGATGATGAAGGCTTAATTTTGTAACAGGTTTTCTGTGAGTAATATTCCTGTGGAATTTAATGATTCATTTTCAGACCAGTTCGTAGGAATTCCAGCTCTTTGATCATGCTTCTCAATAAGCATGTAACTAGTGATGGATTTGCTGTGAGCAAGGAAGTCGGATGTGGAGAAAAATTTATCAAATAGCGGAGCTTGGTCACTTTTGATACATTTATATACATGTAAAAAACTTAGAAACAATTTTATTGATCTTCAGTGGAGCTTACAGTGTTATGATGCCCAGTAAGGGCAATGAGTTGTAACATTGTCTTCTGATCAAATTCAAATATGACAAGTATGAAAAAACGTGAGGTAGTGTCAGTCTGAAATGAATGGAGTTTACTAAAGGTTTTTTAAAAGTACAGATGTCGTGGGATTAAATTTTTTTTTCACACATTTTAGATGGAAAGGGGGAGAACGTTGCCACTACAGAAGTTTCTGATGTCATTGTAATGTTGGACTTCATACAAGAAGCAAATGTGTATGGAGTGTCTGTGCCAGGTAAAAGTTGGAGTTATACATTTTGCTTCTCCCAGGTTCATTGTTAACCCGCATAACTCTTTCTATTTCATGTTTCAAACCTATGAATCATATTTGATTGAGTCATCTCTTTAATATCCAGCTAAAATTTAGATGCAGGTAATGAAAATACCACCTGATTGTGAATAGGCCTGTGAATTATGCATGTTTTATACGTATGCAGTGAGGAGTATTTTTGAAAATTGTGTATACATTTGTGATTGCTACATAACCTAAATTAGAATATAAAGATTTAGTAAATTCACATCTGCATAAAATCCAGACATATGTGCCAAAATAAAATGTAAACAAGGTAATTATAAAGTAACTCTAAAAGAAAATATATGAAGAAATTTTGCTGTCTTATTTCACTTTGCCTCATAAAGTAACTGTAAACAGCTAAGCTATAAAACCAAGAAGAAAATGAAAAAGAATATAAAGAGAAAAATAAATTTGTAAGGAAAAAAATACACTAATTTCTTTTAATAGGGTTTTTTGTTATTTTTCATGAGATCGGATGGGCTTGATTGTCATTCATGCTAAATCTTTCTTTAAAAAATACATGTTTGGGCTTACTGGGATAAAAATAAGTTTCTATATAGGAGAATGTTTGGTGGTCTGCTTTGCAGCAAACTAAAACAGTGGCTAAAACAGTGTTGATAATTTAACAGTGCTTGGCTACCACTGAACAGAGCTTGCACAGTACAAGGCTTTCTCTGTCCATGAGAATGCTGGGGACAGCAAGAACTTGGGAGCAGATGTAGTGGTCTGAAACTGACCAAAGCAAGTCTGTATCATATGATAGCCATACTTAGTTATTAAAGCTGGAGGAAAAGAAGCAGATGAGAGGTTTGTGGGTTTGGTGCTTGTCTCCCTAAAAAAATGCTGCATGCTCCAAGTGAAGCCATGCTCTGCAGGAAGTAGCTGGACATCTATCTGATGATGGGGAATATTGAATGATGTCCTGGTTTTGCTTTGCTTGTACATGTATCTTTTTGTTTCCCTATGAAACTGCAATTACATTAACACTTGAGCCTTGCTTTCCTTCACTTGCTATGCCATGGCAGAAGGGATTGAGCACAAAAAGCTGGCTGGATGTTTGGCTGCTGGCAAGGACAAACCCACCACAAAATGATAAAGGAGTTTAAAATGAGAGTTCATGCTTTACTTTCTCTCATGTGAAGCAGGAACACTCACTTGAACAGTATTTTAAAGCCATAGAACAGGAAACATCATAGAAGACTGTCTAAAAATCAGATTCAAAAGTATGAGAGATGCTAATTCCTGTACAATACTTACCTGTTTACCTACTCAGTTTGACTGTCTTGATAATTGCACTTAAGGGTAAAAAAATCAAATTCCTTACATACTTTACAGCATTAGCAAAAAAATTAAAACAAACTGAAACAACAATAAGGTTGGCAGAACATCTCTGCTGTAACTACGAGCCTAAAGTGTTAAGTTACTTACTACGTTGAAGCGTTTAGTTAATTTTGATAGCTGAAGTTCATTGCTTTTACCTTTTACCCATTTTGTTCTTTACCAATGACCCACAGTGCTCTCCTTTTCCAGACTAAACAGTAAGAACTTTTAATTGCTCTCTCTGTTAATTCAGATCCAGTTTTGAGAAAAGATACTGGCAAGAGAAAGATACCAAAACAGAAATGAAGACATAATTGGCTACTCCAGGAAAGACGCTCTTCACTCTTGTTTTCAAGAGTTGCTGGTGTTTATCCATATTGATCGATTGTTGCTGGTGTTTATCCATATTGATTGATTATATCAAGCATAGGACTCCATTTAGTCTTACCCGTCACACTCATTTACGACGTTATTGCTTAATTGATCACTTGAGTGATCTCCAAGTACATGTAGTACCGCATAAAATATGAATGAGATCTTGCAGCTTTACTGAAACTCAGAATATGATATAGGACTGTTGGTTTGTTAATGCACAATGGTATTTTTTTGTATGGTTTATCATTACAATGTCAACTTTTTTCATGTTACAAAATTGTCATCTCGCTTTTATGCAGATCATGAAGGAAAAGCAGGAATGGCTTCTCTTATTTTAAAGCACAATGCATCATTAGACTTGGAGCAAATGTATAAGCAAGTAGTGACCTATCTACCAAGTTATGCTTGTCCCCTTTTCTTAAGAGTCCAGGTAAGCTGCATTATTGCACTGTGTATACAAACATCTACATAATTTAAACACAGAGATAGCTAAGTGAATAACGAAAAGTGCTTGTTCATGTATCACTAGATTAGTTTTAGACCAGGTCCTATTTGCTGTCTTCATTAATGGTGTCCTGGAAAAGGGATTACACAAAAAGTCAATGAATTTGCAGATTATGTTTAAATGAGAGAAACTGTACAAATGAGCAAGGACAGAGATCATACAAAAGGATTTGGGGAGATTAGAAGCATAATCATGGTGAAAGAAAAGATTCCAATTTAAAAACATGAACAATTGCATCTAGAGAAAAGAATCTAAAATCCATTTTTATTCACTGAAAATGAGAAAGAAATAGAGCTAAAACAGGAGACAGTGGGCTGTGCACAATAAAAGGAATGTTACTTTCTGTGTAACAATGACAAATATTAAAGCATTTGAAAAGATATTAGGTAAATTGAGAAGGTGAATAAAAAATGTATATTATTGTTGTCACCACAGTAATCACCAAAGTCATCCTTATTTGTGCACTACTTTGCTCTAGTAACTGTCCAGTTTGGGGAAAAACAGTCCCTCCTGCAGAGTGTAAAAATGTAAATATAATAGAGTGGACTACATAGAGCATTTTTTCCTACTAGAGCTAGGAAAAAATGTGAGAGTATTAAAATCACACAATATTGATAATCATGATAAATGAAGTCTGATGAGCACTTTCATTTCTGTTAAGTGTTTTGCAAACATCATGATAAAGACAAACAGAAAAATGTTTCTGAAGGTGTTTGTGGAGGAGTCCCCGGCGTTCAAGGAGCAGATGAAAATTAGTCATTGTTTAAAGAGAGAAGTTATGGAAGTTGGTCATCTTAGCCCGCCCAGAGATTAAATATTGGTTCAGAAAAAAAAGGGGAAACAAAAAAATCTGTGAAAGCCTTGGAAATGAAGTATGTGTGTATGTATCTATCTATCTCATAAGTCCAGGAAGGTATCTTGCAGCAGCATTCTGACGTGAGAAAGCAAGATTAGACTTGAGAATGTTGCAGTAGTCCATTTATGAATTATGAGAACCTAGTCTAGATTCACTCCTGTATAGTTGTACAAAAAAACCTTCACACTGGATGGAAGGAATCTGAATCTTGGGTATTACATTGATATCAAACATCCGGAATTTGAATTTAAATTAAAATTTAAATGCCTCCATTAGAGATGCGTTGCTGTTGGTACAGCTGTCATTAACCAAGAAAGAAAGAAGGCAGAGGGTGGGAAAAGGGAAAAAAAATTAAAAACATACTGAGCTACAGAATAGGTATGAGGCCCTGGATCTAGACAGCCAGACAGATGATTTAGAAAACTGTCTGCCCAGTGAGCCTCCCAGCTATGACTCACCTGTAAGACAGATTACCACCTCTAACATCAAGAAGAAAAGAAGGGTAAACATAGTGGGTGATTCTCTTCTGAGGGGAACAGAGTGCCCCATATGTTGACTGGACGCATCCCACAAGGAGATCTGCTGCCTCCCTGGTTCTGGGTATGAAAAATCACTGAGAGGCTTCCTGGGCTGATTCAGCCCTCTGATTATTACCCACTGCTGATACTCCAGGCTGGCAGTGATGAGATTGAAAAGAGGAGTGTCAAGGTGATTAAAAGGGACTTTAGGGCACTGGGTCAGGTGGTTGATAGGACAGGGAAACAGGTAGCGTTCTGCTCAGTCCCTTTGGTGGCAGAGAAAAATGATGAAAGAAACAGGAGAACTCACATTATTAACAAGTGGCTCAAGGGTTGGTGTCATCGGCAAAATTTCGGATTCTGTGATCATAGGGCAAGTACAGCACCTGCTCTACTGGAACCAGATGGACTCCATCTTTCTGTTAAGAGCAGAAGGTTTTTAGCTCATGAACTGGCAGACCTTGTTGAGAGGGCTTTAAACTAGGTCTGAAGGGGAAGGGGATGTATCTGGGAAGCAGGCCCAAGGGTTGTAAGCCTGAATTAGGGCTGAAATCAGTAGTCCAGCTGAGGTGCATGTATGACAGTACACGCAGCATGGGTAACACACAAGAAGAGCTGGAGGCCATGGTGCAACAGCAGAACTATGATGTAGTCACCATCACAGAAACATGGTGGGATGACTCACATGGTTGGAGCACTGCACTGGATGGCAGTCTTTCCTGTCTTCACAAGAGATAGGAAAGGGAGAAGAGGTGGAGGAGTGGCCCTTTATATTAAGGAGGCTTTTGACACCGTAGGTATTGAAACTTATGAAGATGGAGTTCTCTGTGGGTGAGAATTAAGGGGAAGGTCAACAAGGCTGACATCCTACTAGGAGCCTGTTACCGACCACCCAACCAGGAAAAAGAGAGGTGGACAACTTATTCTGTAAGCAGCTAGATGCTGTTTCAGGATCATCAGCCCTTGTTCTTGTAGGTGACTTCAACCTGCTAGACACCTGCTGAGAACTTTTAATACAGCAGAAAAGAGGCAGTTCAGGAAATTTTTAGAGTGTATGGAGGACAACGTTTTGTCGCAGCTGGTGGGTGGGCCCACCAGGGGAGGGACTATGTTAGACCTGCTCTTTTCAAATAGAGATGGGCTGGTGGGAGATGTGATGGTTGGAGGATGCTTGGGGCAAAGTGATCATGAATTACAGAGTTCTTGATATTTGGTGAAATGAAGAGGAACACCAATAAGACTCTTACACTGGACTTCCGGAGGGCAGATTTTGGCCTACTTAGACTTATTCAGAGAGTTCCTTGGGAAGCAGCCCTTAAAAACAAAGGAGTTCAGAAAAGGTGGGTGTGCATCAAAACAGAGATCCTGAGGGCACAGGAACAGACTGTCCCTGTGTGCCAAAAGACAAGTCAACAACGTAAATGTTCAGCTTGGATGGGCAAGGAGGTTTGGAAGGAACTTTAGAATAAATGGAGGATGTATCGTCTTTGGATGGAAGGTCAGGTCTCTCAGGAAGTATTTAAGGGGGCTGCTAGAGCATGCAGGAAAAAAATTAGGGAGGCCAAAGCTCAGTTTGAACTTAAAATGGTGACTTGTGAAAGGATAATAAAAAATGTTTTTACAAATATGTTAATGGTAAAAGGAACAAATGGTAAAGAACCTTTGTTTTTTTCTGGATCAGGGAGGCAACTTAGTAACCGCATATGAGGAGTACACAGAAGGGCTTAATGCCTTATTTGCCTCATTCTTTAGTGGGAAGACGGCTTGTCCCCAGGACAACTGTCCTCTTGGGTTGGTTGGTGCCAGGGAAGAGAACGGTCCCCCTGTTATCCAAGAGGAGGCAGTCAGAGAACTTCTGAGATGCTTGGATGTTCATAAATCCATGGGCCCAGATGGGATCCATCCCAAGGTGATGAGGGAGCTGGCAGATGAGGCAGATGAGCTTGCAAAGCCTCTCTCCATCATTTACCAACAGTCCTGGCTCACTGGTGAGGTTCCAGATGGCTGGAAGCTGGCCAGTGTGACACCCATTCACAAAAAAGGTGGAAAGGAGGATCCTAGTAATTATAGACCAGTCCGCCTGACCCCAGTACCTGGTAAGATAATGGAGCAATTTATACTGAGTGCCATCACGCAGCATCTACAGGATGGCCAGGGTATCAGACCCAGCCAGCACGGGCTTAGGAAGAGTAGGTCGTGTTTGACCAGCCTGATCTTTTATGACCAGGTGACTCACCTGGTGGATGCAGGAAAGGCTGTGGATCTTGTATACCTGGACTTCAGCAAGGCCTTTGACACTGTCTCCCACAACACACCCCTGGAAAAGCTGGCAGCCCACAGCTTGGACAAGAGCACTCTGTGCTGGGCTAGGAACTGGCTGGATGGCCGGGTCCAGACAGTGGTGGAGAACGGTGCTGCATCCAGCTGGCAGCCAGTCAGCAGTGGTGTCCCTCAGGGGCCTGTGCTGGGACCAGCTCTGTTCAATATTTTTACTGACTACATGCATGAGGGTCTTGAGTCTTTCACTAGTAAATTTGCAGATGACACTAAGCCAGGAGCTTGTGTCAATCTGTTGGAAGGTAGGAGGGCTCTGCAGAGAGACCCAGAACAGTTGGACAGATGGGCAGAGTCCAGTAAGATGCAGTTTAATAACTCCAAGTGCCGAGTCCTGCATTTTGGCCACGATAACCCTCTGCAATGCTATGGGCTGGGGACGGTGTGGCTGGACAGTGCCCAGGCAGAAAGGGACCTGGGGGTACTGGTCGACAGCTGAACATGAGCCAGCAGTGTGCCCTGGTGGCCAAGAAGGCCAATGGCATCCTGGCCTGTATCAGGAACAGTGTGGCCAGCAGGAGCAGGGAGGTCATTCTGCCCCTGTACTTGGCACTGGTGAGGCCACACCTTGAGTGCTGTGTCCAGTTCTGGGCCCCTCAGTTTAGGAGGGACGTTGAGACGCTTGAGCGCGTCCAGAGGAGAGCAACAAGGCTGGTGAGGGGCTTGGAACACAAGCCCTGTGAGGAATGTCTGAGGGAGCTGGGGTTGTTTAGCCTGGAGAAAAGAGATTTGGGGGTGACCTTATCACTCTCTACAACCTCCTGAAAGGTGGTTGTAGTCAGGTGGGGGTTGGTCTCTTTCTCCAGGCAGCAATTGACAGAACCAGAGGAACAGAGTCTGAAGCTGCATCAAGGGAAATATAGGTTGGATGTTAGGAGAAAGTTTTTCTCGGAAAGGTTGATAAAGTTCTGGAATGGTCTGCCCAGGGAGGTGGTGGAGTCACCATCCCTGGATGTATTTAGAAAAAGATTGGATGTGGCACTCGGTGCCATGGTTTAGTTGAGGTGTCAGGGAATGGCTTGGACTCGATGATCTTGAAGGTCTCTTTCAACCTTGTGTGATTCTGTGATTCTGTGAAGCTTGATCTGACAGATAATCATACTTTAGAAGATGTCAGAACATTTCCTAGACCAACCAGAGCAGGTAGATAAAATCTGTAGGTATGCTTGGAGTAGATAAAAGGGCTCTTCAACTTTTTTTTTTTAACATAATACTTATCTTTTTTTTTCTTCAGAGATTGTTAGCATATATAAAAAAATATAAAGACAGAAGAGAAGATGATGGAGAGAGGTCATAAATTTGGGCTGAGTAGAGGTAGTTAGAATAGAGAAGACAGTCTTATTACAGATGCCTCACACCACTTTTCCAAGGGATACCATAGCACTGGAGCAGTCTGAAAACAAAATGTACGGTCAAGATCCATCTTTCTTTGGACCTGAATATGAATATGGCTGATCTAGTATGTGATTCTTTCAACCCCTTTTGTGTGCTGACAGTAGTCATAGATACAGTAAATTTTCTGAGTTTTATCATTAAGGAGGTTTTGGTAAAAACAGGTTTTACTCTCAGAAGCTTCATGGTGTGTTGTTTTCTTTTATGATGTGCCCAGTGGAGAAGATCGATTGTCTTGGGCATGCTGGGGCTACATACACCAGATGTGACACTAAAGAGACACTGCACTGCACAGGGATGCAGATTGAAAAGGGCTCTAGCTTTTGTCAGCCACGTGTCTGGTGTGGGTCTGCAGCAGCACACAAGCTCCAGTTTTTTAGCACAATCAGAATAAACTGACTTACATCAAGTAAGTCAGTTTTGAAAAACAAATGTGAACATGAGAAAAAGAAAAGTAGCTTGTTTTTGAGTAATGCATTTTTCTCTCTACTGCAGGAAAAAATGGAAATGACAGGAACTTTCAAACAACAAAAATTTCGACTTGTGGATGAAGGTTTTAATCCATCTACAATTACTGATCCCCTTTATTTTTTAGACAATTCTAAGAAAGCATATGTCTTGTTAACCAAAGAATTATACGAGATGATCTTATCTGGGAAAATGAAGCTTTAATAATTGAGCATATAATAGGCTATTAAGGGACAGTCTGTACAAGCTGTTGTATGAGAAAACAATGCAATTAATTACCAGTATTTTTACATAGTTTTCCAGAATAATGTTTTTTATATTTGATATTTACATTCAGATATGTCTTTACTTACTTGATCATTATTTTTTACTAATCACTTTTTACCTCTTGAGACAAATGTCTAAGCAAATAACCTGTAAAACATAACTGAAATCTATTTTATGTTACCTTTGGATTATAAATGCTGAATCTGATACTTTTTCTTAGTACTAAATGAACATAAATGATACATGGTATCACACATGGTAGAAAGAATCAACATATATTGTGTCACATGTTGTGTCTAAAGGGGAATATATGCCACTAGCATTTTTTTTTCTGTAGTTTACATACTTCTGAATATGTACTGTAAGAAGTAAAAGCTTGACACTGGTTGGAGGAAAAAATATTTTCTGCAGAGGACTTTTCTGATGGAATATAAGATAAAACTGAAGCAGAAGAAAGTCCTCCACACAAACTCAAATACTAACATCACTGCTGATTTATTTTCTGTCATAATCTGTGCTCTTTCATTTGTTATACTGGCTGTTTCAATTGTCAGATTCTGAAGACAAAGCCAACTGTCCTGAAACGTGTAGCAGGAGATCAACAATAGGCAGAGAAAATCTGCATGCTTAATGGGGAAAATCATATATATAGCATAAAAATAATTATTGCCGCACTTTATGTCATGCATATTGAGTACCAAATAGCTTCCATACTCTTAGTAATGACTGCTAGAGATCATTATTTCATGAGTATAGAATATAGGTGAATTTTTAAAACACTACATTTTATGTTCTAATAATTACTTTTTCTAAGTTTTAAAATAAAGTATATTTAAACCAAATACCATTCTGTCTCAGTTTGATTTAAGTCTGATTGCACAAAGTCTGTTTTCCAGCTTCTTTTGATACTTTATTTGCACAATGCCTTCTTCTAATGCAGCATGATGCCCACTTTGATCAGCCAGAAGCAGCATCAGAGAATATGGAAAGGGTGACTCTCTCCAACTCTAGGCACCATAAGTCTCTTTTCCATCTTAACAATGGTATGAAACTAGGTTCTTATGAAAGAGTAGGATGTAACACACTTTAAAAATAATCTTCTTGTGTCTTTCTACCTTTTTCATCTAACAAGACAGTAGAACCTGTGTCAATTTTTGAACTTTGATTATTACTTAAACTGATTTTCTTTAAAAACAAATCCAAGGATGCAGTGAAAAATATATAAGGATCATAACTTACTATATTTTTGAACACAATATTTCTTATGGGACTGCCACTACAAATAAGGAAGTTTACAATTTTGCAATTTACAAACCAGTGAGAGCTAACAAATGCTTACACCAACATCAGCCTTATGGTAGATGTTAATGTAAAGTACATATTGGAGAATGGAAAGAACTTCCATAAAGATGGAAGGAAATCACTGTGATCTAGCATTTCCTGAGCAGTCCCATTTTTCTGTTTCTTTAAGTAGTGCCCAAATGGCTGTCTGTAGCTGAAAGCTGGGGCAGGGGATGGATGGGTGGATCTGTCTCACTTACTGAGACAGATAGAAGTGCCACTACCTAGTCAAGAACTGCAAATTTAAGAATGAGGTATTTTATTATAAAGTTAAACCCAACTTTGCATGTTGGGCTGAAACTCTGAGCAAAGGATTGGTTGTTGAAATTAAAACTACTTTAACTCTTACACTGAATTACTCCTGAATATACTTCAGGAGCCCTTTTATTACAACAGAAAAAATTACACCCTTTCTACGGAAAATAATTATTTTCTGGGTTTTTTTTTTTGGGTTTTTTTTTGGTTTTTTTTTTTTTTTTTTTTAAATATGGCACCCTGACATCCATAGTATCATATTTAATCTTGTAGAAGAATACTAAAGAATTTAGTGAGATCAATTGCTTAGCTTTGGTAACATATTTAGCCCTTCTAAAATTTATTTAGCTTTATAATACATGATCCTATATATGACTAGTGAAAAGGTTCAACCACTTAAATGCAACAAATGCAATAAATGAGAGGGAGAAAAAAAATGAAAAAATAAGAAAATACTTTTCCATTAAAAAAACAGAAGGAGAAACAAAACCCAAAGGTTTGTTCATGACTGTCAGCATTTGGTCACTTCTTTTGTAGTGTCGCTTCTTCCTCATCTAAGATGAAGAAGATTGTTTCTGTGAACAGTGGTTGAGTCAGAGAAAGCACCAGAGGAAGAAGAATGTCTGTGTGCCACCTTTCATGCTCTGTCCACTACAGGATTGGCCAACTGGTGTTTCTTGGGTATATTTTCAGCAGGAGTGGGACTCTTCTAACACAGCTGCCTTGGGAGCCTAATGTGTTTGTTTCCCAGCTGTGAGCACTAGTGAAATACAGAGTTCCAGTTTCTCCTGTGTTTTCCATAGTGTAACTAAGAAAGCCTGAGCAATATGCCTGTTTTCAAAGGTGAGTAAAATAGTACTGTTTCATGCACTACCCCAAGAAACAGGATGTCCATGACATCAAGAAAATAATACATGGGCTCTGTATTTCCTAAGGGGAAAACAGTCCATTACTCTCAGTCCAATAGTTTCCCTTCTTTTAGCCAGTAAGCTGGGTGCCAGCAGATGCACTGAAGCCTGTTCCAGCAAAATGTCACATTCCTCATGAATACCTAAGTTCTCGAACCAGCATGCAGTTAGGCTGAATAATGATGGTGCTCATGTCAGATACCACAAAGGGTCTTCCTTTCAGAAAGAGAAAATATTGTGACTAACCTGTTAATTTCTTTACACAAATCAACATTTGGACTGGCTGAGGTATGAATGTTGCTGCAAAATGATGTCTCAGTATTTGTCTGGGAAAATTAATTTCATGTAAGCAGGTGGTAAAGGAACAGAGAAGGGGTGGCTGAGGTATAGATGGAGAGTTGCACTACTAACCTCATACATTAAACCTAGAAGGGAGAGAAAGGTTAAAATAATGAAGGTAATTATTTTTTAGATTTAATACATATATTTTCCCCTCTGCATTTAAGGAAAGTCGATGATGCAAGAAATGTTTATTAATAAAAAAAAAAAATAGAGGTCAGAGTTACCATTTAGGAAAGGTAAAATTCTGTAAGGGTAAACACATATCCGCTCCCATGTCTTGGTGAATCTACTGGTTACTACAGTTATAGTCTGTATTAATTTCAATAAATCTTTCTCAGGATCCCCAGAAAACAGTAAAAAACCACAAGCAGATCATGGCCTGAATTTTATTCTCCTCACCCAAGGCAGATAAATACAGCTTTTAAAGAGAATTCATATGCCTGTAAGAGCCACCATAGAGAATGTATTTCGATTGACATACAAATTTTCTGCAGATGACATACAGAAAACACCTTCTATTTTGATACTTTTTTTAAAGGGAAAAAAGGTAAAGGCAGGAGGAGCACTCTTTCCTGCATTTTTAAAATCTAAAAATACTGGATGGCTGTGGGATAAAAGACAATAAAGTCACTCCTCTTAAAATAATATAAAGTTCATTTTCAGTAGCCTGTCCCCAGCTAACAAAGCAAGTAGTAATATGATGTGCATCATCACAGCAGAAATTATGACCTATACCAGTATATATGAAACTTAATCAAGACTCATTTCGAGCAAATAACGTTTAATATTTGTTGTCGCAAAAATCAGATGCAAAGATTCAGCAGACAGCCAAAGCAAAGTTGCATGTGAATAGCAGCAATTTTAGGAATAATTTTAGTGTGATGCGTATTAGCAGTACTGTCAATAACTGAGAGCATAATTGCTGAAGCCCACCAGACTCGGGGCTAGCTGTGAACATTCCCAGAGCCGCGACAGGCGTGGGGAACAGCTGGAGACTGGGGTTTGCCCACAGCTGAACCTGAAGAGCTGCAAGCTCTACAGTGCATGCTGCTACAGCCACAGCAGGGACTGGGCAAAGGAGGAAGGAGGAGGCTCTTTTGCCTTATGGCTTCACCTAGACAAAACTTCACCCAGGGGAGCTTCGAGACAAAAGAGCCTAAGCACCCCAGTGCAAGGGGTTAAATACAGTTACAAATGAGGGGGTGCATACAGGAAATCAACCAATAGGGGGACTTCAAGGGTGGAGCAAGGGGATTACATCAACACCGGGACCAATCAGGATAGGGGGAGGGAAAGGTCACATGGGCCAATGGGGCCTCATGGATTAGGGGATTTCCAAGCGCATATTGGCCCACGTGGTGAGTGGCAGGGAACATTCAGGAAAAAGGGCCAGGGTTGCCTTGACAGGCAGGGAAGGGACTAGAACAAAGGGAGGGGAATAGCCTGAGGGACTGCTTTAAGGGAGGGTACAACTTAGGGAAAAACCAGCTTGGGGAAAATGTGGGGGGAAAACAGTATGAACCATTTAACAATAAGTTAATGAAATGAACACTACCCGCAACACATAATGTAGCAATTGATTTGGCCATAAAGGTTACATCACAAGATATTCTGATTGTCTCCTGATACTCAGAAATTAATACCTTACACATTATACCCTTTGACAAAGAGATTATATGATTTGTGCTGTGATAATTTTAAATGAACTGGATCATTGGCAGAGTGAAATGCAATTCCTATGCCACTAAAAAGTCCACAAGTCTGAGAATCTTTTACCAAAGTAGACTTCATTGAGTTTCTCCAAAGACTGCAATAAGCACAGCCCAAATCAAATGGTGAGGAATTGCATTTGCAATACAACAAAGCAGTCCTTGTGGCTGCCTTGCAGTAGGAGGTACACTGACCTATTCCCATTTGGAGCCATTCTGGCACCCATGAGGTTTCCATACTTTCTCTTATTCCATAATCTTGCATGCTACGTGGGGGGTTTTGTGTTACATCAGCTGGACCACACAAACATATTTATAAATAAAAAGGGGGACTTAGACTGGCAGAAAACCACTTGTTATTGTGTCTCCTTGTATTCATGTAACTGATAACTGCTATGCTGACAAAAATAATGTTTCTAAGAAGTATGTATGGACAGTGTTACCCATATAGGACAGTCCAAGTCTGGTAAGATGCTTCTTGTGGTGGTTCTGGGTTTAGAACTCAACTAAATATCTCCATTCATTTAAAAACCAATGAATCAACCAACCAATCAAATAAAACCCCAAACCCCCAAATCCACATTATAGCAAATAAAGAGTATTCAATTATTTGAAATATGTCTTGCAAGAAGGGAGTCAATGCCTTGATGAGAATTCTAATGTGAAAAGAGTCCTGCTTATTCAGTGCAAACTTTTAAGTGCAGATAAACAGAAATGTCAGTCTCTTACGGTGCTTATGCTATGGAACGGCATATATTTGCTTTTAAACCTGTGGATTTGATCCAAAACCACACAGCTTATTTCAGTATATAGTTATTTGCCTGACAGAATTAATTATTAATCTGTTTTTGCCAGGCTTTCATGCTTCACTATATGTGGCCAATATATGTAATAACAGTCTCTATGGGATGGTAGATGACAGGAGAACTGATGGTTTTGAGAGTAATGACAACAAATGTTATATGTGATTCAAGAAAAAAAAAGTTACCACAATTTCCATTTATTTTTCTGTTTATTCTGCCTTTCTTGATTATCCTTTTCTCTTTGCTAATAACAAAACACATTTGCATTCCAAATTTTTTAAAATTGGCAATACTAAGTGAGGAAGTTACTGATGCTGAAACTAGTCAAGTCACATTAGAATTCTGCTGAATCAACAACACGTACTTACTTTAGTAATCTCAGCAGAGTTTTATATTGTGTATGTGAAATGTTACTCAGGGGGATTTAAAACAACATTGGACTTGTTATGTTCTCAGTGTTTTTTGTAAGTGTAGAAATTAAACATACATGCTTTACCAGGCAGCAACCTTTGAAAATCAGGGAAATTACTTAAATTTTTCTCCAAAACCAGGATATAATCACAGTAATTTCAAAAATCTAGCTAAATATGAGATACTTAAACACTTGCCTAGCTATCCAATAATTTTCAAACTTTTTTTTTTCCAAAGTAATTTCTACTAGGGAGCTTACAGTACTTTTCTAAATACATGCGTCTTCTACTAAATACTAATCATTTTCTCCACTGGGTGGGCTGCACTTTAATAGTAATACACTTAATCAACAGAACTCCTTTTATTTCCTTTTCCTTTTTTTTTTTTTTTTAATTTTTTTACCAGACACGCTTTTTTCATCGCTTTTGCAGTTTAGGCAGAAACACCTGTGCTATACTAGTCTTAGGTCATAAGAAACTGCAAAGACAGAGTAATTTGTGCCAGACTGTACTCCTCATGTATAAGGATTCAATTTTTTGTATAGAAAAGCACGAAGATGGATCTCTGGGGAGGCATGCCTGAGCCTTAGCTCACTCTGAGAGCTTCTTGTCCTGAAGGTATGTGGGAATAGAATGCTACCTCAGATCTTGCTCTAGTTACATTTCAATGATAAGACTTCTCAATAACTTAAGAAAACTCATAAACAGAAAAATGGACATGACCATCAAAATTGTCTTCTATTATTTAACTTTTGTTATCCAGGAAAACTATCAGCTGTGAGTTTTAGTGGGTGCATAAAGAGCTAATGATGTAATTCATTCAAATGTCAAAATTAAAAGGCATTTATTTGTCAGCTTCTAAAACCAGCATGTAGTTTGCCTTTCACTCCACTAACATTACAATGAAATTCAATACTTCCAGAGTACAATTCTATTGTAGAATTAAATGAATACCATGTGTGTGCTGAAAAAGGCATCTCTAAAATATCTCGATCAGCTGCATTTCATGGTGCAAACTTTGGAAAATTTTTCCTCAGTTTTAAAAAATAAAGGTTTTACAGAAATCCCAAATTGGCAGGAAACCCTGTATATCACAAATGAGACACTGCAATTTAGGGATTTGGAGTGGATTAGACCCATTAGATGAGTGAGATACAGGAAAAAAAGGTTAGGTTTCAAACACCTTACAATATTCTGGTAGAGACACATAATTTTCCCTGGCTACGTAAATTTTCATAACAAGGTAGGATTAAGTCCTGAGCAAGAAACAAAACATTAGCTATAAAAATGTGGACTGTAATCCAGATTTGTGAGTAGACCCTTATTTCTGTAATAATCTAAATGAAAATCTTGCATACAAAGAGACTAAGAGAGTATCATTTTGGAAAAGTCTGGATTCAAATTCCAAAGGTATGGTACATTTTGAAGTCCTAATACCCAGAGCTCTTTCACTGTAAATATATATCCTAATATATATATATAAATATATATATATATATAAAAATATATATATATATATATATATATAAATAGTCTGTACTGCTGGAGAAAACTTACTACCTCAAGGTAGTTCCGAATATACCTGGAAAATGGCATAGGGACTACTCATTGTAGCAGAGATCTGCCAAAACCAGACTGAGACAATGGTGAATCATACTTATTGTTTTCATCTGCGAATGTCCCAACAAAACCTCTTTGTTAATGGCAGATTACAGACATTTGGGTAGATAAAAGTTTCTCTTCATGAAAATTGTATTTTTGTGACTAGCAAAATGGAAATGAAGTTATATATTTTTTATACTCCAAAAGAGGTTCTCCTTATCCTGTGACAGAATATGGCTTTGTTATTGTAGAGATATATAACTGATTGCAGGGTTTTCATGTGTTATCAGTTAATCATCTTCTCTCTTTAATGTATGATTCTAATTAAATGCTTGGACATAAATTGAGCTGAACGTATATGGCTGCATTTTTCATGACAATCTGTAGGATTTTTTTGCATTTGCAAAAAAAAAAGGTAATTCTAGGTGAGAGCTCAATTATCTTTGTGCTCCCAGCAAATGAGAATTAGATACCTACATGCTAACAGGAGATGGATTTAAGACATAATCTTCTTCTCACTCTTCTCTACTAGTCAATTTAGGCATTTTTTTAACTGACTTCTGTGGATCTTATTTGCAGGCATATAACTCCTCCCTCACATTTTTTAAGGCTCTGTCATGGCGTCCTGTGAATTTCACTTGGCATTTGAGCTCTTGAGCTAGGCACTGAAACAATGCCTGCAGCAACTGCATTTTCTTCAGCTACTCAGCTGTGAAATGAGCAACTCTGCTCCTGAAGCATTATAGCTGCAAATGAAGCAGGAACTTAGATCTCTCTTGTTTAGTCACAGAATCACTGAATGGTTTCCATTGGAAGGAACCTTAAACACCATCTAGTTCAAGTTGCTGCCATGGGCAGGGACATCTTTCACTAGACCAGGCTGCTCAAAGCTTCATCCAACCTGGCCATAAACACTTCCAGGCATGGGGCAGCCACAGCTTCTCTGGGCAACCTGTTTCCAGTGAATCACCACCCTCACAGTAAAAAAATTTCTTCCTAATATCCAATTTAAGTGTATGCTTCTCCCATTTAGAGCCATTCTCCCCTGTCCTATCACTCCCCGCCCTTGTAAAAAGTCCCTCTCCACACTTTCTTATAGTCCTGTTCAGCTACTGGAAGGCTTCTGTAACATCTTCCCAAAGGCCGTTCTTCTCCAGACTGAGATATATATATATATATATATATATTTCTTAATCTGCAAGAGAATGAAGCAGTTATTTGAAAACACACTGTCGTTTCCAAAACTGCAGGCTTTAGAAACCTTACTACAAGTTTTTCAAACAAATAGGATTTGGGTTATAACTTCTGATTCACGTATCTGGCAGGTGGTGGTCATTGCAGAGGTTGTCACTGCAAATTCTCACATTACACCAAGCAACACAGACAGCTCAAAGCTATAGCCTTGCATTTGACACTAGAGTTCTGCTTTCTTTTTCTTTTCTGAACCCCAAACCACCCACACAGTCGTTCCATTTTGACATAAACCCCCAAAGATTATTAAGAAAAATTGAAAGGATTTCAGCTTTTGAAACTCTAAGTAACACTGAGGATGCCATTCAGTGGAACTCACTGAAACACACAGAGGAATAATATTATCTCTGCATATTCCATTGCATCATTCTTTGTTAATAAGATCCTGTCCAAATAAATGATCTTTTTAGTCTTAACTTTGAACAAGTACTCGTTTTAGAGCCCATCATTGAACAAAGTGTCACAGAAACCCTATTCCCAGCAGTAGAAATCTCTGCAAAGACAAAGAGCTTTAAGAAAAACAAAATGCAACTTTTAATTAAAAAGATTCTTGCTTCAGCTTTTATTTGCTATTATATTGCTACAGCAATAAAGCCTGACTCCAGAAACAGTGTTGCAACAAATAAAGGTCTCATACACATTTATGTATGTGTTTGCAAAATGGGTCGGCTGTCAGGCAGCTTCGCTCGTATGAGTATGATCTATTAATTGTGCAGGTGGCAGCAGACCTGGAATGATGATGAGGCTATTCATCCTGATCTCTTAGAGATACTTACAATAGATGCTAGCTAAAAATATCTGTGCTCTGGACCTCTTCTTTCTCCTATGTTCTGTTGTTCCATTTTTTAAAAAAAAGTAACTTTTAAGGAAATAGGAGGCAAAGGATAATTTTTTGTTAATGCAGAATCACTCATGGATTAAGGAGTCTTGGAATTAAACCTATGAATCTCCTGAGAAATGAAAACTACATTCTGCTAATGCAGAAGTTTGTTAGGCAGATGTTCCCAAAGACAGTAATCAAGTTAGGAAGCTTTTCAATGAGCTCTTGAGTTAGTAAATTACATCCTCAAGATAAAATATTTAGAACTGGGAAACTGAGGACTGCAGTGACAGATTTAAAAATAGATAAAATGGAGATAAATGTCGATACTAAAAGAACAGACAGAAAATATTTCTTTTCTCCTTAAAAATCTCTGACGGTTTCCTCTGTCTTACAATTGGCTGATATACCTCATATGAGTGGAACTACACTTTCCAATGTAGGTCAAAGCCTGCCGAAGAGAAAAGCATGCCAAAAGAAAATGCAAAGGCACAATGTGATAGAAGCACCTTGCTGATTTGGGTAGCTATTCACTCTGAGAAAGGAGCAGAGGGCAAGAATTCTGTAAGATAAAAATTCACATTACAGAGTTTAGCTGTAAGTAATTGTGCTGATTTTGGCTGGGATACAATTTATTGTCCTCACAATGTAAGTATGGGGCTGTGTTTTTTATTTGTGCTGAGCACAGGGTTGATAATATAGAGATGTTTTGGTTGGGCGGGACTTACACAGAGCCAAGGCTTTTTTTGCTTTCCATACTGCCACAATGGCAAGGAATTTGGGGGTGCATGGGAGGCTGGGAGGAGACACAGCCAGGACAGATGACCCCAACTGACCCAAAGGGGTATTTCATATCATATCCCATGTATATACATCACACAACATCATGCTCAGTATGTAAAGTGGGGGGTAGAAGGAGGAAGTGAAGGTTTGGAGTGCCTCTGCCTTCCAAGTAACTGTCATGTGTAATGGGGTCATGCTCTCTTGGAAACAGCTGAACACCTGCCTGAACATGGGAATCTGGTCAAAATAAAGGGAAAGAAGCAAATGCATAGGCTGTAGAAACAAGGACAGGTAACCTGGGAAAAGTATTGGCACATGAAGTTTGGTTGTGTAGGATTGGGTAAAGAAGGTAAGGAAGACCAAGGCAAAGCTGGAACTGAACCTAGCAAGGAATATAAAGAATAATAGCAGGGGCTTCAACAAGTATATTAATCAGAAGAGGAAGGTCAAAGAACCTTCACATCCCCTGATAAACAAACTGATAACAATGGATGAGAGGAAGGATGAGGTACTCAACAATTTTTTGCCTCCATTTTCGATGGCAACCTCTGTTTTCACATCTCTTGAGTGCAGGATTGACAGCAGGATGGGGACTGGGTGAGCAAAGTTCCTCCCACAGTAAGTAAAGATCTGGTTCATGACCCCCTGAGGATCTTGAATGTACATAAGTCTGTGGGACCCAATGAGGTGCATCCAAGAGTCCAGAGGGAATTGGCTGATGTCGTTGTCAAGCCAGTCTCCATGGTTTTTGTAAGGTCCTGGCAGTCAGGGGAAGTCCCCAGTGACTGGAAAACATTGTACCCATCTTTTAAAGGGTGGAAAGGAAAACCCTGGCAACCAGGGACCTCCCAGCCTGTCCTTCATGCCTGGGAATATCATGGAGTAGACATCCCAGAAGCTGTGCTCCGGCACATGGAGAACAGGGAGATGATTCAAGACAGCTTCACCAAGGGCAAGTCCTGCCTGACCAACCCAGTGGTCTTGAATGATGGAGTGACCATGTAAGTGGACAAGGGAAGAGTTGAGATGTCATTTATCTGAACTTCTGTAAAGCCTTAGATATTGTCTCCCACCACTCCCCTATTTCTAAATTGCAGATGGATTTGACTGGTGGACTGTTCAGTGGATAAGTAATTAGTTGGACAATCACATCCAGAGGGTGATGGTCAACAGCAAAGAGTCCTGACAGGCATTGGTGACAAGTCCCTCAGGGGTCTGTATAGGGACCAGTGCTTTATGTGTCATTAATGACACAAGCAAAAGGATCCAGTGCACCTTAAGCAAACTGGCAGATGACACCAAGCTGAGTGATGCAGCTGAGACACCGGAAGGATGAAATCATCAGTCATGCAGAGAGACCTGGGCGAGACAGAATTCCCATTGCCCATGGGAATCTCATGATTTTTAAAAAGACCCAAGTGCAAAGTGGTGTACGGCAACCCCTGGCATCAACACAGGCTGGGGGATAAACAGATCAAAAGCAGCCCTGGGGAGACAGACTTGGGGCTGCTGGTGAGTGAGAGGCTGGACATGACCCAGCCATGGGCACTCCCAGCCCAGAAAGCCAAATGTGTCCAGGGCTGCATCCAAAGCAGCGTGGGCAGCAGGGGAGGGAGGGGATTCTGCCCCTCTGCTCTGGCAAGACCCCACCTGGAACCCTAAATCCTCCTCTGGGGTCCCAGCATGGGGAAAGACAAAAGAACTGCTGGAGCGGGTCCAGAGGAGGGACATCAAAGTGATTGGAAGAATGGAACACTTCTTTTATGAGAGAATGGTGATTATTCATCCTGGAAAAGAGAAGGCTTCAGGGTGACCTAATTGTAACCTTCCAGGACATAAAGGGGGCCTCCAAGAAGTCTGGAGAGGGAATTTTTACAAGGATATGTAGTGACAGAACAAGGGAGAATGGCTTTACACTGACAGTATGTTTAGATTAGGTATTATGTTGGGGTTGACTCGGCCCAAGATGAAGATGATGAGAATAAGGCCATGGGAAAACCCTTCAGACTCATAGCGAGTCAAAAAGGCTAGTCCCAGAATTCCCCCAGTTGTTATATGCAGATTTGTGCTGCAAAGTTCTCTGTTCTCCCCCAGTTGATTTGTTCTCGATTATGTCATTCCCCTCGATTGGTCAATGTACCCCTGCATTGTTTGTCATACCCTTTCCTATTGGACCTCACCCTCAGATCCCACCTTGACTTCACCCTAAAACCTAATCTATATGTACCCCTGCTCTACCCTGGACCCCAAGCTTCAGTTAGTCTCTTCTTCATTCTCACTGCTGCCAGACTGTGTCCTTGATGGTCAAAGCATTGCCTCAAACTGGCTTGCTCCCATACCCAGTGCCGGAGCAATATTTTCCTGGTGGAACAGCTTATGTGTACAGAGCAAACTCTTCACACAGTCAGCTATTTCTGGAATCCCAAACCAGACAGCTCAGAAGGTTTCGCAGCCCATAAAAAGGTATATTATGAAAAATGCCATTAGTAAGTATTCCTAGTGGCTTCTTTTAATTTAAATACTGCCATTGGCTGAATTTAATGTCTTCAAGGAGCTCACTAAGAACTAAGCAAAACCACAAAGAACTAAGTAAAACTCACTAAGTAAAACCTCAAACTTGGTTCCGCCCTCAGAGTGTGGCAACAGGGATGATTTCAACTCATCTCTGATAGCTGAAGAAGAGCTCAAATGATCTGATTATTAAAATGTATCAAATTACTTCCTTTCTCTAATCAGTAAACTATTGCTTGAATTATTACAAAAAGGTCATACAGTTTACAATTAGAAGCAAATAAGGTATTGCATTAATAAAACAGTGATACTTTGAGAAAATTAATAGCATTTGTGATTCCATGTACAACACTTACAAAGACAGTACAATTCAATAAATTGAACGACTCCCATTTGTGGAAGAAGTGTTCCATTGTACAAATGTCCTTGAGCACGGTGTATACGGCTAGACATATATGAAACTAAATCAGATTTGTACTATTAAATATTAGTTATATGAACACATATGTATACACTTATTACAGCTGTTGTTCAAAAAAGCAAAAGCCATGACAGCTGGGTACAGAAACGAAATGCCAAAGCATGAAGACAACAGCAGAGGTGGCAACAAAACTGGAAAGGAAGGTGACCTGGCAGCAACTGGTTCATGAAGAAACACCTAATTTGCAGGAGAAAATCTTCAAAGTTTGACAAACTGGTTCGTTGGGGAACTTGTCTCATAGCTTCCTTGATCTTTGTCTAATCAACTAGAAAAACTGGAAAGGTTCATAACTGCAAAGATGCGACTAGCTGAAAAGATACTGCCTCACGGGTAGTACACAAATACTCCATAGTAGCAATGCAAAAGATTTGTTGAGATTGTGGAAACTCTACAAATGCTGCAAATGCAACATTTCCAGGTTATAAAAATAATAATAATAAAAAGAAATCACAACAACAACAACAACAACAACAAAATTGACATCTGAGTATTTAATGGGATTACGGGTCTAGAAGAGTTATGTTGAACTGGAGACAAACAACACAACCCAAAGAAGGACTTGCATAGAAAATTCTTTCAAGAGTGGCTTGTGACTAAAGCTTATTTGATCCAAACATGTACAAGCCATCAAAGACATAAAAAATAGACTATGGATCAAGCAACAGGCACAGACAACACTCAAAATGCTCTTCACTATGGAAACTGGTGTTCCACATGACCAAACATTATTGATTCAAAGGAACAATTAAGCAGAAACTAAATAACCCCCAAAATCTAATGTGTATTAAGAATGGAAGAATGACTGCAAGAGATGCAGATCAATAATATCATAAAGAAAATGCCATAAGTTTTCAGGCTTATCAACCTTCAGACAACAAAACAGATTCTAAGATCTCTGCCACTCTAGCCAAAAGTAAACTTAACTGTATTTTTTGACTGACATCTGGTGTAATTCCAAGTTATTCTGTGCCCTGAAAATATATAGTTGCAATACTTAATCTTCAAGAAGTAATTGACAGATTTTGACAACTTTGTCTGCCGTGCTTGTGATTTAAAGGCAAAATATACTCATTAAGACTGTGCTTTACCATACCATATTTAATGCTAGCAATGAAGAATGTAATTATTTATATTCATAGAAATGCGGGGCTAACATATCTGAAAATAGGTCTAAGAAATTTTATTGTAACATATCACCATGAAAACAGTCACGACTATCCAGAGAGTAAGCTCTTTATATAGGGCTCCCTTATAATAGTGTAATTGTTCCCAACTTCAATTCTTTATATTCCTACAGAAAAAACCAGCTGAGTTTCATAATTAAGCTTCTACTGTGGCATCATCATTTTAATAAAATTTGCTTTAGCAAAAGAAAGAAAAAACCAGTTAAAATTCAGCAGAGTGCTTTGACAGCACTATTTTTTTTTTTCCATGAGAACTTGAATTTTCACATATTTAGTACTAGTAACATAGAAGTAGGGTCTTGTCTATGTTTTGGCTCTGCCTCATGGCACTATATTACAGTTGGACTTGATGATCGTTCAGGTCTATTCAGACCTAAACAATTCTATGACTCCCTGATTCCGTGGTTACCATTCGTGTCACATTCTCCTATCCTGTTTCAAGTGCTGTTATATAGGAAAGAATATCAAAAGATATCAAAATACAGCCTACAGGACATGATGTGGCTAACTTGGAATTTATAGCAAAAGCAGTATTTTTCTTACTTCTTTACCAGAACTGGTAACACATTACTTGCAGTGTGAAATGCCAGAGAGATGTGTTACAAATGCTGTTACACACTTGTGTTATTCAAACTGAGTTAAAAGTACCATGTTTGTTTTAAGCCAATGTAATGGGGATCATTGCCCACTTTGCCTGTGTAGTGCATCATACTCTTCTCTTACTATAAAGCAAAAAATGATATGCTGGATTACAGGTGTGCTAAGCCTCATATTTGTAATGGTGTGATACCTCTGTGACTGCCACAAGAGCTGTATGATTAAGAGACACACAAAAGGTTACTGAATCCAACTTACATTCAGTTGGTAATGCTTGGAAATTGTCCCTTTTAAAGTTTGGATCTCAGGGTGATCCCTTGACAAATGAAGATGACCAAAGCTGGCATGGAAAAACATATAGTCTGAGCTGTGCTTGAACCAGAAGTAATTTCCTCTATGGGACAATGCTCTCCAAGCACAGGCAGCTACAAAGAAAGAAGAAGAAAAAAGAAGAAAAGAAGAAGGGGAAAGGGAAAGGGGAAAGGGGAAAGGAAAGGGAAAGGAAACTGCCTGTGAAAAGTCTGACTGTGAAGTTGCAGTGTAAGAGGCAGAATTTGAAATGTGAAAAGATCCAAGGCTGTACAAGATGATACCAGCAGAAATAAGACACAGTCCAAGGTCAAGATTAGTTGTCACTTGGTAAAGACAGATGGATTGTGTGTTAAAGAAAGCAGCTATGGCATTGCCTTTATGTGTGTGCAGGGGGCCTGGCAGCTGTGCTCCTCTGCCTGCAAGACCTCCTGTGCAGGGAGGACCAGCCCCTGCTCTGGGTCCTTGACCTGAGGGGCAACAGGGGAAGCAGTGGTCAGCTGCAGTAGAAAAGCCCCTCATCATCAGGTTTTGGATGAATGTAGGTACTGCCTTGACAATTCCTTATCATTGCACACATTTAATCCTGTTAGCAAAACTTTTTCTGATATTTAAGTGAGCTTGAATCTGGTGAACTAAAATATGTTATGCGCTCTGCATGATAACTGACTTTTATTCAAATGTATTCATTATAGACAGCAGTTCAGAAAGGTAAGAACCTGCTATGGCTTATTTTGTTAATGCAGATGTATCTATCTTGCTATAATGGAAAAAGGAAATCCATTTAAAAGGCACCATTAATCCATAAAACCACTAGCCATGCTACGTTTTAGAAATATATTTAATTTTGGAACTGCACTCAATGAAAATAAAATACAAATTAAGAAATGGGAACCAGTTTAAGTCACAGAAAATAAACAGAATTCACTGAGTGTTCAATTTGTCACCATTTCTTTTGGAAAACTGGAACTGATTCAAGTCAGCTAATGACTAGGCCATAAAATTGTTCACCCTGTATTCATCTACTGTAACAGCATTAATGACTGTGTGTATCAATAAATTAAATCAGCAGAACAGTAAGCATGGACAAATAATTAAAATAAGCCCTGAACCCGGGCTTCTGGACATTTTTTAATAGCTGGTAGGTGGAACAGAGTTGTACACAAGTCACCAAACACTCCTAAGTATTCACCTCATTTTTAGAGGTGAATTTTTTTTTTTTTTTCCCAGCTACATATTGTCCTGTTATGTCCAGGATACGATCAAGTGTTTAAACCAAACCCAGATGGACAGGCTCTCCACTCTTTTCAAAGTATATCTTAACCATAGAGATGTGTTCAGTTAGACTGAATACATAAGTTTGAGACTATCTACTGTGGAAAGGAGGTGGAAATTCTGCATTAAACCACTGAATTCGCTGGCAGTTAGAGATGGCAAAAAAAGGTGAGTCTTAGACTTGTGATTGAATCCTTTTAAAACCTTAATATATGTAATTTCTGCCTAAACACAGTATCACTTCAATGCTTTTCCTGTAATGTGCAGGTGCCATTGCACATTTGTTTCTTGGGTAGTGCATAAAATACTCACTTCATACTGCTTTGGTGCCTAGTGAGTACATGAGTGAGTAAGTAAATAAGTGCAGAAGACTACTTATCCTTGCAATTTTTAAATCAAATTGTATCAACAGTGTATTTTCCAGTGAAAAAACCCCAACAAACCAACAAACTAATGAAAACATAATTCTGTCATTTAACATGACAGCTCCAAATTTCTGTTATCAGTAAAGCCTGAGAACAATTTGCACAGAATCATGGAATGTCCTGTGTTGGAAGGGACCTTAAAGATCACCTAGCTCCAATCCCCCTACTTTGAAGAGGGGGACACTTTTCACTAGACCAGGTTGCTCAGGGCTCCATCCAGCCTGAATGCTTCCAGGGATCGGACATCCACAGGTTCTCTGGGCAGCCTGTTCCAGTGCCTCACCACCGTCACAGTAAAGAATTGCTTCCTCATACCTAATCTAAACCTACTCTCTTTCAGTTTGAAGTCACTCCCCTTCGCCCTGTTACAACATGCCCTTGTAAAAAAGTCCCTCTCCCTCTTTCTCGTAGGCTCCTTTCAGGCTGCAATTAAGTCACCCTAAAGTCTTCTCCAGGCTGAACAATCCCAAATCTTTTCGCCTTTCCTCATACGCAAGGTGCTCCATCCTCCTAATCAACTCTTGTGCCATGCAAACATGCATTAACCTTAATGGTGCATTGGCACAGTGCATGAAAACATCCACTTCTTTTTAACAGAGAGTATTTTCTTTCTCTGCGAGTATCACACTACTCAGATCTTTCCCCCAAGCACACTTTAATATAACAGAAACTCCGGTAATTATGGCAAAAATAGGGGCAAAAATTTCAGCTGTCAGTCATCCTTGGAGAAAAAATAAATATGATAGAGAGCATGAAGCTACGAAGGAAAAAATATGCGGTCTATCCTGCTCACTTCCCCTCATCCGTGGATGGAACTGGAAGCTCGGAGCTGCGACTCGGGCACCGCCCGCTGCTCAGAAACGGGCAATTCTGAAGGAAGCCTCGTAGAGAACTCAGCTACCAGTCCCCCACACAGATCTGGGCTGGATCACCCTCCAAAGCAACCGGGCATGTTTCAGGCTCTACCAACAGGTTTCCTTCCCGGCTTCCACGGGACGCGGCCGCCCCCGTCCCCGCCGTGGCTGGGCCCGGCGCCGGCCCGCGCTCCGAGCCCGCCCTGCCCCGCGCACCCCGCAGCGGGCTCTGCCCCGGGGCGCGACCCTGCGAGGGCCCCGCCGGGGCCGCCACAGCGGCGGTGTCCCCTTTGCCCCTCTCCGGGAGACACGGCCTCTCTCCGCCCGGACGAGGGCGAGTGTGCCCGTGTGGGGCTGCTCTTCTCACCGTCCGCCTAAGCAGGGAAGGCAGCATGCCCCTGCCCAAGACACCCCGTCTCCGCCCGACGAAGACACCACGGCAGCGCTCTCAGCTCCGTCGGGCTGCGGGGCACGGCCGAGCCCCACGGCGGGGAGGAGGAGCAGGAGCAGCCGCAGCTGGGATTGGGGCCCGCCGGCACCGCCCGGCCGGTCGGGGGGGAGGAGGCGGCGGGAGGAGGAGCGGTGGCGCGGACCGCAGCGAGCTGGCGGGGCTCGGCGCGGCGGTCCCTGAAGATGGCGGCGGCGGAGCCGGGCGCTGCTCCGGGCAGCGGGAGCTGCGCGCCGGCGGGCGGCGGCTCCGTGCCCGTCCTTTTCTGCTTCTCGGTTTTCGCGCGGCCCTCCAGCGTGCCCCACGGCGCCGGCTACGAGCTGCTGATCCAGAAGTTCCTCAGCCTGTACGGGGACCAGATAGACATGCACCGTAAGTTCGTGGTGCAGCTCTTCGCCGAGGAGTGGAGCCAGTACATCGACCTGCCGAAGGGCTTCGTGGTCAACGAGCGCTGCAAGGTGCGCCTGGTCCCGCTGCAGATCCAGGTGAGAGTCGGCGGCGCGGCAGCACCGGCCGCCACAGGTGCGTGTGAGGGCGGGCAGCCCGTCCCGTCCTGCCGCGGCGAGCTCCGGCCCCTTCCGGGAGAAGTGAGGGATCCTGGAGCCGGCTGGGACCGTGGGCGCCGTCCCCACACCCCGCGCTCACATGTCTCTCCCTGGAAACTTTGGTTTCCTAAGCCGGGAAGGCAGGTGCGCTTTGCGCCACGGGCGTGTGGTAACCGGGCTTTGCCTTCGGCCAGCCGGAACTTACTTGCCGTCATGAATGGGAAGACAAGTCAGGTCGCTGAAGTAATCAATGCTCTCCCTTAAATCAGGCGGCTCGTGCTACCCGGCCTTAGCCGGAGGTAATGCTACGAGGTGGAAACTGAAAGAGTGCTGGTAAAGTGGGCTCTGCCAGAGCTCGGTATCTTGGCTTGTAGTTCATCAGGACCTTTGTGTCCCTCTTTGCCTCAAAAAGCTCTTTCTGATATGCAGGTTTACAGCTTGGTAGTTCTGTAGCCACAAACCAGGAAGCCAGACTGCCGGATAGATGCAGTTACGGATGTTTTCCTATGGAGATACTTTTATGCCCACTAGAGATAGCAGGTTGTGCTGTAATACTTCCACTCAAAACACATGACTTCTTCCTTTCTCTAGTATCTAAGAATTCAACTTAAAAAAACTCCGCAAACCAAAACAAACCCCAGGATTAAACCCCACATAACTGCTGTTTTCATTCAGAATATTTAAAAATGAAAATTTAGAATTAGGAAATTTTAGTTTGCCTAGTCGACACTTCTCAGATGTTGGAGAAGTGTTATCATGAGAGCTGAAACATTGCTTGTCTTTTCTTAATGTTTTCAGAAATGTCTAATAAATCCTGTTTGTAAACTGTGCTTAATCATAGTGTCTTGTATGCATACACTCTCAAGGTGGTCTGTTTGCTTTCACTGTCCATTAAGGATGCCTTTGGCATCTTTTATTCTTAACTTTATGTATGGAAAGAATAGCTAAGAAGAGCAAACTAGTTTAATGAATTATTAGCACTCATCATATACAGTCATCATATTCAGTTTAAAACTTTTCTGTTTCTGTGTTGTAAACAGAATTTATGGGGGCCCAGTCAGAAAAACTGGAAAGGAACAGTCTTCCAGCTTGCAAAAAGAGTTGGTATAGGTGTTAATTAAAGCAAGGATTTTAAAAACAGTATTTGGCTATTCACAGTGACCTCAGTGTTTTCAGGTCAAAATTTGATTCTCATTTGTGCATGCAGATCACTACTCTGCAAAGACTCCCTTGCAGATGCCTTCTGCACTGAAACTGTAAATGCAGCTCAAGCATTTGTAGCAGGACATACATCTTGGAATAAAGGTCAGTATGGAGACAAGGATACATCACTCCCAGGGTGCAAATGCGCTATACAGCTTTGACTGCAGGGATTCGGGATGAACCAATATTTTATGCATTATTGCCTATTTGATTGCTTACTTACACCAGTACTGTTGCAGTTCTGTTGCAGCTGTTGATATGAAAAGGATGGTATTGGTGGGTTATTCCTTGATATGTTTCAGCAGCTGTGAATGAGCTGAAGATGTCTCAAATGAGACATCACAATGATGTCAGTCAGCTTGCCTTAAGCCAGAGACAGGTGCTCAGAGATCACTTGTTTGAGAAACATTTGGTATGATACAGACACAGCTAAGCTTTTTAAAACCTTTAGGACTTAGTGACGGGAATATTATACTTTCTGTGTATTCATTCAGGCGTTTCCACTATTATATGCCCTTTTTTTCCTTCCGTCCCACTTTTCCTCCCTCCCTCCCTCCCTCCCTCCCTCCCTCCCTCCATGATGTTTTATCTGCAGTTACAACATTGATTTGTCAACTCTGTGTGTGGCATAGTCAGTGGAATCACTGTTTTGGATGTATGTTTCAAGAGGGACAACTTTTGCTTGCTGATGTGATTAGACTTTCATATTTAGAAAGATATTTCTGGTTTAAAATTCAGAGATGCTAGCAGCAGTATCGCAAGACAATAATTTCAATGTTTTTATATGCATATTTTATCAAGTATATGTATGCATTTAGATGGAGGTAGGATTTAACCTTTAAGGCAGCTAGTGCCCATAATCTCTGGTATGTTATCCTTCTATTTTGATTTCTGTGCTGGCCTGTCATAGTAGGATGCCTTTTGGTATAATAGCTCACAAAATGTCAGCATCAAATGATGTTTGACTGGGCTGTTTAAATTTCTTGTCCCTGCAGCTGATGGGGGCAGTAATCTCATGGAGGAATTACCATATGCTGCCCTTAGAAAGTCATTCCATGAACTCAGTTCAGAGCTTGATCTGTGCAGGGACATTTGCTCTTTCGTTGTTTTCTGCCTTTGTACCATCCTCATATGTGTACATTTGTTTTGTCCGGGTGTCCTGACACGAAACAGCCACTTAACCTTTTGTTGGCTGTGCAGGGTTAGGGAGGCTGGTGAGGTGCACTGCACTGTGATGTTCTGCCTGGCTGCCACTCAAATCAACTCAAATCTCCTCAACCCCAGACATGCAGTGAAGAGGGATGTTTCCTCAGGCCTCCCTCAAATGGAGGGGCTTTTCATAAATTTTAAGTCTTATAAAAGTCTTTTAATGAGAGACTATAACATTTGTAGTTTGGGTGAGGGAATGCAGGACCGCTTTAATCGCCTCCACATACAGTTAAATTGTGCTACAAAAGTTACTGTATTTTCCTGTAGTGTTGTAGCTGCCTTTGGAGGAGAGAAGTAGGGAAAAAGACTTTGGTGATATCCAAAGAAAAGACAGCTGTATGCACATTACAGCTGTGTAATAGAGCAGTTCAGGCAGCTTTCAAGTACATAACCAAGTGAGACTATTCACAGTTACTGTCACAACTTCAAGGTGACTTCTCCTCAGGAGGACTTGTGCTCTGTATTTACAAACTGGTAAACCTTAAGCTACTGAAGGTAAAAGGGTAAAATTGTTGCTGAAACCATTGCATAAAGCACGCCTATTTCAGGATAGTTTTTTGAGTCAGGTTGGTGTCTCAGGCATATCTGTCTTGAAAAATCTGCTTGCAGAAGATATTCAACTTTTGCTGAATGATAAGATAAATAAAATATAACAATTAATACACAGATTTTTGCTCTTATGGCTCAGATATTCTGGAACTAGAACTAACTAACTCAGGAACCCAAGTCCATTTTCTGAAGACTAGGAAAAGCCAAAGCATAAATTGCAGGGATGTTATTTGGGGTTTTAGGGTGAAATTATAAATTTTGATAAATTAGTACATTCCTAAATAAGTAAGCTTTTTGAAAAGCAGCATGTGGGACCTTAAAGAAGGGAGGAAAAACGGGCTGAAAATACTGAAAGAGGGTTTTTTCCTCTCAAATCCACACTCCTTGTTTGTTTGTCTTTACTCTGCAACAAGCATTTTAGTAGTTTTAAATTTTGTTGAAGACTTTTGTACTACATTAGTTATATGTATATCATGCGTTTTTTAACTAAATCTGTCCTTTTTAATTGCTGAATTACATGTAAAAGGCTGCACATTGGCTTAGCATAAGGTAAATATTTATGTTTCTAAATTGAAACACTTTTAACCTATTTTTCTCTTGAAATACATCAAACTGAATTTATTCAATTTTTTTACATTTGAAATATAGGCAGCAAAGTACAATTGAATCTTACCAAATTCCTTTAAGAAATACAGAAGAAAAGGTGGTAGCTTCTTTTTGTTGTTGTCTCTTTTATGCCATTCTTGAAATACCAAGGTTGCAACATGCCCCAGTCTGCCCTTTTAGTACGTAACTTTGACGTGAGTTTTGTGACATCACTAGTTATGTCAAATGGGGTTATTTCTTTGCTTCCAGTTTCTTGTTCATTACAAATACTGTGAGAAGATTTCATTTTGGATGTCTCAGGATTTCCTGGACTTTGAACAGGTAAAGGACAGATAAAAAGCCAGTATATGTGAATATTTTTGTAAAGCTGAACCTGTAATTATAGTACTTCATTGCAATCACATTTTGTCTGATTAATAATAATAATCAGCAGAGATGATATATAGCTATGAAAAATCACCTCTCCTTTCCCACCTAGGTCTTTTCTAGAGTAGGATTTAAAGCTGTGTGTAACTTGTGACAGCATACCTTTAAATCCTGGTCTGGACAAGGTCCTAGAGATGACTTCTTTAGCTGGGCGAAAGAGCTGCATCAGGTTACTTGACCGTTTGATGTACCTATTCTGGTTGTGCTGTGGGTAACCTTCAGCTGGAGGACAGAAAATCCTAATTAAGAGAAATGAAGTGGAACAAGTGGGAATGCTTATGTACTGTTGAGGGGAACTTGGGGAACTTCAGGTCATTTGGGCTTTGATGAGTTTTTTTTTTTTTAACTTCTATTTTGAGTTCAAGTTGTTTAATGTTATTGTAGCTGAGAGGATGTTATATGCAGGATGATACGATACTGCAGGATGGTATCAGGCAGATACTGTGTGGCTGCACTGTCTCACAATCTGCCCAGCCTGCCTCTTTCTGCAGTGAAATCAAACAGGTGTTGATGTGCCAGCTCAGGTTTGATGTTTAGGTGTAGTTTTTCCCTCACCCCAGCTCTTTGGGATGTTGCACTGGAGAGGTCTGGGTGATTTTCACTGCCAGGAGATGTGAAGTGGAGGTGTCACAGTGTTCTTGTAGAAGGGGAGGATGGCATTGAAAACAAGTGAGTAGTAGGATTTATGTGGCACACTAAAGAACTAGTAAACTAAACCTTTCCTTTATACATAGCAAATACATGAATTTATTTGTGGACTGTGTTAGCTACTATTTATGAAAATTAATTTCAAACTGTTTTCTGCTGCACTCTGCCCTTCCCACATCTGGTCTTCCACCTAACACCAACAAGTGTTGACTCTTTGATCTTAGCATCTCTTTCTTCCGGTTTCCTCTTGTTCTGTCACAATTCAGACTGCAAGTTAATCAGAAATAAATAAGAAAATCAATTTTTGAATTATTTGTGTTAGGGTTTGTAAAAGCTTTTATTTAGCAAATATACAGTTGACACAACTTTATTTTAGAGAGCTGCTGGCATGAATCTGAACGCATAAATTAAATCATATGAAACCAACTTGACAATAAAGAAAAGCAGATATAGTGCTTTTGCTCCAGCTCCCTCTGTTTTTTTGACATAAACATATGAGATTCAGTGGAAGGCTTTAATAAAGATACTCTCTGGCTGGCAAGACAGTCAGTTTTCTTCTGCACTTCACTGTCAAATCAGAATAAAATTGAATTGTGCTCTATAAAATGGCTTCCAAATCCACTGTTTTTAATTATTCCATTGTCCTTCTCCTTGACGAAGCTTAGGGCAAATACTGTTTTTGCAAGAGATCCCAGGCTGGAAGGAGCTGCAAGCATCTGAAGAAGCAGACTTCGGGTATTTCAGGACAAGCTGGAAAACCAGTATGCAATAAGATGCACTTCAAAATGGAAGTAGCAATGTAGAAATAATCAGCTACGCAAACAGAAGATGAGGGAGAGTTCAGGGGATGATTTATAAGTCTAAAATGCACCTCAGGAGTCTAAGTATTGTCCATTATGAAAAGAGAAAATACTGTACTGGAAAGTACAAAAGAAGTAGGGCCTGGAAGGGCTGTGAATTGGCTGATATTTGAGGCCCTGCTAGAGCAGTGAAGTATTATGGGCAGAGAAACACTGTTGTGGTAGTAGTATTGAGTGCCTCATTCCAGACTGCAATTTGAGAACTACCCCAGGGAGGACCATGAAAACAATTTGTAGGAAGAAATACTAAAAGCATTAGATACATTTTAGAATAAGGAGGGGGAGAGGAAGGCCTAAAGGGAGACCTAAAGGTCTGATTCTTGAGGTCTGGTAATAAGTTTTGCACATGGTTATCCATGTGAAGGAGTAACGCTCTTGTGTTTCAAATTCACTGTGGACCAAACTGGAAGTAACACTCATAAGTGTGAGCAAAGGAGCTTTAGATGAGAAAACACTTTCAGGTAAAGGTAACAGAGGTGTGGGATGGGTTCTGTAGGAGTTCTGTCTCTGATGGGTCAGACCATGTGATTATCTGTGAAGAATATTTGTGTTTGTTTGATCCTTCTGTAGGGGCAGACTATGCAGCTTCTTGAAGGTTTTCCGACTCTATTCACATTTATTCCTCTGCTAGGGGTGGTAGTGCCATCTGCTGCACTGGCAGAGGAAGGTGCATATCGAGGCAGTAGATTAACTTCACATCGGTCACTCTATAGTCCATGATGGTTTGTGGTTCTGACAGATCTTAAAAAATTACAGAATTACAGAGTCAGTTAGACTGTAAAAGACCTCTGAGAATGAGTCCAGCCTAAGACTGAGCCCTGCCATGTCAATTGCATCATGGCACTAAGTGCTACCTCCGGTCTTTACTTCAATGCCTTCAGCGACAGCGACTCCACCACCTCCCTGGGCAGCCCATTCTAACAGCTAATCTCCCTTTCTGTGAAGAAGTTCTTCCTAATGTCCAACTTAAAGCTCCTCTGGTGCAGCTGTTAAAGTGGTGGAAAGATTTAAAGGTGAAAATAATAGTCTTTGCTTGTCGTATAAATGCTAAGACAAAATGGCATGTTTTGTGAGTAGTAACCACACTTATATTGTTTATTCCAATTATTCATTTTATTGCTGACCAGTAGGAAAGTTAAATGTCATGATTGACTTCTGTGATAGTAGTAAGTGCCAGAGCTGGAATGGGTCACAGTACGTGTTCCCTGTGGTGTTGAATTGTACATTCATACTGCCTGCCAACTGCTTTTTTAATTTTCAAGCAAATGGCATGATATGATGGATGGTATTCAAGAACAAGGTGGTTATTTAATTTTATGTCCAATCTTTCTTGGTCCCAGGCCTCATTCATTACCTGGTGTAGTGTTGCAGTAGTGTTACTTGGGAAAAGTATCTAGAGGCTGCCTTCCCTAACCCCTTGATCAAATCAGCTGCTGCATTGCTGAATACTGAAAATCTAGGATTGAAGATCTCACATCTGTGGGAAATTTTTTCAATGCAGCTGTATCTTCCTGGTGAAGAAGATTTCCCTAATGCCTGTTGTGATGCTCTTCTGACTTCCTGTGGTATCAGTGAGCCCAGTGTTGCGTCATCTGCCCTGTGGTTGTTACTGCATTTGCCTCTGTAACTGCTTGTATTAATAGTGTTGCTCTTTGGCTCACAAGGTTTGGAGGAACCATGTTTATGAATGGTTACTGCTTTGGCAGTAGTGGTGTAATGAATCTGAGAATTGAGGGACTTTAGCATTTGCAATTGTTAGCATACAAGTGATTTTCCCAACAGTTTGAGCAGGCCATTGCATATGTTTAAGCATTGCTATTATTAAGCATGGCCTTGGGAATTGAGATCAGCAGCATTTTACTCTGGAGACATGTGGTGAGTCAGTGAAAGTTTTGGAACTAATATTTATTGATTCCCAATTCCTTTGTGGTGAGTTGATCTTGGCTGGCCACCAGGTGCCCACCAAACTGCTCCATCACTTGTCCTCAGTAGGACAGAGGGGAGAAAATATAACAAAGAAGCTTGTGCATCAAGATGAAGACAGAAAGGAATCACTTGCCAATTACCATCATAGACAAAACAGACTTGGGGAAATCAGTTTGATATAGTGCTAATCAATAACCAAGCAGAATAATCAGAAATGAGAGCAAATGTAAAAATACCTCTTCCTTATCCCTCCCTTCTTCCCTGGTTTAGCTCTGCTTCAAACTTCTCTACCTCCTACCTTCAAGCAGCACAGAGGGATGGGGAATAGGATTTGTGGTCCGTTGATAAAACTTAACCTCTCCCACTCACTTTTTTCACAGTCCTCCCCTGCTCCAGAGTGGGGTCCCTCCTGTGGGAGATAGTATGTAATGAGCTTCCCAAATTCCCAAATATGCATCCTTCCCGCAGGCTGCATTCCTTCCCAAACATTCTCCAGCATGGGCTTCTCTCTAGAGAGTCACAGGTCCTGCTAGGAGCCTGCTTCAGCATGGCCCTCCAGAAGTCATTATGCCTTCTTTAAGGCATAATGTAGGTCTTCTTCAAGGCTCTGCTGTGGGGTCCTCTATGGACTGCAGGTGCATTTCTGTTCCACTGTGGAAGCCCACGGGCTGCAGGGGCACAGCTGCCTCCCTGTGGTCTGCACCAGGGGCTGCAGGGGAATCTCTGCTGCAGCACTTGGGGTACTTCCTGCCCCTCCTTCTGCACTGACCTTGGTGTCTGCGGTGCTGTTTCTCCCACATATCCTTACCCTCCTCTCACAGCTGCTCTTGGACAGTTGGGTTTTTTATCCTTTCTTAAATATATTACGATATGGTAGAGTTGTCACCAGCATCACTGGTGGAGCAGATCTGTCTTGGATTCAGCTGGCATTAGTGCTCTCTTGACATGAGGCTGTTTCTGGCATCTCACAAAAGCCCCCCCTCACTACCAAAATCTTGTCACATTAACCCAATACATCTGGACTCTTCTGAAATACATTCTTTTACAGATTTTGTAATTTTGTTTCAGTTTAAAACATTACAACCTCAGATTGCAGAAAATGAAGTGTATGTAATTAATGGGTACTTCCCAGAAGCTCTTTATTCAGTTCAGTTTATCTGTGTGCTGAAAAGCTCCTGAATGGATGTAATTTCTCTTGAGTTGCCTTACAACTAAATGATAGTATGTAGCTCTTTTCTTTCCCTGCAGCTTCTATCTGAAGCCCTATACTTTGGTTCAACAGGTAGTGCTAGTAATTTATTTATACAAATTGAAAGCACTCTTTCTAAGTGTAAGAAAATTAAGTATTTGGTTTATTTTTCTTATCCCCTCCCTTCTACCCCACTTGGTACCTTGTATGAGGGAAACTCTAGGAGATTACTTTTGTCATTAAAATGTATTCACTTTGGTTTCTAATATTTACAGTCTTCTCTACTTTTGTTCTAGCCTTTGGGCTTTCATCAAACTTGTGCTAAAAGATGTCATAGACAAATCCAATTGACTACACAATGGAAGTACAGAAAATAATGTACAATATTTGAAAGCAAGTGGAAGTCTGAATTTTTTTTAAACTTCAATTTATCCTGAGTCTATTTCAGTTCCAAGAATTGTGGATTTAAAAACGAAGAATGTAATTTTGCTTTTGGTACTTCTTTTTTGCCATGATTTAGGTGGTGTGTTCCTCTGTGCTCTTCAGAGTTCAGAAATAACTACGTACATTTATGTTGACTTGGGCTTCCCACCTAATAAAATCTTGATTACGTATTGATGGCTTATAGCCTTATACTGTTCAGTATCAGCTATTCCCTTTTAATTCAGAAACGTACCAAAATCAGGCTTGAAAAACTTATCTCCTATTTTGACTCAAAGTGACATAAATCCGTAATCTAGCAGAGGTATTGCAAACTCTTCCCCATTCTGCTGCATTTCTGAAAGGATGTCCAGTGCCATGGAAAACATTACCTTTATTTCCTTTTTTCAGATTACTACTTTGGGCAACCTGACACCCTCAAGCACTGTTTTTTTCTGTTGTGACATGCAAGAGCGATTCCGGCCTGCCATCAAATACTTTGGTGATATCATCAGCGTGGGCCAACGACTGGTATGTTTGCTTTTTTTTTCTTGTCATGAGTTTTCATAACTCATTGTAAACTATTCTTTTACATACAGTGTAACAATTACTTAGTATTAGGTAATAACAATGTCTTTGTTATTATTGTTCTTTTTTTTTCTTTTTTTTTCCCTTTTTTAAAAAATGTTTTCGTCTTTGTCCTCTTATAGCTGCAAGGTGCACGGCTCTTGGGAATTCCAGTTATTGTCACTGAACAGTATCCCAAAGGTCTTGGCAGCACTGTGCAAGAAATTGATTTAACAGGAGCTAAACTTGTGCTTCCCAAGACAAAATTTTCAATGGTGTTGCCAGAAGTGGAAGCAGCATTAGCAGAGATTCCTGGTGTCCGGAGTATTGTCCTCTTTGGAGTAGAAGTAGGTGCCTTGCCATTCTGATACTGGTTTATGGTAATGTCTGTTGGCCCTCAAAGAGCGCATCACTTTGTGTAATTTAAAAAAAAACCAACTTAATTTATATTACTTAGAGCTTAGATATTCTCTATAGAATAAATTATTTTTGTGTTATCTTGAATATTATCTCATAAAAGAATTGGAGATGAGATACTTGTAAACTACAGGCACTTGTCTCAATCTTAACTGGCGTTTAAAACACATGTTGAGTTCCCTTGTACTGCCAGTGGTAGAAAAATACGTATTTGAACTCTAATTAATTATGAACTCTAATTTGTGGTTGTGCTACTTTCATTTCATAATAATGGTTTGTTGGTGGCTTTTCTGCCTTTGATTTCTCCCCTGTAGACTCATGTCTGTATCCAGCAAACAGCATTGGAATTAATTGGCAGAGGTCTGGAAGTTCATATTGTAGCTGATGCCACCTCGTCCAGAAGTATGATGGACAGAATGTTTGCTCTTGAGGTAAGTTTCTTAGGGCTTTCTTCAGCTTGGGTTGGTATGTTAAGTTCTCTGCTTATTGTAAGCTAACAAGCAATTTCTATGGACAAAGCAGTGGATAAAAGCAGATTTGAGAAGAGATGAGTACTCTGATTCTTAAAATTGCATTGAAAAGGGAGAAGTAGTACTGGCTTTTTAAAATCTCCTTAAATTATGATTTAATATGCATAACCCAGTTCGGAATGTTTGGAATTTAAGAGTGATTGTTCCATACAATATAGATTACTCTGGATAAACATCAGTATTTTAGCACATCCCTTTATGCAGTGTTATCTCTACAGCAGAGTAAAAATGCCATAAAGCTTTTGGCTTTGTTGTTCCAAAGAGTATTTATTCAGGTGTTGAAATTCTTGAAGTGCAATGAAATACAGTATGTGGTCCTGTTCAAATCTCCTTGTACCTCTGTCCCTCCTTCTGCTTCTCCTCATCAGTGCAAATTAAAGCTTAATCGCAAGACCCTGATTATAGTAAAGATTCCCCTCCCCCCTGCTTTTAGGAGCTTAGGCGAACTAAATGTTGAGAAAGTGGAGATAAATGTAACAAGAAGATTTAAAAGTGCATACAACTATGTCATAGCAAATTCATGCAAACGATTTTTTGATGGTGTACTCCTAACTTGCCTACAGGCATCACTGTTGAAAGCCAAAACCCGATACATACATTAAGTATAGCAATTTTTTGCCTCAGGCCCTAACAATTATTTGAAGTAGAAACTAATGATAACCACAGCATGTTATACTTTTTCATAGATTTTGAGAAGACTTAATTTCTTAAAGGCTAAAGAGAAATCCCCAGCATACAGTGATTGATGAAACCCGTGACTTTGATTAAGTGGAAACCTAATGTCAACTGTCACATAGAGCATAGGGACACACACAGAATACAGGAGTGACTGAAGTCATGGACTCCCCAAATCAATGTGGTGCAGCAGCAGTAGGAGACAAAACAAATATAGAAAACCTGAAATCTGAAATCTATTGGCCTTATTGTGTACATTTTTCTACATTTATTACTTGCAATGTGTCTGTAAGCATAGAAGTTGGGCCAATATAATAAAGGTTAAAACAGTGACTAGCTAGCTTTGCTTTACTTTCTAGGCAAAAAGGTATTGATCTTAGAAGTGTGATTGCTTGCAAAAGCTGTAAAGTTTTCAACTTTAGGTAACTTTTTGGTACACCTTTGCAACGCTTTCTCAGTAAGCAAAAGAAAGCGTTTTTCTGTGGTCCCTTATGTTGTCAGTCATTAAATATGATTGAGCCAACACTTGCCGTGCGGACTTGAGCCAGCAGTAACACCTTCTCTGCTGCACATGGCAGCACATACCAGCATTGTCCACTTCTTGTATTACAGACCCTCACTTAAAAGTGCTACTGAGGGGTGTGGACTAGAGCAAGCAAGACATGGGCATGCTTGGGAGGAGGAGAGCAGAAGAAACAGACATGTATTGGACATGTCCTTAATCCTGATTGACTGTGACATTATGGGGGAAGAGGGCAACGTACCAAAGTCTTGGGTAATCCTGCTTTAGTTTCACCATACAGCTCGCAGCTTTTAGTCACATTCTTTTAATGAATGAGTCTAACATTGTCTCTTGTGCAAACTTATGCAAGCTGATGAGCTGAGGTGAGTTTTATTGGCCAGGGTTCCTTGGACCCTTCTCCTTACCTTCCTGGGAAGATGAATGTAACATTTGCCTTTTCACAATAACACATCCCTTCTCTGTTCACAGTAACCTTTCAAGAGTAATAAAGAGTGACCTTGCAGTTATAACCTCATCAGCCCCAAATAACTCCCATCTGACCCTTCAGCTCTCCACATTTCCCATCACATAGCGCATGTTTTGGTTGTGCTAGTGATGAATATACAAATATTTGAGCGGGTGTACTAGGAAGTGCAACTTGTCTTAATTGATAACAAAAGCTTTTATGTCTGCTTGGATAACAGGTTGTCTCCACTTCTGTTAATGTGCTTAAAAATGACAGCAGGCAACAACTTCGAGTTAAAAAAACTTCAGAAACCAAAAAAACCCTCAAAATTTTCATTGGTGAAATAACTCAGCCCAAAAGTTCAAGGTTGTGACTGTTCTGAATCTCTGCTTTGTCTGATGAAGATGTCTTATGCCAGTGTCTGGTTTTGGATTGAGACAGCTTAGTCTGGTCCTGCTGGATTTCTTTTCTGTTCTTTGTCTTTTCTACTTGTTTCTGCAGTGTGGATGCAGCATACTGTCAATACTTTCCTTCTCAAAGACTCTCTTCTAATCTGACTTGTGATTTCCATGGAAATCATCCAATATACTTAGCAAATGCATCTCTTATTTTCTGCTAATCTAAAATCTATTAAAATAATATCTAGTCCTAGAAAAGGTATAAGGCAATGCCAGCCTCTTTTGACATGTTATGGTGTGTTTTGCTTTTAAAGAGAAGGTGTTCTCTCTTTTCAATCAACATTTCACAGACAGAAATGATTTTTAAGGGTCTAGATTCTTTTTCTCATCCATGCTAGTTAAAACCAAAGCCTTTGTATTCTTGGAGAAGCTCATGTTGCAAACATTGCCATAATATTTCATATTAATTTTTCTATTTTTCTTCTTCTTTGTATGCCTGTGAAGTTTAATAGATATGGTTGTATGGAGTAGGAGAGCTGAGGAAGGTAGTTAATTCATTTCAGCATAAGAATATTGCAAGGCTTGTTGCTGTAATGGCAAGTAGGAAGTATTGAATTCAGTAAATCCAATGTTGTTAGTTTGTTGTTATGTAGACTGTAGTTACATATACTTTACTGGCTGGTCCCTCAAATTAGTAACTTTCACCCATCAGTTGCTTTGTAATTGAAGAACTAGAAAGTTTGGAGCTTCTCTTTCCTGTAATGATTACAGTTGATATCTGTATGTACATATGTCTGTTCTCTGCCACTTGCCCTCCCTTAGCTCATTCAGGATCCCATTAGATTTGGTGGAGCATGCAGCTGAGTAGAGGATGAGGGAGGGAAAGCTGACTCTATGAAGAGATTTACTACCAAAGCATCTGTATGATGGCTGGGAAGATGATGGGGGACATGGGTTGATCAGCCTTTGCTGGAGGTAAATTTGTTATGTAAGCAACAATCACAGTTTTAAAAGTCCAATAACTTTACAGTAAGTCCTGGCCTTGGGCTGTGTGAAGCCCAAGCCCTGTCGAGTTGCACACTTACAAGATCTAGCAGACCTCCTTTGGTTTTGCTTTCTCTGCAGCTTTATATTTTATCCTGTAGCCTGTGAGAACTGACTCTGGAGTTCCTGTCTGTAATGAAACATAATTTTAAAAGAGCTGTTGTCGTACCAGTATGATTAATAATGTCTGTAGAAGAGATTTTCTCTCTTTCTCTAGAGATTATTGCTACTAGTGTGCTCTGTAGTCCAAAAGTTGAAGTAGTCGTACATAACAAGGACTGAGAGAGAAATTTTTATAATTTTTTGCTTAATGCTGTTAGGTTGGACCTTGCTATTTTATTTTTTCCCCAGGCCTTTCATCTGCATGAGGGTGAAGAAAGCTGTTCTCTGGGTTATGGAAAGGGAAAGAGTTGTTAATAAGATATGTGGGGCTGCTGCCTATTAAATCTGACTTGGGGAAAGAATCTAGTTCAAGTAGAAAGCCTTATTTGTAATCCAGAGCAGCCTTTTGCCATAGGAAAGTCTAAACCCTGTCAGTTTTTCATCCTAGCTTTATAAATTATACCACTAAGAAATGCTGGAATGGAATTGGGAGTACTTTTGTTAATAGGAGATGTTTTTAAAAATGCTGTCTTTTCTTTCAAAATTCACTCATTCACATTTGCAAATATCTTACATGATTTCCTCTCTGCTCTTTTATTTTTCAGCGTCTTGCACGTACCGGAATTATAGTTACTACTAGCGAAGCGATATTGCTGCAGCTGGTAGCTGATAAAGAACATCCGAAATTCAAAGAAATTCAAAATCTCATTAAGGCAAGTGCCCCTGAGTCAGGGCTCCTTTCCAAAGTTTAAAGAAGGCATGGAGGAAGCAGATCTCACTGTCCTCTTTACAGAGGAGGAAAAGCTGTAAGCGCACATGTACATGTTCTTTTGCTCAAAGTTTGGTAGGAGTATAAAAATAAAAATTGACATGCTTGTGCTTGCCTCAGCAAAATTGTATGGTTATGTGTTCGGGTGCCGTGTGTTCTGTTTAGTTACAGCTGTCAGAAGTTTTGGGTATCAGACGACCCTTTTGTTGTCAAATTTCTTTATTTAGAAAAATAAATTCACAGAGGTGCCTGCTAGTCCGTACTATACACTGATTGTAACAGCTCAACAAAATGCATATTTCTGTGACACCCCTTAATTGTGTGCTTTGCAGTTGTTCTGTGATGTCCTGTTTTACTTTTGTATTATTAGAAGATAATTACTTATTGGATAAATGTGATGCGGTACGCTTTAATGTTCTATACAAATGAAGTATTTTATTAGGGCATAAATTAAAACTGAGTAAGATATATGACCTATATGTGCGCTTTTGTTCTCTAGGATAAAATTTAAGCACTTTGCTTCATAGACAGGACACATAAATCAAGCAGAGCTGATGTTTGATTGCCCTAGGTAGCTGAAGTCTGCATCATGACTTTTGATTTTACTGAAATTGACTGCCCAAGGCTGTACTTTCTTTAAGTGTATACAAACAGAAGAGTGTTGTGTAATGAGTTCTTTATAAACAACTGGTATAAACTCCTTCAGAACTTAGGAATATTACCAAAGCTTAAAATTGGAAATGCTAAGGATGTTAAATAATGAAAGCTTTACAGGTTTGTGTGCTAAATCTACTAATATGTTTAGATTTATTTGGTTTGTTTTACCCCCTGTTTAGTTAGATTGAATAATTCTATCCAATTTACTCAAGAGGGCTCAGAAAGACGGTTTAGCTTCTCTCAGTTTTTGTGCTTTTTTTGTGGTCTTTAGTTGGGTGGAGTTTGAATAGAATCTGGTCTACAGAAAAATAGCATCTTTAACATAATATATATTTTTTCTATCTAGAACTAATCTTTTAACATGTGATTATTCATAAAGGCACTTCCTTCATGTTCTAGGGGATTAAACAATGTTGTATAAAGTTTACAGTGTGCCTGAGACATTTATTTTTTTTAAAGAGTACTAGAAGATGTCATACTAACCACTGATCTTTTTGGGAGAAAAGCTGTTAAATTATATGTATTGTTTTAAATTGCTTATTTTCCCCACAAGATGGCTCTAAAAGAATTGTTTCATAAATAAAAATAATTTCAATTGTTTCATATAACCTTTATATGTTCAAAAGAAATAAAAAGTTAACATTTGCTGACTCTCTTTCGCTTGTGATATTCATCGTAGAGCAAATCCTGAAAGCTGTGTTTGCCATGGACCTTATTGTAGTTTGTACAGCTGTGGAAGTTCTATGGATGTCGTGGGAATTTTGTGTAAAGATCAAGGGTGGATAATGTTGAATGATTCTTGTCTTCAGCATCTAGTTACAGTGTTATTTAACACTCTAGAATATGAGGAATGAACATTATGCTTCAAGCTGGAGGCTGGATTGCAAGTTGGGTTAAGAATGCTTGCTATATCACTGACCTACTTTTAACCTTCTTTCCTGGTATATTAATTGTTTCTTTGCAGTAAAAAGTTCACTTATATAAATCAACAGCTGTGCACAAAAATACTATAAATTTCTTATGAAATAATGGGTTTATTGCCGTCCTTACCATTATGTGTTGATTGTACCAAGAGACCGTAATTGAAGGAAAAATTGTAGCATTTTTTCACACATTTATTTCTGAAATCATATCAGTTGCCTCAAAAACAAATACATGGATTTTTAAGAAATAATGGTATTGTTACTAAAATTTTACCACTTTCATAGAAAAGTAAGTTGAAGGACAGATGTTACATCTTCCTTTACATTCTTCTTTTGCCGCAAGGGGAATCATTGTGTATCAAGATGGCACTAAAGAAGAAGCTATAAATACATTGACAGTCTCCATGATGATCCTACTTTTTTTTTTCTTTAATTTGCATTGCGTTCTGTGGCACACTAGATTTTTGTCAAGATCCCTAGTTTGTGGGGCTTTTTCCCATAAGCTAAAATTATAAGAATTCAGAAATACCCAGTGTTATCTTATAAAACTGAGCTCTTAGATATGAATTTAGGGCTGAAATATATTCCTCTTTTTTTAGATGGATGCATTAATCAGCATCACATGGGTCATTCAGATGAGATTGTAGGAGTGTTTATTTAAAAAGAAGAGGAAAAAAAGAAGTTGCCAAATTTCTCTTAGGTAAAGTAAGTTTATTTACAGGACAAAATTTCCTTTGCTTCTTCATTGCTCTCAACCTATCCATATTTTCTGTTCTCTGACAAGTGGGTCTTCCAATGCAGCAGAACAGCAGAAATGAGTCGTTAGAGAAGAGGTCTGCGGGCTGTTGCGCTATGTAGAGTAAGTACTGTTTTGTTCTGCAAGGATAGGAAATAAATTAAAGAAATAAAGTGGAGGAGGATTGCTTAAGGGTGTACTCAGCTGATTGTGAAGAAGCTCTCTGTCAAGCTTTTCTTTATTTGAAAACTTCACCAGAGCTATGGCTAAGCAATACAATTGTCACCTGCTGTAGGTGGCTTCAGCATCATTTCTCTTTTCTTGGGGAAGCAGAAAGACACTTCTTGATGGAGAAGGGTGTAGGAGTTCTAGTTCTGTGCAAGATAGCTAATACATTGTTTATCTCACTGCAGTAGCTGATACATAAATGCAGTAAGTATGGCAAGATATGTGTCTGATAAGTTTTAATCTGCTAAATCCTTACAAAGATGAGTATTTTTTCTTATTAGGACAGTTTAGGTTTTGAGTTTAAAATGGGATCCTGTTTATTCACAGGACCATTGTCCTTTTATTATATTTCCACATGCATGATAATCTTGTATGAACTAAACTTGAGTAGGGTTTCCAGTAACCTTTGCAAAACCTGAAAACAGAGAATGGATCAGCTATTGTGAGCCAATGTTTTCTATTATGGCTGAAGAAATTATGCTGTGGGACCATTCCACCGTCATTTTTGAACTTGCCTGTTGGTAGATATCAGGCACATGTTCACTGAAATCTTACTGCTTATTGAGTACATTTCTGATGAGACATAGGAAACCCTTTCTCAACTCCACATCCTGCCCCCATGTTTATAACTTTATCTGAACAATTACATTAGCCTTTCGAGAGAATTCCAATCAGTCATTTTCAACTGATACAGACTGTTTTTCTCTTAGAGAAGAGATGAAAGCTAGATACTTTGTTGCTTTAAAAGCTTTGTTAAAATTAAAAAGTAATAAAGTAATTCCTGGACTTACTTGAGCCCTGAATAGTGACAAACGATGTTGAAGGCTTTTCCTTGGTTAAGGGATGATGCTGACTAGTAGTGCTTTGCAGTCCGCTTGTTCTTCAGAGTGTTTTTTTTACCACTTTAACTGGTAATGGCAGAAGATGGCAGTGATTTCTAGAATCTGCGGTTTGGGTTTTTTTTTTTTTTTCACTTGGATAAATTACAGGTAAAATGTACTGAATAGGTATAGCAGATGTCCTTCAAAAAGGTTTAGAAAATCTGCTCAGTAAATAAACTGTTGAAGGAAATCCATGGAAAAAAAGATCTGTTTTGTTGGTCCAGTGCCAGTTTCATCTTGGTAATTGGAATACTTTCATCAAGTTGTTGTTAGCCCTTTCTGTAATCTCAGCTAGTACTTCCAGTACAGGAGAGATTTCAGTTGATGATATGGGCTGCTCCTCTTCGATGCAACTGTGTATATACATAAATATACCCCAAAATGTGGGATTGGGTCCTTTATTACTCATTTGATTTGCATAACCTAATTTTCCATATGAGATAAAAGGATATTTGCAAAGGACTGCTGTGAACGGAGGGAATTTATTAAGTATTAGCATGCTTAGGTCAGCTTAATAGACTTATGAAAACTGCCAGGGTTGGCAGCTCTCCTGCCACTGACAGCATTAGGCTTTACTTTAATGAAACCTTTTTATCTGCTCAAGAGAAAAGATTGAGCAAACAAATGAAGAGAGCAGTTAATAGAGAATAGATGGTGAAGTGCAAAGGCAAAATGGGAAAGAAAATGTTTTCTAATTATTACTGGTTTGGGTTTTTTTTTTTTTTTTTTTTTTGCATAGGGGTGTTAGGAAGCTGGAACATTGTTAATACAGAGTTACATACCTTAATTTTCAAAAACTGAGTAGGTCACAGCAGTTATTGCCTCTATCTTACTGTGCCCTTTATTTTCTTCCTGTACTGATTTTACCTTGTTTTCTTTATAACTGTCCCAAAAGCAGACTGCTAAGCTTATTTTGGCTCTAAGTAACACAAAAATTTCCAACTGGAAGGACAAATATCCTGCTATCAAATAAAAAAGAAGGAGAAGGTGTTGGAGAAAGACTGAAGATCACCACATACTTGGCACTGGTGTTCCCAAGACAGCTATTACCTGTGCTATGGCATTCTGATTTTGATTCAGAATATAAAGATTTCATTTGGTATGTTAATAATTTCAAGGGGACATGAATTGAGGTATTGCAGACAGGGAAGACTTCATAAATTAGGAATCTTTGCAAATGGGAATAAGCTGACTGTACAGCAAAGCATTAAGTCAACTTGTGGCATCAGTGTTTCCACTTTAGGTTTCTGGATAGCTTAAAACCCACAAACTTAGAGTAATTTCAGCCATTATCTATATTGTGTGTGTATGTGCATGGTGGCATTATTCATATTTCTACTCAGGCACTGAAAATCGTGGAGGTTTGTCACATTGAATAACCCTGCTGCATGTTCCTAGTAAAAATTCTTTTTCCAAGGAATGTATTGATTGCTGTGTTATTTGCTAGCAACAGTCAGCTCTCTTGGTGCTGATAACAGTGAGCTACTTGATCCATGGGTGACAGTGACTGGAGGTGACAAGAGGCATCAATGCCAGGATCATCCAAAGTCTCAGAGCAACCTTTTACCTCTCCAGGAGACAGACCTTTGCAATGCATAGTATCAGTCACTCCAGGGAAACATTGCAAGAAGTCTGTGAGAGCAAAATAGCAAGTTTCTTCCTAGGAAGCAGAAGTAGTTGAGTGCTTTCATCTCTCTCCTGGGGTCACATTAAAGGGAGGAGAGGCTAAGGTCTACTATGGAACCACTCTTCCCTCCTTGGTGATAAACATCTCATAATTATCTGAAGGTCAAGCAGAAGACTGAAACTGAAAAGCTAAAGAACATAAATTTTATTGGTTTAGACAGTTATTTTATTTTAATGAGTACTCAGGAGGATACTCAATCTGCGGGAGTTGAGCCCAGCAGCGAATCCAAAGTCCCCAAATACTGGTGATCTACCAATCTCCAGTCTGTAAAGTGAGATGGGGTTATAAAATTTTCCTGAAAAGTCATGATTTTTGGATGTCACTGTATTATATTAAATGCTTCCCTCTAATCATGTATCTATGAAACATGGTTTCTCCTACAAAAGTTCATTCCAGATGGCATATTTTAGTTTATTTTACTAATATTAAAAATTATGTTCTTATTATCATTAGTTTAAAACAACTGGGTAGCATAGAGCAGGTTTACATAGTGTATTTTCTGATGGGAATAGCTAATGTGATCTCCTGACAGAAACATGTTTTCATGTTAAAAAATATCTGTATTCTATATCCTGTATATGGAAAGAAGAGCAGCAATATCTGCATTCCATTTTATTAATTACCTAAAATCTCTGCATTCTCAGTGGAAAACTGACTAACAAATGCTGAAGTGCTGTGCTGAAGTAATTTCCTCTATGAAAAACCTGTTCTGAGCTTGCAAAGAGTAATAACTAAAAATATTTCCTATAATGCATTGTGGTAGAAGAAGATTAGGATGTGTAACAAAACACTGCACCTTGCAGGGATATGCAGTATAGCAATAAAGGACAGTGATGTAAAGATGGTTAAAATTGTTTGAATGTGACTCTTTATTTCTGCTAGATAGGTTAGTTAATGTGGATAATCTATATTTCCACTGCTCATTGTCAGTAGTTTTCATTACATGGGAAATAATTTCTGCATAATTTTTAACTTGTGCTCCGAATACAGTTTAGAGCATGTTTTTTAACATCACCAGTATTGAATAGAAACTTCAAACTTTCTCAGCATGTGCCTTCATTATGCCTTTACATTGACATACAAACCAGAGTCACAAAGGCCAGCCTGATTTGAGATAGGTTCAGATAGTTCCCTTGGTGATCCTGTGCCAGTGCTGCACAGCTGCACCAGGAAACTGACGCAGCTCTAGTCCAGCTGCTGGTGCAAAAGTGTGTCTGTGACAGATGCCACATAAAGTGGACCAAGATATGACATCTGAACAGCTTTTGAAATAGCTTTTGAGACACCTGTTATTCTGATGACTGAGTAGAGACAGCATTCAGGCCTTCTGAATTACATGCCTTCAGAAAAAAGATTGTTAAGGGCTGAATTCCTGCTTCTTGTACTTCTGAAAGTTCTTGTTGTCTGTTCTCCCAAGCTAATACATAGGAGATAAGTACTCAACACATTGCTTATCTTCTGACATTATAGATTTGAAGAACACACATTAATTCCCAAAAATAATCTGGTGGCAAAGTGGAATTTGTGCACAAATTTGGGCGCAGCACCAGACTCTTCTTGTAATATGCTGATTTAAGAGGATCCTTCGAAACTTCTGTGACAGAAGAGGAAATCACTGTAGCCAAACTTTAACATTGGCATAGGAATGGTAAGAATTTCTGCTATCTGCTACTTGTTTCACATTTTAAATCTTATAGAGAATTTTGTCATTGAATGTTGGAAATCCAGGATATGCATCAAACAGAGAAGAATAATAGAATTCAAATCCAAGTGCCAGTGGTGTCTTAACAGTCTTCAGCACTGGAATGCAGTACCTACACACCTGATTTGTCCACAGAAAGAAATTGATGTGAAGTGAGGAAAAAATATGAAGTAAATGTGACTTTATAGTGACATTCACACAAAATAAAGTTCTTAGAGAAATCCCACTATCCTTAATGCCTGATACAACCCTCTGCTCCCATAAATACTTCCAATGAATATGTCTTCTTTTTTCCTTGCATCTGTAGGGAACAATAAGAGATCATTCCCTACTGGAATAAAAGCCAACAAAGAAAAATTTCTGAGTGCATAAAAAGTGGAAACAAAACATGTATGTGCAGAGACTAATTCTTTCTAGCAGGGCTTTTGTAGGCATTCAGGTGAAGTATGGGGCAGTATTCTATTGCTTGTCTCACACCACAACCTGTTTCTGAATACCAATAGAAAAAACACAATAGAAAACAATTAGAATAGTATTTTCAAATCTAACTTTGGTTCAAATGCATACTAGAATGTATTGAAAACCTTCACTTTGCAGACAAGTGAAATCACTTTATTTAGATTCTTTAGAAATTTCAGATTTTTTAGAAATGTGGGATATTTCAAACTACTCAGTTTTGGACTGATCTGTTATGGTGGGGTTGTTTGTTGCAGACATAAAAATGACACAACTTTTGAAGGGCCTTGTGACAAACAGCCTTGAGTTTATTCTCGTAGCTCCTTTTATAGGAGCTTCAAATTTCCCTCCCTTACACATGTGATTGGTTGAGGTATTAGCACCATCCAGCACTCTGGCCAGTGATGCATCTGCATTTAGGGCTGAATGACATTGGCTGAGGGTCCCTGTGTAGATTTGAATCCAACATATCCTTGTTAACCCAGGGAGTTGTTTTTGCTTCTTGGCTGGTTGAGTCTGGGGGGCAGCTGCAATGTGACACTGATCCTTCTAGGTGATCAGTATTTTAAGTCTACTACCTGCATATTTATACAAGTAAATGTTTATGAAAATCTTTGCCCTTTCACAAGTATATGTCTCTATTATTCAAGCAGACTTTCTTTCATGTCATCTTTTGCTCTGTAGCCGAGAGGCACATGAGATGTTTCCCCACTGGCCACTCATCTTCTATTGAAATTGCTGGACATCACTCTCCTGATTATCCTGTTTCTCTGAGAATTTAATTCTGGAATCCAGATTATGATTCCAGTTTATTTGGGCTAATGATTTGATTAACTCATGACTAATCCCTTGATTGCAAAGAGATTAGCCATTTCATGAAATGCAATAGTTTCACCATGTGTTCCTTTAAACAAGCTAAAATATTCTTTATTACTGGTTATCACAAACCCTGAAGATCTTTCACTGTTTCCACAGTCTTTTTTGAATTAAATTCATTTTTTTTCCCAGGGAAAGTAATTAATCCTTACTTTCCTGAATAATGTGTAGAATAAACAGAAGCAATTACATCATCTCAGAATAATTATTATTATTTAGCAATTGTTATTAATACCCAAAGCATTTTTTTCTGAAAATTCTAGTTACATTCTTTTTTATTATGTGAAACTTTGCAAAGACTCAATTATTCTTCTAGTCTTTTTAAAACCTGATGGAGTAGACTCTTCTGTACAGAGTGTTACCTACTGCTGATCTGTAAGACAGAAAGGTCACATCTGCATTAGCACATTGCATCCTTGAAAAAAAAATCAATAGTATTCCAGGATCAGTGAAAAGGGAGCCTAGAAAGTTGGTAGGCAGGCATTTTTTGCTTCCTATGTTCAGCAATACAGTAAAAGGTCCAATCTGGCTAGATCTAACTGTATTAAAATGGAGACCTCAGTTGGCTACAGTTGACAGACAGCTTGGATAGCTGTTCCTCGCTGTTTTCCATTTGTTAGCCGTTACTTACAAAATGAAAGGCTGATGTCTGGCTGTGTCTTATTTTGGATGTTGTAAAAATTTAGTAGTCCCAGGCACCAGCCAAATATTCAGTGTGAACATAATTTTTAAATGGTTGACATTTTTAAAGTAGTGGGGTGATAGGCAATACTTGCTCTCTGGAGGAGCATACAGGGATAAATCCCAGCAAAAAAAGAAAGCTGTCAGAACTTTAAGAGTTATAATCACCACAGGCAAAGACATCAGCCAGGAGTGGCTTCAAATAAGAAATTAAAGACTATTTCAAATCATCAGAAGAATGTCTTTTATAAATATTCCTCCAATGGAAATGGCAGCACAAATTCTGACTATTTTCAAATAAAATATGCACGTGTTTCCTGCATATCAAATCTTGCTAATAAATAGGAATATAAGATACATTTGCTTCCAAAAGTCAGTAGCTGGTTAAAGTTTAAGTGATGACCCAAACTCTGAATATTCGCCACTTTATGGAGACAAGCACTTTGCATCTACACAGAGGCTGATGGGCCTCCTCACATTTACATTGAGATCATCAATGGGTCAAGACCATAGCGTTCAACTGGCATTGTTTGAGACAAAACTCCCAACAAATTAGAAGACCTTTATGAGAAAAAAATCAGTCCAGGAGCTGAATCCAAATCCCCTAATAGGCTCAGTAAATGTTAAAGTTATAAATTTATTTTTGGTTTTGTATGGATAGGTAAGTCATAATCTGTTTAAAAAGATTTAATTATTTTATCACTTTTAAAAAAAATGTATTTATTTTGCAGGACAGTATAACCTGCCAGATCCAAAAACTTGGGAGAGGCAAGGCTGCTGTCCCTGTGTCCAACCAGCAGTGTGGCTGGAGATTGGTTTCCAGAAGGTAGAAGCACATAAACCATATGTACACACCACATACCTGCCAATACACACATCCGGACAGACACCCGGAGTCCTCACACACACACACACACACACACACTACACTGAGGGTGTCATTCCTGTCCCCTCTCCAGGGAAGTAGGATGGGGGTCAATGAGTGACAAAATATACATATTTGTGGATGAGATGTGTCCCTCTGGCAGCTCTCTTAGACCCTGCTTCTGACCAGCCACCATCCCTTGATCCCAGTCTCCCAAGCTGCTAACATCAGCTGCTAACACAGCCTGAGGTTTCAGCATCACACAGGCTGTGGAGTGTTGCACGCACACAAACACAAACACACTCACACACATGCACACAGAGCTGGCTGGGACTCCTCTGTCCCTGCAGCCAAACCGCTTGTGCTCTTGCCCTTGGAGGACCCCATGCCCACTTACCCCTGCCCACTTCACCAGCCAAGTTTGTCATCCAACATGATCCTCGTTGATGCTTGCACACCTGCTCCCACTATGGCTGCTGCACCACAGGCATAGGAGCCTATTCACCCTCTGACTCCAAAACTGCTGCTGCATTCAGACTCCATACGTATGCACATACATGCGCACATATGCAGTGCACACACACACACTCACTCTCATATGTAAGCATAGAGTTGTAAGTGTGACAAAGCAAGGAAGGACTCTGGTGAGCAGCTGGACAGGCTGCACTACCTAGGAATGGGGTATGGCTGACAAGCACAATCACTGGCCAACTATTCACCTGTCATCAGCCCTTTTTGCCTCCTTTCTCTTCATTTTCCTCTTCCTGGTCTTCCCCAAATCACCTCAACCTCTCATCCTTTCCCAAACATCTCATAGTAATCCTATGGAATACAAAGCTGCTCTTCCCTTGTGAAAAATATGTTCCCAACCCTTTGCAGCAGCCCCAGTCAGAATCATAGAATGATAGAATCATTAAAGCTGGAAAAGACCTTCAAGATCATTGAGTCCAACCTTTGACCAAACACCACCATGTTAACTACACCGATGCACGAAGTGCCACATCTAGCAGTTTCTCAAACACTTTCAGGGATGGCGATGCCACCACTTCCCTGGGCATCTGATGCTTAAGTATATTCCAACACTTAACTACACTTTCAGCGAAGAAATTCTTCCTGATGTCCAACCTGAACTTCGCCCAGTGCAGCTTGAGGCTATGACCTCTTATGCAATAGTTAGTTGATTAGAAGAAGAGACTGATTTCCACCTGGCTACAATCTCCTTTCAAGTAGTTTTAAAGAGTGCAAAAATTTTCCTTGAGCCTCCTTTTCTCCAAACTAAGCACCCCAGCTCCCTCAGCCTCTCTTGGTGAGGTGTCTTGGTGAGGTCTCTTCTGCCAGCTCCCTCAGTTCCCTTGCAGGAATCCATTCAGTCCCACAAGATTGTGAGGGCTAAGAGCCACAGGAGATCACTAATGATTTCCTCCTGGATTGCATGGGGTCTGTCCTGCTCCCTGCCACTGCTGACCAGCTCAGAGGGCTGGTTGCCCTGGTCTTACTGCTAAAGACTTGGCGGGCGTTAGGCCTAAGGCTAAGAAGGCATTAGGCCTTTTCCTTATGCTTGGTTACAGTGTTCCACCCCGGGTCCAATAAAGGATGGTGTTTTCCTTGGCATTCTTTTTGTTGTTAATGTATTTATAAACCCCATTTTTATTGTTTTTCACAGCAATGACCAGATTAAGTTCTAGCTCAACTTTTCCCTTTCTAATTTTCTCTCTACATGACCTAGAAACCATCCTTGTACTCTCCCTTTGCTGTCTGCCTCTTCATGCAGAACTCATAGATTCTTTTCCCCCGAGTTGCTGCTAAAGCTGTCTGTTCAGCCAGCCTGGTCTTCTTCCCTGCCAGCTCATCTGTTGGCACAGGGGGATGGCCTGCTTCTTCACCATTAATATTTTCTTCCTAAAAGTATGTCCAGCCTTCCTGGACCCCTTTGTTATGAAACGCTATTTCCCAGGGAACTCTCTGAACCAGTGCCCTGGACAGGCCAAGGTCCACCCTCTGGAAGTCCAAGGTCTAAGTATTTTGCTGATTCTCTTCCTTGCTTCTCCAAGAATCCAAAACTCTGTGATTGATTCCATGGTCAGTGTGCCCAAGGTGGTCTCCGACCACCACATGTCCCACCGCCCTTCTCTGTTTGTGAGCAGCAGGTCTGGCAGGGCATGCTCTGGTAGGCTCCCCTAGCAGCTGTGTATGGTTACATTCCACTCTCTCCAGGAACCTCCTCTCCACTGTGTTGAGTTTCCAGCAGACATTTGGCAAATTAAAGTCTCCCACAAGAAAAAGGGCCAGTGATCATGAAACATCCATTGATGGAATATTTCACTTCATCCTGGCTGGGTGGCCTGACAGACTCCCAGCAGGATCTCTGCCTTGCTGGCTATCCCTCTGACTGTCACCCACAGGCACTCAGCTTTATCCCTGCTATCCCTGTGCTCTGTACAGCCAAAACCCTCCCCAGTGTAAAGAGACACAGCCCCTCCTTCCTCACCTGTCCCTTCTGAGGAGCTTGTAGCCATCCACTGCAGCACTCCAGTCATCCCACCACATTCCCATGGTGATAACCACATCACAGCTTCCTGCTGCCAATGGCTTCCATTGTTTGTTACCCATGCTGGGTGCATTGGTGCAGATGCACTTCAGCTGGGCTGTCCATGCCACCCTGAACACAGGCGTGTCCCCCAGGCTCACCTCTAGCTAGCTTGATCTTTCCCCCTTTAAAGTCCCTTTCCCCCTTTAAAGCTGCTCAGTCAGTGCTGCCAGCTTATGGGCTAGAATATTTCCCTCCTTTCATACAGGTTAATCCCACCTGTCTGCAACAGGCCTGGTGCCATAGGAACTATCCCATAATCAAAACAGCCAAAATTCCCTCAGTGACACCAATCTGTAAGAGAGAGTGAGAAGCATGGCCTGGAGATGCTCCTGATGGCTAGTGATGGGTTTCCTGCTGGGTGCAGACAGGAGTATGACAGGCGCTTTGACAGCCCTGGGAGGGCCATGGCAAGGTAGTGTGTTTCTCAGGAAGCTTTGTTTGAGTTCCTGCCTGCCATCCTGCCAGTGGGCTCCTCACTGGGCTTGTGCTATGGGCTCTGATGGGTGGGTGCAGCCAGGACAGGATATTATCTGGGGCATACCCTCCTGCTACTGCGTAGCCTAACAAAATCAGTTCAGTAATCAGATCTTTGCAACATTCCATACATAAAGAAAGCAAGTACCAACAAAAATTTGATGACAGATTGTCTTTTATCTTTCAACTCATGTACCTGTGAACACCCACATAGCAGTACAGGGAAGTGTCTTGTTGCATTGAAGTCTCTCATGTTTGCTTGCAAGATGGCAAGCGAGGATGACAAAAGAAGGAGGCAATGGTTTCATTTTTTCCAGAGTTACCAGCTCTGGTAAGTCTGCCGTTAGTTCTTCAATACTGTCTCATTGCTGCTTTTTAAGAATTGACTGTCTTGGCATCGTTTACTGTTGTCTGAGAAAGAGAATGGTAGTCGATAAATATTCAACCTGGGGAAAAATTGTCTGCATGACTTATAAACTGGAAAATCTGGGTTGAGCAGGCAAGGTTGATAAAAGACTTAAAACCCATTAAAACAAGATGACATTTGACAAAGTCAGTCCCATTGGTACCTCTAGGCCTATGAAGGAAAACAGAAATCAGTTCTGTTCCCTTCAATTTTTCTTCTGTTTTCTAAGTGCGTGAGATAAAAGGAAGATAGAGATTGCTTGCTTATTTCATGCTGGCTTTGTAATGAAGATTTGTAATTATTACTTAAATTACTATTTTTAAACTATGGTAAACAGTATTATCTTTGAAAGTAAACATGTATTTCCACAAGAGTAACAATTACTTATGTTGATTATGTTCTTTTCCATGACATTACAATAATTCTGCTTCAAGGGTATTTTTCAAGGATTATTAATATTTAAATATTTCATATGTAAATGGAAGCATCTTATGTGTCATCATTAAAACAAGGTATCACATTTAAAAAAAAATAATTTTAAGCAGCATGGACTTCAGTTGTATTAAAATGAGGCAATTGAACTTCAGGTATACTGCTTTACAGCCTGCTTTTTTTTTTTTCATATTTCAAAATTACATGTGGTCCTGAACATTTCAAGTAAGTACTAGTGTTTTTTTGGGACATCTCATTACAAGTGTAGTTTATCCCACAGAGAACTGTAAATTTAATTCATTCTTTACGTTCATTCCTAACTTGCTTGGATACTTGGCATAGGAAAAGCATATTTACTATGGGAGTCCTGAATTGAAAACTCTCAATGTTCAGGGCTAAAGTTACTATGTTTTCTATTTTTAAATCCCCCCAGCATGCACCCAAGCATGTATAAACACACTCACATGTCTTAACTGGGGGGTTTTGGTGACACTTCAAGGCATTTTTGTACTTCTAGAATGTCTCAGCTTCAGAGGACAGTGTCCCTCCCTGCAGATTATGGATCATAGATCCATGGCAAGAAGCTGGACTAGAGGATCTTTGAAAGAACTTTGCAGTCTAAACTGTCCACTGATTCTGTGATTATTCATTTACATTCATAGCTTTTTGCATGAAAAAACCTTGATGCTGCAAATCTTCAGTGCAGTTCACTCTTAACTTGCATGATGATCCCATGCATTGGTTAGCTTTCAATGACAACGCCTTGACAGTGATAATAATTATTTCTTAGCAGCTTGACTTAGTGATAAGACCTTAAGTACTTTTAAAAAACTTAATGTCTATTATAAATCTTAATGTTTAAATACAAATTCTAGTCATTGTAATTTATTGAATTTAAGAGTGATATTTCTTTTTGTCAATATATTTGATGATGCTTCTGGGGATTTTAAAACCACTAATTAATAGATATCCAGCAAGATGCAAAGCAATATTATGCTTTCAAATTCAGGCTGAGTGAACATAAAAACAATTTAAAGAACTTTTTTAAAAGTAAAGGATTGTACATGCTCTGTCTGTAATGCACAGATTTTGATCTTAAAATTTAATGAGCATTTGATGTTCTTTTCATAATGGAGATCTAGGCTGCCTACACATCTAAAAAGCAGTTGTTTTTTTGCTTAAAGATAAGGTAACAGAGGTTACATCAACCAATTGTTGCTGTAATACATGAAATCTATATATACAGTGGACAATTAGCTATTTTTCACACACTTCCAGAAGATAAAAAAAATGTGCTCAGAGTTGCATAATCAACCACAGCTGGATTGTGATATCCAAAGGCAAACCACATTCTGTTAATAAAAGCCATAAGGGCCTTGAAGGTATGTGGTCTCAGGATAATCTTTTAAGTGCACTCATAGGTTAATCAGTAACCATGTGAGCAGGATACTCTGGAAACAGGCACATACAGTACTTTGGAAGGCATTAAATGCTGAAAAGGTGAAGAGATGGAGCAAAGTACAATTGGGCAATGCTTCACAGGTAAACTTATGGGCAGAGGACAATGCTTTTACAAGATATATTTAACCCTTGGAGGTATAACCAGTCCAGGCTTACAAAACACCCATATCTACATATGAACTAGTGTGACTTGTAGGTGTTTTCATTTGGGATCTTAGTTAGGGCATCTTTATAGCCGACCCTGACAAAAAGGCCAGATTCATAGCTCTGATGTGAGGTACAGTGATAAACGTGTGAGTGTGTTTGATGCAATAATATGATTTCTGAAAATAGTGAACCTCACATAGAGAAGAGCAGTACTTAAATTCTCCCCTAATGTTAGTTTATTTTTGCACTTTTTCTTTTCCTGGGAAAATATGTAGAATCTGATAGTACATAGTGGTTCAAAGAAATAGGATGTTATTAACCTTTGGAGAAAATCTTACTTTTTTTAAGTTCCATATGAGCTCTGTCTGTTATTTTGTGCTGATTTGGGTTTCTGTGGATTTTTTTTCATTGTTTGGTATTTTTGGGGTTTTTGTTTTGTTTTGTTTTTGTTTTGTCCTGTTTTGTTTTGGTTTGGTTTTTTAAATAAAAATATACTGATTTTCTGACTGGAAGATAAATTGGAAATTAAAAATCTAGGAAAAATCTTGGTTTTGTTACCACCATGCTTGGTCTTCACTAGAAAATTTATGAGATTCTCCCTGGAAAATTTGTTACAAGAAAAATCCCCATGAAGTTTTTAACTTATGACCTAGCAAAGAAATATCAATGGAAAACAATATATTCATTGCCAAGATGCAGTCAGTAAACACAGGCTGGAGAAATGTGAAGCACCTTAATTGCTGTATGCTTTTCAAAGCCACAAAAAGATTTAAATTTCTACTGGTGTACCATGACTTATAACCCTATGGAGACATTTTCTAAAGAAAAAGCTACATAAAAAAACAAACAAGCCTTGTAAAACTGTCCTGGTGTTTACTTCCTCCCTGTTTTAAGAATGTGTGTCAAAGGTGTCTAAAGGAAAGCTTTTCCATTTGAATAGTGACTGAATTGATACACTGATGGCAACTATGCTTGGTTTCTTGAGAAAACAATAAAGGTATGTGGGAAAAAAAATCAGGACAGATCCTTTAAGGCATGACATGTTCATTGTGAGTTGTACAGTGTGCATTTATGTATCTGGTCTCTGCTGAATGAGAGACCTGACTGAGTACCTAGTACTACCAGTCACTTGTCTGCCACAGATCTGACTTTTGGACATCAGGTCCCAGAGCACCTATTTCCTTTGTAATCGCTGACAAGGATCAGGCCATCCACATTGCAATAACAATCAATAACAATCCCTCCTTTAATTTTGTTTAGAAGAAATGAGCTAAAACTTCATTTCATGTTGACATGGATGAGAGAGATAGGAACCCAAGAAGGATTTTCTATCAGAGAAAGGGAAATGATGCAAGAAGGATCCTGGGGTATGTTGTCTCTGAAAGTTGCTCAGAGGTGAATGTTCTAAACCTCCATCTAACAGCTGTGGTTAAAAGGTATTTTGAGGTGTAATTTTGGCTGCAAACCTCATTGAAACAAAAACAACAACAACAAAAAAAAAAGTTAAGAGGCTTAAGTTATTCCCCTGTTTTATGTGGGGACAATGAGTACTCTTGAGTCTTGAATTTGCAGACCTCTTTTTGCTGAGAAGATCTTTCACTCAGAAATATCTCACTATATTAAGCAAAAGCTTTGTCTTGCCCCTTATCTGAGTTAACTTCTTGACACAGTATCAGTCAAACATCTGAATGTTTTCAGCAATAGAGTTCTGGTGATCTGCTTAAACCAAAGGGGCGTGTGGTGCCTATTGACAAATAGGCAGTGTTGTGAGGGACAGGTACAGATCACATGGTCTTCTGTGGCTAAAGAATGGAATCTCGAAATTAAAAGTGAGTTTTTGCTAATGTGAGGTAACTGAACACAGAAATATTTAGGCATCAGTTGTTGTTTCTTTATATTATTAGTAGTTCTCTAGTGGTAATTATTAAGGACTACTTAGCACAAACTTCACAAAATTCCCATTACTTTGCTATTTTAACAATTTCTAGTAATTTTGGCACATACTATTCCACTAAAGATCAGATACTTCTTTTGTTTCAGGAGAAATATATCCAGCAGGTGGTTATTTTTTAGTACTCAGTAACAGGCTATATTTACACTGAAATAAGAATGGCACATTTCAGGGAGGTTTCAAGCATCCTCTAATGAATACAGTTAAAGAAGTGGGATGTCTTAAGGGTATTTCAGAAAATTATCTTGAGTTCTGCTACTTTACAGCTTAAAATTGTAGAATTATAGAGTATCCTGAGTCAGAAAGAATCCATCAGGATCATCAAGTCCCACTCCTGACCCTGCACAGGACACCCCAATAATCACGCCATGTGCCTGAGAGCATTGTCCAAATGCTTAATGAAATCTGTCAGGCTTGGTGCTGTGACCACTTCCCTGAGGAGCCCAACAACCGTTGCCCTTTCCATTGCCCAACAACCCTCTGCGTGTCCTTTTCTTGACATCCCACTTAAATCTCCCTAAACCTGGTGATTTCCCAGCCCTGTAATTCATCCAGGTCTCTCTGCAGGGCCTCTCTGCTCTCATAGGAATTGACAGCTACTCCAAATTTAGTGTCATCAGCAAACTGGTTCTTCCAGTCCTTCCAGTCCTCCATCCAGGTCATTTATGAAGACTTTCAAGAGAAGTGGGCCAAGGACAGAACCCTGTGGAGCCCTGTGGAACCCCACAAGTGGCAGGTTACACAAGTCTAATGTCACTCCATTCACTGCAGCCCTTTGTGCCTGACCCATGAGCACGCTGCTCACCCACCACACGATGCGTTTATCCAGCTGTGGGCTGGACATTTTCTCCAGAAGGGTCCTGTGAGAGACAGTGTCGAAAGCTTTGCTGAAATTCAAAATGATCACATCAACTGGATGGGTTTCTCTGTCCTAGAAGAAAATTCTACTTGACAAGCAATACTTTCCTCTCATGAAGCTGTGCTGGGTGCAATGACTGCATTGTCCTCCAGTACAATTTTCAGTACTTCCCAGAATAATATTTTCCATTATTTTACTGGGTACTGAAATGGGACTTACAGGCCTGTAGGACCTCCTTCTTGCCCTTCTTAAAAACTAGGACAACATTAGCCAGCAGATCCTGCACAAGTTCAGGGTCAACAGGAAATCGATTTTTCTCACAGCTGTGGTCATCCAGCTCAGGGCACTGAGACCACCCTGGTCTCTCATCTGTGTTGAAAACAGAGACAAAGAATGCATTAAACACCTCTGCCTTGTCCATGTCCCTGTTTGTGAGATGACCATCCTCATCCTGCAACTGGCTGACATAATTTCTACACTGCCTTTTGCAATTAATACTTTTGAAAAAACTCTATTTATTGTCCCCCAAAGTTCTGGCCAGCTTCAACTCCAGTTGAGCTTTGGCTGCAAAAATTTTCTCTCTGTAGAGAGAGTTTGTGGGGAAATGAAGTCCTTCCCACTATAAGCAAAGAGCAGGTTCAGGACCACTTGAACCTGGAGAGCCACCTGTTGATGAGACCTGATTAGATACATCCCAAGGTCCTGAGGGAACTGACTGCTATTGTTTCCAAACCACTCTCTATCATATTTGAAAAGTCATGGTGGTCAAGTGAAGTCCATGGTGACCGGAAAAGGGAAATATCACTTCAACTTTTAAAAAGAGAAGAAAGGAAGATCTGTGGAACTACAGACCAGTGAGCCTCTTCTAGGTGCCTGGGAAGATCATGAGCAGACCACCCTAGAAGACACACTATGGCATATAAAGGACAAGGAAGTGTTCTGAGGCAGTCAGCACAGCTTTACTAAGGGCAAATTGTGCCTGACCAATCTGGTGACCTTCTACAATGGAGTGATGGCAACAGTCAACATGGAAAGGCCAACAGATGTCATCTATCTAGAATTCTGTAAGGCTTTTCATATGTTACCACATCACATTCTCATGTCCAAATTGGAGAGCCACAGACTTAATAGATGGACTTGATCATGTATTTGATTCAGTGGATAAGGAATTGGCTGGATGGATGCCACCACAGAGTTGTGCTCTATGTCCAGGTGGAAGCTGGTGACAAGTGATGTCCATCAGGGCTCTCTGCTGGGACCAGTGCTCTTCAGTGTCTCCATCAATGGCAGAGACGGCGGGATTGAGTGCATCCCCAGCAGGTTTGGAGACGACACAAAGCTGAGCAGTGCAGCTGACACAACACGAGGATGGGATGTGTTCCAGAGGGGCCTGGATAAACTTAAGAATTGTGCTCAAGAGAACTTAATGAAATTCAAGAAATCCACGTGCCAGGTACTGCACTTGAGTTGGCTCAATCCCAGATATAAGTACAGATGGGTAGAAGAAGTTACAGAAGCAGCCCTGTGGAGGACTTCTGGGTTGTCATGGGTGAAAAGCTGGACATGAGCCAGCAGCATGCACTCCCAGCCCAGAATGTCAATGACATCCTGGGCTACATCAAAAGAGCCATCCTCTACCTTGTGAGACCTCACCTGGAGTTCTGCATTTGGCTCTGGGGTCCTCAGCACAAGAAAGATGTAGACCTGTTAGAGGAGGTCCAGAGAACATCACTGAAGATGACCAGAGGTCTGGAGCACGTATTCTTATGATAGGCTGAGAGAGCTGGGGTTGTTCAGCCTGGAGAAGAAAATGTTTGAGGGAGCCTTTTCTTCATTGTGGCCTTCTAGTACTATAAAGAGGCTTAAAAAAGGAAGAAGATAACACTGTTTTTAGATTTGCAGCCCCAAAATCCTGCTTCAGGAGTGATAATAGACACTTGCCTTCACCTCCCTTTTTGTAAGTAGAGTTGGGATTCTTCCTGCCAGTATACATCACCTTGTGTTTACTGACACTGTCTTTTATTCACCCTGTGTTTTGTTGCCCACTCAATGGATTTAGTCAGGTGCTTCTGCCACTCTTCCCTTGGCCCTTGTAATTATCGATTTTTAAGATTTATTTAGTGAGCTGTTACCTTACATGTATTTTCAGGTCATTTTATTCATATATTTCATGCTTTTTCGCATGAATTTACTATAGTATTATATAATTTTTCCTTAAAAGCAACCTTCTTTACTATAGAAAGATCCCATAAAAAAACCACATTTTGTTGTACACCCTTACTGATTTGTTTTTCTTACTATGGAAAACACACCGCTGAATGGTTTTTAAAACTTGGAGAAAGTCATAGTTTCTGAAATATGAATTTATATTTCTTGTGTTTAAAAAAATCCCAACTAAAACACACCCCCAAATATGTTGGTTCCCAAGATGAAAATATTATTTGGAAGATGGCTTTTTTGAAATAAAATGCCTTATGAAGCAACTTACACAAGAAGTCCTGCTTCAGTGACAGGTTCTGATGTAAGTATTTGATTGAAAAAAACATTTCTATGGTATTCCAGAAGATGGGGGATGTGCCCAATATAAAGAATTAAGAAACAAACCCACTTTATTGAAGGTGGTGGTGGAGTAATGATAGGAGTAAAATGAACACATTTTTAAACATAGCTCTTTGGAGAGAAGTCCAGAAGTAGGGACAGAAAGCTTTTAGATCTGATTAAAAGATTCAAAATTTAAATGGTCCAAGAGGGGTCTAAAACCCTCTCTTTTGAAGGCAGCTTGTAGGATTAGAGTTAGAAAAAACAGGATGAGATATGATTTGCTATTTAAGAGCGTAAGTGATTAAAAAAAATAGCGTACTTTATTAAACTATCTTGTTTTGACCAGGTAAACATGAGAAATCTTTCAAAACAATTTTGTAAGGGTGGCATCTATAGGAATTGCAATTTTTATTTATTGTGATTTTCCTTTAGAGACTTCTTTATCTTATAAAAAGTTCCCCTGAAGTTATTGAGTTGGATTAATATAGGCTGCTTTCCCATTCCCTGCACTGATAAGGAACCACTCACTAATTTACAAAGGCAACCAGCTTCTCTAGGAGCATTTAAGAAGCTCATACGTTCACTTTGCACTGATTTCTTGAGAAAGGTAAGTAATTCTTTCCTATAAAGGCTATGCAGACAATGGAATAGAAATCCTACCTTGTGAGAAAGCCCATGAAATACCAAGTACCTTCTCAAGAATAAGCAGAAGGTGCAGAAATAGGCCTCTATGTTACACTTCATCTTTCTCACTGATTATCATTCCCTCCTCAGAGATTCATAATTGGCAAGATTTATTTTCCGGAGGAAATGTAGGAATATCTTGAAAGATCTATACTTCTGTGCATAACATTTTCTAACAGAAGTAGAATTTACAAAGGTTCAGAAGAGATGCAGATCCCTAATTCTGCACGGCTTAGTGTGGTCTAGTTGTGCTCTCTCCACTGAAATAATAGCAGACAGTATTAGTGGAGAATATAGAACATAGATAATGTGGTAATTTTCATGCAAATTTTCCAGGTGAACAGTGCACTTTCAAGCTCATCCAATTGGCCTTCAGAGGAATTCTCCTCTTTCAAAGATGTGTCCCAGAAACAGAACTAGAAATGAAAATTTTACATGGTTGAAATTGAACTATTTACTAGACCACTTGCGAGGAATGTTCAAGTCATGTTTAGGTGCTTGGAGGGCCACCTCACCTCCTTATCTCACATCCTCAGTGGCCTCCAGAATCTCCACTGAACCACAGACAGAAGGTTTTATTTCCATGTCCTTCACCTAGCCTTTTCAAAATCCCATCTCTTATAAAAGGTGTTCAGAACATCTGTAATATTGACATCAGCCACAGTATCAGTGTGAAGATTCAGAGGTCTCATTAAACAGTATAACCAAATTACAATGAGCCTAAGAAGAATTTAAAAAATACCAACAAACTAATAAAAATAATTTCTATTAAATAACACATGAAATATTATCCTTTTCCCCCCTCTAATTATTGTAAAGCTGTTGAGTAACATTTTATTGAGAACCGAACTTCAGCAAACTCCATTCATCATTTGGAGTACAATTTGTAGAATAAAAATCCTCTTGCTGCAATTGTGCTGCTTTCTGCATGAGCCAAAGCTGGATTAATGCCTCTGTGTCACCAGGCATTGGCCATACATAGTGGTACAGCACAGGTGTTGGGGTTGTGTCACTTCTACCAGCTTCTTTTTGTGCTCTCCTTGGGAATAAGAGGGTTAGAGCCAGCTAGCTGGATCACAATGTTACTCCTTCCTCAAATGGGAATATGAAGTTAATTAGTTGTAATTCTAGAACTTTTAATAATCTATGGAATTTAAATGCTTGCGAGGTTGTTGTTTTTAGGTTTTAGTTATTCCTTTGTTTGGTTGGTTGTATTTTGGGGGGTTGTTTTTGGTTTTGATTTTGGTTTTGATTTTGTTTTTGGTTTTGTTTTTTATTTGTTTTTATTTTTGGTACCTTTCCCTTCTGTACACTAAGGTAATAAATACACAGAAGAGATTATTTTTTCCCCAATAGAAGTGGAATTTATTTTACGTTATGCAGACTTTTGCATGATGACTAGTAAATGGCTGTGAGATAGGACTTTATTCAGTGTATGTATAGTCTGTGATGGATGGCCAGACAAAATGTCAAATGTCTGAATTTCCAAAATGATTGCATTGACTACTTGTAAATATAAGTACTTTTACACTTCTATATCATGAGGTTACAACTCTGAAAATGTCTTCTGGGAAATGGAAAATTCTAGGTCTTAAGTGAGCTTGAGGTAGGGAGGGGCACTCTGAACGGAGAGGGAAGGGCTTGGATACATACATGCATTTTTTCTACATGGCTTTAATGCTTCTGAAAGCAAGAAAACAATAGCAATGGCTTTGATTGGACATGGTGCAAGCAATCACTCTGAAATCCTCCCCATGCAAGTCGCCTAATGCACCTCAGTGCTGGCTTGTGATATCCCTCATGGTTCTTGTTCTGGACCTTTCTTGAGCAGAGGCTGCCAAATGTGTAGCCTTGTGCCAAATTACATGGTGGTTTTCAGATACGTGCAAATTGTGCCAAAAGAAATTTATTTGAAGAAATGAATCAGATGTTGAGATGTTGTTAGAAATAAAATAGAACCGTTTATATGCTGAGTTTATTTCTAAAGTCGCTTTGATACACAAGTCTCAACAATCCAACTCTTGTTAAAGTGCTAGGGTTTGGGTTATTTTCCAGCTATAGAATATGAAAACCACTCTGAACAGGCTCAGCTGAGAAGTTGGTTAGTTAGTATGCATAGTAGCAACGACAGGAAATATTTGGAAAGAGCCAAATGTGGAACAACTGATGCAGTGGAACAACATTTCCAAACTTTTAACGGCTCACTTCTGGGAGCTTGTTCTGTTCAGCACACAAAATGACAGAGCAACTGGTGTTCCCATGTAAACCACATGTTGCTAGATCCCACAGTAGGACATATGTGTGGATGTAAGAAAGAAAACTTCCAGTTTTAGGTTCAGCCACTGCCACATAGCATCAAATAACAACAAAAATATTTTTAACATGGTAACTGCATACACTAACTAGTTTCTTGTTTCTGTTCCTCTGGAACTAGCATTGATGAAAGAGGAAAGATAAAGCCTGGTCACCATGTTATAAGTGTTTATGAACACTTAGGATAGAATCTTTGAAAGTGCCTAGCTGTGGCCTTTCTTTGCCCCTCTGACATCAACAGGAACAGAAATAATCCAATGCAGGCAATGCTATCCTTAACATGTTTTGCAGCAGAACTTATACCTCATATTATACCTTACACCTTGTTATTCCTCTTTTCTTCTCTCTATTTGGTAGTCCATTTAAATTCAATTACTCTCCGGACTGGTTAGCCAGGAGTATTCAATGGCTAAAGACACTTTTCCTACTTCATCACTTTAAAGATTTGGTGATTTTAGGAAACATAGGACAAATGTATTCAATTTCAGAAGCTATCCAAACAGCACGGCACAATACCGACTAATTCTTCAAAAATTTTGTTTGCAACAAAAGTTTTGTTAACATAAGCATTAAAAAAGGAATGATTGGTCAGAGCTATCTAGTATACAAAATGGTCTAGAAAACTTAAAAATCCAGTGAGATATTTTTATGATGTTGCTAGCATATCTTGCTTTCAACCCTGCTGGCAGGATGCCAGCAAAAAGAGTAATTTTTTTTTTGTTTTCTTTTTGGTTGTCTGATTGCTTCTCTTCTCACCAAAACTAATATTTAAAGGGGTAAAATGAAAGAGGCACTTAAATGTTTTGGAAATGTAAGGTTTAAATGCACCTTTTTCTGTAAGCTCAGATTTGGGCTTTTTTGACGGGATGATAAATCAAGAAATAATATAATGGCAGAAGTTCATTCCTTTGTTTTAAAACTGAAGGCTTGGATGCTGTTTTTTGTTTAACCATAGCAAGATTTGGCTAGTGTTAATCAGTGAATTTTCACTTGTATAATACACAAGCATTAGACAGTTTAGAATCTTGCACAGAGACTTTTTTTGTATTTTGTGCTGAACACGAACATTATAGAACATGGGGAATAAAACTAAAAAAAACCCAACTCTACTTCAGAACTAGCCTAACATCTCACTCCAACCTCAGGAAAATACCAAAATCTTGAAATTTTTATAGAATTCTGGAAAAAGTTACAGAACAATATAATGTTACCAAGAAATTACTATATGCAGGAATACGTTTCTTCAGTGATGAACTAGACAAACATGCATCACCATCCCTGGTCATCATCTGCCCAGTTCTTGACCAAATACCTCATTTAAAAATGCCTGGAGTCAACAAAGAGTACCTGAAATCTAGGGATATTCTGATCTGAACCTGTAATCTAGGTCAGACCATAACCAGAGCTTTAAAAAGAAAGGAAATGTGAGGAATTGTAGATCCTGATCCAAGTATCTTGTCTTATCTTGTCTTAGACTCCTTTGTGTTCTTTTGCCTGTGGATTTCACTGTTGGACTCTACTGGCTGGGTTTTTTCCAAGCAGATGGTTAAACAGGGACTTCTATTCCTCTTTATTTGGATACTTAATGGAACTTCTTGATACACAACTTTATTAGAAATCATTTTAGGAGAGATTTTCAACATTTTTATAGTGAAACAGTATAGTTTTCAGTGATTGTAGTAATTTCTAAGGCAGATGCAGTAAGTTTTTAAACATGGAATTATTTTGCTATCATTTAATTTTAACATTTAAAGTTAACATTAATTTTATCATTTAATGATAAAATTAATTAATAAAATTAAATAAAATTAATTAATTAAATAAATTATTAATAAAATTAAATAAATAATTAATAAAATTAATTAATTAACATTAATTTTATCATTTAATTTTAACATTTAATGTTAACATTTAAAGTTAACATTAAGGGATAAGCAATTTTTCTGGCATAACCCTGCAAAGTTGTCATGATAACTACTGTGTGTCTGTCTTTTTAATACAAAGGAAATGCTGCTGACAATTATTTCAACTTTTTCAAGGGACATTTTTTATTTTTCTTTTCTGATCTATAGACACCATAACCATTAATTCAACACTGTCTCAGCTGGTAAAAGAGTAGTATGGAGTACTGACATATTTGTCTTCTAACATGGAAGACCACAGCAGACAACAGTGACCTAGTTACAAGGTGTATTATAGGAAATAAAAGTGAAAATGGAGGAAAGCAATATCAGAGGCCACTCTCACTATAAATGACTCTTGTTCTGTGAATAACAAGATTTTTCAACTTATGACACTAAAATTTTTCATCTATGACAACAGAGAGATGAATTAGATAATTTTGAAGAAATAGCAAAGCCAAATTTATTTTGAAAAGCATTTCAGAATATGCTTTTCCTTCTTTCCTCCTTTCTTACTTTGCTAATGAGCTAGTAGATTCAACTGTAAAATAACCAGCAGGTGGTAGCAGTGTTTAAGATTTCTAGAACAGGTATATAAATCATGCAAGTTACTAATACATAGAAAAAATATTTCAGCGTGCAGACCACACAGTCAATGCCTCTGCAAGTTCATGGCAAGGTTCTTCCATCTTTATTGATAAGGTATGGACATTTAATTGACTTCTTTAAGACATTGCAAAGACTATGTCAGGTGCAGAGTAATTGTCAAATGAGATTAACAGGTTGTGGGGAGGGTTCTGTGGTTTATGTTTTTATGGGGTTTTGTTGTTTTGGGTTTTTTTCTGGTTTGGTTTGGGTTTTTTGGCAGGAGATGGAGTATTAGCCTAGTACTTCAGCTTCACTCATTTCACTGCCATTTCCTCTGCATCTGTAAAACACAGAAAGGTTTTGACAGTGTTCACATCAGAGGTTGTATTTTTTGTTTCACATTCACTCCAATTCCAGCACATTTCAGCTTTATCCTTTTATTTTGTTTGGCTTCTATTATTACAACCATTAAAGTGAGAGGAAGGAATGCACCTCACGCAATCATGTCTTTGCAGTTCCTTTTGTTATTTAACATAAATAATTTCAAGCAGTATGAGAACTCTGGTTGTTGTAACACACACAAATAATTTTTATAACAGGAGGACTTTTCTCTAACAGGATAATTTTGGGTCATGATACATGCCTGAAAATTCTCTTTAAAATACCTGAGGCTGGTGCCTGTTAATGAAAATTTTGTGATATCAACAATGTACCTCTTCTTGAGTAAGTGACCCTAATTAAAAAAGAACTTTTGATCCATAGTAGAAAATCATTGAGAACAACATGGTTGTATTGAAATTACTGATGCATATAGCCAACTTCTCAGTAGAGGGAAAAGAAGCATATCCTCCAGACCTCAGTTTTAAGAGGTTAAAATTAATGCATTCAAACTATACCTAAGGGCCTTTCATCAGCTGCCCACGTTCACGTAAATACTAACAAGAAGTAAAATATACCAGGCATGAATGATATATCAGGTCTTGTCATTTGTATTTAAGGCATATTCATATTAGGCAACCCAAAATATCACAAAATGGGAAGGGAAAGCATGATTGATAGGACATAATTATGACAGAAATGGAAAGCAATTTATACTGTAAAATAGTTCCAGTAACTTATTTTGTACTCCATACTACCTCTGATTTTAGAGGAGAGAAAAAAATAGAGTTAAGCAGTATGAAAGAAGAAAACATGTATCTGAGTCACAAGTTTGAAACAGAGAACGATTTAATCACAACATACCATCTAAATACAGCCATGGTAGACTACTGCAATAGGTCAGTAGGCAAAAGGACCTTGAGACAATCAGAGAATCACAGAATATTCTGCCTTGGAAGGACCCTCCAGGATCATAGAGGTCACCTCTCAGCCTTGCACAGGACCATCCCCAAGAATCACAGCATGTGCCTTGAACTCTGTTAGACTGTGCTGTGGTTGCTTTCCTAGGAGAGCCTGTTCAGTCCCCAGTGGTTTTTCTGGTTTTTCTAATACCCAACCTAAACCTTCTCCAACACAAGTTCAGGCCATTCCTTCAGGTCCTGTCACTGCTCACCACAGAGAAGAGATCAGTGCCTACCCTTCCTCTTCCCCTCGCAAGGAAGTTGTAACTGTGATGAGGTCTCCCCTCAGTCTCCTCTTGTCCAGCCTGAACAGATCAAGTGACCTCAGCCACTCCTCATATGGCATCCCCTCCAAGTCCTTCACCTTTTTCATGGCCCTCCTTTGGATGCTGCCCTATAACTTTATGGTTTTTTTTTTAATATTGTGGCACCAAAACTGCCCCCAGCAATGGAGGTGAGGCTGCCCCAATGCAGAAGAGAGCAGGACAATTCCATCCCTTGTCTGGCTGTTGATGCTGGGCCTGATGCACCCCAGGACAGGGTTGGCCCTCCAGGATTTGGCTGAGGTCATTTAATCTGCAGTGATGTACCTAGTGACCTCTTTTATCAGTTACTAAGTTCTATCTGCATGCATATTCACTTATTTATACAAATAGGCTCTGCTTCAACAACATAGATACAGCTGCCCTGCACACACATTGCATACAGAATACTTCATGATAAAACATCTGCTGTTATTCTGGCATTAAAATAAATTCATCATTTGATTTTAGAGAGATACTTAAAATATTCCAGAACAGAATGCACATATAAGGTACATTTAGTATTGTAGCTGTCAGAAAGCTTTGTTGGAACAGCAGCATTTAACGGTTCCCATCCAGGGATGTTTAGCTCTCTCAGTGCCTTGACATGCTACACATCTTAAGAAAAGAAACAGAGATCTTGTGTCCTTGGTACTTTAAAGGCAGTTGCAATGTGTAAACCTGATAGAGCTGCTAAGAGCTGCTCCTCTTGGCAGGGTTAAGCACATTTTTGGGAATCCAATTTCCTCTCTACCATTTACTGTTGGTAATTTATGTAAAATGTTTTATTTCTTCAGGTTGTGTTCTTTTCTATTTCTCCTTGATATATGCTTTGTAATCAATTTATTTTTGATTCAGGAAACTGCCTGGATGTATGTTGCCAATAATGTTTTCTTTTTCTTTCGTGAATTTAGTTTTGAGTGGTGCTACTAAAACTTATTTCACTGTCTTGTATCCATTAATAGTAGAAAAAAATAGAAAAATGCAGTTGTTTGAAAAGAGAAAAAACAAAAACTTATAATTAGGGTAGAATTTAGTTTAATATTTCCTTTCACATACAAGTTCACAGGCTGTCCTTAAACTTGCAAATGTAGGCAGTTGCTGAACTAAGTCATTCATAAATTACCATGTGTTACCTGTGATAACTTGTTAAGAATTCAGTGGCAAGTAGACAAGAAAACCTTTGCTGATTTTTCCTCAGTAGGTGGGTGCAATTCAGTTGCCTAAAAGTTACAGGGTTGCATCAGCACACCATGCCTGATGTATTTCTTTGGCTTTTCCACACAAATGCAAAAAGAAACACTAATTTTTTATAGACTGTATTAAGTTTCTGAATATAGTTCTCAAGTGGACTTTTTCATGTTTATTACTTGAAATGTTTAGTTATTTGATGCTTTCTGGTTTTCATGTTGTAAATTTCTGGAATGAGAAGTAGGCTTTGACATGTGGTTTTTCATTTCCATTTATTTCAGCTAGAATTCTTTCATAATTTATAGATGTCTTTCATATTAATACTTGCTTCATTAAACTCTTTTAACTTGCTGATATTACCTGATATTAACTATATAACAAGTAATGTATTACACAATTAATAAATAATTTTCACATTCAATTTGCAGAAAGAATCATACAAATGACTGGAAATCTTCAGCACTTGACCATGATGGTTTGTTATCTGTTTCAATTCTGCCTCATTTGGACTCATAAATATGGTGCACCGCCAGCTGGTAAGCAATTCCGAGCACTCTTGTTTTCATCTCATGTAACAGTCTTGTACTTTAGGTAGCATTGAGAAAACTTGTTTCCAGAGGACAGACATTTACAACAGCTGTCTTAAGTGTTTGGCTAATTCACTGTATTTCTATACTTCTGCAAAAATACTTAATCCCTCCCTACAGTTTTTTACCTATCAGCAGCACCCACTGAGAGCACTCCTCCCAGCAGCATTTTCTACAGTGACTAAGCAAAGGTAGCCAGGCCATATTGATATTCCCTCTCGAGCACAATAAGACCATCTTGTTTGAGGTTTTCTTTTACATTCCTGCCATAGCTCCTTCTTCCTGAAAGGCTGAGTGAATTTCTGTGCAGTAAATATACCAGATATTGCCAAACCGTTTAGTCCATATGATAGCTGTCTTACTAAGGTAAAAGTTAGGATTCACTTGTCATTTTGAATATTGAAAAATAATCTTCCTTCTTCTTTTTTTTTTTTTTTTTTTTAACTGATTTTCATGTATATAACAGATGATAACCCTCCTGGGTGAATGGGATATCAAGATGCTAAGATTCAAGGAAGATAACATGACCTGCTTATTGTATTGCTCCATAGGAAAGGAATCCAAGAACATACAGTAACATGAAAAGATTGCAGTGTTTGTCCAACTGACCTGACTTCTCACCAGGCACTGATTATCCTAAGAAAAACAAGCTGTGAATAATCAAGTGCCTGGTTTCTGTGATGTAGCACCTGGACTTGTTTAAGGAATGGATGTCATGTTTACAGACAGCCCAAGGAAGCTTATCAGATGTTGCAGGTGGTGCAGTCAGTCTGTGCATGTCATTTTGTTTTTACAGGATTGATTTGTGGATGAATCAGCCATAAAAGTGATTTCATAGATTTCATAACAGAGGGCAGTACAAATCACTGAGTAAAATTGAAACAGTTGAAACACTTTTAAATGAATCTCACAAGTTGCTTATTTACTTTTCAGAGTACAAAACTGAGAACTCTGGAAAAGGATCAATCTCCTCTCCAGTAACCACCCACACTGTACCTTGAGCTCTGTGCTATCACGACCTGTTACTTCACTTCCTTTTGCTGGTATCACCATCTAAATAAGATTTACATGTGTAAACTGGCAAAACCTTTTTTAGTAATTTAACTCTGTCATTCTGGATAACCTCTCCACTTTCTTGGTTAGATTACTTGCAGTGACTGTAACATGAAGTACAAACCAGCAGAAATCTGTTTGTAAGCTTGCCCTGTTTTTCGATACATCTGCTGCTTCTTATTGTTGACATTTGGAAATGCATACACTTTTCTCTATTGAAGAATGTAACTGATAATTCCGAAGCAATGGATAATATTAATAGAAAAATTCTACAAACTGGAAACAAGAATTGAGGAATACACACTATATTTTGGTGTAGCAATACTTTGGTTGCCTTCCTGATTTTTTTATTTGTTTTTGACGTTGTTTGGGTTTTTTCCTGTCAGAGCTTAAGTCTAGGGAATGTCTTGCAAAACAATGGTATGGGAGGATTACTGGGCTTATAAGATTTTCATTAGAATGAAAATTAGGAAAAAATTATTTTAAAATATCTGTGCATGTAGCTGACAAACTATTTCAGTATGTTATTTTAAAAATGCTTTTTATTTAGTTAGTTTATGGCTATGAAAATACTGCAGACATGTTCACAAGTGTTTCTTTCTATTCTTTTATTTTGGATGGAGGGCTGGAGGATTCAATTTTGTTGTACATTACTGTTTCCATTATGTTTTTGTTTCCAACAGTAAATCAATTCCTGCAGTATGTGATCTTCCCCAGTGTGGTTAAGCTTCAAGTCAGACTGGAACAGGAAACCACTCTTAATCTTACTTGATAGTAATGATCTGTTCAGCAGAAAGGTCAAATGCCTACCAGATCTATCATAGCTTTTTCCCCTTCCAATGAGACATTGCTAATAACTCTATTAAGGGACCTTGCAGATTGTCAAAACTTCCTAAAGCCTTGATTTGACTCCTGTTCAGAAGATCCCATGGAATGGAATAATTTCTGTTCCTCCCTGGGGTGAATCTTGTCTGTGATGTTATTTTTCACCTGCTTTGGCTGATGTTTAAGTACACATACGCAGATAAACACAGCATATAAATATGTATTTACACATATATACATATGTGCACATCTACACATATGGATATCTATATACACACAAATATGAACAAATATGTCTCTGTCTAAATACATATGAAACTCTTCTACCTGTAAGAAATTGTGAGTTTACAAGGGTGATAGACTCATATAACTAAGTAGCACCTTTCAGACTTTGACTTAAAATTTATAAATTTATTTTTAGATACTGTCCTCTAGCATACTTATTCTCTCTTTCATTTTGTTTTATATCTAATAAACATGTACGGGGTTTCTCCCAATTTTTCCCCCTCAAAATCTGAGTAATGGTAAAGTTTTAAAAACCATATGTGAAACTGTGCTAAAGGCAGCTGTATTGACAGTGTGCTAGTAATGACGACTGGCATTTTGGCATTACCCAGTACTGTTTTCTTCTGGCTCATGCTTCTGTAGGTGTGTGTAATGTTATGTGGAACTTTATCAAAAGACTTTTTTTGACAAACCTGATTCATGTGATTAGTGCTTTCGTTTGCTCTGGAGGCTATTAGTGTGTTTGAGGAAGAAAAGAGATTGCCTTGGCATGATTTAGTTTTTGATGGAGTCTGCAATTTGGCTTCTTTTCCTTTTGTTTTATTTGAAGAGTTGACAGTCATTTACTTGCTTCCTGTTTACTCACTCTTCCCTTTGGCCTCACAGACATTAAACTCAGGGCTGTGTACACGTCTCTGGAGAGCATCTGATCCAAGCCTCCTAATTCACCCAATGCAGCAAGGCACCCTCAACAACTCATCAAGGCTTCTCCCTAACTCAGTGAGGCCACAGGCAGTTGCTATTGAATCAGTTTTACAGCATCTCTAAGGAAGGAGACACCACAAAATCCTCAGGAAACCCATCCCCTTTACAATTATTAAGCCTGTTGTGGGAAATACTTACTTGGCAAAAATGAAGTGAATTAGAATTGTCTCATTCTTCACCTGTCAAACAAAAGCTGCATGATCTACAACGTCTGCCTGTCTCCTTTTCAGTCCTCTTTTTTTCTTTCCAGATTTAGTTTGCAATTGGAGTTTTGAGAGATGTGAAAATCTGAATTAAAATAATGAAGCTGAGTTAACTTTAGGTCATAATTCTAGTTGGAAGAAAACATGTCAGGATCATATTTAGAATCCCCAAACTGGTGCTACTGTGCTGTCAGCAACTCCACTGTTTTATCTATCTGCTGTCAAGCACTCCAATTGTGGTCACAGTGTACAGTGGAGTACATGGAGTGCAACATCTTTTCCTCCTTTTTATGTAGAAAATAAGGTTTATCATAAGTACTCAGGAATGGTATCTGATCATCAAGCCATAGGATGTTTCTAAATAGGATTTTTTGTCTCTAATTCTATTTTCATTAGGTAATTTTGGATATCCAGTCATGAATAAATGTCCTGAACAACAACTACTCTGAAGCTGTTACTCAGCTATTGTTTATGTTGAATATTTAATAAAATATTTGGTATTATCAAACTAACTGTAAGAGTGTTTATAATCCCCTATAATGCACAAATGAAATTCTCTGAGAAGAAAGACATCCCAAGTTACTCTTTCTCTTCTGTCTCTGCTGGAGAGGTCATATTAGTAGTTAGGGCTCCCTGACTCCAGTGAAAATCTTCAGCTGAAGATCACGTGTTTTGTGCTGAGAGAAGGAAGAACTGGACTTAGTAGAGATCACAGGATGCTAGTAGAAAATAAAAACAACTTGACTTCTGAAGTTTATTGCTGCAGCATTTAAGTGTTACTCCTTCAAAAATGACATAGAATATAGTAATTTTAGAAATAAATTTTAAATGAAAGTGCTATAAAATTTATTTCCTTGAAAAAACATTTGAATTGTCCTAGCATTTATGCTCACTGAAATCTACTTAGGCAGTTTAAGTATATGAAATATGCAATGTACATACAAGCAGAGCCTAATTTAGGGTTCTGTCATCTGTGCCTAAATGTCTAGACCAGGTATCCTGTTCAGTTCAGCAGCAGGCCAACTATTACAGTCTACCAACTACTCTATAACCACTTGGAGCTTGGATAGATTTCAAAAATACTAATGGTATTTGCTTTTCTAGTCTGGAAAGTGACCCCTTCTCTCTTCACCTACTGCATGTAGACAGCAAACAAAACCCTTTCAGCTATAAACTTGAAGACTATTGGTTACTTCAGTAAGCTGATTTATTTAATCATAAAATCATAACTGTTGGACTTACAAGTAGTAAGCCTTTTTTATTCTGTTGAAAGTATCCTTGCCTGGGTAGAGTACACGACTAACAATTGAGATTGTTAACATTTGTCCCTGGCTCTTGAAATTATTTGTTGTATTTTTCCAGGTAAATCACTTTCTTGTCTTTCAAAATGCATGCCACAACATTTAACTACTTTTCAGAGTATAGTACTGATACCTGTAAAACTATTTGATATCCTTGAATAAGCAGTATTAAAAATATTGTATTCTAGATATGAGAAGGTTCAGATGCAAATCCAAACATTACTGTGTTGAAACCACCTGTCCTTTATCAACAATATTGTATACTTACATTTTCTTAGCTCTGGGACAATAATAAAAGAAGCTATTAATTACTTCACTTGGAGTAGATAGCCATGATGACGCCTTCCCTTTGTCTTCAGCATGGAATTTTATTTGTGTCAGTGGAAATCCCACATGTAGTTCCAAGATTTAGGAATGAAAGTTATCTTTTAAAAAAATATTTTCTGGAAAATGTTAATATCATTTCGGGTGCTGGGTACCCCTCCATGATTTTCACTAGCTCTGGACTCGTTGTCTTTTATTGAACTAATAGGAGTTCAATATCATGCTGGTTGCAAAACTTAGGAAACTGAGCATTGTTTATGTATCAGTTATGTCAGGAAGTGTTAGGTGAATGTAACTCCTTTAACTAGATGATTTGAAATACAGGAACATAGCATAATGTCTTGCTTTTTCTATGGCATTAGCTTTCACATACATAGTGTTACAGACAGACACATTCTATTCAGCTTGTATTAAAAGGCAACATGCATAAGTATTAAGAAAAAGACATAATAGCTGAAATTGAAGTAGTATCATTAAGTAACTTCAAAGTGTAAAAGACAGACATAATGTCAACATCCATTTTTAAAAATCTATTTATAGATAAATATAGTCAAATATGCTAAAACCCTGAGAATAATTTGCTCCATAAAGTTCCTCTATTTCTTGCAGAAATAAGGTTTTCCAAAGGTATTAAGATTACCAGTCCTTGTATTTGAATTACCTAGAAGGGAATTCAGTGGTCTCAGTCTTAAAAGTGCTAAACATAAAAACATTTAGTTTCCAATGCAGCCCTGGAGGTCACACACTGCTTACTCTGTACTGCCTGAGGAGTTAATTTTACTGAAACATAACAGTCTAGATGAGAGAATTGCAACATGACCCTTGGGCCTCCTTGAAGTGACCACAGCACTGAAGTAACAGGAACACTTGATTACAGGTGTTGCAAAGCTGAAGACTTAAACATACAATCTCTTGAAAGATGAGCCTGGGACAACACTCTTGATTACAATAATACAGTACATACAAGGAGTAATTTGGTTTATTTTACCTGACCCAAAACAGAAATGGGATCTTCATATCAATACAGAGGTGATGCACTTTTGATCTTAAACTCCCTGCAGAGTCCCAGCATCCTTTAGTCTTCTGCTTTTCAGATGAGGATCAATACCTCGGAAAATCCTGTGACTCTGTGTCTTCCCCCCAGATGTGTGCAGAAAGCACACCTGGTCAAATTTGACATGTTGAAAAAAACCCAGAAACTAGTATTCAGAATTATTTTCAATTTTTTTTCTATTGTTATAAATTTTGCTTTTAGCCAGGAGGAAGGTCTGGCAGACCTGGAGAACAGAAGTAGATTATTAATCAAATTAGCCCATCAGAAAATCTTGGCAAAACACAATAGGTTACAGGGAAGGATCAACCTCTCATGTGATTAATTTTAAAACTTCAAAATTGGCCTACACAGGAGATGTTATCACAGTTTCTGGATCTGATAAGAGATGAAGTTGTTTATGTAGGCAAAGCTAAATAAATATCAGCAAAACTAGAAGAAAGGATTATTAAAGAAATAATTTCTGATATTTTCTTTATAGGAGATAGTAAACATAACTTTAAAGCCATCATAAAGATTTTGTATGAAAAATCCCTGTGCTGAGAGAAAAATTTAGCCTTCAATCTATGTAAAATGGTTCTTTTTCTGCCTTACTTGTATTTACAGAGATTTAAAGGATTCAGCTTTCAGTAACAAAATCATTATCAAGTAATTAGCCTAGAATATTAACTGAAATGCAGAAAAAAATAATTTCCTTTAAAATAACAAATTAGTAGTATTTGAGAGGTGAAAATATTGTAATGTCAGGTTTTGTATTAACAAAATATTTGTTAATTAAGATGTCAGAAATGCTTGATTTGTATGGCACTACCCTATTACTTTCATGTGACAGCTAAAGGTAGTTTAATGACAAGTATAACACAGTATTTAATTTTCTAATTAATCATAAATGGATTATTTAATCTGTTTTGCTGTAATTACATAAGGACTTGTAAGAGCTATCCTGTTCTAATAATCCCATACTAAAGCAAAAATCATTTGAGCTATTATGTCATTTCGGAGTGACCATACTAATGCTCTACTCCTTACAGCGTCCAAGTAGCTGTGAATTTAGGAGTAAAGTAAATCTCAGTGCAAAAGGGACAGACTTCAGTGATTTCAAAGGAATTATTCCTGTATGTCTTTGGCCAGTTTATGGTACCCTTTGCTCATTATGAAACACATGTTAAATCCCTGTAGCACCTTTGCTGCTTACTTCCTCGTTTTCGCTGAAAGCTCTTTGGCCTGGTATATTGAATTATGACACTAGAAGTATTTAGGTATTTATTATGCTTTATTGAATTGCTTTGAGAGATTTGAAAGCTCAGTCCATTGGATAGATATGAAAAATATTATTATGCTGCTTTCTTCATTGGTACATAATCTCTGTGATGTTCCTACCTTCTATCAGAATGTCTGAATTCGTGTCCTGAAACTGAGTCATGCAGTGCCTTTACGATAGATACAAAATAACTTCCTATTAACTACAGGAGAATTTAGACAAATGGATAGTGGTATCTCTCAAACTGTAGTCTCTCTGACAGCTGCGTTTCCATTTTATTTTGTGTATTTTATTCTTTATTCTTTATCTATAGGTATTTTAAAATAATTAAGACACTAGATAGTCTTCTAGGCTAGAAGAATTCTAGAGTTAGATTACTTCTAGAGTCTCCAGCTTCTAAAGTTCTTTGAACATAAAAAATACATAGGAATGATCTATATTCATTGCTTTGTGTCATAAAAATCTCAAAGCAAACTAAAATACTACCTAAAAGCCTCTGTTTTGGAAGATAATCTAAGTCTTTCCAAGATAATTTTTCAGCCTAATGAACATAAGTAGTTTAGTTTAAAAAAAGGCTTTGGCCCAAGAGTTACACTTACAAAACATCTTTCTAAGTATATGGACTTCTTACGGTGTCACAGTGAGACTTACGTTAGAGAGAGGCTGCTTCAGGCTCGATCCTGTTTGTGAACTTGCTGTGTTGGACCCATGCAGAATCCCATTGATACCATGAGAACTCAGGGAGGCACAAAGATTTATGCAACCATGCCGCAAAGATTTATTTGCAAGGATCAGAGTCTTAGATGAAGAACGTACAAATTTTATTGTATGGCCCATTAATTTTTCACAGCTTTGGGGGAAACACAGTGAATAGCAAGACTATTAGTTTCACAGCTCATAGATCACAGCTCCCAGAAAAGGAGAGAGCCAGCAGGCCGGGGTACTGTAATTACCTACCAAGGGCTCCCACCATCAGGAACACAGATTTCCTGTTTCGTGGTGGGGAGGCATCTGGCTGCACTTGCCAGCAGACATCAATTATTTCAGAAGTTTTCTCTGCTACAGTACAAGAGTGTAGGATTTCACAGAATAATTTGTAGGAATTCCAATGGTTTCTTTTGCCAGTATTTATCAATGTTGGGATGTACCTTTAGACTGTTGAACATATATCCACAAATTTAAGTGGATCTGATATTTTAACAACATATGACCTTGAGAGCAGGTGATCTTTTTCTTTGACGATGTAATTTTTGAATTGGCAAGTGCAGCATTGATCCTGTACTTTTCAATTTTTAGACTCATTTAAAATGCTTTAATGGTTTTGTTGTTTCTCATGACAATGTCAAAGTAAGGGCAAAGGTAACCAGGTCCATGAAAATAAAATACTCTTTTCTTCTATGCCCAGGAGAATTGTTATTTCTTACCAATGGGCTCCCTCAGGAAAGAACAGAGGAAAAGAGGAAAGATCAGCTAATCTCATTTTTCCTAGCAGTAGCACACCTGGAAATCTCTGACCTACACTGCAAGCCCTTCCAGGCTAAGACTTCCCGGACCATGACAGAGAGAGCTGCAGATAAAATAGTTGTTCAGAAAGGAGATTAAATAAATGGGATCATCTGTAATAGGATCACTCAGTAGGGTAGAAAACTGTGAATGAATACTCCTATGACAAAGCAAACAAACTCCAAATTAACAATAGGTTGATGCGACACAGGGCTAAGGTAAGTGATAATTAAGTTCATAATTGGGCTATTTGCCTTTCTGGAGCTTAGTTTAATAGAGAGAATTTGATAAACTTTGTCTTTGATTCTTTAAATATTAGACATAATATGAAGAAATGGATTTCTTTAGGCTTAGAGAATTTTTACTATGTGTGATTACTATTCAAGACTTAGTAAAATGTGCATTCTTGCTGGCTTGCCCTAAAACTGGTGTAAAACATGAATTTTTTTTTGATAGTACCATGGTTTTATGCTAAGCAAATTTGAAAAATTAAATTTTCAGAATGCTAATCCCAGAAATAGCGTCAGGAGCTTTTGGTTCATTAAAGAAGCATACATTTCCTAACTGACTTCCTATTTAAATATAAGACTGTGAATATTTTTGTTCAGCTTGTTTAACTGCCTTTCTTCCTTTATAGAGATTAAATTTTCTGCAGGTACCTGGCAGATAATGCCTTCCAGATAAGGCCCATGATAAGGCTTGATAGAAGGGAAGGGTGCACTGCAAAGAAGAAGACGAAATCTTCAGTGGATCTAAGGCTCAGAAATAAGTATAGTAGCTTGTATTACTTAAAGGGAAAGGTGTAGCTAAGAAAATGATGAACTGATTAATTCAACAAAGCAAAAAATTTGATGGACAACATATTTTATATCAGCATTATTGACAAAGAAGAATGATAAGCCTAAACTACATCCTAATTTTAAGTCTAAACTTTTCAAAAAGGACTGATTAGGTGTAAAATGTTGACCAGTTACACATTTAGCTATGTTACTTTTGATGCCATTACTTTTGACAAGCAGTAGAAACTCTTGAGTGTGAATTAGGTTAATCGACAGAATATGTTCAGAAACTATTGTCCCTAAACCAGTTATTTTAACACATCCAACATCTGTATTACATTATATTTAATTCATACAGGATAATTCCAGTCATTTACAGTAAGAATTGAAAGCAATTTAAAACATATGTCTCATAAACTCTCTGCCATGATCTATGTAGGTTCTTTGCTACAGCACAGATACCTATGTTCAGGATGCTAAAGAATGGTTTTAAGCGTATTTTTATATTTAATGAAAGTCAAAGAAAGTTTCTGTCAGTTCTTCTGTGTATCACATAGATCTGACTTGTCTTGGTATAAGCTACCACAATGACACATCTCTAGCTGAGTTGCACAAATAAACTCAGCTCACCCTATGTGAACTGGAAACAACATTTATCTATTGATTAATCTATCCTTTCATGAGTGTGTCATGCATCCCAATAGCCATGACAAATTATCTGTAGTTCTGTGTATATAATATATATATGTGTATTCCTATGACCACTGTCCATGGAAACTCAGCAGAATATGTCATAAAATATAATCACTTTCTTTGATTGCATCTTCAAATATTCATCTTGTGTCCTTGCTAGTATATATGACATGCTGTCTTTAGCTGTCATAATTTTTAACCTATAAAGCTCATTAAAAAGTCTTCTTTAATTGTGAGAAGTAGGATTTTTCCCATCTTTGTAGTACAAGCTTGTATCACTATAACTGTGATTCTTTCTTTGTCTAGGAAAAAGAAATCTGATGAATAACATTGGACAAGCTAATTGAAAAAGTTGAAGGAAGAGACATGAAGCATGGGATACAATGATAGTTATACACTTTCTGGATACTAAATTGTTTTAGTCCTCTTCTTGAGTGGGAAATAGGAAACCTGATCTCAGCACTCTAGTTTCTAGGAGGACAAACCACAATTATGTTCTCTGTCCTGGAAATGTGGGAAAAAGTGCCAAATTATTAAAAGCAGCAATTTAGGTTCTTAGGATTTTAGGGAGTATGTGTGTGTATGTATATGCATATATATACAGGCAAGAGTGTATGACACATGTTTTTATACATATAGATGTAGATAAATACAATGATAGTTATGAACTGCAGCAGAGGGCCACCTCCCTCTGAGGTGTTTTGACTTTTAGTTGCATCACATAGGGATTCTCCAGCTACATCTGGATAACAACCATGGGACTTAATTTTGTTTCCATGATGGGGTAATAAAGTTCATCTGCAACAGTTTTAGAGGTACAAGAGAATGAATGATGTGATAAACCTCATCCTGTTTTGAGAAGCAGTTCTGCTTCTTTCCCTAAGCTAAACAGGACATCCACTCTGATACCTCCAGACCTTCTCTTTCAATGTTTATTCTTGCCTACTTTTCGTGAAGCAGTTTTAAATGTGAGGTAAACAAAATAGTGGCATAGAATCATAATTTTTGTACCCTCTATTTACTTTCAGCATAGCTTAATGTTCCAATGTACTAGAGAATCTTCAGTAAAGCAAAAAAAAATACTTTGGGAAATAGCACTTTCCTAAGAAATGTTGCAAGGAGTGCATATGTGGAGCAATCATTGTCCTTCTGATTGAACCTCATGGGTAAAATTCTGGGACCACTTCAATCAGCTGAGGTTGCCTGTTCTATCTACTGAGACAGGATACCCTCTTCTGTTTTTCACCATCTAGTAAAATGAAACTAAAGGAAATGTTATCTCCATGAGTTTTGCAATGTCAGTGTCAGAAAAGACAGACTTTCTCCTGTCACTTTGAGTTGTAGGTAAGATGCTTAGGTGCTGCTGACGATAAGTTAACTGGTAACTAAGTTTCTAATTAGTCATGTTCCTAAAACAAATGCAACCAAATTTTTCATTGAAGTAGAAAGAGGATAGGAGTAACAGACATTTCATGTGAAAAAGCCACATACAAATTAATGGTTATCCTCCTGACCTTCCAGAAACATCTTTCCAACATCGATGAGAAACCTACCAGGAAACAGGAATCTAAGTCAGTAGTCCCTAAGGTAGTTAAGCATTGGTTGCTAAAGTAAAGAGCTCTTTGTTGCCTGAACATTTCCTTTGATTTAACTTGGAAAGGTTGCTGGAAAATTGTTTGAGTTGGCCTTTTCCCGTCTAGTGACTTTTGTGTAATCCACATCTAAGTAAATATGTAATCACAGCAGCACAGAATTATGTTAAAATCTGACTTCAGAATACTGAAGTATTTTGAGACTTTCATAGCCTTGCCTTTTTACAGTTGAGAGTTATTTGGGGGGGCAAAGAAGAGAAGATAATCCATTCCAGTTCTCAGAACTCTTCAAAATATTGTCTGGATGAAATCTGATTCTCATAAAACAAGTACAAATCAAAGAACACTGCACTGAATGACATGTGAGAGAAACAACTACAAGGAATACAGTAAAAAGAAATTTCAAAGGAAATGCACATTTGTTTGTGTACATCTGTATTTGTGGAGTACATCTGTACCAGTGAATACAGAAAATTTCATTGTCCATGAAATTCTGAAATTTTACACTTATTTTACTAAGAATCAAATCAGCATATTGTGAAGCAACCTACAAAATAGCATTCCATTAAGTCAAAACATTTCAACTTTGGTGATGATTCATTACCTTCCACATAAAATAAAACTTTGCACCAACCTCAACAGTATTCTTTCACTGTCAGCCAGATTATATATTAAGTTCTAGAGGAATAATTTTTATAAGCTTGCTTTTGGCAATACTTACAGTGTGAGTGGTATGCAATATGACACCTGATTGAATTCCTGTTGCACATTATAAAAGTGCACATCTCCTCTCCTCTCCTCTCCTCTCCTCTCCTCTCCTCTCCTCTCCTCTCCTCTCCTCTCCTCTCCTCTCCTCTCCTCTCCTCTCCTCTCCTCTCCTCTCCTCTCCTCTCCTCTCCTCTCCTCTCCTCTCCTCTCCTCTCCTCTCCTCTCCTCTCCTCTCCTCTCCTCTCCTCTCCTCTCCTCTCCTCTCCTCTCCTCTCCTCTCCTCTCCTCTCCTCTCTCTCTCCTCTCTCTCTCTTGCTTTATATCAAATCTTGCAATGAATTTCTGAAGAACAAGAGAGCTGATAATGAATGTATAGAGATTTGAATAGTCAGCCAGTTCCAAGAAAAACATTGGAACAAGTAATCGTTGTACTGCAGTGTTATCTGAATTCCGCTTTCAAATTTCTAAGAACAGATTTTACTCTAATGCACTATGGAGACTATGTAAGTCTATATGAATTTGTCCTTTGAACATATATTTTCAGAAATACAGTGTTATATCAGAGGTACATACACATACGTATTAAACAGATCAGGGATTACATAAAGGTCAGGCCATTTTATATTTCTGTTTAATATATTTTCACTGAAAATTATTTCCCATCTTCAGTTTTCATCTTTGTTTTCCAGTGACAAAAATATTATGGCTTGAAGAAATTACCAATGTGAACAATTCATGGAAGAATAATACACAAGTGTAAAAAGTCAGAATAACAAGGAACGTGAGCAGAATTGAATTCTGAGACTTCATGTAACAATATTTCTATCTTTATTTTGGAATACTAATGAAATTTCTTATCTATACATTTTACTTCACAAAGGCAAAAGTATTTCTGAATCTACTCCATTTACTGCTGTGAGAGGTTTCTTTTGCTATTGGCTGCCATGAGTTTGAGCTGAGATTAAGATGAACAGTACTTCAAAGCATTTGTTAATTGAAAAACAAAGCATCTGATTTCTTTTTTTGTTTATTAATCTCTTTAAATTGCTAATAGGAGTATTTCTTTATACGATATATAGAGGTTTGAGTGTGTCTGATTTTTGCAATTTTCTGCTTGCAATATTCAGATAAGGCTTTCTGCACTCTCTTTGTCAAGAGACGTGTGACTGACACTGATACAGCAGCCCACACATACCTGTAGTTAACTGAGAAGGTGGCAGGCTGTTGAAACAGAAGATTTCTTATAAAGAAACTATGTAAAAGTCTTAATCCTTCTTCCTGTAGAGGTCGGTTGGAGTTTTGCATTTGATTTTGTGGAAACCAGATTGGTCCCCAGTTGAACAGAAAACAATCACTCACTGTACAGTGAGAATTTATATCCTGCAAAAAAGTATACATTATTAAAAGGGACTGACATAGGGGTCACTAAGCAATTTTAGTAGCCTACAGATCATTACATTTATTACCCAATTTTTTTTCCTTTCATGCAAGAAAAACTCACAGTGACTTCAGTAAGAGTTTTTCTTACTTAAGGAGTGCAGAACTGAGTACTTAGTTGAGAACGAAAGCAACTTTAATGACTTCCATATGTTATTGCATAAACCCCACTCATATGTTTTTGATTTAAAATATTATAAAACAGAAAACAAAAATATTCTGTGTAACTTTTGTTGAGAAGCAGAAATGCTCTAAAGACCATGGATGAGAACAATTGAATTTTAGTTAGATGTGCAGTAATTGTTTGAACCCTGGAAATAATTTCTGCAAAATAGTCTCTTGTTCTTTTGTTCAGTCTATCTGTCTTACATACTCTTTCCATTCTCTTGTCTTCGCCTTAATTATTTCCAAAAACCCAGTGGGGATATTATGTCAGCACTTCTTGACCTCATGTGGTGAAGTTGTCAATGTCGAATTAAGCATTTTGTTAATATAACCATATCAATCCCATACACAGATCTTCCCTACAACACCCTTGATCATGTAGTAAGGTGAAAATACATAGGAAAATGCTGTAAATGAACTGCACTGGGCATGTGGGAGCTTACAAACTAATTCAAACTTGTTAAATAAATTATGACTCAACATATGAATACTGTTTGCCTACTATTTTTATGCAGAAATCCTTAAGCAGAGACATAATCCCCTCTTCAAAGATAAGGAATTGCAAACACAGCAAGACTAAAATTCAAAAGGGAAATAAAACCTGTTTTCACAGAATCTGTACATAATATTAGCAGCATCCTTAAGTACTGAAAATAGTAAACTTTTTTCCCATTTTTTAAAAAAATTAAACACATACCAGATTATAAACTAAACTACTCCTGTAAGGGCAGTTGTCTAAAGTGGACTTCTACTTTGATCTTGGAATCTGGAATTTGAAGTTATGTGCACTTTCTAGCTCAAATTTCTCTCTATAGCCATTAATTGGGTTCCTCTGCTAGATAGGTGTAGCCAGACAACATGAAAACAGCTGCAATTTTTTGTATTTACTGTGTTCAAAATTTAGCTTGTAATTTACCTGGATGTGAACCATGTAAAATAGTGTAAGCCTTAGATCAAATTACAAGCAGTTCATCTATTTCTTCACATTTATTTAATGAACTGTGCTGTAGTATTCTGTTACTGATAAAGTGAGGAAGAAAGCATGAATATGGTAGTCTTCTAATGAGCTGTGTTCATACCAGACTAGCAGTTTTAAAGCAAACATACTGTGGCTGGAGATTTAGGTCAGTAGGTCAGGAATTACTCTTTTAGAAAAAAAAGGCTGACACTGACTGACAAGGCTGTAAAATTTAGTAGCACGCATTGAAACACACATATATAAAACCTGCAAATAATGCAAGCTGAAATGAAATAAAAGGATCAAGGAACTGGAAATATCTCCAGTCCTCTTCCTTTTTATTGCTACATTTTTAATAGCATTGAGTCAGTAGGATTAGAAGAATAAGCAATCACCATTTAAAAATTCTATATTTATCTTAGAGATAGATATAAAACACATAAATGTATAATATATAATATATATAATACATGTTATATATACATATATTCATACATACAAACATACATATATATATAAAAATAAATATTATGTATTATATATAAATGAATATTTATATAATTGGAATAAAAAGCCCTAACCTCAAAATACCATAGCACACCCCTGGAGAAGCTGGCAGCCCACAGCTTGGACAGGAGCACTCTGTGCTGGGTTAGGAACTGGCTGAATGGCCGGGCCCAGAGAGTGGTGGAGAACGGTGTCGCATCCAGCTGGCAGCCAGTCAGCAGTGGTGTCCCTCAGGGGTCTGTGCTGGAGCCAGCTCTGTTCAATACTTTTATTGATGACATGGATGAGTGTGTTGAGTCTTTCATTAGTAAATTTGCAGATGACACTAAGCTGGGAGTGTTTGTCAACCTGTTGGAAGGTAGGAGGGCTCTGCAGAGAGACCTTGAACGGCTGGATGGATGGGCAGAGTCCAGTAAGATGCAGTTTAATAACTCCAAGTGCCAAGTCCTGCATTTTGGCCACAATAACCCCCTGCAGCGTTACAGGCTGGGGACGGTGTGGCTGGACAGTGCTCAGGCAGAAAGGGACCGGGGGGGGGGTGCTGGTCGACAGCTGAACATGAGCCAGCAGTGTGCCCAGGTGGCCAAGAAGGCCAATGGTATCCTGGCCTGTATCAGGAACAGTGTGGCCAGCAGGCCCAGGGAGGTCATTAGTACAGGTCTGCCCCTGTACTTGGCACTGGTGAGGCCACACCTTGAGTGCTGTGTCCAGTTCTGGGCCCCTCAGTTTGGGAAGGACGTTGAGATGCTTGAGCACATCCAGAGGAGAGCAACGAGGCTGGTGAGGGGCTTGGAACACAAGCCCTGTGAGGAATGTCTGAGGGAGCTGGGGTTGTTTAGCCTGGAGAAAAGAGATTTGGGGGTGACCTTAATCACTCTCTACAACCTCCTGAAAGGTGGTTGTAGTCAGGTGGGGGTCGGTCTCTTTCTCCAGGCAGCAATTGACAGAACCAGAAGACAGAGTCTGAAGCTGCATCAAGGGAAATATAGGTTGGATGTTAGGAGAAAGTTTTTCTCGGAAAGGTTGATAAAGTTCTGGAATGGTCTGCCCAGGGAGGTGGTGGAGTCACCATCCCTGGATACACTTAAGGAAAGACTGGATGTGGCACTTGGTACCATGGTTTAGTTGAGGTGTGAGGGCATGAGTTGGACTCAATGATCTTTAAGGACTCCTTCCTAGTCATTCTGTGAATTCTGTGAATATGTAACCCAGTAGGAAGAATTTCTCATTGAAATATTATTATCTTAGTGTTGATAGTAAGTGAACAAAGCATTCAAAATTAGAAGTGAGTCGATCTTGGACATCTCTTTTTATTTTCCTGCACCCTTGGCTCATCTAAGTTTCCCCAAAAAACAGACCACCAGCTTTTGCCCCATCCACAATTGAGAAGTCCTTACGGACTCTAGAGGTACATTATATTGGCTGACGTTCTACAAGTTTTTGCTTTCTAGGTAGGTATCCAAAGTCATTGTAAACCACTGTTTTTTTCATAGGAATTCGTTACTGTTTGCTCCCCCTGAAAGTAGTAGTTTTATAGTTGCTTACCATACAACTAGTTGAAACAATGTGAATGCTCATCCTCAATCTGCCTTCAAATATGTAATTAGAAAATTAAAGGGAAACATTGTATACAATTTATTTTCTGTGGTACATAGCAGGGCTACTTCAAACATACATTGTGTTATTTTACATTTAGTGCAATTTCCATGAGGCTTTTCCAAGATAAAATTATAACAAAAAGTAGATAACTTGGATCAATACTTTTTGAAAAATTACTCCCTAACCACTATCTACCAAACCCTCAGCATTTGTGGTTTTTTTTTTTTGGTGGCAGAACATTAATCACATTGCGTCCAAGACTACAGATATATCACATTGACAAGAAGGATTTAGCTAAAGAATGCACATTGTTAACAGAGGTGGTAGTAATAGCATAGGGAATGTAACATATACACTTGTCTGGCTTCCAGCTGTTTGGCTTCACAGTTATGATGTGCACTGAGACATAAATAAATCTTTCAATAATAAAGCAAAACATTTTTGAGTCCATGAGTTACTCCTTTTGAAGATGAAAGAAAAGGTTTTTTTCACTATTAATTTTGAGGTACTACATAACGTCTCTCAGGAAAATCCTAAAAAATTAGAATGACCAGTGAATTTTGAGAGTGAACCTAGAAGTTAGTTCAAGAAAATTCACTATTTTTCCCTAGGTACAAGCATACTATCTAAAAATTTTTAGCTTTCCAGAAGTAAATACAATTTCAAGTCAGTAGTACAGTTAATATTATTTTAGAGTCTTCTATTCTGATACTGATTAGAATCTCGGCAAGTGTAAGAGAAAATATTGGCAAAATCAGCTTTTGAGAAAATTGTCTCAGGTGTCATCAGAAAGATGTCTGCATTTTTCTAGTTTCTGTCCTTTGGATTTTCGGATTTTTTTCCTCAGTACTTCTGAGGGATCATATTTTTAATAGGGAAGTATTTCTACTTCTTGAGCTATTTCTTGTACTTGTTTGTAAACTCTTTACAACAAAATCTAAATCCATGTTTATATCTAGGAAGAACTACACAGGTGCAGAAAAAGAACAGAAACTGAAGATGGAGGTAAATACATAACAAAACATTTGATTTCTAATACTTGGGTGGAAGGAAACCTTGTTCTGGCATTATCACATCCTACTGTTTATAATACTTTTGTTACTGAGGCACTAACAAGTTGATTTTAAATCAAGTATAAGGACATTCTAAACCCAGTAATTCCACTAAGACACAGCATTAAATGAGCAACACTGAGATTTGAATGTGAAATGTACAAATTGTACAGTGTGTTGAAAGAATTGGCTGTACAAGACCTGATATACTTGGGTGCATGGGAATCCTATTTTTTTGTCCTTTTTCACTGCATTTAAAGGCCGCTATTTTCACCATAAAAATGAGTACAATACACAAACAAGAACTCTTCTTGCTAACATCCTGATAATTTTGCCAAGAAATTAAAGAATTTTAAGATAACAGAAAATAAGAGACGTTATTTAAGAGTTTAAATATCTCTTCAGTCTGATTTGTGGGCACCAGCTTGAGATATGGATGCAGAAAGATGTAAGAAAAACTAAGCAATGAAAACAATTGCCGTCCTTCCCCATGGTGTTTCATTTTAGCAAATGGCCTGTATGTTGGAACAAGATGCAAACACAGCAATTATGCCTATATAAAATACAGGGCTCTATGTGTGTGTGTGTGTGTATATACACCTTTATTCAGTAAAATTAACTTATTATTCCATCATGATTTTTACCATCTTTGCATCCAGATTTCATGTATACAAAAAAAAAAAGGACTGTCATTTCAGAAAAAAAGATCTTTTTGGGAGAATGACCACTGCAGAGTTTGGATTTAACCAGTGAGCCAGAGCATGGACAATAACTGTCTGGGTTTCTCCGTGTTGTTCTGTCCAATTCACTGGTATTTCTGCATTTATCTTACAGCACCACACTTGACCTCATCTTCCTAACTGAGGTAAAGTGGTTCACCACTACTATCTTCTTTTTATCACCAACATTGTATTTTTTGTTCTGTCTAGCTGTTAATAGTTTTCTTTGTGGGCCTTCTGCAATAATCTTGTTACACTGCCAAAGTTATTTTCTCAGTTAATGTAGTTTAGTCCATGTCTTAGCTGTTTATTCACACTGTATTGTAAGAAAAAGAAAAATATATTGATGATCCTGATTCTCACTCTGGAAAAGGACAAATGGAGTCTCAAGCTTGTAGGTAGCTACTTTGAGGATAAATAACAAAATAATCTGATAGTAGAACTCTATAAAAGCTCAGAGTTTTATTCACATGGGTCTAATAATGGGATTGGGATCCAAAAATTATGTGGCTTTTTTCCTTACAGATGGTCTGAAAAACAACTCCTCTTGATTCAGGTACTCCTTTTTAATTTTGGTTGCTTGCGAAGGTCACATCTTTATCACAAGGCATGTGGGCCCTCCAAAGGCTAAATTACATTTTACAAGTGGGGTCACTTGTATAAAGAATGATGCTAGAATTATGCTAGAATGATGTGTCAAAGACCATAGAAGAAGTTTGGGACAGAAAAAGAACAGAATATGCATTTCCTACAACCTTGCCCAGTAACATGAGCCAGTAACATGAGTTCAGTCTTCTGTTTCATTGTTACTGTCATCACCATGACTCACAAGTTGTCCAATCTGCAGTCAAGCTTGAATGTTTTAGTAATTAGAGCTGGCTAAATTTTCTTTGTAGGAGAAAAACTTGAATTATTGAAATAAACTTGCAAAAAAGTGACTTTGGTCAACTGTGAACACCATTTGTATTCATTAATTATTGCTAATTATGCAACTGAACCTTCTTAAGAGGTTTTTTCTGAGGAAGAAAGCCAGTGTTGGGTATTTGTAAGACATAACTTTTGTATCATATACTACAGTGTGTGCATAACATTCTGCAGTGTGTGCTCTGTTATGGAAAACTGGGCTCAGAAAAAAAGAAAATTTACCCATCTAGAATAACACATAAAATCAGTGGGGGGAAAACATGGCTTGTACTGGGAAGGGCATCCTTTCACTTTAAAATTTTTAAATGTGAATGGATCATATCACCCCTTTTTCATGTGTAAAAGCTGATAAACTCTTTTAGATATGAAGAAATACAAAAATATTATGGTGTTCTGTAAGGAATTCTGAAAAAAACCCAACATATGAATGTTTAATAAATAATTCCATAAGACTGGTTTGCACCTCTCAAGGATTTAAGTTCTTGTCTTTTTGCTAGATCAAAACAAATTAAACTATTAAATTCAGTTTATGCCGAAGAAATCTCTTCTAACAGTCATGACTTACGAGCTTGTGTTGTGAACAGAAGCATTTTTGTAATGTATTTTAAACATATAACATGATTTTCTTATAAGAATAATTTTCTTAAAATAATATTTTTTTATATCTTACAGTTGCTGTATTTTAAGGTTTTTTTGCTTATCACTAAAGTTTACCTCACTTGTTGGCACTTTTCTTCCCACTGGAAAACTTTGACATACATATTTACTGCAGTTCACAGCTTTTTGTGTTTCAACTGTCACTAAGGTCTTCTTACACAAGTGCAGAAGTATGCAACAATGAGAAATAATGGCAAGAAAACACTTAGACAAACATTTCTAATGCTGCTAGAGAGTTTGATCTGGCATGAGAGATCTGGCATAAAGGTTCTAGTCATGGGGTTAAAATGGGCTCCTTATTTTGTTTTGTAAACTCCTACTACCAACCTAAAACATCATGCCACTGTGTAACTGAATTTATGTACACCTGTATTCCAGGAACTGCTGCAGCTATGAAAGAAACTGCTCTTACTTTGTGAGACCAAACTTCTTTAATATTTTAAAGAATGGTGCAACTAAGGTAACTAGTTTTAAAAATAATTCCACATTTTTTCAGTTTACTAAAAATGTATATTGGACTTCTGGCCAAGATAGATCTGTTGGATATTTCTTGAAGTGTCTACAAGTCACAGTAATTTTTCACATCCTAATTGAGAGCTCAGGTCTTCGGGAAAAAAATGTGTCACTTTACTGAATGGGAACACAGATAAGACTTCCCTTGCAGTTTTTCTCTGGGGGAAAAATCAAGGTCACTCATTTTAATCAGCTATTACAAAAAGAGTTTGGGCATGAATTTTAGCTGCACATTGCCTTCTTGCGGCTAGTGCAGAGGCCACCGGGCACCAAGTGAAATCACTGTCTATCTGCCCTTATCTCCTTTTCCACTTTATAGAACAAAGCCAAGCAAAATTTCTTAAAGCTGCTTGGTCTCATCTGCCTGATGAGAAAGAACCAGAAGTATTAAAAGTTAGAAATACTTGAAAAAGTGAGTTAGGAGCAACAATCCTATGCTTTTCTTTTACTGTTCTTTATTTTATTCCAGACACTAACGTGTTTTTGTGAATGGCTTCGGCATATGTTAGTCAGAATAATAGCAATTCAGAGTAATATGAACAAGAAATTTATTAACAAATCCAAACTGAAAATTTGGAGGAATACCTCTGTTGCTCTATCTCCTGGGAAAGCTCTTCAGCAGTGCATAAATTTCGTTAGATCTGAGACACAGTTCTGCATAAGGCTCTGCCCTCATTCACTCATTCCCCTCATTCACTGCAAAGATCACAACTATTGCCTTACTGTCTTTCTTCTTCAAGAAGGTAATGGACTTCCTCATGGCAAAATATACAGATGTGAAGGATCAGACAAAATGGTTGAAGGATGAGTAAAGAGCTAAAGTCTAAGATTAAACAGTCTTTGCATATATAAATAAATAAATATATATATATATAAAAAATATAAATATAATATAATATAATATAAATATATATATAAAATATATATAAATAATATATATATATTTATGTGTCATTAACCAAAAAGCAAACTACAGTGACATTTTTGTGATTTTACCATGGTATTACACTCACTTCCCCTTTTGTGCAAAAAGTTATTCTAAAAAGAAAATATTTTCCAAAAGTTTACACAAGCATCTAGATAGCTAGACACTCAGAGAAGTACAGTACTGACTCCAGCAGGATTTGTGTGCATAAACACCATTGTGGAGTTGAGATGTAGTATTTAGTAGTGGAATGGTTAAGGATATACCAGGAATGTCTTGCAGTTGACGCTGCCTAAATATGTTTGAATTATTAGTGGGTTAGCACAGAAAGCAGGAGGGGTTACTAAAGCATTTCTGTTCAAGTTGTTTATCAAGTTCAGCCAAAGTTAAATGTTATGCTCAATGCACTTCAAGTTTTATAGGTGGTATGGGGATAGATACATGTAGAGCTCTGCTACTTTCTGCTTGTATTCAGCAATTGCTAACCTTCTTTCTGCTCATTATCTAAAGCTGGTCTCCACGGGTTGCAACTATTTGGGACACATACATTTAGCAACACTCCTATGTTAATATGGTTCTCCAGAGATCACAGATGGGACACAGAGTTTCTGTAGCTGCTTATGATTAGATTAAGACTGTTCTCTTTCCAACCTTTACTTCTTATGTCACTGTAGAATCACAAAGCCTGCTTTTGCAACTCGTGCCCACTTATATTCTGGAAACATCTCAAGGAGATTATGGTTTCTTGTTCTCTTCTTTTTTTGTATGTGTTGTTTGCTTTAATTTGGATTTTTATTATTTATTTCTAATTACTCCTGCTGTCATTTAAACAATTTTGCTGTAAAGATATTTAAATCATTCTTATTCCTGGAGGAATTACAAAACAATATGTTCACATCCCCCTTCTCTTGTTTTCTTATTGTGAAAAAGGAAAGTATGTTCATCATTCTGCATTCTGCATTCATACTAGAGGGTACCATTTTCTTAAAGCTGCCATCCAAGTTCTTTGCATAACAACTATTTAATCCATTTCAGATGAAATCTACTCTACAACTTTAAACTTCCTAAGTACCGCATGTGCCCTGAATCCACCTATTTTAAAGGATAAAAAGGATAAGGCATACCAGATGAACATCTTTACCAGTGGTTGAAAAAGGGTGTGCTGCCTGAGGTGAAGATTCAGAGACGAGAATGGAAGACTCTAATTTCCTGCACTGACATTGCTAGATTTCAAAAAGGATACCCAATGCCTGAAAGTGGGCTTCCAGGCCAGTACAGATACAGACTGGGACTCCAGAAAACCTCAGATTCCCTTGACAGGAGAGAACGTCTTGTAAGTTTTTGTTCTTGACTTGCTGTGTCTAGATTTGACCCTCCTGTCCCGTGTGCATGGTCATAGACGCATGCACAGTCTTTTTAACTGATCCTATTCCTCTGTGTCTGTAAGTGGTTCAACATTTTCTCTCTGTTTAACTCTTCCTGGTTTCTTTTTGCAGTATTCCTCATGGCTGAACCCAAAAACCAAAGCCCTTGTCTTTTGATTGGTGCAGTGCAGCCAGTTTTCTGTCTCCTGATTAGACAGGGTACACCTAAATATGTGTAAAGGTGTACACATGTTTTGTATTGAGTGAAGAAATATACCGAGTGCTTTAACATGGGGGTCATTTATGCACTCTGGTAGAGAACAAATCATGTGTAAGGCTATGAGAAAGTTTTCAGATACTAAGTGAAGTAAAGAAAACAATCTTGAATTAATATTGCTTAAACACATTTAGTGTCTACCAGGATTCTAAGGTGAAGCTTTTACTTTCATTCTAGTTAGTGCTGTCCTTGCTAAGATGCTTCAAAAATTATTTGATTAGTGGTTTTGCTTTTCTGGAAAAAGCTGGAGAAAAGCAGTGATGTTGTGATGCCTGTCATATTGTGAAAGACTCTCAGAATACCACATGTGAAAAACCAGCTGTGGCTTAACAACTACACATTCATTTATTAACTACCTTGTACAAGGATTGCGATCATATCTTCTGTCCCCCAAATATTGATCTCTGTGGGAGGGAGACACAGAAATGGGGTCAGTGAAGCACATGAGCTTGAAAGCAAAGCCAGCTGTTTGGGGTGCAGTGCTCCTTGCAGGGAGAGCAGCCTGACATCCCGCTCTGGTACGGAACGTACCAGATCAATGGCCCCCAGCTGCTGCATGAGGTTCATAAACAACTGAAGAAAGGCTGAGCTGCTCTCCAGCTCTTCTCGTCTTCCCTTTTTATCATCCAGCTGTGAGTATTCATGCAGACAGTTTTATTGATGTAGAGTTAGTACTGTTTTTGCAGGACAAAGCTCTTAGCATGTCACAGCCTCCTAATGGATGATATTTTGCATTTAGGGATTTTGGTCAAATTGCTTTCTGTGTTCCTCCCTTCTTTCCTTCCTGCTAGTCCATCTTTATGCTTATCACATCCACATTTGAAGAAAAAATTAGTTGTGACATAATAGCTGAAAACCTGCTTACTTTTACTGTTTGATACAGTCATGACAAGAAAGTACATGTAATGTATTTAAGGATCTAATTTTTAACGTCATGCATTTATGTTACAGCTTTTGCATGATGTTGATATTTGCTGTGTAATGGATGGACACATATGGTGCATATAGAGTATATGGCATATGGCACTATGCTGAGGGCTTTTTGACTCTAGCTGGCAACTGATTCTTTACATGATAAGAAAAAGGACACTCTTTATCCTATCTGTTCTTCTACATGCTAGCACTGCAAGTGTGCAAACAGTCATAAGTATTAAATCAATAAAATTGTCTAGTATGTATTTCTTTGAAGAAGAAATTCACTCCAAAAATTATTGTTAAAAAGTAATTAAAATTTAATCCACTGTAAAACATACAGGCCAGTCTCACAGCTGAGCTTTATAAGAGTGGAGTTTGTTCATGATTTTTATTGATTTTCCACTGACCTTCTTCTTTGATATAATTTTTATTTTTATTTCAAACACTTTGTCAGCTGGCTAATTTCTGAGTAGGGCCCTAACGAGGGTGTTTGACATAGCAGAAAGAGGTGACAGCTGCTCCTGACACTTCACATGGTGGCAACAGCCATCGGGATAGGATTTAAGACATGTAGCGAACACTCTGTATCTGTAACAGATTAAAAACCAGATCTTGATGATCCAACAGAGCTACCAGCTCACATGATCCTTACATTGCAGCATTTCTTCACGTTTCCTGAATTCCTAATTGCTGAATACCTGTAGCTGAATGAAAATTTCAACTCAGAATATGAATTTCTAACCTCCATTTTACCAGTACCCATCTATGTTCTCAACCCAGCCTCCTAGAATTTGCTCCAAAGTTTGAAACTCTGTAGGGTACAATAGGAAAATAATAATTTAGGAGCAATTTTTCAAAACTTTGCATTAGCTGACAGCAAAATATTATTTATTTTAGTTTATATATTTAGACTTTTTTCATGAACACTTTTAAAATCTTAGATTTAAAATATATTATAACCCTCAAAAAATATGTGCACATTGCACATGAGTATTTAGTTGATGGTTATTCAATGAAAGGATGAAGGACTCAAATCAGAGAGGGATGTAAATGATTCTATCAGTATTATCAGTTCAGCATTTTAACACTGGTAGAAGACTAGGTGAACAACAAGTCATCACAATGACATTTTATATAATGAACCAAGAAAGCTGATAATTTTAACAACTGCAATTTTATTCAATTTGATTTATAATGTTTTATAAATTCTTTTAATATTTTCATAAGCATTGATTTGATATAGACTGGGAAAACAATTGGAGTTCCTTCAGACTCAGAGTTTGCTTAATAACTGTACTCCATATGGTGCTTCACTCCATAGCTACTCTCACTAAAATCATAGGCTTTAGAGAAAATTTTTCCTGTCGATCTCCTAGTTCCTTCACTATTGCAGCTGCAGGTGCAGAACTTCAGAACTTCAAAGGGTATATTGACAGTAAATCAGCAGAAAAATGTAGAGTACACTCTAGAACATCAATTACACCTATGATAATTTAGAAATGCTTTGGTATGAGTCTGGACTTCAAATTTCAAAGCAATTACTTCTAATAGACATAATGTCTTTTATTTTCTTTCTTCTTATTCTCTCCTTTAATTTGTGGACAGTTTCATTATGAATTTCTATCAGATAAGAGAAGCTCTTTGATCTCTAGGGTTGACAGACTATGCATCTGGTGTTTGCCAATCAAGTTTTGGAAGTGGTAATAAACTGGGACACGTAAGGCTTTATTTTTTTTTCTGCATCTTTTCTTTGGGGAGAGGTAACGAAGGAATGAAGGTGTTTTGTCAACTTTGGAACAATTGGTTGAATTTCATTGTTGGATGCTAAATTACTGTAGGAATTGTCTTGTCACATCCTAGAATGATTCTTGAATGTTCAGTAGAATGAAAATTTTCACTCTTATGTGTTGTTAGTTCAAAGTTTGTTGCATTTGTTGGCCAAATTTTTTTCCTTTTTTTTTTTCATCAGAATTCCTCTTGATAATTTTCTTTCTCTCCTTATATCTAATCAGAAAAATATTTTGGAAGAGAACAATGAACTTCTTCACCTACCCAAACTTTTGCAAAGTTGCTAACAAGTTTGCTATTTCCTTTCAGCTCTTCAGCTGACTGTAATTTAGTAATAACCTTAAAATCTCTGTGAAGTGAGTGGTCAGTTCCTAGAAAAGGATAGAAATCAGCTGCCACTTCTTACATGACCCTGTAGGCTTCAGAACAGGGCTCTGCTATTCCCCAAAACACTGGTTAATTGTGAGGTTAGGGAAAATGAGAACAGTAAAAAGCTATGTGAGAAAGAATACACCCAATTCCTTTTCTTTTTATTATTTTCTTTCTTTGTGTTTCATCCTTTTACTCTCTCTCTCTCTGATCCCTTTTTGAAAGTGAGAAATGTATTACTGTGATCAGAAAACTTTAGGTAAATAGTAAAAAAAAATTCAGTTCTAGGGTGGAGTAAAGTTTTAGTAAAGAGGCTCTGATATTTGGCGTTATGCATTCCTCTCATTAGCATCATGTAAAGCTGAAGCTGTGGAATCTTCTAGAAACTTGCATTTTAATCCATAAGATAGTTATTTTTTAGCTCTGTAAACAATACTGTGAATGAGAACATATGGCTGAAACAAATGGTAATAATACACTTTTTTCACCAGGCCATATCAGCATGAAATACATGTTCTGTCATTTATAACAATAAAGGGATTTGTTTTATTAAATAGTTGTTTATTCATACATGCTATGCAGCTGCTAATGTCAGTTTATCATTGTGATCTTGTTTCGTTCATTATGTGGCAGCTGGAAGTTTGCTCTCCATGGGCTTTGCGGAGGTCAAAAGAAGTCTTTCTTGTAATTTGAAAGGCTGTATTTGTTAAGCTTGACATCTTTCAGAACACAGTCTACTTTGCTAATACTAGACTATGCTACAAGATATATATATTTCAGATACATTTTCTGATGAGGTATTTTGTGTGTGTGTGTATATATATATATATATATATATATATATATATATATATATATATATATGAATTTATACATAGTACTAAAGATGAAAATTCTTATCCATTTTCTGTTCTGATTTTCTTGTGGACCCTTAAAAATCTGTCTCTCTTGTCAAACACAATTTAGAGTTTGGGGTTTATTTTAATGTCTTATTGTAGCGGTAAAGTGAAGCAGTAGGATCAATTAATTACATGACTAAAAATTTTCATTTGTATTTTTTATACTTGTTTTTCTTTTCTTATAGATTTGAACTGTAACTGACTGAAACTCACAAAATATTAAAATGCTTCTATTTCTTTCAGAAAAGATCCAATCTGAAGGAATGACTATGTGTGATGTCAGCTCCTTTCAAAACTGGAGAAGTAATAAAGTGGTGAAGGAGTTATCTAGCTAAAAAAAGAGGTGAAAATGAATCAATTTTATTATCCAGATTTCTTTGGTAAGAGTCTGTGAATGGTCCTGTATATATGCAAAGTAAATGCTATTATTGTTAGAGGTTACTTGTAAATGAGAGAGACTTTGGGTTTTGTTTAGGAAAACTTCCGTAATTTTAGGATGAAACTTCCATAATTTTTTACTTCTCACATTTAGGAAGATCAGGATTTGACATTTTTCCTTTTTATTTTGCCTTAAGGGCAGGTAGAATGGGAGTGAAGTGTCTCATAATTTTGTTTTGTCCAGATGGAAGAAAACATCTAGGATGAAGGAGCTCATTTGAACCTGTAACCTCATTGTAACCTGTAATGTCTCTAATTTCTCTAATAATTTTCTCAGTTGAGAAAAAGTGAATTTCTTATTCATTTATTAGGAAAGGGTTGTTTTACTCCAGAGGGATTTAGAAGCTTATAGGATCAGCTTGCATGAAATTACGATTTATACTTATTTGAAAACCACACATGGAGTATGTTCAAGTCTGTATGAACTGTTTTGAGATGAATTCTGGTATAGACTTGATAGAATTTTCACAGAATTATGGCAACACGGGGGAAAGAAGAGGCTTTTCTCCTGTGTAAACATTGATCATCTTCTCGCTCTTCTTGAACTTCATTCATTCAGCCCATTGGGGCCAAACTCTTACATACTATAACAATTTTCAACATTTTCCATCTCTTCTATTTTGAGTTGTTTGATTCTGTTGAGTTCAGTTGTAAGTACTGGCAAGAGTTTTAAAGATGACCTTTATATTTAAACTGTTATGAGGAATATGTCCTCAAGGAATTAAACACATACATTTCAGTGTAACACTTGACTGAGGCACTCCTCATCATCCAAAATCTCTATCTTTGCCCCCAATTTAACTTCTAGAGAGCAAATTAACTTGGTGAGCTAATGACTTAGTTTTTTAATAAATATTTGGATACAAGTCCATGAGCCATCAAGACAGGCTTATAGCCAGTAAAAAGGTTTCTTGAGATAAAGTTTACATATCAAAAACAACTGATTTTCCAAGACATACCTCTTTCTAATTATCCCTGTTACTGGAAATCTAGGCAATAAATTAAGATATATGTTATCCTATATAGTAGAATGAAAATGGACCTAAAATATTAATGTTCATTAACTTCCAAGAGTAGAGACTAAAAAATTGATTTGTTAAACTTTTTTCATATTTAAACATATCATTAAACAATTCAGGTTTATTTGTCTTTGAGTTTTAACATTGTGAGAAATCTAGCTTATGTTTTCCTGATTGTTATTCTTACTTTCAAAGAAACAATCTATTTTTCTACTTGAGACACAATCTATTTTTCTACTTGAGACACAAAGTTTGCATGAGGACAAGCATAATTTTTGTTCCAGATCCACATTTATTCCAAGTATGTGACTATAATGATGTAAAACACATAGTGATACATAACTTGGATTAATATTTACGGATCCTTCTTAACAATAAACATATCTTATATTTCCATTATCCACATTTTTCAGATTTTTATATTCATCATTTATTATTCCTTCAATAAAGCAATGGAGGGAACAAACAGTTTCTTCGTTGAACACCATTTCATCTGGAATTCTGAGCATATATTTTTTTAACGTTGTGTTAAATTGTTTTGTAACAGATGGCTCTAAAACCAGTTGAAGAACATGTATTTGGAGTAAAATTGTTCTTCAAAGAATACACAAATGTTACATTTTTTAGACAAATTAATTGACTGTTCCTAAAGTGTGTACATACTAACATACATGACAATGATTAATCAAGTTTACAGAAGAGTTTTAGTGTAGAAGACCAGTCATGTTTATCAATTTTGTGCTAATAGCATTCCTTAGTATTCCAGCTCTTTTGTGTCCCTGTCTTAAGTCTTTATTCTGGTAAACTTGTCACTCATGCGGTTTTGTACTCATGAGTGAAGGATTAGCAATGAACCAGACTAAAATGCACTCAAGTTCTGTGTCCCTTTTTCTGATTTTTTTTCTTTATAGCTATTCAGTTCTGGCTCCTCTTCAGACTCTGACAAACTGCAAAGGTTCTGAGATTACTTTTCTTTATGAAGGAGAAGGGACTTAGCAACTTACCCTTCTGTTTATGAAACACTATTTTGAAATGAGGAATCTTGCATTGTTATGTCTTCTATATTATATAGTGGCTTTACAATCAAGAAGTCTCCCATTATATTGGCAGATGTCTAGGTGCTCTTGGAAGTCCAAGTTCTGCGTGTGCTTGACTGTGTCCATGATGATGTTCTTAGTGACATAGTGTATTTGCACATTTAAAAATTTTGTGATACTGAAATGTAATGCTAAAAAAACCAATCCTATCTTGTTATTCTGCTTGCTTGTGGATAGTCTTACATGAACTGGACAGACAAAAAAACCCAATAAAGTATTTTCACTGTTTCTTTCATGATGCATCTAATCAATCTCAAATTATTTATCCACACAAACTGTAATTTTTAAATCAGTCTTTTAACAGGTCTGAAAAAAACTTCATCAGTTGTATACTGCCCTCCTTGAATTTAATAGGCTGATGTTAAAAAAAAGAGCTCTCACTATTAAAGGCACTGTACACTTAACAACTTGGGATTTCAAAGGAAATCTTTGTCTTCCATCTCTGACTCAGTAAAGCACATTATATAGTACTGTTGATTTATAACTAACAGTTCCTAGATCTTTTAACTAGATTCATTGTGACTTGGAAACATCCTCTTAGAAAACGTCCTCAGGAAATTACTGTTAATTATATTTTTTTTGCTACCATGAACTAGTACTATCAAATAATTTCTATGAATTAAAAATCTTCAATGTAAATGCAGCTGCTTATTACCTGGTTCCTACTGCTAGTATCTCACAACTTACTTGAGAAAAATTCCCCTTTTGTTGTGAAAGGAACTGTAAATTGCAGTATCATTAATACATACAAAAATCAGGTGAAATTTACTATCTTCAGAAATAGTTCTTTGTCAAGGAAAAATTACTTTGTAAATAACTAGGCAAACCCTGAACTGGTAGTCATAACAAAAAAATGGAAATAAAAACATGTTTCTAATAACCATGTCTTCTCTGCACAATTAAAGCAAGACAAAAAAAACCACTGTAAACAACTTTTTAATCTGCCAAAATGAGTTCAGAGCAATTATCTTCTTTTATTACAGAAGACACCACAAACAATCAAAGCAGGAGTACAAATTTGCTCTTTGTATTTGCTTTGCATGTTAGAGATGCCATCAAAACCAGACCACAAAAAAATCAAGCAATAACCAGCAGAACAAAGAACACGAACAGCCTTTTAGACTTTGATATTTAAATGAAGAAGGAAATAATTTTAAACAGTTTGGCATAAAAATATATTTTAAAACATTCATTAGTGGTTCTATATTTGACTAAAATAGATATTGTACATCTTGTACATCTACATATATTGTAGATATTGAACATATTAGAACAGAAGTACTTAATTTGCTTTGAAATTATACTTAATAGAAGGTTTAATACCTGACGATAAAAACAGAAAAAAATACTTTGAAAGAACAGAAATATTAAACTTTATGCACCTTTCCAGGTAGGTAAGGCAGCAGTTAACCCTGGTAATAACTAAGGTAGGTTGGGGAGTTCAAGCAAGTATGCCCTGCCTTCAGGTAACTTCAGTGTTCCTGTTGTACAGTCCCTACAGCAGGAGCTCAGTACAGAGACAACCCCAGGCACTTGAGCCAGAGGCACATGGGCCCAGTTCAATTTACGAATGCACTCCCTGCTGCAGCTGCATCATATCACTAAATAAACAGATGGTCGATGAGAAAGAGATGCCAGCCACGCAAGAAGAGAAGAAAACAATCAAGAAGTGGCAGATACCCATGACTAGCTATAAAACACTGTTTGTTTTCTCAAATTACAAAACCATTGGAAAACAGAGCTGCTTTTACTTATACTCATTTTACGTACAAGGGAGGTCTGAATGAGAAGTACCTGGGAAGTAGTCAGTGTGAGAATTATTGATTTGCTAAATAGACAGAGTGCTACGTCAAAGGGCAGATCTTACAAGCTTATTCTCTGAAGGTGTAACTACTGAGTACCCAAGAAATTTACACAGTTCTTTTTTGTTTCAATTATTCAAACTGAAATAACAAATAAACTGAAATAACAAATAAACAAAAGCATAAGAAAACTGGGCTTTGGGCATTGGTGCCGGACAGCAGCCCGGCAGAAAGGGACTTGGGGGTACTGACTGACAGCAGCTGAACATGAGCCAGGAATGTGCCCAGGTGGCCAGGAATGTGCCCAGGTGGCCAAGAAAGCCAATAGCATCCTGGCCTGTATCAGAATCAGTGTGGCCAGCAGGACCAGGGCAGGGATTGCCCCCCTATACTTGGCACTGGTGAGACTGCACCTCAGCTTCTGTGTCCAGTTTTGGGCCCCCCAGTTCAGGAAGGATGTTGAGATGCTGGTGCACGTCCAGATAAGGACAACAAGGCTGGTGAAGGGTCTAGAACACAAGTCCTCTGACGAGCGGCTGAGGGAGCTGGGGGTATTTAAGCTGGAGAAGAGGAGGCTCAGGAGTGGCCTTTATCACTCTCCTCAACTGCCTGAGAAGAGGGTGTAGCTGGGTGAGGTCAATCTCTTCTTCCAGATAAACAGTGACAGGACAAGAGGACACAGCCTTCCCACTAGCCTTCTGTGCCAGGGGAAGTTTAGGCTGGGCTTTAAGAATTTCTTCACAGGAAGAGTGACTGGAGATTGGAATGGGCTGCTCAGGGAGGTGGTGGAATTACTGGAGATGTTTAAGAAAAGACTGGACGCAGCACTCAGTGCCATGATCTGGTTGACACAGCGGTGTTAGGTCATAGGATGGACTGGATGATCTCAAAGGTCCTTTACAACCCAGTTGTTTTCGTGATCCTGTGGATCATGTAATTCAAACACTAATTCAAACACTTAAGAATTTACACACTAATTGTGGTCTATTTATGTTGTCAAATGCAAAAAAAAAAAAAATAAAGTCTAGCAGTGCTTTACGCAAGATAAAAATCACAGTAAAACATTAACAGATAACTTCTGTCTGAAAAATAGCTATTATTTTTTATTCTTTGTTTTTATTCACACTTTTCAAGACCTGCACATACAAATGAAGTTAATTTGGACATGGTAGGGAAACATGGCCAGCCAATGTTTTCTGAATTCCTTAGAATTGTATATTTCTTCACCTGTGTATTTTCAAATAACTGAGATTTCAGCTGTATGAAAATAGGCACACTTGTGGTAAAAAAGGAAAAAAAAACCCTGATTTTTTATGTGTATAGAATTGATCTAAAAGAATTATTGAAATGGTGCACTAGTGTTCTAGTAATCCAGAGGAAATGTATATGGTAAAATCACATGGGAATAGGACTATGGATATCTAACATAAAGCAGTAGATAAAAAATACACAGGAGAAAACTAAAATGTAGCTCAAGTGTACCCAAAAAAGGCACAGTGGAGTTTCAGAGAAACGTGTGATTCTATATCCTAACAGACCAGCTAACTAAATAATTTAATACTTTCACCTCTTTGCTTATGTATCCTTCAGGATGTACATGAGAAATCATATCAGAGAACTTATATCTAAGTAAATGCATTTTGAAGTAAAATGAATAATTTGTGAAAGTGAGTCTTCTCATCAATTATCAGAATTGTAACATATTAAAGGAAAGAAAAAAATTCATTAATTTCCTTACAAGCAACTCGTGATGGGTCAAAATTTCCATTTCTACCACCTCTCCTAGTCATGTAAAGTAATACATTTTTCCCTGCAAATTTGAGTGAACTGCTGTCTCTTTTGCCAAGCAGAGTTGGGAAACTGCCAAAGACATAGCTACCAGCTCCAAAATAAAGGGTCCAGATTTTACCCTGTACCTTGTATTTACAGATTCAGTGCCTGCAGCACAGTGTTGTGATCTGTCCATGGGGTCTGTGGACAAGGGTGAAAGACTTTTGGGGCCCAGGTGAATTACTGGGTTGTTCTGCACACTCTTACCCGCTCCAGTATATCATGCAATATTTGAAATGCCTGTCTCTGAAGAAATACTGCTTTTTGCTACATCACTGTTAAGTACTCAGGTGTAGACACCGAGGCCCAATCTGGATTGCTAAATAAGAAAGACCAGGGCCCACATCCTGGCTCCAAAGCCAAGTAGCAAAGCCTGAGTACAACTCAGACTGTCTGCAGGTAGATCCCCTGAAACAGGACAGTCACACTAGGGTCTTCCCAATTGGAGTAGTTTCTGGAGTTTGCTATGCCCCAAATTATGTTTGGGAAAGCACAAGCTGGTCTCAGACAAAACAGTGCCAGACAATGTCCTAATGACAAAGCAGTTCAGGCAGGCAAGCGAAGGGGAAAACTCACACTCCCTCTGTGTTCGCACTCACACCCTTCTTTTTGCCTTTGGAATCCTTGAAAGATTGTGAGGTCCTGGTACAGGACTCACTCAAGGCTGGCCTTTGTGGAAAGGCCAGGATCGGTGAGTTTGTATTGAGTTGATTAAGAGTTGTTTGGACCTTAATCTGAATGATGATCTTGTAAGAAAGAAAAGTAATTTGTACCTACTGAAATGCAGATATATAATGAAAGAGAGTAAAATATTTTCCAGATGTAAAGCAGATTCGAATACATTTCTAAACCTTATATGTGAATTCTAGGAGTTATTTACTCACCTGTTTATGTTAGGAATATTTTCCTGCATAAATCTGAAAAAATAGGCCTAAATTCTATTTCTTTAGCAGGCCTGTAAATTCAAATTTGTAGAAAATGTCATTAACATTAATGGGCCTATTCACATTTTCAAAGTTATGAAGATACTACTCAGTATCTTCAGTATATACCTCTCTCTGCTCTCAGCAGCTTTTGACATTATCAGTTGTTCTTTGGTAGCAGGTGCTCTGCTATTTTAAACAGAGCTGGAAAATTAAACCCACTCAGGATGCTCCCTTTTCCCCCTCCCCCTTTCAATAAAGGAGGAGCACTAGGAGAGGTTATAAATGGGAATCGCAGTTTACTGAAAATCACAATAATTACAACAATGGTAATAAAAAGAGAAAGGGTGTTTTATCCACTAAAGGGTATTCACCACTGAATGAATGAGAGTTTTCATGGCTTAACACCTGCATCTGTCCCCCTTCACACACCTTCAGTCCAAGAAAGCAATGAGGAACTGCATCAAAAAAAACCAAACAACCCTGGAAGCTAGATCATCCCTGTGGCCCCATGTGCTGTCTTCAGATGAATCCACTCCATTGGTTCAACTCTGCACATCTACCTCCAGCACCAGCACCACTCCATTTGGCTCTGGTGGGGCTTGGGCTCCACACAGCTTGGTCCTGTGCCACTGACACTCTCTCTTCTTTTTCTCAAGTGGCATCTCACAGAATTCACAGAATGACTTAAAGATCATTGAGTCCAACTCATGCCCTCACACCTCAACTAAACCATGGTACCAAGTGCCACATCCAGTCTTTCCTTAAGTACATCCAGGGATGGTGACTCCACCACCTCCCTGGGCAGACCATTCCAGAACTTTATCAACCTTTCTGTAAAATCTTTCTCCTAACATCCAACCTATATTTCCCTTGGTGCAGCTTCAGACTCTGTCTTCTGGTTCTGTCAATTGCTGCCTGGAGATAGAGACCGACCCACATCTGACTACAACCACCTTTCAGGGAGTTGTAGAGATTGATAAGGTCACCCCCAAATCTCTTTTCTCCAGGCTAAACAACCCCAGCTCCCTCAGACATTCCTCACAGGGCTTGCGTTCCAAGCCCCTCACCAGCCTCGTTGCCTCCTCTGGACGTGCTCAAGCATCTCAACGTCCTTCCCAAACTGAGGGGCCCAGAACTGGACACAGCACTCAAGGTGTGGCCTCACCAGTGCCAAGTACAGGGGCAGAATGACCTCCCTGCTCCTGCTGGCCACACTGTTCCTGATACAGGCCAGGATGCCATTGGCCTTCTTGGCCACCAAGACTCACTGCTGCTGTCTTTCAACACAAATCCACAAAGGCCATGGTTCAGAGGAACAGGAAAAGGAACTACCAGTGGCGGAGAGAGGCTAGGCCTGTCAGGGTGATCCAGTGCCTTTTTCTGCAGAGAGCCAGGCAAAAATGGCCAACTTTCCATTTCCAGGCCTGTTTTATTTTTTTCCCCCACAGAAATCTTGCTTCCCCAGCAGTGATATGTGTGGTACCAAAAAGATAGCACTAAAAGCTCCATCCCCCTGTCTCTGTACCCAGGACAGGCCCATATTTGCATTACAGGTTCTTGACAGTGTATATCTGAATAGTCAATCTCATAAAAAGAAAAATAATATTCTTTCATCCAGTCTTATTAATTTGTATTCCATATTCAAGATACATGAGCCTTCTCTTTAATTGGGAACACCGGATGTGATCTGAAAGTCATGAGCAAAATTCACAAAATATTAGACCAGATAAGTAGTGAGTGCTGTAAAGATATTTTTGTGGAAATGGAAGGCATCTCTAAATATTTCTGGGAGAGGAAAAAAACACAACATGCAACAGAGAATTTATACAGGACAACATTTGAGCAAGTCTAAACAAATTAACCTTGCTTCAACAAGAGACATGCTATTGCCATGGACTGCTTAGTGAGCATATATAAAGAAAAAGCATTTCCTATTATTGTAGTTATTGGTGCTGATTTCATTTAAGTATAAATTGTGGAAAGCAAAGGCACTCCTTTTCACCCTAAAATCATAGGTTTATACAACACTGAATGGATTTTTTTTTACTCTTCTCATTTTTTACATTCATTTTAAATCTTCCTCCCAATTTTATGTAGCATAGGTATTTCTTCTCCTCATCTTGAGGACTGCTTAACAGTTTGCGACATTAAAAATATCTCTAGGCACACTTTTAGCCTGGTTTCCTGAGGAAACAAGGCTTAGGCAGTCATGCTGTCTGTGTGTCTGTGTTTCTCTCACTGGTGCCCTGGAGTGCCTTGGACAGTTTCAACAAAATTTGACAGACATGGAGTTTTCAAAGATATTAAGCTCTTTCAACCAGCCTGTACAAAATAGTGCCCTGGGGCCTCATTCAGGCTCCAGAGCTGTTTGTTTGATCCATCAGAGTTGAGTTGTTCTGTTTAGGCTCACCCAGCAGCCAAGAAATAGCAACTAGCCAGGCAATAAGCTCACAGAGAGCTGCCGGTCAGTTGGCACAGCTGCATTTTCACAAAGCCACAGTGCGTGATACTTCTTGCTGATTTTTGGTCAAGAAAAAATTTATAGGGACCTGACAGGTTGTGGGCAGACTCATGCAGCAATATGGACATAGCTGCACAGAACTGTAAAGCACTGGGGTTTTATCCATTCTGTAAAATAAATACCAAGAAACAAGACCAAAACCCCAAAGAAACACAAGGAAAAAACCTGTAGAATTTTATTTGTCACAAAACTACCGAAATGAGGAAACAACACACAGGGTTCAAGACTCACCACCATCCAAATATGTGCTTCACGTCTCTGCTAAGAAGCCCTCAGTGTCTGAAAGCTACAGAAACAGTGCTGCACATCCAGAACACATGTGAACATGCATGTGCATGTAGATATATCTATGCATACTTGCATATGAATGCACTAATCCTTGCAACTTCATAAGCTCATGGACAGAGTCTATATAAAAACCTTTAAATACTGTGCCCTTGGTATTTCCAGCACATTTTGGCCTCACGACATGTAGTTGCTATACTACTAGATGGTGGAGAATAGTATTTGGCCAGTAAGATTAGGGTCAATTCTACAAATTTTAATCAAGTTTACTGGTTCAGCTTTTCTAAATAAAAATTCTGGATAAATTATGTCATTTGTCACTAGCAGGGCTCATATTACATAATTACAATGTAAGCTGCAAGTAATCTTCACAAGGGCAGTGGTATCACAGAAACTTTCTAGTAGTTCTAGAAAGCAGCTTTGTTTCAGAAGAAAGTCAGAAACTATTTCACAAATTTATTTTATTGCCAAAATCTATTTCAAAATGTGTTAAACATTTGCCTTTGCTCTCTACCATGAATTGCTGTCTGTCTTCGGTTAAGAACAAAGTGATTGGAGCCAAACAATTAAGGCAACAATTTAATATTTTTGTATCATTAAAAATTAAAAAAATTGAAGGAAAATTGAAGGAAAAACTCAAAAACAACATTTGAAGGGCATAACAGAGTGGACAGCAAATGTCCTGTAAGTAATGCCAGAAGGCAGGAAATAACATAGATTAAATTCAAAGCAGCCATTCGTGTCTTCAGTCTCTCCAAGAACGCTAGAATAAATCCAGCTGGCACCTCAGGTAGCTTCTCCAGCCACATCTGCCTGATGCATTTGGCTGTGTCTGATACTTCTTTTTTTTTTCTTTTCTTAAGGAATAGTCTAACTGCTAGGAAAAGTGTAATTCATTTATTTCAGGATTTCACAGAACAGATAATTCACCACGTGGCAACTTCTCTCCTCATCAGGTTTTTCCTACTGTTGCAATGCTAAGCAGGAAGAACTGAACGGCTATGACTGCCATGCTTCATATTACTTAGTGAGGCATGGCTGTCTTTCCATCACATGTTTGTGGTTTTCCTTTTTCAGAAAGATGCCCAGTCATGAGCTTGAAGAAATGCTAACTTCTTGCTATTGCACCTAGAAAGCCCTGAACCAAAGATAGTGATATATTAACAAACAAATAGATATTTAGTCTGATTACATAAATCACTGGTTAGCATTGTGCTAGTCCCAAATGTTTTTGCAAGATTCATTTTACACCAAAAAATTATCTGGGCAGATATCACCTTCATTTAATTCTGTTGAATTTTGGCTTAAATCAGGAAGAATTTGGATAACAGGCTAGGAAAGGATCATAGTCTCAAAATGTGAATCAAAATTTTCAAAAGCCTCTAAATTGGAAGTGGAGTTTTGTTACAAGCTATCTTTCTTTGCAACAACAGGACAACATGGGATTGTGGAATTTAAATGCTTTGTATTTTGGCAATATGATTTTTAGCTCATGAGAGTACAAACTATTTCTCTGCTTGAAATTAATGTCTTTTGTATATCTGCATGTATATGATGCATTCATCCTGGAAAATGGTATATAAATTTCCAGCTCAGATTTGAGTTAGAAGTGTTACGTGAAACCTCAAAATGAAAATACTTTAATGCCCAAAAAAAAAAAAAAAAAAAAAAAAAAAAAAAAAAAAAGAAAGAAGAAAATAACAAATAACATTAGAAATAAAGAAGTGCATTATTCAGTATCTTTCTTTACGCCTGCACAGCATCAAGCAAACAACCAGCTCTCAATAAACCATAAGAAATAACAAATAAGCACAAGAGAGTACAGCTGAAATAATCCCAAAGAATTAAGGCCAAGTAATTACAGTTTCTTAGATATGTTGACTATAAAGAAGTGTTTTCCTTGAGGGAACTTGAGGTTAACCATATGGCATACTGATCTAATCTTCAAAGGTACAGAATGGGAGACTTCAGATGAAGTATGGCATTGCTATCCAATTCCATGACACAGAAGAACAATTTGTGTAGCTCTGTAGATAATTTGGTAGTCTTTATTAATAAAGTAGTTGTGTAAGTTAATATTATGGCCAACATTCTAGCATAATGTTTTAGGACATAAAGGGAGGAGTGACAGCCAGGAAATCAAGTTGCCTGTGTGGAACAGTGATTCAATGCAGTATGAATCACTTGTGTCCAGAGGCAGAACTGGTCCTATTTGTGTTTTGCATTGTGTCAATATTTCCATGGCAAATCATTGTTTTCAGGGCTTCTATCCATGGAAAATGGATTTTTAATTAAAACTGGAATGCAAAACACCAGGGCAACAGCACCAATGTTAATTACTGAAAGTTTTAAGTGTTTCCCCATACAAAAGCCATTTGGGTAATTTGTAAATATTTTTCCAGACAAAATTAATTTTGAAATTAATATTTGAACCATACTTCTTTTCTGTGAACTAGAGAGGAAAAATCTGTGAATTTTACTGTTTTTCATTTTTAAGTTTTTATATTATTGTTCATTTTTTCCACTACCTATTTGTCAAATCCTTACTACTTTGTACCAAAGGCATTTTTGTTTCCAGATTTCTTCAGCTGCAGGTGTCAATCCAGTTGACCTCTGAGAGCCTGACTCTATAGTCAAGCAATAGCAGACTTTTAACTCCCAGTGTGTTCCTTGTAATAGGACTTATATTTATGGTTTATTTTCTAAGTATTTCATAACAGATAAGATGGAACTTTGGGCTGTAAGTACAAACGTTTTTGGTATAAAAGTATAAAAGGTTTTAATCAAAATCTCATGATCAGAGCAAAATATTTCCAATGACAATACATGAATAACTAGATTTCCCAAGTGTCATTGGTTTCTGTCTGGCATTTGACAGGGACATTTAAAATTTCAGGTGTGACAAACTCTGACCTCTTCAGCAAAATTATAGAAATGGAAGTGGAGGAGATTTTTTTTTTGTCCAGTTTGGGAGATGAATAAACTGGACAGTTCAGTGTAAGTCTATTACCTGTGTATTAAACATTAGTAATACATTTGCATAATTTGAAGATTTCCCGCCATAAAAAATAATTTTTTCTTAACTAATTTTCTCCAGATTTTAATGCTTTGGGCTTTATATGCATGTATTTCACTACCAGACACCTACCTTGAAATCAGTAAGGCTGCCTAACACAGTTTGGTGAAGGGGGAGGAATTTAAAGTGGTCACAAAGATTAATAGTAGTAGGGCATCATTATACATTCTATGAAGCTTATTTATCCTATAACAGTCTATCTTCAAAATATGTGAAATGTTCTGGTCTAACTCAATGTGAGGTTGTTTCGTTTTCTTTGACACAATGCAAACCTGCTAGGTCAAGTTTAAAAGTCTTTGCTAAGGGGAACTTTTATCTCAGAAGATATTATAGAGTTTAGACACTTCTAGTTTTCTCAGATGTAAGGAATTTTCTTTCCATTCACAATTACATCTATTGTTACGGTGAATAAAATTACCACGTCACAACAATGACAATGTCAGATGAAATTAATAACATCACTTAAATGATCATTAAAGAGGGTTTAGGATAGCAAATGTAAATGCTAATAAGTATTCAATAAAATCCCAAATCAGAAACATAAAGCTGTTTAATAAACACTGAGAATACAAGATGATAATGGTGGTCATGATGATGATGATTATTAAAAACCTTCTTAGAAATTTCTTCCACTGAGGTCAATACTACAACACTCACTGTCTTAATATTAAGAGCTTGAACATCTCCCCCATCCCCACCCTCTTTTTAAGTTTTGTTAAATTGAAAGGAAAACTCAGAAGGACTACATAACTGTGATGACTGGGCCTTTGACACCACCTGTTATGCATGCAGTAATCATCTGTCACTTGTCTCATAAGAATTTCTTTTTTTTGCAAACAGGTTTAGATAAAACCATGGGTAATAAAGAGTTTTAAAGATCTGAAGTCCAGCTTTTATTTTTAATAGGGTAAAGAGACTAATTTGAAGTTGGAGATTTTTCCAAACTTTCTTTTCTCAATTCAAATTACTGTATTTAATGTCAAGAAAAAAATTATTTATTACTACCACGAGGTATTCAGGTCTAAAATTTAGAAAGAAGATTAGGAGTTCCTTTAAAAACTTTTTCCTGTATAAAATAAACATGGTGAACTTCTACTGCCACTTTTTATTGAAGAAATCTTGTTTTTCTTGCTTTACGTTCTCCTTTCCCTATTCTGGCCTAAATTTAAAGTAGGAGTTCAGGTTTTAACCTGGAAGTACTCAGGGAAGAAGATGGAAGAAGTCATCACCCTTCCACTTCTTGTAGTGGAAGGTTGCTGACAACGGTCCACCAGCCTACACAAAATAGGAGTGAGAAACAGATAGAAATAAAGATCATAATCTTGCTTTCTTCTCCATATGACTCAGAAGAGCAGTTTCTCGTGTGGGCGATATGTACTTCATTTGAAGTACATATGGATGTGACATTTCCATTTTGCCCTGGCAGCCTCGCAGTCCAGAGCTATGCATATGTTACAATTGTTCTGACTCCAAGCAAGAAAGAGGTGGTTGAGCTAAAGGGGAACAGTTAAAGGTCTTGGGTTTCCTGTGGTATACCTACATACTCACTGTGGAGACTATAAGAAAATACTTCGCACCTCCTATTGTCTTTACTTTTCCAAAAGTGAAAAATTTTCTCTGAAGTGGATTCATTATCTCTGGCATGGATCATCTGCAGGGGGAGGTTGCTCTTCAAGACTTTAGCAAAAGTCTCACAAGAGGACACTCTCACTGGGAGCTCCCTCCAACACTTAATTGTTTCATTAGATTATTTCAATCTTGAAGCTGCCAAATGGAATTTTAGCTAATGCCTACAGAAAGTTTAGCAATAATATTTCACCTACAGCACTCTGTGACAAGGCAGGACTGCATGAGCTGTCAGTATGCTTGCAATGTAGTATAATTTCTTTGGAGTAACTATTTATTTTGGAAGCTTACTGTCATGAACAGAAAACACCCCAAGGTATGTATATTTCTTGCCATCCATAGGTGCTGGATTCCGAAATTTGTCTGGGATGTGTATATGTCTCTTTAGTCAAAGTTAGAAGAGTTTTACACTATATTCATAAAAACATGACTTTTAAAAAGTGAAGATTACAAAGCTATTATAGATGCCTAGGAGCAGCAGCTGTCTGCTCAGCTGGAAACCAGGTATTTAATAACAGGAGTCCCTAAGTGATGTGGCTTACTGTGCATAAAAGGATATAGGTGAAAGACAATTCAGAATTTCAGCCTAACAGGCTCTTGAATCAGCTGAGATACATGTGAGACTAAATACCTTCCATTTGTATGCTGCAAGGGGGGTCTGTTATGTAAATGTGCACCTATTAAAAGATTTAGTAATACCTCCACCTCAGAGATATCCAAAGCTTGTCTGAACATAACCCTGAAAAATTTGCTCCAGCTACCCCTGTTTTGAGCAGGGGTGTTGGATCTCCACAGGTCCCTCCCCAGCCTCAACCACTCTGTGATCCTCCATAATAACATCTATGTGATAATGTGCAAAATCCAGTTAAACTGGGTGCCTTTCCTTTCTCAGCTGTATTCCAACTGCTAATTAATCTCATTTAGGATGCTTGCAAGAGTAAACAAATCAACATTGGTTAAACTCCAGCTTTTTTTTTACTTTTTATAGTTCTGAGTCAAGAAGAAAACAAATTAGAAATTACTTTTCTCCCAAGGAAGTTAAAATGCTTTATTTTTTTCTTTTTACCATTTCAATGTAATTTTTTTCCTGTCAGTAGAATGTTAATGTCATTATTTAAAATTCAAATAGCTTCTCTATATTGCCATGGTTCTACATGCAGAGTTCAGTAGCAGAATTAGCTTATTTGTTTTTCATAATAAGCAGTACTTGCCCTTGAGCCTTGGGAGTTGTACTTAAATTCTTGTCAATCTAGAAATAGGAGATGAAAAATGATAGCTCTTTTTTTATCCTTGAAGAGTCAGTACTAAAATATCAACACAAAAAGCTCCTGAGACATGAAATTTTATAGCTGTGTTTTCTCTGGGTGAAAAATATAGTGGATATAATTCTGGCTTTTTAATAATGATCTCATTTTGAGTTCAGTGCAGCTGGTTTCATGGTAATTAAAGTACTGGGGGTTACAAATTCAATATAGAGACCATACAATAAATAAAACTGAACTTCACACTCAATTGCACTAGGTAGTGGGTCTATTGTTGTTCCTAACATTTGATTTTTTCTTGCTTGTTCTCATCCAAATGGCATGCAATGCCATTGGTTGTTCTGATCTAAATGGCATCCTCTTCTAAAGATTATTGTTTTAAGCTGTGAGCTTGGAGGTTTGCATGTTTGTATTTAGCTTACAAAGAGCATCACATTGCGGAAAGATACAGGTATAAATATTTTAGGCAATGGAGCTGGATAAACGACCATTAAAAAGAAGCCAAATGTCCAGTTCTAGATGTGTTTCTGTTTGTTTTGGGGTTTTTTTTTGTTTTTTGTTTGATTGTTTGTTTGTTTTTATTTTTATTTTTTATTTTGGGGGGATTTAGGTTTTTTGGGGTTTTTTTTTAAGTTTTTTGTAATTGGTGTTTTGGGGTTTTAAATTATTATTTTATTTTATTTTATTTTATTTTATTTTATTTTATTTTATTTTTGCCATTCAAGGGTTAAATCAGAAGGGTGAAATCAGAAACCACACAGACATTGACTATGGAGTCTCCCCCACCCTGCATCCATTAGAAGACTTTGAACTTAATCCATGTCTGCAATCCTCCTTCCATTACAAAGTAATGTCAAGATCTCTGCAAAGACTGCTCTGTTTCATGTCTTATTTGTCATCTAGTTAAATCCTACTGTTTGACATTTAGAATTATCTCTAATAGCTTTGCCACTTTCCTGGGATCTTTGTCTCCATTCAGCATAACTGTTGTATAATCTTTACTAAAATAGTATGCCTAAACCAAATAACATACATGTTACATAGATTTTAAAATTGTAAAAGACTATATAAACATCAAATCCGTGGAGATTCAGTCTTGTTATTTCAAGTGTAATGAAAAGAAATCAGATGTCATACATGAAACTTAAACTACCTTAATCATAAACAAAAAAGATTAAAAGAAGGGAAAAGAGGTTGCTGTTAGTCTCATTACAATCAGATTCAAGATTTCTTCTCACAGTTCTCATATTTTCAAAACGGAATTTAAAAACAGCTGAGACAACCTGACGACTTGAATTTTCCACGCTGAACAAACCAAATTCTCTCAGCCTTTTCTTATAGGAGTGGTTCTCCAACCCTCTGATCAGCTCTGTGTCCCTCCTCTGAACTCAGTCGAAGAGGTCCATGTCCTTCCTGTGCTGAAAACCCCAGAGCTGGATGAAGCACTGCAGGTGAGCTCTCACCAGAGCAGAGCAGAGCAGAGCAGAGGGACACAGTCTGTAGCCCTTCCCTTGTCTGCTGATGGAGTCACTTCATCATTCAAGGCCACTGGGTCGGTCAGGCAGGACTTGTCCTTGGCAAAGCCATGCTGGCTGTCTCATTTCCCTGTCCTTCATGTTCCTTAGTATGGCGAAGGAGTAAAGTAAAAATAACTTCCACTAATGTTTAATTATTAATATGAATTAAGGGAATAATTCACAATACTCTACAGGCTTGACTGTACAGTAGTAGCATTAATCTGATATTCAGACTAAACCTCTGTCATTGGGATCAGCAATTTAAATTACATGCTGCTTTTCTCTGAAAATTACATCATGATGTTTCTTACACTCAAACTTCACTATTTAGATGGAGAGTTAAATTTTTTGGTCAGAATTTATTTTGTTTGCAATTTTCTGGAAGCACTTGGCACACAAATCCATTGCTACTTTCTTCAGGGAGCAAAGCTGAGCAAGGTGTAGCCTTCTCCTTCCCTAACCTCCAAATGGTGTTTCTGATTCTCTTCCCCAGTATACCAAGTTTTTGTACCTCTTCAATTCTCTGTGGGACAGTGTTGCAAATAAATTAAATGAACTTCTCTTTGAAAATGTAAACTTGAAAAAGTCATCAATTAGCAAGAAAAACTATGGTGGTGGTGAGAGATTCAGCATCAAGGACATTCTGGCTTCTTGCTGCTTGCACTAGGAGGAGCTCTCTGTCTGGGGCTTGTACGTACTGACATTGCCATGAACAGACATGGTGGCAAAGCGTTCACTGTAACAAAATGATTCAGTCAAAATGCAATGTAGAATTACATTTCCCTGTGTTTGCACAGGAAACAAGAGTGGCCAGCAAAGATGACATAAGCATACATCATAATACATCAAGCTGGTTTTTCTGATATGGATAAGGAAAACCATGTCCGTAAAACCTTGTTGCATTCTTCTGTGGGTGCACCATCTACAATTAGCAGGATGACAAAGCCTTCTGAATGACAGAAATTGTCCTCTGAATCATAGTGAGATGCTAGAAGCAGCACAACATGAGAGTGACTGAATGCTTTCAAATAATCCTGGCATTTCTTTTCCTAGCTGAAATATCCTGTTGACTAGTTTATCCACCGAGGTAGAACTTAAACCACGGAAAAAAGTTTCTTTAACCTGACATTTTCCTCAAACTCTGGTATTTGTGGCACCGTCCTCTGCTATTCATCTTGGTATAGCGATTTGTAATTTTATTTAAGCTTTTACTGACAGCAAAATGACTGATGTTGAAAACAAAGTCTGTTCCCAGATCAGCCAGTGAAAACCATGACAAATCAACATGTCAGGAGGGTGACCATACTGATGGTGACAGACTCAACATCACAGACAAGTACAGTGCAAGTCCTCACCACCACCATGCTAGAAGAGAATGAATACAAGCAACGAGGGCCATAGGTGAAAAATTTGTGGCAAATGCTATGTAAACACCTAGTTATATCCCCCACCTAATTAATTCAAAATACATCCACTCCAGATTCATTTACATTACCTAATGATCAAACAGTGCTCATTACCTAATGATCAAACTGACATCAGAGATCACTGTATCTTTTTAGGGGTGGGAGGGAGAAGGCTGCAATGCATTTTCCATATCTTAGTTTCAATGTTTAAATAAATTTTTAGCAAACATTTGAAAATTTCTGAAGAATATAAATGAAGAAAATTACCTTAAATGGCCTGCTAAACTTCGGCAACTTGAGCACAGAAGAAGTCTCTGTATGACTGCAAACACTCAAAATCTATTTTTGGTGGTTCTGTGGCATGGAAATTGGACATGTTTCTTTGTTTTTGAATCAAATGCTACATACAGAGATAGGAAAAGTAAAAGGATAAGATAAATATAAGTCTTCAAATGGCCTGAGAACTGACCTTAGGACTCCTCCTAAAGGAGGAAACAGAACTATAAACTGAGAAAGAAAAGATGAATTAACACATTCTCTCCATTAGAGCTAAGAATACTTCAGTTGTGTTGGGGTTCAATCCAGGACATGTGATGTTAATTAGAGAAGCGTCTATATCTATGAAAGATGCAAACGTAGCCGCTGCTGCTCAGAATTTTTCAAAGTTTGTTTTGTATCGCTGGTCACTGCTATCTGTATTCCTGGTGCAATACAGTAGAAAATAAAAAAACATTCAGAGAAGTTGTTCCTTGGGAACTGTCTTTGGACAAGGTGGTATGAGGTTGTACAAGTTTACTGTAAAATTATAGAAAGAGTATATTTACTACTCATAACATCACATTGACTCTGAAAAACACTGAGTGCAAACAAATCAACATTATATTCTGTATAGACTACCAGAAACTTATGGAAATGCACTGTTTCCTATGTAGACAACTGCAAAACACAGTCTGTAAAATAAAAAACCTATGCGGCACAATTCACTCAAATACCTTGCCTCTCTGCGCCCTGAAATTGAGTTTGAGGGACAAACTCTGTGTCTGTGTAACATTGTGTTTGGCTCAGGAGTGGGAAACACATTGTAACGTGCAGAGCACAGACTTAGGCTCCCAATTAGCCTTCCAGCCCTCAGGAGGGCTGGCATTTGAGTTCTAAGAGAGATCTTTTGAGCCACAGAAGGTCTCCACCATCTCTAATACTAGTTAAGCACAATCCTGCAAACATTCTGCTTTGTTGAGTAGGGGGAAATGTGAGGTATGAAGTAAGAGCAAGAATTTATGTTAGCTACAAATGGAGGCTTTATTGCAGAGCTCTGGCCCTGCATGTTAGATTTGCTTACTTAGAAAGCGTATGTCAAATCATCAAAATATTTTCCTTTCTCTTTTCAGACCACATGTATATAGTGTGTGTGTGTAGCAACTTGGGTTTTTTTTAATGAATAAATTATATGTATAAAATGTCCACAGAAGGATGATAGGTTAAAAAAATTAAAGCATGTGTATTTGTCCATTTCTTGCCTATATTTTACCCATCTCTAACTTTTAACCTCTTAAATATCTGCCTTTCCCACCAAAAATGCCCTAGAAGCCTCACACAATTCAGTCTTTCTCTACTTTTAAGTCCTTCTTCTACTCTTCCCCTTTCTACACCACCCTATTTAATGGGACACAAATAATAAAATAAAATAATAATAAAATAACTAAAAAATAAATCACTGTGCTTTCAAAATAATTTCTTGCTTTCCTGTTAAAGATAGTTTTGCTGACTGCAGATAAAAGAGAGGCCATTACAAGCTTCCCCTGAAACACTGTACTTATATCTAATACTTTTATGGCTATTACTCCTGTACAACACAAGGCCACTCTGCTATCTATGACTTCAGAACAAGAGTGACTCAGAGCATAGGTGCATGATTTATTTCTGCTTGGAAAAAAAGCTCTAAAATATTTATGCGTTTTCATAATCATAAACTGCTCAGTACAATAATTTGCAAAACTGCCAATATGTCAACCCTGCCCAGTCTTCTGGCCCATCAATTTTATATACTTTTAGTCAGATTTACCAGTTTCTGTTGAAAACTCCACTTTCTTCAGCTGTCCCTTTGAAATGCCTAGAAAATCAAATATTTAACAATACTGTACCATATGCAAAATTTTGCCAATGGAGAAGGGAACAGGTGGTTGTTCTTATTTCCTTTAAAGTGCATTAATTGATTTCCAAAGAAGCATAACAAAGTCATGTTTTCACTGAGATTCATGACCTGAATAAGCAGTACTTTTGTAAGAGTTTTTTCCACAACATCTACTGTCTGTAAATATTAAGCCTTCTTTTTGCAATTAGTTTTTAAAACTTCATTGATGAATTTTCTCTGGAAAACTCAGTCCGTTTCTTTTCCTCCAGGCTATGTGAGATTGTGAGATGCACAAGTTATTGAGATGATTCTTGAAATACTTCTAACTCAGACAGAGAGGGTTCTTGAATTGACATGGCATAGCCATAACCTATATTATTGACAGAATGGATAAGTTCATCTTTTTGGAAGAAAAAAAAAGAGGCTTTCATGTGAAAAGGACAAAACAAACAAACAAACAAACAAACACAACCCCCCTCAAAACAAACAAACAAACCAATTAAAAATTTTGTCTTCCTGTGTGCTCGAAGGTTTTAGAAAATAAGAAGGACAATCCATTCTGAGATACTCTGTAGACCTGGAATTTTCCACTTGAGACTGTTGGAAGCCATTTGTCTGAGCAATCACTGAGTGACACAAAAAAATTATATTTTTGAGATGATATCACATAAAACATATTCTGCAAAAAGGGAAAAGTAAGATTTTAATGTATTCATGATCTGAGAGTAAAAGTAAAGTAAAAATTCATGAGGAAATGAAAACAGTAAAGGAGCTACGTGAGAAATTCTGGCTGTGTGTAGAGAAAATAGTGTAGAATCCAGAGTACACATATATTTGTAGGCAACCTGTTAAAAAAGAAGTAATTCATTGAAGACAGATTTGCCCCAAATCACAAAATCTACCAATGACTGTTAAACTAAACAGAAGACTACTAATTGAAAACCATTGAAAAATCCTTGCCCTTTTTAATTTATAAGATTAAAGGGATTAATGAACGATTTATTCAGTGATTGAGCAGAGAAGTCTCATCTTTTTTGCCTCACTTGCACAGTAATATTGATTCTAATTAGGTAAGGTTCATATAGCTGAAACTAAACTAGTTTTCAGAGCTTCAGTATCTGCAATAGCTGACCTTTAGAAATCTTTCTGCACGTTAACATAATTCTGAAGATGTTTCTAAAATATTTTTCACACATCTAATGTGACTTTAAAAACTCCAGATTTTGACATTTTTGAACATACCAGAAAGACCAATGAGGAGAATTTATTCAAGCACGAAAAACAAATGATTGCCAACTTTTTATGAGTAAATACAGACTGGAAATTATATTACCAAGAATTCAAGGAATAGAATTTTGAAGTAATTTTCCTAAAGGGAAAAAATGGAGCAAGTTAATTTAAAGTGCAAGATTACATACTTATGAAGGACAAGACTGAAGAAGATAATTTGCAATAAAAAGGGTCAAGACTTGGTATTCCAAGAGGGTCTTTCTAGTTTCATGTTCTTATGTCACATTAGAGAAAACTGCAAGCTATTGGAGTGTGTGTTTTTTATCAGGCAGTTGCTGAAGCTCCACACAAGAGCAAGTGTTAAATACTTAACCCAAGGGAGTCTGAAATTGATTTTGAGAGGGATAGTTACATAGTTGGAACTAGTGTCTAAAATACTCAGAAGTATCAAAGTTAAATGCCAGTTTTGAAGAAATTGCTACTCAGTAGCTTACATTCCACTGTCTTTGATAAGTAAGATGCTACTAGGAATGGAACTTATTTTCTTAAATCATCTGGCTGCTTTAGAAATCTGTACTCATTAGTTTCTGGCATGATCAGAGAAACAAATAAAAAATTACTAAAGGATAGTAGGAAATTATAAAGACATTCTGGGGTTTATGATTCAGCATATGACTTGATACAATGTTTCAGCTTATTTTAATATGTCTACTTAAATTGGAAAATTCTGAAATACCAGTAATCTCTTTTGCCATGGTATGAAACTGCTACTTTTGAATGAAGAACACTACAAATCTCTGAAATACTGGGCAATTTTGCCATTTCCGTATTTCTTCAATTAATCAAATCAACATATCAAACTTTGTTACTGCTTTAACATTGCGGGTTACTATCTGTTATTTTTAGGCTAGTTTTGAAGAGAAATTTAAACTGTTTTTTTTTTTTTTCCTGACAATATTCTACAAGTTGCAAGTCAGCAGACATTTGCCATATTTATACGCTTAAATAGCACATCTTGACTCTTAATTGAATTAATGGTTTGGCAAGGTATGTTTTCTATGAGGAGACTATGGGGAAACACAGGTAATTAAACAGGTTGCAACCTTGCATAAACCCTTAATTTTGTACAGCCTCCACAAGGAAACAAATAAATAGTGTATCAATATTTGGCTCTTTTTAACTCTGGAAAGATCTATTTCTTGTGAGTTTCACTGTGCTCCTTCCCACCCCATACATCTGAAGGAAAGCAGTAGAAGCCCCAAGGAGCACTTTAGCTTGGTTTCACAGCACAGTTCTATGTTCTGTGGACAACAGCTGGCGATTAATCACAAAAACCCCGGTCCTATCCAGACACATTTATATTCCAGGTGTTCTTCTGCAAATTTAGGCAGTGAATGAGATTATGTCTGCCTTTTTATGTTGCTTGCTCTCTTGGCTTTACAGCACAGTACCCCCAAGTGGCCTGTTTAAGTCAGAATTCAAACATAATAGTTCACTGATGGGTTTTTAATGAACAAAGCTAAAACTAGGCTAAGATTAAAAAAATAAAGAGGGTAGCAGGGTGCATTTCAAAGAATCATATGTAAACAAAACTCAGCTCAGCAACATATCAGAGGAAATGAGTGTTTTACTTAAAATCACTCAGAAGACAATCACCTGAATTCTGACTTCGCAATGCCTTTCAGTGGCCGGTGGTCCTGGTGCATGGTTTTGCTCAGAGTGTCTGTAAAATGATAAGACTAATCTTTGGAAGACATTTTTTCCCCCTTCATGGAGGTTTTGTGTGGTCACGAACCAAGAAGGACTGGATAGAGCCCAAACTTGTTTTCATGTTTATCACATGGCATTAAAAACAGCTGGGCATATGCTAGACTAATGGCAGTGACATTGAAAGGATAGCAGAAAGAAGAGGAAAGGGGAGAGGGAGCTTCACCTGTACTTTTTTTAAATTGGCTGTCCCCCTAGTTTTTGTTCATGAACTAAAATGTAGTATGTTTTGTACTGGAAACTTCTGCTTTAAGTAGCCAGTCAGCTTGTTGAAGCAAAAACACCCTGGACCATTGCCATCAAGTGTTTTGATTGAAACCATGTTTTTTTAAACAGACATGGGATCATATTCTGCAAGGACCCCACAGCTGAACAGTCTCACTGAATTCCATTGCAGGTGAAATTGTACTGATTGGTATTGATCAGGGGGTGTGCGGTCCTTTCTTCAACATGCAGCCAGGGTCAGAGGAAGTGGCTCCAGGATTGGTGTGGGATGGCTGAGGATGCTGAAAGCACCTCTTTCTGTAGTCTTCATTCACAGCCCAGTGAGAGTTATTCTGAATTCACATGATGAATGGATATTTGTTTTAAGGTCTGCCTGGTTTATATACAATGATAAGGATGTCTTAATCTGATTTGTTTCTACCATTGGTATAATCCTTAAATAAAGGCTACTAAATACTGCAGTCATTCTGTCTTTCATTGTAGTAGGGTAGGATATCATGCCTTGAACTGAGGTTTCTGGGATATATCTCTCCCTGAACAGTGTTGGTTAATTCATCTGATTGAAGGACAATCATGTGACAGCAAACAACAGGTTTCATGTAATATGATAACTTCAGGATTTTTTCTCTTGTTTTCAAATATGAAATATATAGTGCTCTATATGTTTAGGATACAGTGTCAAAGACAAATTTTACCTCCTTGAACATGATAGCTGAATAATACTGCCAATTGAAATACCAAGTACAGATAAACCATATATTTTCAGAGTCCACATGGTGGTTTACACCATGTGGAGAACTGATATGCAGGGTTAATATTGGTACTTAAAAAATGATGCCAAAAATGGCTGGATGGAATTACAGCAGCAGTAGTTACAACTTGCCACCAACTTGCATTCTGAATTTTGTTTCTTTTTCACCACATAATTATTTCATTAAATAAAAAAGAGAGGAGATAGAGAAAATAAAATAAAATTGATTATTTAGGATTTGAAATGTGCTATACAACTCTGAGTGCTCAAGGGTCTTCTGTAAAGGACCATATTCAGAAAACTCTGTCTAGCTTCCCTTCAGCAGCAGCTCACCCAAAGCTCACTCAGTGTGGCTTGTATGAGGTCCCACCAGCAGAACTTTAGGTCCTGCATCTTCATTTTTAGAAAGATACACTAGCCCAGAAATCTTATTACTCTCTAAGTGTAATCATTATAATTGTAATGAAATACCACATGGTAGATTAAATAGAAAAATAATGAAATTACATGAGGAAGCTATAATCTACCCTCTCCATTCCTTTTGTTGTTAATGGTATTACTGGTTATATGCTGCCAACAAGCACAGGAAAAGAAGTTATACACCCAAAGGATTTACAGTCGTACAGACTTGTTCTTGCTTACTGTTGTAAGTGACTGTACACAGGTATATATGCACCAGCATTGAATATATTTTCTGTTTGCCCATTGACTAAGATGCTGGAAAATTGCAGTTTATTCAAGAAAAGCTTCCATCCATATCAAATGCAATTCTGAAAAATAATTAAGGCATGCAGTCTGTGAGTGTTAAGTAGTACTAGTATTTATTTAAGAAATCCATACAAACTGATTGGCAAGAATATTGACTTATACAAAATTGTAAGTTTGGACATCTGTCTGATAAAATAAAAATCTTAAAGTAGTCCTACAACTGCTTATTTCAACTATTCATATAACTTTTTTGTTGTTGTTGTTTTTGGTTGAGTTTTATTTTCCCTAAATCATTTGGTTTTGCTGATCTGTTAACATTCTGTATTTAGATCTTGTTACATGTTCTCTACTTTTTTTCCTAATGTCATCTCCTTGCACTGGATAATTTTCCTTGTAAAGCCCTATTAAAATAAGGGATCAGCTGTATAGCTAGTCAGTTGTTAGCTATTCATCTTTTCTTCATTATTAAAAACTGAAGTTTACACAGTTTTGATTGTTATTTACTTGGGGGTTGGGTTTTTGTTTGTTTGTTTTCATTTTGCTCTGTGGGCTAATTAGGCCTGCATAAAATATATTTATTCATCAGAAAAATATAGCCTTTCAGCATTTTAAATCACTCCTCTCATTTTTATACTATTTCAAAGAAGACTGGGTAATTCTGTAAATGGAATTTGATCTAACTAAGACTATTTCTTCTTTAGTAGTCTGTTACATAGGTACGTATGAGGCTGACAGAATATTTGCTTGCATTTTCTAAAGAAAATCTAAAATTGCTAAAGCAGTCAAACCTTAAATTTTTGAATATTGATTTTCAGCTTAATGGTTAGGGTTTCTGCATATCATATAGTCTTGTCTATCACAATTACAGAGTGCTGCGTGTTATATTCTTCAAACACTTCAAGAGAATAATAGTGTAAAAGGAACTATTTTCTCATGTTGGAGATTTTATGCATGAACAATTTGACATGATGCTGCTCATTAAGGAAATCTTAATAAACATTTGCTATGAGGTAAAAGCAGAGAAAATTTGCTCCATCACAGGATAAACTTGAATATTCCATAAAGACCTTCTTTCAAACTGTCCTGCTTGAATGACTTAGTCCAAAGATACCTGATCCTTTTTATTCTTCTTAGTTTTCATATTTAGAATGCCTTGTGAATAATGTTGGTCTGTCAAGAAACTTTTTTTCCCTTTTTCTCCTTTTTCTTTAATCCTCTTTTTTAACTCTACGTTTTCCTCCTCTTAGGAGGAAATTGTATGCAGAACATTGTCTGCACTGTCCTATGATGACAATCATGAGTCAGACTTTCTTTTGCTAAAAGAAAGTCAATCAGTCATTAATCACTTCTTATCTGAACTACTGCTATTCCCTCTTCACAGTCCTTATTAATCCTTATTATCTCATCTTCAGCAAGACTGAATTATCATAGCCATTCAGTCCTTCCTACCCAGTAAATATCACTACATCAGATTCTACCCTAGCTTTCTACTTAAACTGATCTTCTAATCAACTTCAAAATGGTGTTTTTCAAAATGTTGATAAATTACTCTAATTCACTACATTAACTTGTTATCCAGCTATATCTAACTTTACTCTTTCTTCTTGATACCTCCTCTGAGTCTGCACCACCATTTGAGCAGATTACTAATGTCTCATTTGGGCCAAATGAAATTCCCTGTCTTTGTGGTATCTCTGTGACAAAGCAAATTTAAATCTCACATTTAAATATCTCTCTTTATTTTAAGGTAAGTTGGTTGATTTTGTGTAAATCCATGCATAATATTGTTTTATACAGAGCTGTGTTTCAGAATTTGCCAATAAAGTCCTGCAGAATAAAACAAGAAGATAATACCATGTAATTCTGCAGGTTTTTTATACTGGATGACTTAAACTAACATGTGACTTCAGTGCAGCTTTTCTTTACATGAGTCGCTCCACAATATTTGTTCTTTTTAATCCCCTAAATTAAAAAGAGGATGTACATTAAATACACATATATAAAAGGATAAAATCTATAGCCATAAAGAATTTGAAAGTTTTTTATTTTATAAACCATTCTGCTTAACCAAAGATATAAGAAAAGTAATACTTGATTTTTAAAATTATTTTAAAAAAATCTGTAAATCAAGATATGAAATGAAATTGATGAAAAGGCTCTGGCATGAAGCATTATAAAAGTTGTGAGAAATGCTTTATAGAAGGTGAAAAAAATTTAAATAAAGAAATCAAATAAAATCCACGTTAGATTTTTCCAGTAGAGAGGAGTTTGTGACTAAGTCCCTTCCAAGCTGAGTAAAGACAATTTTGCTGTTCATAAGAGCATCTAATATTTGAAAAGCTATGGAGATGTTGCATTTGCTGTCTGGAAAAACAGATATATGACAGTCAAAACCACCTTATACTACTGCTCCTCAGACAGGAAACCTTAAATTTATCCCAGCACTCACTTTTAGGCAAATGTATATTAGGTAGCTTCCTTTGATACAATATAAAAATACAAATATCCAAGTATAGATTTTTTTAAAATAAATTATCATCCCTGTCACAATCACGGCAATCTATAGCATGTCAGCAGCTGTTTTCTTTCTTTTTTAAAAATGTTGATTTGCAAACTGAAGTAGGATGTAACTGCACTACAGGAGAATCCTTCCTTTTAGCAGGCTAATTGAAAGATTTCTTTTTTTTTTTTTTTTTTGGTTTAAACTTGAAGAACAGATCTGTAAGATCTAATTTAAAGTACTAAGGATGCTACAATCCAGGAAACTGTACTTATGAAACACCCTGCAAAACATCACTTGGTGTATGAAAGCTGCCAGTAGAAGAGTAGTAGAGAGAAACAGAAACAGAAAACAGGGACAAGGTCAAGTCTGGAATATTTCAGAGGCTGAACAAATGACAGATGAATGTGATAGAGGCATGGAGGGATAGATTCCTGGAAACATACTTTATAATTAGAATATGAATCCTGAGTATCTATCTGGTGGATAATCTTCAACTCTAGTTAGGTTGACAGATTAAATAACTTTGTGTTTTCTTTCAATATAATGGCTAGGTCACCGCAATTTCTTATACTCAAATCAACATTTGGCATACTGTCAGTACTTGGCTATTCATGACTTCTTTTGTTATTCCTAATAGAAGTCAGAAAACTGGGCACAATGTATCTCAAAAAAAGGTATTAGATATTTGTAATTTCTCTGGAGGTTGTTACATAATTGCTGCATACAGTTCCATCAAATGCCAGTGCAGAGACCTGGGTAACCATATTTTGCATCATTGAAGCTCATCTGTTAGAGTTAAAAAGGATAATTCTTTGGATGCAGGTGAATTTAATCTATAATTACCATTTCATCATTTTAGAAGTTCTAATGGGAAAATGGGCCAGTCTTTTTCCCACATGAAAACATAACATGTAAAATTGCTCTTTTTTCACATCTTTTTGGTATAGACTTATGACAATTTCTGGATAATATCGCGTGACATGAAAAGGCAAAGCTAAACATACCAAAACAAAGATTTATTTTTTATAATACTGAAGACTGAAAAAAAGAGATAAAATTGAAAACTGATGAACAGAAGTGCAAGATTTTCTGATAGTCCTAAAAAACAGTTTGAAAGAAACTTACAAATTTGATAGCAATACAACTCAGGAAGGCTTAAGAACCACTAGCTTAATGAAGATGTTTTGATTACTGTTAAAGCAGTTGCTGAGCTTTGTCTGTAGGCTTTCCACCTACCATAACATAATCGATGTTATACACACTCCTTCAGTGCAGAATTAAACAGATTGGACCATTTCAGCTTGGGTCTCCAAGGAAGCCAATCTCAGAGGCAGCAACAGGAGCTCCAGAGACAACAACTGCAATTGCAAAAATACATGTTAGTTATAGTGGGATTATTGATTAAGAAGTTTACTTCCTGAGGTATTACTAAATGGTATGCTACAACAGGCATAAACATGCTCTTCTGAGAGCCTTCGCCAACAAGAACCATTTAACTGCAATTAGAATGTCACAGAGCCCAAGCTAATAAGCCTTGGCCTGAAGCATGGTTTATTATTTCAGGAATGATGCCATGATAAAGTGGCATAGATTGTGTTGGTTGACAGTGCAAACGAACAAGATTATTTGCTAGCTAAAACCTACACAGACATTATTACAAGTTCAGCATAGAGATTAGGCTGCTTCAGCAGTTCAGTTGTGCATTTCTAAATGAAATATTTTATATAAGAAAAGCCAGAGCCCCAGCTAATTACAAGATGAGTTACTGTGTTTTCATACAGAAGTTATGATATTTGCTATGTAATAATTAATAATTAATAACATGAAATCCTAATTTCATTGCTTTTTAGTTACCATTAAAAATCATGTTGGGAACTGGGGAGAAGTGAGATTGCAAAGAGGTTTAAATGCTCTTTCTCTCTCTTTGGAAATAATTGAGATCCCCACAAAATTACAAAAAAAATGCTATTTTGCTAGAATTCTATGTTTTAAGATGGACTTGCCATTAATGGATAATAGACAATCACAGAAAAAGTCACATTTGAAGGGACCATAGTGTGTTATCTGGTTCAACCTCCCTGCTCAATCAAGCAGGAGCATCCTAGCATGCACAGCACAGGATTGCATCCAGATGGTTCTTGAATGTCTCCCGTGAGGGAGACTGCGCCATCTCTCTGGACAATATTCAGGCGGAACTTCCTGTGCATCAGTTTGTGCCCATTGCCTCTTGTCTTATTGCTTATACCAAGGAGAGCCCGGCTTCACCCTCTGACACTGTCCCTTTAGATATTTATATGCGTTGCAAAGGTCCCCTCTCACTTGTCTCTTCTGAAGCCTGATAAGGCCCAGCTTCCTCAGCATTTCCTCATAAGAGAGGTACTCCAGTCCTTTAATCATCTACGTTATCCTCTGCTGGGTCTTCTCCAGGAGCTCCATGTCTCTCTTGTACAGAGGAGCCCAGAACTGGACACAGCACTCCATATCTATATTTTCTCAGAAAATACATCCTCTTGTCAGAAACATTATTATGAGTGTTAAAAGACTTCTTACTGTTTTAGGTTGCACATGCAAGATGTGGCCTGGGGTGTGTATTCTATTGCCATCTGTTAGAGGTGGGGCAGTTTTCTTTATCTCTTCTATGACTCATCCTCCCTCCAGGAGATATCTTCTGTTAATGGGCCATTGAGTCTCACTGCATGACTGATAAAATCACATCATCCCATTGTGAGATGCTCCGTCCAGAGGGAGGAGCCAGGCATTCCTACCTGGATATTATCTGAGATATGGAACACCACAGGCAGCCTTTTCTCACTGGATTCCCGGAGAAACAGCTTTCTTCTCCACTGGATTTTCAGAGGAAGACCAGGCCCATCTACACCACCGCTGGACCTTCAGAGGAAAACTACACCCCTTCTACAGGGTCACTGCTTCAACAGAACCACACCTGTCACTCCAGGAGGACTGCAGCCACCATTTAATCAGACTGCTACCAACATCCTGACCCACCCACCCGGGGTGTCAGGTTGTGTTCTGACTCTGTCTGTGTTGTTTTGTATTACTGTACTTTTATTTTTCCCTAGTAAGGAACTGTTTCTCCTACTCCCATATCTTTGCCTGATGGCCCCTAATTTCAAAATTAAGACAATTCAGAGGGAGGGGGGTTTACATTTTCCATTTCAAGAGAGGCTCCTGTCTTCCTTAGCAGACACCTGTCTTTTCAAACCAAGACACTTACTTTGGAGGATAATATCATTGCTGTGGAGCCATCTCATATGTAGATGCAAGGTGACAGGAACTGAGATGCTGGAGGATACAGAACTGCAAAATCAGGTTCCATGCAGAGTCCCTCATTCTGCACTTAAGAAATAAATGGGTACTAGTACAAACTAAGACTTTCAGACAGTGGCTTTAGTTTAAAAAGTGTCTTGGACTAAAACATTTATTGTGTTTAGTAAGTGAAACAGAAAGTAATAATTGGCATGCACATTATGAGCTAGGACTGCTTTCTAAAGAAAAGGGAAAAAAAGTATTTGAAATTGCAAGGCATGTAAAATTTTGGAGGAATCTGATTCTTCACTTGCAATTCAAACTGTAATTTTGGCCTGTCCTGGACCTTCTTAAGGCTGTCAAAAAGAGGAGCAGAGAGAGTTCTAGAACCGCAAATAATATTTGGCAAAATATTTAGAAATCCCTGTCATATTTTTTCGCATATGCCATAAATAAAGGGACACGCCCTTTGCCCTCCAAAATAATAATAATGTTTTGTAGTCTGAAAAAAAGTTTTCAATCTCCAAAGCTAAGCAGGCAAAAACTGGTATATTGACTGAGGATAAGTGGGAAAATTTGACAGTCAACATCCACAGTACAGCTACAAACCTCACAACTTCTCCAAGAGCCCTGAAAGCTGATTTTCCAAATGTAAGTTTGCTTGAAAACAGATGATTTGAAACTCTATTTTTCAAGATGTTATATATCTAACATAGCAGCTATATGTAATGCACAGACAAACAACACTGACTTCAGGTACTGAAGTCTGGGTTGAGATATAAAACTCATCCCAGTCCAAAAGGAAAACTTCCTCAGTAGCAAAACATCATTAGAGAAATCATGTGGTGTCATTTATACTTTGCTCAATCAAATAATATTTTGGCATCATCCAAGAACCAAGCTGTCATATTTAATAGAAACCTGGATGCAGTGAACTTCAGTTTTAATATTTAAAACTGATTCCAGAGGAAAAGAGACATTGCAGAAGTATAAAAAAAGCAAACAATGACAAACAGAAAAATTTATATGGAACAGTATCTGAAGTGTTTTTCCACTCAGAAAAAACATACTATATATCTAGCAAAGCAAAACAACAGTAACAGCTTATATTGCAGTCCTGAAAATGTGGTGGACACAAGCAGAGAGAAGTTTTGGATTGGACAGAAAGGCCCAATTCCTTCTTCCAAGTTTCATCCTAGCATCCTGCAAAAATGAAGAGAAGGGGTGATATGAACCTACCAATTTGTACAAGAATACCTAAAGTGATAACACTAGAACTAGCACTCCTATCAAAGAAAAGAGATCCCATAAACATCTTTATCAAGAGTAATGTCTGTGCCTGAGGACGAATACATAGATCCAGTTCACTGGGACATGATATATATGTCAAAAGTATCTGGTACATTTTATGGAGCACTCACCTTTCACACAGAGTACTTGCCTTAACTACACCTAATATGTCATATTATTTATGCATAGCAGAGCTTGAAACTCTACTTAATCAGCACAGTATCACCAACAGAGCTGTGTCCATAATAATCCTCATAAACTGCTGGCAAATGTGGTTTCTCACCTTGTAGCTTTCTTGCAACAAAGTGTTAGGCCTCATAAAAATATGACTTTGAAAATCCCATTGTGCTGCAACAAGGGCTTGATACGCTCTTTCTTGTGATAGCTAGTTTAAAATAGTTTGTTCTGGTCCTGTGTTCATCTTCCTTGACAGCTGGGGAAATATCCTCATATTTTTTTCTCCTGAGACATGGCTATTCCTAGAATGAGAACTTCTTCATTAAGAAGTCTTATTTTACTTCCCTCTTAACAGTTTTTTCCCCTCTGTGTGGCTCTTTTATGAGAGGCAACCAACAGTGAAAAAAGGGGTGCCATCAATATAGTTCTGGCACTTTTGTCTACATCTTGGAACAAAATGGAAAAAATGGAAAGCAAGTCAGTGAAAGAATCATAACCAAATTATATTATTAGAGCTGAAGGATTGAAACTAATAAGAATCAAAGTAAATGTTCAATTATTATAGATTTAACAGAATTAACTGTCCCCAGTCTGCTTCTTCTGTGTCAGTAGGAAACAGAATATTACCCAATGTGCCAAAATGTATTTGAGAAGAAAAGAGTGCATTGGATAAAGCAGCGTTTGGGAGGGTGAGTTCTACAGCGCAGAAGTACTGAGCTCAGCTTAGAAAATGTTGAAAGTAAAGGCTGTGCCCTGACATCTATTCAGCCTTCTTGGCAGCACTCTGCCTGGGGTAACAATTGTGAAAAAAGGGGTGCCATCAACATTGTTCTGGCTAGTCAGAAGCACTCAGATGTGGGGCTGTTCATTTTTGTAGAGAGCAGCTGTGTTTTGGGTTATAACTCCTTGCTGAGCAGTGGAGAGAAAGGTTGCAGCCTTGAAATGTGTAAAGGAACAGTTTTCTAACATGTAGCTTGTTTTTAATGGATGTGATGCACTGGAAGCATTTTATTCCCTAGGGAAAGAATGGACTACCAGCTGCAGTGCATAATTAATGTTACAATGAATCTCAAATGAGGTCATATAATAAATATCATAAACATCTTCAAGTGCATTTGATGGTGTCCTTCAACATCTGTGGTTTCAACATCTGTAGTATTTGCGGCAGCCATCACTTTATGGAGCAGGAAACGATGAATATTTTTGCTAATAAAAAAAATGGTCTAGATTTTCTCTGTTCTATATTTTATTTTCTCCATGCCTACATTAATTCTCCTAATATTTTTGAAATAATCTGCTATTCAGATCCTTTTTTGCTAAGGCCTAGTTTCTTCCTGAGAAAATCTTACGGAGGGAGAGGAGGTAAAAGACTATGATACAAGGCAGACACTGTTTTGCAGTAGGATTTCTTAGATTTTGGCATAAAAATTTCTCTGCAGCAAATGTATGTTTTTCATCAGACCTTGCTCTACCATGTGGCCTAATCTTCTTGATATTTTGCCCAACATATTATGAGCTCAAACTACTATTTCTTTCCTTTGTACAAGCCAGTAATATAAATGCTAGAGCAAATGGTATAAATCCCAGTGGAACACACATATCATTTGGGTTATTGGTTGCCAATGGGAATATACAGATTTTTGTCTTTGAAGAGTTCATTACCTTCTAAAAGGGAAAAAAAAAAAAAGGGGGCAATACAAAACTCCCTTTCTAACCTTGTAAATCTATTGGGAACCAAACTCAAAACTTCATTTAGTTTTTTTTTGGGAGCATCTGCTGACCTTGGCTTTGACAAACCTTGTAAGCTGTACTTTAGGCTACACAGCTTTAGATGCTCACAGTTAACTTAGAAGATATCCACTACTGCTTGTGTCCAAGCTGAAAAAGCGTTGAGAAAACAACTGCCTGAGCTACGATGATGAACTCTTCTATTAGATTATCCTTATTGCCAGCTTTTCCCTACTGTTTGAATATTCTACCTTTCCCTCAAGGTTGGCCAGGAGAGTATTATCTTTCCTGGACAGTGTAAAGAACCCATCAATATTCCTTCCAAATCCTATATCTCCATAAAAGTGCAGTGCATGCAGGACGTGTGAATCCCCAGCTACCAGTCTCACTCTCTGTTCCTATTAAAAACATAAATATAGGAAACTAGCAAGATCTACTGGGCCAAATGCTATATTCGTACTTGATTTAAATTGCTATCAACACTGAAAGGATGACTGTTCAAGAAAGTACCGGATTGTCTACTGGTTTTGTTTTCCCAGAAGGGATTGTTATCCTACTGGTGGTCTTGTCTCCAGGGTGAGTTTCTAGAGGGAATTCTAAAGAATCAGTTTCAATCATAGGTACTTCACAATAAAAGAAAAATTATAAAGTGGAAAAGGAATCTGTGTCTAAAGAATACATAAAAAAGGGTGCTAGAACTATTTTTTATTTGGGATCAATTTTACTTGTTCCATACAATTCTAAAGTAATTGCTTTATAATGAAGAATACTAATAGTAATGAAAATAATGAAAATAATAATATCAATAATAATAATAATAATAATAATAATAACAATAATAATAATAATAATGAAGAAGCAGAAACAATCAAGTTAAAATTAAATGAAATAATTTTCATCCAAAATGTATGCATGAGAGCTTGGAAAGGTTGGCAAATTAGTTACAATTTTCAGACCTCTAGGGAGGTATTCGTGAATAAATTTGTAAAATTGAATAAATGAATATAATTGTTCTGCTAAATCTATATATAATATTTTCAAATAGATTTAAAAATATGTCAGAAGTGATTGAAAATGTATTTCAATGTAACTTCAACTGTTAAAGTGTAGGCTAAGCATCAATTACAATGCTCTAGTTATTCACAGTTCATACAAGAGAAGATGTTACATACATGTAAGAGAACAGTACCAAGTACTGGTACCAAGATATTAATAAAAACTTATGTAAGCTCTTCAATTTTTTGGAGGATTTTTTTGTATATTGTTATAACTGATCAGTGGATATAACATCAGGCTTTCTTGAGACATGAAATGTCCATAGGTAACATGACTATTACTGCCCCAAGAACAAAACCACAGAAAACTCAGCATTCAGATTTCATTTCCATCACTATCATCTCTATGTCTTTTGCTTTGTTGCTGTCTTACACTTGAGTGCCTGCTTCAAAATAACTGTAATTAAAATTCAGTTACTGAAGATAATATGGTCTTTCTTTCACTTCAACAACTTCAATATGAGTTTGCGTGAATTTCATGTCCAGCCAATCTCCTAGCACAAGCATTGGATGTTTCTTACAAAAAGTCTCACTCTCACTATGGAAATGACTTGTAACTGGCATTATGTTATCAGGGGTGTTTTTTTGTTAAGGTTTTTTTTATTATTATTTATTTTTAATGTGATGCCTAATGTAATTGGCTGTTATTTAAGGGATTTCAGTAGTGAACACAAAAGGAACACTTTCATCAACAGTAGAGAAAAACCATGAAGGAGGAACTACCTACCATGGTTGAACTACATTTTTTTCTGGTGCTAATATTTTTTCCTGGAGGTACAGCAATCTTGAACAGAGCACTTGTACTAGCATATCCCTAAAAACTCTATATTTAGGGATATCTTCACGTGCTTGCATCTTTCCTGGTCCTGTGCTGTGGTTTAACCTGTTGGCAGCACAGGACACCCCTTTGATCAGTTGGAGTCAGTTTTCCCAACTGAGTACCCCTCCAAACTCTTGTGCAACCCAGCCTACTTGCTGGCAGGACAGTATGAGGGGTAAAAATGACTTCACACTGAATGAACCCTGTTCAGCACTAACTAAAGAATCTGAGTGTTGTCAATGCTGTTTTTATCACAAATCCAAAACAGCATCAAACAAACTATATAAAGAAAATTAACTCCACTCCAGCCCCAGCCAGTTGAGTTTGTCCACAGATTCTGTCAAATTGCAGTTTTAATTAAAAATAATTTCATTTTAAGACATAGTGATAAAAGTGTAAATTAATACAGGTGATGACACTTTGTGTACTGAAACCCATTTTGGGATGGTTTCCAGCTCAAAAAAAAAAAATCAAACTAAATAAAACCAGCAGATGCATCAGCATTTTCTGTAACATTCTGAGGCTCCAACCCTGCAGGCAGAACTCACAAGCAATTTCTCTTGAAGTCTAAAGTACTTTTATAATCCATGAGCGAATTATTTATATGCAAGCCTAATCAATGTTTACAGTATGGTAAGAAATTCTCACCTTCTTCATGCAATGAAGAATTAATTTCTTGTGTAATTTCACTTATGTTTATGTAAGCTTGACAACAAAATCCAAGAGAAAGTTGTACATTCTGTAGGTATTCTGTAGGTCCTGTGATTATTGCACTGTGACATCATCATGGTTTATCCTCATCCATCAAGCAAGCCCCTCACAGCTGCTTGCTCACTCCCCCACAAGCTGGATCAGGGAGAGAATTGGAAGGGTAAAAGGAAGAAAGCCCATGGGTTGAGATAAAGACAGTTTAATAAGGAAAGGAAAAGCCATGCACAGAAGCAAAGCAAAACAAGGATTCAATCACCCCTTCCCATGGGCAGACAGGTATTCAGCCTTCCCCAGGAGAGCAGGACCCCATCATGTACAAGTAACTTGGAAAGACAAACACCATCACTCCAAACGACCCCCCTCTTTCTCCTTCTCCCCATTTTATAACAGAGCGTGATGCCATATGGTCTGGAATATCCCTTTGGTCATCTGGGGATCACCTGTCCTAGCTCCTCACAACCTTCCACACACCCCCAATGTCCTTGCCAGCATGGCAGTGCAAAAGCCAGAAAAGGCCTTAGCTCCGTGCAAGCCCTGCTCAGCAATAACAAAAAACATCTCTCCATTATCAACTCTGTGTTTAGCACAAATCCAAAACAAGCTCCATACCAGACATCATGAAGAAAATTAACTCTACCCCAGCCAAAATGAGCACAGACATATTTTTTGCATAGACGTGGCAGAAGTAATGTACCTCAGTTGTACTTTTATAAAAACAAAATTTAAATTAGAACTCCCTAATGTCCAGCTGGGTCACCTTCTCCTGCTTATCAGGCTGAATCAGCATTTATTAAACATAGATTGCATTACAATCTCTGCCACCTTTTCAGCAGCTGCTGCTTCTGCATCTTCTTTATCTGCTGGGCTTTTCTAGCATTTCTGATGCCAAGCCCAAACTGCTAGGCCCAACAGCATCTATTAAATGTGGTTCCACTCTGCATACACTTATTGGACATTAGGGTGTTGGATTAGCTGGAAGTTGTGGCGTAATGTAACATATTTTCATGCACAGTTATGACCATTAACATCTACTTTAATATTAACCACAGACAATACTTGTTAACAAATGGTACATTATAAGTGCACTAACTTTACTAGTGAATTACAGACTTTAACTAAATTAATAACCATGAGATATCCCCAGCCTTTCTGAGGATCTTTATACCATTCTGCTGTTGATTTATGATGCAATTTACCTCCATGCATGGTATATACCATGGGTGGAATCCCAGTGAAATGATACAACAGATGGACTTCCCTCACTCCAGTAGGTTACTGGACATATTTATTTTAGAACTTTTCCATTTCATACTTAACTAAATACCAAAATTTCATTTTAAATTAAATACCTAAATAATTTCATTTAGCTGGGTAAAATACTTCTACTTGAACAGATCAAATGTTAATAAACTTATTGCCCTGGGAAATTGTAGCACCTATATGAACACCAAATCCTCAGAACAGCTTAAAAGTATAGTATTTTCTGTAAGTAGCAATGGAAGTAAAAATTATAGTTGTTATGGACCATGCCTTTTATCATGTCTTTTTCTGGATCTTGCTTTTTATACAGGACTGGAGATAACAACAGTGTAGTATATAGAATCCATATTACATATAAACTCCAACTAGAAATCATCAAAATACAGAATGATTAAGAATTTCCTCATTATTGTTGGGAACATTTCCTGATCCAGACTGCCTATAAAAAGCTCTGAAAAAAACTTGTTTTGCTGCCTATCAAGAGACTGGTAAGCCACTGTTATCACAGTTGTAGGTGCAATACTACCTAATAATACTTTCCAAGACTTAGCATAGCAATGTCCTGAAGTATCACAAGAGATAACTAGAGTGTCAGTGACAAAGATGCTGGTAAAGACTGTCCAATGCCATGACTGCTCAAGAAAAATTACATTAGTTTTCTTTTCCATGACATCTGTAACATCTCAGTCACTGACTAGTTCCAAGTAATTGTCTACTCTTGGGGCTGCTTGAGTGTTTCATGATGAAGGGTTTTTGTTATACTTGGATAAACAAACTTAAACTCAGAATTGACTTTTGGCTTGCAAACTAAAAGCTGGCTTCAGAAAGGACAAATTTCTTTTTGGCTTGAATTTTGGTCAACAGTATCCCTTGGTGAGACTCTGGAAGCACTAGGGGAGTTTCAAACTCATAAATAAGCCAAACACACAAGTTGCTTTTGATGAGATTACAGGGAGAAGGCAAGATATCACCTCATTTGTTCTCGATTCTTTGTGCACTGGCAATTTTTTTGTTTACCAACTTGTTATCAAACATTCCTTCTATGACAACACATAGAACAGAAATCAGAACAAAAAATATAGAATTTTTTTTCTCATGTTTCATGTTTTGTGGCAAAATACTGTGCCTGTGGCAATGATTGCTTCTTACCTTGCAATAAATGGGAACAGAACGCAAATTCTAGCCATTGATTCTAATTGAACAAAAGGGATTATAATCACAGTCTAACATGCAAAGATAAATCTAACTTGGACTAATTTATTTAAATTATTTATAGACTAAGAACAATCTCCTGGGTCCTGTTTTAAAGACAGTTTGTGATGGCAATAAAATAGTGGTGTCTGTATCTATTACTCAGCTTTGTATTGTAATTTACTAGGTATGACAAAAATAGTCAGTTTGTCTCTTTTGGTAAGGGCATGTCTGCAAACAAGTTTGTGGGAATAAAAATAACAAGAATTAGCCTTGCAAAACTCATCAGAAGAGCTAATGGCTTTGTTCTATCTTCTATTCTATTAGGGAGATGTAACTCCCTAATAGGATTCTGACCCAGAGCTTTCAACCTAGAGGATTATGTGGCTTTTTAGGAAAAGTTTCTCAGAAAGGAACTTCTGTAATGTTCAGCTTTCATTTAATTTCCCTATGTAATACAAAGGTTCTGTTTCCATTTTCATTTTGTTATTTTGGTTTTAACTTTTATCTCCTCAATTTCACTGGGTCCCATGTGACTCAAAGACAGCTACCCTCTGAAGACAGCTACCACGGTAGGCAAGAATATCTTCAGCATTCCAGTTAGAATTGACTGTTTATTCATGAGAAATGGGAACCAAAGCCCTTTTTAATGAAAGGTTCTCCAAAGTTTAAGATCCCAGATGGGGATATTGTAGTCTTTTGTGATTATGCTTATCAGTATATATGGACTCCTTAAGAAATGTATCTTTTTCACAAAAGGGTCTCCAATTTGATTGCACTAAAATGTAATAATTACTAGGATAACCTTGGCAGAACTAATGAAGACTGACATATTTCCTTCCCTCTGATCTCTGACATGCCTTTTATTCAGGTTACAAATGATCAATGTCCTGTTTTTGTTATGCTATAATGAAACCAAAGAGCCTAGTCTTTTGACAAAATTTTCAAGTTTAATAGTGAAGGACTTTCCAGTCGTTTCCCTAGGGAATTTACAGGACTACCTGCATGCAAACCTACTGCTGCATGAGCATGTTTCTGACTAAGTATATTTCCCAATTGTACATACCTGGTTTTGGAGCAAATTCTCTTGTTCCAGTGTGTTTTACTCAGCTTTCATTTATTTGACACTTGTAGTATTAGATCTTCTTGCCTCAGCCATTACTACAATTTCTCTCTTTTTTTTTTGCTTTAATGACTGTTTGTTTTTCTTTCTGTTCCCGTATTCACTTCCTATAACGTCCAGATAGACAAATTTCCCTACACAATCAAAGGTAAATATCCTATTTCTTCCTCTGGAGTGAACAGTTAGATCCCGTTTTCCTTTAAGTGTCTGTCTGGTCCAGATGCCTTTCACAATCACTTGCTAAGACCTACCAGAAGTATTTTATTTGGGGGTGTGCCTGGGGGAAAATACTCATGTTCTCAGTGGATTTCAAATTGTTTCTGGTCTCCTTGTTTTTGTTGAACATGATCTAACACAAGCTTCAAATACATGTCCAGAACAAAACTGGACATTGAGTTCACTCTAACTTTCATGGCACAAATTCAACTTGCTATTATTGAAGGGAAAAATGGCAATTTGGGCAATTATCTTTCTGTGCAATAAAGCTGTACCTCTAGATTGTTCCTGGGACCTCAGAGCTGGAAACCTCTGTTTGTACTGAGAAAAACCAAATTTTTTTGTATGTCTCTTCTCAGACTAAGAACAAACACGTTATGCTTATTACAGATTTGGTATTGTCAATTAAATGAAAACTGAATATTTCTAAACCCACCTTCTTGTCACCTGATGTTGAAAAACCTGAGCTTCCATTGTCACCAAAGAGAAAGCAAAACCACTTCATGAAGCAAAACAACTTTGGTATGGAAAATCCAAGATTATAAATCCCCCAGATAAAATAATTTCAAACCTTTCTCCTACATGAATCAGTTTTGTAAAGACACCAGCAAGTGACAGAATTCAGGTATATGGTACATACTGGTATATGAAAATGGCTGCTCCAGGTGCAACCCATTCTTGTCACTTGTTATTTTAAAACTAAACTTTTAATTTAGTTGAAAATTAAGAAAGAAAACTGTTGAGAAATATGATGCAATATTAGCTTCCAGGTGATAGCAGTGAATGAAAACAATGATACATGCATGTGAAGGGGTACAGAAGATTTTCTAGGACAGAAATGCAATTAATTGGTCACTGAGATAACATACAAAGTCTGTTTCATAAAATCATAGTGTCATAGAATCATAGTAATGAAACAACAGAATGGGATGGGTTGGAAGGGACCTTACAATCATCTGTTTTCAACTCACTGCCATGGAAAGGTGTGGATGCTGGTGGGCCAACAGAGAAAGAATTCACAACACTCCCCTGGAGGGAAAACCCCTAAGCGATAAGCACCTCCTTAGGGTAAGGAAAAAGGCTTCTCCCAGCATGCCTTGCTGTGACATGCAGATTTAATGTATCCCATTGGTCCTTCCCTCTTGCTCCACCCCTGTGCCCTCATCCCATTGGCCCCAGTGTTCTGCCCCACTCCTGAAAATCCATATAAAAATGCCTGCTTTCCCTGCCGGAGTGGCTCTTTGTCCCTGGACAGCTTTGAGGAAGAAGCTCAATAAAGGTCTCCTTGGAACCCCACAGGAAGACCCTGTCTCTCCTTCTGCATCTCCTGGATCACAGAAGAGCTGAAATCACCCGTGCCTGTGCCCCCAAGGTGTCTTTTTCAAGATGCTTCTTCAGGAAGGTCGTGGCATTCTGAACAATGCCGACCATGACAGAAAGGGACTAGACCTGGTTTGACTATGGTTCAGCCACTGTATATAAAAAAGCAAATAAATAAATAAATAGCTGAGAAGACACTAGTAATCTTCCTAGATGTCCAAGTACATGAAAGTTTGGAACTGCAATATGGTCACAAAACCACTCTTGTTCAGAGACTCAGTCTCAGACCGCTTTGGTTTTTTGTTTGTTTAATCAAACTTTTTTCCCCCCCTCATTCATTCAGAACCACCTTTCTAATTTTGTCCCATGAATTGCCTAGGCTTTTGGATAGTGAAAATCAGTGCTTGATCCCACAGCTCCACAGCTACTGAAGCTAATGAAAAAGTCTACCATCTGCACAGCTAATAAAGTAGTCTTTAATACCAGAGGGCTAGCAACAGTTGTCATTCTATCTGCTATTTTATTTCTAGCTTTTACTAAGAATCTAATTTTCTATTTTAGTTCTGTGGCTTCCAGACGCTTAAGTTTGTTTTGATTTTGCATTTGTGTTTGTGTTTTTGCTGTGGTTAAATCTTTACAAATTCCATTAGACTTGAAATCTTCCATAAGTTCCATGAATTGCATTGCCCCCAAAAGAACAAATACTCTATTGTTTTTTCTGATACATTGATTTTCCAAAGTTTTTAAGATACCTTTTGGCTATTTTGTTTCTATAATTAACGTTATGCATTCTCTCTCCGTATTTTTTAGAAACTCTCATGTGGAGAAGAGTGACTCTAATTAGTAGTTTTGATGTCATATTGTGGCATCTTCTGTAATTTTTCTTCTTTTATTATTGCATTTATTCTTTCTTTTGTACTTTTTTCTTTCCTCCAGACTGTTGTCTATATTTTGGAGAGTAAGAGAGAATTACTGTGATCTTACTCTGTTATCATTCAATGTCATGTTCCCATTCAATTCAGAAATATTTCTACCATAAAAACAGTGAATTGTTTCTGACTGTCACCTGCTCCAGCCCTTCTACTTTCATATACAGCTGTAAGCTTGAAATGACACAATTTATTTTTGTTATTGAATACACACCCACAATGTATCCCTGTGTTGTGGAGGCTGTAGCTTTAGCCATGAACCAAAGAGATTAAAGGACAGCAATACCTAATTCTGTTTTAAATGCTTACTTTAATCCCTTTGCTGATGGATGCTGCAATGGAGAGCATGAAGGTTTTTCTGAGCAGTTTCTAAGGAGAAGCACAAAGGAGAAATGAAACTGCTCAGTAGCCTAACTAAGCCATGGCTGAGACCAGTACCTTTCACCATGAGGGAAAGAAACAGAAAGTTAGAAGGTCATAGAGGAAAATATAAATGTGTAAGGATGGTGACAATGATAAGTTTTATAACCAATAAAAGGATGGTGACAATGATAAGTTTTATAACCACCCCGAGAGATGCTGAGAACCTGACCCCTACAGCAAACATTTCACTTCCCTCCAGAGTGTGGCTTATGAAAATATGTCTGCACTTTGTTGGCAAAATTATTTTCTATTCTTGATTGCATAATCCTGAGGCTGGGAAAACCAGAATAATAGATGCCAACGGAATTCAGTTTGAGTTCCTTTCACATGAGCATCATTAACTATTGCTAAAAAAGGTAAAGCTAGTAGTAACTATGATATTTTTGCAGGTGGATATTTGGTGAGATCATCATACTTTCCTGCAGTTAGACCTGATAAGGTGAGATCATTAGAGAAACAGGCAAATAATTTTTTTGGTACTAAATTTTGTGGTCTCTCTGTGGAACTATTACACTCTTTTTATCTAAAAGTTTTAGTCTAGAGTCTCATCTTGCTTGAAATTCATTCTGCTTGTTTCCTATTAAACAGAGAGAGATTTACTAAAGATATAGTACGTACCATTTCTGTGAGCAACTGAAATTGAAGGCCCTTTGGAACAATCAGGACTTCAAGATGTTACAGGTCAATAGAAGGCACATGTGGATAGTCATCACTCTAGCTTATGACTACAGAATCTGCTGAGGAGATTCACCATAATGTTTCCTAATGCTGAACCTGAAAACCACATATCATACAGAGGCAGAGAACACTCTCAAATACAAATTATGGAAGTTCATATACAATTAATTCCAGCTAATACCTAGAATCACAACAAAGTCCTAGTTATGGTTCTTAATTTGACTGCAGTAGCAAAATAGAGAAAATAAAAGAGCTCTCTGTGTGCTACATTTCTTCTCCTCACTACCTTGTTTCCACTGGTCTTTTGAATATATTAAAATCTACTATATTTCTGTGTATCTTTGCTTTTGTAAAATGTTTATTCTAGAAGAAGAAATGGTATATTGTCCTGGAATACAATGTACCAATACTGACTTACATCACTTAGTCATTTTGGAACACATTTCCTATGAAATAATACAAGATAAGAGCATTACATAGCTATTTCTTACGCTTACAAAGGATTTAAAGTCATGAGAGTTTTCTTGTCTGGGATCAGGACCAAACTCTACGTCAACAAGTTTCCATAAGGGTTGCTGGATGCCTTCTTGTATATCCTAAATACTTGTGCTTTTTAAAATCCAAGGAAACAAAATATTTTAGAACAATTTTCCTTCAAATGTGCTGTTGAAGAAAAGCATGAGCAAACACTGAAAAGGAACTGAACTGTGGTTGTTCAACAGGAGTTGAACAAAATTGTTCATCAAGTCCAACAGTAGTAGAAAGTAAATGAAAACGTGACCTAAATCAGCAGCAGAAAAAAGCATAGATATTAAGCCTGTAAGAAATGCTTCTGTCAGATTTTTGGCATAGTTTTGCCCTTATATTATATGTCTAAAATACTGTAGGTATGTTCTCAATAATAATAATAATAATAATAATAATAATAATAAAACTGTAGTAGACATTAAAGCCATTTTTCTTGAAGAAGCAATAGAAGTTTAATAGAAACCATCTGTTAAGATGCTTAGACTCAAGAGGCCATTGTTTCAGCTGGTTATTTTGATCTTTTTCTGTGATATTTTTAACAACAAATTCTTTGCAAAAATACTCTATTTAAATAATTTCTAAATTAAAATGTCTGTATTTTCCCATTTTTAATGGGGGAAAAATTTGATCATGCTATCCTCTGAACTGCTTATATGCTGTCTTATTCATTGGAATAAGCTCTTCCTGGAACAATTCAATAGGTTGTTTCAATGAAGTTTTACAGTAATGTTTACTTGTGAGTACAGTGTAGGAAGCTGAAGCCTGTCACTAATATATTGTAATAGTCAGGGTTTTTCCTCTGATTTTTAACACTTAGTTCTATCTTCTGCTCATTAATACGTATATGGGAAGGAGATTCAGGCAGTAGTCAGTAATGAGACAAACTAAAAGCAAAAGCACTAACAAGGAAACTTTTTTTCCTCTCTGTTTGTGAGAAGACACATTTAGTTTTTACATTCTTTGTTAAGGGGCCACCTCTGTGCATAGCACTGCAGTGCAGCATACAGTCCTCTGAAACAAACCTTAACTGGCTCTGCTAGCAGGACAGTTTAGTGGCTAGAACATTTAGCATGGTAAAATGTCAGAACATTTTCTTGCCTCACACAGGTTTTGCAGTGAAGCTGCTTCACACAAGAGAATTTAGTGCTGCCTTGACTGCTAGCAAAGCCAGGGCCTGCTAATGCAAAGCAGACGATGAGAGGTTGCAGCAGTACAGCTGTATGGAGGCAGCAAATAGAACAGTGGATAAGAAGTAGACTTTCCAAGGAATGAACAGAAGAAATGCACCAAGACAGTTTGACTCTAATTTATGGGCCTAAATGAGAAAAGGAGTTGAATTCTTGACCAGCTTAAAGCACACGAGTAAAAACTGGTAACTTTATCAGAGCTCATATGCTTTGTCTGGTTCTACCCTAAAAGCAATGAATGTTTTGCCTAACACAATATAAGGCTTTTCACTGCATTTCTTATGCAAAAACATGTTCTCTATTCATACTTAGGCTTGAAAATACAAAAGAATGTTTGTATCTTTTTATAAAACATTATCTGCATTCTTGAGTCTGTAACAGAACTACCATTTTAAGATTCAACTGTTAAGAGCAGACTCTAATTTGATTGAAAAAATAATTTTCAAAGCAAAACCTAATGTTTTACAGATCATTAGCAACCTAGATATTGTGGTCAGGACAACATGCAACATATGATGGTATTTCAAGTTCAAGTTAACTTATCATTATTCTGTGTAGTGTTATGGGAATTACGCATGCCACCTATCATAACAAGGTTCAACATCAGGTTTCCACTGAATCAATAAGCTGAAAGTTGTTTTTATTAATAAATTGAGTTGTTGAAGCTTGACCTGGGTGCTTCTGATGACAGACTTCAAACAAAGAAATTGCTGGGCAATTATGCTCTTAGCATCTAAGCTCCCCATCCCATCCTCAAGGGGTAGGTTGGACCCATAGTAATATTAGTATCTCCTTGGTTTTCTACTGGCTTGATTTGTTGTTGTTGTTCTTGTGTTATTGTTGTTGTGGTTTTTTTAGGTTTTTTATGAAGAGGTTGTTAAGTGGTCATCTTCTTACAAGATACCACATCCTGTTAAGTCAGCTTCAGCTGCTCCTGCAGTTAGCTGTTTGGCATCTTGTTGCTGTGGATCATATGCCACGATCTACAGGCTCTGTCTGCTCTAGCTATTACTACTGTTTAAGCTGCTAGCTCCAAGTTCCGACTGACTTTGTCTACAACAGCAGGTACACTGCAAATTCTTTTAAAGTTCACTTGAGTAAATATGTAGCTGCAGAGCTCCCTCTAGCAGAGTTCAGTTATTCTCAGTCATTTTATCCAGCTTGTCCTCTGAAGTAGTTCTATGACTGCTTTTCTCCCTGTTTTCTTAAAACATATTGCTTCACATACAAGTTTTTCCAGAAGTTAAGGCTAGATATTCTGGAAATATTTTGAAAGAGATTTATAAAATGCATGAACATTATTTTCATTCCAGACAAAAAGGTTAAGAAAAACACTCTTCTCTTGTAAAGATACCGGAAAAGAACTTTGAAATATGCAGTCACTTGTACCCTTCTGTGAACACGTCAAGTGTGCTTTAAAGAGAAAACTTTGCTATCATAAAAAAGACAGATTATTCTTTTTCATTGTATACAAAATTGGAAATGCTTCTTAAGAATTTTGTAATTGATAAACTGGGAAGTTATCTCAACTAAAGGTAACTGAGTTCCATATTTCTATGAAAGTTACATTTATACAAAATAGATTTAATTGAACTTTCTCTTTTTACTAAATTGAAAATGCTGGGAAACTTGACTGTAAGACTCCTTAATTGATGGCATTTGCTTCCCTAAAGGGGGTTTTTCTTACCTTCATTATACATATTCCTTCATGATTTTTATTGATTAAAATATATTTTATATGATGCAGCATATTTTCTTACAATCACCATTTGCTTGCTGCTTTACTTATATTTATTAATCAAATAAATTGCATAAATATCTAATGAAGTCTTTTCTTGAAGCCACAGAAAAAGATCAAGAAAAAAATAACAGGATAATAAAAGATATCAAGATGACTTTCAACCAGTGTCACCCTGAAACTTTGTGGAACAGAAAATGAGCAATCTCTTTAATATATGACTGTCTCCACTGAGCTAATAAAACACACAACTTATATCTGAATACTCAGTAAAACAAAAGGAGATAATTTTTTTCAAGGTCAAGCCCCAAGACATCTAGAACTTTATTATTGATTGCTGATCTTCTATGATGGGCATTTGAATTTGTCTAGAAACAATGACACAAATTATTATTCTTAAATTAGACAAACTTCTGATGGATATTAGGACATATAAACAATGCAACCTATTTTTTTAATTTTAAATTAATAATTTCAAAGTTGGAAGTAAGAATAGTTTCTCTAAAGAGAAACTTTACTTTAGAAAAGAACATGCAGAAGTTTGACATAATGTCCAAAAAAACTTTAAAATAGTATGCCTTTTGCAAAGCTCTGTAGTTTACTAAAGGAGCAAAACTTCAGCTGCCCTGAAGCTGAAAGCTGGTATGATAGAGAGACACCACAGAAACTTTGCAGCACTCATAACTACTAAAGGGGAAAGGATGTGTCTCACTTTTTTCCTTTTTTTCCTTCATTTTTCCCCCTTTCCTTATATTTTTTGTTGTCTCCTCATTCGTCACTTGTGCTTGTATTTGTGAATCACACTTCTAATCAAAATAGCCACTTGATTTTATATAGTGGAAGGTATCTTAAAAAAGAAGAGTTATCTGGGAAAAATTATGATGTGTTAAGATGGGCAAGATGACATTCCACTGCCAGCCACATCTGTACTGCAAATTTGTACTTTGTTCAAAAAGTGCAGCTGACCCTCTGTGGACTAAGTATCTAACAGTTTAATGCAATATGTTCTGCAGTGCCTAATAGTAGGGGAAGATTTTGCCCTCTGAATAATTCCCTTTTCTTAACGAAGCAGTGGCCATTCTCACTAGCTTTTTCATTGGCCAAAATGGAGAAGAGGAGGAGCAATTTGTTCATTTAGGGCATTTCCACTATTGATAGTGGATAGCCATTTCATAGGTCAGGAGGGACAGTTACAGGCAGAACTTGTTATTTGGCCAGTTTCCACATAATTTCTGCCAATCAAACTATATCATTATTTGCTTTTGCTGTGCCTTCATCTCTTGTTCTTCAGAAGTCATATTAAAAGAGAATATTGATTATATAGTCCTCCTAGCTTGTGAAACTACATATTTTCCTTAAGACACTCCTACCTGCATGACCTCAAGTCACAAAAGAATCAAAACTTATCTACCTTTTTATAAATATCAAGTAGAAAATAGCCAATAACAATGATGCTTTTATATAGACTGTGAAATACAAGCAATAGCTACCAGGGGGTAAATGCAGTATAAACAACTGTATTTATCTTCCTTGTCAGAGCTAAGCTAAATCTGAATGCTCAGTTTTCCTCTGAGCAACCAATGGTTTAAAGCTGAATTTAGGATTTTGATTGCAATGGGAAGAGTTCTACCTGTGTAAGTTTTGACCTCCACAGCTTCCAGCCTGAATTAGTAAGAGGCTTCCTGTGCTAGAACACCTTGTTACAAAGCAGATAGCTACTGATACTGAACCAGGCAAGGGACCCCACTCTTTAAATTTGGAGCCTCGCAGTTTTTATTTTAAAGCCTCCATCTCTCTGCCCACATCCAGGTTTCGTCACTGCTTTGCAAAAATTATTTCTTTGGCTCCTTTTTGCATTTGAAATAGTTTTCCAGAAGAGATGTCTTTATTTCCAAAGATCAAAGGAAGACTTTCTTCTAATATGTGCAGACTGATGAATGAGGGGATAAGTAAAGTACAAAGAAATCCTGCTACATTTAGAATAAAACAGGAGGTGCTGCTTTGGCACCAACGTGCAAATACCAAACACAGGTTTCCTGAAGCAAAAAACAACGCATCAACATTCTCTGATCTGTATTCTGCAAGCATTTACCTTATCCGGGTAACTGCTATGTGTTAAAGTATATTCTTTTTTTTTTTCTTTTGTCAGCAAAAGACAGATAAGCTTTGTTTAAAATATGCTGTTTTCCCTTTAAGCCCATCTTCTGAGTGTATTTATGAAAAATCTGTACAAAAGGTTTGTGCAAAAAATTAATTTTCTCTGAAAAACTGTCACACTGACACTGATCTTTTTAAATCAGCTTTTTTGGCAGGATAACCATTCCTTCTGGTTTTTTTCAGTGATACAGTATCAGTCTCAGGTGTCATACAGTAATATTTATTTTGAATACACAGAAACCTGTTCCCTTCATATTGGAAATGAATTAGGTTTACATGGCTATTTAGGAATGGAGGTAAAATCCTTGGTCTACAAGCTTTTACACTGGAAGAAATATCAGGAGCGATCATGGGCCAGATTTACAACAGCTGGTTCAGAAAAAGTATTTATAAGTAATCCCAAAATTTTTAGATAGTAATGACATATAGCACATTTAATCTTCAAGGAGCTCTGGAAACAGAAACTGATATGTCTTCCACAATGCAGAATTTTGAGCTCTCTGTTGACTGACATTTCCTGGTTTTGGCCAGGGACACGATCACCACTGTGTGGCTTGTCAATTTGTTTATTTTTACTGCCTGACCTTGCTTAAATACACCAGTTTTTTCCACTTTGATTGTTATCTGTCTCAGCTAATGCGAGAGTGAAGCAGAGATTAAGAATTATTAAGCAAAACTGAGAACATCTCATATAATGCCAGTTTTTTTTTTCCACCTCTGTTCAAGCAAAAGACTTCTAGAGAGTAGCTTGGAAACCCTTTAGCCATGTGTTCTTGGCTTTTTGCCTGTTTAACAGAGGTCTTGCACAACTTGTGTTTTATGTGCTGTCACCTTCATTTCTCTATATTTTAGCTGGTTTCCTGGTGCCACTGTTTGCCATTGGCCTGCCTTCAAAGCGAGTGCCTGTGGACAGTACTCATAGGGTATGTAACATACCGTATACTTTGACAACTCATGTGGTCTTAATGGGTTTCCCAGTTACAGAGGCTAAAAGAGCAAGGCAGCCTGTTCTGCAGGCTACCACACAGCAGTTCTTATGAATAAATCCTTTAGATAGGAGAAAATAAATCATTTCTACAATGTTTGCTTTTTATCTGGTAGCTATAATGAAGTCTTTCTCTTCTGTGGCAAGGGAAAGTGCAAATAGGATATTCACACTGTCATCTGAATGAATAATGACTGGGAGGCTAGTTAACTTAAGGTTTTATGACATCTTCAGTGCATGCAGATAGGTAAGAAGCTGAAGGCCGATATCTAGAAATCAGTGATTGTCTTTGTTTAGCTGTTATTGAATACTTTCTTTAAACCTACACAGAAAGAAATATGTGTTTCAGAAAGCAAGGCTATTTGTATGCCTCACCTTACAAAACAGCAAGGAAATCATCTTGCTGCGTGAACTGCTTCCTTTGATTTACTTACAGTTTTTAAAGTGGAATCCCATGACCTTCTCTGTATTCTCTCTTGTTTTACTTGATTTCATTTCCTTAATCAGTATTCAATCACCTCTACACTTGCTTCTCCTGATCCTGGATCCATTCTCCTCCCTGTTGTCTTCTTTTTCTCAGTGTGAGTTAGCAGCATAATAAAGATATTGTAACGTAATAAAAATGGTAAGGCATGTATACTGATAAACTGCAGTTTAACTGTCTGAAACTGAAGAAATTACTCAGTTTTTTAAACGTCTCTTGGAGCCATATTTCATGTCACACCATATTTGCCTGCATTGCATTTTATATTATCATTCCCCGTCCTATATTCTTCATTAATTTTTCAATTTTATAGGCTTCTGTGTTATACTGATTACTTGACGAAAAAGTAGTGGGTTTGATCTTTCATTTCAGAAGAGAAAATGCTGTAAATAGATTATGATGGTAATACCACTTAGCATCTAAACTTTTATGGAAGCAATGGAAAGTATTGAAATGATTGGTCCATTTTTCTGCATAAAACCTGAATAAATTCTGAAACAGACTGTTTGATTTGTAGGGCTTCGATAGGTGGCTTATCGAATATTTTAAACTTACTAATTTAAACATAGCAGACCTAACATTCACTAAAAAAACTAATGTACTTGCCAATGATTCTGATTTTATTATAAATGCTCAGTTTTGTACCCAGTCCCAGAGGCTTGCAGTTCCTAACAAAATTTTTCTTTACTTATAAGGTTTGTATTTCTGCCTGCTGTCCCCACCTCCTTTAAATGTAGGGAGAAGTGTGGGCAGAGAGATCATGAAGTCACCTGGTCAAATTTCCTGATTTTGTTTCTGATATGAATTAGTAGAGGTTTTATGTGTTTTTGGTTTTGTTGTTGGGGTTTTTTTTTGTTGTTGTTTATTTTTTTAGAATACCAATGCTACCAATGAGATAATTTTCCTACAGGAAGCATTTGGTCCACCATTTTTGGTGATGAAAAATTTCTTTGCTCTTCTAACATATCCCTACAGTTTGGAAGAGGAGTTAAGTTTAATTATCTTTATTTTGGGGAAAGACTTTCCTCCACTCTGAAAATTTGTGTCCATTAAGCTCTTTTTAGGGTATTTTCTATATTTAATTTTTTTCAGTAGTTAATGTTTACATGTGCTCATATACATTTGTAAATTATGCTACAGTTCTAAACTATTTTTGTTTTGTAGATGCATTCTAAAAGAGGATTATTGTATTATTTTAAAAGTAATTGTCAAGAAGAACCATACAATGTTAATCAACAATGTGAATTATTCTCCATAAGTATCAGCTGTTACAGCATCTTTTCTACACTCTCCAAAGGCAAAGGTTTGATGATCTCAGAGGTCTTTTTCAACCTAAATGATTCTGTGATTCTTAAAAATTAGCAATTTCTTTTCTTCAAGAGATGACTTGCAGGTTTCAAATTTGAAGCCTTGCCCCTTGAAGATGTTCCAAAAATGGGAACTATTTGTTGATCATTCTGAGATAGCCTGTTTACCATAATTGATCAGGTGACATATTAGCTTGTTAGATGATTGAGTTAAGAAATCTGAAGAAGCTCCACTTTGAGGGAAAATTTTAGCTTGGGAAGTTGTGTGGAACTCAGGTTCACACAGAGTGCCTTGTTGTCTTTAAAGTGGTTTCAGCTTGAGTAGAGTACTTTACTACCTCGCATTGTACAGACTGAGCTTTCTGTCAAAATGTAAATAATTGCAAAGCAATTTTTTTTGAAAAAGAAATCACTAAAATAAAAGGATATAATAAAAGAGCTGTGAAAGCCCATTCTAATTAAGTAGTGACTTGGTGAAGCATTCTAAATAAATAGGGTAAATAGTGTGTTGACAGCATATTTTTAGCTAATACTATTCACAAATTGATCAATATGACTTTGAGAAGTAACTCACAAGGCAACAACTTGGGAGTGAATTTTTCTTCAATTGAATTTACTAAATTCAACTGAATCATAAGCAGTAGTGGTGTGGCATAATGACATTGAGTTGCTATGGGCTTAACTTTGCCCTTTCAAAGTTGATGTACTTTAAACAAGTAGAGGTATTAAGCTCACAACAGTTTGACACATATCTTACTCAGCAAGTCATCTGATTGTACTACTGAGTTCAGATGTAACCCTAAGATTTGCTTTGCAGTAAGAGCTGCAAAAGAGAAGTTTTTTGAAGTGTGCTTAAATACATACCTTTTAAATAAACCTTCATGTTGAGCTTATAACAGTAACAGTATAGAATAACAGTATAGAATTACAGACTAAATGTTCAGAGTTTGTGAGCTAGCAGACAGTGGACATTCACCGTTCAGTTGAAGAGGTAGGGAATACAACATTTTCTAAAAGGGAAAAAACTTCTTTTCATTCATGTTTAGGTAGAGAAAATTTGCAGCATTGGTTCACATGTATCTTTTGCATCAGAAGATATTTTGTTCAATCTTCTTTGAAACAAGTTTATTTAGACTGAGATAACATTTGCAAAGCACCCCAGAAACAGGAAGATGTGAGTTTCTGTTTCTAATCTCAGTGGACATATGATATGTGGCCTTAATGTAGTAAGCGCCATTCAGAACAGAATTGATTTCTTCCATCCATCCAGAATATTTTCTTAAGTTGTAAAAATCTGAAACAAATATGCTTAAGGATTTTAAAAAAAATAAATGGTATCATAGTTCAATAGTTACATATAAAGCATATGCAAAAATAATTAATAACTATATCTTTGTGTTGAGGACTAAAGTTCTGTGGTTTTTTGGTAACAATGACTGGAGGAAATCTTGTATATAATGCAAAGCTGAGGTAATCTTAAAACCCTTTTTTATGCATAATCTTCTATGAGCTTTTACAGTTAAATTATTAAGTAAGGAGAAAAAAACAAACCAAGGAGAGTCTCTGACTGATGCTGGTGTTTATATTGTTAGAAGCTGATATTTTGAATTCAATAGAATGATCTGTCTATACTTACCTTAATCCTCAGAAATAAATCACTCCTAACATATAGTAAATGAAATGAGGGTCTGGGGGAAACAGGGATTTGGCCCTTGCTTTTGGCCCTTGAATCTGCAACACAGATTCAGATGAAACCATGGAATGAGGGGTGTGAGAGTTGAAGAATCATATTGATGTCTTCAAAAGATGGCTTGAGATGTCTATATTTTGTTATCAGTGATCATGAGTGATCTTGGCATACTGAAGAAACACAGAGTCAGCCTGGGAGAATCCTTGCCCTGACAGTCCTTAAGGGAGTGATGGCAGAGTTTTATAAATTTAACGTCAGGGAGGACTAAACAAAAGGAAATTGCCAAATTTATGTTGATTTCAACAAAATTGGGTTGATTTATCCCAGTCAGGAAGGACTGACAAGAACAGATTCTTTACTTCATTTTCTGTGATTTTTTTTCTCATGTCAATGAAATGGTCTGAATCATTGTTGTATTTTACAAATTAACACATGCTTTACATTTGTGATTCTGCACAAATCTCGTGAAATGCCAAAAGGCTTTGACCTTTCAGATGGGTGATGCAGTTTTAAGAATTTACTGGAGCAAACAATTTTTATTTTCATTTTGCTTTGTATCAAGTTTGAAGATACTATTTCTTCCAATTTTACAAATGCATAGTTAATAACGTCTCCTGTACCACATCTTTGGTAAAAACTATTTTGCAGAGTTGGAATGGCTTTGTGACTAAGAAAGCAGTGTTCTGTAGAGTACAGATGGATACAATATTATTCTCTCTGTAAACTAACTGCGGTATGAAATAATTGTTTTGTTCCTTTAATTCTAATTCTCTTAGACATAGGCTTCCCTGCACTAGTCGCACAGTGACTACAGTTAGCATGTGGTGGGCTACAATATCATCGACCAGCATTAACCTATGACCAGACTCTCTGTTAAAACTAATGAACACCAGTAGGGGCTCTATTTTATAGCGCATTTTCTCCAAACTTAAACATAGAGAACTTCCCCCTATATTTTTACTTTAACTATTGAAACGATAAAAACAAAACATAAAATGAACTGAAGAAATTTGTTGCAGCTCCATGTTGATTTTAGCTTGCCCTGTATTCATATGTGGAGAACTACTGGAAATGTTCTTTTTTCTTTGGCTGGTGATGAAGTCAAACATATTAAAGTCTTTCTCAACTGGCAATTTTTAAAATGTATTTATCCTTTGCAGTTTGTGTTGAAGAGGCCAAATTCTCCTTACCTTATTGTCAAAACCAGTGTTTTGTGTCTTTTTAGTAAGATTATACATGTGAACAAGAGAAGCAGAATTTTGCTCAAAGGGACTAACAACTTCAGCAGATTGGAACCAGTCACAGCAATTCACAGTTTTAAAGTAAGCACATTCACATGCCTTATCTTTTTTACCTTATTCCCCCTTGTTATCCCTTAGAGTATTTTGTGATGTAACTGTACACAGAGTAAAGGTCCTCTCTGTGCATTTTTGCATCTTGACTGTACATTCTGATTTGCTATAACAAAAATAAAATCAGAATTTCTATCTAGTATTTTCACAGGAGCTTATAAACCACATTTTGCAATACTTCCTGATCAGTTGTAAGGATAGTTGTGGCTATGAAAAGGCTGCAGGATTTGGCCAATTAACTAATTCCACTGTAAATTAGTACATCTGTTTTATTTATTTGGAAAACAAAGCTTCCCTTCAAATGCATTTTAAGGTCACCTAATTATCAGGCAAATACCAGTTTGCAGCCATAAAAAGCTCCCCTCTTCCTAATCAATTCATCTTGTTTTCACTGAGTCCCTCTGATTTTGCTCGGTGTTAGTTGGCTCAAACGCAAAAAAAAAAAAAAAAAAAGAAAAGACAAAAAGACAACCTGGTATGATAACCTTCTTCCCCTATAAAATGAAACAACTAATAAAAAAAATACTATTTGGAGTAGGCTGAGAATACCTATCCATGCAGCATACGTTTCAAGCAGGTATGGAGCAGAGCAGAGACCAAAAGCTAGCTGCATTTGGCTTCTGTGGAGTCTAAACGTGTTTTTTATTTGGAGCTGTAACACGTGATTTTTGTTTGTTTGTATGTTTTGCCTTTCATTTTACACAACTAACTTCTAGAAAGAATTCTTGCAACTTCTTAGCTTCCCCTTAACGGCACAGATGGCTTTCCTCACCGCACTGGATTGCTCTGCCTTCCCCTAAGGCACAGCAATCACCTTTGACACCATCAACAGTAGGTAAAGCAGCGGAAGATATGACAAAATCGGACTTTTAGAGGGACGTGTTTACCTGTGGCTATTGCAGTTCATGCTGATGCTAGATGTGCAGCTAAAGCTTTTTGCTCAGCTCCTCATTTACTCGTTCCTCTGCTGACAAGGGCCGGGGTGGAAAGTGATGGGTTTCCATGGAGAGCTCCGTTGTGGGGGCAAAAGGAGTTTAGAATCAAATTACACAAAACTAGGCAAAAGCAGTCAGTGTCTGCTGTTCCCAGAATTTAGGCAAAGGCTCCTCTGAGCGCCTTGCTGGCGACGGGGATGAGGGGAGCCCTTCCTGCAGCCGGGGCGCACGCGACGCGCGCCCCTCACGGACGGCAGGGGCGGGCGGGGCGCGAAGCTCCATCTCCCGGCACAGCGGCCGGGGCTCGGCTGCCGGCGGACCCGCCCGGGCGCCTGCCCGCGGCCCGGCGGCGGGGCTGTGGCGGGGCGAAGGAAGGGGGGCCGCGGCGGGTGCCCGCCCGGGCGGGGCGGGGCGGGGCCGGACGGGACGGGGCCCGGCGCTGTGTCCCGCCCCGTGGGGGCGAGCGGCGGGCGGGGGCAGCGCGGTCGCTGCCGCCGGGGCGCAGCTGCCCGCCCGCCGCCGGGCGCTGTGTGCGCGCACGGGCCGCGCTGCTGCCTGCCCGCCCGCCCGCGCACACACAGACACGCACACACACGGACACGCACACACAGACAGACAGAGACGCACACACACACACACACACACACACACACGCACACGCCCGGCCGCCGTGCGCTGCGCATCCCGCGCCGCCGGTGCTGCCTGCCCGCCCCGCCGGGACGCCTACTCGCGCTCTCCCGAGTTTCTTCGCGGGCGCCCAGGTGGCTGCGCCCCACGGCACTCCCCGCTCGGCCCGGCACGACTCGGCACGGCCCTGCGTGTCTTTCCAGCCGGCGTCCCGCGGGCGCGGAGCCGATGGCGGTGGGAGGAAGGATGCGCCTGAGCCGCGTCTGCTGCGTGTTCTACCAGCTGTGCGTGCTGTCAAGCGGGCTCGGCGCAGGTAAGTGCGCGCCTTTCGCGGGACGGGCCGAGCCCGGGGCGGCCTCCGCGCCCCGCCGGCTGCCGGTGGCGGTACCTGGCCATTGTTATCCGCGCCCAGCCCCCGTAAGCGATGGGTGATGAGATAATGCGCGCCTTGGCTGTGAGAGTGCACTGCGCAGCGCTGCTCTGTGCGAGACCTGATTTCCACAAGAAGCCCTGTCATCTCTCCTGGCTGTGCTGTTCTTAGAGTGTGCGATGAATGTGTAAATAAAACTGTCTGACTGTTTCCTGTCTCAGGCTGGTGGAGGTTGTGTGTACTCAGATCTTTGTAAACATAATGCTGGCATGCTGGACTTTGGTTGTATTGTGATGTACAGTGTTTGGGATATGCAGACATCAGTAGTTAGTGAGCCTAATTCAGTTGCATTATAAGAATGATCATCATACAGCATGTGCATGCTACTGCTACTTGTATGCGCAGACATGGTGCGTATGTGTATATATTTGGCCGAAGTTTGGGAGACATAATGGGTCTTGCACAGCATACTGAGAAGAAGACTGAAATTTTCAAATTTCTTCAGGTTTTCCCCAGCTTTTTTTTTTTAGCTATATGAAAAAGTTGTTGCTTTGTCTAAATGATGAAGGGTTTATGCAACTTTCCTTGCATGGAGGTGGTGATCAAAAGGAAAGACATCCCCAGCTACTGGTACAAACACGACTTCTGCCCATCTTGGGGTCTAGCTTTCTCTGTGTTCTGCAGAACCTTCGTGTGTTCCAGATGCATCAACAGAACAGACCCATCTAGCAGCTGGCCCCTCTGCTGTGTGTGAGGACAGGATGAAAGGAACAAATGAACCTGGCTGTATTTTGTGTGGCATGCTTGTTGCTCTAGGAGTCAGAAGGACCATCTTGTGGTGGGCAAAGGGGAAGGGTTTTAGCAGGCACTGGATGCTGTTTGGTGCTCCACTCATTTAAAGCATCTGCCGCATTTCCCACAGGTCTCCATGCTTCAGAAGAGACTGAAGAGTGGGAGATTGTCTTCCCTGCACTGTGGAGCCCGGGCCAGCAGGAGCCAACAGGTGGCAGTGGTGGTGGTGGGGGTTGCAACGTTGACCCCAGTAGTGGGAACCGAAGCAGCACTTTCAGTGCCCCAGTCACACCCAGCCCAGTGGCTGGCAGCTCCCGAGAGGTGCGTTCAGTCTCCTCCTCAGTGGATGGGCAGGCGCAAGCTGTAAGGGAGGCAGCAGAGGAAGAGGACACTGAGGATGACTATGAGTCTCAGGAGTTTTACCACTGGTCCCCCCTTTCCCAGGGATCTGGTGCTGCCTCTCAGTTGCCAACACCACCATCCCCCCCACCACCACCTCCAGCAGAGGATGGAGATGAAGTGCTGCTGAGGATCCCAGCTTTTGCTCGGGAACTATACCTTCTGCTCAAGAGGGACAGCCGTTTCCTGGCTCCTGGCTTTGCTGTGGAAGAGCGGCTCGGGGGTGAGGGCAAAAGTCCACCTAGTGCCACACAGTCGCAACCTGAGAGAGCTTGTTACTACAGCGGCACTGTCCTCCGCTACCCAGGCTCCTTCGCCTCCTTCAGTACCTGTGGTGGACTGGTAAGATGACCTTGCATGCACCTGGCCTAGCACCCACGTCTCCATCCAAGTCCCTGCTTCATCTATTGGTTTTCATTCCCATTACTTTCCCAAGGTCTTCTTTCTTTCTTGGTAGCATCTTGGGTCCTACCTCTGTACCTAACCTCATTTTTTAACATTTTTCCTATTCCTACTCTTCTCAAAACATTTCTCAAGTCCTGATTATGCCTTTAGCCTGTACAGTGGTGACATTATATATCCTGTTCCAGATACATACCTTTCTGGTTGAGGATTTCCACTTCTTACACCATCCTTTCTTAAACTTTTCTTATCTCCATCTGTGATTTTATCTTGCTTTCAATGAGTTCTGTAATTAGATACCTCCATGCTCTCTCTCCTTTATTTTCTCCGTCTCATCATCTTTCCTGCAGTCCATCTGTAATCTATTTGTTCTTCATTCTCATCTCGTATTCTAAAGTTATTTCCCTCATTTGAATTATCTTCCTTCTGCAGCTCAGTTTTCAAACTGTTCTGTCTTTTCTATTTCTAGCCGTATTTGACCAATATCTCCTTTCTCCTTTTTGTTATTTCTTTGCTTTCACATCTTTGGCCTTTTTTCTCTATTTCACAGCTTCTCACATGTGGTACCTGTAGTTACTTGAATTTGGGACTTCTTTCCTTTTAACTCCTCCATAGAAGATTGCAATGAGTATGTTCTCAGCAGAAACCTTAATACAGTCAGACCTTTTCAATTGTTATTACTTCTGTGGCATACTTCTCTTATTTAAAACAAGATCCCCCAGCTATTATTTCTGTTGCATCAATCATGACTTTTGCTAGATAAAGAGCTGAATTGGGTACACTGACAACAGCAGTGATGATCCAAAGAGCTGCAATCCTAAGGTACTTGCAGGTGGGTGGAAAGTGTAGAAAGAAAAAAAAGTTTACCTGTGATGGTATAGAATGCTGGCAGGATCTTAAAAAACCCCAATTATTGCTAATGTTATTCTCATTTGGGGCATTTATGTAGCATAATAAATGCACATTCTTGCAGCACTTAGTAGAATTTAGAATAGAAAGAGTAATGTTGTTGGAGAGGGTTGATATCCTCATAATCCTGGGGTTTGGATGTAAATCACCATAACCGCATGATAGATTTTTTCTTGTATTTCTTTCTGAATTTGAACATCTAACTTGCTCCACTGCTGATTCATGAAGATACACCTTTTTATTTGTATGGCCATGAAGAAAAAACAGGTAAAATGTGGAAATTCTGACTGCTTATTCATTTGCCTGTTTGAACTTATTCAAAAATCAACACAAACTGAAAATGGTGGATTGACACCAAATAAAATATTTGCCCGCTCTTCTGCAAAGTGAAACCGCCAAGTTTCACACAACTCTATGTGGTTGGCATCTAATTATTGATATTTTGTCAGATTTTCCGAAGCAAGGTAGTAGAATTAATTGCGGAGAAAAATGTTGAAAGTCAATTGATGGTGGTTTGAAAACAATTGGGTGAAAGAGTTTTGTGTTAATTTAAGGCATTTGACTTCTGTGCTCCTTCTTATTTTGAGAGTTTTACTTCCTTTTACATTGTGTTTGGGTAAAATTAGGTGAGAAAATATTTGTAAAGAAATTGGAGGAAATAATCATCACCTTTTTATTGTGTCTACTCAAAAGCCGTGTACATCATTACATGTCTGAAACACCTCTGATTTATTATATAAATTGATTCATTTTTTTTGGCTAGATCCCAGTCTTTAGAGGGCCCCATTAGTAATTTTTGATTCTGTTGGACTTTACTAGGAGTACCAGCTTACTCCAAAGTCTTTGGCCATCTAAGTGTGCATGTGCCCAGATCATGTTCTCCATCTAGAAAACTGCAGCTGAAACATAAAGTATTCTGTGTATCTCAAATAAAATTGTCAACTGTTGTTGATATTGACTGGTGTTGTCATGATCCTCAACTGCACTGTCCTGTTTGTAGTGAAATAGTTAAGCAGCTGTTCTTCCTAAGAGTGTTGCTGTGTCAGGCGTAGTTTAAAAAAATTGCACAGTGCTATTATGTCAAAGTTGTCATAACAAATCCTAAGCTATTTGTCATTCTTTATTCAGTCATTGCTTGGGCTCTATTACATACGTAAGTTGCTGAGTTTCCAAGAGTATTGAAAAAACATCCTAACATGCGTTGGATATTCCACCATGTTTCATCTAGGCCTGGACCTGCAATAGAGCCAAGCCATATTTCAAGCTACATTTGCTTTTATTAACATGTAAAATAACATTGAAACTTGTCCCCAAAAATATTTTATTGTAGTTACCGGAATTAGAATTTATTTTGTTCGTTTTAAATATAAAGACATTTCAGAGAAAATATGCATGTTTTAGATACACTCTCATTTCGAAGCCTTGCAGACCTTGGGTTAGGTTTAGTAAGCTGCGTACACTTTGGAAAGTCAAATGTGGGCTAATATGCAGCTTAGAATACACCCTTCTTCTCTTCATAAATTGCCTTTTAGTCAGTGTTTTTACTGACCAAAAAAATTAGCTGTAGTCTGAGAGACAACAGTGATTATGCCGTGCAGGAGAAAGGGTGAAGGAGTGTAGTGGTTTGGCCAGCATATGCAGGGAAAGGTCATACCTGGCATTACAGATGTATGGCTGTTGCTGTAGAATCTAGTTTTGTCAAAAGATACTGCATCTTCAATAAATTAAAGAGAGGCCTTAGGTGAAATTGTTGTACCATCCACATAGGATGCTAGTATCAGTTCCAGTTTCTCAAGGCACAGAGACCTCACATGTGAGTGATATTCAGGAAATAGGGAAAAAAAAGGTCTGTGGTAGTAATCCACTTATGTACACAGAAAGAAGAATATTGGTGCAGATGTCAAGGACTTTACCCTCTGAAGCTGAAATTTAGATGCTTTTTCAATATTTCACTGGTTGCATTTGTGTAAAGCATCTAGCATACAGGATGACATTAAAGCTTCCCTATATTATTTCACAGTTCTTGAGAGCTTCAATAGTGTTTTGTTTTTTTTTTTAAGCTGCTCATCAAGAAGGGGTATGTATGATGGGGTAATAATAATGGGGCTCCTATTGCATCATGAAAGTAATGAGAAAATACAAGTGAGAAATGAAAGCTGTACTCATAGATAATTACTTAACAAATTCTGACTGCAAGCATTCAGAAGTGTCTTCATTCAGCCGCTTAATCTTGACAAACAAAACATAACTCAGTGGTTATTTTCTAATGAATCTAAAGATTTGAGATATGCATGGGCTGTGTAGAAACTTCATCATGGTGACCTTGGTGCAATCTCAGAGCTCACACGATCAGTGGTGACAGTCCTCTCCAACTCCTTGGTAAAACACTTGTAGATGCTTACATCTCTTTGAAGCTCAGTGAGATTTACTTTGAGTACATTTTGGGATTCTGCACTGGTGCTCTGGGAAAATGAATAAGGAGAGGTTTTCAAGGATTCTCCCATCTGTATGCCGACTGCCTACTTGTTGTTCATGGCTAGCCAAATACCAGGATGTAAACTGTCCAGCTGATGCCACTGAGACTGTTCTTCTGAAAGCGATGAATTGAAGAGCTGGACCATTAATTATTTAAATGGTTGTTTCTTCTTGTTTGCTTGTGTTGTTTCTTCAAATGGTTATTTGCTTGTGTCCTGATATAATATTTGAAATAAGAAAAAACTTGTGTCAAAGGTTATTGGACAGTTTTATTTGTGGCTGGTGATACATACATACATACATATATATATATATATATATATATATATATATATGGTATTTCTAGAATGAAAGCTGAAATAGTCTCACTGATTTTACCACAGAGTGCTGTAAATGTGGCAAATATGTGCTTTATCCCCTATTCATTTAATTTCAAAAAGAGAAGTATGACTGCAAGTTTTTCTCGGGAATTAATTCCTTCGATAGTACTCTATGGCTGTGTACTGACAGGCAGGGATTTCCCCTAAGTTTCTTCTTCTTTCCACTGAAGCAGTCTGCAATAAATAGATAACAGCTATTTCTGTTTAGGCCGAGAAAGGATCTGAATGGTTTTTTAATTTCTAAAGCAGTGGAGCATGTTTGGACTTTCAGGAAGTGCAAACAGGAGCAAATGTAGACACAGAGAATGGACAGAGCAATGCAGCTTCTTGCTGCTGTGCTGTTCATCTCATCTTCTTGCAGGTTGTCTTAAGAACATCTCTGGAGCTCTACTTAAGAAGACAACATTTACATTTGGGTTAATTTACTGGAGAGAAATTTTGAAGTTCATCTGATTTTCAGTGGATCATAAGAAAGTGAATCAGGCAATAGCATATTTATAGTTCTGATGAATCTGTGTAAAATACAATTTGCAATTAAAAGTAATGTGCATTTTCACAGTGACTTGTGTTGGAACAAGTCTTAGCATATCTCCAGTCCAGGGAAGAGCTCTCTACAGAAGTGTGTGGTGCTTTTATTAGGCCTCATTGCCAGTGACAAGCAGGTTTTTAAATGATTGATAGTTTATAGACTAGTACTTCACTTAAATAGCCCTATCCAAAGCAATGCTGCCAGCATCATCAAAAGGATGGATGACAGTTGTTCTGTGCCATGCAGAAATGTGCCAGGTATCACTGGAGGACAGTGTTTCCATTAATATTTCTAATTGTAATGTCCTACTTTTACAATAAAACAAGTGAATAAGAATGTGAAAAATGTATGTACCTTTACTGGCCAATGGAAGGGTTGTATAGCGCTTCAGTAAGATTTGAAAAAAGCCTGAAGCAGCTCTACAGGAAACACATGGCTTTTTTTACTTCTGACACAAAGTCTGTGAAGATTAGTTTTGAAGATTAGTGTTATTAACTACTAGTAATTGAATGACACATGATGGATTAAAAATATTTAGACTTCTTAGGATATTCTAATTTCACATGTCCCTTCCATTCAGGACACTAGAGCTTCTAGAAGACTGGAATTATTATTTTGTACCTCTCCATTGAAGACAGTGTAACTTTGTAGCTTGCCTCAGAACAAGCAGAATGAAATTGGAATGAATAATAGTAATAAAATTCTTTAAGAAGTTTATGTTTTCCTACAATTCTGCACACAATCACTTTTGGGGATAGGATTCAGCCTAAGAAAAGGCTGAATCTGTGTTTTGACATCTTTCTTCCTAGACAGGGATTTTAACCATAGTGTTTCAACATTTTTTTATGGGAAAAATCCCAGTGAAGATATTGTTACACTTCCTTGTGATTCCTGCAATGAGAGTAGTGCCTGATATGGCAAGTATACTTGAATTTTTGGACAGTTCAAAAAGTTTTGGAAAGCTGTACTGAACTTCTTCCTTTTGGTTGCACAACTTTCAGTGGCAGTGCAATATTTAACCCGCTGGAACTCCTTTCCTGGCATAGGATCTGATGGGTTGATGATGAATAGGCTGTTTGCATGTGGTGTGGGTAATGAGTCTCTTTGCTGTGTGGTGGACATGCAAGCTGAAGTTTTGCTTTTGTGAGAATCCCTGCTTTTGTCCGCCTCTGGGAGCAGGTGGTCAGAACAACTCATGCCTTTGGGCTTCATACATTGCCCTGGGAAGCTGTGCTATTACAGGATGTGAGCTCCTCCTGTAAGGCTCTGAGACTTAAATAGACTTCTTGCTTCGATCAAGCTGGAATGCAGCTATCCCATTACACATCCTGAATCATACAGTACCCACGTGCAAGCTGAAATGGGTTAAATACCCAGCCTTTTGTCAGCTAAATGTAGTGCCCCTTCCTCCCCACCTCAGTGACCCTTGCATTTACACATCCGTATTGAGTAACTTCCACACCAGATGCTTTCCAAAAGAAACTTGAGACAATTACAACTCTTTTATGCCGGTGGTAAGCATTAGAAAACAGAGTCACCAACAATTTTTCATAAAAGGGTAAAGAAAAGTGAATTTTAGCAGTCTTTTTGGTCCATATGATACATACATGCTAAAGTTTGACATTGCAGAAAGAGGATTATAAAATTCAATAGGATTATCCTTACAGGCTGCCAGGATGAAATTAAGTACGGTCTCCTATTCACCCAGCTTCCTGGGATGCTAAATGAAGGGGGGAACAAATAGAAGCAGTATGCCTACTGTTTCATTATGAGTTTGTTAGAGAGAGGAAACTTTACTGAGAAGGACAGAAATAAATATATGAATGAGGGTACTCTATGAGTATCCCATACTGAGAATTCACAGCTTCAACAAGATTTGCTTTGTTGACTTTAAAATGTGCCTTATTTGTGGTTTAAACATGCTTAAATGGGCAATATAAAATTTGTGATCAGTATAAATTGGTAAGCAAGGTAGGGCATAAGTGGAAATATTCGAGCAGCTTTGCTCTGTTATGAAAGTGTTTTGAGTCTTTTATCCCTCAGGACAAAAAAAAAAAAAAACCAAACAAAAAAACCCCCAAAAAACCAAAACAAACATCCCTGGGAAAATAAAGCTTTGGACAAAAAATTAGTGCTTTCTACCTCTGCATAAGGTTGGAGAACCAATGAGATGAGGTAGTGCTCCTGGATGAAAAAAGTCTTTCAGTATCTGTGTTGAAACTCATCGGGGTTGTTCCTCCTGGATTTACATGACAGTAGAAGGTGTGAAAGAGGAGGGCAGCCAGCCCTGTAGGAAGTCTGCTTTCCAACAGGACAAAACAAGTTGTTTACATGAGGTTACTGCGGCATGGTTAGGCAGAGGGACATCTGCCTAATTTTTGCCTCCAGCTAACTGGAGTTAACTCCAGTTAACTGGAGTTAAGTTTAACTGCTGTGTTTGTAATATCTCTATTTAAATCACTTTATTAAAATATCACCTTGAAAATCTAATGAAGCAGAGCTCAGCACACAGTAGAGAAGCCTAAAAAATTAAAATGGAGTAAGTGATTGTGGCCAGCTGAAATAACTAGCATATATGCACAAGAAAAACACTCTTAACACTATTAACAAACTTGCTGAATGGGAAGTTAATTACAAACAGAACTATTAAATCTAGGTTGTGGGTGGGTGTTGTTTTCTTTCTTTCTTTCTTTCTTTCTTTCTTTCTTTCTTTCTTTCTTTCTTTCTTTCTTTCTTTCTTTCTTTCTTTCTTTCTTTCTTTCTTTCTTTCTTCTTTCTTTCTTTCTTTCTTTCTTTCTTTCTTTCTCTCTTTCTCTCTTTCTCTCTTTCTCTCTTTCTCTCTTTCTTTCTTTCTTTTGAAAGGAGTACTGGAGATGGTATCCCTTTAAAATTTTATTACTGTCATTAAGTGCCATAAACCAGCAAAGATCTGCTTAAAGATAAAGGAATAAGCCCTCTTTGTTTCTGTTTTTTCTCCTGGGTTCTGCTGCTGCAGTCTGTTGCTATTCTTCTTTATCTTTCTGGATGAAACATCTTTTGGTTAGATTTTTGTTTTGTGTATCTGAGACCTCATCCTAATTCATAAGAAAGATAAGTCTTCTAAACATACGAGCAGTATTGTTAATGTAAAGCCAAAAGATTTAGAAAATCAGGTTTGACTTAGGCCAAGTCTACCTTTGAACTGTAACAATCTCTGTTTCCTTTAACAGTAAACACTATCACAGATGTCTCATTGCTTGTATGTAAGATTTTGGGCCATCATGTCTCAGACCATGTAGTAATGATTCCTTTCTTCTAAGAGCTATCCTCCAATGATGTAGGTGCTCTATCCTTGGCAGGTTTGATTTGTGATTCCAATCTTGCTTCTAACAGTCTGCTTTCTTCCTAAGGTGCCTAGTTTCAGTACAATAATTCCTTTGCAACATATTTCTGAGTGATAATTAGAAATATGTTCTCTCCAGAGTGGCTTTATTTAAGGAAAAAAAAAAAGATTGCTGTGCATCATCTGAGATCACTACCTATTGTAATTAATGTATAAAATTATCAAGGTTATTTTTCAAGATAGAGAAGTGAGATGGTAGAACAGAGAATTTGGGTAATTCCATTAATTAAATTAGTAAATTAGTGACATTTTGGCCTCCTAATTTGATGTTAACTGCTTTAAAAAGAAAAGGCAGAGCACTGATTGTCTCCCAGCTACAAATGCTAATGTTCGTGAATCCAACGTTTTTTTCAGAACATGTATCCCTGGCTTATGTATCTCATGTATCTGCCAATTGTTTCTTCACTAGCAAATGAACCAGCATTTTTAAAGGAACCAAATGTTCTCCATGTTGCAACCCTTGTAATATTATGTTAAAAGGACTGTTCTTTGTCTTTCTTTTCAAAATGTTTTCTTGCAGGAGTAGAGATTATTTTGGTTGTTAATGTTGGATTGTGATGGGGAAAAAAGAGCAGCATCCATGATCTCCATGCTAAATAAGATAAAAATAGGGGGAGCTGGGAAATAGGGAAAAAAACCAAAAAGCAAAAGAAAGCATCAGGTGTGCGAGCTGTGAGACGGATGGAAGGTGAGAATTTTCAGGAGGAGTCTGTGGAATCCAATGGTCATGTAGAAGTAGTATTCAAGTGGTGAACATACCTCTTTGCTATGTCATGAAGAGAACTACCTCAATAGAAAGGTGTGAGACAGTGATGTGTCAGAATGAGGTGTTTGCAGACATTTTTTCTGTGGAGTCTGTGTCTCTTCTTGGTTTACTCAGATCTCTCAGGTGACTTCAGAGATATAGCAGGAGGGCTGATTGGTTTCTCCTTGCAGAGAAGTTGTGGAAATAGCGTGAAATACACCAAGCATGAGCATCTGTCTTACATTGCAGATCCAGACAGTAGTTGGTCAAATTTTTATAAACCAATAGCCCAAAACATCTATATTAGTTTTAAGATGAGATGTGCATCTGCAGTGCATTAGCAGTTCAGTTAAAGTTTTGTTGTTAACATGTCATTGCCTGGACAATCTGGTCTTCTTGGTTTTTTTTTATTGCTTCTCATATGCCATCATAAATGAGCAATAAGTATTATTTGGAAGTGAAAGAATGAAGAATATTTCTAGTGTTAATTTTAGAACAGTTGATTTAGAATGAGAAATCAATCTCCTAACATTAGCTGCTAATAATACATACATCTGCATGTAAGTGAATAGAAGTAAAATTTTTTTGGAAGCCTGTGCCGTTGAATGTTTTTCTTGGGTCTACCAGTACTTCAGTCAGAATTATTTTCTGAATGAGTTTTGCATCCAAAAATGTAGAAATGTGCCCAAAACTGACTTGTGAAGTGATTTAGTTTCTGTGTGATTATCTTCCAACAATTGCATATGCTGGTTTTATGATCTCAGCTGTGCTATCTTAGGTTCTCATTAGATGTCAGAAGTTTAACTGGGTCAAGTCAGGGCAAGCTTATTTAGATAGCAGAAAGTTAAGGAAAATACAGATATTTCTGCACAGGATGTTAAATCATCTGGGGACAACTTTTTATGCTTCAGTGCAAAGTAAACTGCTCTGTCCCTCTGGGCTGCAGGGGATGCTGGGTGGAAGAAGTGCCCAAGTGATAGCTACAGCCATCAGTTATGCCATCTTTTATATAATATGTTAAACTATGCCTCAGATGTGCTTACAATTTGGAGTGCTCTTCTTTTTTTTTTTCTTTTTTTTTTTTTCTTGTTTGTTTGGTTGGGTTGTTTTTTTTTTTTTTTTTTTTTTTTTTTTTTTTTGTTTTGTTTTTTTTGTTGGTTGGTTGTTTTGTTTTTTTGTTTTTGTCTGATTAGTCTGGCATTTGGATTATAACCCTGAAAACTCACATGTGACTCTGATTCAAGGCATGTATGAAGTACTTTGGTTTTCTTCTGGAACTGGGACACAGGAGATAAAGGGGACATCATGAGGGACTCATATTCTCTTAATATTTAATTGTGGTCTTAATTTTATTTTGAAAAATACTCTTAAACATGAAGCTGTCTGTATGTGTTTCTGTTGTAAGCGGTGTGTGAAACTCTTCTAATTTGCACAGTTTTTGAAACCTGGGAATTGACAATCTTGAAGGTTAGGAGACAGGAAGTTGCTTAGGTGATTTTGTGTCTAAAGAAGAGATTGCCAGTCTTTTATCTCTTTGTGACCTCAATGGACCTCACCTCAAATATTCATTTAGAAATGCATGAGGGTAGTGAGTGAGTTTAAAGTGGAAGAGGATTTATAGAGTAAAATGGTTGCTATTTGGCTTATAAAAACTTTGTTTTCCAGTTTTTGGCTGATAGTGCTAGCATGTTTCCCTTTTTCTGTCTGATTACCTGTTCCTTCTGTAGTTAAGGAAGCATGATAATCACATTTCCTGGATGTCTCTTTAGGTTTGGATTTTTTTTTTAATTTTTTTATTTGCTTTTCATACTAAATCATTTGCATGGGAAATAATGGAAGAAAATAATTCCTTTCCCTTGTATCTTGTATTTCATGTTGGGTAATAAATCCTTTGCTTATTTCATATAAGTAACTTTGTTTGGAAGTGATCAGTCAGACTGATGGTACTTCATTCAAGATGCTGATGTCAAAACTCCATTTTGGTCACCATTTGTGATAATACACATATAAAATCAAGTTCTTTGATGTAAAAGAAAATAAAAAACCTAAATCCAAATTTATATTTCTTCTTTTAGTTTAAATAATAATTAATGAAGAATAATTAGATACTGTACCTTCTCTCCTAAGGGTAGCAGAGTGTTAGTTTCTTAGCGCAAGGAAAGGTAAATTGATTTTTTTTTTCCCTCAAAAGGGAAAGTAGGGTCTAGGTTTAAAAGTTAAAAGCAAAAAACTGCATAGTTTAGGAAAAAAAAAGAACTTCAGTTAGGAGTCATAGAAGACTATAACTTCTATGTATTTTCAACTTTTTAAAACAGTTTTGTGGGAGTCTTGTTTATTTCTCCTAAAGCTGTCTGGTTTGGATTAATGTCATTCTAGACAGAGATGTAAAACCCCTAAGCATAGCTTTATTTTATAGAAGGACTAACTTTATTTGTTGAATTGTAGTTCTCTACCTATAAATATATTTTATTTTCCTTTCTTGAATTACTGTTTTCCACAGTTAGTAATTTTGGCAAATTGCAGATTTGAATGAAACTGAGTTTCATGGAGTCTTGCCTTGATTTAAATAATGTTTAATAATAGGAATAATAGGAGCAGTTCAGCCTCTCTGTCAGAAAAAAAACCCAAGATAATGGAGTTGTGGATGGATATTTCAGTAAGGATTAGCAGAGATTAAATTTCTCTATGGACAGTCATGGGCGGGTTTTGGAGCTGTGCCACATCCTTCTTTGGCTACCATGAAAGCACATGGATTTGAACAATGGTAACTCATTGGTATGCACTATTTAAGTGTTTTACATGGATGAATCAATTTAAACTTGGATCTCTTGTATTGGTCATCTTGGTACTAGTCTAGGTGTTTTATCTAGTGCAGATTAGAGTTGGTATTTCCTGTTTAACCTCCTGCATGGGACTGGCTGTAGAATGCTTAGTGCTCATCCTTTGTGTATTATTATATTTTTCCTCCATAAAATACCATTTCAGATTCTGATGGGATAATATCCAGGCTTGCTCTAAAGAAATGGATTTAATGCTGTTTCATTAGCTAAAGGTACAGCACTTTGATTCATACTCCAAAAAAGTGGTTTTTAGTCTTACCGCAAGAATTGCTGAAGTTTCTCATATTACACCAAAATGTTCTAAAGGAACATCTTTATGAGCACTGAGTCTTTAATTGCTAGGATTTTTTCCTTAGGTGATATGTTTCCATAGATGTTGCTTTTTTCATAACTAGTCATGTTTAGCTGTGCAAAGAGTCTTTCTTGGACAGTATTTAAAACTACTCAAACGTTGTTGTGAAATAAGTGATCTTAAATATCACTAAACCAGCTCATTGTAAAGAGTTTTTAGCTTTAGTTTTATGGAATAAATTTTTTTAAATCCTGACTCACTTTATAGAAGCTCTTGTATTTATTCTGGAAAGGAGTTATGGCTGGGTTTCTGAGTTTTATTTTTTTAACAGTAAGTGAGTGGTTGTGTTCCATTTTATATAGCATATACTTGGTGAACAAAACCAAATGACTGTTAACATCATGCCTTAGTTAGGACAACATGATAGACACAAAATTTACAGGTTAGGTGGCTGTTTTAAAAATAAATTTTTATGTTAGTTCTTCTTTGAATTCTGCAAGTAAAGGGCTGTGTCAGGCTTGTTCAAATATAATAGTACTTTGCTTTTCATTTTGATTGTAGTTTATTTTGTTGGCCTATATTAGTCATCTGTGGTTGGTTGAATATAATGCCCCAGCATACTTCCTGAAGCAAAATAAAGTAAGGCTTTTCGGAACATTTCAGGCAACTGATCAGAAACATTTTTATTCATTTGTCAGTTGGTGCATGCACCAACAATGAAGCTGAACTCATGCAACCGCATAAAATACATATTTAATACAGGATTGTATAGGGGGCAAAATGAGTATCTTTGTCCATAGTACTCAGGCATTTAATATTTTTTTTCCTTTAGGTTTAGCAGCCTTGGTAGTTGGTTAATGCTTCCATTTGTGATGGTGGTTAGTTTTTTTTATTCATGTGGAAACTGTGCTCGAACCACAGTCAGCTCTGATCATTGTGTTTTTAATGAACCAAACTGAAGACATGGCCCTTTTATTACTTCCAGCTTCTTGGAACATATGCCTACATGAACATGAGAACTGAGAAAAATGAAAAACTAATTCTGTAGCCCTCATAAGGACAGATCAAAATATGAAACCTGAAAACCAAGATGCTGGGAGACCACTGAAAGAACTTTCTTAAAAAAAAAAAAAAAAAGTGTTTCTGTCCATAGATCATCATTTAGAGCTGTGAGTACAGAAATTTTCTATGTTCTTTTAATATAATTTTAATTATTTTTGGGTCAGTAATAGTGATTTTTTTAATGCAAGTGAAGAGGAATTGGGTGGCAAATTTTTTATTTTTGCACAGACATTGCCTTCTAGTTGTCTTCTCTTTAGTAGCTCTAGCTCCATGCATGAAATATTATTTTTAAATAAATTAATTTTGTAACATAAAGCCATGGGCAATGGATTTTGCTACATAGCATAGATTCAGAATCTTAATTATGTAAAATAACTTTATATTTATTATCAAAACACTACCATTGATCTAAATCAGTATGAAGTCAGATCTAAATCTTAGTGTTTAGACAGCTAGGATGGAATACTATATCTTGCTTTGTTAAGCATATATTGCCCAGAGCTAATTGAGAGTTATTATCATGGCCAGAACAACAGCCTCATTTGTCTTGCCTTTTAACATTCTATAATTGAGAAAGTCTCTTCTGATCTGATTGTAGGCATAGAAAAGAGCTGAAGAGGGACTTTTTGCAAGGTCTTAGGGTGATAGGATAAGGGAAATGCCTTAAAAACTGAGTAAGTATTTAGATTAGAAATTACTACTAAATTCTTTACTCAGAAGGTGCTGAAACAGATTGCCCGGAGAAGCTGTGTATGCCCCATACCTGGCAATGTTCAAGGCCAGTCGGGGTGGGCTTTGAGCAACCTGGTCTAGTGCAAGGTGTCGCTGCCCATGATGCAGGGCTTGGCAAGAGATGATCTTTGCAGTCCTTCCCAACCCAAATCATTCTATGATTTTAGTAATTCATCCTATGTTACGCAACTAACAGTCAGCCTTTAAGGCTTTCTGTCCCTTCCTTGTGGTTTCTGTTTCTTCTGTAATAGAAACCAAAACTACCTGAGAGAGAGGAATAATTTCAAGATCTAGTTCGTTTTAGAACTGGTTAGTTCAACCTCCTAAGATAAAGGGTAGAAGCTACTTAGTGAAGGGAGAAATTGTCAGAAAGAGACCATTAACTTATAGCATGGTGGGTTGGCACATTACATATTGTTGTCCTTTGTGGCAAGGTCATGGTTGCCATAAAATCTGCATTGTTTTAGGCATCTAAGAATGAAAGTATTGTATTTATTTTTTTAAGGATTACAGTGCGACTTGTGTGCAAGTATGGGTATTCTGAACATTAAATAGCTGCACCATTGATGAAGTCTGACTTGGCAATAGCTGTCTCTTTTCTTAATAGTATTAGTCAATCCTTGTATAATTGCCTGTAGCAAATGAATGAAATAGTTTTTCAATTTAAGTTAAATCAAGAGTATTTTCAGTCTGTCATTAATCCTACGTGTCTTGAAAACAGTTTTTAAATTGACTGTCACATGTATTGAATTTCATTTCAACAATACCTTGTAGCACTTGGATCAAAAATGCTAATTTGGTTTTAAAATTTTTGCATGTGCTGTTCTTTCCAATTAAGTTACCTGTGCTGGGAGTAGTAGGCTTTCTGTACCTCATAAACTTCCAGAATGCTGCATAACAAAAAGAAATAAGAACATGCCTGTGTTAAGTTTGCACTTCCTAGTTTGTAGTTGCTAAGTATAAATCTTCAGGTATTAATAATTTTGGATTTATGATTTTAAAGGTATAATTGTGGAATACTTTTCTTGAGTTAACATGAAACTGTTAATGTGGAGGAAAATGGAAGTTCATGTACTGCAGACTCTAATTTCCAGATCATCTCTATATTCTGTAGTCTCTCTCCCATTTCCTTTTTCCTTCTCTTTGAAAGGCTGTAGAGCCTAAACACCTGATAGATGGGTAGATGTAAAGCTATTCTATAGCTGTGCATTGAGAATCTTGATATCTGCAGCTTAGTAAAAAATATACTTATTTACACAGTAATTTTAGCTGTGCAACATGGTAACAGAAAAAATGCATTTAGAGTGCTTCTGTCAGATGTTGTTCAAATATTTTTGCATATTACCATGTAACTGCAGTTCTTTGTTTTGTACATGTTGCAATTGAAAGTAGGCTTTAAATGGTGATTTATGTCAGATTCTTAAAATACAGCCACTAGTTCTGAATGTCTCAGATTTTCAGTATTCAACATATACATATATAATCCCCAAACTGAATGCTATTTAAGAATACATAAGTATCTTGGTAAAATTTAGATTGCAAGTTAATGACAGAACAAGATGAGAATTCAAAACTTATAGTGAAGACAAAATGAATCTAAAGAATAGAATGGGACTAGAATTTAGAGATCAGGATGATTGATAAACAACTGAGTAAAACATCACAGACAAGAATGATTCTATGTTGTATACCTACTGCCCTCAAGGACCACCAGGACCATTTTAGAATACCTCCTCACCATCCATTCATCTATGTAATGTGAAGTCTGTTCTAGTGCTAGGTGTGGGTCTGTCCCAGGGACTGGAGCTAGGCTTGGCATTCATTCTAGATGAATTTCATGATGTTCCTTTTGATAATGCTCCATGAATACATACTTATACATTTTTTTTGGTGACACTAAAATGAGATTACATGAATTATTGATATCTCCATGAGACCCACATTTCTGTCATTCTGTGGCTTTAATGAAGATACTGGGATTCTTGCTGGCTTTTGCTGTTCTCTGTGCTTTTACCTGGCTCATAGATGACATTCTTTGTCTGGTCATACCTGTTCAAGCCCCAGAATTTTAAATTTTCTCGAGGTTACTATTACATATCATGTATATGCCTATCATCACAGTATTATATTCCCATGACACCTTGGGATAAAGTTGTCTGCAGCTGGATGCAGATGGTTTGGTTGCCATCCGTTTTTTAGTAAAATAGGCTATACAACAGTAGTGGTACATTTGGCTTTAGGAGTTTGTTTTTCCTATTTGTTTCTTTTCTGTTTTAAGCATTTGAAAATAGAACTTAGAATTGCCTTGTGGAAGTAGTTTTCAATGAAGTGTTATTAAAGATACTTCCGTTACCTCAAACTGGAAAAGCTTACTCTTGTATCTAAGGAGACAAAGATCTGCACACTCAAATATAGTTTATGGGACTCTGTGTAGGGTAGTAATTGTTTATAAGGTTTCTATAGTTGTTCCAAAAAGAGTCATTGTAAGAACTGTAGGGTTTCACTCAACATCAGTGTCTATTTATCTTGATTTTGTTTTGTGAAATTTAAGTTATGGTGCCTTAGTGATTTTGAAAATTTTTATGTATGCCTAAACTATTCTGTGCCTTCTCATTGCAAGATTCTAAAGGGTTTGAGATGAATTCTGTGTTTTAAAACATTGAGGCCATTCCAGTGTTTTTACACAACTAATTTGACTGAAACAAACTACAGCTAAACTACACTTCAGGATAACTGCTGCCAAAATAATAGTGTACAGTGGAGTTCATTTACAATGTGCTATTGAAGCAACAAATCTGTGAAAACAGCAATGTGTTTAGTTTCAGTAAACTTCTTTAAATTTGCCCTTTTTTTTTTCTGTTAAAGAAAATCTGTGAAAGCATATATGATGTTGTAATGAACTTGTGGGCACATTACTTAGGTGAAACATTTTTTGCAACCATATCATGTTACTCACCTTATGCCTTAGGAGAGGTAAGTAGCTCCAAAGACTAACAGATAGAACTATGTAGAGCTAGAAAATTGAGATGCAAAAAGGTATTTTTGTAGAAACTGAATGTCAGGTGTAACCATAACCATAAATAATTAATTGGAAATAGGAAAGTATAGGAATTGTGTTACCTGTAGTCATCCTATTATAGTTTTGTCTGTTGTTCTGTGCTTTCCCACTCCTTAAAGACTTCATTCTTCATGTGAAGTTGTCTGGCTTTCACTGGAAGATGTACTTTTGGTGTAACTTTCTATAATTGCTCTGAAGTGCAACTCTCACAAATTTAACTGGCAGAGTGAGAGAAAGAGTTCCAGTTAATTTTGCTTGGTTTTCAGTGTGATTTTCATTCATATTAATGTGGAGAGATGTTTTAGATGATGAAGTATTTTGAAAGGAAGTAAATAAACCCCTCTGTGGCTGAAAGGGTTGGTCCCTTTGAGATGCAATCATGTAAAACCTAGTTTGGATGCTTTATATGATCTGGAGGTAAGGTCAGTAGCAATCCCTGGAGACTTGGCTCTCCTCTAGTGGCACATTCAGAGCTTCTGTGTTCAGGGAGACACGGAAGAATTAAACAGACCAAAGACTGTAGCCAGACCAAGGTAAGTTGCTTCTATTTGTGACTTACTAGTTTTATACATTTATAGATTTACTTTATAGCCTAGTGAATTAGCTGACAGTGACAGGAGGAAAAAAAGATGTGTGTATTTGCTGATCACAGGATCGTTATGAGTTGGTGGAGGACGATAAGTGAGGATATAGAAACTTTATTCTCATTTCGCAAATTTGCAGTGTAATGATAGCTGAAATGTGGTTGCAGTTGAGTTGCAGTTCTGTTTGCTAATGGTCAGAGAGGAATTAATTTGTGGTTACAAGGATAATTACATAATCAGAATATTCCAAGTTGGAAAGGACCCACAAGGATCAAGTTCAACTCTTATGTGAGTGGCCCATACTGGGATTGAGCCCACAAACCTTGATGCTATCAGCACCTGGCTCTAAGCAGCTGAGCTAATCTCAGAGTTATAGTAAGCCTCTTTCATCAAGCAATAGCCAAAGGCTAGTGTATTTGTCATCACACAGTAGAAACTGCAATACACTGTGATTACCTTTTATAAAAACTTCAGAGCGAGTATCAAAGGACCTTGGGAAGCTGGCCTGGCAGAAGGAAAGCAATGTTGACCCTGGATCAGATGGATCTAAAATAACAGCCGTGAATCAATAAAGTTGTAATATTGGAAAGATTTCCAAATGTTAAAAGATAAAAATATTAAACATTTCAAATAAAGATAGTGAAATAATAGAGCAGCAGTTCTATTGAAACTATTTCACTTAACAGTAGCAGTAAGAAAATGTGAAAAGAAGAAGTGAACACAAAGGATTTGTGTTATAAGAATAAGTGTAAGATAACCTCTATTTTATGAAATCTCAAATGCATAGGAGACTGGACTTAATGTGGGCATCTAAGACATTAAAATACAGAGGCAATTTGCATTGTGTCTTATTCATTATTTTTCCAGTATTACAGGACCTAAGCAGTGACAATTAAGGTTGTATAATTAAAATAATGAAATAATGCATGATACATATGACGTAAAAAGAAAATTTAGTTTGACTTAGTGTGTTGAATTTAGCTGAGTTCGTTTCAATAGTCAAGTGAAATCTATAAGCAAAGCTGCAACTCCTGAGTGATGTGTAAATATATTTTAATGTGTTTGATTTTCTGGCTAGAATAAGAAGATTAAATGGATTTTTATTACTTTTGAGAGAAAGCTGAAATTCCATTATGTTAGGTAAGTTGCTAGAGGAATCAGCCAATTGTTCTCTGAGCTGGTGCTTCCCTCAGGACAGTATTCTTTATTCTGAATAATGTGCATGGGCTGTGTTAATACTGGGTGCTACAATCAGTATTGGAGAGCTTCAGATGACTGGTAGCAAGTGGTCTTTTCTGCTGGGTTTTTATTCTTTTCATAGGTCTTTCAGTCTTTTCATTTGTTGGGGTGTGCCTTCCTTCGTCACAGGTGTTTCTTAAGTTCAGGTGGTTGTGATCTTTTAAGCCACAGATTAGTCAACCAGAAAGTGGGCAAGAGCTTCCTGGGCAAGGGAAGAGAAAGGGGGATGGAGCACATAATTTCATAATTTCAGCATTTTATGATTGGTTTGCCTGTTCTACTAAGTTCTTTTGATGGTCAAAAAGCAATTATGCAATATTTCAGACTGCACTGAAATTTTTGAAAATAGTGGTACAAGCTGAACCAGGGAACTTTGTGACAGTGTAAGTTTTAGGAGTCTACAGTCTCCAGGAGGCTGGCAGTTGTAACAAGAATAACAGAGTGAAGCTGGCATGTCGAAGTAGTGGTCACTTGAACCTGGTGACCAGCTTGTCGCATTGCACAGATAGCTTTGGCACTTGGAGGGATTGCTGTCTGGTTCATGAGTTTCACTGCTGATAGCAGTGACCAAATATCTGACTTTAAAACACCACCATGAATTTAGGAAGTACATTTGTGCCTTTACTAAAAAAGACACTTAAAAAAATAGAGCATTAAGAATTGATAAATTTCATGTATTTTGTTTGCAGTTACATTTTGTGTGTATCATAGATGCAATTAAGTTGGAAAAGACTTGGGATCATCAACTCCTGTCTATGGCTTAGTATTGTGAATACCTGTTTAATTGTTAGTAGCATAGGGAGTGCTGTGGTGTAACAACATAAATATTTTCCTGCATCTTTGTGCAACATCAGGTTGTTTTGAAAAAAGTAGCCATCATCTTAAACATGAGAGCAGCATCCTCTCATATAGAGAATGATTTTCTTAAGAATTCAGAGCAGTGTGTATGTTAAACCAGGCTGTATGGGAGTATGGAGGACTTGGAAGGATTTAAAAGCCATGTAAAAATTGTTTCCACAGACCTCAAATTTGGGGGCTAGTACCTGAATACATGCTTTGAACCCAGTGAACTCTGCGTAGCAGTCTATACGTTTCTTCCTCTGTTGGGACAATGGGCTGTAAGGTATAGCATGTGTGTGTTTGTGTAGTTCAGTAAGGCACAGCCCTCTGATTAAAAAAGATCCCAGAAAGGATTGTATTGATCACTATGTCAACAGCTGAAAGCCAGTCAACAGTGATAATACTGACTCTTCCCTCCGTGATGTCTCCTAACTCTGTGCAGCAGAGTGGAGTGAGCAGACAGGTAGAGAAAACCTCCAGGAAAAGGGCAGTGTATATGATGTGCATGGTTGTGAAGTACAGTTAATTGAAGACAGAAGTTGCCAGCACTTATGTTTCTTCAGCCTTCAGCAATGAAGGTTCTTATAGATGGGAAGTGGTAGTGCATTTGAATAACAACAGCTTTTACAAACTTCTTACAATGTTGTTTACACAGTTTTAAAAGTTATGTGAGCTTGCTTTATTATTTGCATTAGTGAGAGCTGGAGACTTTTTGTTGTATTTCAGCTCGTGTCAGGTTCTGACAGAATTGTTAGAATCAAGACACTAAATTAAATCTGGATTGTTAAAATCATGGAGAAAAACCTTTAGAGTGGGATACTGATACACAAATAAAAGATTTTGCCTATTTACTCAGAAAGTAATGATCAGTTTTGGGACATTTGACAAATAGCACAAAGCCTGTTATGAAATTATGTTTCAAAACAAGTAAATAATTAACTTATAAAGTCAATTTGGTTTTCTGCATGGTACAGTGAAGGGAACCTTTCATTTTTATACTGCAAATGGGACATTAATATTGTGCTGCTGATGGATGCAACATGTGTACTAAGTAACATATACATTTTCTGCATCTGATTTTCCCATTGATATTTGCCTTGGGAAGTATGTTGGGAGCAGGAAGAAATACAGTCTTGTACAGCCTGTCCTTCCTCGCTGTGTGCATTTGCTTCACAAGACAGTGGAGAGTTGGCTGCAGCAGGGAGAAGCTGTAACATGCACCTGCTGTTCCCCACCTGACCTGTGCCACTCAAGGTGCTGGGGAAAGGTGTTGTTTTCATTTGTCCTTGTTTCCCGCTATCCAGATTTGGCAAAAAGTTAATTTTCTGCAAGTAAAGTTTTATTTGCCCATCAGCTGAAGTTTGCCCTATACTTAAGGTCTCTTTTTACTTCATAAATAAATAAAATACAGAGGAAGTACTGAGTTCATCAATATTTACAAAATTTGAAGATCTTTTTTTTTGCCAAATGAGAAAGGGCTGGGCTTGAAATCTACTGAGATATGTGTGCTACATTTAAGGGTTTTTTTTAGGCGTTTTTTTGTTTGTTTGGTTTGGTTTTGTTTTGTGTGTTTTTTTTTTTTTTTTTTTTTAATGTAAGAAACTTGATAAAGTGGGGGAAAGAATGGTATGCTATGTTACCTTTACGTGAGATATGTCCAGCATCCTGATAGGCTTTTCAATTGCATCTGCGAGCAGTAGTATTTTTTTCACATGAAACTGATGGAAGATGAGTCAGTTAGTCAGAGCTCACAGTTCTATCCCAGATGGATATTAGAATTTTGCTTTTCCATCTTTTTAACCTTTGTTTTGCTGTGCATTTTCATAACATGGAAGTTTTGCCATTTGAACTGTCTAAAGGCTGTAATTGGCCTTGGCATTTGATACCTGAAAATGTGTTGAAATGGAAAAGCTTTAATGCATGCTTTGACTTCTCTACTTTTTGTGTTTTCTTCATTAAAAGATCTTAACTCCATTTTTCATGATTATGAAAATATAAGAGCATGGTTGACAAAGCGACAGTTTCACGTACCACATTCTACCTGTGAAATTATTCAGGAGTTGGAAAAATAATGTTTTGGTGTTCTTTTTCCCCTCAAAAGCAGTCAAAATGGCATAAAAGATTATTTGGTTATCCATATTTGTCCAAGAATCATCCATTTGCATATCTATAACTTTACATCCCTCTTCAGTTCTTTAACTTCTGACTCAGGAAGCAGGCAATAAATTTTGGATTTCTCTACCAATGAATTAAACTTCAGTTTCTCCAAGGAGCTGGAAGAAAACATTAAATGTCTGTCCTAGCACAACTTTACAGAATGTCTGATGAATGGTGGCAATCTGAAGAGCATAATCTTAAAGCCCTGGGTTCATTTTGTAACAAAGAGAGTGGAGATGGAAGAAAGGTGACAAATGTTCTATGATTGACTCTGTTCAGGAGGAACTGAAGCCTTGCTTTTTGTTGGTATACAGGGGACCACTAGTCGGCTGCTATTCCTGTTCTATATTTAGTTTATCAGCATCTTTCATATAGCAAATAATTCTTTAAAAAAGTAAAATAATCTATGCCTATGTGAAATTCAGTATTTGACATAAAAATCAAATGAAAAGTGATTTGTGCATTTTACTGGTATTTGAGAACTATGCTTTTAAATAAATTAATTTCATGTAATTTGGAGTTTATATAATTGTTATGTAAAAGTAGTATTTTTAAAGATACACTTTTCAAGAAGCATTATCTTGTACGTGTACAGAAAGTACTTAGCAATATGTAGCTAGCTAATCTTTTAGTATGTGACATTTAAGGCTCCTGCTGAACTGAACCTAAAAAGTAAGTGAAAAAAGGAAAAGGAACAGCCAAATCCCCAGATACAGTTGTGTTTGTGTGCAATGTTAATGATGACCTTTTGACATTTGTTCAGCATTCCTTAGCTATTGTAACTGATTGAAAAAATAAGTGTGTGTATTCACATTTATTTTATGTGATTGTGCAAAAGATTGTTGGATTTTTTTCTTTTTTGAGGTGTTGTGTTTGAATGAAATTGTGTTTTGTACTGCTCAAAAATTTTGATTTTGTTTTTTTTCCTTGGGTCAGAATATTTTTGGGTGGTTTATTCATCTGTCAGACAGGATATCCAATGTGATAATGGCACCTACATGATTACAGAAGAAACAAAATTGTTTTCTATTTCTCCCTATTGATGCTACATAAAAATATACAGAAGAGCTCTCTGCTTCTCTTAGCCTGATATATCACATTGTTTTGTTTCTGTAGCAAAACAGTATAATAAATTTTTAAAGTTTAGAGAATGAGGAAATTAACTGTCAGTCTTGCTCATGTGGGGAGAAAAACCCCACAAACCTTGCTGTCTCCAGCTTTACTCTTGATAGGAACTTCTTTGTATTGGCATCTTAACAGCTTCTGCTGAGTTTTATATGTGTGGTATTTATATAAGTATGTTTTATAGTATTTTTTCAGCTCTTGCTCTGCCCTTGTAAATATTAGATGTGCATCTGTTGTGTTAACTTTTCATATGTGTTTGTGTGTACAAATATGTTGGGACAGGGGAAGAGTTAACCAACTAAATGGCTGTATTCAAATATTTTTCTTGTGTAACTGCTGGAAACCAGGAAGGGATTTCTGCCTTTTAAAAATAGTTTTGAGTTCTTTTAGTTTGAAAAAGAGTAAAAAGAGTGCCACAAGATTTCTTTTCCCTCCTCACCCTTGTTCAGGATGTATTCATATGCCTTACATTGTTCCCGCTATTTCATTAAATATAGTTATCTAAAAACGTGACAGTAATAAATAATAAAACCAATGTATGGACTTTTCTGTACATACTGTACATATATAAATGACTTCCTGGGTCTCCCAAAGTAAACTTTTAACATTCTGTATCTTTTACTGTGCATATGCTACTGGCATGTGGCCATCCACCCACCCAGATTTAGCTGAAATAAATGAAATTTATTCTAGTTCATTTAAGTAGAAAACTTGTAAAATAAAAAGATACTCACTTTGCTTATAAGGTTACTAAAACAAAGTGCTTCCTTAAATGGAGTGTTGTGGGGTTTTTTTCTCCTGCAGGACTGTGCACAACTTAATAAACTCTTACCTTATATGTTCCTTCTGTTTTCCTTTGCAGATGGGGTTTATACAGATTAATGAGGACTTCATATTTATTGAGCCACTCAATCGCACTTTGGCTGTGACAGGACATGCACACAGGGTGTACAGACGAAAAAGGTCCGTAGAGGAGAAAATTTCTGAAAAGCCACCTTCTCAGAATCATTACTGTGGTGTTGTTACAGGTAATATAAAAATCACACTGCAAAGCTGTAATGTAGCAAATATATTTTCAAGAAAAGTAGATAGTAGTTACAACAGAACCTTGACAGAAGCAGAACTGATTATTCTTGTAGCAGTACCCTACAGTGGACTCTGAGGTGGCATGTTACTTGTTGGGAGAGGGAGTTAGGAATAGATTCTGCTTCTTAAAATGCATTTGTATTTGAAAGTAAAAATCTCTAGGGCATTTCTTAATTTCAACTTAATAATTTATTGTGTCTCCCTGTCATCAGAGCTGCTTAATCACTTAACATGTGCAATGCTGGTACTTAATTTTTCTGTTTTCTGTGCTTTTTATAAGTGTTCTTGTTCTATGAATGACACTTAGATGTGTATGAAACAATCCTAATACATCTTTCTCAATGGCAGGTAGAACAAGTTGTTGAAGTAGAAGGTTTTCAACAGAAGTTTGGCACATAGTGATGACTTCATAGTTTTCACTGGGGAAGGAAAAAATGGCTTTTGTGAAAGATCGTGTTTTGTTTTTTCTGCTTCATCATCAGCTGCCATTCTTCAAGGGATGGAAGACATGTCAGTCCTTTGACCTCAGCATGAGCTGAGGGTGTTTCTAATGTTGTTGTGAGAAGTTATTTTTCTCCTAGGAAATAAACCAGAATGAGTGCACATTTTTAGGCTTATTTTTCATGTGTAAGTGAAATCCCAGCAAAATGCAAAGAAGATGGCAGAAGTGCACTGAAATGGTTAGGAGGCTGGATTATATGACATTTGGGATGATGCAGTAGCAACTAAGTTATTTCAAGCAGGTAAGGAAAGATAAAGGAAGGATGCAGCTGCAGTTGTTTGGTGCCTAAGGGTCTGCAGAGAAAAGACGAAGCCAGACATTCCTTAGAGGTATGCTGTGAGAGACAACAGTTGTAACTTGTGTTCAAGGAAATTTCTATTTCCATAAGGAAAATAAAATCTCTACAAGAATGCTTAGCACTGTAACAGGTTGCCTAGAGAGGCTGTCAAGTCCACATCCTCAGATATTTATAAAGCATGTCTAGAAATTGCTCTAAGACAGCTGATCATACTCTGACACTTGGCCTGACTTGAGCAGGAGGTTGGACTAGCTGCCCTCTGGAGATCATTTCCAGCATAAACTTTTTCATGGCTGTCTGATCCTTTCTGAACATTTATACTGCTCTGTCCTTTTTATATAGTTAGAGAATAAACGTGACAGGTTTTGGGGTTGGTTTTTTTTTTTTTGTTTTGTTTTTTTTTGTTTTTTTTTTTTTTTTTTCCATTTTGGAAGTATTGTTTTAATAGTTAGGCATCCGTTCAGAGTTTGAAATCAAAGATAAATTAGCAAAGCAAGGCTCTTTTTGCAGTGAGATGAAATAAATTACATGTAGCTTCCTCTGGTTTGCTCCATATTACTATTCTAGGCTTTGTATTACATTGACACTGCTTATCTGAAAGTCAAACTTTCTGTATTATCACAAGTTTTTCACATTAAGTAAAGCTGTTTATTCCTCCCTGTTAGAGAAAAGTGAGTTAGAGTATGCATGCCTGCATGTGTATGGGAATGAGAAAGAAAAAAAGAAAAGTATGCATGGTGTATGCACTGCAAAAAGGGGGGAGGAGTATCTGACAAAGTAGCAAACAGTGATGGGTATGAAAATGGATTAAGATGCAATCTTGTCCATAAGGACATGACTCTTCTGTGATGTTAATTATCAAATATCCTTTCACTTTCTCTTACGCTCTAAAATTGGATTTATCTTTTGTGATAATCTTACAAGCTCTGTGATAATCTCCAAACTCTGATATGTTATAAATCTGTCAACAGAGAATCGAACATCTGTTTGAAGGAGGTTTCATTATATCTACCACCAGGTTTAAAATTTCAAAGTAGTGCAAGCTGTGCATAACTGAGTAGCATCTTCTGACACAATGTTATTGCCAGGGAGTATAAACAGCTGCACTTTCTAACCAATGCTGTTGTTCTAGCAAGACCAGTCCCTTACTCCATTGCTACAGGTTATTTTACTAAGAGTGACTGCAGTAAGTTATATGCTTAAAAGCTCTGTCTGTGCTGAGAGCAATTAGTTGGTGTGACATGAATTTAGTTAATGTCACCAAAATACTCATGCTACAGACACATGCTACACACATGCATGTTTGCACACATAGTACAGCCCTAAAGTGAATAAAAGCATGAAAAATAAGCCTTTACATAAGTATTTCAAAATTCTATGTCAAATAATAAGCTAAATAGATCAATTAAATAAAAATAAAGCAGATGAGTATGTGGGGCTCTGAGATAGTCTCAGCTGCCTTTATGGTAGAGGTGTAACTTTGTGACAGCAAAGAACAGCTACAACCTTGGTAACACAGCAACTTTTCAGCAATATGAACCATATCTCTTGCTCCTAAGGTGCTTGTGTGTCAGGATAGAAACAGGTATTTCTGTTGCTGCTTTTGATCCAAATTGATCTCAAAGGCTGGCTACCTATCAAGCAAATATGTATTGCCAGTGATGAATTGTAATTATCAGAAGGAATGAATGTCTGTGCTGAAGGTGTTGAAGGATCACTATTGGGAATAATAGCTTTTCATGGAGAACTAGCAGAGGCAATCAAAGAAGGTATTGTTTGTTGTCCATTACCATTGAGGGCTGGACTGAAAGTTGCTATGCAGCCAAACTTCTTTGGAGAGAACAAAGAACTTGTTTTTGTGAATGGGGTGGTTTTCTTATTAATTAGGCGAGGGAGAGAATCATACTGACAGAAGCAGTTGCTTTTTTGGTTGTTGACGGTGTGTACATATATCCTTTTGTTGAAAATGTGTATGATTTATTTACGTATGTGAGTCAGTCGCACATACACAGGCCTTACCCTCCACACCTTTCTTTAGTACATGGCCCATGAAACCTTTAAAAGAAACCAGTACAGAACTATGTTACAGAAAAAAATGTGAGAGAAGCAGTTGTAATTAGAGCAAAGGGCCACGTTGAGAAGCTAAGGTTTTTTTCTTCTACCTGCTCTGAAGCACTTGTTCCAAACTGAAGTTGTTTGTATGGTAAACTGAACTCATGGTGAGGGCATGGGGCATATTGGGAAAATAGAAATCTCTTACCCAGGATACGGTAAATGTGAATTTTGAATCCCTTCTGAATTTCAAAGACTTCTCTTCTACTTCTTAGTTCTGGCAATAAACAATATACTGTCCTGAGATACCAGTGTGCTTTTCCTCTTAGAATGATGGAATATTGCAGGAAAATCCTACTAAGTTTCACTGAATCAAAAGCAGAAGTCTTACTTTGTAGCGTGTAGACTGGGCAGTCAGCTGGGAGATCTGTGTTGATTCCTGCTCTAGAGCCTGTTTATATGTGATAAAATATGCAATAAAATGTGCAAGCGGTCTTGGTCGTGAATCTCTGAGATTGCATACAATGGAGATTGGTGCTACTTGAGATATTAATTTCTATTCCTTGAAAAAAGTTGTTGCTCTGTAGAAAAGTATTTAAATCCCTATTCAAATTATAGTGGAGGTATAGCTCATGGCTTCTTAAGCTCCTGAAAATACCCTGTGTAGGTAGAATTCTGCAATTTCTGTATGACTAGGTTACCCCCAGGGGAGTGATGGTGATTCCTCTGTACTCTGGACTGCATCTGCATATATGCAGGAAATGCTTTTGTGCCTGAGGACTTGAAGGTGTCCAGGAGTCCTCTAGTCACAGCCTCTTCTTAATATTGGTTTAGATACTTTATGTAACCTGTGATTTTAGTAGATGGCTCCAAATTTTTTTTGAAGTGGGGTTATTGTTTTATTAACATTTCTGCTTGTTTTCACTTAATTGCCTATTTTGTGTCAAATGTATTTGCTGCAGTATTTTTAGCCTCCTAGCTGAAGTAATGCAGTATTCCTAGCTTTCCTTTCAGTCAACTGAGTTTAAGTAGTGTATGGATATGAAATCTTCTTATTCTACATAGTTGCACAAACGGAAGTCTGATTGCACAGAACTCTCCTGTAGAATTTATTTTTTATTCTGGCAATGTAATTAAATTTGTAAGATGAATTTATGCATCTTTAGTCTGTCTTTTATCTTGTTAGTACATGAACGATTGATGTATCTGTTTTTTTTTTTCAGCAGTTATCTCTTACATACTTTGCCTTAATAATGACCAGTTTTTTTGTAATTTTTACTGATTTATGAATATGTAAAGAAACAGGAGTTTTTGCCTAAAGCCTGTTTCGCTTGTTATCTGACAGCAATTGTGGCAGTTGAATACCAGTAGTACCAAAATTACTAATTCAATTTATTTAAAGTTCTTAGGAAAGATCTACAATTTTCAGATAAAGGAGATCACATGATGGGGATTTCTGCCAGCAATTTGGAAAAGGTTGGCTGGCCAAGAACAGATCGTCCATTGGTTTGTTAATGGGAGAGATATCTAAGGCAGACAAATGATGGGCAGACAGCTTGTCTAGAGAGCTGTGTAGTCTTCTCATTCACTACAGTCCCAAAAGAAAGAGGTTTGAACAGCTTGCGGGACCAGAGTGTTCTTAGTATTTAGCCTAATGATATATTTTATTGTGGACTGTCAGTTCTGAGCTGAAATGCACTACTAGCTATGACTTTTAGAGAGATGTGCTAAGAGAATTCTCTGTACATGCTAAGATTAAATTTAAAGTTTTTAATCGCTGGCTACTGTCTTTTACAAAGATGTGAACAGTAAATAAACCGTTGCTGGAAACTGCACTGTGCCTAGGAGGAAGGCAGATTGACCAGGTGGGTCAAAAGAGATGTTTTTCAACCCTCATGAGTTTACTTTTTAAACTTAGACCTATAGCTTACCCTTACATTAGTGGTTTCTATGTTAAGCCATAGTTGAATAGCTTATAGGAGGTGGGTTTTTTGGCACAAATAACACTGAGGTTTCATTAGAAATTATTCTCAAAAGAGTGATGAAAACACACATAATATTTTATAAACTAGGCTGTAGATCCACAGTTAGCAAGCATGAGTTAAGCTATAGTGTAGCAGAAGTTATAAGGCTAAGCAAGTGTCTGAAGGATCAAAATAAGAGACTTTTATTTTAGATAGCTTGAATTTATAAGCTGTTTCTACTTCTAGGTCATCAAACACCAAATATTTATTTCTGAAAAATACATACTTATTTCTTTTAGTAACTATGTTAGTAAGTCTTACACTGCCAGCAGTTGTAGAGGGATCAGTAAGACCTTCTCATATGTAGTGGGATGGCCTAAATCATTCAAATGTATAATCTTTTTATGAATGATTCAGAAAAGGATAGAAAACTTTTTTAAAGTGTGCATAATTTATATGTGTTACATTGAAAAATATGTATCTGCATTATATTTACATAAAATATATATTACATGTATATTTAAATCACAGACCCCTCTTCCACTGGTATTTTATATTTTAAATTTAATTTGTGAGTTAATTGACTTTGTGAGTTCATTTTTAGCACTATCCTGTGTGGGGTCTCGTGCCCCGGATTGGGGTGACCCCGAAAGATGGAAAAGTCCCTCCTCCAACCCGTGCTTTCAAAGAAAGACTCAGTAGTCCTCTGTTGTCCGGTCTCAAGGTTGTTTATTGTTGGTTATCTACAAGATTCTTCTCCCTGAACTGCTGTGGCCTGTTCAGCAGCTCAGACAAAGGCACACTGCCCTCCCAGGGGGCTGGTGCCATCTTTTATATCACACATTACGTGTTAGATGTTTATACTTTTTCCCCAATACCTACTATCTATATTGAATGGTGACTTTCTACTCTAAACCAATCTGTGAGTGCCAACATCACCAAAGACATGGAGGTTAGGAAGGAGAAAGAAAGAGGACAGGGCACACCCAAATCCCTCCATCTTAGAACTCCTGACCCCCATGTACAAAACCCGGACCCCTGCGTACAAGGCTTAAAACCCCCCTGTACAGCACTCAAAAATCCTTCCTTTCACTTCCTGACTACTTCTACTACAATACCTAAACTTGTGTGTGTGGCTTGTAATTCTTCATACAGAGTTGGTAATTTGCTCCACGGGCTAAGATCAAAACCCCACGTGTGTCTTTGGCTGCATGCCAGGGTCTCAGAGCCCCCTGCAGCGGCTCAGGCCATCCAGGGCACCCAGAGGGATGTCCTGGATTTTGACAGTCCTGAAGAGTGACTTATTTTTGGAGAGTGGTCATGTATTATAAAATATACCGCAGAAACTTGCCAATTAGAGATGAGATTGGTTGAATTGCAAAACATTATCTCAAAATTTTTGAATATTTGATTGTTTTCAGAACATAATTTTCATCTCAAACATCACTTTTTTTCATCACAGAAAGGCTGATACTCCATTGTGAATGCTTCAAAAAACTTTACTTGGTTTCAATGAGATCAGTCACAGAAGTTTTACATCCTCTCAAGAGGATCTAACAATATTTGGCTATTACAACAATGAGTTTAATTTTTCATTTTGTTTTAAATTAGATTATTTACAATGGCATTGCTAATGCCTGTATGTAAATCTGACCACCTTCTGGCTTGAACTGTTTCTATGTAATTAAGTGGGGGGGGGGGGGGGTTTCACATGTATCATAGTAGTAAGGGGGATTTTGTTGGGTTTTTGGAGGGGAAATTGAAAACTAATACCATTAATAACCTCAACCTTACAATAAACATAACATATTTTCCATTTTTAGTTTTCTGTAAATTTGGAGGCCTGTTTCAAGGTTTGGTTTTATTACTTTTCTTTTCTCCCACAAACCAAAGTAAGAGACACATATCCTTTTTATAAATACATTTGTTGAAAGGCTGCAAATAATCTTTCTGACTTTATTTGAAAAGATGGATATAATTTCTGCTTTCTTGGTATGAGCTAATATTTATACATAGTAGAGACCTTCAGTATGAGCCTTAGTGTTGGCAGTAGCAAATAAATGTAACATATCAAAGTCCATAGCTATTAGTTTCCACATAATGAGGGTTATAATCAAAGCAAGGGTAACAAATTCTAAAAAGTACTGCAGGGGTAGTTTGAAGGATGGGTTTCTCAAGCACTGTTTTGATTTACAGATAAAAGAAAATCCAAGACTCAGAAAGTATCTGAAAGTGGAAGAGGAAAGCGATACTCTTACAAGTTGCCTCAAGAGTACAGCATAGAAACTGTTGTGGTGGCAGATCCAGCTATGGTTTCGTATCATGGAACAGATGCTGCCAGAAGATTTATTCTAACCATCTTAAACATGGTAGGAAATTTAAAACTAATTTTGATGTTTTGCCAACAACACATGCATCGCAGGCTGATTTCATTGCTCCTTCTAGTGATTCTAACTGAGCACCTGTAAGGCATAGTCAAACAGGACCATCAGCAGGCTATAAAGATTTAGTCTGTATGTTTTGCAGCAGAAAACTGTAGTGCTGCAGGCTTGTCTACACTGTCTGGTCATACATCTCAGGGACGCCTAGAGGTAAGAGAACAAGATGACTTTTAGGTTAGAAGCCCATGCTGTTATTGTAAAAGTTGGGATATTGTACATTAGTTTCTCGTGACCTGTGCTTTATATGAAGACATGACATTGTTATGGGAAAGCATTGTGTGGTCAGTGGTGGTGGAAAAAAGAAAGAATTATGAATTTGGACAATTACATTCCCTTCCAGTTCTGTCTGGAGCTGTAGTGTACTCATTTAGTGCATAAAGCAGTGAAAAATACATGTGTAATATACAAGGAAACATGGTTCTAAAGAAGGAGCATAAGCTGAAAAATTAATATAAGCTTTAACTATTCTGAATGATAGGAAGAATTAGAGAGTTAGATGTTGGCTGAGACCACTTAGTCCAAGATCATGGGTTTAAATGAATAGAAATTTCCATGTGAACAGTATTAAATGTGTGTGTGTAAATATTTGGAGAAAAAGGCCACAGTTTATAAAGTGATTGTGGCCATTGAGAGGAAAGGGTCTTTTTTTATGTTCCCAGAATGAATATTGCCTAAGCTCTGTTTTCACTTCAGAAGACCAACACAGTATATTATCTTAATGTTCTTTTCAGATTACAGAAAATAAAAGCATTCACAGTAGAATATGAGAGCTTTTGAGGTTCTTTGGGGTTCTGTTATTTTCAGTGTATATGCAATACAAATTCATATTCTTATTTATTGGTTTTTTTGTTTGTTTTTTTTCTCTCTTAGGTTTTTAATCTTTTCCAACACAAGAGTCTAGGATTACAAGTAAATCTTCGGGTGACTAAACTTGTCCTTCTTCATGAGACTCCAGTAGGTATTTATAACACTTGTCTTAGCCTGTAGAGGGTAAAGCTACTTAGCTACTTAGCTTGCTATATTTATGAACTTTAATGGTTAAAAAATTTCCTTTGTTAGCTTTCGTATATTAGGTAGTGATTTCCACTGACAAGCAGCCCCAGTGAAGATTAATCTTCTCCTAATTTATGTGCTGCATGTATTGAGACTTATCTGTTCTTGCAATTAAAAGTCAGTCAAAGTTTCCATGTGGAAATCAGGTAGATCTTAGCAAAATCTTCTTCTGCTCTGCTTTTTGTGCATTCATATATCTTAATAGAAAAATAATCTCCTTTAAATCCATTGGATTGCAGAAGAAGGACTGATGTTCTTTGTTGTCTAATCCCTAGACAAAAAAAAAAGCTAATTTAGCACTTAGTTCATAAGGAAGTGGGATTCCCTTACCAATAATCTAATCTAAAATATTATAATTTTCCAGTGCATAAGTAATTTATTTCTCCAATTCCTCTCAGCAGTTGGAATAATATCATTTCATGTTCACATTCTGCATCTTAACATCATTGTACTTTTCCTTACCATGGATAATGAGGAATCAGGAAATAAATAAGACTAGAGTTTGGGTGAAGTCTGGCACACATGTACACATGTACACTCTCAATGCACTGTCTTCATTTCTATCTTTAACATGTAAGGAAAGTGGTCTCAGCACCTGAAGTTTGAGTTGTTTTGTCACGGACATATTATGCCATAAAAAGCAGAATATTTTTGCTAGCTCAGTCAAAAAAAGCCTCCAAATTCTGTGTATAGAATCCTAATTTTAATAACATTAATTGTTTTTCATTTCCAGGCAGATATGTATATTGGACATCATGGTGAAAAAATGTTGGAAAGCTTTTGTAAATGGCAACATGAAGAATTTGGCAAGAAAAATGATATTCACTTAGAAATGTCAACAAGCTGGGGAGAAGACATTACTTCAGTTGATGCAGCTATACTGATAACAAGGTAAAGTAGTGAAAGATGAGCATTAAAAAATAGGCAGAGGTCTAGTGTTAACGTAGATCAAAGTAGATGGCCAATATAGTAAGAATTTAGTTGCAGTGAGGAAGGGAGCATTTTGAGGCATCTGGATCTCAAAGTTGGTGATATAGTGTTGCTAAAAGTGATGCAGAAAGCAGTATTTCTGAGATGGTAAATATTTGAAGTGATGAACAGGTTACTCTTTTGTTTCTTCCTGGCTATATAGCTAAGGCCCTATCTGTATAGCAAAGGTTGGAATCCTTCATCCATGTGCCTTCATTTAAAAGAGGCAGAACCCCTGACCTGTAGATACTTTCAATCAAAACACAAAAGCATATTTAAACCATTCAGAGCTAGACCAGCATTAGGTACATTACTGAGTTATGCTTCCCTCTTAACTGATCTAGAACTGGTGTGATTCACTCTGTGCTGACGGTACATCACGTACATCTTCAGTATGTGTCCTGCAGCCACAAAGGTATGATTCCAGATCTGCAGTTCCTTGTAGCTCTTAAGTGTCAGGCATTTCAAACATTGAGAAGGAAATAGGCCTCCAGTTCACCTCTTTCCTTCCAAGCAGGGACTGTCATGGTTTTATCTGTAAGTGGTGCACAGGGGGGATGCTTGTTGGTGTTCAGCCAGCACACAGACATGACCCATAGGCAAGATCATTCAGCCAGCCTAGGTTTGGACTTAGTGCCATTTTTGAGGCAGAGCTTGGACTGGATAACCTTCAGAGCTCCCTTCCAAAGAAAATTCCTGTGACTGGCTGTAGCAGAATACTACTGTGCAGTCCAATGCTGGTCAGTGATATGGTGTCCTAAAACCATGTGTAGTCTTTACACCTACATGCAGTCTTTTGCCATTTATTCAGGGCACTATCACTGGGAACCTATATAAAATAAAAATAATACATTCTTCTTGAAATTAATTTCATTCTGATTGCTCTAATATCTATAGTCTATTTCAGTCTTTTGAAGCAGAAAAATGCTTCCCTAAATTTTCCTGCTTTGGAGAGCCAGTCACTTACGGGAAGCAGGAAATTTAGAAGTCCAAACTGTCTGTGGTGAAAGCTTTGTTGCTACTTTTACCATTTAATCACTTTTCTTTTTTGAGAAAAGCCCACACTTCTTACTATGTGTCATCCTCCTCTATTTGATGTGTATGTCAGTTTTGTGGATTACTGGGGCTTTGAGGGGGCAGATCATTCTTTGTTACACATTTATACATGAACTAAGATGTAGTTCTCACAAGCTCCTTTCAAGTTGGGTGGAAGACACAAGAAATAATGTTCTCTGCAGCAACTTTTCATAAGCTCATCAGGAAATATTTTTGGAGTGACAGACTAGAAGTCAATTTTGTAGATTAAGACCCCAGACTGATTTTAATAGTAGTGAGTGCATTGTGGGTCTGGAGCAGGGTAGGGAGGGAAGGTCGGGAAAGAAAGAAGGGGAAGAAAAGAAGCAAGCAGTAGGAAAGAGTAAACTTGGACCAAGACATAAAGGATGCCTGAGTGTCATAGATAGTGTTGGGTTAATCAGGATGGCTAAAGGGGAATAGACTTCCTTACATCTAGATATTCCTTGTGACTGTTCAAGGATAATGAACAACAGCATTCTCTTTTTTACTAGAAACCTTGGGCTCTCTTATTTTTATATATAGCTGAGGCAGCCAGCAGTATCTACAATGGCAGTAACAGTTAGAGCAAGTATCAAATGCTTCAAGCCTGTATGGGCCAAGAGAGTGAACATAGGGCTGCATTCTTTAGCTTATAAGGTGCATCTCATGAGTAGTAAGATGCTATAAAATAAATAAAGCTTGTGATAAAGCTTTTTCCTGTCAGGAAAAATAAAGCCTTTTTCCTGTCATTGTTTCATCTTCAGCTTAATGAGCCTTTATGGGAAGAGGCAAAGGCATTCTGAACTGATGCAAGTGAGGCATTACTTAAGTTAATGAGAGTCAGTGGTCTAGAAATGTCTTCAACTGTCAGTGCTTTTGGCCACACAGCTTTTTGGATTTAATGCAGCATTTCTGGAAGTCTTGGTGGATGACAAATTAACCATGAGCTGGTAGCGTACCCTTGTGTCCAGGAGGACCAAGGGGATTCTGGGGTGCATTGGGAAGAATATGGCCAACAGGTTGGGGAAGGTGATCCTGCTCCTCTCTTTGCCCACATCTGTGGTATTGTGTTCAGTTCTGGGCTCCTCAGTATAAGAAAGACAAGGAGCTACTGCAGAGAGTCCAGCAGAGACCACACACATGATTTGTGATCTGGAGCATCTCTCTTATGAGGAGAGACTGCAGGAGCTGGGCCTGTTTAGTCCAGGGAAGACTTAGAGGGGATCTCATTAATAAATGTAAATATCTCAAAGGCAGGTGCCAAGAGGATGGTGCCAGACTCTTATCAGTGGTGCCCAGTGACAGGACAAGGAGCAATGGCCATAAACAAAACACAAGAAATTCCTCCTCAACACGAGGAAAAACTTCTTTACATTGAGATTTTTCAGAGCACTGTAACAGGCTGCACAGGGAAGTCATGGAATCTCCCTCTCTGGATACATTTACACCCCACTGGGGCATGTTCCTGTGTCACCTGCTCCAGGTGACCCTGCCTTGACAGGAGGATTAAACTGGATGATCTCCAGAAGTCCCTTCCAAACCCTAACAATTATGGGATTCTGTGATTCTAATCATAAAAAAGCTTTTCAAAGGTCTGATCATATGTTATGATGCTTTTCTGCTTTGTAATAATGACATTTGATTTCATAGAATCATAGAATTGTTTGGGTTGGAATGGACCTTAAAGATCATAAAGTTCTAAACCCCCTACCACATGGGCAGGGATATTTTGTGTTAGGGCAGATTGGTCAAAGCCCCATCCGACCTGGCCTTTAGAATTTCCAGGAATGGGGCATTTACAACTTCTCTGGGTAACCTGGGCCAGTGTCTCACACCTTCACAGTAAATCATTTCTTCCCTATATCTAATATAAATCTTGCCAATTTCAGTTTAATGCCATTCTCCTTTGTCCTGTCACTGCATGCCCCTGTAAAAAGTTCCTCTCCAGTCTTGTTGAAGGTCTGCTTTAGGTGCTGGAAGGTTGTGAAAAGAGCTCCTCTCTTTTCCAGGCTGATCAACCCAAACTCTCTTAGCCTGTCTTCATAAGAGAGGTGCTCCAGCCCTCTGATTGTTTTCATGCCTCTTGTCTGGATTTTCTCCAGGGTTGTCTACAATTTTTTACCTGTCATTTTAAATACAATTTTTTGGATTAAGTCTGTGATCAATTTTATGGAATTTGAGCTAGAGAGAAGGGAAGTGATTGGTTAGATGTCAGATAGTCGGTTATTGCTGGAGCCAGAAATTAAAGATCTGTTCTTCTGATGTTTTTATTTTTCAGTGGTATTATTCTCTAGACTGTACTGCCTCCCACCTGAGAGCTGCTTTAGCTGCTCATAAATCATACCAGAGCAATTTTCTGACTGGGAATGTTTTGCTAATTCAGGTTACCTCTACACATAATCAAATTTATAGTATAGCTAACACCATGTGTGGCTCTACACGTCTGTTTTGTTAATTCAGAGTCTCATTCTGTTTTGCAAGCAGAGAACAAGCTCCTGTGTCATAACTTCCATTTGGACAGCAGGTCTGCTTATTGAGAGAAATTATTTTGTTTATACAGATGAACACCAACTGCTTGCTGTTTCTAGAGTAAATGTGTGAAGTTTTGAGTATCCAACACATTCTGTGGCAGCCCTCCTAAAAGTTGCCACATCTCCTCTTTTGTCTCACATGATAATAGAACAGCAAGAGTTCTTTGTAAAAGCTTTCCTGTGTGCTTTCATGTGCCAGTTTTGTATAGTAACCAAGAGTTAGAAATGAAGTATTGAGTGTTCTGCAGAGCTAATTTTTAATGCCTAAGTACAAAGAGTGTAATGTGGATGTTGTAGAGATTGATATTCAGCAGCCAAAGGGCCATCATAGCCTTTTCAGAAAAAAAGGTACTTTTTCAAAACTTACTTTTGCATTTGTTCTGTAAGGAGGAAAGCAAAACCAACTTCTCCCAACAGCTTTCTCTGCTGCCCAGCTAGACTGTAATGATGCGTATGTGCTACCAATTCATTTCAATTTACTTTGGCCCTGTTTCATGGTGTCAATTTTTGTTTCATTTCCCTTTAAATTGGCTAATTTTGATGAAATGATATCCTCTTTAAAGTAGGGTGCCATGAAGCAGAAGAAAGGCAGTAAGAGTGTGTAACCTATTTAGAAGATTACTAGGGAGGTCGGATATATGTGATAATTAAGGTAAAAAGTGTTTTAAGGACTGTCTTGATAAAAATACCTGTTTTATCAAGTAAGTTTTACTGTATTCACAGTAAAATATGTTAAAAATTAGCACAGTTACTACATAGATAGTATCATATCTATCTGATATAGATACAGTCTATCTATAAACAGTATCTGTCTATAAAAAGATAGATAATTTCCCTGAGGAAAAAAAATGCATCATGTTGCATCAACATCCTCCTTGCCTTTTAAGTTACAGGGTCTGAATGTGCAGAGACAAGCCCTGGTTTTGGTGGCCCCTAATATGACATTACTTGTTCCTATATGCACAGGTTGCTTGACCTGAATGAGGTAACTGAAAGTAAGGCAGGAAAAGGCCTGTAGAATTCCCACTTGTTCTGTGATGGTGTTCAGGTTCTTACATAGCCTCTATTACAAATTAGGTAATGAAAGCTTTGAAGTTTATAAATGTGTGGTTACAAAAATTAGGCAGAATTTTTCTTTGCTTAAAAATTATGCATTTTGCTACTTCTCCAGTGCATCGGTCAATCCATTGTGTCGCAGTGGTTTGTAAGAAAAAGTGTGGGAAGAATAATACAGAAAAGGACCAAGTTCTTTATTCTCCTTCTCAGAACTGATATTTTCACATGCCCTTATGACAGAAAGTAGACCTCTGATTCTCCTCATATTCATCAGGTAGTGATATTCCATGTTAATAGTGTGCACCAGCCATTTATTCCTACTGATCTTCAGTATTGGAGATCTCCTTGCCCTGGGTGACACATAATTGGAACAGTGGTGTTAGGCACTTTCACTCTAAGAAAGTGCCTTGTTCTATAAAGTACCTAATGCCGTAAACAGCACTTAGATTTTATAAATATTGTTTCACTCCAATAGTTTCAACCATCCAGAACTCTCCCCAAAGCTTAGACAAGATCTTTTTAAGTGTTGCTATTACCTTCCAGTGAACAGAAGAAATGCAGTTATTTTTCTGACTTTGATTTTTATTACCTTTCTGAACCAAAAATAAATCCTCAAGAAAGTTAAAGGAGGAAGACTGTGAAATATCCCTGCATAAATGAAACTGATATTACAGGGTCACCCCAAAAGCCTGGAGTGTTTGGCAGTCAAAATTGCTGAAACATATTGAGATAGAGATTGGGTTATTAAACTGGTACTGCTGTCCTTAAACTCCTAGTGAATTTCAGCTTTGGAAAAGTGAATTCTTGCAAATGCATGGTGAGAGATGAGATTATTCTTAATTTTGTCTTCATCACTGTAACTTCAATACTGCCAACTCTCTTGACCATTTTGTACTCAATTTATCAACTCTGTTGATAATTTGGTTTATTTGACACTACCAGCATGCATCAAGGAAGTTCATGAGACCATGAGACTCTCACATGGCCTTTCTGCTAATTATTTAGTTCATTATTTAATTAATTGGATTGCAGGTGCAGAAGAAAGCAAGGAAACCTGAAAAAAATATTTAAATAAAAAGTTTAGTCTTTTTTTTTTTTTTTTAAAGCCAGAATCTCCTGTAAAATTGAAGTCCTGTATTTTTACCTTGTGTATTTTAAAAAATCCCACTAATTTTAAGTTGTCTTATGCTTGTTTGGTTTTTTCATTTTTAAGATGTTTGAGTCTGTGAAGTGATAATTCTTGTAATAATGGGTGTGGGAAAAATTTGCGTGAATTTACCTTTTGCTGTCAGCTTACTCTTTCAAGCTCTAATAATTAGGCTGCGTACATTCCATTCACTAGTACAGGTCTGTTCCATAGGAATACATGGACTTAAACTGAATTTAAAATCTCTGAGGATCTAGTGCGAGACCCAAACACAAAATTCAGACAGTTATTTTTACTTTTTAATTTTCTGGTGAAAATTTTCTACCTTAAGAAAGGTAGGCAAGTCTTAGACAAAAATTTGAAAGAAAGGAAGATTAACTGTTTAGCAGTTGATTATTGACACAGTTATTTACTTTCTGAATGGACAGTTGGACTTATTTCTAATTTTTCTTACTTCAGCTTTCAACCATACCCTTTGCACCCTTTGTTGCTGAAATCTGTTGGAAAACTCCTCCCTATGAAAATACTGGTAGGCTGTGCTGAAGTCACAACTCTTTGTCTCAAAGTAGTTTACAGAGGTTACTCTATGTAATTGTTCTCTCACTTCTTTCCAGACTTTTCCACTTTACAAAAGTACATTTTTTTAAGCATGAGCACCAAAAGTGGCCACTATATTGTGTGGACAGAGATAGTGGTATCATTTTGATATTTTCCTGTATCTTTATCCAAGGATGCTGTTCCTTTCTACTGCCTGGTTCCAAATACTGATATTTTGTTGTTCTTTCATCTAATCAAGTTGGGAGACCACTTTTGGCTACACTAGAAGAAAGTTTACTCAAATGAGTTATCTTTAAAGTTTGTTCTGTCTTGATTGCTATGTGTATGTATCAGAACGCATTTAATTTTTAAACTTTACCAGGAATGCTTCTGTATTTTCTTCTGCATCGGGGTTTAATGCTAATGCTAAGTCTAGGTTCTGTTAGGCTTCACTTAAAAGCACCTTCCTTGGATTCCTAACTACTCTGTATCTGTTTCAATATGTTAATGATACATTCAGTTCAGCTCTTTGCTAACTTATCACGCTTCCAAACTGTTGTTTTTCAGTCTGACAGAAATGTGAGCTTTATAATATAACAATAATAATATGATTATTTATATCACCCTTTTTATTCTCAGTTCAGCTTTAGAGAGCCTAAGTAATCTGTTAACCATTTCAAATAATTAAATATATTATTTCCTGTTTTTTTTCTAAAATATACTGACCAGTACATACTGATGTCTTTGAGATTTACCCTCAAAATAATAAACAGTTTCTGAAATACCATTTACACTAGTACCATTTTCCATTTATTTTCATTCCCAAATAAATAGTAAATAAGTAATTTTTCTTGTGGTTCATTAACACCAAAATAATTTTTAATTTAATTACTGTCATTAAAAGTGCATTTATTAATTAGTACGTGTGCTTGGTTTATGTGTGAGAATTATTTCAGAATGTCCTGTTATGTGAAGAGACAAGAACATCTTCAGTGTTGTAGTTATTCACTTTGCACAATGCAAGTGAAGGAATTTGCAGTTTAATGATAATGTCACTTGTCACACTTACCATTAATTGCAGCTATTCCTTATGAAAATCTTATGATTTGATGAAACTTACTACTTGAGCAATAAGCCTCAAAAATTTTGTAAGCCCTGGAATCAATAACAGCAGAACTTAGACTGAAGTTTCAAGCAGTCTAACTTCTGATGTTATTCAAGATACCTACATTAGAGAAATCAGAGTAGAGTGCAACCAGAATTAAAATCTGATAGACTGCCAAAATCTGTTACCTGTCCTTTTTCTTCTTTTCTCCAATCTAGCATATGGAAAGAAGTGATACACCAGCCTGAGTAAGAAATAGCTCTTTTCAATATTTTGACTTGACAAAAACAAGTATTAAATTTATCTAAAATGATAAGTTACTGGAAATTGTTCACAAAAAATAAGTCTGACTCTTAATTTAGTCTTCCTTTGTGTCAGAACTCAGAATGTCCCGCAGACATTCTCGGATGTTCCAGACCCAGGTCAAAAGCATCTGAGACCCTGGCATGCAGCCAGAAACCCCTGTGGCTTTGAATCTGACCCATGGAACAATTTACCAACTTTGCAGGAAGAACAAGAAGTCACAAAAGTTTAGATATTGTAGTAGAAGTAGTCACGAAGTGAAGGGTAGGATTTTTGAGTGCTGTACAGGGGGGTTTTAAGCCTTGTACGCAGGGGTCCAAGTTTTGTACATGGGGGTCAGGAGTTCTAAGATGGAGGGACTTGGGTGTGTCCTGTCCTCTTTCTTTCTCCTTCCTAGCCTCCATGTCTTTGGTGATGTTGGCACTCACAGATTGGTTTAGAGTAGAAAGTCACCATTCAATATAGATAGTAGGTATTGGGGAAAAAGTATAAACATCTAACACGTAATGTGTGATATAAAAGATGGCACCAGCCCCCTGGGAGGGCAGTGTGCCTTTGTCTGAGCTGCTGAACGGGCCACAGCAGTTCAGGGAGAAGAATCTTTTAGATAACCAACAATAAACAACCTTGAGACCGGACAACAGAAGACTACTGAGTCTTTCTTTGAAAGCACGGGTTGGAAGAGGGACTTTTCCATCTTTCAGGGTCACCCCAATCTGGGGGTGAGACCCGACACCTTTGTTGTTCTTTTTGTCTTCTGTTGTACATACCACCTACACATCAGGATTTATTTTAACAAAGACAATGTACTGAGATACTTTTTATTTAGAAAAAGTAGCCTTTATGTGCTGTGAAGGTCTTTCCTAATTCTATATGTAATGGACTAAAATCTATTACCTAAATATAATTTTATGAAAAAATGCAGTAGTGGTTATCTGTCCTTGCTTACAGTCTGTTTCTGGGGTTAGCCAATTCATTGAAGTGCAGAATTCAGGCGTGAATAGCGTGAAAGCTCCTCTTTTCCTTCACATGAGTAAGGACCTGCCTGTTTTCTCTTCCATGTGTACGAAAGTAACCATTTAAAATAATGGACATTTTGTGCTGGATACTGCTTGGAATACCCATACAATGGGCTTTAACCATTTCTTGCTTTCATTGACAGACTCGGTTACCAACTGGTGCCACTAAAGCTTCTATACGCTGTAACAGTAATTTTAGTATCTTGGCTCTGCTTTGCTGAGAGAAAGGATGAGAAGGAGGAAGGCAAATAATCTGTCTGAAGACTTAGAGTGTGCTTTATTTTTATGAGAGTCACTGGTAGGTTTAGCTAGAACTGTAAATCTTTACTAAGGAGCCTATGTATGTAATGCATTCATATTCCTGGAAATTAAAGGAGGCATTGCATTCCTTCAACGTAAGTCGGGAACTAAGAATGGTTTACTGTATTTCCCTCTTGCCAAATCATGGCAGTACCATTTCCCCCAAGTCCCACAATGAAAGCCTGAATGCACAACATAATCGTAGTCAGATTCAGCCAAGAAGTGAAAACAAAAGAAAAACAGCTCAGTAAGTATATGAGAAGAAAGCTATTACATGAGCAGAAACCTCTTGGATATTGGCAGTTTTAAAATGTAAGATAGTATTCTTTTACAGTTGAAGATATGAGGATATGACCTATTTATTTTCTCTTTTCTTTTTTTTTTAACTTTTTATTACATCAATCAATTTTTATGGTGGTTGTGTGGGTGTGTCTGGAAGGCAATCAATGTCCTTAGATTGTCTTTACACATGTTCTCTTGCTTCACCTCAAGTCCCATATTTCTAATCATTCTGTCATGTTGCTTAACAAGACAATAAGTCCCTTGTGTCACATAGCACAAAACAAAGAATTATGTTACAACCCAGTGCATTAAAGCAATTTCTTGCAGGTTTGAAAAAATAAAATAAGTTTCTTCTGTGTCTGATTATAGTTTTTTGTTTACCACCTTTTGCTCAATTTCCAGGGCCCTTTTGAGTGTATTCCCAAACTGTCCTGATCACTTTACTCACAACTTTATAAATTTATAGCACTGCTGTTCTTCTTCTTCTTGTCTATGGAATTATCTGGTAACGGTGACTGGTTAATTAAAAGCTATTTAACCCCGTGCATCTATCTGTGTGGCCCTTAACAACTGTCAGAAATTTGCCAACCTCTAGAACTTGCTTTTGGATCTAAATCCCTATGTAGAAATAGTCTGTGGGAAGCAAAGAAACAGCTCTTGGAGTAGTTACGCTTTGTAAAAAAATAAGTGTCATTGTCTTTCATTTAAAACACCAAACAATTCCTGCATTTTGTTCCTCGAAAATGGGTGTTTCTCTGTATGTATATCATTATCATTATCAGTCTATGTGTCTTATCTGTGTACCTTCATAGACAGAATATAAGAACTAAATTTCTCTGATTCATATGGTCTCTCCCTAAAAACAGAGACCCTTACTCTGTGGCACAGCAGAAACCCTTTGCAGAACTTCTTTGTTTGTTGGGTTGCTATATCTGAGGTTCTTTTGTTGTTTTTTCCCCATTGGTTCCCTCCCAGCCTTGCCGGTTCATGCATACCTCAGCAGCCCTTTTTTTAAAAAGTAAAAAAACAAATGAACATTGCTTATAAATATTCCAGTAAAAAACAAATTTCCCTTTGCTCTTTTAATAACTTGTCGTGTGTCTCTGAGAAGAAGTAAAACGCGTGTGAATTCAAAATGAATCCCAAGCAGATATTTAAGACACAATTGAGATATTTATTCTCCTTTATGCAATAGAGCAGTCTTATTTAGAGACCTGTGACTGGACTAAAACATGTGTTGGAGATAGAATAGTTAATTTTTGTAAGTCTTTCACTACTATAACGGGATACCCTAGAAGAAATGCTTCTTCTAATTTTCCTATTTATGATCTTAACCATTGACTTGCTAGAATAAAAACTTTCTGACTCTATTACTGATCTAAATGCTGCATTTGAAACGTACGTAAGTCACTGGAACTATCTTCATTTTGAATGAAAGGGTAATACTAGCTTTACACTTGTTACTTTTCAAGATGTTGCTTTTCAAGACACAGAAAAAGGAAAAAAAAAAAAACAAACCACAAAACCCAAAAGAACATAGAAATTAGGTGCAATGCAATTTGAATATATAGTACATGTTTTGTCACCTGACTATTATTAAATGCGCTCTGAGGATAAGCTGGAGTTTAAGTGCTCTGTGTAATCCCGGCCTTTGCCTCCCCTTGTTCTTTGTTGAGATAATGGTGTTCTGTATTTATTCATTGAGCCGTAAAAAATGTTTCTAAATAGGTTACACAGTTGTTAATGGCTAACAGCTTGACTTGCTTAACATTTTTTTTCTTTCATCCCCCAATTCTAGGAAGGATTTCTGTGTACATAAGGATGAACCATGTGATACTGTTGGTAAGTAAATAAACATAAGAGACTGTGTATAAACTACATAATAAAATTAGTTTTATGTAAGTAGAAATGTGAAGCTAAAAGATGATAGCAAAATCAGCAATGGAAATAAGTAACTAGCTAAAATTCAAAATACATGCTTAAATGCTAATAATACTGTTAGATTGGTGTACACTTCTAGCAAAATACTGCATTTTAATACAATATTTCTATCTCTTTCATAGATCAAACTTTAAAACCTTTTCCTTTTTAGTCTCACTGACTAATAGAAAATTGTTTTACTATTTTAAGTTTTGAATATGGGACTAAAAAATTGTGTTTATGATTTTTTTTATGGAATCTTTGGTGCAAATAATATAATTATTTGTGTTTATGATTTTTTTTCCTGTTTCATTTCAGTTGCAAAGATTTGAGGGTAATTCTTATGTAAACTGTATTACCTCACCATTTGCTATTCTTTTTTCTTTTACTGCTGTATCCCAAGTGTATGTAAGTTTATCTGTGGGATGGCTACCAATAAAAAAGCCTTATAAATAAGAATGTAATGTGTTTCACAGCAGTAAATGATTAGGAGTTCATGGTGTTCTTTCACTAATTGGTATACTGGTCTTAGATGAATTCTGTATGAGTGTTTCTTGTTTGGAGGCATTTATTTTTTACTTACTTGTGCAAAAATGCTTACTTCCAGCTGAAAGAGGAAGCAATGTGACAAGAAGTCTTCATCATTTTATGCTGATCTAAACTGAAATTTAAATCTGGAGTACTTCCAGTATATCTAAATCAGGATAGGCTGCTTCCTGAATTTCGGAATTGAAGTGAATATATTCAAGGATTTTTACTGAATGATGTTTTTTCTTTGGCTGAAGCTTGGAGGTGGTAGAAGAGCTATTTGTCTCAGAATAGAATTTTAAATTGAATAAGATTAAACTTACTCGAGTGTCACTAATTAACAGTTCTGTGGTGACCAAGCTGGGATGAAACTTGAAAATATGGCAGGCTATTAATTGGTAAGAGCACAGGAAGTAAAGAATTGTAACTTAATGTTGTCTTAATATTGATAAGAAAAATGAAGTAGAGACCTTGACTGAATGATCTGGCATATTGTGGATTGGCAGTTGTAGAATTTCCCATTCTCTGTGTTATTGTTTGGAGGCTTCTTTGGGAACTGAGCCACATTTTGTATATATAGTTCTTTCTGTACAGGTAAACTTGTGCAGGAAAAGCAAAGGTCATTATTTTCCCTGTGTTTCATCATCTCTTTTTTAAATTTCAATCATTATTTCCCCAGATGAATATTTTACCTTTCAATAAATGTAGGGCATCATTTCTTCCATAATTAGTTATAGTACTGTGGGTCCATGCCACGCTCACTGTTTAGAAGATAATTCTCTGAGGGTCTTGTCCACCATCATTCTGGAGCTCATCTAAGGAAGAGTGTTGAAAAACTTTGCACATTCCTCTTGAAAAGAATTTTAAAAGTTTTCTTACTGTCAGGGATATATTATGTCAATTATTTTAAGGCTAACAGGTCTATAATGCCAAATTGTTGAAAGTATGTGTAGAAGGTTGCTTCGTTTTGGTACCTACTCTGACTTTTTTTTTTTCCCTAGGAAAAGCAAAATATTTTAGATTAGATCATGAGTAAAAGTTTGTTGAAAGGAATTGAAGGGCAGTTTGATCTTCCTATATTCATGCAACAAGTTTGTAGGCAAAAAGAGACAGTATATTCCAGAGATGTATCACATGCTGTAAATTACAGAATTTGCCAAAGATGGTAAATGAGAAATGCTAATGTATTATACAATTTCCCTATGTCCAGACCTTGCGTCACTTTCCCCTCTCTCAAAAAGTCCAGAAGAATGCACAGTACAGACTCTACCATAAAAAGAGAAATAAAGCAATTCTCTCTGAAATATTAATATAACTGTACAGGAATGGGAGGCAATCAAAGTGATCTTTGTAGCACTTTAGGCTATCCAGAAATGAAAGTTATGAGAAGAGAGCATGTACAGGACAGACCTCATTATTGGAAAGGGTTGTCATGTTGGATAATAGTTCTTTGCAGTGATGGATACTAAGCAGACGAATACTGGATTTATTGTTTTGTCATTACATGCCAAGGCTCACACTCTTCAGTCTGCACATGGGTATCCTCTTAACCCAGAGAGAGAAAGTGCCAGTATTCTGTTATGTAGACGAAGTTCTCATGTATTTAGGTGGCAAATAACACACTTTTCTGTACTTCCAGTCTTGTTCTACAGAAAGTAAAGAATTTATGCGCTCTTCAAAAAGTACTTTTTCATTGTCTTTTAAAATAACAATGATTTATATGAAGATTTAATGGTTTAAAGACATAATTAACTAGAATGCTGTTAACCAGAAAAAATGTTTACTCAAAATCAAAACTATATGACTAACCTTCCTAGAAATACACTGAAATATATTTCATTAATGATTTTGAACAAAATGTATGGTGATAATCTTCTAAATATTGCTTCATAAAAGCATTTAAGGTGGAAAAATGCAAGATTTTTTTTCTATAGTGATAAAAACCATTATTTGCATTGTTTGTCAAAATATTGCATTCTTAGGGGAAAAAATAATCCATCTATCTTGTAGACCAAGTATCATGGAGAAGAGAAGGCATTGGGGAGACCTCATTGGGGCACTCCAGTACCTAAAGGGGACTTAAAAAAAGAAGGAAGAGGGGTTTTTTATGCAGGCATATAGTGTCAGGACAAGGGGAAATGATTTTAAAGTGAAAGAGGTTAGGTGTAGACTAGGTATAGGTAAGAAATTCTTTTCTCAGGGGGTGGTGAAGCCCTGAAACAGGTTGCCTAGTTGTGGGAGTACAAGGCCAGGTTGGATTGACCCCTGAACAACTTGATCTAGTGAAAGTTTTCCCTGCTCATGGCAGGGAGGGGTGGAACTAGATGATCTTTAAGGTCCTGTCCAACCATTTGGTGATTCCAAAACTCATTAATACTTCATATTTTATAGTTTTGCAAAGTAGACAGAAAGAGAGGAATGATTTCAGGAATTTTATTTGATTTCCCCAAAGTGTCTTGAAATTTAGGAAGTAGAATGTATTTATTTTATGCCTTTCAATATTAAGTATTTCCCTATTGTTAGAAATGCTTTTAAATCTCTGCTGTAGCCAGGAAGTTGAGGGTCTGTTTTCTTACTTTGTAGTGTAAATCCAGAGTAACTCGGATAATTGCTTTCCTTATCTAATGCCCTGTTTCTGTGTAACATTAAGCTAGACTCTCATATGGTATCAGTCAGCTCAGGTCAATTGATTTCTGCAAAGCTATTCTGGTTTCAGCATTGCCAGTTGTTGCAGCCACTGTCAAATTCATTCTGGGTGGGGAACCACAAAACAATTGTTTTAGGCTGAAAATTGACCAGATCCGAGTGTTCTTGCACTTCCTCTGATTGGTTGGCTGGTTGACTGCAGCATTCTTTATTCTTTTTGCCCCTCCTGTTCTGCTCATTTGTATGCTTTCTCCCACTTATTCCTGCACAGAAGTGCTCATATCATACTTCTCCCTTGATTCTCACAGTTTCTCTGTTGTTTAAAGAGAGGTTTCAGACCTTATTTTTCAGTATGGTCATTAGGGACATACTGTGATTACAACAGAGGATTTCTCTGAGGGTGGAAAAATGCTTTTATAAAAAATAAATTAAATTTAGCTAATGAAAAGATTGTGTTAGAGATGTAATTGTCCAAGGTTCTTTTCCCCAAGAAGGCAACTGGGTTTTGGCATCATATCATGTTTCTCCAAAGCAAGTTTTGGTAACTTAGTCAGAGGAAGCTACCTTCTTAATTTTTGGTGATTTGGAATGTTGCTCTTTTTCTTGGCCTGATGAGAGGTAAAATTATGAGTGTAGACATCCCAGTGAATTTCTAAAAAATTTAAGAAGTAATTCAATTGTTGGTTTCCAGAGAAGTCCATTGCAATAGAATCAGCACAAAATGCAAACTGGAGATTGCACATGCTTACTGTTTTTGTGTGCAACCCTTCTGGTGTTATCATATTGAAGTAGCAATGATTCATAGGGAAAATTGTTATTGGGATATTGCAAAAACCTTTACGAGAGGAAAATAAACAGATATTTTCTCATTGAAATCAACAGATGTTTTCTCAACAAGTAGGCTTACAAGCAAACACAGAAAGACTATTTCTTGAAGCAAGTGTAAGCACATTTTAATTTCTCTTCCTCTTGTCTACATTTTGACTTCAGCAATCAAGTTAGTGACTCTCTGAGGCACATTTCTTTTGCATTAAATTTGTTGTTTGCTGCTAGCTAATGTCTTCTGTGGAAACACCGTACTAGAAAGTTCTTAGAGTGCAGTGTTACAAGCATGGAAATATTCTAAAATGATGCTTGTCTTGTATTGGGATCAGTTTGGGGCCCTGTTAATCTGCTGAAACTCAGGCAGTGACTTCTTCTGGTTTTGGTCATTTATTTTTAGATAACATTTTCAGTTAAAATAACAGCTATGAAAATGTGATTCTATCTAAACTGTTTGCGAAAAAGCATTTTCCAATAAAATGCAATCTCTAAACTGAATTCCTCTAAAAACTTGTCAGATTGTTTATGGGCATAAATACAGTATATAAAAAAATCTTTAAATTTGGTAACACCTGGTGTTGCAGATACAAAAAAATAAAAAAAAAAGGCAGAAAATTAAGACGCCATCAGGTCTTTATACTGGTGCAGAGGAACTCAATGACATGGATACAAATCATAACCGATGAGGAATCAGACAAACATCAGCACAATAAAGATCACAAACCAAAATGAAGTGAAAGAACATATTTCCCATCCAACTTAGAAAAATACCAAAGATAGATTTATTTACTTTTCTTTCCTAATATGAAAGCTATAGATCTTTAATATAAAGAGCTTGGAGTTTTCCTCCAGACTTTTACCTGAGGGACAAAGGTTTAGACCAGCCCTATGCATTAAGAGATACAATAGAAATCGGGAATTGAGCAGACTATCCATGTCCAGTGAGGGTTAATGCTGGAAATACTGAAGATGAATGCTTAGGGCCAGTTACCAATGCACAAGCAGCCAAAGAAGTTGCACACAAGACAGGCAGCAGCCCAGCTGAAGTAAACTGAAGAAGTCTGTTTCCCTGTGCTTCCTCATCTGAATCCATTCATCTAGCCTCCCTCCTCTTATCCAGACTACCGCTCCGTTGTAGTCTGGCACAGCTGCCCTCAGCCTAACTAGCTGGTAACAGTTTGTTGGGAATTGCTGTGAACCTCCTCATGCTGAGCTGTGTGCTGGACTTCCCCAGGCACTCAATGCTGCTAATTCAAACCTAGTTCAAGTGCCTGTGGGCTGCAGAACAGGAGCCCTTGAGACAAAAGCCATGCTGTCAGGGTTAGTCTTTGTTAGTTTTTGTTTTTTGCTTGTTACTTCTCTTCTGTTGAGTCAGTTAGTGAAGAAACACTCTTGCAGCTGTTCCAGATCAATATTGTGGGTTATTAAGGTGTTGTCACTTGTGGGGTATAGGAAGGTTTCTAATCAGTCAAGGCAAACAGGAATCCAAAAATCCCACAGCCTGTCATTTATGGTATGTCCTAAAGTTGATGTGCATTTTTGGAAACAGATGTTTCCACAAGACAGGTAAAGCTGAGACTGGGGTGTGGGCCACGACTGCTACCATGTAGGATGGAATATAGAACCTATGTTTAGGTACTGCTCTGCACATAGCAGAATACAGTTAGTCTTGCAGATAGAAGTACACGAAGAATGCTTAGAGAATGAAATAGTTTAAGGTTAGAAAAGTGAGTCTTGTAATATTTTTGCAACATCTAGGTTTTTTTTAACATTTCAGCATTGCTCACAGTCTAGTTGCATATTGGTGAAAAGTGTTACATTTTAAGTAACTGAATATTGTATGAGTATATACAATTTTAAAATTCTGTTGACTAAGGTTACTTGTACATAGAGATGTACACCAGCAATTTTTTCAGATATTCATCACTAGTGTAGTTAATTTGCTTGGTTTTGTTGTGAATGTTACTGTTCTTGGTGCCATAGGGAATTCAGAGTGGGAGGAGGGCAGCTGAATGACAGATTGGATGATGAGAAACAATTACAGCAAGTTTCTCCCAGCAAAGGCATAACTACAGTCTGCTAAATTTCTTAGGTCTTAAATGTTCTCTGACATATCTCCAAGCTTGATGCTAGACAATATTTGCAAAAACAGCAAAAGCATGTTAAGCTCTGTGTTTTGCTCTTTGAATTGATTTGCCCCACTGAACAATAGATACTCTAAGAATGTATCCTATGTAAAGGAAAGATTTTTTTTCATTCATGTCATTCTCTGACATTCAGAAAACTGGGCTCACAATTTAATCTGCAGAAGATTTCCTGTAGAAATTTCCAATGCCTAACCTAATCTTAAGCCATAACCTTTACAATGCATACAATTTTGCATTCATGCAACATTCTCTTTTCCAGCAAAATCATAATAATAATAATAGTTCACAGACTTTCATAGAGAGGAGCACCTCATACAGTGAGAGCAGGACCATCTTGTAAGTGCTTTTATAGAAAAGGTAGCCAAAGAGATCTCACTCAGTTTTAATTTCTGGACTTTCATTTTTTCTAAAAGAAAAGCATGGTAGCTCAGATGTGTCAGGGCCTGCAAATGCCTCAGTAGCTCTATTATTCACATGTGACTTCTGAACATTGATTTTTTTCTTTAGAAATGCAAAAGTTCCCTAGGAAGTGATATCCATTCAATAGTCCAATGTATCTAGTATATAAGTACCTTTAATACACAAGATTTAAAAAAAAAAAAATTGGAAAATTTTTACTTCTACAGCCTACAGAATAAAATTTGGTTTTGTCAGTGAGTTACATGTCTGTAAGTACAGCAAAACAGATCCTAATTAATTTTGAATTCCAATAAATGAATCAAAGCAAAAGAAGTAAAAAGAATTTACCTCATATGTCGTAAAACATCAAATTAATTATGCATGCTTGATGCAGTTTCTCAGTAATGCAGAATGCTGACTACACTACACGTGCTCAGTCATTACATCCAGACAATCCTCAACTTTATTCTTTTTATATTAAATTCAGTTCTGAAAATTATTAAGCTTCATATTTCCAGCAAAGCTCTTAAGTTGCAGTCCTATCTTACCTTGCCTCTTGTCTTACTGAGTTGGAATATGACAAGACTCCAGTGAGACCAGAGAGATAAGTCTTCACATCAAGATATGCAAACCTTTGTTTTCAAGTGATGTTGTAACTTCAGACACAAAATAACTGGGTTACAACACATCAGATTGTTTAATTTTCCAGTGCTTTATTTAAACTGTTTAAAGCTTAATTAATCTCAACAGCAGTAGGGTGGCAGAGAATGAATCTGTCTGAATGGACTCATGATGGCAATTTCATAATCACTGAGGTTTTAATTAGTGACTCTTACCATACTTAAAGTATTTTTCTTCATTAAATGATTTTCTTCATTAAATGATTGATCAAGGACCTGATGCAGGCAACACCTTTTTTTTTTTATTTTATGTTATTTTACTTTGAAGTAGTTAACCAATGTATTTAGAGAGCTGAAAGTAATGGAAAAGGTATTTTCTGTTTTGTTTTTCAGATTATACTACAGAGGCCACTTACTGCTTTCTTCCTAAGTATGTGTTAACAGTCTGTCTTAGGAAGCAGTAGGGCCTTTGAGAGTGTTTAGGACGATGGGAAGGTTAATTTTCATGTCTACATATAGTTTCAGATCTTTACAATGAAGTCTTTGTAAATGTTAGATAGAGCTGAGAAAATCCATGACGTTCTGTACTGAACTTCCATTAGCCTCTGGATGTTCTATTTCAAGGTATATTTGAGGCTGAAACATGTTGCTCATTTGATGTGCAGGATAATTTTGTGTATTTTTTGATAATGTTGGTGTGGATGGTTGTCTTTGGTACTATGTATTTGTATAATAGCTGTTTATTTGTGTAATAGTTCAAAATAAAAAAAATAAATGCACTGTTGTTAAGATAGTATTAAAGGTGCAATCATTCCTTGGTTACTAAAGAAATAAACTTTTCCAGATAGATGTCTGCCTTGAAATGTCTCTGAGATTAGACATTATTTTTTCCTATATTGACATAGTAACTATTGGGTTAGACCTATATCTAATTCCCATTGCACATTCCAGTTCAGATTTAGTTGTGCTCTTTCTCATTTAGTTAACATGGGATCATTGTTCTTAACATATGTTTAAATCCGAGTGGATTCAGCTACAAGATCAAGCTCTGAATTTGGCTCTTGACTTGAGTGAGGGGTGGTGTAATACACCTCAGTACCATCCACAGGTCCTTGTAATTTCATATTCTTTCTGTGAAAATGCAATAAAACTTTTTCATTTTCTACAGATTATGCTTGTTCATCTCTAAGTATGGTTTTAATTTTATTCTGTTTTCTGTTGAGTTTCAACTTATCTGAGGTATTTAAAATCCTTTTCCAAAGGAATTTGAAGTATAGAGAGATGTAGTACATGTAAGAATTTTAACATTACACTGAATAGCATTTAAAATATTTATGTTTCAACCCGGAACTTCAGTTCAGAATTTGGTCCATACACAAAATTCCTGTGTCCGTCAGAAAAAGGCACTCCAAATTAAGGACAAGGAATCCTATGTATTATATGGTCCATATTTACTATGTGTTAAAGAAAAGAGAAGGAAATTGCATGGTAATTATCACAGTAATTTGTGTCTATCTTGTGAATACTGTGTACTTTCTAACTTCATATGGGGATCCTTTGCTTAAGCGTGCCAGATACAGAAGTGAAAAATGAGTGAAGCCTCTGAGCAATACTGCCATGGTACATAAGAGATTCTCATGCCAAGGGGCATGGGCAGTGAGACACAAAGCAGAGGACAGAAGTGGGCGTGGCTTACTTAGGATTTTTCACCAGGAGAAAATTTACCATTTTTGCTAAACAGATTGCAAAAGATAAAAAACATGAGTGATTTTGAGACCCTCTCAATGCATTAAACAGTGAATTATATTTTGTGTCACTCTATTCATTGAAATTGTTGAACAACTGAATCAGGTCCAAGCAGCTGTGAGCATTTAAAAATATCTTTCACTGTCTCCTGGATTTTTCAACTTCAGTACTCATCTTTTATGGTTTTTTTTTTTAATATGAAAAATATAAAATCATATGGGTTGGAGCTGTAAACAATCATGCATCAATAATAAGTTACTATGTATGATATAATACCAGTATATACTCTGGATTAGTTTGTATAAAGAATAGTTCTTCACTTAATGTGTCATGCATACAATTAAATTTAAAAAATAAAAAAAATAATATGTGCAGTCACACATTACAAAATAAATGCATTCAAAATATATGGCTGTAAAATATTTGTTTCCTAGCTAGCATCCATTTTGCTAATATTATTCTTGTGTTTGGCTTTTCATAGATATGCTTGTGTATAGTATCTTTATCCCTTTAAAAGAAGCATTTGCAAAGTTATGCATGAATAGTCAGCCTTATATAGTGTTGTGCACTAGGGAATCCCAGTGTTTTTTAGTGGAAATGTTTTCAGAACAATGTTTTCAGAGTGGCAGGTAGCTCCTTGCAACTAATGCATCAGTTTCTGCATCCCGTAACTATATAATGGGGGGGGGGGGGGGGGGAAGCAGTGTGATGGAATTAGATTGTAAAAAACACATCTATTTGAAGAGTAGGATTGGAAGTCCATGGTACATGAGTCCTTTAACTGAAGAGGCGACAAAGAGAGTTCCACATTTGTGGAGAGAACTGCAGATGATCTATCCAACTGCATCTAACTTGTAAAAACGCAAGGAAAAGTGCTCCACAAAGGTCAGCAGAACAGAACAGAGGGATAGGGCCAAGTCTCACTCTTCATTTGAATGTCTTTGGGAAGACTTAAAGTTTGAATCTGTTTCATAGCTCCCTTTTGTGGCTTTTAAGTGGCAACAAGGGTTTTGGGGTTTTTTTTTGTAGTTTGTTTTGAGTCTATACTGAAGTTTTTATGTTCTCAGGGTGGTAGTACCCTCCACTGAATAAAACATCAAGTAAGTCTTCCTTTTACTCTGACTGCTCAAGCAGGGGCTAATGCTGCATTCTAGTTCTCAATTACATCTTGCAGACTTTGCAAAGGTTATTTTGGGTTATAATGGGTACCCTGGAAGACGAAAGACCTGATACTCTCAGTCTATTCAGCTTGCTTTCATTGAAATCAAACTTCCTGAGAATCATACCAACAAACTCCAGGAATTTATGAACTGAAAACTGTTTGCAAGAGCATTGTCCTAGTAAATATGTGCCTTCTATTTTTGAATGGGCAAATACCAGATATAAATCATCCAACACTAGTCAGGCTGTTTTAAATAAGTGTTCTGGAAGGAAAAATGCAGGTCTCATAATATTTTTTCCTGTTATCTGTTTTTACAATGGGAAAATTTATTTTTAAATGATCTGAGGAAAAATTTGTCCCTTAAAAGAACTTCAGAGAGAATTTTCACTTTCAAGAACTCCTCTCTCAAGCTTTTGTGTGGCACTATTAAACACAGATAGCCACTTACATATTCCAGATGTTCACAGTGGTCCCACTTGCTTACTGATAGTTTCAAGAGCTACTGCATGCTCTGAAATGAGATTCGTTTCCTGCAACTGAACAGAACTTGACTCAAGCTGAAAACAGCAAGGAAGAGAATATGTTTTAGAAAAGGCTACTTCTGTATGGATGCTGTATAAAACAGTATTACTTTTTTTTTTAATTACTTTTTCTTTTATCTTTGAAAGAATACCCTCTATGGGTATTCTGCATTCATGAGGGTCAGAATTCTATGGCCAGATTCTATTAGATATTCCACACAAGGAGTGTTTAATGTTTAAAACAAAATGTACTTACCTGAAGACATTTGATATTATGTGGGATTTTGATTTAGCAGAATGATATGGCAATTTACTGAAATCAGTGTAAGCCATTGTGTAGCCATTGCAATACACTGTGGGATCACAGTACAAATCTCATTCTCACTATTGGCCCTCATATGCTCACTGTCATGATGCTGAGCATCCCCTGGGAAGGAATATGTGTGTTAAAGCCTACTGAAGCCCATTGCTCTGTTCTAAGTTCATTTTGTCAGTTATTCAGTTTTTATACTCTCCTTTGAGCTGAGCTACATATGCACTTAGCACTTGCTGGGCTGGCTAACTCAAGAAGCCATTCACACTCTTGTGATTAACTCAGGCATAAACATTTCCACAAGCAGTTAATCCACTGAACTGATGTAGGCATTTATTTAAAACTTGCTTTCCAGTCCCTCTTGGGTTCAGTTTTCTTTGCAGCAGCTGTGATCAGTCATTCCCTACATTCTTTGCTCAGCTTCATAAGTACATCACCCTTGCCACCACACTTCTTTTAGGGGTTTCCTGACCAGAAACCAAAAAGTAACTTTTTTTTAATAAACAGGTTTATGCAAGAAAAGCAGGTTTGAAAAAGAAAAATTAAAGTTGAACTAAATAAAGAACAAAAGAGAAGGAAAAGAAAAGTGAATATATGTATGTATGTATAAGCATAGAGACAGTCAAATGAATATCACACAACCTTCATAGCATGTGCATCTTGTAACACTACACAAGTGTAGGTGTCAGTCTGGAGTAGTGATGCATGCAGTCACAAAGGTAAAGAAGTAAAAGGGAAGTGTATTCTTTGGTTTATGTATTTCCCAGTCATTGTGACAATCCATTTATAGCAGTCTTTCCTTAGAGTCTGTGTGGGAAAGCCTGAAAGACTGCGAAGCAGCATTGTCACATTGCCCACCTTTAAAGAAGATGTAATTGTAGAGCAAGTTGTAAAACAGAAAGCAAGTTTGAATTGTTAAAATTACTTCCTGTGGTATACTGCAGTGTTCACTGTCATCCATCTCACCATTTCGTAGAGTACAAAAGGCTTTTGTTGGTGTACATAAATAGTTTTATGGTAGGAAGCAGGCCCAAACTCATCATCTGGGGCATGTGATAATCATTAAAAGTAAGCTCTGGATCTCTCATGTCTATCCAATGCATCAGTGAAAAGCATATCCTCAAGATGAACTTATTTATGCCTGTATTTCGTAAGAGCTGTTCTCATGCTAAGCTTGAAACCTGTTGCTGGCTCTTTAAGTAACAAAATTTCCCTTAGTTGCAAAATAAGTTGAGGTGTCTTCAAAGTCACATCTTATTTGATTGTATACAGCAGTTCCATGAAGGTTTCATAAGGCACTCTTATAATTTACCCAGGTAATTTAGGAACTGAAAGTCTTTATTGTGTAAGTCCTAAAAATAGACATTTCTACTTCTGTCCAAATATTTAATTTATAAATTTAGATCAGGATTCTTATTAATTTTCTATGCCATGTAAAACAAACATCTAGAAAAGTTGCTTATGAAAATTATGCCATGAGGAAGTTAAAGTAAACTGTTTCAATTTCTTAGAAATGTTACATTTGTTTTTTCTTTCATGTTTGTAGTATGACAAAATATGAATCGAAGAAAATTTTTATTGCATTAAACTTCATATCCAATTTTTCATATTTTCTTCTGATTAGAATAATTTAGGACCTCTTTAATACTAATTATATACAATCTATTCAAGTTGGGCTTTTTTCTCTTTCTAGATTACAGAAAGAAGGTGAAATGAGGAGAAAAGGAAGTTGTGACTTTCCCAAATTTATTACTTTCTGCTTTTCTTTTAACACTATGCAGTTTTCTTTTCCATCTGTGTCTTTTCCTGTTCATGCATATTTTTATGGACAAGTTTTCCACTTGGTGATTTTGCCTTTAAAAAAAAAGGGGGGGGGGGGCAATTAGAAGATTTTTAAAGTGTACTGACTGTACTCAGTGACCATGTTACAGTGCGTTATGGCATTAAATATTTTCCTTTGCATTTTTAAGAAATTTTTATATGTGGCTTATTAGTTAAAAAAGAAGACATGGGAATTATTTGTCAGTTTTTACACTGGAAGAAAGTATCCTTGACTTCAGAGCTGCCTTGCTTCATAAACTGGTTGGAATAGTGGTAGCCTGCGTATGCTTTCATATGGTTTGAAGCATTCTGGATAGTTCACTAAAGAAACTGACAAAAAGAATTGTTCACAGATATCAAGGTACTGAAAAGGAAGGGAAAAAGAAGATGGAAGTATAGACAAGGTAATGCATATTAAGAAAAATGCTAGTCTTCAATCTATATGTGAGAAGTCGGGGGCTTTGCTGCCACTGAGGAAAGAGATCAGAGAATGGTAAGGGCCAGTTCTCTGAAAATCCAAGAACTGTTAGGGTTGGAAGGGACTTCTGGAGATCATCCAGTCCAATCCCCCTTCAAAAGCAGGTTCACCTAGAGCTGGTGAAAAAAGAAACGTCCAGGTGGGTTTGAATGTCTTCCAAGATAGAGACTCCACAACCTCCCTGGGCAGCCTGTTCCCGTGCTCTGACAATCTCAATGTAAAGCAGTTTTTCCTCATGTTGAGGTGGAATTTCTCGTGTTTTGGTTATGGTCATTGCTCCTTGTCCTGTCACTGGGCACCATGGAAAAGAGTCTGGCACTATTCTCTTGGCACCTGCTTTTGAGATGTTAATATTCACTAATAAGATTCCCCTCTCAGTTTTCTCTTCTCTGGACTAAACAGGCCCAGCTCCTGCAGTCTCTTCTCATAAGAGAGATGCTCCAGATCACAGATCAGCTCTGTGTCCTCCACTGCAGTAGCTCTTTGTCTTTCTTGGGCCCAGAAGTGTACATGGCACTTGGGTGTGGCCTCACTGGAGCTGAGTAGAGGGGCAGGATTACCTCACTCAGCCTGCTGGCAATGCTCTTCCCAATGTACCCAGGATACCATTGGTCCTCATGATCAGCTTGGTAAACGGAATGTTAGGACTGAGCAGGGAAGACTAGAAAACCACAGCAAAATCATTATATTTGTCTTTTATTAACCCATGGTACAATAGTAATTTTGACTACATCCACTTTTGTGGGACTGTAGTAGTACAAGAGTAAGTAAGGTTTGCAGTGGGACAAAAGATGTCAAATACATGTAAAAGGCCTCTGCCAGAGAAGTTGCTAAATTCACTAGATCTTCTCAGTTGATCATTGCAATTGCTGACAGAGGTCTAGGAGAGCATAAATGACTTTGAATAGATGAATAGAACTTTGTGTTTGAGTCAGAACACCCTCTCTGCAGTCTTCATAAAAAGAGAAATATGCACTGTTGTAAGCAACTACACTCTGGAGTTATTTGCCATGACATGTGATGGACCCAGATAGATGCAGGTAAGAAAGAAACCCAAATTCAGAGAAAAAAATGCTTTCCTGGCTGTTAAAGTTAACTGTACCGATGCAGCCAGCCTTTAGCTCAGGGCATCCCTGCATCCCTTGTCAGCAAAGACCAGGAATGGGCAGTGGGGAAAATTTACTTATTGTCTCCTCTGTGTATTCATCTTGGAAGAAATGTTTTCCATGTGGGCAGGATTTTAGAAGAAAATAACTATCTACCAGCACTTTTTCCATCCCATCCCTCTAACAGCATTTTAGAGGCCTGTGGACCCTTCAGAGGGTGCAAGAACTAAAAACCGAAAACTGTGTAAACCCACATTCAAAATTTAATTTTGCAATTATGACATGTATACACGCTCTCTATTTTTAGTCTTTTTTCCTGCTCTAAGGATTGAAGTGCAGCAGTTTGTTTCAAGGTGTAAGAATAAGCTCAATAGTCTATTCTGAAACATAAAATCATGCAGCTATTAGTACATATAAATTAGTGGAGTTATTGATGTTCTGCTGAAAGCATGGATTTTCTGAGATGTACATAAATAATAAAATAACAAGAGACACTCATGAAATTTAAGTTACATTTGGGAATAATGCAACAGAAGCTGATTTGATTGTATCCCTTTATTTTTTCTGATGTCTTGCAGTGATGTGTGTTTGTGAAGATATGACACACACATGTATATTTGCCCTCGCTGTTATATCTCTCACTTAAAAAGAGAAAAATAAATATTCCTAGGCTTTGCATTTTGTATTTGAGATTTTTGGTTGTTAACTGTTTTGTTTTGATTACTGCCATGGTTAAGAGCTGCTGATTCACAGACAACTGACAAAACTTGTTTTTCCTGGAAGTCATCTGTGACTCTCTTCAGAACAGCTTGTGCTAATTAGACTTTGAAGTGTCCACTTGGGGGAAAACTTTTTTTTCCTGCTTTTTAAAAAAAGCATCTTGTCTGCTAAAAAAATTTGTTTGATTACTAATCAAGTGCAGTTAAATAATGATTTTTGTGCTGACAGGCCCATTGATTTGCCAGTTATTTAAAAATATTTTTAAAGTACTTATTACTGTAAAATATTTGTTTGTGAATCAAAAGCCAGATGTACTTGGGCTTTAAATTATGCTTCTATTGTAGTGACTTGTGAGTTTTGTGCACCGCTGATAATTCAAATAAAGATCATGCTATTGGAAGTTCTGAATAAACTCACGGCTAATACCATGACAAAAAATCTTTAATATCTTGTGAAACCAAGGAAGTTCAGAGGAAAAGAAATGTAAGTGGGATGAGTAAGTAATTTGGGCAGTTAGAGTTCCAGAATATTAACTCTATTTTTACAGTCCTCACTCTAAAAGGAAAAGAACAATTTTCTAGCCTTTTAGAATACAGTATTATAGTCATACCTATGTGTTTTATGGTTACTGTAAGGAAGACAATGTTTGTAAGCTTGACTGCATGTTTCTTACTGTGATTCTGTTTGGGCTTTGTTTACTGTGGAGTTTTTGTTCCTGGGGCAATGCTGACAGTTGCCTTTTTAATGTAGGTAGAGGATTTATGTTATGGGCAGCTGGCCATTAATGAATAGGTAAAACTAACAGACTTGTTCAGATACTTTAGCTGGTGAGGTGTTAAGTGTAACATCCCAGTCAGATGAACTAGCACTTTTAAACAGCAATGGTGTAGATGTGCACCTAATTTGAAAGAATGAGTAGGTTGGTGGTTTGAATCATATGTTCATTAACAAAGAACAAAATTTGTCATATTTGTAGAATGAGGCGCCCATGTCTAAGGGTAGCACTAATAGCAGGAGTAATAAACCTGCTATGACTTGGGGAAAAGTTCCACTTTTTTGAAGCAGCATTTATTTCATTTGGATATTTACATGTTTGATAAGAAAATGTAGTCCCTTATGCGCTTCTTCTCAGACTCAAAGCTAAAGCTTTACTCTAATTGATGTGGCATGTATTTTCTTCTGAGTTAACTTGAGAAAAAGTTGTCCACAGAGGGAAGTAATTTGAATTACTTTTGACATGTATGCAGTAATTTTGTTTTTTTTTTTTTGTTGCAAACCATAGCTCTTTATAGATATATAATCGGATCCTTCCTTATATTGTCGGTGAGATAAAATTACTGATTTCTAGCTAATACTTTTCAGATACTAAGTGTTTTAATTTGAAACAGTGTGTTGAGGCTATGGGGTTCACTAGGAATATCTTAATCATAACAAGGGAGCAATTGTTCATTGATTTTTTTTCTTTTTTTTTTTTTCTTTTTTTTGGAGGGGGTTGATTTTTTCTTTTTTTAAGTGGATTTAACCTTGCAGCAGTTCCAGCTGTGTTAATAAATCACAGGAAGCTTCAGTGAACATAGTGAACATAAATATATTTAAAGAAGAAATTTTGTCTCTTACCTAATGCACAGACAACTAAGCAAGAGCAGCTGCTTACTGAACTCTGTTTTTTGCTACATGTGAAATTCATAATCAAAAACAAGACATGAGGCTAGTTCACAGCTAGTAGTTGGCTGATATACACTCAGTAGTTGCTGTTGAATGTGGCTTGCATATGGGAGGTTGAATTTGGTTAATAGGGGAGAAGACATAAAGCATTAATTAGTTGCTTTTAATGCTTTCAGACATTTCTAGAATCAGCAATCTAATTTATGAAATTTAAATCTTATGTTTTGTCTGCCAAACTTACAAAGTTCAAACATAATCAATTTTCTCAAAGAATCCCAAGTATGAAAACATTTTTGGTGATATGTGACAATATATATGATCATTACTTGAGTATTATATGAGTATTATATGACCAATATATGAGTATTATTGAAAATTCCTAATAATGCTGACTGCTTCTTTTGCAGAATAGGTATGAAATTAAAACATTCATAATTCTTTGGGAGTAAACAGAGGGGGAAGTCAGAATAGTGGACAGCAACTGGTAGCACTCATGTTATTGTATGGAAAACCTGCCATTTTAGAGGTTAGAAGAAGGTTAGTGACTCCTTTTCCCTTAAGAAAGCCAGAGATTATCATGCAGTTTTCTGTTAGTACTGAGCATCATCAGGAAGATGGAGGTTTGGGAATTCTCTTTCTGTACATCCCAGCAAGTAAGTGTTACCCAACTGAAAATAGCCATCAACACTGTCATGACTGAGCTCCAGATGACAACTAAACACATCAGAGCTGCTTGCTCTCTTCCCACACAGTGAAATGGGAGGAGAGAATTGCAAGGGTAAGAGTGAAAAAAGCAATAGGTTCAGATAAAAATAGTTTCCTAATTGAAATAAAAATAACAGTAATAATGATAGCAATAATGAGAAGGATAATAATAGAGATAAGTAAAATCCAAGCAAGAGAAATGATGCTGCTGAAAACAATTGCTTACCACCAACCAACCAAAGCCTGGCCAGTCTGTGAGCATCAGCCCCTTGGCAGCCTCCTGCCTCCTCTTTTTGCTGAGCACAGCCCTACAGGGTGTGGGGTATCCTGCTCAGCCGGGGTCATCTGTGCTGCCTATGCCCTCTGCCAGTGTCTTGCCCAGCTCCTGCTCCAGCTCTCTTGGTGGTGAGGTGGTGTGAGGAGGAGGAGAGGCCTTGAATCTGTGTAACCACTGCTCAGCAACAAGCAGCACCTCCCAGTGTTACCCTCAGTGTTCTCGCACAAACCCAAAACGTAGTTCTTTACCAGCTACTGTGTAATTAATTCTGTTGCAGCCAAAACCAGCACAGCAAGAAAAGTATTTCTGAATGTTTTGCCTTATAATAAAAGATCACTCCCAGCACTTCAAAATGCAGTACTGGGTTTTGTCTATGGCAAGAGTGATTTTTCTATTTTGTTGGACCAATGTTTAAGTTCACTGATGATGGCTAACGTCAGGACCCTGATGTTCACTTCTTCTGGTATTGTTACCAGCTTTACTATGTCAAGCTCCAGCATTAAGAGTCTTTCTAGCTTTTTCAGTTTGGTCATCAAATCTTAAAGGAGGATGCATATAATTGTGGAACAACTAGGCTCAAAATTATTTTAGAAATATTCTTGGTTATAGTTCAGTCATTGCAACAGAACATTTTTGAAATAAAACATTACATTTCAGAGCATTTCTTCTCTGTTTTTTATTCAAGTTAGTATAAGTGATACCTATATTTAGCATGACGTCTCATTTGAAGGACTACATTTTTTTTGCTTGCTTTTCCTTTTGTATCCCATATGGCTAGACCCTATTTTGGAAACAAATAGTAAAAGTTGAAATACTCTGCCTTATTCAAATTTAATTTGTCATCATTTTGTTCAGTCCTGGAAGGCATTTTTTGTCAAAAGTTCTGTGTCCAAAAGCTTTCAGCCAATTCTTTTGAGGACAATACTCAAAAGTTGGCAGAATAGTGATGGGCTTACTACTACTTGTGGGTGAAGTGTTGTGCTCACAGACTGACAGATATTTGAACTATAAGAAGAATGGCTTATCTTATTAAATTGGAATGATAATTATGACTAAATTTCAAATACTGTCAAACATTTCAAACTTGACCTTTACATGCAAATAATCCAGCAAACATGCTGAGCTGGGGGGCACCATTCCATTGAAAGGAAGTTCCTGGGAAGAAGGCCGAACACTTGAAACAGTGTTTTGATTGCTTACTCCAGATTTTCAAACGAGGAACAACGACCACGGTCCCCACTAAATGTGTTTGTGGTCCGAAAAATTTACCATTACCCAAATTAAGCTTCATGTTCATCAAGCTTTTACAGTTACAGACACTACTGTTAAGAAGCTGAGGTTGAGCTCAAAACCCTACCATTAAGGCTTCATTGGGTTTTTTGAAAACTAAGGTATTATGTAGTAAAGGCATTATAGCTTCTACACTAAATATGTTTGACAGGCTGTAGTCTCCTGTGAACTCTTCTGGGACATCTGACTCTTCTAAATGTTTTTAAAACCACTAACATGCTGAACGCTTTATGAGTAATTAGTAGCGATAAATGTAGGGGCACAACTCTGTGCTTTGCACTCTATCCTTTTGTCAGAAGAAATACCTGTTCAAACTTGTGCCCTATTGTTGTAGACATTTATTTTCCTTTACAGCAGTACTAACATTCATACAGTGTTTTATCACATCTCGTTGAGGTACCGATCAATGCTTTTAAAGAATACATTTTCTGTACGTTGCAGTCCATGTAATCATTACCGTGAGGTAATATTACCACTGGTTGCAAATTTGTCAGATATCTGTTTATATACTTGGATGGCTCTGACCTCAACAAGGTTTCAGTCTTGTTTGGGTCTAATTGCGCTGTAATATATAAAGTTAGTAATAACAAAAAAATAATTGAATGTGGTGGTTGTGTTTCCTAGGTATAGCATACCTGAGTGGAATGTGCAGTGAAAAACGAAAATGTATAATTGCAGAGGACAATGGTCTGAATCTGGCTTTTACAATTGCCCATGAAATGGGTCACAAGTAAGTATGTGGAGATTAAAGCCTTTTATTCATTTGCATGTATATTCTACTGCGATTTGACTAATTTGATTGTGTACTTCAGTTTTTCCTTACTTTCTATAAGAAGGGGATTTAAATTAAATGAAAAATTCAGAAAATAGTGTTTCTGTTAATAACAATAAGTATCAATATATGGTATATAGCTTAAGAAAGTGTTTATGACTTGAAGTAATACAAAAGTCTTTATAGCTACAAAATAAATAAAATAACTGGAAGGACTGCCATTGTCTGGGGAAAATCAAGTGCCCCAAGATGTTTGTTCTATGCTGACTGTGGTATTGAGTAACAGATCCAACTCTAACAATTGTTACCAACAAACATTTTAATGAGATCATAAGTTGGAAGAGCCCTTATTTAATTTGGCTTTCTCAGGATAGATCCCATTATAGTGTAGAATAGTCATTGGTCATTGCATCATAATGTTTTTCATCTTAGAAGAAGAAAAGGGTGGCAAAATGAAGTTAACTGTCCTTCACAGCTGGGCAGGAAGTTTTTTACTCATTCAGTGTCAAACATTTTTAAAGTGAAAAATTAATATTTTGCAGTAATAAAATCTGTTAATAAGATTTCAACTTCATTCTTGACTTTTGCTACTTGTAAAAAAAAAAAAAGAAAATGTCTTACTTTTAACTGAAAAAGAAAGGAGGTATGTATTACTCCATCATTTTTTTCTGCAGTGTCTGTGCCAGGTATTTGTGTATTTGTATTATAATGTCAGTTTCAGAGTGACAACAGAGAAGGATGTTTTGCTAAATGTGTGGTTAGGTACCTTAGGACAGTACTTTAATTTGAAAGTGACTTGGTTTAAATTTGTTCAAAGCTTCCTGAGAATGGAGATCCTAGAATCTAATGTTGAAAAATGAAGTTAATTGTAAAACAAAAGGAAGGGGGAATTAAAATACTTGTATTGATTTTTTTCTTGATGCAAAATAAGCAAATACAGAGCAATTATTATGGTTGTTTTTGGGGTTTTGGTTTTTTTTCATTTTCATAACTGCAGAAAAAAACCTCTTGGTTAATATAAGCCAGCCTGCTTGCATGATAGTTGCGATAAAGGAAAGACCTAAAAAGAAATACTGATTTGTGTTTTGTAGCTACACATTATTCTATTTCTATTTTTTGCTGTAGTGTTTGCTGGTATTGGAAGAGGGAATGGGTAGAAGAAGAATTATTTTCTGTGAACTTATTCCTATGACAGTAAACCAAGAATAAGGGGAATGAAACAATCACTGATTATGATCTGCTGATAAGTTTCCTGGTAGAGTAAATCAGAAAATGGTTTGATGCAAGTATGATAATAAGAGATATACTGCTTTATTACCAACACAATAGAAGTGTTTTTAGAATATAGAAGTGTTTGCTGCAAAATTACTGTACTTGAAAATAGAGACATCTCAATCAACAAGAAATACAACATCTTATGCTCTCTGAAAAATGGTGATACTTAATGTTCTTACAAAGTTATGGGTGGTTGTGCAATAGCAAATTTGCAAATGTGGGATACTGATCTTCAAAAGTTGATGTGGTTACATAGTGGTAAGGTTTTTGTCTTGCAGAAGACAATCAAACCTATCTTTGACTTCCTAAGGTCTTCTAGATGGCAAGCGCTACATGAAACAAGGTAGACAGAGAAGCTCACTGTTGCTGCTAGCAGTTCTTCCAAGACTGCAGCACAGGTCAGGCTCTATAATCTGTGTTACATTTTTTTTGTGAACTTGGAATATCTTCTTGGCTATGCATTGGAGTTGGACTGGGAAAGAGAAGGAATTTGCATGATCTTCTTGTACTAACATAAAACTTATATTGCTGATATATAAATCCCTGGGGAAAAAAAGTTACAAGGCTACATATGAAATTTTGGAGCTTTCAAATCCTTTCATACTAATTCAAATGAGCTTGGAAAAACAAATCATGATGATATCCCAGCCATCATATTCTCATGGTAATTGTAGTGATGGCATTTGGATGTCATTAGAGACATCCTCACAATTCTCTGTGGGTAATGTAATAGATATTTTTAAAAAGTGAAAATAAAGAATAAATCAAATCTTGTGTCAATGTAAAAGACAGAATGTTAATTGAAAGAGACATTTCTTCAAGAAATCCAAGCTAACAAAGGTTTGTAACAGACCACATAGTGTATAGAAGGAAAAAAAAAAGCACATCCCCCAGTGCCAAAGATGAAGAGGTATAGAGGCATAGATCCCTGCTTCATGATGAAGTCAGAGTCCTTAGCTGTCACAATCTGAAATACAGCGATCTTGCACCAAGGAGCGTAGGGTGACATTTTAGAGATATTTGCTTTTTTCTGCATGGGTGTCTCTGTTTGCTGGCCAGGCCCTGGCAATTGTAAAGAAGATGCTAGAAGTAGTTGAACATTTGTCAAGAGACAATATAAAAATGTTTGAAGACAAACATTTGAGTGTAGATGCTATTGGAAAGGACTTGAGCAGATTCTAATATATTTCCAGTATCTCTTACAGAGATTTGTCCTGCTTATTCTGAACTGCCTCAGAAGCAGAGATTAAATGCTCATCATACAGATCAGTCATAGATGGTTCCTTCAATACATCATCTGTTCTATAGAATTTTCACTAACTTTTTTTGAATCTTGAGGTCATTTAACTACTACCTTTGTTTTTTTGTATGTAACATCTTTAGCCACTCTAGTTGCTCTTGTGAGGAGTCTAGTTCAGCAGAATAGTATCAAAAGCTTTCTCAAAGACTTTGCTTCTTGAAGGATAAAGGAGAAACAGTTTTTTTCCCTTCTGTACAACAGATATTCTTGCCCATAAATTATTGTACAAATAGATTCAAAACTTATTGTCGTGGTTTGAGAGGAAGTGAGTTTTTGGGAGGTGGTGGTCAAACCAATAGGTGCTCCGATGTGAATATTGGCACCTGGTTTGGCCACTGAGGATATGGATACGCCTCTGAGAACACAGGGGTTAAAAGCAAGGAACTCCCAGGGGAATGCTCTCTTGGTTCCGGTGGATGGAGAGGTCAGACCTGCCCTGCCCAGCTTCGGGCTGGGCGGGGGAGGGGAGAGGTCATGAGGCCGGAAGGAGGTAGGCCGGAGCCTTGGGCAGAGAAGGGAGGTGAAGGCCCCTGGCCCCGGCAGGACAAGAGTCAGTTCTCTACAGAGATGGAAGGGTGGAAGAACTCTGCAAGGCATCGGGCAGCCCCCCTTTCCCAGGAGGGAGAGAGAGAGAGAGAGGTGCCAGTGCTACCTTGAAATTTGATAGCACTGGCTTGGCCGAGAAGGAGAAGGGGGGGCGGTGAGAAGAGTGCCCTGCAGGGCCAGTGTGGGAGTTCGGAACGAGTAGATACTGTGATTTTAACCCTTCTATGGGATGATGGAAACCTTGCAAATGCTGATCCTCCGGGAGCTGAAGGAGAGGAGAGATAGGAATAAAATAAGAGGAAACGTGCAAGTGTGATGTAAGCTGTGAAGGTGAAGAAGGACCAAGAGAAGTTGAGAAGAATCCTAGGTGGAGGAGATGATGGAGTGGCTTTTGGCTGCACTTTTCTTGTATGGCCATGGACAGAACCTTTCCTGTAATACAGAGACTGCATTGTAGGGGGAGGCGATGGCTTGGTGCCAAAGGAGTGATGTGAGCGGAGACGACGGGTGATGAGGTGATGGTGCTCTCGAGACCCCTCGGCCCCAGGGGGTGAAATATTGGGGGGGACTAGTGTCCCAAAAAGGTGAGAGACTGTCGTTTTCTCCTGGAACTGGGCGAAGCATCCTTGAAAGGGAACCCTAAAAGCAGCTCTGGTCCATGTACAGTGGTGAGACCACTGGACATGGAAGGAAGAAGTCACGAAGGTGGTGCTGAGTGACGTGGAAACACAACTGGACTCGGCTGTGTTTCCAGGGGAAGCCTGTGGCGCAAGAGGGACTCCTCTCTCCTTGATGAAATGAGAGGTGATTGTCGGAAGGGTGGAGATGGACTGAGTTGATTATTTGAAGGGTGATGGACTGGTAAAAATCTAAGGTTTTGTTTTATGCTGTGGGAAATTGAGTGGGGGGAGGAGAAATGTTTTGAAAGGTTTCCATTTTGCTCTCTGTGTGTTCATTTTATTATAGTTCTATGATAATAAAGTTTTTTTTCCCTTCTTTGTTCATAAGTAGAGGCCTGCTTTGCTGTTTCTGATCGCATCTCACAGCAGATACCAGGGAGAATATGTCTTCATGGGGGCACTGGCACTGTGCCAGCGCCAAACCATGACACTTATGCAATATGATGCAGTTGATTTTCATTTTCTGAGAGCATATACAAACAAAGACATTACCAGTTGTCATTGTATTGATGAATATAAAGTTCTGATGCATTCCTTTAATTGAAGAAATTTTTCCTGATATCCAACCTGAACTTCCCCTGGCCCAGCTTGAGGCCATATCCTCTTGTCCTGTAGCCAGTTGCCTGGAAGAGGAGACTCTTTTATTGAATATGTTCTGATACATGGATGTTTATTAAGTATTGTATTGTTGGTTTATTTTTGTTATTCCAATTGAAAATTGAAATGTTTTTCTCAATGAGATGCAATGGCAGACTAAACCTTACTTTGCAGTGTGAAATGTCTTTGTTCTAGCCTTGTGTATCTGAATGTAGATGATATTTTAATGACATTGAGAATTAATGTAAGTCAACAGTTGATTTTTGAACTCTTATCTGTGTAATTGGTCATTAAAATTGTATCACATTAATGGATTTGGTTTTATTAAACCTATTCCAGTTATTAAAATAAATTTACTACACATTAGGTAACTACATAATGAGGTCACATTACAAAGTAAAAACTAACAACAGTTAATTAAAAGACATTGTCTCTGTGTGGAGAACAGAGATAAAAGTGACAGTTGCTGGTATTGAGGTTAACAAGCTACATGTGATTTTACATAAATGATGGCCCACTATGGGCTGTGATTCCTTTTGAAGGATGGAGAAATAAAGAATGAATGTAAATTTTTGCATCTCAAAATACATTAATTTACAGCTATTAATTGCTCTAAATGTAGTTTAGAAGTTGTCTTAGCCACTTTAAAGAGAAACAGGTGTAATTCTTCAGAATTAATTTTATACACATCTGCATTCTTTTTCAGACAAGCATTTTTGAAATGTGAGAGGTAGCTGTTACTAAAATTCAGGATATTCTGCCACATATTTTGTAGTGATGAACAGGGAGTCTGTGGAATTTCTGAATAGAATCTACCTATTTAGTAGTAAATAAGCAAAAAGCATATATTCTTTGTGAATATATTAAAAAGTTTTATGAAATCCTCACTCAGTTTATCAAGGGTCCCACAGTGTCAGTGGGAGGAGGAGGAGCACAGGAGGCTGTGCTGGTAAGCTGTCCCCAAATAATCTTGCTTCCTTCTCTCTCCCATACAACCCCATGGGCTATTAGGGTATTGCATAGAAGGTGCAGGGGAAATTCTTGTCATTGTGGCTTTGTTTCAGCTGCAGAATCTCTCATTTCCCTCCAATTGTTTCTTTCTTAATTTTTTCTGTTCTTTTTGGCTAATGGTCTAGACATTGGGTTTCTCAGACCAAGATACAGAGATATGGATACTAATCTATCTGTGGATACTATCAGAGATGTTGAACTTTGACTGTTTTGGCTGATTTTTGTCACCACTGAGTTTTCTGTTCAAATCAAAGTCAACTGAAGTGTGGAGACAGGAGCCTAACTTTGAGTAAAATAGTTTGAAAAGTACAGTTTGAAAAATTGAGCTTTGCAGTGATTTTTAAAATACATGCACAACAGATATAGGCAATCATCTTTCCCATACACATATTTGTGTCATTACAGATTTACAGAGAAATTGTTATAATTCCCTGCTTTTTGTATGCATAGCTACATACAACGTGGATGTGCCTGGTGAAGACAAGGCTCTGGGGAAGCCTGACCTGCAGCCTTTCAGACCTGCAGTAGAGCCTGGAGAGGGGCCTTTTAGAAGGGCAAATAGTGGCAGGACAAGGGGAATGGCTTCAAACTGAATGACAGTAGGTTTAGATTAGATATTAGGATTTTTTTTACTGTGAGGGTAGTGAGGCATTGAACAGGTTGTCCATAGCGGTTGTGCGCTCCCCATGTTGAGTTGGTCAAGACCAGGGAGGGTGGAATTTTGACCACAACGTGATCTAGTGGAAGTTTCTGTGTCTGTGGCACTGGGTTTGGAAGCAGATGATCTTAAATGTTCCTTCCTACCCAAGCCATTCTATGATTCTATGGTTCTCTGATTTTTATATTATTTTTGTATTGTTTTACTGTCTGTGACATTTTGTATCCTCCTTGTTTAAAAAATGGAAACTTTACAGGGATATTTATCTATTAAGCATAGTACTTGTTTAATAAGAAACTACTTTTTTAAAATTACTCTTAAGAAGAAAGGTAATGTGCTTTCCTTTTTCCTTGATACTTATGTATTTGATAAAAATTAATAGGAGGCTGTAGCTTTGTATTGCATTTCAGCATTACATAATCTCTATTTCAAACATGATTTGTACAAAATCACCCTAGTAGTTTCATTGCTTTTTTTTCCTGATAGGTCAGGGAAAGTATCCATAAACTCTTGCAGTTAAACCGACAGTGCACTGAGTGGTCTTGAAAGGATTTTCTTTATTTTTTTGAAACTACTTTTATGAAGTTAAAAGTGTATATATATTAGATGCTCAACCATGCAAGTCCTTGAGATTACCTTACATTCATTTTCATGCTTTAGTGGGTAAGTTCTTTTATAATTGATAGTCTCTTTTTTGCCTGCATCCATATCAAAGTAGACATCTTTGTTCCACAGTTAAATACTTTTGCTGACTTAAATCAGCTTAGGATCTTACTGGGCATATGGGTGCATAATTACAAATGTCAGTGGCCTGAAAATTGTACAACAGAACACATTTAAGATTACAGATGACAGAAAATAATGAAGTCTGTTAACATAATACACATTTATGTTTACTCATACTCAAAATGTTTCTGGTATTAAAAATAATGAAAAAGAATTAGTTTTGTTAGTCCAGTTGTAATCACATTCGTGCATCACATCACTGCAATACCAGGCAGAAACAAAGCATCACCAAGCTTTTGCTGGTAGCGAGACAGCTGAAAAAACAGCTCAGGAAGAAATGAAAAACTGAGACAGGGAAGAAGCACTGCATCAGTATTTTAGTAACATGAAAAGATATTATTTTTTTTTACATGAAATTTAGATTAGTCAACTTTCTCTCTGGCAAGGTATTAAGGGTTGTGTTTCTGCCAGGCTATACTGTTCCAGGATGGATTTATCTTAAATGTTCCTTAGCATAACATTTGTAAACAAAACAATTAGTAACTGAAAAACATCCTACTGGATGCAAAAGCTTAATTGATAGTCTGATACATTTAAAATATCTGTGAAAAAATTGGCAAAAGATCGTAACAATGTCAATGTTTTTGTTAATACAAAAACTGTTTTCTATAGCCCTTTACTGAGTTTATGATAGCTCAATGATGTGACATAGGTGTCATATTTTCCAGAAGCTAATACTTCTTCTGTATTATATAATTTCTGTAAAAACTTTCAGGAAGAGGCAATGTATATTTTCATGTTATGATGCTAAATATATCTGTCACAGCAAACCTTTAAATTATTTATACACTTCAGTTGAAGTAGTTTGTCCAGATCCAGCAGCATGAAGCATGGTGGTAGAAGTATTGGAATTACAGAGAAGAAAGCTGTTCTGCAAAAGCTGCCAAGTCAGCTGGACAACAGCATCCAGCATATGTTAATATCCCTATACTAATATTTTACCCAGTTGTTTAAAGACTGAAAATATCATCCGACTTTCCTGCATTGAGGAGAATGAGCAATGATTCACAGAAGGGAAATAACACTTGCATAAAGTTATTTATTTTTACTTTTTCTGATCATATAATTTTTAACAAGAGGATTGAGATTTCCTTGTTCAGTAGATTTTCCTTTGAAGATAAATTCTTTCCAAAAGAAATCATGTTTAACCTTTTACCATCATAATTTTTCTGTAGCTGCTCAATTGCCTTTCACTTTTAGCTAAATAATTAATTTACTGGTTGAAATGTGTCTTATCCCATTTATTCAATCATCTGTGATTGATGTTCACAGATGGTTCAATCATATGTTTTAAAGGACATATAAAAATCATATAACACCTAATACTTCACTAACTGGGATTTAAAAAAAAACCAACAACAGGCCAACATGTAACAGCTTATAAAATCCTTCTACTAGTCTGGTCTTTTTACATATTTTTCTCTATAAATGTAGCAGTGTGATAAAAGATTTTGTTGAAAAAGTGCAATGAAAGTACTAAGAAACTAGTGTAGCTTCTGTCTCTCTGTGATAATCACATAAGAGGTGTTATTTTCACTTATCAAATACATCCTCATGACACTGCAGAATTTTAGATCAGACAAACTGGTGTAAAAATCATTGTACTATAAAACTGCACATAAGCTTTTAAACCTTGTAATTTTCGGGTCCATAGTTAAAAAATTTTCCATCATTTTAGTGTACTCTTGCACAAAATGATAAAAAAAAAAAGAAAGCATTGGAAATAATAAGGAAGATAGCACTTCATTATTAATAATTCTTTGTAAAGTTATTTTTATTTTTAAGATAATAGAATTTATTATGTTAGTGGTTAATTTCACAAAATGAAAAAATATCTAGGATAATGGTTGCAGAGAATTTACAGATACTGTGTAGTAATCCCTTATACAAATATGAACTTTTAACAAATCAAATGGAATGTGATCCCATTACACATCACAGGTATAAATGGGCAACTGCATTCAGAGGTTTACTTTCTCCTTTGTTATTTTCAGTCTTTCCTGAGCTCATACTAGTAGTATTATACTTGATCTGCAGTTCTCACTCATTATTCTCTTGTTCTATATATGACTTGGAATAAATAGATCCTTTAGTATTTGGAAATCTATTTATTATACTGAACATTCTATTTATTCTACTAAACACTGCTGGTTCCTCGACCCAGCACTTGCTCTTGCACTTTTCTTAATCTGCCTCTTATTCCTAATCTGTCTCACTCTTAGTGACTATGAAAATATGAGCTTTAGTTGTTCTCTTTAATTTTTCTGATTCTCTTGTTTTTTGTTTACAGATAAGCCTAAAGTAATTCTCCATATCTATTTGAACTAACCTAATTAATTGCTCGTATAATAAGTTTTTGATACTATTTAATCTTTGTAACTTCTTTGCCTGTTTCTGGTTTAACAACATCATTCTTGTTCAGGTGCACTATTTGAATTTTAAGCGTGATAGGATAGTCAACCATCATCTACTATTTGCAAAGCACAAACAAAATAATGAATAAATAATAAAAAGCTTTTACCTGGAAGCATGTGGGGTCATTGAGCAAATGCATATAGTCATGAAAGTAGCACATGTCAAAGAATTTTGATGTCCTATGGTGAGAGGAAATATAAAATAGCAATGCAGACCTAATTATTTCAAGAAGGTGTGTGCATAACCTTATTTAGCTTATTTAAATATAGAATAATGACCGAGGATCCTTTTTTGAGGCTTAAAAGAGCTTTGATTTTGTAATACTCGGCTATAATTAGGTCAAGTTAAATTGTACTACTTGGTGCTTGTTCAGTATGTTGACACTGGAGTGCATTTTGAATGCAAGAATATAAGCTGTATTCTTGAGTGACAGATGTTCTCTTGAGGATAGATGCTGTTGCCTTTTTGATTCCAGCTGTGCACATATAATTGCAGCAGTAGTTAATTGTAAAAGAATTGCCTTTTAACTGAATATTAATAAAATATTAAAAAAAAACAAATTAATATTATTAAAAATTAAAATAGTAAAATATTAAACTAATATTTTTCTTCTCATTTCAGTGGCCTGAGTTATTAATTCCAAATACAGAGAATTTAATGATGTTGTTTCTTTGTATTATTTCTACTTGCATATTGTATATTTAGCAAAAATTATTACAGTTTTATACATGGTATCACATAAAAATCCTTTAAAAGAATTTTAACGGGTTTTTAGATAAAAGCTTTTTTTTTCCAGTGGACTTGATTTATACTGTTAGTGGAGTTTATTGGACCAAGTCTGTTTGTCAAAATATTTTAAAACTGAGATTATTAAAATATAGTTTAATTGCATAGTGTGAAGTTAAATGTTGCTACTATTTTATTTAGGGAAGGCATTCTGTAGAATACTTCCTATTTGCATATTTTGTCTGCCCTATATAGCCTTTAACCAGAATGGGTAGAGCATTTTTATGCAGCAGTGAAAAAATATCGTTTCTTTTCTTTAAAAGATAATTTATTTCTGTATATAGATATGAAGTACTACTTGTTAAAGTACAGCACTGTCTTCTTTGTAAATTGTGTTTTTTCAGGCTATTACAAAGTTATTTTATAACTTCAAACTCCTTTGTCTTCCTCCCACATGCACATGGTGTTGCTTACTCTTGTGTGATGTTAAATGATCACAGCTGTGGGAAAGAGCAGAGGGAGCACTGTGCTGAGGGCTATCATAGTACATTCATTCTATAGGAAGAGACAGAACGGCACCTTATACAGACAGTATACAAAGGTACAGTTTCTCTGGTACCTTTGTATCAGTAAAGGGATGTAGTTGTATCTTTCATGTGCAGCAAGGGGGGCTAGAAAATTTCATGGCAACCATTGCAAGCGCTGGGTAATGTTGTATCCTTGCTTGTTAATGGAGAAATAGGTATACACGTTTACACTAATTGCTCTCGTATTGAATAAGAAGGTAACAAGGCAGCTTCTTTTTTTCACTACACACAATGTGATGTAAGGAATGGAATCAGAAGTCAGTTCTGCTGCACACTGACTTTTATGTGGTCTTGTAATTCATACTAGGTCAGATAAAAATATGCAGCCATTACCATGCTACAGAAAAAATCAAAAACACTCACTGAAGAAAACATTCCTGAGAATGTTTAAGAGGAGATTCTATTGCTTCTTTAGCTTACTTCTCAGATATTGTCCTGAAATTTAGTTAATTGATGTTAACTTACAATGTGTATTTGCCTTTTGAATAGGCATTTTTGAATTTACTTGCCCTTACTGTTTTCTGGCATAGTAGAGATAGTATAGATACAGTACTCATAGTAGAGTATTAGTACAGATATTCTGACAGTTGAGTGTCAAATAAGGATAGAAGTGTTACAAAAGTATGGACAGCTAAAATACTGGAAGATTATTGGGATTAGGTTTTTTATTACTGCTTGATGTAGCTAATTTTCACAGCTATTATAAGTACAACAGTTTCAACCTCTTCATGCTTTACAATAGAATGTTTTCCTCAGAATTCTTGTGCTAATAAACTTTATAAAATGCTTCTGTTGTAGTAGATTGGAAAAAGGGGGTACACTGATATATATGTATGCAATGCTGGCTAGTGTTTTTTGAAACAGTCAGTATCATGGTTCGGCTCAGCACACATTTCTCTGGCTGACTTTACAGAATATTTTGTGACTAGCTAGTCTAGCTTCAAGAATTGTTTTTCAGAGTGAAGAGAAATAATCATAATTAGAAATTACAGCGGTTTTGTAATTTTCATCTTAAAAATATTTAAAATAACAAATAAGTGTGTTAATTCCACTCTGCATAAATGGGAGCCGTGATATATATAATATAATATAATATAATATAATATAATATAATATAATATAATATAATATAATATAATATAATATAATATAATATAATATAATATAATATAATATAATATATAGTATAATAAATTTTGTCAAGATTTTGTGTTGTAAATAAATGTTTTAGTTAAAATCCTACAGTGTATATGATACTGACAAATGAGTATTTTTAAATTACTACTTTTGCACTAAGGAAACATATAACTCAAAGAGCTGGGAGCAAAATTTTTTCTTATGTAGTCCACTAGGTTAAATATCCACAGCTTTCCTGTGTCTTCCTCCACAGTTCCTATGGGTGTAAATAACTCTGGAGATAGAGGCATCTCAAATTCTGCATGCAAGGCATGCAAGAAGAACGTAAGGCAAGTGCAGAGGCACTTCTGTGTAGCTGTTTTGTGCCATTCAGGCAGGTCAGGAAAAGACAGAGGCTAAGATCAGAATCAGACACATTTGCTTGCCTCAGTTATATGGTTTACAAATAGCTAAATTATCCAATTTATGCAGAAGGCACTGTTCCAGTACTCCAGAGTGTGGGGTGTACACATCAGGGTAAGAGACAGGAGGAGCACTTCTATAGACAAGGTGAAGTCCTACATGATATTTCCATTAATTTCATTAGTAAACAAAGGTATAGAAAATTGCAAATTTATGTATAATTTGAGTCATGAATGGATTTTGAGATAGAGTGGAGAACAAAAGTATAGGGAGACAGGCCTTTTTTGCCATTTGCCACTGTGGGGTGGTGAAATAAGGAGAACCATAATGTACTCCAGTTTTTGTAGAAACAGCAAACTTACTCTGTCTTTGCAGTCTGTAAGTGAAAGAATCGATACAAGGCATAGAGTTTTATTCAACCTGAAGTTTTGCTTTTCTGCAGGCCAGAGTAATGCTGCAAAATTCCAGCACTACTTTAAATCCAACACTCTGGAGAGTAGTCTCACACCCATTTGTAAATCTCCAAAATCAGTTGAGTGTATTTATTTCTTGTGGTATCAGTCAGGCATCCACTTAGCTAATTCTGAAAATCTTGGTTTTATTTAAGTGTTTCTTCTTCCTCTCTGTTAGCTAATTCTGAATGAGAGTGACAGTGAACTTTCAGTTAAAACAGGAGCTTCAAGCAGATATTCAGTAGAATTTTTCATTGCAATGCATTGAATATGAGAACTCACTGGGATGCATAAGGATGCTAAGTCTTTATAATCAAAGTCAATTTAGTTTCTTCATCAGTGTTATTTTTAACAGGAGATTGAAAACACATTTAGCTGTTTTTTTCTTTAGAGACAATAATTACACATTAAAGTAGTGACGATTTTAGTATTCTATAAAATTTCAACCAATCAGTTCCATATAGAATGAAGATAGAATCACTGCCAAAATATTCACTAATCTTAAAAAATAAGAGTATGTTGCCCATTTACAAGAGAAGTAGTATTCATTAAACTTGCAGTTGTGCAGTTCTGAAAATTCAAAAAGTTGTCCAAAATATGTATTGAGCTGATTAGAATGCAATATTTCTCATCAAATAAATGCAGCTCCACTTTCATCTTTAATTATAAAATGTTCTCTACACATGGTTGCATGCACTTCTGTGAAAGATACCATGGAAAAAATAATCAAGAGAGATTTCCTACGTGTAATATATATGAGCTATTTACAGCCCTTTGTAAGAGTTTTAACTTAGAAAAATTCTGAAAATAACCTGTTATTTTTTTTCACTTTGTTTTATTTTTAATAACTTCAAAATTCAGCATGGGGATAAACCACGACAATGACCACCCATCCTGTGCAGATGGTGTCCATATCATGTCTGGGGAATGGATTAAAGGACAGAATCTTGGGGATGTTTCATGGTCTCAGTGCAGCAGAGAAGATCTGGAAAGATTTCTCAGGTATATAATTCAAGAAAAGAACTCTTACTATATCTCATTTAGAAATAGATGGAATTAATGTACTGAAATAATAAATTTTCAATTTTTTTTACGCCTGTGGGAGATTTGTTTTGCAAAATCTGTCAAAATATTTTAAATCATCACAATCTAATATTAGATTTATTAATATTTGTTTTCAGCAATTACATGTTTTTTTATATTTTCATGAGTATATGATTATAATTCTATATACTTATATTAAAAAATATATGTGTCACTATTTTATTATATGTTAATATGCTGTGAACTGAAATGTTTGGCCACCAAAACCTTTACCCTTTAAGTAAGTTTTGTGCTAAAATGTTGTCCAGCGCTTTTCTGAAATGCTGATCAATTGTATTGTCTTTCTGCAAATGTACAATAACAGAACACATTAAATTGTAACACGCAGGCCATATAATTTTAAACATGAGCAGCAGTCCAATGCTGATGAATAAGAAAATTGTAATTGTCCATGTATTTTGAATGTTGTATGCAAGTTTAAGTTGGCATGGCAATCAGACCCTTGGATTTCTCAGTATATGAATCTCTTCATTTTACCAGGTCAAAGGCCAGTAACTGTCTGATACAGACGAATCCTCAGAGCCTCAATTCTGTGATTATTCCCTCTAAGCTCCCGGGAATGACGTACACTGCAGATGAGCAGTGTCAGATTCTTTTTGGACCAACTGCTTCCTTTTGCCAAGAAATGCAGGTAAGGCTGTGTCTGTACTTCAGAAAATGCATCTACCATCTAATTTTTGTGTAAGAGTAGCTTTTGTACATGTGTTTGATAGAAAGAGAATATAGTGTCTTTGAAGTAAAAATTTTACACTTGCTTTCCAAAAATTAATATGCACATATTCATTGGTTTGTCTTGTAAGTCTTGCTTTAGGTTTCTGAATATCTTGAAGCATGTTTTATTGATACTTCCTTTGTGCTTTAGAAACATAAGATGTCATAGTGTTGACACATTGTTGCAGCTAGTGGAATATTTGCAATTTTTTATTTAGGTTCCATTTTATTATGGCGTGGGTACTGAACATCCATTTCTGACCTTCAGAAGATTATACTGTGCCTGTGCAAATTGAAGGAGTAATAGTGGTGTTAACTGGGCTCTCTGCACCTCTGAGCCCAGGCAGAGATGTACAGTGCCATGACAAGAGGAGTTCCAGTACTTAAGTCAGTTTGGTGACCTTGCTTCATGCCAGTGTGAAGCAGTGTCACTATATTAGCCTTAAAAAGACAGGTTAGCAAAATTGAACAGGTATTCATAATTTTATGAGCTGATACTAGTAGACATCTGATTGAAGGAGCAGTTAAAGAATGATTTTTACAGAGAAAAGTCAACCTTTTTTAGCATCAACAGGAGAGACTAAACATATTTGACACCTTTAAGACACTAACCAAGACAAGATGGGAAGACGATATACAAATATGTAAAGAGTGTGGAGTATGGATTGATAGAGCAGGCACTAGAGGAACTGTGAAATAAAATTCCATTGGAATCAGTGAGCAGATAGCCTGAAATGGTTAGGAGTACTAAACAGGAAAACATAATTCCTTTAGTTCTTCAGTTCTCTTCCTGTTTTCAGTTTGGACATAATACTGTTTCTTCAGAGGTTTTCACTTAAACTAATATTTATCTAAAAGATTCTCAAAAGAAACATTGCAGTACATGTACTACTAAGGCATGCTGAGAGTGGTATAGTTGAAAAGAACAGGAAAAAACTGCCTTAGTTTAGTGGATTTTTTATCTAGCTATCTTATTTTCACTCTGAATGTGAGCAGTAAATCTCAATGTCACAATTCTACAGCTATTCATCATTACTTTCAAGTGCTTTTTTTTATGAATTTCAACCTGTGTCTTGATTTTCAATACATTGCTTTCAATGGAAGGATGTAATTTCTGTTTTTCATTCTCTAGAAGCCTATTTTGAACAATAAAGTGGTAGTGTGTTTAGTGTTTCTTGTGGGTCTTCTTTAACAGTTAAAGATTCTCAAAAGTAATTGAAGAAAGACACAAACGTCAAGATTTTCTGTTGCATATTACCTTTATATGCTTTTCATTTTCCTGGATAAATTCCCTTCCTATTACCCTTGTGTTTTGTTCTTATTCATATATTTAAATTCAGATTGTCAAGTTGTGCTATGCCTGTTGTGTTTGTCATAGGTTCAGTAAATATTCTTCCTTCAAGTTTCTAACCCTGAGGCTTCTTTAGTTTACATTATTATTTTAGTAACATTAGGAAAATAATTTCAGTGAATATTAGGGTAGAGTTCAACTGTTTGCGCAGAGATTACTTACGTTCTAGGTGCTCATAGCTAATTGTCCATTTCTAGTCATCTTCAATCATATTCCCCTCTTCTGACATTCTGCACGTAAGACGCCTTTCAGCTAAACCAATTATTTTCTACTAAATAAATATGTCTGCTTTTTCCTACCTATGGGATCATTGCTGTGTATTTATATTAAATATTTATATTTACAGTAAAATCAACAAAAGTTTCTGACAATTTTTCTGACTGTAATATGAAATATTAGTATTAATATGCCATTTAATATTATTAAATATTAGTATTAAATGAAACATTGTAATTGACATCCAAGTATAATCCAAGTTTGCTGTGAAGAGAGAATATAGTAATCATGTAAGACAATAGAACAGATTTATGTTTTTTCAACTATGCTTTTTTCCTGATAAACTACAATTTAATTTTAGCTCTCATCATAAAACCAAACGTGTTACCTGATGACCTTATGGTCTTAAAAGTTAGAAAAAGAGAACCCAGTAAGAACTGCAGAGAAGACAGTGATGGGAAGAACCTTCTGCAGTTTTCCCAAAATCCTCTACAAAACTCATAACCCTAAACTGAAAATTGTATAAAGAAATACGGAACCAAGAAATTATTGTAATGAATTTTTAAGAACCTTGGATCTATTAGAAATTAATAAATGACACTAATGACAAAATTGAGAAAATATGGTGAGAGCAGAAGAGAATTTTTCCAAAGCTTCCTTCCTGACCTCAATAAAGTCACCTTGTTGATTTTCTTCTGTGTTCTTCTATCTGGAAGCAAAATTTACACTATTAACTTCCTCCCAACAAAAAAAAAAAAAGTCCAAGAAACTTGATCCTCAGTTTCTAGACATGAAGAGCTACTTACAGAAAGCTTAGGTAGTATTCAGATCATCATCTTCTTCATCTTCATCTTCTTCTTCTTCTTCTTCTTCTTCTTCTTCTTCTTCTTCTTCTTCTTCTTCTTCTTCTTCTTCTTCTTCTTCTTCTTCTTCTTTTTAAATTTATCTCTTCTGTTAGGGAAGTTTACTGCTAGTCCAGTTAGATAAAGAATTTCTAAAGAATAAAAATAACATTTCTATGGTGAAAGGGAAACTCAGAGCAATGGATAGAGTACAGTCCAGAGGATAAAGAAGTTGTCCTTCTTTTGCATGTTTTTTTTGTATGTATGAAAAGAAAGGGAAAAAAAGTTACCATTGGAATTCAGGTAGAAACAAACCATTTAAGCTTTCCAGAAATCTTTCATGAGTTCTAGCTCATGGACTGTGCAACATCAACATCATCTATCAGTGAAGCACAGTTACTCAGCAGCTAATTTTATCATCTTCTTCAGAAATGAGAAACAAGTAACAAATATGTTGAATCTAACCTTGCAAATAATTGCACTTAACTTAATATGAAGATGACTCAAATTTCGCTGTCTTGATTGTACAAATTATTGTCTGCCATTGGAGAAATCAACATTTAGAATACATTTCTAGGTTGAATGCAGTATTTCATTACATATTACACAGTTACTGTATTAATTTATTACAATAACTATTTAATTATGCATAGGTAATCACTGAATATTCCATGATATCCAGACTACTTCCTTTAATCTCTGTATAGTCTGTCCTACTCTGCCAGTAACTGGAAGTTTATTATGGTTATAGTTATTGTCCGCAAGCCAGGAAATGAGAGAAACACACTCCTCGAAAGTTCATTTAAATGTCAGTAAATCCAACAATTTATAGCCCAGGATTTTTTGGGCATGTTCTGCTTGCTGAACAGTTCGTGCACTTTATAAAACTGTGTAAAAGATAAATTATGAACTACATCACAATCCTATGTTTTTTGAGACTGGAAGATTATTTAATGGAGTCCCATACAGTCTTCTATATTAAGCAACTGTGTTTCATATATAACAGCTATTTCACTAGGAAGACAATTGAGTAATGATGAAAAATAATCTTTATTCCTCAAATATCAGTGGTACAATCAATAGTGCATTTCTGCTGAGATACAATTTTCTACAATTGTTATTGCTAAGGAGTTACTTTAAGACTGCGCTTCACAGTTGCATTACATGGCAACTTCTGAGAAATGGTACTGATGCAAAAGATGTTTCCTTGCTATCAAGAATTCCTCTTTATTATTTAATTTAATGAATGAAGCAAAGAACTGAAGGAGCTAATGTGATGCTACTTCTGCATTTTCGTAAGTGAGGTCCTCCTACTCCCCTTTTATAAACGGTGACTTTATTTTTTTCATCTTCATTTCAAAGACTTTTTTTTTTCATATCCTAGGTAAAATTTTTAGACCCTAGAAAAGAATGGACCTTCAGGTTAAAGATTTATACTGTGTCTCCATGCTTACCTTGTAAGGGAGCCAAGTTTGCTTTTATGCCCATGATGTCTCATACAAGAATCAATTAGATCCTAACATTGTTTCACATAACAGATAGTGAGATCATGGCCCAGAAGTAGTTCTTGATGATAAAAAAAGATTGTAAAACTTGACAATGTAATGCAATTGTTGAACTACTAAATACTGGCTTTTAAGATTAAAGTCCAGGATGTGAATGCTATCTGGTCAGTTCCACTAAAACAGTTCTTGTCATAACACAGCTGTGATCTTTGCAAAGAAGTAGGAGGCTGGTTATATTTCCTGGTGATTTTTAATGCATTTCAGGGACAGATCAGAATGAAAAGGAGAAAAGTAATGGAAATACTATAGTCGTGGTGAAATATCTGTCCTCATCTCAACCACCACATTTTAAACAATCTTGATTTTGCACAAATACTGTTCTAAGATTCCATTTTTGTCTTTGGTCATTCCTTTCAACTGAACTTTCTTTCCATATGCTTACATGATTGGAAATGTATTCTTCTGATTCACGTAGACCTGCCTCACTAATTTAATTAAATAGGCAGAAACAGACACAAAACCCCCATAAAACTCCAAAGCTGGAGTGACCTCTGTAATGCATTGTGACTTCCATGTTCTGTTTTACAAGCTTTTGCTGTTAAAAATTCATGACTAACATATTCTTTCAAAAAAATCCTTTGTGTGTACTTGGAAATATTTTGTTTCCAGTGTACACACAAAGAAACATTTTACAGATTGTGAATAGTCTAATGTCACAATTCTAAGTTTTTATTCTCCAGTGTCTGTTCCTTCCCTTGGCTCATCTAGAAAGCTGTGATGGCTGTTAAACTATACTTATCATAGATAACCAGTAAACCTTTGTGAGTATTAGCTTAGCTGTATGTATTTTGACTGAAGAAAGTTTCTTTTAAGAGGAGTAAAATCCTGGTCTGTGCCCTGATTTTTGAGTGTGAAATTCACACTCTCCTCCAGATTTCTGTTTGCTTTCAAATCAGTCTGGATCTGCTTCATTGCAGGTTGCTAATGAAAAACCCATATTGTGTGTTATGGCCTTTCCTTGGCCTTATACAGAAATTCTAAAATGTCAAAATATAGATGCTGACAGTAATCTCCATATCTCATACCTCTGCAACAGAAATAGAGTCTGAACAGTAACTGAAGAGTCTATTTGTGATTGGACTGAAATGAAAAGCCTAGGAAAAAAAAAAACAAACTTACAAGTAAACCACCAATTTTAGTAATCCCATACCTACTTTTTCTTGGGTTTGGGGAATAATAAAGTCTAATATTGAGTGCTTATTTTAGCAGTTGGTGAAGTGAGTGTTTTTAGAATACAGTTCACTTAAAGCCCAAAGTAGTTTCTATTTGGGGAAGTTAGATCATGGTTCGAAGGGAGGTGGTATACAAAGTATTTGTAGAAATGTGGAGATGTACAAAGTGTGCATTAGCAAGTGAAGGGTGTTGATTTGATTTTCTTGATTTAGTTTACATGGTTCAAGTGTGTCTCTGTGTTTAGGTACCCAAAATACCCAAGACCCTGTAAATCTGACTTAATGCCTCTCTATATTTAGAAGAATTTTTTCTAGAATTGTAAAGATCTGTTTGTTGTAAGCCATTCTGCAATCATATACAAGTGGAAATAAGCATACAATCAAAGTGTTTAGGGTAAAAAAATAAGGATAGTATACTTAAAAATCTGATGTCACAGGGGAAAATTTGCCTGTATTTTTTTAAAACTTGGATAAATCTGGATGGCTTGTCTACCATTGTATTTGCTCATAAAAAAGGATTTAAAGATATGAAAAAAAATTATTAGGACAATTAACATATTTTTGTGGAGTGCTACCAATAGTATGTCTTTTATTTCCTACTTTGTCATGAACATCTGATACAGTATCTTGTCTACTATTGTCATCATCTACATTGTTTAAAGAACAATGAAGAGGAACAGAAATGAGAGTTTGTTACTTGAAAAATGCTTGCTAAAATTACCCAGGAACAGGATAGAACTTCTGTAGCTGTGTTTTGGAGACATACATAAGCTGGTTGTTGTGTTATTAGCTCAGTTTCAGCAAAAAACTGTTACAGGATGAATCAAGAGTGCGTCTGACTGCTGCCATCCTGTCTCTTGTTTCCATACAATGGTTCAGACCTCTACAGTCTTTGACTTTTTTACTTTTTTCTTTTTTTGATAACTGATGGATAAGACTTTTTTACATGTAAGACTCCCAATGGAACCGCCCTGTTCCTTGGTTCAAACACAATCTTTTCTTGAATTGTGTTTTGGCTTCTTTTAGTCTTTTTTCAAGGTAGCATAAGATTCATGACAAGTTTTTCATGCATTGTGTTAAAAGGCACAGAGACTCTTACTGTACCAATATAACAAATCATTTCACTCAGAAAAAGCAAGTCTTCTGGTAGGCCTGGTTTAAAAAACCCAGCTGTTCTTTATCTTTTATCCTGCTTGCATTGCCTCCCCCTCTCCTGATCCTTCGTGCCCCTCTTTGGGCAATATACACTGTGGAGAATCACTGCATATGCAGTAATACTCAGGCCACAGTTCAGCCCCATGTGACCTCTCTTCACTTCCAAATGGTTTATTGTTAAGGAGGAACAGACAGCAAGGAGAATGCAGTCCTGACTGAAAACCATGGGAGAAGGAAGACTTTTCAGGGAAAAAATGGGAAAGCTGCCAGAGAAATTTGGGAAACGTGAGCCAGCATCCTACAAGGCTTGGCTTTCTTTTGAGTAAAGTAAAAACTCTTTTGTTCTGATACTTCAGATACTTCCATCTCTAAAATTCATTGCTGACGTGCACCTCTGTCATCTCCCTTCTCTTCTTTCCAGCAATAATATTTCATTTGTCAAATAACTGTGTCTTCTTTGTGGAGATCAGGTTTGATGGTTTTTGGAATTTTTTTCTAGAGTAATAAGTGAATTCTAGTGGAATTATGAATTAGTGAAGAGCATGACAGTGGCAGTCATTGGGGTAGCACAAACAAGAGGGATCTGGAAGTCCTAGAGAAGCACAATTAATGAAAGTCTAAGCAGACTCTGCCCACTTGGGATTTTTTAATGTTTTAATATGTCTTCAAATATATTTCAGTACCATCAAACTAGTAAATTTAGACAACATTAGTGGACTGCATACAGAAAGTAATTTTGCATAAAATAGATTTTGTGCTTACTCTTTGTTTGGTTTTCAGCATGTCATTTGCGCTGGGTTGTGGTGTAAGTTGGAAAGTGAGAAGGAATGCAAAACTAAACTGGATCCACCAATGGACGGAACAGACTGTGACACTGGAAAGGTATGCCTCTGGTGGAAAAGTAATATCAATTATACCAAATATCTAACATTTAAGGAAACAAGCTGAATAGTTCTTTGCTGTTCTTTGAAGTTTCTACTTACCTCAATTATTGATTAAATGATTGTTTACCTTATAAAAATAAGCTCTGTTGAATGTGTTATATATGATTTATTTTATAATATAGAGATGAAAAAAGAATATTTCCCTAAAACCAGTGAATTAAAAAAAGGTTAGCCAAAGAGACAGATGTTTTAATATTTACATTGTTTTATTTCAAATTCTTTTGCATTTTGTGTTGTATTTATGAATAGAATGCAATTGTTGCTCTTCCAACTGTAAATAGAAACTTAAGCTTTCAAAGATACAGAGTTCTCAGTTATGATTTAAGATTTAGAAATAGTCTCTTTGAAGGAATTGTTACAGATTGTTGTTAAAATTTTCAGGATAAATTTTGTCAAGAAATATGGTGCAAAAGAGTGTAATCCCATGCATGTAAAAGAGTGACAGATCCTATTAAAAGCATGACATCACAGACACATTAAATCAGACTTAGATAAATTGTCCTTCAAGAGCTTTCCAGTCAAAATTATTTGTAATCTTTGTATATATCTGTAAATGTATATAAATAACCTCAAACAGAAAACAGAGAAAGAGCATACATATGTCTCGGGATTTTCAAGATATTGTGCTGACAGCCATTTCCCACAGGAGTAATTTACTCTTTGAGTCATATTACATTCACCAAGACTCTCATCAGTCTCCTAAAATCAAATCAATCAATTAATATAAAATGTTCAGATAATATGCTAATAACATGCTAAAGGAAGACCAGGTTGTATTTCTGTTCGTATCTTTAAAATAATGACAATTGCTTCAGTATTTTAATACTGGTAAAGTTCATAGTTGATACTGTCTGAAGTCAATACCTGGAAAGTAAAATACACAAGTTTTGTTTGATATCACAATTTCTACTTTGAGACTGACCTGCCCATGCTATGGAATAAGAAAGCAGAACCTCTTACGACGATTACGCACAATTACTGATTGTAATTAAAATGGCTTATTGAGCCAGGCTACAGAGATTATTTATGCATAGCATTAGAAAAGGAAGCATACATCACCAATACATCACAGGGGATAAGAAAGAATTATTCTTGTTTGCTTTATTATCTGTCCAGGATGCGGTTTAGGTTACAAAAATCACTGGCTTTGGGGCTTTTTTATTGGTATTGTGGAGATAAGTATTGTTGTCTTGTGCTCCTCTTAGGATCTTAGGAAGTGATGGAAATGTCATTTGCATAGCTTGTCCTACTTCGTTGGAATTTAAGTCAAGAATTTTAAAAAATCTCTTAGGCTGTGCAGAGAGCAGATGCTATCTCAATAGAAAAATCTGTATTTTATCTGAAGCAATAACTTTAAATGTATATGAGCATTTCTGGTTTGAAACATCCAAAAACATTACAAAAGTTATATTTTCTGGTTGTAAATCTAATATAAAGATGGAGACACCCTACATGAAGACTTTTTTAAAACTGGAATAATCATGCCTTCATTGTAATGTGATGATTAAAGAGAAAATATTAACATCAGTTGATCAGTAAAGACCAGTTTCAAACTGTAGGTGAATAAGGTGATAAGGATTTCAAACTGTAGGTGATAAGGATTCAGCACAGACATTTAAAGTTACAGAAGTGTGTTCTAAAAAAAACAGAAGTCTCTATTGATTGCATTAGTGACACCTTTTCTTTTGCTATAAATACAAGACTTGTTTGTGAAGTCTGTTATCCATCGGTAACAGTGATTCACCAACAGTTCAGAAGGTAAAAGGAAATGAGTTAAATTACTGATGTTAATGGCATTAAGTGATCATTGTCTGCTTTGTAATTGGTGAATCATTGAATCATGAAATTTCTAAGTCTGGAAAATACCTTTATTTCCTAATACATGGGACAGATATTAAGTTGGTATAATTTGATAAAGCACTAATTTTCTGCAGAGTTTATGATGATTTGTACAAGATGTGGACATAGGTTACAAAGTATATCAATAGTGATTGGATAATTTTTGAGTGAGAATTTTCCTAGTAAATGATATGTGCATGCAAGATCATTGAATTTTTTATTACTATTTTAATAAATGCCAGAAATTCTCTGGACTTTCTCAACACCAGTTTTTTGAAGCTTCCATTTTGTCTTTGAATACAAGTGGTGAATAAAATCTCATTTTCTCTATTACTTGTAATATGTCTTTCTATTGAAATTGTCGCTGGATAATGAGGGACAATGAAGTTCCTGCTGGTGGGAACTGTCACGCTGAGCCAAGCAAGTCCCAAGAACAGCCCTGGACACTGTGCTGTGATCATCTGCACAGTTCAGCTGGACAATGATCCCTGCAGTAGGTTTGGGCTGGACCCAAAAATGCTTTCTTAGGCAGTGCCCAATCTGAAATGAAGGGGGACAGCATAGTATGGATACCCACAATGAAGGAGATATCCTTCATTGGAAATGAACTTACTTTTGAGGTTGTGGACAAGAAGTGAACCTGCTCCTTGGCCACTGAAACAGAGAAAGCTCTCTGGCTGTTGCATATACTAGGACAGATAAAAAAGCTTTGGAGAGTGCTAGGCAAAAATATATCTGACTGATATGAAAATTATGTATTGAACCAAATGTTTATGTTATGCTTCCTATGTGCTCATGGAGAAGTGAATTATTTTGCATATGCCTTGATTTATTTACCTAAGAGCTGAATTTTTACCTAGTGGTGTAAGGCTGGAGACTGTATCAATCGGACCTCTTTCACCGAGCATATGGAGGGGGAGTGGAGCGCATGGAGCACTTGTAGCCGTACTTGCAACACTGGAATCAGCAGTCGACAACGCAAATGCCCTGGGTAAAAATAAGTGCAGGTTTCCATTGCTGTTCATCAGAATTTCTGAACAAAATTGACATCAGCACAGGACCCCATGAAGATACAGTTGGTCATATCTAAGCAATTAATATTTATGAAACACTTAGAAGAATAGGTATTTCAGGTATTTTATTGCATGGCAACACTAATTTTCATCTTTTCTGCTTCTGTCAAGATCCTAGATAATATTAATAGAAAATAAAACTTTCTTCTTAAGCTTCACCTGAAGAAGCAACAGAAACTTAAATTTAAAATTTCCGACTTGCAGATTGTTAGTGTGTAATTCTAGTCCTTAAATTTTTCAACTAGAGAAGATTGATTTCTGCGTCTCATCTGGACAACTAAGGAACTGAAAGTTTGATGAAGAGATCTTTCTACCAGTTTCTCAGACATTTAGATAGACTATCTAAAGAAGAATAGAAGAGATCTTCTTTAATCTAAGAATTTAGATTCCCTATCTTGTGAAAATTAAAACCTTCTGCCTTTGGGGATAAAGCTTTTACTTTTCACTGGAATGAAATTTGTTTCACTATATCTCAGTGAAATACACCAGCTAAAAGGTGTTTTCCTTTTAATTACTCAGTACCAATTTGATTTTTTTGTGTCATTTGTACAACAAGTGAAAAAGAAAAGAATACATAGGCATAGGAGTGGGAACAGAATGGAGTAATGAAGGCAAGTATAGGGAAAACTAATCCAGAGTGGATAAAACTAGAGTCAACAGTTTTAAAAAAATAATAATACAAGGGGGGAAATGATGAATTATGGAAGACTATAAAGCAGATTTTGGTGTAAAATAGTCAGGGGGTTTAAAGAAGATACATTTGCATGAAGAATTTTGAGGAGAAGTTGTATATGACTGCACAAAAGCATGGGAATTTAATAGAAATTTTGATATGCAGAATTTTTTCATAGTTCATGCCATCTAAACACCACTTTTGGCTGTATACCTTAAAGCTCTTTCTAGAATTTATGGATTTCTTAATTTCATGCCCATTAATTCATTTTTCCAGGCAAGGTTCCAAATAATGAGCTCCAGTTTCTGCAGTTCTCTCTTCTTTTAGCATTTGTTCATTAGCACCTGCAAGCACAACTGGAGTGACCAAAGAGAAACAAAGCATTTTTCTGAGCCACATTTAACACACACATGTGTAACACCACATTTCTAGAAAAAGGAGAGGTAGCAAATCTGCAGGTGTTGCTTCCTTTCAGTAGGCCCTTCAACCCTATCAGTAGTCCTGATAGAGAAAAATCTCAATTATATCAAAGCTCGCCTGAGGCTCTCCTGACTGAAGTCCTACTAGTCCTAGTGCTTTCTTGTGGCTAGTTGTAAATTATGGCTTAGCAGCCATCACTCCTTATATGTAATATAACCAGTACAAAGAGAAGGAAAACATGTTTTGTTCTGTGACTTCAATTTTTCATGCGTGATTTCTGAATACTAAGTGTCAACAAAAAACCCTGCTATTTTTAATTTGTGCCTAGCATAAGTAAACTATACCATAAGTTTGACAAATTATTGCCAACAGTAAAGGGTTGTATTTATTCCATCTTTTCTAGTTCAGGCCTTGAAGGACAGTGTCATGGGCCCACAACGCAGTATAGGATATGTGAAAATCCTTCTTGTCCTGCTGGTGTGCCTGCCTTTAGGGACTGGCAGTGCCAAGCTTTCAGTGTCAGATCTTCTTATCAGAAACATGTGCACCAGTGGCACGCTGTCATTGATGATGGTAAGTATAAACCATCTCCGTTGTTCTTATACACTGTTTATATGGCTTACAGCTTATTGATATTGTTGTTAATCAAGAAAGACGTAGTTAAAACTAAAACAAACACACCTCAAACCTAGTATTTTTGTTAAGTTATTTTAATTTCATAGACAAGATCTAGTGGTACTTTTGTATGCTCTAGAATATTTTGTCTTTTATTCCTATTGAATTTGTCCTTCTTAATAGGTAAAAACGACATTTAAAATGAAAATCCTATTAGCTTTTTCCTTTTTAATCAGAATTGTAGTATGAAGTTACTCAGAAATACAGCTTTCTGGAGTAACGCTCCATCGTTAAAGATGCCTATATCAGTTATATTTTTTACCTACAAAGCCAAAGAGACAATGCAGATGTTGTGAGCCTTTCTTTTTTTTTTTTTTTGAGGAAGGAGAAAACTTCTAGCTTAAAATTTGGAGAATTTCACATACCAGTGTTTGATTTGGCAGCAGTGTGTAGATAATGTATGCTGTAAACTTCAGTAAGATTTCTATAAATACTAATACCTATTGCACATGAAGTCCTGGCATACTGTATGCATGCTTCCATGCAACAAACTTGCTTACATACTGTATCATTAGGAAAGTGCTCAAGTGGGATTATAGTAAGATCAGACTTACAATAATAACAATAATGTTGGTATAAAACATCAGTGACTGAGAAAGCAAATTCCTTCTTACAAGAAAAGTGAACAGTAATTCCCACCCCACTGAATTTTCTGTAAATTCTTGTGTTTTAATTTATTTAAATTAGAAGCAAACAAAGAAAAAAGCACAACAAAACCAGATCATTTATGAAAACAATTGACTTGAGAATTTTACAAAATCATAGCAAGCTGTAATAAAGAAAACCTGAGAATGACACAGGAATACGTGTAAGCATATGCTATCAAAATTTAAGGAGTTCATTTCTATAAATTGTTTTTACTCTTGAAACAATTTATTAGAAGACATTAGAAAGCATCGAAGACTGTTTTTGCTGTCAACATATTATAATATATATATAACTCATGAAGGTGTATATTTAACTCAAGAAGGTGTTTTTCTTTTCTTCTAATTCTTTTCTCAAGGTGCCAAAGGAAAACTTTTGATACTATTTTCATTAGTCTTGTATGTTAGCTCATTTCATTGTAAAAAGAACTCTCTCCAGCTGTTCAAAGGTGCTTATCAAGTCAATTAGTTTTTTTTGTTTTACTAAATTTCGTTTTAGCACAGGAACACATGATTTATGTCCTATCTAAATATTTATCTGGCTTTGAGTAATATGATTTCATTCAAATGAAAAAAATCTTGGCACTGTCCTGTGCCATGTTAATGAGTACAGATCTAATTGTTTTCTGAGTGATCCGGTTATCTTGAGGTGTCCCTCAGGAGAAACAAAAGTGGACCAGCTAGAGAATGCCTGTATCCCAGTATACATTATTCTCAAATTCTTAATTGTTTGCTCTCTTAGTTAGCCATAACTGTACACCATGTCCAAAATAGTTGCTATATGTGATCTCCTGTAGTCTGTTGAAGTTGTCTGGTGCTGTTTAATTGCTGTCTCTTTGAGTTCAGTGTCTTTAAAATAATGTTTAGGTCATCAATCTTGTATTCATTTAAAAAATGCTGATACCTGCTTAAAGCCCCCAGGGAGCTTTGAGGTTACTATTTAAGGAGGATGACTGGAATGCAGAGGGCACAAACTCAGGCTGCTTTTTAGCTGGAGATGGCTTGTGTCTGACTAGCTTCACATGTTGGCAGAGGAGATCACATCTGTTTTCACCGGTCCTCTAGTGATACCCTGAGGCTCTGTCAATTTTAGTAATTTAAATGTGCCCTGACCAGTCTGTCTTGTGTAAGTCAGCTGGCACAAAACTCCTCTGTCTGTACTTTTCTGCTCCTTTGCATGCTAAAACTACTTTTTTGAAAACAGTCCTTTGCAGATGGCAATTTCCAGTCTAGACTGAGCTGGTGCTAGTTAGCACATGTAAAAAAATGTGGCATAGACTGTTTTACAGTTCAGCTGTATAGACAGTAGAATTCCAGTGCCCCTGAATGTTTCCTGGAACTGTTTAATTTACTAATAAAAATGCACTCCAGGAATCTAGAAGTCAGTATGAAGTCAGAGAGGCATAGATTGTGTCCAAGTGAAATCAGTTTCAGGTTCAGGATTGACTTTTATCCTTTTAAAAATCTGCAACAGATTTAGGAAGAAGTTCTGAGTAAGTACATTTGCTAACAAAGATATGAAAAAATCCTGTCATTTTGTACTCGACCATGAGAAGAGACTTAGTTTCTTTTATTTGCTGTTACTTTCACAGTGGTGAGACAAACTTCATTGTTTATGATGTGGCCATTAGGAATACATGGATACATAGGATATTACTACACTTTTATTCTCTTTCATAATTAGAAATTATTTACAGAATGTTTTAGACATTTATTAGAAAATTGCTTGAACTTCGTAGAAATGTTAGGAATGATGTTTCCAGGGGTTTTGTGGGGATTTTTGTTGTTTTTTTTAGTGTGAACTTTGTAAATTCATATATTTTTCTTTCCAGGGTGTGTCAGTTATTTCATTTTTTTCTCATTGACCTGCACAGTTAGGAAGTCTGGAAAGTGTTAACTTTCTTTTTGAACCAATATTTATGATCTGCCAAAAATATAGGAGAATGAAAGTATAGATTACAACCAAAATATTCCAACAGCTGAAATGTGTATATTCTTAATTGTAACAATGAGCTCATGCAAATGAGCATAACATGAGTACTGTGTAGGCCAAGTTTGTAGCAACAACATGCTCTAGAAAGAAAAAACCTCAAGTTTTTCGAACAGCTAAGAAATGGATGAAAATCTTTTTTGTTTTCACTGTGTCTAAGATAACTTCTTATGCTAATGTAGCTGCATGCCACGCATAAGCAAGTATCAGTTTTAAAAAGAGTGTTGATGATAATTCTGTCTTTCTAAAGTTCCCTTTTTCCAATAATCTGCATTTTTTCCATCCATTACTGCTACAGAAAAGCCGTGTGCTTTATTCTGTACACCGGCTGGAAAGGACCAACCTGTTCTTCTAACAGAAAAGGTGATGGATGGGACGTCCTGTGGCCAGCATGGGCTAGATGTCTGTGCAGATGGTAGATGCCAGGTATGAGTTACTTGTTTTGAACCTGAATATACAGGCATATACCAAGATATACCTGGATATACCAAGCATACATATATGTTAATTTAGAATGCTTTTATTTAATATCAGGCCCACCTATATTAACTTTATTGCTGTTGTCAAGCTACCCCTGATATTAATTCATAGAAATGTGTGTAACAGTAATGTGGAGATGCTCAAGTAAATTTAATTTGTGTTAAACTGAATGCTTTTTAGCAAAACATGGGAATAATTTATATGTACATATTCTAGACCTGCTTATGCCCTAATCAGAGTAAGTCCTTAGGCTGACATTAATGGCACTTTACCATTGTGGGCATAGCAAGGAACCATCCGTATTTTGAGTAGAAAGCAGGAGAGGCACTCTTGCATTTTCTTAGTGGGAAGGCCTGTGGGGTGTGTGTTGCACAGTGGGTCTGATGTGCCACAGGTCCCACCAGGAGATAAGACTGCGGTTGTATTTATCTTGGAGACCAGCTGGTAGAGTTAGCCAACCACATAGGAAGAGCGAATGCAGCCCTCTACATAGAGTCACAGGGGAGTTTTCTATGGGACAGATCTCAGCCATGAGCTAGTGTAACCCTCACTCTCAGCAGGGCTGGGTCATGCTGGCTAGGTATCTTGAGGAAGGGTGAGGTACCTGATCCTAAAAGCTACTTTATGAAAAACATGGCCTGTGTCTCAATCGCTTTTATTTTCTTCTCCCACAGAAATTTGGCTGTGATGGTATATTAGGATCTCTGGCTCGTGAAGATCATTGTGGTATATGCAATGGTAATGGAAAGTCATGCAAAGTTATTAAAGGTGATTTTAATCATACCAGAGGAGCAGGTAATGTCTGTTTGTTTATTTCAAATACTAAAGAAACAAGTGGCTCTTTGATTACTGGGAGCATTGGGAAATTAAAAAAGCTATATTTCTTAAAATTATCCAGATCCTCATAAGAACTTTAGATCTAGCTTTTTTAACATGATAAGACATTGAGGATAAGACTGCATAAGTGTTTTCAAATTTGTTGCAAAGTTATTTCACATTATTTCAATTGCAAAATGAATGAAATATCTTACATTGAGATATACTCTATTTCATTAAGATACTCTCTTATTTCATAGGAGAGACTGATTTTTAAGGGGTATGAGAAATTAGGTTTATATTTTTAGCAAATAGAGTGTTGTAAATTCTTTTAGTGTTTAGCTTCAATTAGTGTTCTTCCAAATAAAAATCCAAATTATGATTTTTTTTTATCTAGAGCAATGTTACCAAACTAAGCTAGGCAGTCAAAAATCATAAAGCCAAATGCATAAAGAAGTCTAATACCTCTTTATTACTCATTGTTACTTATTACCTCTACATCACTTCATTTTTTTATACTAATAATAATATATCATAACCAGCCAATAGATTTTCTAATACAAAATGAACATCAGATATCCAAATGCTGCTGTGATCTGTCCTGTGAATGGGAATAGCTTACTGGCTCCAGCACAATGTTGACAGAGTAGAGAACTGAAATCCTAATAATGTGCATCTTACACCATGTATACAAGTCTTTTCTTTGAAACAGCGTTTGACCAACTACCATCACTTGTTTGCCGTTACACTTTCAGTTTCCTGAGTAGAAAATGTGTACAATTTAGAGGTGGCAAGTAAATCACATCAAAAATACTTTAATCATAAGCAGACAGCAAGCATATCTGTGATAAATAAAGGACTTCAGTGGATTTTAGACTCAAGTATAGTACTTTAGGCAAGAGGGGAAAGTTAGGCATAGTCTTCAAATGTTTATGTCTGGCCTTCTCAAGCAGAATGTAAGGCAAATCAAGGATCCAAACCCCAGATGAGTCTGGAGGACTATAAGATAAAAAAACCAGCAAAGATGGTTCCTGCTAATAAAATCACATTATGTCAGCTCTCTTGAATTGCTGATGTCAATATCCACACACTTTCAAGTTTTTTGGGGGGGCTGCATCAATCTTCAATATTGAGGTGTTGCCATCTTAACATTTGTGTAAGTTATTTTGCTTCTCAAGAAGCTGTAAGCAATATTTAGAAAGAGTTATTAACTCTTTCAGAAATGAAAGATACTGCTTTAATTTTCATGTTTCAGGATTATTGAAAAAGTATTGTAAATGCTAAGTATTTTGTTGTAGAATATCACTTAGCTACACATATTAAAAGATGAGGTTTTTTTTCTCTTTGTGAAGTTTACCTGGATAATCAAAAATATGGGATTTTTTTATTAATGACATTCCTGCCTGTAGTGGTTTCCACCTTCATTACCTTTTCATTGTGTTTTACTTAAAGCAAGTTGTTCAGCGTCCTCTCTTAGTCCCACACTAGCAAGGGACAATCTCAATTTGAAGCAAATAAGTAGATTTCAAAACCAAAGCCTATCATAACAGGGTTTGAATATGTTAAATCAAGAAGGAGAGGAGCAACAGATACATAAAACAAACTAAAAACCAAGCAGTGGGAGGATGCTTAGATTTTAGTATCATACAATTTGTTGACACACATACTGAGTGAAGCTGGAATTATTTTACAGTCATCTGGTGGTCATGATGACACTGAACTACTTAGCTAGAAATAACTTCACCTGCTCCAGCCCCAATCTCCAAGCCTCACTAATTCTTGTTATGTTTTACTGCGCCATACTCTTTTCATTATGTAGCATTGTGTATATATATTACATATAATGCACAGTTCCATAGCTTTTCTTCAATTTTGGAAGAATCTTCAAAATATTGCTATATAAATTATAACTTGCTACACTTAAAAAACAAAATAGGGGAGAAGAAATGAGAAAACATAAAAGATGTCCTTTTCTATGCTTTTCTGTTTTTCTGCTTGGAACATCTGGTCTCATGTTTAGGTTATGTGGAAGCTTTGGTGATACCTGCAGGAGCAAGAAGAATCAAAGTTGTGGAAGAAAAACCAGCTCACAGTTATTTAGGTAAATATTATGTTTGTTTTAGTGTTAATGTCCTGTTTTCTCAACACTGAAAAGTGCAAGCTAAACATGCCTTTGTCATTGAACAAAGCTCTGAGTAGAAAAATAGGTCTGGGAAGAACTTGTCTAATGAACTGAACAAATTATTACAAAACCATTTTTCATATAGGTCTTCTTTTGGACTTTTGTCTCATCTTTTTTTAGAGAATATTACAAACAATGTATTTAGATTATGTAAAAAAAAGTCTGTATGCTTGCACATTTTCAATTTTTCATATGGAAAGTACATTAAAACTACTGAAAGGAATTTTGTGCTCAAACATAAAATAATTTGTACTCAGAAAACAAGAAGACACTGGGCATCATATAGCAGTTCACTAACAAAGTCAAACAGAAGTTCTAAAATTAGACTGAAAAAGCAGAAAAGTATTTCTTTCACTATTTTGAATTGTGTGAATCTTCTAATAGACAAACTTAATCATAGTGATTTTTTTCTTTTAGTTTTTCCATTTAAATGAAATTGTCTTTCATTGATTGAAAAAAAAGTGTTTATCTTTTGATGAGGTTTAAAGAAGTTGTGTAAGAGAATACACTTTCTTATCATTATTGTTACAGGGTTTAAGCAAAAATATGAAATTTCATAATTGGTATTGTTTTGTGCAATGCTTAAATTTAAATTGAGAGACACATAGTATGAAAAATAGGACAATAATACAAAAAGTTCCCTGGTTTGGTCACTGCTCTTAGTTATGTTTGTAAGTAATATTACATTTTAATAAGTGTTTGATTATTCTCTATACTTCAGTTGGGAGAATCTTGAAGATGGTGAATCTTAGTTATGATAGTTTAGGTTATCAGAGGGTGACTGCTGGTTTGCCTTGAGGCCTGCACTTTCCCAGGAGGTTTAGAGATCTGGAATATTTAATTGTTCCCCAGTGAACTACAGACATGGATATGTAAGAGTGATAAAGCTATAACTGAAGTTCATCTTTCTATTGACATGTGTGGAGAATAGAAGTACTATTATTTTCTATTTTTGAATAATGTAAAAATAAATAAATAAATGCTGGCATTGTGTTTTGGGAAACTTATTCCTTCTTCATGAGCAGCAAACTGATTTAACCCGTACCCTACAAAAGGCAAAAAGAATGAATTTTTTTTTATGTCCATGAAATAATGTCAGTCATGATGCTCATTTGTGAAAGTTGCCAATTAGCTCCTACTTGCTTGTTACTTTAATTTTTCTTCATTAATTTTACTGGTTTATATCTGAATGAGGATCTGCCAATATTTCTGTGCAGTATCTTTTGTTGAGCCTTACACCTTGTTTTTTTTAAGCCTTTTTGGGGACCCAGTAAGAGGTCTCTTGCCATATCTTGAATTAAAACCTGTGTTGTTGCACCTTTTTTTTTACAAGCACAAGGTATTTAAACTTTCTTCATTTATAGGTTATTTTGAAAGCATCAGAATTTGAATTGCAAGGGAATAGTTTTTGAATAGGCATAGCATAATGAAAGTTTTGGGGTGAGAGCTTAAGTCTTTAATCTTAGAAACAAGATTCTTCACAATACTGTGGCTAAAAATGTGAAAGGTAAAACAGATTAAATTCTTTCATGTTTCTGATTGGTTTTCTACTTTACATTTCTTTATGCTAATTTTATGTGGCACCATACTTGGTTCTGTTCTTGAAATTAGTCAATACCGGCCAATACTATTTCTGTTTAGTCTCAATCTTTTTTTATAGAGGACTTCAGGAAATGGTTAAGCACCTAGGGGTAAAAATTAAAAACCAGGCCAACAAAAGAAACTTCTTTGTTGGGAGGTTGCAACAGACTGCCTAACCAAGTGAAGTCCATTGATGAAGCGCTTTTACTTCAGCTACAGGAATCATCATGCTTGCAATCTCTGATCTGGCTTAGTCATTTCAGTAACCTGATATTGTCTGGAAAAACAGCATACCAAGCTGTGAATAGTCCAGGAGACTCTTGGAGTGTATTTGGGATAATTTTTTAATCAAAACTATAGACCCAAGTAATAGTGTTCCTGGACCTTGTTGATTTCTTCCCAACACAGATGAGCTATTTAGAGAGTTGGTGGCACCCTAGACTGCAGTGATCATGTCCTGCTGGAACTCATGATTTTTAGGGATATGGGCCAGGTGAAGACTAAAGCCAGGACTTTATGAGAGTGAAATTTCAGTTGTCTAAGGAATTGGTAGATGGTAGCACCTGGGAAACTGCCCTTGGGTATACCACAGCAAAACAGAACTGGCAGCTCTTTAAAAATTTAGGATAATAGTTTTTAGTCACAATTGAGGAAAATAATTTTTCCTAGATTGCAAAAGCTCTTGTTTATGCCAACATAGAAGAAATCAGGCATGGAAGGCAGGAGAATAGCATGGGTGAGTAAGGACCTCCTGGTAAAACTAAAGTGTAAGAAGGGAATGCACCGGCAGTGGAAGCAGGGACATAAATCCTGGGAACTATATAGGGATGCTGCTCATATATGTGGGGATATGTTCAGGAAAACTAGGGCACAGATAGTGCTGATTTTGGCAAGGAATGGGGAGATTAATAAGGGTTTCTACAAGTTTTTCGTCAGAAAGGGGATAGTAAAGAAAATACACACACCCACAAGCACACTGAAAAATAAGACAGGAAAAACTAATGAAGAAGGCTGCAGTGCTTCGCAGTTTTTTGCCTCAGCTTCAGTGGTAAACACTTTTTCCTCATCTTTCAAGTCCCTCAACATCAGGGCAGGGAATGGTGGAATAAAGTTCCTCCCATCATGGATCAGTTCAGGAACCTGAACATACAGAAATGTGTGGAACCTAATGCGATGCATCCCTGAGGGAACTTGCTAATGTAGTTATCAAGCCATTCTCAAGTATATTTGAAAAATCATGGCGGCCTGCTGAAATGCCAAGTGGCTGAAGAGCAAGGACTATTGCACCATTTTTGAAGAGGATAGGATAATAAAGAGGACGCTGGCAACTAGCAATCAGTCAGCCTTAGCCCTGCTGTTTTCAAAAATTTCAAGTCTTAATGTTCTTAATATGGGTTGAAGGGATACCTGATAACCTGACTGGAAGTGAAGCAATTACTTCCTTGACAAAAAATATCAGTGGATTTACTTTCATTTAGAATTGAATTTCTGATATCTTTTACATTTTCTATAGAAAAGTCAGGGTCAGTCAAAATGACATTACTTTCATATTTTTCTGGAAATATGACTATATTTTGGACAAATCAGTAAACAAAATTCATTAAGTTAATACAGTGGAGTGATTTGTCCATATTAAAAAAAAATTATTAGTAGGTACTGATTTGCCAAGTGGAGGACCAGAACCAGGGCACTGCTCCTACCCACTGAGAAATGGGAAATGCAATAGCTGAATTCTGATTTGTTGCATCTGTCTGGCTGTGTAGCCTTTCACACCTCATTAAAATTAGACGGGTGTATAGTCTTGGCACAGTAATTAAAAAATACATTGCACTCATCACCACCCCTTATATGCTATTGTTATGATGGCTGTTTTATACTCTACAGAGATACAGTTGTAATTAGTCCCCTTGGTTTAGCATTGAAATTGTAGTTGTGGTTACAGTTGTGGTAGGCTTTCCCGGTACAAATTTTCTTCAGTTGTCTTTTCAGGTGTAGATGTATTGCTTGAATTACCTGAGTGAGGATATCTTGTGTTCTGAACATTTTTCCTATTTTGGGTTACCTTGTACAGAGTAAACTCCTTTGATAAAAGTTATGAAGAATAGGAATATATGTGCAGTATGGAATAAAACCCAGGGAACTTGCTTACAAAATGGAGTGTGACACAGTCAAGAACAGAAGCTGCCCTGCCTGAATCAAAGTCCACATTTAAGGCTTGAGGACACACTTTCTGACTTTGTCTAAGACCAGTGACTCATATGAAGAATCTGAAAGCAGAAAATGCAAGATCTGGCATATTTCTGTATTCTGAGCTGGGATTCGAGTTTCCTGCTAATGTCTGCATGCTATGGCACACACATTCATTTTAAAGACCAGACAGAATGATTTCTGTTGCTCTCTGGGAAGAGGATGCTGCTCCATCTGAGCAGCATGACCCGCCTGGACCTTGGCATGTTTGAGTGGTTTTTTTTAATTTCTCCACTGAGAAGAGGATTAGCCCCAACAGTTTGAACACTAAATAGAACTTAATTACCGTTAACAATTGAATTCTTAAATTTAAAATACCAGTTTTTAAATCTTGTAGAATCACTGGTTCTTTTTAGTACAAGACTGTTATACAGTGTTAATGGATTTTATAGTCTTAACATCTATTACATAGTGCTGCAGTTGTGCACATCAGTGGTGTCTTATTCAATTGGATTCCTGCCAGTCCATAGGCCTGTTGCCATTGTTTCCCATAGAAACAAAACATAACAGTATAAATACGAATAGGAGAGGACATGATTACAGGAATGACTCACATTAACTTACAACTTTAAAAAGGGAAATTTTGGAACATGTGGAGGTTCTCTTACAACAATCTGATGCCAAACATGCAATTTCAATGAAGTCAAATGTGTAAAACTTCTTTTACAGAAGGTGTCTTCAAGTCTACTTCACATGATTATTCAAAACACATTGGAACAAGATAAAATAAAACAAAATAAAATTACAAATCATTTACTGAAGAATCTATTCCATTTACTATAGAAAATAGTAAATTTTACCAATGTAGAATTCTTTGTTCTCAGTGTATGGAATATATAATACCTGGCTTGATCACGTTTTTAAGTATAAATTAGATGAAAAATAATTCAGCCAAAAAGAACAAGCTTTTCATATTTATTAGAAGCATGCAATTACATGGTGAAAGCGTATAAAGTCTTATCAAATTTTAAGCTGCAGAAAAGGCAAGTGTACTTATTAGAGAAGAAAGAATTTTGAACTAGAATTTTTTTAAAAAAAAAGTTTTAGCTTAGTTCCACAAATCTTGAAGAGTCCCTTGTGGAAATGTGTTTCCCATGCTTTTATGGATTATACAAATGGCCACCCTGGGAACAGAGAATATAGTTCCCTTTGCCTTAAAGTAATTCAGTGTTCAAATGATGAGTTATGCTAGAGCCTGTCAGTCTTCTCAGGCATTAAAATGCTGATATTAACTTAAAGTAATGTTAAATACACACAATTTTGCCAGGCATTCCTTCCAGAAGGTGTTTCTGAGGCACATATCAACTGAAGTTCATGTAAAGCAGGATCCATAAATATCTTTGCAATCAGAGTTAGGTGAATTTCACCTACTTTTTAACTTATCTGAACAGAAAGTGAGAGGAGAAGAAAATCACTGCTGAACAGGCACCTTTTATATTCAGCTTTTTTTTCATGTATTTTGCAGCTCTTAGGGATGCTGGAAAACAGTCAATCAATAGTGATTGGAAGATAGAACATTCTGGAACATTCAATATTGCTGGGACCACAGTCCATTATGTTCGGAGAGGTCTCTGGGAGAAAATATCAGCCAAAGGTCCCACAACATCACCCTTACATTTACTGGTATGATAATTCTGGTTTTTGACTTGATTCCTATGATATAGCATAGCATAGTAACTAATATTTTTTCCAGACTCAAGAGAATGAGATCTATGGAAGATATACCTGCTTTTGTGTTTACGTATATATCTACAAAAGTGGGAAGGAGGTGGTGAGGAGAGAGATGTCTGTTAGCCTGCTTGTAAAAAAATGCATTTAAATCCAAGTGCAACCTTTTTTGTTGTTGGGGCAGGATTTAAGGTCTCAGCATTCCTACAAATGTCATAAAAAGCTGATCTGCCAAGTAAGGAGAGAAATTAAAATTAATTTCAGCTGGTTTTCTGAAATTTCTGGCTGACTATAGCACAGCATCACCATTTCAGAATTGCAATCAACAATTTCTCTGTGAAAAACTGGAATTTTGATGCATGTCAGTTTAGGAGAGAAAAGTTAATAGCCACCATAAAGAAAAAGGGAGAGATGATGGCGAAGGACTTCACAATTTAAATCCTTTCAATTAAAGAAATTTTCTTAATAAAGCAAAATATTTTCTTCCTTTGGCTTGATTTGGATAATCTGACTAATTTCTTCTAGCAAATCCATTAGGAGAGCTGAAAGGCAATAGAGCATCAAGTCATTCTGCTGTGCTTTTCAAGATGATCTTCTTGCAGCTTGGAGTTTGTCTTCCATAGTGTCTGTGTATGTAGAAAGGTTTTCCTTCTTTGTATCTTGCAGGTGCTGCTGTTCCACGACCAGAGCTATGGTTTACACTATGAATACACAATCCCATTGGATCCTCTCCCTGAAAATCAGAGCTCTAAAGTACCAGAGCCCCTTTTCATGTGGACACATTCTACCTGGGAAGACTGTGATGCTGTATGTGGAGGAGGTAAAATAAAAGAAAAATGTACAAACACAACACACACACACACACACACACACACACACACACACACACATATGAAAAATGAATATGTGCATACAATATGCATGCATATATGCAGTGCAAATGTGTGTATGCAATACGCTCCTATATGTATAAACACTGCATGTTTATATATAAATAGGATTCTGATGGTCGATGTTGTATGTTTAATACTAACATCCTCATTGTTGTTTGTATGTTTCCATGCAATGTAGATGTATGCCAGTCTTATGCTTTCTGATTGCATTAAAATACTGTGATAGCTCTAGGAAAAGATTCAAACTAAATATAAAAAGTAGCAAAAGATGTTAATGAAGGAACAAAATTTAGACTAACAAGCAAATTCAGGACACAGTTTCCAAGAAATACAAGTGCAAGAGCTAGAACAAGAATAGAAAGTGCATTCCACTCTGTATTTGGAACTACTGAAGATAAATGATCTGTAAGAGACATTTCAAACCGCAGAAAAGCTGAATCCCAGCCTCAGATCAAATAAATACAGTTAGTAACATGAGTTGAGGATGATCCAGAAACATATGGAACAAATATTACAACAGCAGATACTAATATGCTGATGTGATATTTTTCCTGAGTTTATTAAACATAAAAAGTGATTTTGGAAGAACAAAATATGATTCTGAAAACAAATATTGGAATATGAACAGTATTGATGTAACAAAAGTCTTTCGAACTGTTTTCTAGAAGACGTTATTTAAAATGATACTTACACTTAAAAAACAATTCTGAGAGGGTTTTTTTTTTAAAAAATAAATGCCGTGTACAGTGATGTATTCATGCTTTGTGCAGTTAGTCAGTGTGTGAACACTGTATTCATTTTTGATACCTGTCTTTCATGCTGACAACCTTGATGGTCGTGGTTGCTCTGATCAACAGTTCTGAAAACTACCATGCACCTTGTGGTTGAATAGGAAAGCCTGGAAATGCTTTTCCTTCTCATAAGATCAGCATAAAGAACACAGTATTCTAGCTCCTCTGACTGTGTGAACAATACTGGTGTCATGAAAGATTGCTGTAGTTTCCATTAACATGCTTTTTGTGGTTTGGTAGGAAAGCTTCTTCCCTAGAAGGTATTTTGTCCATGGTGCTAGTAGCATCCTCTGATTCTTAATAGTGCATACCAGTTTACTTGTGAATTCACACTTTTTACAGTTTCCTGATGTATTTTTAGAATATTTTAATGCTACTACAATCTGTCATTATTGCCCCAGCTATTTCTAAATATTTCTCTCCTCTGCAGAAATCTTAAAATGCATTATGTCAGTAATTTATTCTATATTAATGCTTAAATAAATATTGAAATGTTTTAGTCTAATGTTTATAATTTTTTTTCTGTTGTAACTGCTCTTCATTTCATGTTATTGTCTAAAATAGCTGAGTTATTACAAAGTTCCCTAGAAGGTAAATATTCTGAAATACTACTGAATTATTTTTATTACTTTAGACAAAACTATTTTCACTTTACTTTTACTTTCTGGCTTAAATATCAAGCAGTAATATAATCAAAATACTGCAGCTTTTATCCTGTCTAACTATTTGTGATTAAAATTTAACATCAATATTTTGATTAATCTGAATAAATAATAATACAATTATCAATAGTTTTGCTTAAATGCTCAAAGTTTGTGTCAGGATAAAACTATTGATGAAGCCATGTGGTTTTGTGTATGTTTGTATATGTAACTGGTCTGTGACCTCCTATGTTGCAGAAAAGCTTTCTTTGCATGGGAGAGAATATGAATACATAGATGTATATATAAGTGCAGAAAGAATTGTCAAACATTTCAAATGCTGTGATATGATAGATTAGTTGCATGTGCTCTCACGTACACAAGCACTGTGTAAAAATGTCAGCAGTGGTCATGCACATAATATGCATTTATAACATAACTGCTTCATCCACAGGCTCATTTTTCACCTCTGGTGAATGTTCGTGCTCAAGCCTGCCCTGCCCCTGCACACAGCCCCTTTGCCAGTAAACTTCCAGGCAGAGTATAAGTAACTATAAGAACAAATGGTTCTAACTGAAATCCTGAATTCAAGGATTGCTAGTCTTCTAAAATGAAGGCTCTAATCTAATTGCAAATTACAGCTTGTGGTCAGTATTACATTAAATTCTAATTTCTAATGCTTCCAGGCATTAGAGACACCAGGCTCCAGGCCACCATCGGGACAAGGTCTCTGTACAGAGCATGCACTTGATCTCTGCAGCAGTACCCACCTTCCTAAATGGTTTTCTGACCCTGCAGATAGGGTCATCTGGCCTCTTTAGTTCATGGGAAATAGTGCAGGCTCCCTGCTGCGGGATGCATGTGCTGAACTGAATACCAGCCACAATTTTTAATTTCTTTCCTCATTTTATGTAGTAGTTAACAACCATATTTGTAATTGTCTGCAAACATTGCTCAGTGATGGAGTTGCAGTGGTTGAGAAAGAAAATTATTCCAGTAAGAGTGAGGGTTTGGCCTATAACTAGTTGCAGGAGTAAAGCAGAAAAACTCTTGATTGTGGTGTGGAAAGACTAGGTTAGAGACTCAAAATGTTCCCTACAAACTGTAAGATTTCTTTCAGATTCCCTGCTAGCTTTGAATTTCTTACACTGGTTTTTCAGTTCTTTTAGCCAAACCGTGTATGAAATAGCTGTACCTATGTCCTTAAAAATTTGCATTTTTTTGGTTTCCTCACAAACCTGCTTTTTTTTTTTTTTTTCTAGGTGAAAGAAAGACAACAGTCTCTTGCACAAAGATTATGAACAAGAATATCAGTCTTGTGGACAACAAGAAGTGCAAATATTTAACAAAACCTGAACCACAGATCCGTAAGTGCAACGAACAGCCCTGCCAGACAAGGTAATAGTGATTTTGTTAAATTAAACTATAATATCTAGATGTAAAGGCCATGTAATGGCAGTGGACTGCTTCTCGCAGTGAATGGGTAGTAAATACATTCATTTGAAACATTATAATGCAAAATGAAGGGAAAACAGAGACGACGGAAATTGTTTCTCCTGAGTTTTAATGAAAGAGAGTCCATAAGCACCATGCCTGAATAAATTCTTATCCAGTAAAGCAGTTAATTCCTTTCTTCAGGAAGTATTCTCACAGACTGATCTGTGCTACAAAACTGAAATTTAAATGCTGTTTATATAAAGACATATATGGGATTTAATCCCATATTCTTGATTAATGATATGTTTTAGGTTTTTTTGTTTTTTTTTTTTTTGAAGCAAGGCTTCATGTCTTTAAAGCTCTTGATAGATTCTGGGTACCCTAAATAGTAAATAAATAAATAAATCCCTTTTAATCACTGTTTTTATGTTAATGCAACTTGAAGTATAGCAAACCTGCCCCTCACTCCTCTCTTTCCTCTCACCCCAGGAGAGGAAAGTTCTTGTATGTGGATCAACAAATGGGCTGAACTAGACTCTGGTGGTTGAACATTGCAAGAGGCAGGAGGCAGCCTGTGCAGCCTGTGCCAAGCAAAGCCCACTCACCACCCACTGGTGTTCCTTCAGCTGAGCTGGCAGCCTGCTCCTTGCACTGGCTGACCAGGTCAGCACAGTGGACCATTTCTGGGTCGTGCCACTTGGCAGCTAAAAATTATGTGTTAAGGAGGTCCTCAAGAATTGCATGTATTTTTTTAAAGCAAGTTAGAGCAAGTCCACACCTTTCAAGGGAGGGAAAAGCAACTAGCAAGAGCTGGCTAGCATTCCCAGGAGTAAGCACTACGATCAGTCTGCTGCAGTCATCTGGAGGACAGGTAGATGGCATTTTTAAACAAAATAATGCAAAATAAATTAAATGCAAATACTGTTGAAGAAAGTATGTAAAGTGAATGAGAAGACATAACTTTCTTGGAAAGGATGAATACTGAAATTGAGAAAATGTGAAGTATGATACATTTTAAGTAAGACAAAACCACTGACATTTGGTCTTCCCCGAAATAAGGCATTATCCTTTGCAGGGATTATTAAAACTTCATTATATGCATGTTTGAGAAGACCTTTACTTTTTTTATTAGCACCACTGTTCACTTAATGAATAGGAATGGAATAATCTGATTTTTTTTCTAGAGGCATTGTTTACCAAAAATTTTCAGTATTTGGTGTTTTTTCCAGCTTATTGAGCGAAAATTTTAAAACTTTGCTCATTAATACTCAGAGATGCTGTCCTGAGAAATGTAGAAATATTTAATAATCCATTTTTTTAAACAATATAAGTGATGATTACAAAATATTATTCGCTTTCAACAGAAATGTTACCAAAGCATACACTTGCATAAGTACTTACTTGCTATTGGCCTAGGAAGAAATATATTAAAGTCTATTTCATCATCTTGACAGGTCATGATTTGTAAATTACATATCTGGACAGATAACAAAAAACCCCTTAGTTAAGTGCTTTATGTTTTTGCTACAAATGCATGAAGAAGGTTGAAAAAATTTTATTAAATCTCAGTTTCCTAAAAATTCTCCTTGCAAACTAAGTCTCCTTGAAAACTCTTGTGTTTTCAGGAGGCAGAACATCAGGGGCAGAACTGTTTGATTTTTTAAGGGCACTTGGCCATATTCTGGATCTACAGAACATCTGTGGAAAATTATGTTCTAGAACAATTGCTCTCTAGGTATGTGGTCTGTGCCAAACTGCATCAGCCTTCCTTGCTGTTGTGATTTAAGCCATGCACCCTGTTAGGCCTTACTCTGAAGAACATGAAGAATTTTGGGCTTTTGTGCTTTTTCCAGGGCAATGAGTAAGTCTTTTACACTTGAGTGATTCTTTCTTGCAACAAAGTATTTTCAAGGAATGCTGGACTTTAGATGCTTGGCATACACTTGACATAGATAGACATACAGAGAATAACAGGCAGGCTGATCAGGGATCTGTCATCTTTATGTATGTTTATTTTGGAAATTTTCTAATTGGGATTATAATTAGAGGAAAGTAGTTTGAAAATATAGGGGTAGTGGACTGGGGAAGGAATTTATATGTACATTAATACCATATGAAATGCAATATATATTAGATTAATAAATACTCCATTAGCAAAATGACAGTAAAAGGAAGATGAAAATATGCAAGTGTGTCTTGGATGTATACACTTAGAATAAGTGAATAAGATGTGATGGTATTTTTCTCCTCCTGATTTTGTATTACTATATTGTGTGTTTCTTTGCAGATGGATGATGACAGAATGGACACCATGTTCAAGGACATGTGGGAAAGGAACCCAGAACAGACAAGTAGCCTGCACACAGCAGCTCAGAAATGGGACCCTGATCAGAGCTAGGGAGAGGGATTGTCTGGGGCCAAAACCTGCTTCTGCACAGCGCTGTGAAGGCCAGGACTGCATGACAGTGTGGGAGGCAGGAGTCTGGTCTGAGGTCCTGCATTTATTTATACTCCATATACTCCAAATACTCCATAGTCGTTATTTGTGCTTTGGTATTTTTTGAGAATAAGGGTATTTTTCAGCATCAAGTGGCACAGCTCAGCCTAATGATTTTCATGGTCTTCATGCAAGGTTTTGGCAAAGGGCTCAGAGGCTAGGAAAACCAGCTAGCTAGAGCTAGCTGGTAGAGCTACTGCATTTTACCTACTTAATGTTGGGCAACAGTCTCTTCTGGCCAGTTCTCAAGCACATATAATCAAGTATGTCCTGTCTGTAATAGTGGGTAACTTGGGGGAAATAGAATTAAGGCACCACTTATTGGTGGTGCCTTACAAGACCTTGGGTTCAGAGTGGAAACATCTGGGATGCATGGGATGCACTTTTGTACCAAGGGATGTTGATCAGCGGATGGGTGATGCCATCCTGCTTCAGAGAGGCTTTGAGGGGAGCCTTTGGCAAAAAAAAAAAAAATCTTCTTCCCTTCCTCTTTCTTCTCTGCTCTTTTTCCAAAGCAACAGCAATAGGCAAATGGGCTTGTAAATAACGTGGTTTCACATATGTTGCATCCTGAAGTATTGCTGTAAAATGTAATCATTGTTCAAAAAGTTTTATTAATTTAAGGTCTTTAAATTAATGTGCTTGTCCATTTGGCTTTCTTCATCTTTTATTTCTTCTAAAATTAACTGGAGGAAGAAGAGTATTGTTCTCACTGCCATCTGGACAAGAAGAAAGGGTTATTTGGAACTTCTCCTTTCATTGAAAGAGTAAAGGCAATTCTGATTTACTCCCATACTAGAAGCTGTGCTATGGATCCCTCTGTGACCAAAATATGAATTGCAACTTCTGAATGTGGGTGCAGTCTCTTCTTTGAATTGCTCTACTCAGCAGAACTCCTTGATCCCCAAGCAAGAAAGAGCTAACAAATAGGGAATGTTTTCAAAGATGAAAAGCACGTGCTAAGGTAGAGATAGGAGATATAAATACTAGCAGTTTCTGGTGTGGTACACAGTTTTATGATGTGAGAGCTGGTTGTGAGAAGAAAGGCATCCATTTACAGAGATGAGTAAAAAAATGCACAGATTGTTTAGTCAGTTTGTTTTACTTGAGAGATGAGAAATGAGAGAGCATGTTTTTGTTGGAAGCAATAAATATTTTTTGAAGAGCGAGGTATTTCCCATGGCCATTCCTACTATCACCATTATGCAGGAAGCTAGCCATTACTGCTTCCTGTGGTTATAATCAGCTTGGCAGAGGAGAGTTTTGAACTGCAAGCAGTGGGATGATCAAAAGCAGTGATAATGTTTTGAGAAGGAAATGGCATCATTTTTGGCTGTGTAAGTGGGAATGGTGGAAAAACCCATAGATTAGGACCTTCTGAGCAACTTGAGCTTTCACATGCTGACTTTATAGTGACTTTGAATTTTCAAGTTCAGTCTGGATTCTAGCATCGTTTTGGAATCTTTACTTTTCCATTCTACATTTTTTTCCTCCTCCCAGAAAAGGCTGTTGAACACTAACAAAGCTTTTCTTAAGTTGCTTCATATCTTATTCCTATGAATGTTATTTTGATTTCTTTCATTGTGTTTAATTTCATTGGAAGAAGAAAGATTGCCTAATACTTTTAGTGTAACATTTTGCATTCATTGAATCATGACTTGTTGGATATTTTCTTATTCAAAAGACTATTTTGTCCTAAAGCAAGTAATTTTTATCTAATTTTAGGTAAACATTAATCAATTATCATTCTGTTCCCTAAGGAATTTTTGTTCAGTTTTTCTTTTTTAATAAATCTAGTATTGATGCTATTGGAGGTTGGAAGTTAGGAGATCACTGAAGCTGTGAAATATTTATGCTGACCTGGCAGAAGTCATATAGAAGGGCATGAAATGGGGTAAGTGAATTTTGTAGAAATCTGAAAAACCATTTTTTCCAACAGTGCTCTGTAAAGTGTGGTAAGGGAGTACGGCATCGGACTGTGAGGTGCACCAATCCACGCAAGAAATGTGTTTTGTCCACAAGACCTAAAGAAGCAGAGGACTGTGAGGACTATTCCAAATGCTATGTCTGGAGAATGGGAGACTGGTCTAAGGTGAGTCATCCTTGATACAGTGCCTCCCAGCATCACACATTTTGCAAGCTGAGTGCTTAATAAGAATTACTCTTATCAAAAGTATATAGGTGTCGCAGCTGAGGGAACAATAAGGCTATAAACAAAAAAACCCTAAACTGGTAGTCACAGTGAGCCTACAGTATAAATAAAAATCAGGAATATGAAGTAAATGTGAGATAAATCTTGAATATAATGCAAATTTGTATTATCTTACTGTGTCAGTAGGCAGGCAAGCAGCTGCAGAAACTGCAGCCAGCTCCAACCTTACCGTTCTCATATTTCGTTAATTTGTGTTTGCACATTTTACTTGTCGTTCCAGTAAAGTACACCCTTCTGTCTTATACAGTAGCACCTTTAGCCTATTAAATTTCCTCATAAACCGTTTAGCATCTGGGATGCATCTATTACTGTTTTTCCTTTATTATTTTTTTATTATTATGGACACTCAACGTAACTGTCATTACGTTGTTTCCTTGGCATATGTGTTCTGAGAGGTGGATAAGCATAGGCCAAACAATAACAAACAATATTGGTTAGATCTGTGATTGGCCCTCAGTATCTGATACAGTTTTGTAAAACCCAAATCATGCTGAAATTCTGAAATTGAACCTTGTCAAGGTTTTCTCCTGCTGTATCACTTCTGTCTTTAGCAGAAAGATTGTAATCTTTTTTATTTCCTTTCCTTTGTTTCTCTTCATAACTTTGCACACACTTTTACTTTCAGCACCTAACATTATTGCAGCATTTTTTAAACTTGCTTGTATGGAGAAGTATTTAATGTATTTTTAGTTGTCTTTCATGTGATGTAGGAGCTGGAAACAAGGACTAAAGCCAGCAGTGTATGGCTAGCCAGCCTTCCAAGAATTAGCTGCAAGTACTCTGTGAGTAAGTAGGTACTTCAAAAGCACATAGTATAACCATTATTTTTTTTAAAACAACAGAAGCAACTAACTTTCAGTAGCAGTATTACTTTTACAAGAAGATATATTTGGCAATAATGCTTAGTATTTCCATTTCTCTACTACGTAACTATGGTTAAAACCTGCCTCATTTTGTACTACCACCAGTAGGAAGTAAACCATGGAGAAATGACCATCTGCTTTCTTAATTGAAGCAGTCATTCAAATTGGTGTTGCTGGGGCTATGTGGGTATGCTGAGACAGTTACACTGTGTTCCCAGTGCCCTCTGGAGCGAAGAACTTTATCCTGTCAGTGCCTTTCACAAACAACCCTGTCATAGATGAGTGTACAAAAACTTATATCTTCCTGTTTAAAATTTACTGGCAATTTTGTATTTCCTGCTCTCCTCCTAGAGTCAAAGCTGTAACACTCTCACCTAAACTGCACTTTGAACTTCAAAATTAGGACACAAGGAATTATGGAATTGGCAAAATCTTTTGAACAGTTAACATACAGTCTTGATTATGACTTGTGCAGCAGAGATTTTCCAAGATTTATGCTAAAAAATAGATACCTTGATTTCTCTACAGAGACACAAGTTCAATTTAAAATATATTTGGCTGTCAGTTTCTTTTCTCTGTTACTCTTCTGTTCCATTGAAGGGGTACATAGCAAGGTGAAGTCATGGCATACGTGTTAATATGTCTGCAACAGTGAGAACAAATGAAAAGCTATGATAAATGTTAATCTTTGCTCTGTTTGTTTCTTACCCAGAGGTTCAATGCAGCCTTCTGTGTTCACAGTTTTTACTCTTTAGGACTGTTCTTGACATTGACAGAAGTCTGTTCCTTTGAGCAGAGCCAAGTTCTCTCTAGCTAATGCCAAGATTTGACTTGAAATCTTTAGATGAAGCTTCTCACACATTGAAACAGGAGGCCTAATATCTTTACTTGCTTTGCTGTTTCCTTTGAACTCCTAAGACATAATTTTAAATTAAGCTTAAATTGCACTATTACTGAAAAAGTAACATGATTAATAATTATGGAGAGCTGTAATAAAGTTCATTTTTTTTAGTGGTATAGTCACATAAAGATCAAATAGTTTTTGAGCTCTATGTTTTAACAATACCAAGATAAAAGAAAATTTGACCAAAATTTCAAGCTCCAATAGATCAATTATGGAGATAGTAATCCTTCTAAAACTCAGTCTAAAAGAACAATCTGGCCTGTGTGCAACATTTAACTCTGTGATGGTGTGATGGCGTTTAAGTCAGTGGGTCAATATGCTAAAAATTGCTGTTTGTAACATCACTCAGGCTCTGTGCCCACTTTTGTGAGGAATATAGGTATGATGAGAAAGAATGAAAGCTCAAACTGAGCTTCTGGAGCCAGTACCTAGCAACATTACCAATGACATTGTATTTTGCCAGGCCATCCATATGCAATCCATGGTATATCCTACCTAACAATGTGTGAGTTACTTTCAAATGAGGAATGCTTACAGACCATAGCTATTCTAGCACCAGCTAGGGCAAGGTGTTGTTAGCAACAGTGTCCCTTGCTAAGCTGCCCACTGGCTACACATTTCAAAGCCATACAAGGCCAGGATCATGCTCAGAGGCATTCATCACCCAAGTATAAACAAATAGGCTGAGGAGAGGTGAAATTAAATTCATGTGAACTGCATGTTTACACATCTGCACAGCTTATGAGAACACATCATTGTAGAAGTCATTCTCCAAAAAACACTTAAATTTCAGCAGCATAGGGTGCTCTAAGGGCATGTCTACAGTACTTTATGTAGGAAAATGTGTATATTCTTTTCTGCTACTATCATGGTTTTCAGACCATTGCCAGAATAAATGAAGCATGAGAAGCAGGATGAATTTTGGAACAGAGAATAATTTGGAAAGTGGGTATTGAAAATGATAATTTAAAACTTTGATATAATATTATATCATTCAGCAAGGAAAAATAGGATCAAAAGTCTGGACAACAAACTATAATTTAGGAGCAGCCATTTGTAAGATGAAGAGATATACAATATGTGTCTATAGGAGATCAGAGAAGATAATGTGGGGCAAGTTGTAAAAAACATTGGTAAAAGGATGCATTCTGTAGAAACTGAAGATGGACCAGCAGCAGAATTTCTAAATAGTATTGATGTGTTAGACCAGAGATGCTGAGGAGTTAAAATATGACATCTGGGATAGTGGTCCAATGGTTGGCATGAAGTTTACTTTATCTATAGCCTGAAGAAGTAAAAACATGAAGCAAAGGTTAATCTCCTACTTCTTTTTCCATTGAGTCTGGAAGGGTATCTGAGGCAACTGCTTAGTTTGTACTCCAATGAATCCCAGAACTCATGGCCTATTCCAAATTATTTATTTCAGACAGTACATGCAGTGCTCCCTAGAAAATTGTGTGTGTGTATGTGTGTGTGTGTGTGTGTGTGTGTGTGTGTGTCTATAATCAGAGGAAGTCAAGTCTCCAGCTGTTAGGGGGAGACAGATTCACAGAGAGATATACTGAGGGGTACAGAATGCAGATGCCAGTGATTAGGATTGTTTGCCTTCTTCCCCAGTCAAAGAACACGTGTAAATGGAGAGAGCTAAATGCTTACAAAATTTTTTTACAACTATTGAAGAGCAGGGGACATTCAACTTTTATTTTGTGTGCTTAAATAATTAAATGGACTCTAAATGTCCACAGCAAACTCAAATAATCTCCTCAAAAAAAAAAAAGTATGATATTAATGTTATGATTTTACTGACAAGCCTTGTTTTTTTTCCTCAGATCCCCATCCAAAATTATTAATCTCTTTAAGATTCTTGGAATAGAATAGTGCTGGCCATGAGTCAAAATATAACACTATCAGTAGACGTATGGACAAAGCAATTATGCAATGTGAAATAATAGAAGTTAAAATAATAATGTAATCAAGTCAATAACTTTCATATTGACTTAAATATAATTATTTTGCAGCAAATGAGGTATGTCTTTGTTTCAGAAATGAAGCATGAACAATTAATATGGAAGATATGAATATAATGAAATGACATTGGGAGATTTTATACATTTCTAACCAGTCCTGTAATATTAACAATATTGACATCTTATGTTTCATATAAAGGGTTTTTTATATCATGTGCAGAAAAACAGCCCTTGTAGCTAGAAGAGGATGCCTGGAAGATGGCAGCATGTAGTGGAGGCAAGTGCAGCCCCTTGTTTCAATGTGTCTGTACAACCACAGTCTTGCCACACAATGTACAGTGTGCTGCACAGTGCCACCTGAAGGAGCCGTGTGGGGAAGAAGGAGGTTCACTTACACAGCCACTGTTGGGAGACACTCTTGTGTCTCTGACACTGCCTGACAGAGAAAGAAAAGGGTAACACTGATGCATTCAGCAATTGAATGAAATGGTTTCGGACTCTGATGATTTTAAAAAATGATTTCCAGGGAAGCAGGTTGAGATATCTTCTGAAGGGACACAAATCTGTAGTGAAAAGATTGACTTCTAAGTCACCTTCATAAACCTGAACAGTTAGAGGAAGTTTAAGAAATTCCAAAAGAAATGAGAAATATCCAAAAGAAATCTGAAATATCCTTGAACAAGGATCAAAAAAAACTAAGGTTTTTTACTCCCTGGTGGCAGAAGTAAAATTATAAAAATGCTGCTAAAATAGATTATTAATAACATTATAAATTAAGTTTTGTTTTTGTTTACTTATGCCCAGCAATATTTCAGAATGAAATATTGTTGCTGTTAGTATGCAGCCACTGACTTTGAATCTTTAGGCAGCTCTATAAATTTTCTGTGTGCTGGTTCAAACCAAATGTTCTGTGGTTCTACCAACAGACTGAAACCTTTGATATAAGCCAAGCAGTGGAGCTGCTATTTCTTGTGCCAGATGTTGGCACTCTTTGAAATTGATAAGTATGATTGATTGGGTGTAGTCATCCCTTGGAAGGCCAGACGAAGGAGAAAAGCTATGTCATGCACCAGATGCCATATTCCACAAATGCGGAAGTTACGGAGAGTAGCATTCACAGCTTTCCATCACCTCCTTTACTGCTAACGTCTTCCAAGTCATTATAGTACAGTCTATACCCAAGCAGATACAAATTTACAAACTTTTGAGCATTACAGTGCTAGGCCATACATTACTGCTGGAGGGGATTTACATATGCACACATATGTATATAGCGGAGATAATAAGTGAAGGATCCCATTCTTGGGAATTGCTGAAGAGAAGTAATGCCATTTATATGCTATGTGCTTTCCCAGAAATTTCTGCCAGTTTTTGTTGAGGACACTGGGATCTTTGAACAGTGGATCTTCTGGAAGGCTGATGTGTATTTTCAGCAGGTAGATAAATGGTCTGGTGCTCAGACTTGGTGAATTAGGTGTTCTTTTGCCTGGTGTACCTCCATATATAAGGTCATCTCTCTCTTTCCAGATTTTTCCTCAGTATCTCTGACTCTGTCATCTGCCAACACATAACTCTTAGAGCTGATTCACTTGGGTACTGTTAAAATTTATGTAATCCATTTTTTTCTTGTGGGATCTAGCTGATTTTTGTTGGATTTTTTAGTATTTCATGTTTCTGTTATCCTGTATTTCATGCAGCTAAGTAACATTCTGCCTCATGTATTTATTCTTGTGATAAACTTGATAGTCTATGACATTCTCATTTTACCTCAAAATATTTATTTTTTGGTTTTCATTATTTTGTTTTAATCCATGGGGTTGTCACTTTTTTGCTGTTTTCTGATAGTATATAATAAGGCAAAAGATGAAAATACTTTTAAAATGTAAGAGAGAACTGAATCTTGAAAAATTCTTTTGAAACAATTTTTTCAGAGACTGTCTTGAGCACAGCAAGCATGAAAAAATAGAGTTTTCGGTTTCAAAGCAGTAAGGAGAGGGAGCAACAGAACTGCCACCTTGTACTTCCAGAGGGCAGACTTTGGAGTGTTTAGAAGACTGTTTGACTGAGTCCCTTGACATGCAATCTTGAATGGCAGAGAAGTCCAGGAAGGCTATTCATTCTTCAAGAAAGAAATCTTAAAACTACAAGAGTTGTCTGTCCCCTTGTGCTGAAAGATGAGCTGATGCCTTGTTTGAACAGAGAGTTTTGGCTGTAACTTGGGTGGAAAAAAAAGAGTTTATGACCTTTGAAAGAAGGGACAGACAATTCGGGAGCTCTACAAGGATGTTGTGAGGTTATGCAGGAAGAAAATTAGAAGGTCAAGGCCCAGCTAGAGTTTAATCATCCTACTGCCATAAAAGACAACAAAAAAAGTGCCTATAAATATATGTCCAACAAAAAGGAGGGCTAAGGAGAACCTCCATCCTTTATTGATTGTAAAGTAAAACATAGTGACAATGGATGAATAAAAGGCTGAGGTGCATTTTATGTTCTTTATCTCACTTTTTAGTATTAAGACCAGTTGTTCTGCAGGTGCCCAGCCCCAGGGATGGGAAATAAAACCAAACCCTCATAATGGAAAGGAAAAATGGTCAGTGACCTGCTCCATCACTTAGACAACTCTTTGAGGGTGGATGGGATCCACATGAGGACAGTGAGGAAGCTGGAAGAGGGATCCAGGGAACTACAGGCATGTCAGCTTGACCTCAGTACTGGGGAAGGTCAGGAGCTGATCATCCTGAGCAACGTCATATGGCATGTGCTGAACCTGCATGATCAGGCCCAGTCAGCATATGGGTTTATTAAAGGCAGTCCTTGAGTAACCTGATGTCCTTCTAAGACAGGGTTATCCACCTAGTGGATGAAGAAAAATATGTGGATGTTGTTTACCTGAGCCTTTGACACTGTCTCCCACAGCATTCTCCTGGAAAAGTTGGCAGCCCATGGCTTGGACAGGTGCTCTCTTTGCTAACAACTATCTGTATGGCTGGACCTAGAGAGGAGTGGTGAATGGAGTTACATCCAGTTGGCAACTGGCCACTAAGGGGTGCTCCCTGGGGCTTAGTGTAGGGCCAGTCCTGTTTGACATCTTTATTGATGATCTGGACAGGGGGATCAAGTGCACCCTCAGTAAGTTCACAGACAACACCAGTTTGAAGGGGAATGTTGACATGCTGAAGGTAGAAAAGCTGTGCAAAGGGATCAGGACATGCTGAATTTGTGGGCTGAGGCCAGTGGTAAGAACTTCCTCAAGGCCAAGTGGTGGATCATGTACTTGGATCACAACCCCAGGCAGTGCTCCAGGCTGCAGCAGAATGTCTGGAAAGCTGTCTGGCTGAAAAGAACCTTGGTGTGCTGGTCAACAGTGACTAAACATGAGCCAGCTGTGCCCAGGTGGCCAAGAAGGCTGATAGCATCCTGGTCTGTGGCAATAATGTGGCCAGCAGGGCCAGGGCAGCGATCATCCTCCTGTGCTTGGTACTGTTGAGGCTGTTAGAGTTTGAGCCCTTCACTGTAAGAAAGATATTTAAGTGTTGGAGCATGTCTAGAGAAGGGCAACAGAGGTGAAGGGTCTGGAGTACAAGTCCAGCTGAGGGAGCTGGGGCTGTTTAGTCTGGAGGAAAGGAGGCACAGGGTTAGACCTTTTCTCTCTCTACAGCTCCCTCCAAGTTTGTAGGAAGGTGGGTTTGGTCTCCTCTCCCAGGTAACAAGTGAGGAAATGAGAGGAAATGGCCTCAAGATGAGCCAGCAGAGTCTCAGATTGAATATTAGGGAAAAGTTCCTCAGCAAAAGGGTAATCAAGCATTAGAACAGACTGCCCAGGCAAATAGTGGAGTTGCCATGTAGTTGCATTACTTAGGGACGTGGTTTAGTAATGGACTTGGCAGTGCTGAGTTAATGGTTTGCCTCAATGATCTTAAAGGTCTTTTCCAGCTTAACTCATTCTATGATTTTATTCTTGTATTTCACCTAAATAAAAGACCTTTGAGCTCAGTTTCCTTGTAAACTCATAGGGGTTTTTTTATGTTTTGGTTTTTAATATCTTTCATAGACATTTAGGTGAGTCACCTGCTATTTCAGATCTTCATTATTCAAAATTTGGTAGATAGAGTGATTAGAAGTAAAGTCATCAGAAAAGAGCTCTCTCATTTATTCAACCCACTGGAAAAACTTGAAAGTGCTACATAGTGTGATGCTATTTTTAAAGGACAGTTCTTAATTCTATGTTGAACAGAAGAGCTTCTTAACATACGTTTCTTTGATTTATGAGAAGTAAATAGATAAAATAGAAATTTTTTAAATAAAGGATTTTCTGTGAGGTTTCGTTTTCCCTCATTTGAAATTTCCTTTGTGTCCCTAGTGGGTTCTGTGACCTGTCTTATCATTAGAAATACTGTAATCCTTTATTATTTATTTGTGCTGTTGAGCTATGCTTTTCCTTGCAAGGTTTTCTACTGAGCATCAGGCTAGCATTGTCATGTATGGTAATATAATTATATAGTCAAAGACTAATATTTCAAATTAATTTTAAGAATTTGTTTTCATCATTCCAGAATAGCATTCTCAACTAATTTAATCAGAAAGATAAGGGTAATTATGTAATGAAATCTATCTGTTTCCAGATTCTTGTTTGGATGTGTGATAGTCCTAATGAATGGATGGTCATCTCCTGCCAAAATACCATGCAATGATATCTCAGATATGAAAGTTTGAAACGTAATAATGTGTTGTTCATTGCTAAGCACTAGTGGCAGTAATATATCCATGTGTGAGTCAGCACAGGCAGGCATCTGGGACAACCACAAATCCACAGCTAAAATTTATTTCTGTTTCCTTGCTAACAGGGGATCCCTGCAGCAATGCCCAGTCAGAGGTGCACAAACAAGGCTAAAATTTGTAAAATCCACCAGTGTTATGATGTCAAATACTGTTTAGCAGTGTGTCTAAAGTCCTAAATAAGAATAAATAACTATTTCAGGTATACTTAAATTGCCTTAAAACTTGAATGTGTTTTTGTATTAAATATGGATTTGTAGAAAATATAACTACAAAATTTAAAATAGTGTGTATGCACATCTGAAGCACATAGAGGAACTTGGCTTTCTAGATCTGTTATGGTATAACAGGATTTGTCCATGCTTTGATATAGGTCATTAATGATGAGAGAAAAATGCTGATACCTTCCCTGATATCAGGGGGAAATGGCAGTCTGTAATAGTCTCAAGTTTTTTATGGATTTGGATTCCAGGTTGTCTGTAACAGAACAAACTTGTGTCATTGGAATAATCCCAGTTTTTAAACTGTTAAGTGGATGATTGTGTTTCATTAATTCACCCAAGAAAGAAATTGGGCAATGGAACCTGGGTTTCACGTGGAGACAAAGAATTTTTTTCCACTTCCAAGCTGAGTCCAGAGAGCCCATTCAGATTCAAGCCTATCCAACCCCATTATTGATTCAGAGTAGGTAGGCAATGAAGAATAGATACATATATACTGACCTAGAAAAAATAAAATTCCTTTTGTAATCATCTCATAAACTTTCAGTTGCTTCTTGTCTTGATACCAAAGGCAGTTTTGTCTCCTCTGCCAAACAACCAAATTGTTCTGCATGGGGCCTTAAAAAGGATTCAGGGAGGAAAAAAAAAAAAAAAAAAAAAGAAGAGACAGAAAAAAAAAGAGTAAATAAAGGTTCAAATTCTTGAGATGAGGTGATGAGGATTTCCTCTATGGGAATGCTATCTGTAGTTTATCAAGGGAACTGGAGCTCAGTCTGTCATATCTCTTTTTGAATCTTATATCTTCTTACCCTGGAAAGAAGAGCTGTAAAGAAAAAAATGGAGGGGCAGTGGGCAGAAGAAGGAGAAAAAGAAGACTATAAAATAAAATAAATAGGCACAACTCAAACTTGTTGAAGTTAGAAGAGACCAACAGCAGATACTTTTTTAGCTAAACTTAGCACAAGTTCTGAATTTTAAATTTGGCATACTGAGGTGTTGGGTGTGTCAGAAATGAGAGAGGCAGAAAGACCTTCCTGGAAATGATGCATATGAGAACTCAGACTACATCTTTTGCTTGTATTCGTCAGTCCCTCTTTTTGCTACACTATTCAGAAATGCCTTTAAAAACAACAACAAAAAAAACCAAACCAACCAACAAAAACAAAACAAAACAAAAAACCCCAAAAAAATCCCCAAAAAACCCCACCTCACTTAAATAAACTTCAGATTATTTGCTTGATTTAGGTAATCTTTAAGAATATTGCCAAACTCAGTACAAAGCCTTTGCTAAAAAAAAATGCACCACATTATCTACTACCTGCCTTCAAATGCAAGCTTCATAAAAGACAGAAGAAGATTTTGCGAGCTTGTTAGCAAATATGAATCCTGCTGCTAAAGTCTGATTGCTTGCTATTCTTGTTTCACACTCCATGAAAAGGTTGAAACCGCTTAAAAGCTGGAACTGATGAACCTATACATAAATGATTAGGAATGCTCTGCTAATAATTTCCAGTCAAACTCATCACTGAGTTTCCTTAGAGGCACTGCTTTGAATGCTACTTAGACTTGTAAAACCTTTTATTGAGCAGTCCACTTATTCTCAAAAATAAATTGTTCAAGTAAATTCTGTTAATACTGTCACAGATTGGCTTTTTCATTGTGGATTGTATCAGCCTCTTCAGTGATTGCCTGTTGTCTTGGCAGAAAGACACATTTTGACCGTTACTGTCTGCCAGTGACAATTTTTCCCTTAATTTAGGAATTCCTACTTCTCATGAAGGCCAGCTGGAAGCAGCTAACACATTACAGCAACTTCCTCAGCTGTTGGCCTTGGGAATATGTATTCTCTCCAGAATATATATCTTTGGCAGGGAACAGAAAGAAGGAATCTTGGGTAGCGGGTGTGCATGCCAAGTGTAAGAATTGTTATTTTTAACACCTAGGTTTCTGTCCTTGAAATTATATCTAAAAGAAGTTCAAAAGTTGGACAAAATTCAAATGGGGTGGTAAGATTTTTTTTTTAAGAAAAAAAAATTTAAAAAATTGCTGTTAACTATCTTTACACAGGAATTTTTTTGTAATCTTTAACAAGAATGTTTTACATGTCTTGCTGCTTGAATGGTTTTACAGTACCTTTAGGACTGTGTCCAAGATGCACAGATTAACAACCACATAAAGAAACCCCTCTGGCTGTGTACTAGAACATTTAGTCTAAATCTACAATTACAGTTGTCCTACAGGAATTTTTTGCTAATCAGCTACATGGCCTTAAAGTGCAGGTCATCTGAATAGTGAGAAGTAAAATGTAATTACCCTCCACAAAAATAAAGTATTGCATGTGCCAGACTGACATGTGGGGAGATAGAGTGGGTGTGAAGAAGAACTATAGAAATGTATTCTTCATTCCCTAATAATAAAAGCTATGGGTTTAAGTTAACCTGAAACCTGCTGAATTAATGAAAATGCTATATATTGGTTGGGAGTGGGCATTTTATGTAAATTATATATATATATATGTATATATATATATATATATATATATATATATATATGCGCACACACAAAAAATACAAGTGGTTTTGACAGTTAAATTTATTTCTGATTAAATTCACTGATTGATGTGTTAAAGTGAAAATATTTTTATTTCATTGGAATTGAAAGCTTTATTAGAGTTTTAAACATGTAAATCCAGAAATATATAGAACCTATACAGTTTCAACTACATACCATAAACACTACCTAAAATGTGACAGCTGCATATCCAGTGAAATGTATTTACCTCAGATTGAATATTTTCAGTGATAGAAATCCAAAGGTGAGGCAAGTTTGGGAGGCAGTTTTGGAAGAGTCTTCTTCAGCTTGAATGTACACATGCATATACAGTAAAATGAGTGTCAAAATGAGGGTCAGAGATGTTGCTCTGAAGGTGCATCTAACTGATCTGCAGAAGTTGAGATATCTCCTAGTGAAGTCAGAACAAGTCTGTATCTTTTTAGGATAAAGAAGAAAAATACGAGTTACTTTTATTCTCCAATATTCAGTGTCTGCTCTCAGTTACAGAAGCAGTTGGCTGATGTGTTTGTGAGACAAAATCACATTTAAGAGATGGATGTCATGGACACAGAAACCTTGCTGTTTGTCTGTGTAGTAGGAAGTGCACTGCTAAATGCCTGATGCTTTCCTTATTTCATACTATTTTAAATATAAGCTAATATGAGCTTTAATAGCTAATATGAGCTTTAATGGTAAAAAGATTTCTTTTTCTGGCTTCTAGTCAGAAAAATTCTTAATTTCAAAGTCAGACACCATGGCTGCTGCCTCTGCTGCTGTTTGAACATAGAAGAGCACAGCATGCTTATCAGATCCCTCATTGATTTTAAAACCCTAGGTGTTAGGAAAAATCTTGCTTTGCTTGCATGTTGACTAGGTTGGGTTTAAAAGTGTTGGATTGCAAATCACTGTAGTATCCTTGCTTCTTCTCAATGTTCTGCAAGCATCTTACAACACTTAGTAAGTTCCCATTTCTTAGAAATAAAAATAAATGCACTATTAAAATTTAGTACATTTCTGTGAAAAAAAAACAAAACAACATAGCTCACAAATTCTCTATTTTCTGCTTTGCCATGTATTTCCTATATGAACTGAGACATTTCATTTAATCATCCTTTGATGTCAGTTTCTAAAATTGTGATATTAATAAGTAGGTCAAGCAAGACTAATTGTTTGGACGATCTCTACATCTTGGGATGGAAAACTACATTTGTAATGCTTCACAACAATCTGGAATATCTCACCAAGGCCAGTGCAGGCTCAGTTATTTAAAGGATATTAATTCCCCAGTTAAGATTTTAATGCCAAAATCTTGCCAGATTCTGCATAGAAATTCAGACCTAAACACTGATTAGCTGAGTGATTTGTCTGTTTGTTGTCAGTTGCAGTCACAACAAACTTTCAAGCCAGAGCTCATTTGATGTAGAGAAGATGTGGCTGCTGCCAGAGCGCTCTTCACAAAGGCACCTGCCTACATGAATTGCTTGACATTACATATTAGCAGATAAACCATTGGAATCCATTTTGTTAGCAAAGGACTAGTGTTTTCCAAATCCCATTCTCCCCTCCAGTATTCCAGGTGGCTGGATTGCATCTACTCACTCTAGGATGACCTAAGGGCAGAGAAATTATTTTTGGAGATCTTATGTACCAGGTCCACCTGCCCATATCCTCCTCTGTAGCTGACCAAAGGAATACCACACATTCACACATACTCTAAGTTTTGTTGATAAACATACTAATCTTTGAAGGAAAAAAAAAATGTAGTACTGCATGTAATATTACTCTAAATTAAGGTCACCGTGATAACATTTAAAGATTATCTTTCCTTATTAGAGATCTTCAACATATTAGCTTCATCATATTGCCTTCATTTTCCTTTTACTCTCACATTTGTTTTCTCTCTGTGTTGTAGTTTTAGTTTTGCCTTTTTTTCACCTTTTTTAAATTTTGCTTTTCAATTGTCTCAATTTTAACTTCATTAAAATATTCCAAAAATAAATATCACTGAAACTATGATGAGAGGAATTTAGGGAGTGGTCAGAATTTTGGCAAAATTAAAATCTATGTTCCATCTGCTATTGGGGATAAAATTCGTGTCAATATATGCGTGGTTTTACATGTTGACTGTGTGCATAATGTTGTCTGTTATAAGAACTCAGATTATTTTTAGCTGCACAGAGAAAAGGCAGAGAATTCTAGAAGGGGAATTGTGTTGAGAGACTTTTCTCATGCAATTTTACAGCAGTATACTAGATTTGATAACATTGAAAATAAATCATTACTAACTAACTGATTTCCCTCCTGTAAACCATATATTTGTTCATGTGTTAAACTGTGGTTGATATTGAATAGACAACTGTGTAGTCATAATTTAATATCTTTACATTGGCTTATGGAGGCTGTATCTGTTTAACTCAGCAAGATACAGTTCTGTATTGGCTCACTGAGAACAGGAGCAAAATCAAGTCCACTTGCTGCCTCTATAAAATGCCAGGGTTTGATTTCATGTGGTTACAAATTCAGTCCCTTGTGAAAACAAGTGTGTATCCTAGTCTTTTGTACCTCTGTTGGAGTCTTATGAGTCCAAAAGACAGGAGTCTCCCTTCTCTTGATGCACATTTTGGGGCGCAAGCCCTCTATTTCTCCTCTATTTACATATTTAGCATATGTATATCTTTCTTCCACGTAAGTGTTTATAATGTCTCTTAAACACACATAGGTAACCAAACCAAAGGGTCAAAACTTGTTTAATGTTTCACACAGTCAAAGTTTATTCATCCTTTGAAGAAAACTATACTTCTTCATCTCAAGACAGGATGACTGGGAAACATTTTTTGTTATAGCACCTTTTCCTTGTCTTTCTTATTTCAGTTTTTTTTCAGCTGCTTCTTGAAGCATCCCAAGGAAATATATTCAGAAAATTTATGTAATAAAAATTATTTAGAAAACATTTTCAGGATTGCAGCCTGAGCTCTTACATTATTCATTACAATAAACTGATTAGTATTTGAAGATGTTTTATACAGAAAATTTCTGCAAAACTTGGTGAAATTTCTGGGTACTTGAGTCAAAATCATTAGAGGCTGGGATAAAATTCCAATATGAAATTTTTAATAGATTTGTAGTTAAAGCAATAGCATGTGAGTCAAAGGGAGAGAAAAGTAATCCATGTCCTATGAAGTTTTGTTCACAAAAGTCAGAAAGCATATTTTGGTTTGGTTTTTTTTGTTTGTTTGGAATAGGTTTTGTAAGCATCTTTGCAGCCCTGTCCAAGTTTTCATTCTAGTACATTATGTTACTCTGATAGAAGTAAAATGTTGCCATTGTTACAGTGCTCAGTTGTTTTATTTTCTTACCTCATTCTCTGTGGCAACAAGACGTCAAGATTAATTAAAGGCCAGGCATCATGTCTCACACCGTGTATTTTATTTGTGAGACACATGTGAAAGCATGAAGGTGTGATACAAAGACAGGAGGCATAAACTATGCTCAGCAGAAAGAGCACTTTTTGGAGCAGTTAACTAATGGCTTTATTAAAAATTCTTCTCTCTGCTAGTATCTTTGAATGGTTTTACCATCACTTTAACCTCTAATAAGAGTAAATTTGTATATAGATACAATAGAGTAACGTTTGCTTCCTTGAGGCACATTGTTGTATTTGAGTTTCATCACAGGCTCTATTGGACAGCAATAGGATGCTGGAGTGAGTCCTTCAATTAATACTGTTAATTAATTTGTGCTTTAAAATTGATTTTCATTTAGCTAATGGAATAGAATTCAGAAATCTTGGAATGCTGACATCTGAAGAAGCAGCCAGTCACTTCACATGGACTGGCATTTCATGTTAATGATTACGAGCAAAAATACCTTTCCAATGAATGTGTCTTCTGTGTGTTCCAGTGCTCCGTCACCTGTGGCAAAGGAATGCAGTCTCGAGTCATCCAGTGCATGCACAAGATCACAGGAAGGCATGGCAATGAATGCTTTTCTTCAGAAAAGCCTGCAGCCTACAGACCTTGTCATCTCCATCCCTGCAATGAGAAAATTAATGTTAATACAATAACATCACCCAGGTTAGGTAAGCAGTCAATGATGACAAATCTCTTTTTCAGATCTTTCTCTCCATACAGTAATGATGATCCCAGTTTAGAAACAGAAGTCAGGAGGTATTCAGGAGATTTAAATTCTGTGCAGAGACTGATCTTCCTGCCTCAGGTTTTCAGTATGTACATCGGAGACTGTAACTAAGAATGGTGAAGAGTTTTGTTATCCAAGGAAGGACCTTATTTTGAGACTGTATGACATTAAGGGAACAAAATGTTCCATATGAAAATATATCAGAGACACTATAAAAAAATATGCTTTTATATATATTCACCCAATTTTATCAAATCTTTCTAAAGAAAATACCTTCTTTTCTGTTCAAAAATGTTGCAAACTGTGTTCTCTTGATATTTGTGAGATCAAGGACGCCCTTATTTGTTTTTTAAATATAAACAGCTCTTTCCACTTGTCTTTAGTTCAAATCTACATCTTTGCATGATGTATTAGGATGCGTGAAGGAAAATTACTTTGAATGAAGAGATTTGCTGTACCTGGCAGAACAGGTTTCTTCTGTTCTTAAAGAAATTAAAAACTGTTTAATCTGGTAGTTTTTGCTTCCTAGTGTATTGTTGATGATGATTACCATAAATTCCCCTAATCATTCATCTGCATCTTGAGCATGACAGGAATATTCAAAGCCTTGCTGTAAGACAGCACACCATCTCCAGCTGATTTTCCAGAGCCCTTGTTAAGATAAACCCTCCTGTCCAACAGATTACTCCCACATGGAAAACAGACTGGCATTTCAGACTGTGTGCAATACTTCTTTTAAGATAGTGAAGCGTATTTCTCTTTTTAACCTTTGAACATTTCTGCACAGTAGTCATTGTTGCAGTTTTCTGTTGCTTATGGTCTTCTCCTTGCTATTTCACTGTTTGACTGTTCCTCTCCTTTGTACTTTATCTTTCTTTGTTCAGCTGGTCTCTCAGAAGCTAGATGCCATCTCCCCATCATTGATGATTTTCCTCTGGTGAGGTTATATAAGCAGCTTTGTGTCATAGAGTCAAGTGAATGAGAAAGAGCCACATAAAAAATACAGTGTCCATTAAAATTTGACTTAATGTGAAGTGCAGAAAAAAAAAAAGATAGAGCTATGTTGTCACACAGAATCATTGAATAACTAGGTTGGAAGAGACCTTCAAGATCATCAATCCAACCCATGCCATAAATACCTTAAATAGGCCATGGCACCAAGTGCCATAACCAGTCTTTTTTTGAACACATCTAGGGATGGTGACTCCACCACCTCCCTGGGCAGACCATTCCAATAATTTATCACTCTTTTTCTAAAAAACTTCTTCCTAATATCCAAGCTATATTTCCCCTGTCGCAGCTTGAGACTGTGTCCTCTTGTTCTGACGTATGTTGCCTGGAGAAAGAGACCGACCCCCACCTGACTACAACCACCTTTCAGGGAGTTGTAGAGAGAGATAAGATCACCCCCGAGTCTCTTTTCTCCAGGCTAAACACCCCCAGCTCCCTCCGTCGCTCCTCACAGGGCTTGTGTTCCAAGCCCCTCACCAGCCTCGTTGCCCTCCTCTGGATGCGCTCAAGCGTCTCAACGTCCTTCCCAAACTGAGGGGCCCAGAACTGGACACAACACTCAAGGTGTGGCCTCACCAGTGCCGAGTAAAGCAGAAGAATGACCTCCCTGGGCCTGCTGGCCACACTGTCCTCATAGCATGGATTATTTAGGACTGATATTAGTAATCTACAAGCCAGTGTCACCCAGCATGGAGTCAGAATCCAATCCAGTAGAAACCTTAACATCTCTGAAATACATAATGCAATGCTTCTCCTCAATATACTGACCATTTTGGCCTCCAGTTCCATTCATATCATGTAGTGGAGATCTTTTGAATTGGGGATAAATTTGGGATAGGGCTACTGAAAGCTGATGGAGATTGTGCCACCAGCTTTTTACAAATTTCTCTTCTTTTAGCATAGGAGATTAACTCAAATCTGAGATTAACTTCTTTTTCAGTGTTTGTGGTGGGTTTTGGACAATATTTTGTTTTTGTGCCCTGTTTTTCACTGGGTTCCTATTTTAATTTCATGTATGTACTTAGTTATACTTGATATGTATAACTAAATGTGAAGAGTTGCAACTTCAGTGACACGGTCCTTCCATGATAAGCTATGTAAAGAGGATTTCATAAGGCAGAAAGATGAGCTCCACTTAATCACGAGAAGACATTTGCATGACAATAAACTTATTAAGATGCAACTTAATTCAATTTGTAAATAAAGTTGGCCTTAAAAATTTTTGATGTTGAATATTTTGACAACAGGAGGACAAGAGGGATTCCTTCTTTTGTTAAATATCTACATCTATAACCCTTTCTCTTCCCCAGATACACTTCCTATGTCCTTGTCTCTTTTGGTATGTGATTCTTCAGTAGTAAAGACAACAGTAATGTATATTTGATTTTGCTGTTGTTGTTTCACAGCTGCTTTGACACTCAAGTGCCTAGGAGACCAGTGGCCTGTGTACTGCAGAGTGATAAGAGAGAAGAACCTCTGTCAAGACATGAGGTGGTATCAGCGATGCTGTGAGACGTGCAGGGACTTTTATGCGCAAAAAATGCAACAGAAGAGCTGACCTCTATCAGGCTGGCTGGCTCTCAGCTCTTTGCAATGTTACTATTTATAAACACACCCACACACCCACACAGGCTTTTTCAGACCAAATATTATCAGATGACATATAATTTAATCAAATTAATTTATTTTTGCCTGCCAGACAGCCTTAATGGCTTTGGTTAAACAGCCAACATATTTTATCTTCTGACATTTTCATAATTAATTTTTATATGAACACTTTTGGATACATTTATCAGAATTTTTAAAAAATAGTAACTAGAATTTAAATGTTTATTTTCAGTAAGATCATCTGTTGCAAAAAAAAAAGTCATGTTATCTTGAATTTATTTTAATTTAGCTGAATAGTTTTGTTGTATATGGAAATAAAGTTCTTTTTAATTTTATTATATTTTTGGCATTTGGAGTCAGAATGAGCTTGTGTTTTTTGCAACAGATGTCAAAGTGAACAAGCTAACATTATTAAACAGGTTATTACAGAATGTATTGTGAAATTAGTTCATTTGATTTAGAAACATACTGAAGGGGATATTCTACTGTAACTTATATTATAAACAAGAAAATTAAAATAGCTAAGTAGAGATTTTGATCATTCTCATGGACACATACTTGAACACAAGTATTAAATCAATGAAACACTGTAGAGATTTACACTGAATCACTGTTGCACTGTTTGAGGTAGTGTAGAGAAATGCAGTCCTAGAACTTGTACCATCCTATGAATACACGTCTGTAGTGTTTTAACATGTCACTTAATTTTTTTTAAAGTTTTGAAACAAAAAACCCATGTCCCTCTATACCTTTGTGTGTCCTTTTGCAGATTTACAAATGGAAGAGTCCTTTCTCCTGCCAGTTGTATGGATTAATCTATTAAACATTTTCAGTTCTCTGTTGATAATTTAGAAAATAGCTTTGTAATACTACTTTAGTTTCCTCTTTGACTAATGAAAAAGTCTTTATAAAAATTAAATGTTTTACAGTTTTGTGAAACATTATGAAACAGCTAAGATTTTCCTTATGAGAAAATACTGTACATGATTCACATGATTTTTACATTTTCAATAAAAAGTAAAGCTCCTTTTGCTATTTGAATTTTTCTTTTTTTGTGTGTCTGGGTCTGGTAGATTAATCCATTGAGCCCTGCATCTCAGCAGGTAAAGCTACAGTACAAGTGCCTTCCGCCTCTTGACTTAGGCACCACTCTGCAGCTGCTGACAGACATGTCACTCTGTGAGCCTCGATACATACATGGAAAGTTGAGAATAACAAGGTAATATTCTGTGGAGAGGCAGGTATTTATCTCAGGTGAGTCCTGTAACTGCTGAACTTGGCAACTGGACAGCAGTGGGTTTTCTGCCCTCATTTTGTGATGCAAGTGTTTAAGTATGTTCTTAAAATACGTAGGAGAGCAAATCCTGAAGACACGACAGCTGGAGAAATAAGTCAGAAAGGCATATTTTCTACTCAAAGCAAAAAGAGAATGCATCTTTATTTAAGTGATTGTTGCTCTTCCTTCTCTGCAAAGAGTCTAGTGTATAGATGTGATACACAGTTTCCACAGACGGATAACCACAGATACCCACAGACAATAAACTGAGGCCCCCAGCCAGGACTGCGATTCTGTCCAGGAAGAATACTTAGATGCAGTCTTAACTACCATTGAAATCAACATCTGTGTTTCAAATAGCTGTACTATCAAAATCTTTAGTTTGGCATCTTACTGCTCTGCACTTGAAAACTGCAACTTTAATGAGGTGCTAGTGTATTATTTTAAATAAAATACCTTCTGGTTTTGAAAAGTAAAAAAAGAAAGAAAAATAATGTTGATATGATGGAATGTTATATTTTATATAACAAAAAATTTCAATGCACAGAAAATTTAGTTGCTTTGGGGCATAATTCCTTAAAGTCAAAGAAGCACATTTGAAAGTCTAATAGAATTATTATAGTTGGCAGGCAAAAGAAGCAATTATTATTTTAAATTTTCTTCATACTTAGATCTTGGTAATACTTCTGCACTCACTTGAATCACAATTGAAAATCAAGCAAAAGAAAAGATGCCTCCAGATTAGGAGCCAGAGGAAAATTTTTATCAGCCAGTGATATTATCTTCACAGTTCTAAATATTTATACTCTGCTGATTTTGAATGTTTCACTAACAAGAATGTCATCTTAATCACAAAATTTAAGAAGTATGTTTTAACTCTGGCTGTTAAAAATCAAAAACAAATCAGTGACTGCTGCTGAAATCATCCTCCTATCACCTCTATAAGAAGATCATAATAATGAAGTACTTTTCATTGGGAGACAGGGATAGAAAGTTGTGATGTAAAATAACTTTTTTAAAATGTAACAAGTGAAATCAGGATGTTATAGGATATTATAGTCTGATCAAGATGTTATGGTGAAATCAGGATGTTATAGTGCTGATAAGTCCGGTTCTGATTCCTTTAGCATCTGTAGTACAAAACTACTAGTTAAATGTGTGTGAATAATTTTGAAGCAGTTTTGTGTCTAAATAGCAAATATACCTTTGAATTTGAAAGCAAGTTCATTTTACTGCTTCAGCATATCCTATCATCATTCAGAGAAGCAGTAAAGATTGAAATACCCTTTTGGTCGGAAAATTATAAGAACATTCTGAAAATGTGCCTAGGCTATGTCTTGAGCTGCAGCATGCTGTGGGGAAGGTGGGCATGTGCCAGCTGTGCACAATTTTCCACAGACCTGGGTGGCAGCCGGCAGCTCTTTCCAGCTGTGTTCAGGCAAGCCATAGTCTTATAGCCTTATGCAGACATAGACAGTCCAGAGTTTACTTTTTTTTTTTTTTTTATTTATTCTGTCTTCTTCAATGACAATCCCTCTGCATTAATATGTTTTCCTTCCAGCCTGATTCCAGCCTGATTAATATGTAACATTTCAACAAATGAGTGTAAAATAAATCAAGTTCAGCTGGCATGTAAAGATGAAATTCACTCTTGGCTCCTAAGGGCTGGAGTAGGCCTCTCTGCTAATTAAATACCACTTAGACCGTATTTTGTCGGATTAAGTGGGATTTAAGTGGTACACAGGGATTGTGCTAGGCTAGTGCACAGCAGGTTTACTTCCTCCTCCCGTATATGTGCTAGCCAGCTAGAGTAGTGACCAAAAGTTACAACAGCTACTACTTCTCATAACTCTCTTAAATAAATACCTGAATTTTAATAGCATTATCATTTACTCTGAAGGGAAATTGCTGCTTTGTTCTGGAGGAAGAGGGTTACATTTTGGGTTGTTTCAGGCTTTTTGCATTCAGTTTTCATTATCTTCTTCAGTGACAGAAAAACAGTCATTTGCATATTCAAAAAATACACTAAAAATAGAAATCTTGCCTGCATCATGAGACCAATGGAGTCCCTAAAACCCAACAGATCAATTATAAAAAGAAAATTAAAAGCACTCAGAAAGAATTTAAATATATCTGTAAAAAGGATGTGCAAACTAATAGAAAGGGAGCTTGAAATACAGCCAAACCAGGAAGCCAGAAGGGGAGACAGTTGTGCCATCTGATAACACAAGTGTGAAAGGGACACTCAGGAGTGATAAAGCAGTGACAGAAAAGTTCAGTGAATTACTTGTGTTGGCTTTTCCGGATGAAATGTTGCAGGGTTCCTTATAGCAGAGATGTCAGAGAAGTTGGATCAAGGTGAAGGAAATGCACAGGAAGGTAAGACCAAATAAATATGTTCAATGCAAACAGTATCTAGGGTTGCAGTCACCTGAGACTATTGGAAGAACACAACTGGGAAATTGGTATCAGAGCCACTTGCCATGGTGACCAGCTGTTGTTGCAAAGAGTCAGTCTGCCAGACTGGCAGTGGAAAAGTCAACCCCTTGAGCTACAGATTGTCATAATAGCCAATGAAAAAAGTAAGAACCCTGAGCACCTGGATAAGCATGTGGTCTTGGATGAGAGTCACCATGGCTTCAGTTGTGAATGGAGCAAAAGGGATCAGGTGGACACGTAAATCTTTGACAAAGTGCAGTACTATAGGATATTCAAGAAACTGCATTCACACAGGACTACAGGAGCAATTGTTATGGCTTAAAAGGCGATTAAAGGATTGGAAGCAAAATGGTCATCTTTCAGGATGGAGAGAAGTCAGCAGTATGGTTCCCTAAGGAGTATGGTTTTTTGGCATTTTCATCAGTGGCATGAGGAAGAGTAAAAACTGAGTTCTCCATCTGCGCAAGTGCCATAAAGCTCTTCTGGTTAACTCCTTCCTCAGTTGTCAAGAAATACAAAACTGAGTGATTAGACAAGACATTAACTGAAAAACTTTGATGTAGGTATATGTCAAGAGTTACAGCTATAAAAATAGCCTGGGCCATTCCTATGAGACACTGAATTTGCAACTAGGAGTCACAGAAGTGAAGTTACTAGCCCCGTGAGAGTTACTACTGCTATGAGAAAAGCCGGGGGGAAAGCACCAAAAACTGATGGATGTTTTCAGAAGGAAAGATATCATTTTTCCCATTTTTGGAACTTTTGTAACCACAACATGAGCATCGTATTAATTTATGGTTGCTGTATTCTTATGAACAATGTAGTGGAATTACAGTGCAACACATTAAAAATGGAAAATAAATTAACAAGGAGAAGATTAGGTGGCTTACGAAATTACATTTAAAATATTGATAATTCAGATTGAAGAGAAAGAGACTGAAATAACTATAGTTTAAAAATTCCTGAAGGTGATGGATAAGCTGCGTGGGAAGCTCTTCTTAAAGCCATGCAGTACTACAAAGAGGGCATCCTTGATATGGTTAACATAGAAATTAATGAAAAAGACCTAAAAGTAAGCAGTTTAGGCAGATGGACATGAGGTTCTGAATCTTGCTTCTGGAGGAGGTACTATCAGAAGAATTGAAAAGCAGTTAGGCAACTTAATTCACAATTTATAAATAGATAATAAAAGGCCTGGAAAAGAGATACTTCAGCACAAAAAAAGAAATTGTGTGGCTTCTGAGGGAGTAAAAGAACGAACTGCAGAAAGTAGCACTGTCTCCCTAAACAGCATATTGTTCTTGTCCTTTTCAAACAAAGTGCTAGATCCTGGGACTGGGAGAGGTCTGACTTAAGAAGATGCCTTTTATGTTATTATTTCCAGTGTTGATATGTAAGCTCACACAGGCACACACAACATCTTATGCTACTGTAGCACAGAAAAGCCCTGTGTTTCTAAGACGGGAAAAGTGTATGTTTTAGAAATCATGGTTGCATATACCCATGTATTTTAGAAGACAAATTATTACTCTCTTAGTTATTACTGCACAGGGAAAAAGTGAGAACTATGTGTCATGGTAAGTCAAAAACAGAAGCTTCATGGTAATCCCTAGGTTACACTGGAAAGGTGTATTAGTGTTTCAGGGCTTCATTAAACTGGGGAGACATAGCTGTAAATATAGCACCAGGTTCCCAAAAGCATGCACATCCACTCAGAAACACAGTCACTACTTTCTCTTTTGTGGCTGTTCACACGTACTTATTTGAGCATCTACTTGAAAGGTGCCATATTAATAATTTTAAACAGATATGCTTTAAAATAATCTCCAATAATTACATGCAAGGACACATCATGAGCTTTTAAAGTAAATAACAGGTTTAACTTATATGTATATCCAAAAATTCATTTTTACTTTAAGATTTAAAAAATGTTTTCCTATTTTTATTTTGTTTCTATATTTCAGCTATTTTCTGTGTGGTAAATAGATTGGTTTGATTCTGTTGTCTAAGTACAGAGCTAAATTTTTTGTGATGCCCTAATTCTCAGCACAAATTTGATTCAAAAAAAGTTTTTCTGGATTTCAAGCAATGACCTTTCAAAAGCTTATCCTCTGTGGCAATTTCATCAAAATGAAACATATCCTAGAAAAACATACATATTTTTAAAAAAAGGTAAGAATGAGGAGGCTACTTTTGCTAGTCATACATGGAGGCCATAATGAGAAGAGGAATTTCATTAGCTGAAAGTCAAAAGGACTTAAGACTCATAAAATGATGATGAAAATATCAAATCTCAGAATAAAATAATAAAAGTGATGGGACTGAGACTATACCATTCAAGTCAGTTACAGTGAATTTTTCCACACATTTAAATGGGAGCAGAATCAATTCCCTGAAAACTTCTGTTATCAATTACTTGAAACAATCTAATATTTCCCAGGGTCAAGAAGAATTTACTGTGAAAGAAATCCCTGACCCTAAAAAAAGTGCATGTCATAGCGGTTGTGGTAAATGGTACCAACCCACACAGCACAATGGAGCCTCTTGGTACTGCTGCAGAAAAGGAAGACTTGCTTTGATGGGAAGCTGCTTCTAATTTTCTCGGGGGAAAAAAAATGTTGCTTTGAAGTATTGTAGGCTTGACATTTTTGGCAGACAACTTGAGGAAGTGCTGGTATGCATTTAAGTGTCTTATGCATCTACGCACTGGTACTCAGTTAGTTTTAATGAGCACATATGTATCTATCAAAAGAGACCTTGAACCTGAAAACTTAAGCCAGGCACTTAGAGAAACTTGTCCTGTCTGCTCTGCCACTTCTAAACAATCTTTTATCATTGGTAGATGATATAAGTGAGCCTGATACCAAACAGGGGTCAGATACAGTTTCAGGAAACTGTCGTATCCTTCTTCACGTCATTAATAATAGAAAGAACATGCACAGCCAGGAAGCAGAAGCTGGGGCTGTTTTCATTATTACTCTACAGCACAGAAACATGGACCTCTCCGTTTTGCCAAACAACAACCATCCTGATAAATTCCTGCAACTGGAGGTTAAATCTTTAGTGAAAAATTCTGCCTTTCTACCCGTCAACTGGGCAAAATTCCCAGAAGCAGCTCTTCCTGGAGTGCAGCAGTGGCACAACAGGATCTATTTACAGGTAAGGTCTAAAGGAGGCTGACATTTTCCTGATTTTTCTACCTTGTTTTAAGGATTAGGAGAAAAATTACATGATGGTGACAGATCAGCTGTAGTTTTGCTTCCTGCGTCTCTTAATCAGCATCAGTAATATTTCCGTATATTTTCCCACGGACATCAGCAAGGATCAGGCTCCATGAGAAGAGTTACTCTCTTCTAGGGGGTCCACTGACTTTATTTCAGTGTATTATGATTTCTACTGCTCTTTGTAACATTTTCATTTCATTTTCCAAAAAATCTACTGAAGTCAAATACCACTTAATTGTACCAAAGGTGTGCATGGAAAATGCTCTCTCAAGTGAGAAAAGCCTCAGATTTAAAACTGAAAGTGAAGTCATATCCCTTAAACTTGATAAAGAGGCACATTGGAGATTCTTGCTACAAATGTATATATCTACATAGCTTGCCATAACTTCCTTTTTATTTTTCTTTTTTTCCCTCGTTTAACTTTGGCCTTCCTGGTATACTGAAAGACAACTGTTGAAAGTGTGAAACATGCTGACTGCATTAATCCAGGTTATTACATAGAGGTAGCAGCAGTTTCTTGGTAAAAACGTAAATGTGCACTGCCTAGCAGAGGCCCTGGAGCTGGCGGTGGAGAAGTTCATGCCTGGATCAGCAGCAGTACAGCTGCATCAGCTCACACCCCTCTGGGCCCCACTTGCTGCTCCACAGTGCTCCTTCCCTGCTGCCCAGGGAGCCCCTCGCCTTTCCCCACCCCTAGCATGAGCAAAAGCTCCAAGGTCTGGTTCTTGTCAAGGGATGGAGACATACATAAGTGGATGTGGGTGAGGGGAGTCATGGAGAAGGGTCTACATTCTCAGGATCCTTAGTGTGGGGGTCGGATTCCCCACGGAAATGAAGAGTAAGAGCCAAAAAAGCTTGAACCTGGGGGAAGGGAGGAGAACGATGCTGAAAGTCTCCCACAGCTACTTCCTGTTGCGCTTCTCCCTTTTCAGACATTTCTCCCCATCAGTTCTCTAAACCCCTTTGCTCCCTCCCAGAGTCCATTCCAGTTCCCTTCCAACAGCAAAGTCCTCCCCCCGTGACACCCGCTTCCATGCTCCTCCCTTACTTTCCCTAGCTTCTTCCTTGCCCCAGCCACCCTTCCCTCTGCCTACTCCACTGCCTCCAGCCACTCTGTTCGTGTTGTATAATCTTTGCTGGCGGCTCCCCAAGGAGAGCCGGGGCGGGGAACACGCAGACGCCCGTAGTGTCCCATGGAAACAACCCTAACCAAGGGACGGAGCCTGAAGGAACCCAAACTGTAGGGTATGGTGCAATGCTGGCCTCACCCCCTCCCCCCATCTAAGCCCCTCTTTTATGCAGGAGGGAAGCAGCCACACACAGAGCCTCCTCCGCAGCAGGGATCCTTCTCCCCATTGTTGTCAATCAGGACGCACTGTCACCGAGCCAGGGCTGCAGAGCTGCGGGAGGATTAAAATGTGTAGGGAGCCCTGTGCTTTTTGACTTCTGCTTTGCTTTTTTGCCACCAGCAAGAAGGTTTTCCTGGAACTCTGTGTCCCAGCCCGGGATGGCTGTTACAGGGGGAATGTCTGTACTCACCATGACTCCAAAAATGGAGTTTGCAAAGTGGTATGTTTTATAAGTGTTAAACCTAGGATACGATCTATAGTTTTTAGTGTAGTCATTACAGAATTCAAGCTCAGATAAAATTCATTGGGCCATTGTCTCTCCCTTATGATCTTGCCTTCTTTTTCTCCTTTTGCCGACAATCAAATAAAGGGAAAAATACTGATGAGTTCCAGACATTAGAAGAAACACAATGGCACAGTGGAGATGTAATGGTGCAGGAATAACATATTTCCCTCTAAGATGAGAGAGATAATGGGGTTAAGGGGTAGTTAATTCAGAAATGGAAAAAGGGGGCATGGGAGGAGGAGAGAGAGAATTAATTTCAGAATATGTGTGCATGATCTAAAGATTCCTAAAGTCATTAAACCTTGAGAGTAGCCTAAATTCCCTCTTTAGAAGCTAATATTCTCTGAAGAAACTAATGCTACTCAGGTCTCCCTATGCAAAGTGACTGCTCAGTGGTATGTCGGTAGTGTCTTCCAAACTTTTATTATGAGATCACTTAAATTTAAAAGCACAGAAATGCTTATGTGTTTTCTCCACCTTTAAGTTTTAAAATTCGTTTCCATTATAAAAAGCAGCTTCATGTAATGACCAAAAACTGCTGGTCTTTCTCCTCACTTTACTCTCTGGTATCAGGCAAATTGAACAGCTTCTCTGCTTTGCATGTATTTTCATCGTCTACTTTCACTAAAACAAACCATAAAGCAGTCCAGGAATTTTGGCCCTTCCTTGTGAAAAGCAGCATAAAAATTACAGACTTTCTCCTGCAAATGTATCACTGCTGACCACGTTTTGCTCACCCTGACAATTTCCAGTCCTGCTGGACTCTCTGTCCCACAGTATGTTTTAATGCCCAGGGCACACCAGATGCTTAATCCTCCATATCTGTTTTCCCCTGTAGTCAACCTGGTAGTTTTCTGCAATTCTCAGACTTCTCTTGTTTATAGTTCCTGTTCCAACCCCCCCCCCCCTTCCCCCCCCCCCCCCCAAGTTTTGGAAGACAGCAGAGAGCATTCAGTCTTAGCAGCATGCTACTTCTTGGCATAGTGTTATTTTGGCCTTACATATGAGTTAATGCCTGTGTCCTGTCCTTGCTTGTTTCTCAGTATACCAGAACAAGAGGGTTTTTTAAAATCTGTAAGTTAAGAGCCGGTTTAGAATCTCTTATTTTTGTCCGCTGGCTCATACATGCATTACATATTTCCACTCTCTCCCTTATTCTTCCCTAGACATCTGCAACTGGCCACAATAAGAGCCAGCTGCAAGGTTTGCAGAAGCTTTGGTCTGAGACTATACAAAAGTTGTTATATAATGCACTCACAGCCCTCCAGAGCTGCATTGCCAATGACAGATAAAACACCTTTTTAAACTAAACAATTCATCACAAGAAGTAGTCTCAATAATGTGCAAATAAAATCATCAATATGAATATTCACTTTTGTCTAAATATCCCTGTCACTACAGCTGAAGTGTTCATAACCATCTACCACTCTCTTTCCTGCCCATGTCAGGTGGCTTTTCAGTTTTGCAGTACCTGAGGCTGCCCTAATGTCTCTGACAAGGAATCCAGATCCCCTTTATTTCCTTCCTTAAAAAAAGTTTCATTTCTAGAATCAGAGAGAGGTTTGAATTGGAAGGGACCTTACAGATCATATGGTGCCAACTCCCCTGCCATAGGCAGAGATGTCTTCCACTCAAGCAGGTGTCTTCAAAGCCCCAGTCAGCCTGGCTTTGAACACCGTCAGGGAGGGGGCATTCACAACTTCTCTGGGCAACCTGTTCAAGTGTCTCACCATCCTCACTGAGAAGAATGTCATCCTTATAGCTAATCTAAATCCGCCTTCTTTCAGTTTAAAGCCATTTCCCTTGTCCTATTTCTGTAAAAATTCTCTCTTCAGCTTTCTTGTCAGACATGTGTATGTACTGGCTGTATGTACAGGATGAACAACCCCAGATTGCACAAATTGGAGAGGTGTTTCAACCCTCTGATCACTGCAGCCTTGTCAGGACCTGCTCAGGCTTCTCAGGAACCCTTGATGTGAGCTGTCTGTCCTACTGTCTTTCTTATTTCCTTTTGCACCTTTAGTTAATCCTTGCCTTCCTGACTGCTTTTGCATCCCATCTCCAATGAGATGTGATTTGTTGAACGAAAGCTCTCAAGTGTTAATATTCTTCATAACAAAAGAGCTTTTAATTTTCCAAATGTCTAGCAATACCTATACAGTTGATACACCTACCACAGGGATTCTTAGCTACACCCTAGAAGTTGTTTGCCTTCAAAATAGTTCTCTACATCAGAAGAATGTCCTTATGAGTGCAGAGAGGGTCCCCCACAATCTGTTACAAGGTTTTTGCACAACAGAGGCTTATAATATTAAACAAACTACTGTCAAATATAATGATCACTCTTCTAGTCACTTTCATTAGGATTGAGAAGGCTGTTATGAAACAAATCCTGTAGTATTTGTTAGCTGTAAGTTTCTGTAGGACTGCCTTGATTAAAACTTCTAGTTGTAGCTGCCCATCAATGGCCTTTCTTACTTTCCCTGAGCATCATTGCCTACTGGGGCTGGCCATGGGAACAGAGAAACTGGTTCTATCTGGGGGAAAAGGAAAGAAAGGCTTGAGTTCCAGGAAGTATATTTCCTTATTTTTTTATCTGTGTTTTTGTTCTCTTATTTCAGGTAAATGGGCTTGAAACCAAGGTCTAGCCTTAACTGTTGATGTCCTGGGTTTGATGGGTGATACCTCATTTCACATGCTGAGAAAATAATGGTTAGGTTGTTTGGTTGTTTCAGTGCTATCAACAGCAATAGAAGTGGGAATAGAAAGATGAAGTCAAGATAAAAATGAGATTAAAATGTTTCCTAGTAATAAAGACTAAATTATAATTTTAGTTATATGTATTGTAAGGTATGCACATTTTGCATTGTAAAATAATCAGCAAGAAAAAAACATGGACTAGGCATATGTTAATTCAGTAATAGAACTAACATCAACCCTCTATAGATCTCTGGACTTTTCATAGAATACTAGTACTTGTATGTGACAGCTCTCTGGGTCTGTCAAAGAGGAACATACTTTTCTCAGTGAAAAATGAGTTATTAACCAGTTATAAAAGTGTCCTTGCTCATGAGCTATATGTAGATCAAACACGGTTATGCGCTTGCAGAGTTTAGCACTTTTCATCTTGTTAAATAAGTATTTCACAGAGGTATTTTCAGTGTTCTCCATAACTACTGCTTCTTTGAGTATTCACTGTTCGTTCCTTCCATTCAATGAATAATGACATAAATTGCCTTTGATTTGTTCTGCTCCAGCCTCATTCACACTGTCTTCTTATATTCAGTGTATGTAGTATGAATTCTGTAATGGATATTGATACCTAAATTTTCAATACTTTTCTCTTTCTTTGAACATTTGCTGCATGAGTCAGAGTCTGTGACAAAGATTGGGATGTGTTTTGAATCTTAAAAGAAAATGTAAAAAGTAATTTTTGCAAGAATTAATACTAGCAAGCATATTTTTGTTATCTAATCTTATGTTTCTCTGCTTCTAGAAATGCATATGCTTAACGCAATATTTTTCATTTTTCTTTGTATGATATCTTAGTCTTAAAACTTTTGGGGTTTGCACATGATTCCAGCTTCTGTCCTTACTTTTCCCTAACTAGTCTGTAGGACATATTTACCGCAGAAATTTTACAATCAAGCATCTGCTGTTATCAAGTACATTTTCCCAATTAGTTTGTCACTTCAATGTCTGTTCTCTAAAATTTCTGCAAACTATATCCTACCCCAAATTCTGGTCCAGATCTTATGATAAAACCCAGTTACCCCTCCCCATCTATTCCGTCTCTATATCTGCTCCAAGCCACCACACTCTCCTCATGTCCATGAAAATAAAGGTATTTCAGACAGTAGGGGAAAAAAGTTCTGCTACAAAGCACTGGTTTTATGGACAAATTTTTGCATCATGCCATCTATTCCATGTTTTGGAGAATTTTATGGAAAACAGCTTTAAAAATTACTGTCAAGTCACATTCTTTTCATAACATTTTAGCCTAGGGAGACCAATCAACCCCTGGTGACACAGTTCGCGTTCTTCAACAAAATGTTCTCCAAGTTCAACTATTTCGCAAGCCTGAGGGAAGAGTCATTAGGGTCAATGACAAATCTTAAATAAGAAATAAATAAAATAAAATAAAATGTAGTCAGAAAGAAAAGGCAGTTAAAAACACCAGCTCAGCTGAAATCTGGCCAGTACAGCCCAGAGGGCTTCAGTGCCAGCTCTCTGCAATGCAGACAGTAATATTATCAGGGGATGTATGGAGGCTAAGGAACGACATGTGGAAATTATGAACTAACAGAAGGATGGGAGGTCGCTGAGGATCCACCCGCCTACTAATGGCAATTATTGATGGGAAACATACTTAGTCACTTCTGCAGGATTAAGTGATAGGAATGCCAGCATGATGCTTCCTCATAGAGCTTAGACAAAGTCTGTTGTTTTCTCCACCTTCATTTTCTGAAGGAAATCAGTCCTTATGCTTCCTTTCATGCCTGCCTGCCTCAGACTAATGTATATGAATCTATACATGCACACATGACACTGCAGTCATGAAGCAGATGATGGCACACAGCAACCGACTTCCACTGAAAATGGATTCACCAGACCACAAAGTGGGCAGAAAATTACTCAAGCAGAAGAAGTCAACAGTTTGCTATCATCTTAGGGACCTTCACTGACTTGATGAGGTGTCCAAGCAGTTCCCAAAGCTAGTGTGCAGGAAGTCAGACATCCTGAGCTCCCACCAGAAAGGTGGAAGGAGAAGTAGAACATGCCCCTAGCCCTTTTGCAGCTGAAGTCCATTCAGCCTGCAGTACCTTAACATCTGGAGATCTCAGTAAAAGTGAAAAATTCAGGGAAAGTCATCCTTACACGGAAGTAAGTTTCTCAGGACCCATCTTCTTCACTGGCTGTTTCCTATGTGCAATTTACCTTATGGGCATCATGCAGCAGGTGCTGCCCACACCTTTGTGATTTCTGAGAGCAGGAGAAAGGTGGGAATTGCCCCCTCTCAGCATATCTGACACAGGACCACTGGTTCAGACCAAGGCTCCCCTTGACTCAACATAAAGTTCCTAAGGATAAAAGTACTTGTGAGAAAGGATGAATATGCTCTGCATTGGTTCTAAAATCCTAAGAGATGGGAGAGGTGTTAAGTGTAGGACAAGGGCTCTGAAAAAAGCAGGTTTCTTAGGTAGCTGACACACTGTGGTACCACAGATCAGTAGCAGGTTAATTGAAAGTCTTGAGGACAGAAGGCTGGGTCAAACCTTGAATAGTTTGGACTAGAGAGTCTGATTGCATTCCTCCATTCCTCCTTCAATTACAGATTGAAAAGTATCATAACCACTATTTTACAGACCCCTAAAGAGGCCCTTAGTGCTGTTTTAAGAGGCAGCTTGTGATTTCTCAAAAATTATGATCCCACCAGAGCTGTTATTCTTCTTCCTTCCTTGACATCCACATGTTCTAAAAGGTCTTATTTAACAGTTTTTGTTTTGGGAGACTGCTCAGTTATTTAATTACCTGTGAATTCTGACAGTGCCCTCAGTTGAATGAAAAGCCTCTTTGACATCCTGACATGGATCTAGCATTCAAGAGCATGAACAGAACTGTGTAACTGTGTCACGCTCCTGCAATCATAGATGCATTTCCAGTTGAGGTTGTTACTTATACACCATTGCCTCTGTGGTCATTTTACTTTGTCCTTATATCGTCACTCCTGCATCACACATCCATGCTTCCACCAGAACTATAATGTTCTACTGCAGCTCTCTGTAGCACTGTTTCACTAAAGCAGAGGCCTTCTTCCAGCAGGCACTATAATGTCAGCTCACATTTGGAAAAGAACTTAATGTTCAGATTGTACCCACCTGCTTTCCCCAGAAGGAAGAAAGAGTGTCCAGAGTGAGCAGTCAGGCTCCCTTGCTGTAGAAGTTTGCCAGAAGGAGAAAAATGGCTGCATATTCAGTTTTAAAGTGATTCTGTTACATTACAAGTGATAATTCTGGAAGGGGGCCTGTATTGTAGGTAATGCAAACGAAAGCCAGGTTCTGATCTAATTTGTGTCTTACAGAGAGAAAACAGAACTGTCACTGAGCTGCCAGGCTTAGACTTGAACAGGGTCAGTCAAGAAATAATAGACAAATCATTGGGGAAACACATTACTCCCATCACCCTGAAATCCACAATCAAGAGCAACCCACTGTACAGTGATATCCACGTGGATGATGACTGGGAGGAGAAGAAAAAGAGCCCTTCCTGGACTGTGCAAGACTATGACAGACAGTCACTGCACTCTAACTTGGCCAGCCACATAAAGGTAATTGGCTGCTGTGCTGAGTTTGAGCAAGTGAATTGCTGTGAGCTGTGTGGTACGTGCATAAACCAGTGTGCAGCCCTCTTGGATCTTTAGGTTGGATTACAGAAGTAAATATGGAGGTATTTTCTGGTACAGACATGACACTAACATGAGTCTGATCAGGAAAAAAGTCTATATATCTAGTGAGATTCCAGGAATTGAAATTTTACAGTACATGACTTCTGATGAGAGAAACTCTTAAACCACAACGCTGTACAACTCAGCTTGCCTGTTTACATAGGGAAGAGCTACAAATGTGGGACTTAAATATAGTGGCACTAATATAGTCATTTTATAACTGTTCGTAGCAAAACTCTGTTATCAAATTACATTTGTTTTCCTCAGCCTCATCCACACTATACAGGATCCTGCCTCCCTGTGGGTTGGCACAAATCACTTCTAGGATTACTTTTGTTTTTGGTTTGGTTTGGTTTGGTTTGGTTTGGTTTTTTTTTTTGCTGTTCCATTTTTTGAAAACAGAGTCAGAACTGTGTTTATACAGCGTGACATCTCTTCTTGAGAAGACAACATGGTTTGTTCTGGGTTTTTAAACACACTTCAATGACTGGTGTCCTACTTTTGGTTCCTGGATGAAAAGTGTGGTTTTAATTTTCCCCAGTGGAACATTTGCAGCATCTGAAAAGTAGCACAACCTACATTCATATGAAAGTGTCTTGCATTGCATATGTGTTGTGATATCTTAAATTCATTAATCAGTGTCTGATGATAGCCAAAATACTTCTGGGTATGTTCTAATGACTTTGTGTGTAAGAGAGAGAAACTGATTTCATTTTCTGACTTTTCTTCTAGGAAAATCCTAATGATCTACAGTTCTGGATGGGGGATATTTATACTCCTGGGTATGATACCTTGTTAAAAAAGAAGGAGCGAGAAAAAAAACATTCAAAATACTGCCGAATCATTCTGCTTATGGTACTAGCCATTTGCATTCTAATTACTGTAATCACACTTAGTATTTTACTTACTTAGCTTAGCCAAATGATGATGAAAATTTTTTTCAATAAATATTTTTATTAAATTATTTCCTTCTCTGGTTTTATTTGAATTCCTTTTTTTTCTTTTTGTCACAAAAACAATTTATTTGACACCACTTCTTCAAAATATTCCTGTACAGCACAAGGAGTTGACCCTGAAAAGAGACAAATATTCTGTGCATGGCTGAATGTCTCCTTGCAGGTATAATTTAAAAAGAAAACTATACTCCATCTTTTTTAGTGCCTTCTTTGGTCTAGCGATTTAAGTCAGTATGTGTGGTATGTTACATACAGTGTGTATAGAGAACCAGCTGACTATTTGTTCTAACAAAAACATACCATCCTCTTTGTCTTTTCATGACAGCTATTTTTAGAATATAGAAAAGCATCATAAAGCATCATCCAAGATATCCCAAAGAATTACAAAACAAAAGCTAACACATTACATAGTCACTCACTGCATTGCTGCAATAATGCAGCCCATGGTAAATGCCAGCCTAAACACATAAATACTTTATTACACTTTTTCAGAGAAGAAAAACAGAAAATAGATCATTGTGTTTCTATCAAAAAAATTCCATAATCTGTGACAAAGTTCTTCATCAATAGGTCATATTCTTTCAACATGTTTCTGTCATCCCAAAAGATGATGGAGTGACAATATATTTTTTCAACAAAATCTGTGGAGTAGAGTATAACCTGGAATTAATATGCCTTAAAAATATTAAAGTTATATAACCAAGATGTGAAAAAAAATCTCTGTAAATTAAAGGAACAAAATTAAATTTTTAGAGCACACAGATCGTTAAGTTAATATACATCAGAATAATTCAGAGAATAAAAACATGAGATAAAATTGCAAAATAAAAACTGGTTGAATAGGGAGACAAGAACTTCAAGTAATTACTTCCTTTCTGAAAAGATACTCTGGGTGCTGCAAACCCTTTATACCTCTGTATTTGGTATTAAAGGAGCTATGAATACTATTGAGATATTTCTCTTTTGAAAGAGAATCTCACAGACATACATGATAACACAGATAACCTGGAAAGTCGAGGTTATACCAGGTCTGCTTCTTTACCCACAAAAAATTCTTTGGATTAGTCAGGAATAGAACTAAGGCAGAAGGTTTGTACTGTCCCCTCTGAATTCTAGAATGTGCCCTACCTACAGCAGGTTTACAGTGCTTTAACACATGTCAAGACGAATTCACTTTCAGACAAGTGTATTTCATTCCTTCCTTCTCGTCTAGTCCATGATTGATTCTTTTGTGTGCTGTAACTTCTTGGACCCTACTCTATCTTGCACTATAACTAGTTTGAAGATTCAAACGAAAAAAATTCAAGCTAAAAAAGCTTACTGCTTTAATCTGGTGTGCTGTCAACAGTAAAAGAGTAGTAGCATTTAAATGCACGTGCATAAAATAAGTATCCTTGTTACAAAATTGGACATTGTTGTAGATCTACAAGGGAACTCAGTCTCCTGCCCTGCTGCAGTTTCAGTACAGATGGGGGTTCTTGTCTGAAAGATCAGTCCCGTTCAGTTTATGAAAGTAAGAACTTGGGAGTATTTTACAAGACTAATAGCTGACATTATGAAGTAACTACTAACATTAAACCAACAATACTTGACTTTTTTCCAGCCCAAGTACATTTGCTTTAAGTGCATTACATATAATGCAGAGACGTACTTTTGTAAATTATTGAGGCCTGCAGGCTGGAAGCCTAAAAGCAAAGAGCTCTGTAATTTCCAGGAAAACCGCCAATAATGCGAGTTTCTCAACTACATTACTCTGTGAGGGCTTAGCTGGAAGGATAAAGCCGTTTCCTCCACAAATTGACTACGGGCTGTTTTAGTCCGATTTCACTGCTGTCACCTAGCGGAGAGCCAGCAAAGAGGAGAAACGTGTCAGGCGCGAAGATGCCGCTTGGAACTAATTTTTCTTTGTTTGTTTGGGTTGGGGTTTTTTTGGTTGTTTTTTGTTTGTTTGTTTGTTTTTAATAATGTCATGTTTCTCTTGGATGCGGGGGAAGGGCTGCTCGATTTTTTGCGATCGCCAGGCATCGCCGTCGCGATGCGGGTTCCTTTGGTGACCCCTCGCGGCGGAGCGCGGCGGGCGGAGCAACTCCAGCGTGTTCCCGGGAAGGTGCGCTACGTGCTGAGTGCCGGCAGGGAAGGGACGGATCCTTCCGGCCCGGCGGGGAGCGTCTGCACGCCCATGAAGGAAGGGGTTGCTGCTGCGCCTTTCGGAGAGCACTCGCATGGGAAGAGCCCACTGTCTGCATAAACGCGAGCTGTGCTGCTGGTAATGAGAAAATAAGCAACACTCGAATACTTTGAGAGGAACCAATCAGCTCAAAAGGCTGAGAGACAAAGACTTTTTGTCAGGGGACAGTAGTGGAGCCTCGGGATCCTTTGTACCATGTGCTAACTCTAAAAAAAGTAAATTAGACACCCCTCCTTTAATCATTTGATGCCATGTTGCTTTATATAACTTGTAGGGAAAAAAAATTAACTTTTTGGTTGATAGACATTGCTGTGTGTTGTTTCTTTTGTCACTTGACTTTTTTGCTTTTGTTGGTTTGGGTAGTTTGGGATTCCTTTAATTCATTAATGACAGAGACTGAAGAAGACAAGTCATCGCGCAACATTCATAGTAAACTAGCATTGGTATTGGTGGTTAGAGAACAGAATGTTCAGTATATTCCAAAAGTACTTAAAACACTATAAGAAAAGAAGGCTCAGGGGGACCTTGTTGCTACATAAAAAGAGGTTGTAGACATGGATGTCAGCCTCTTTTCCCAGGTAGCAAGAGGAAATGGCCCCAAGGTGTGCCAGGGAAGGTTGGGAATGGATATTAACAGAAAATTCATCACTGAAATGGTTGACGTGCACTAGAACAGTTTGCCCAGAGAAGTGAGGGAGTCACCACCTACGGAAGTGTTCAAGAAGCATATGGACACGGTTTATATGCACATGGTTTTGTGGTCATTACAGTGGCGCTAGTTTAAGAGTTGGCCCTGATTATCTTAGAGGTGTTTTCCAACCTTAATCCTTATATGATTCCATGAATGAAACAATTCTAGTAGGTTAAGTTTCCAGTAACTAATCTCTGTGATCTAAATTCATTGGTCTCTTACTACCCTGAGAGCAGGCTTGCACACATAATTTCATACTTTCACAGAATCATAGAATAAGCTGAATTGGAATGGACCCATCAGGATCATCAAGTCCGACTCCTGGCCCTGCACAGGACACCCCAAGAATCTCACCATGTGCCTAAGAGCATTGTCCAAATGCTTCGTGAACACTGTCGGGCTTGGTTGTTGTGACCAATTTACAGGGGAGACTATTCCAGGGCACAATTACCCCCTGGGTGAAAAACCTTTTCCTGGCATCCAACCTAAACCTCCCCTCACTCAGCTTCTTTCCATTTCTTCAAGTCCTGTCACCAGTCAAAAGAATGAAGGGGTTGATGCCTGTTCCTCTGTTTTGCCCTGTGTGGATGTTGAAGACCTCAGTGAGGTCTCCCCTCAGTCTCCTCCAGGCTGAACAGACCAAATGACCTCAGCCACTCCTCATACGGCTTCCCCTCTAGATCCTTCACCATCCTCACAGCCCTCCTTCAGATGCTCTCCAATAGCTCAATATCTTTTTTATATTGTGGCATCCAGAACAGCCCCCAGCACTCAAGGTGAGGCTGCCCCCGTGCAGAGCAGAGTGAGACAATCCCCTTCCTTGTCCTGCTGTGCCTGATGCACCCCAGGACACAGTTGGCCCCCCTGGCTGCCAGGGCACTGCTGGCTCACGATCAACATGCCTTTAACAAGGACCCCAAGGTCCCTTTCCTGCAGCCCTCCAGAAAACTTGACTTCAATAAGACTTTAAATAGGTGCTTAAAGGTAGGAAAGAAGTCAAGTTTTCATCAGAATATAAACAAATCTTGGCCTGATTTTTAATTTTTTTCCCAGTAGTAATCAACTAAAATAGCAGAAAAGACTCCTATGTAGTCAGTGAAACTTCTTAACATACAAGTTGATACATCCCTATCTTACCAACACCTCTAAAAAGATGTAGGACAATGATATAACTGTGGTAGAATACTACCTTTTGCTGGCAAAACTGGCATTTGCAGTAACATGCAATAATTGCAGGAATTTGCTCTTATAAACTCTGCAGCAGCAACCTGGAAAAAAATGAGAGTTCTGCAGATTGTGCCCACTTATAATTGCACTGGCAATTACTATATTTCACAAGTGATTTTAGAGAAATTACCTATTCTCCAGTAAATAAGGATTATCTTTTTAAACTACTCAATTGATTGAAATTTTTATACTGGTTTTCAGTAAAACTACTCTCCCAAATCACTAGAACATATTGGAAGACTCTGCTGAGGAAATTCTCAGCCTTTCTTTTCCTTTGCTTCATTCTTCTCATGCCAAAAGTGTCCAGAAATATGCAACTATGTTCTCATTTTATTTGGTTTTGGCCTGTAAAGTTGCTGAAAACAAAGTCCTGCATGGTTCTGGCAGTTCAACAGGCACAATTTGGGAAAATTACAGCTACCACTCCCCTTCAGTAAACACAGACCTGGTCCATGAAAAGATCTCACAGGGTTTGTTGCTTTAGTAGGGTACATATTTTCATCTTCCAGCCTATTTTTTTTCCTTCCAATGCACCTATTACAGAAGGCAAGGTCTATAATAAAAATTAAAAAAAATTTTAAAAAAGGGGGGGTGGGGGGGAAGAGACATTTTTAGTTTGCCATGAGTAAAATTAGCTGTCACATCAGGATTTGAAAAGAAAGAAGCAATGTGAGTTGTGAGTTGCAATATACTATAAATATCTCTGGGTAGGGCAAAAGTTACTCCTTTAATTATGATATTTTGGTGTGTGAATGGTAAATGAATAACAGCAGAATCTATGTAGATGCTGTGTATCTCTTCTACCTATCACTGAAAGATCAGGAAGGTCTACCACAAACTTCCCTATCCAGGTTCCAGTGACTAGTTCTGAGATATTTTGAAGCAGATCAGACTGCCTAATACACTCCAAGGATCAATTCTATGTGGTTATGCTCCTGTAAGTTGAGTCATTCATTGAAATACAAATTTATGAGGGATTTAGTCAGCCATCACAGGCTGACAGGCATCCAGCACAATAAATGCAATACTTCTGTCAACTATTTTCTCTTGTGGTTTTACTGGTTAGAATATGCATCTAGATTTGAAAAGTTAGAGTATCAGTTTCCTTCTGTAACAAGTGACAGGTGTAAAACAGAGGGTATCATCTCTGTGTTGCACAAGATAAATTTCAAAATTTCCCAAGATATTGGTTTGGACTCAAGACACTGCCACACCCCTATTCAGGTGCATGGGGTACCTACATATATTCATAGGAACATGACATGTGCCATGGGCAATTAATGTCTCAGCAAGCTAGTGGCACTTCAAACTCAGAGTTGTAAGTCAAGTTTGATAGGCCTGTGCCCACTTACAGTCCATTATCTGAAAGGAGGACAACAGAAAAATGGTAGAGAAAATAAATTCCTTCATGTAATATTCATCTCTAAGTCCATGAATCTAAATCTATATAAGATTTAACTTGCAAGTTTTGGGAATTGTGGGAGCATTGCCCCTTCCCCTCCTCTCCAAAAAACCCCACATTATTTGCAGATTTCTGCTAAGGAGCAGATGTAGTTCAAGTTTGAGCTGAGGTGGTGTTTGAATGAACACGTGTTTTAGGTAAGCAGCTTTTGACCAGATCGCTCTATCCCTCTTGATTTCTTCCTTTCGCAGGTGTCTCTTTGTGACCTTCTCCCTGGGAGCAGCCAGTCTGGTCAGTGGTGGCAGAGCATCCTGACAGGCAACTCTCTTCCTGACAGAGGTATTTGGCACGATTTTCTAATCATGGAAGCTGACTTTGTTAATCTTTGCAATGGAAAACTTGTTGCAGTGATCCTTATATGGCAAAACGCTGATCATGAGACACTGCATCCAAGAGTCAGAATATTCTGTTACCAATTACATATTAAGGGTTCTTTTTCCTCACCAGAGCTATTGCAAGTCATCTGGTTGTGGAAAAAAATGCTGGACACTCTCTCCTCTGATATATTACACTCTACTAAGGCAATCCGGCAACAAAAATCCTGTACACAATTATATTTTCAATGCATTATTGTAACCAGTTGGCTGGCAATTTTTAGGCTGAGAGAGAAGAATAGTTAATTCATAGCAGCATGACTAGCTATGTCATTTTGACGAAAACACACAGATCCTGAGTTGGTGTGCATTATTTTTTCCATCCATGTATTTAGCTTCACAGACAACCCAGTATATGAACCAGCCTTTTGAAGAGGGCTTGTTTCTCTCTGGGGTTTCATCTGTGCTGATTGTGCTCCTTTTGGAAATTCTCCAATAAGCCACTCTCAATTCAGAAATCAATTTGCTGCAGCTGCTGTAGTAAATTGAAACTCTTGTAGCTGTAAGTGGGTTCATCTGTGGGAATTCTTCCTGCCTGTGGTAAGGTTAGTCTTGGAGGAAGCATTGTGGAGTTAAGGCAGAAAGCAGAAAGTTTTATGGCAGCACAGTTCTTGTTCAACACAGAGCACAAATCTACTGAGTGTTGGGCTTATTTGCTTCAAATTTGGCAGACTGCTGTTTTTAATACCTGTGGGGTGTGTGTGCCTGTTCATCCTTTAAAGCTGCTTTTCTCTAGGCACAACTGAATACTGAAAACACAAACATAAGCATGCATGCTGAAGCAGTTTTTTTTGTTGTTGTTCAGTTATTTGGGTCTCTCTTCTAAATACCTTGATCCTTTCTCAGTAAGAGAAGTGATAAAGACAATGGAAATAACGGGATGATTTTCTTGTGGGAGGTGCTTACTTTTTTTCAAAGTCTGATTCCTCTTTTCTACAACCATATATGCATTTTTTATTTTCTGAACTGTGAGAATGATAATGTTTTGAAACTGCTTGGGATATAAAATAATCTGGATACAGAAGCCATTAGTAAATAATGTTCTGTGTGTGACTAGCCATGCTGGTGAATTGCTAAAGAAGAGACTGTGTGCCTCATCTTATTCTAAAATGAGCACAGGGCATTCAATCTGTAAATGTGCATTAGTTCTCTGGCTTTTTTAATGACCAATGACATAAATATTGTCTCAGCTCATTGAGATGGGAGCTGAACCAAATGTTAGTAAACTGGCATGTGGATAATTTTCATAGTTGAGGGCCTAAATTTTTATTTTTACTTTCATTTTTTAAATGTCTGCTTCTTAATATTAACTAAGCATCTAATAATAACTAACTAATATTAATTAAGCCTCAAGTTTCAGAATCATTTGTGGGGAAAAAAAATTAGAGCAAGGAATCTGAAAGCTCTGTTTTTTCTGAAATGGTCTGTATTGCTCTACAATTTTGACAAGTTATTGCTCCCTATAAACACTTCTGAAATGCCTGCAATATTAAGTTACCATAGAGCACAGTTTATAGAGACTGTTTAAAAATGAAATAATGAGAAATGGAATGGAAAACCTCCTAATTTGATAAGATTAAGTGTAGGGCTTTGGCATTAAATCAGGCTTTGTCCTTGATTGAAATGTGACATAGAAAGTATACTTAGGACAAGAATAAATCCTGGGCAAGGCATTTAGAATTGAATGAGCTGATACAACAGTATCTCTGAATTTTTACATATGGGTTAAAATATTAAATATTAGAAGTAATTAAGCTGGAAGTATAAGTTTATGCAAAGCTCAAAGCTAGAGAAAAATGGATTCTCCTGGCAAATGGAATAGAGATATTGTTTGCAGCCTGGAAGGCAGTGTGTTAAATTGGCAAGTTATCAAGTCCTGAGGCAGTAGAAAACAACTGAGTAAAAAGGTTTATAGCATTAATGTTGTGTGGAAATGAATGTTGCAATATACTGCAAACTGCTGAAGGAGAAAAGAATTCACTTAAGACCTGAATGCATGTCTGACCTTGAAGTGAGAAATCAGCTCCTCTGGGTATTTTTGGACAAAAATAAAGGTGGGATCTGTATAGTGAAATATATTGAATTTTACCTTAGTGACTACATTTAAGAGTATGTCCCTTGGTCAGATACTTTCCCTAATGCTGTGTATCATACCCTATACCTTATCATACCCTCATGATAAGAGAAGAGTGAGTGACCTTGTTTTCAGAAGGCAATTCTACCATTAGAAAATCTGCTTCCATTCCAAGTGAGATCTCTTTCCATTATGGTAGATTATTCCCTGTCCCTGAGTTTGGACACAACAATTGTGATGATGGCTCAGTCAGATGCTGCCAAAGTAACCTGGCCTTCCTCCCTCTGCATACTGGCAGAAGGCAGCTATCATTGACCTTTCCATCTGTTTGACACCTGTAACATTTCTTGGATCCTCAGTTGTACACTTCTTGCTCCAGGCATGCTCTTCAGTGTATTTTCAATCTGATTTATGCCTGAATTAATACCTGAATTATGCAGAGGTCTGTAAAGCTGCATTTCTCACACAGCTGTGAGCTGAGGCTGTTGAGGGCACGCAGAGGTATGGGCACCCTGCTTGTCAGGGTGTTCAGTTCAGACAAGGGGATGGACACTGAAGCAGCTCAGCAGGCTGTACTGGCTGCCTGGGGAGCGGGGCAGCCCTGCAATTGGGTAAACCAGGCAGGCAGAATTGGCCATCTCTGCTGGCTCCCACTGAAACTTTTTGTAGGATCAGTTCACTCCAGAGAGGTGACCCCGTCTTTTAATGAAAAAGTTCCTCCCCACTTTCTCCCCAGCAAATGTTTTAATGTGTTATGACTAGGGGCTGGAAGCTTGTTGAAAATAAAACATATTTTTGCTGTTTTTTTCTTAATCCATTATATCTTCATTATTCAGCATGGTGATGCAGACCATAAATGTGAGATACACATTTTGGTGACAGGTCACCAAAACCAAAATTCTATGTATTTATATGAATTATCAGGAGTTGTTCAGCATCCAAAATTAGTTTCAAACATAGTAGTTAAGTAGACTGCTGCTGCATGCTTATGAGTGTTAAGGAATAAGCTGCTACTGATGATTTCAGCAGAATCAGTTGGAGAAACCTGTTGATCAATGAGACGATGAAGATGACATCCATTATAAAGTTCTGCAAACTAAAGACAACTAAATTCTGTCACTAGTAGTACAGTGATATACCTGATTGACAAGTACTAAAGTCCAGGAGGTTTTCTCTGCCTGCTCTCTGTTGGAAGATATGCTTCCAGCTATACCTTTAAAACTTGATTACATTAAGTGGCATGTCTTGACAATTCATTCTAAGGGATCTGGATAATATCCTCCTCAAAAAAAAAAATGTTCAGTGGCTTAAATTTTTTTCCTTTCATATATGGCATTTAGAGAGGATGTCAGGATCCGCTGGAAGTTGTTCTTTGTAACATCAGCAGAGTTGTTAGACAAATCCTCCTTTTACAGTATAGTTATGAGATTCTTCTCAGGTTTCTTTTCTGACACAGAGTTAGCTCCTGCTTATCCATCCTGGTTATATCTGTATATACCAACATCATATTTGGTTATCTGACATGGTTCAAGTTTATGGAGCCAGCTACATCCACTGCTTGCTTCTAGCCAGCTTGGCAAGCACATGTAAGCTTCAAAATAAATCAGTATATATTTGCAGCTCAATCTGACATATTTTTAAGTGCACCGTATTTACATCACAGGCGATGAAATATTCTCTGGAGACTGGCTTGCCACACTAAACTGTCTCAACCAGTGTCATACCATCTGCAGGAAAGCAGCACCACCACCTACAGTAGTAACGCTTTGCATTAGGGCCAGCAACCTCAAAAAGTGGCCATTATACATTTAAATAAGCAGACTTCAAAATGCATAGGTAAAGACTGATGGAAATAGGTAGACTCTGAAATATGATGCTCTCAGAGGCAGGATGCAGATGATCAGACACTGTTAAGAAACAGTCCTGGGCTGCTTTAGGAAGTGGGAAGCTGAGAACTCCTGGGAAGTGGGTGGCTGTCGCTAAACTATCACCCAGTTCCTGGGTGCACAGATCCTACTCCACAGCAGGAGCTGAGAGCTGTCTGGCACAGAGACACTACCTTAATTATCACCGTGCTGGTTCTGACAAAATAGCAGTAACTGGTTTTCATTAAAAAAAAAAAAAAAAAATTCCTTGCTCTCTGTAAAGAGGTGAATAATTTTGACTCATCTTGCACATAATTTTTTCAATGTGGCAATGTTAAGACACAAAATGAGTTACGTGTATTCCAGAAGAAGAAAGTGAAGAGAGTTCCCAGTAAATGTTGCTCATAAACAAAGATTTTTTTTTCTGTTTTAATGATGCTGGCAGAATTTGCCCAAAACATAGATATTTCTCCTTTTTTTTTTTTTCCTCAGGAAGTAAAGCAGATGGCTTTGACTTTTAGCCTGGTTCTGTCTTCTAAGTACTCCTGTTTTGGAGTTTCAAATGAAATTAAAAGAAACAAAGTAAAAAAAAAAGGGCTATACAAGTTTGTTTTATAATGTAAATGACCATAACTACTAAGCAAAATAATTGCAGGGTTGGGAGTCTAGTTCACAAACACTTTTTTTCTTCCAGGGAATATTAACATACCAAAGCAGTCAATAAGTTTTATTATGAAAGTACATTTTTTATTATGTAATATAATTTTTTTTCCACTTAGTGTAACCTCTCCAGCTACAGTTAGAATGCTCAGATGGCAGTTTACATTAAAAAAAATGAGGTCTTCAGTAAGCATCTATTCCCTTGATGAAAATATCAGCATCAAACCAGGGAACATAAGTGTGATTACTGTTGTATTGCATAATGCCTTAAAATTTATTAAATTATGTTTAAAAACTCATGTTTTCCTTCAAAGTTTAATTTGATGCTTTTTTGGAAGTAGGAATAACTGAAGAACCAGGGAGAAAAATGTATGAAATACACCCTGGCAAAACATACTGCTAATACAAGCTACAGGTATAAACCCAATGCTTTTCTCCTAAGACATCATAATATTTCACCCCTGATAAAATTTTTTTTAAAAACCTGAGTTTTTTGGTGGCTTTTCTTTGGGAGATTGCTGTTTGTTAAAATGCATTATTGCAGTCGTCACGCTTGTGACATAGATAGACAAATGGCAGACCAGGAAGATAACTTTTTAGGAAGAATTCACTGCTGTAAGTAAACTAGCAAATGCTTGCTAAGAAACCACAACTAGGACATTTTACTGCATAGTCTTGGAGAGTGGTGCACACAGCATTGACAAGGCAGAAAATCCCATGGTCTGTCAGGGCAACAACCTCAGCAGAAATAATTGGAAAAATTCACCCAAGATACAGAGAGTTTAGAACCACTGTGGAGGTGTCCAGTGGAACTAGAAGGAGAAACTGAAGTCACTTGGACTTAAAGAGAGAACAGATGGGAGTTCCTGATCAGAACAGTGGTAGAAAGCTTTTAAAATATAGACATCAATACAGATTCCTAGTTTACAATGTCAGTCTCAGCAGTGGACTTGAAAAATCTGAAAAGAGATAAAGAATTGGTATTAGGAATAATATATCAAGTATTCCTACTCTAATTTTGAACACTATGCTCAAAAATCTAGAATTTTTGAGTGGTTGAACCTGAGTCATCTTCAGCTGATTTGATTCTGTAAAGCATGTTGAAGCCTCAGGACATGTTTTTGTTCTGAAAAGTGGAGCTTGGCCAAGCACAGCCTCCTGTGCTCAGGAAAGCCCCGAGTTCATGAGAACTTTCTACTCTCAGCTCTCGTTAGGCTTTTACGTAATAGGAAGTTGCTGTATTTGCTTCAGGTTATTCTCTCTGGAAGCCATAGTTAAGCAAATTATGATATTTTAAACACTGAAGTTTGAACTTTTAACCAATTTAACACTGGAACTTTTTGTTTGTGTTTATTTGCTATTTGCAAATTTGTTATTATGAGTTGCTTCTGGTTTTGCAGCAGCAACCCAGTTCTTGAAGCATCCTAGACTTCACTTTTGCAATATCTAATTTCCCTAAGGGTTCTCGCTGGTGTCTTTCTGCCCTATACTATACTGAATTCTTATGTCTTTGGTGTTGACTGTGTTATCATCCAGTTCAAAAATAGCCTCCTTGGTTACAATTAATGAAAAATGTAAGTATGATGGCATTTTAAAGGAAAGAAAGATACAAAGAGCGCTCACATATCTGTCCTCTGGCCTGCTCAGCATCACTGCTTTTTCTGTACCTACACAAGAAGTTCTTGTTACCTCTGATACCTACTGTCATCCTGAATAATTTTGGTCCCTGGATACTTTATTAAATGCTCAGACTTGCTTTTATTTAAGGCACTAAATATATAAAATTAAGTCAGGTGGATTCAGTTGTTGCACTTACCAATGGGTGCACTGTAAATTCACATAATGGAAATTTCTCTTAGTGCTGGCACTGTTTCTCTGACAAACCAATTTTTTGGTTCCTTTAAAACCCAAGGGATTTTTGCATGGCAGTGCTCTAAACTTATTCATGCCTGCCCATTTTGTAATGTGTCATTCTGCTGAAAACTGGTGTCAGTGGTGAGTTCTCTTCTAAGAATATGCCCCCATACTAGCCTCAGCTTCATTGAAAATGAGGTATTGAAAAGGAGATTCTTTTCTTGTGTAGGATCTGTCAGCTACTGTTTAAGCATAAAGCAGCATGCTGAGCACTCTTCAGTGTGAAAAGGCTTTCAAATACAACTCTGAAAACAGAGGAGATGAATCACTGAGTGTATTGAAGGTGAAGATAAGATTTTTTCCCCATGTCCCTGGTTTAAAAGAGTGAAGCTAAATAAATGGAAGAGAACGACAAATTTTAGATCTTCAATAAAATCTATAATTTCCTGCCTGACACTGCAAGAGACAGATAAGGAATATTCTGACTCCCCTGTGCTCAGGAAATCACACTTTGGGAAAAGGCAAAGATATGAGAAGGGTTGAGGTCTGAACATTTCCATCTGAATAGGGAGGTCAATCTGAAGAAAATGTTCTCCAGCAAATAAATTCTGCAGCCTTATGCTGCTGGGGAAATGCTACTTTCAGGATAGTAGCAGGGATCTTGATGTGTGCTTGACAGAAAAAAATACTTATAAGCTGTATTTACCAAATAACACTGGTTTAGCATATTAATCGTCTTTTGTACCATGGCAGAAGAGAAATGCTGCAAATTACAGGGTATGGTTTTATTGGATAGGCTCTTATATTGCACTAGCTGCTGAACAGCTGAAATCTGTTTAAAATATTGAGATAAAATAATTAATTACCTGAAAAATATAAGTTCTAAGGTTAAAATTCCTAGTGGTGATTACTTGAATAAAAGGAGCCAAGAGACAAGGATTAGCCACATACACACAGCAAGGACTAAGAAATGTCAATTTCTTGCTTTCTCATTTACAACTACTGGTGAAATAAAGACAAATACAGCTAATAATAGACTTGAACCACCTATTTAATATAAAAATATCTTAAGGTAATGACATAAAATGTTGTTTACTGTCCATGTCCCAGGAATAGGGAGAAATGGGGTTGTCTCCCATCCTCAAATGTTTTTGTATTGTGCTGCACAGCTATGCCTTCAGGTTTATCTCCAGCATTTCAAAGTTTGGTTTAGTTGGTTGCTGGCTTCTTCTTTCTTTCCTTCCTGCTTTACAAAAGATTATAGTGAAAAAAATGACAGAGGATAAGTTTTGTTGGACACAGCAGTCTTACCAGTCCAGCCAAAAGGATCAGTGCATGCCTTCCTGCTAAACTCTTTGTGGCTGTTTCCTTTGGGTGATGTGATGATATCTCTCCATATCAGACCTGCTTGTCTCAACTATGTGGAAAGAACTATACATAATGGTAGTGGTGGAATATACTACTTGAGGAATTCCTAGGTCTTTTGTTTATTAATTAAGAATAATTGGCAATTTATCCTCCTTGCCCCAGGGAACTTTCACATCTTTGTTCACAGAGCACTCAGAAGATGTTAACAGCCCTTTCTTCTATGGCTGCCACATATGTTGTAGCAGCTTGGAGGCACAAGGCATATAAAATTGTTCCCTAATATGAATGAAATGAGAATTCATCGGGATCAGCCTGCTGTCATCAACCTTGCATCTTCCAGCCTGGAAGAATGGGTTCCCACATGGGACAGGAGCCTGACTAACTAGTCTACCTTTAAAATCCAAAGCCTTTTTTACTTTAGCTAGATTGGCATAGACACAGTTCTTGGAGACAACCATAGTCAGGATAATACAAAAGAGAATAAGACACATATGCTTTTTTCATCATCAGAGAAATTCATCCACATTTGACTTATGATCATCTGAAATTTCAGAAGCTTACTCATGAGAATATTTCTCTTAGAAACTTGTTGCATTAGACTGTAAAACTGTAAATTTTCTTCCTTCTTATCTCCAGGCCACAATCTAAATTGAAAAAAAAATCCCAAGTCTTGGATATTTTCTGCAATTTGTTACATGTTGATGCTCATCAGTGTTGTAAATGCCAGCTCCCCAGCAAGCAAACTTTTCCTTTGCAAACATTGCATGAAATACAAGTAGCTATGTAAGCAGTGGGATTTTGCAAAGCAAATTTGCCAGACTTCATGCTTGATGCCATTGCCCTGAGAATATTAAGTTGCTAACTGCATATGAGTCACAAATTGAATTTCACGAATTTCTCTTCACTATAGCAAATTTTAAGAGTAAAAATGTGTTAAAAAAAAAGTTGAAATAGACTTAATCTCAAGCATTCTATTTCTATAATCACAACAAGCCTAATTCCCATATTAATGGGGATTTGGGGACAGTGCATTTAAATGCAAACCTGTACTTTTACTTTGTAGCATCTCTTAAAATACAGCCATTCTAAATGGTGTTGTTTTTATTTTATGCACAAAGTTAACCTTTTATAATTTTTGTTTTGAAACTTCTGGTTTAACTGTCCTAGTTCCATTAGGATAACTTCCATGCTAAAAATAATATATTCTGATGAATTTGGGCTACCATGTACTGGGTAACTGAGACGAGAAAATACGCCACAAACTGCTCATTGAATAAGTCAAATAATAGAATGGAAATTAGGGATAATTCCTTCTTCAACTGTGGGGTTCTCCTCAGCCAAGTAGGTTTACAACACTACTGACCAAATCTCCTATTTGTATTATAAATAAAAAATGCTAGTAAAATTTTTAAAACAGAGCAGCTGTCTTCTTGTAGAAATTTGTTGAATGGATTTCGTGGTTCATATTTCATGCACACATTTTTACTCACAGAAATATCATATATTTTAAACCTAAAGTGTTTTCTTTCAATTGCTTCAATTTTTAAAAAAATTTGAATGCAATCATAGAAAGATAAAACAAAAAATCCAACTTTTTCCTTGGGAAATCCCTTATGCCTCTTAGAAGATTTATTTGTTTGTTTGTATGTGTTTCCCCTCAAAATTCTAGATTCTCTGAACAAAATACTTTATAAAATTAGTTATTACTTTTGACAAAGATAGAATTATTTTGGAAAAACTTCTGCTATTAAGAGATATCTACTCTTTGCACAAGGTATTGCAGCTACATAGGGCAGAAATGAACAGGTAAAAGAAATTTTTTTCAAAATTGTGATAGCATTTTCAGCAAATAAAAGAAAGCAAGTAGAAAAGCTGTTTCTTTCAAAGTGTTTTTCTAATAAAAGGTATAAAATAAAACAGTATAATAATAACAACTGGGTCCTGAAGACATTATATGATGGTTTGAATTGTAATGAAATGCTGCCAGAAACCATCTGACTGCAACCACGATGTTGTTTCACAAGGTGGCACAACTACTCTTCCTATTGTGCATGTATATTTTCCTCATCCAATATCTAATTAGGCTTCCTGTGTAGCTCTTAAAGAACCTACCTACCTGTGTTCAAATCAAGAAATCATAAGAAAGATCTCAGGCATAAACAAGATTTCAGGCCCTAGTTGAAATCAGTAAGCAGCTTTCCAATGTCTTTGATAGGAATTTAATAGTTTATGCATGACATGTTTAAACTCTCCTGCCAGGCTTTCTAATCCTGTGTGTGATTAGCTACAGCAGACAACATATTAAACGTCTCAGGAAAAATAATCTCATAATGCTTAGCTCTCATCTGGCTTTTTAGAAAGCTTAGTATGATTGCTAATACAACAATCTAGTAAAAAGAACAAGAAGTTCTGACACATCCATAATTCTACCAAATTCAATGGGACAGCTTCTACGTAAATTCAGAATACTGACAGACTGAATGAGTGGATTCTAATCAAAATTCTTTATATTTTGCTCTTCTAATGTTAAGTATAATTTTTTGTATTCTTAATTCAGGCATTGGAAATTTGTCTCTAGGATCAAGTGGGAAAAGTGACATAATATACAAAAAAAATTTTTTTCTGGCTTTATGTATAATTCTAAAATAATGTTATTGCAATGTTTGATGAAGATAATGAGTCTTGTAAGTATCAGTCATTGTTCTTCTTCCAGGCATTTCAAGTTGCAGACTAGAAGGATATTCCATTAGGTGACTTTGATGTCAAATCTGAGTAAAAGTCATATTTAAGTAAAATTCCTAACAAACTTGGAGAAAATGTTGTTTTTTATCAACTTGTTTACAATCTCTTCAAAAGTTCTTAAAAAAGGATTACATAAATGCATGAAACCAATACGCCTAGAATCAGACTTCTGACCATACAGTTCTCTCCTCCTAGTTTTTCCTTTTAAGATGTCACATGGTTCATTGACACTGGATGTTGGAAGAGGGAATGTCTATGTGTTTATTGTCACTTCTGTTTTGGTTGGTTTATAATGAAAGATAACTATTCAGTTCTCCCTCTGGGAGCAATAGCTGTTCATGTCTGTAGACATCCTGCTATTATTTTTCCAGAGTTCTCTTCTGAGTGGAATTTTTTTTTTTAAATTCAGTTTAGATTTTTATTTACTTTGCCAGATTTCTCTTTTCAGATTGCTTGAGCATCCTTAAAGCAGTGACCTCTACCTTTCCCAAACCACACAACAAATGGCATGCATTACTGCAGTCTGCAGATTAACCAGTAAGGTATTTGTGTACATAGGATACTGCTATTGCTATTAGAAATGACTCCTCTATTTTACTTTCTCTTGTTTTCAAGGTGGAAAAATAAAGACTTCTTGTGGCCAGGTTAATCAAATGGTGCTATTACTTTTGGTAGTAAAACAATTAATAAAAGCTATTACAACTAAATCTTTTTCAGTCTTATGAACATATTTTACAATTTTGAAAGAAAACACTACACAGTTTCTTTTCCTAATGCAGAAATTGTAGGGAAGTTAAGTAAAGCAAGAAAGGTTTTTAGTTTCAGTCTTGATCTTCCTCCATACAGGCTGTTCTCAGATGGAGAATGGAGAATGTGTTTGCTGAGGTCTTTAAAAGAGAAATCTTCTGCTGTGTTCCTTATAGCTGCAGCCATCTCTTTACCAGGATTGAGGTACAGTGGATTTCTGTCTATCCTAAGCATTTGAAAACACAACACTTTGCTGACTTTCTTTCAAATGGCAATTTTGCTGACTGTCTTTTAATTCTTTCATCTCTCATTAGAGTAGTAGGCAATAATGTGTGACAAAAGTGTTAAGACAAATCCGTTTAAACCACTTGAGACTATGTCTTCCATTCTAGTCCATGGCTGGGGAGTACCTGAGAAGGAAGAGAGTAAACACTACTGTCCACCACTTAGAACCTTTTAGTGCATCCCACATAGAGGTGGGAGCTATGTAAGGAGGTCTTCTATTCGTAAAAGACAGTGATTTTGTCTCATTTATATCTCTTCTAAGAAGAGAGGGAAAACAACTACAAAGTACAGACAAGACGAACAGTTTGAAATAAGAGTAAAATAAAGCAGGTTAAACAAATTTACATATAAATTTGCCCATGTAAACTGTGGTGTAATATTTTTTTCATAAATAATGGAGAAAATGTTAAATCTAAATAGATTTTCAGAAGTACAGATTTCTGAGTATAGTCTATCATATCATCAATTTTTTAAAATCTAAATTTGAGTATAAAGCTCCACGCTTTAATCAAATTGCAGATTGTGTAGTTTGTTTGTTTTCCTGGAATAAAAGATGCGTTTACTAATAGTTGATGTTGTGAAATCATCTTGAATCTAAAATTTTAATTACTGATGGATTTTCAGAACCGCAAATAATTATAGATTATACAAAGGTTTTGTTTTTAGTAATACCTGTTGCACTTCACTGATCTCGGTCTGGAATGGGACTGAATATATGAGCATCAAAATTGGCCCTGTGGACAGTAATGAAGGAGCAAGATATTGCAGTTGGCCTCCTGCTGCATTCTGTGTAATTTCTCTGCAAGAAAATTCTGGTAAAACTGTGTTGGGGATTAGTGTCGGAACTCAGAATGTCCCACAGAAATTCTCAGACGTTCCAGACCCAGGTCAAAAGCATCTGAGACCCTGGCATGCAGCCAGAGACCCCTGTGGCTTTGAATCTGACCCATGGAACAGTTTACCAACTTTGCAGGAAGAACAAGAAGTCACAAAAGTTTAGATATTGTAGTAGAAGTAGTCACGAAGTGAAGGGTAGGATTTTTGAGTGCTGTACAGGGGGGTTTTAAGCCTTGTACGCAGGGATCCAAGTTTTGTACATCGGGGTCAGGGATTCTAAGAAGGAGGGATCTGGGTGTGCCCTGTCCTCTTTCTTTCTCCTTCCTAACCTCCATGTCTTTGGTGATGTTGGCACTCACAGATTGGTTTAGAGTAGAAAGTCACCATTCAATATAGATAGTAGGTATTGGGGAAAAGGTATAAACATGTAGTATGTAATATATGATATAAAAGATGGCACCAGCCCCCTGGGAGGGCAGAGTGCCTTTGTCTGAGCTGCTGAACGGGCCACAGCAGTTCAGGAGAAGAATCTTTTAGATAACCAACAATAAACTACCTTGAGAACAGACAACAGAAGACTACTGAGTCTTTCTTCGAAGGCACGGGTTGGAGGAGGGACTTTTCCATCTTTCGGGGTCACCCCAATCCGGGGGTGAAACCCCACAGATTAGGATTATTCCTTTTGTTTCTTTCTCTCTTGGAACTTTGTCCCATCTGTTGCTAAGAAACAGTAACTACTGATACTTAAGAGAAAAAAAAGATGTGGCTATGAGGAGGAGGAGGAGGGGGGAAGGATGCAGCTCCCTACTCTCTGTACCTGGGTCGGGGTCCCTGACCCTCTCTCCCCTCAGAGGAATGCTTCCTGTAGCACTGGCAAGTGGAAATCACTTCCCAAGCGCTACTTCACAGGACGCATGAAAAGGGTTTGCATGAGATATTTAGCCTTAACTGCACCCTACCAATTTCAGTTTGAAAACCCAGGAAGTATAATATTCTTTAAATAAATTGCACTGCCTTGTATAAACAGAGGCAGCGAGCTTTGCTGATCAAGGGTTTCCACAGGTACAGGGAGGGCGCTGCCAACTGGGATGTCACTTTCCCTGGTCCCACCAAAACCCACTTCCTGCCAGGTAGACTGGCAGGAAGGGGGAAAAAGTCAACCAATTTCCTCAGAGGTGCTTTGTTCTTCTGGTTCTTTTTGTTGTCTCTGCCGTTGTTGTTGTTTGTTTGCCTTCTTATACATACATATACTGTTGTTCCTTTTCCCATATCTGCCTGAAGGCCCCTTTCTTTCAAAGGTATAGTAATTCAGAGGGAAGGGGATAATGTTTCTTTTCCATTCCAAGGGGGGTTCCTGCATTCCATGGCAGACAACTGTTTTTCAAAACAAGACAGACTGTAAAGACATAAGCAGCTGATCTCTCTTGAAAGAAAGGCATATATTCATCTGAGATCTGGCTGTGTCCAGTGCCCAGTAAAATCAATTGAAAAGGCTTTAACCACATTCAGTCAGATGTCTGTGAGGGTTAATAGATTGGACATATAATTAACTTCCAAAATAAAACGGTGCATAGAAATGCAAATGGTTATAGAGGCAGATGTTGCAATAATGCAAACACAATGTAAAAATACCAAACTCAGCCATAAACTCTGAGGAGTTTTGGAACATTATAATAAAGACTAAAGACTATTTATTTGTTAAGATATGATCAATGCATATGATTACCCAGGTGTATCAATGAATAAATGTAAGCTTATAAAAATGTTACAGGATGTTTTGCAATTACAACTACTGCTCTGTAAATTGTATCTGTATGCCTCCCTAATGAAACCAAATGCCCAGGGGGAATTTCAAGCTTAGAGTTCCTGTAAATTTGCTCTACAAAGACAATTGATATTTCTTCATCTTTTGCATGTGGCTGTGCTAGCTCTGATATGAGCTATTTTTGTGGGCTGGGCACATTATTTTCCAGCAGTTAGAGCCAAATGCTCAAATTGGTTTTTAATCTCACACACCTAAAAGGGAGTTATTTGCTGATTTGTGCTGATACTTTAAAGAATGAAAGTGAAAAAGTAGTGAAAAAGGTTTTGTTTTGGATTTGAACACTGCCACCCTATTGCAAATTTTTCAGATTTGTTTGATTAGTGATAGAAATAGCTCCAGTCCATTCAATAATTAATATTTAATAGTCTTAAATTTCCCCTTTCTTGCATCAAGCATATCCGCTTCTCACCACTTTTTTTGAGGCTTTTTTTGTTGTTGTTTTGAAAATGGCATTCAGCCATTATTCTTTATTCTTAACTTTCTAATGGAACACCTAAATGACAGCCAGATTTAGTCAGTGCTTTCCACCTATGGCTGCTATGAATATATATGGTGTTTTAGATGCCCTTTACATGATTTTTAAAGGCATTCTGAACACAGGTACAGGACTGTTATTGTTAACCACTAGATGACACCATTGCTCATATAAAAGGGGTCCAATCTATGTCTGTGTCCATTAAATCCCACAAACCTTCAACAGATTTCTCTGCAGTGTATCAAAACAGTGGAATAGTATTGAACTAAAAATACAAATGCAGGTAGATACAGACCTTATATTCAATTTATTTATAAATTATTTTGATAATACACAACACCTTGGGGTCCATTTTCAACTCAGAAGTGAAGTGGGTAAAGGGCTTTATAATCACCTCTCATGGGTTTACCTGCTCTTTTTGTGACAAAAATAAGAACTGCCAGATCTGAGGTGCAGCTGACACTGACTGGAGTGATTTCAGTATATGCATAAGCAAGGGAAGTGTCTGAGTGTCATACATTGTACCTCTGCAACCCCAGAGCAGTAAGTTGTCTGAAAATTTAGGACACCGTTATGGGGCTGTGAAGGTCTCAAGGAGGTTGTACTGCACATGACTCACCATGGCCCAGTAACTTCCAACTGTTTACAAGGAGTCAGGGGGGAGGGATGGGAGATACTATTTTAAAATGCAAGGCTCAAGGCTCATACAGAAAGCTGAGACTCTCATAACGCTGGTAATTCCCAATGCCATCGTAAAGCCTTTCTGGAGGACATCCTTTCCACTTAGCTTGTCTGTTAGTAGCTTGGGGAAGACAGATTCAGGATCTGATGCCTTGTTGCTCACACAACATCGCAGGTAGTGATCATAACACTTGGGCTGTTGTTTTTAGTGGTGACAGCTGGAGTGAATGCCTAGCGCCTTACTGATTGGTGCTACAGCCTGTGTGCACATGGGGAGGACATTAACCATGGTCTGTTTGGAAAGGACATTCAGTCCTGAGGAAGCCATGGGGTATGCTTCCTGAGCCTGATGCTTCCACAACTCAAAAACAGAAAGAGCACACAGCCTGCTCACTGCATGTGATGCAGTCACATGGAAAAACTGCATATTACTTCATTAAGTGACCTCTTTACAGCTAAAGACTATGAAGAGTGGACTTGCTTTGTTAGGTGGGTAAAGCCGTACCGTTTTCCAAAAAGGCTTGAAATGTTTCTCTCACTATTTGCATACTTTGGCTAACATCACAGACCACCAGCCTCCATACTCCTCCTCCCACCCTGACATGCATCTAACAATCGATAAAGTCACAAGAAGTGATAGACAACACCACAGATTAGCCACAAAATTGGGTGGTTTTGCTGAAAGCTACTAAATATATGTTACTGTATCTGTTGTATTGATGTATTTCAGTGAAAAGATGTATGCATGTGAGGAGCAATTTATGGCTTTTGTTGGAGATAGACATCTTTCACAATTAAATAAGGGATGCATATAAATATGGAGGATATGCAGGCAACCTTAAACTTCAGAATTAAAACTGTCCCTGTAGGCACAGTGTCCTGAACGTTATATTGCTGCTGTCAGTCATCCTGGACTGCGAACAGCGCCGTTACCCAGAGGTTGCCCAGAGGTCAGGAGGATGAGGAAGCAATGCTCCAGGATCTTGGAGCTCATGAGAACCAAAGCAATACTAACAATACCAATAATACTAACACTACTAACACTAATGATATACTCAGGCCGTGGGAATCCGCGCCACGGGAAAGGCACTTTTAACTGGGGAATTGTTAACTGTCGAGGGCAGATGGCAGAGGCCGGAGCAGAGGCAGCAGAGAGGGCATCTCTACTCCTGACACGACATCCCCGGACCTGCCTTCCACGATCTGTCCCCCACGATCTCTGGAGGAGACGATCGGGCGGAACGGTCCCGTCCGGCGCCCCGTGGCCGCCCTCGGATAATGCCGAGCCGCGGCCGCCGATGAGACCCCGGCCTCGCCTGCTGCTACAGCGGGTCCGGGACGCACCGGAGGATCCAGAGCTAAGCGAGGCTGCCGGGGGCAGCCCTACCGTGCCCCACCCTTCCGCACCGCCCGGCGGGCGGCCCCGGCCCTGCCCCCGCCCCAGCGGGCAGGAGGGTCGCCAGTGGACTGCGGGGCCGGTTCGGATGCCGAGGCCGCGGCGCGGGTGATCCGTGAGAGGCATCTAAAAAAATCGTTTCCTTCCGGAGCGGCGGCGGCGGCCGCCACTTCTCCGGCGCAGCTCGGGCGCCGGCGGCGCCCTCCGGGGTGAGGCGCTCGGCAGCCACGGAGGAAGGCGGCGGGCGCTGCGCGGGGGCCGGGGCGGAGGAGGCTGAGCGGTGGGAGGGGCAGGGACGGACCAGCCGCGGCGGGGACAAGGTGCCAGCGGAGCGGAGGCGCCGCCGCTCGCGCTCTGTCGCCCTCCCACCCGCAGAAGTTTGACTCGGGAGCAGCGCAGCCGCCCGGGCCGCCGCGGCGGGGCAGGTACCCGCGGCGGGAGACGCCGCGCTTGAGGCCGCCGCGGGACGGGGGTCGCCTCCAGCGGGACGCCGGCGGCGGTAGCGCTGCTCCGGGAGCCGCCCCTCCCGCGACATGGCAGCGCGATCCCGGAGACCCTGGCTCAGCGTCGTGCTGGGGCTGGTGCTGGGTTTCACAGCCGCCTCCTGGCTCATCGCCCCTAGAGTGGCCGAGCTCAGCGAGAAGAAGCGGCGCGGCGCCAGCCTCTGCTCCTACTACGGCCGCGCGGCGGGGCCGGGGGCGGCCCGGGGCGCGGCGGCGGCGGGCGGGCAGCAGGCGCCGCCGGGTGCAGCGGCGGTGCTGGGCGGCACGAGTTTCAGGAGCAGCCCCTGGGAGCTGCCGCCGGCGGCGGCGGAGGGCACGGTCTCCAGCCCCGCTGCCGGCGGGGAAGGGGAGCCGGAGGAGGAGGACGAAGGCGGCGAGAAGCGGAGCGGCCGGCCTGGCGGCAGCCACAACGGCAGCGGGGACTGGGGGGGCGCCCAGGGCTGCACCAAGCCCCGCAACTTTCTCTACGTGGGAGTGATGACGGCCCAGAAGTACCTGGGCAGTCGGGCGGTGGCGGCGCTGCGGACGTGGGCGCCCTCGGTGCCGGGCCGGGTGGAGTTCTTCTCCAGCCAGGGCTCCGCCGCGCCCCCCGGGATGCCCCCGCTGCCCGTCGTTGCCCTGCCAGGAGTGGACGACTCTTACCCGCCGCAAAAGAAGTCCTTCATGATGATCAAGTACATGCACGATCACTACCTGGACAAGTACGAGTGGTTCATGCGGGCGGACGACGACGTCTACATAAAAGGTGACCGGGGCGCGTCCCGCCGGCGGGAGGCAGGGAGGAGGGGGAGCGGTGTCTGGGAGCTCGTCGGAGTCCTCCCGTGGGTCGGGGAGAGATTCGGTTCCCGCCTGGGGCGGGGAGAGCATGAGGCGCCTCGAGCTGCCACGGCCCCGCCGGCGTTTGCTTCCAGCCCCAGTGTGCGGGGTATAGGGAGCCGCCCCATCCTGAGGGAACCCCGGCGTGCCCGGGCCGGGCCGTCTCTGGGGAGGCCGCGACTCGTTGGAGAGCCAAAACTGCGGGTTGGACCACGCCGGGCTCGGTGACTGGTCCCTTTGGATGGGCGTGTGGTCCCGGTTCTGCCGTCCCCGTCCTCGCTTCTATGGCGATCCTGCGGACGAAGCCTCCGCCGGGGTCCAGCGGAGAGGGTCTGGTCCGGCGGAGAGCGGCGGGCTGCGGGACACTGCAGGACTCACGACTCGACCGCAGGGTGTCTGGTGGTCGTGCCGCGCCCCGGCTCCCCCGGTGGAGTCGGTGTGGGACTCCTGGAGAGTGCTGCTGTCACCGGTACCAGCTCCCCCCCTGCCTCGACCCTTGGCTGGGCGAGCGCAGCCGCCGCGGGCTCCAAGTGAAGCTGCTGTTCCGTGCAGCGGGCGCCTCCGGGAAGCACCAGCCCTGCTCCCGTGCGAGTTTCATAGCACCGTTAGGACGTGATGTTCCGCAGCCTTCTTCCTTTCGATCTGCGCTTGAGGATGGCATTGTTTGTGCCGTGTCCCGCGCTTAGGAAAGGGAAGCTGAAGTTGAAAGCATAAGCCCAGGTTGTGAGTTTGGTTGCTTACACTGCTGTATGTTCATTGGTGGTGGCTGTACCCTTCCCTGTTTGTCACTTCATTTTGAATCGTTTAATAGGCTGCCTGCTCATCAGCTATTATTCATCTGTCAAATACTTGCAGATGTACACATGTATATATGTATATACATTCAGTTGCAGGCATAAAGTTGTGGTTTCTTTGAGTTCCTTTCGATGGCGTACTGAACCTGTCTTTAATTGACTACATGGTACCAAAGTAAACCTATCCAGAAACTTTTAATTTCAGATAAATTTTGAAGTTTCCTAAAATAACTATCTAAGTGATGATAAACATTGTAGCACTGCACTGTTTGAAACTAACAAGAGTTTTACTTTCTTTCCAGGAATTAGTCCGTAATCAAACCTGTTTTTCCTACTTAATTTAGATTGGCTCTGGTATTTTCAAAAACTAGTCTGTTAAATCTTACCTGGTATTTTCCATCCACTCCTTCTCTCCCCATCCTGGAATTATATTGTCCAAATTGTCTAACCTTAGGGACTTTTATACCAGCAAGTGCTTTCCATCAGTACTGTTTGAGCAGAACAAGTTCACTGTCACTGTATATTCCAGCTTGTGGCTGGAAGGAAAATGTCATTGTAATGTTAATTAAAAAAAACTTGTTAACTAGTCCAAGGATGTTTTCTGTAAGGTCTAGGATATTGCTTTGGAAGTCATTTCCTCCGACAGTCTCAGATACCTGTTACATTTTTATAAAATGTATAAAAAGAGATGGCTGGCAGAGTAGTCAGAGAAATAACAGTAATCTTCTTTTTTTTTTTTTTTTTCAGGTGAAAAATTGGAGGAGTTTCTTCGCTCACTGAACAGCAGTAAACCTCTGTATTTGGGGCAGACTGGTCTGGGCAATATTGAAGAACTCGGAAAACTGGGGCTGGAGCCTGGAGAAAATTTCTGCATGGGAGGGCCAGGAATGATCTTTAGCCGGGAAGTTCTCCGGAGAATGGTGCCACATATAGGTGAATGCCTTCGAGAAATGTACACCACTCATGAGGATGTGGAAGTGGGCAGATGTGTCCGGAGGTTTGGAGGAACTCAGTGTGTTTGGTCCTATGAGGTAAGTGGCAGTATAAATTGCAGTGTGCTATTTGTTTACAGAGTTTTTCATCTTGAAAGGTAAGTAGCTGTAGCTGCAATCTCTTTCCACCTTAATTATCTTCCAGTGCTTGCATCAGGATGAGAACTGTAAAGAAAAAAAGAGAGGAATTCACAGCATATTGTTATAATCATACTTATTTCTACTTGTGTCTTACAGTTTTCATTGGTGACAATTTACTGCAGACATGTTGTAAGCATTGGTGTGCCATAAGTTGCTAGAGCATTACCTAGAGTGTTTCAAATCAATCCTTGACAGGAAGCTGTTGCATTTGATATATATGCTGTTCAGGACAGATTGATTTAAGCAGATCTTTTCAAGTTTAGATAAGCATGAAGCGTACCTGTTTGCTCTGCATCTCAGTCTCTTAAAATACATTGTGGCATTTGAAGAATGGCCTGTATTTTCTTAATTACTCAGATGTATCTTATTCAAGTTTGTTATTTAGAGAACCAGAAATAGGCTGGGTTTGTCTTTTTTTTTGTACAGAAGTGAAATTTGTTACATTGCCTTTCTATGACACAAATTTAATAGTGTTTTTCTTAGCATAGAACAGTGTTAAAATGGATTAAGAATACGTGCAGTGTAATAAATTTTCCTATGCTGAAGTAATTTTAGGAACAAATTACTTCATTTAGTAGCAGCATTTTCTAACGTAATAAGGATCTGTTGCAGTACCCAAAAAGCTTTTCTGCAATGCCATAATTTAAATTCATGCTGGTTTCTCTGGAGTTATTGCGCTTATTTGCAAGACTATCTTCACAGATCAAAATAGGCTGAGTGTAGAACTACAAGAAAGGGTAAAGGGTGAAACCTAATATGATGAATATTATTTCACTTATTTTGACCAGTTCTTTAATATTAATATGTGCTTGCTCTTGTGGCACTCCCTCATTAATCAGGAAAAATCCATCTAAATGGCCCACAGAAAGAGGCTATGTGGTATATACTGTCAAAAAGTCAGAAAAAATTAATTTTGTGTAATAGCATTTTTCTGAATGGCCCATGGAAAGGTGACCATTTATAAATGTGTTTGGTTTGCTACAGTGTATGTAAACAGGGGAGCAAAAGAAAATGCTGCATACTTGGTACTAATTAGGTAGAAATCTTTGAGGGGCAAATCTACTTCTCAACAGAAACATGCTTTTTGAGCCTATTTCATTATGTATTGTAAATGCTACTGTGCAATAATATACCTGTTACTCTGGCAGAGAAGGGAAGGCATTTATGGTGTTGATGGAAATCCATGTAGTACTATATAGGACCAGTGGTTCCTAATCAGACATCCAAATTGCTTGGTACATCTGCAGCCTAATCGTACACTCCGATGTGTTTGGGCTGTGTCTGTACAAAGCTATTTTCCAGTCCTTATGGGCATGTGGTGCTTGCTGATCTGTATCAGCTGGCAGCATTAAGATTCTGCCCTGACAGTTGTATCACGGAAGGGGTTTTGTTTTTGTTTTTATGGCTTGACCTGGGGAGAAATCTGTGTAAGAAAACGGATTATAATATCACCATGGTTATAATTTATTTTGATGTTGAATGTCAGGAAATTTTGGCTCCAGGCACTGATCTTAAGGGGGATGGAACAAAAAAATACCGTTTTGGAGACTGGTTTATATGACTGCCCAGAAGCTCAGCTTTTCATGGTAGGATTGAGGCCTGAAAACAAACGTTTTGAAAAGAACTTATGCTTGTATGGGATCTGGAATAGAGTGACACCAGTCTTGGCTGTCAGTTGCACTTGAAGGACCTTGGTCTATGTAATAAAGAATAGAAGAAAAAATGTGTTGGGCATTGCAGTAGTCTCTACTAATTTCTGACCAGTATTTCTGTCTGATTCTGAAGAATCTTTGACTCTGTTGCCAGTGCAGAAGCTGCTTGGGAAAATGCAGATGATTAAGACAAAGCTGCTTAGGATGTTATCCCAGAATTAAACCTATTTAGATGGAAGGAGTGAAATGGAGTGTCCGGAAAGAGAAGCTGCATTTGTGCTTTGGCATAGTTTGTGCTGTACAACAGTATGATACTCCACCTGAGCAGATCTGTGTGTTGCAGATTGCTGATTATTTGGTGAAAAGAGTGATTTTTTTTTTTTTTTTTTTTTTTTTTTTTTTTTTTTTTTTTTTACCTAGGGCACTGAAACTGTTTCTGTGTGCTTTTTCATTCCTGTGTTAGATCAGAAATGCTCTCTATGTGGTAGAAGGGGAATATTCCTTCAGATACATGGGCACAAAATCTAAGATTTGGGGCAGGGCTTCCTGTATAGCCAGTTGCACTTTTGTCCTCTTGTTCTATGTAAGTAATAAACTGAGCGCTGTTAAGCAGCAAGATTATTATGAACTCAGTTGATTTTAGTAAGATAAATAATTTGTATTTCGTATGTATTTGTGAAGACCAATGTAAGCTGGAAACAATTACATTAAAATTCATAGGAGCTTTTTAGCTCCAGAACAGTTGAATCACTGTTGCCTATTTTTTCACTAGATTTCTTTTCTAAGAACTGGATCAGAAAGTCAAAGAGTTGCTGAGAAAACCTGAAATGCTTGATCTTTGCTGGGTGGCTTAGCTGGTGTAGTTGACTGGCTGCCTGTTAGAGTTTGTTCTGCTGCTACTTAGGGCTAGCCAGAAGCATATGGGAGCTTATATGCATAATATGCTTGCTGACAAGAAGAGGGTAACAACTTTGGTGGTTTTTTTCTTTTTTCATTTTAAATTTTTTTTTGTTGCTGTAAGAATGAATAAGAAAAGAAGATATTTATGGGCCTGCAGGGAGCCACTCTTATGTTTTGAACTTTCTAGAGTTAAATTCTACTTCTGCCAGATTTGAAGCCAGGTCTAAAGATTGGGACTCCCACATACCAAGTGACTCATGGCTGAGGTGATGAGCCTTTCTCTGTGCCTGCTATGGAGCTCCTCCACTCTAAATAAAGAATTACTCATTAGATTGCTAAGAGAGGGAATCTAATGACAGTGGTTTTAGGGTCCTTGTGAAAAATGGAGGACAGAAAGAGGAGGACACTTGGGTTAGTGTCTCTTTTTGGTTGGTGTCCTGTTCTGCTGGGCTTGGGCAGCCCTGTGGTGAGTGGGAACAGGGGAGAATCCACTTTGCTGAGCATGAGCATCATGAGAAAAAGAGATGCTCATAGCCAGGAATAAAGGACTAGCAAAGTGTCAAACTGCTGTCCTGACAGCAGCTTAGATTCAAATTGTCTGGAAGCAACAGCTGAACTGTAGCCTAAATCTAGTCCATTTCCTTGCTTCATGAGAAGGTATCTGCTAGAAGTGCATTTTGGATAGATCCTTTTCTTTCTACAGAAGATCCACCCTTGTTCTGGTATATTTTTTCAATTATGTTTTAATTTACCTCTGTTATGATGATTCTGTAATGATTGAGGTATAACAAACCTGACAAATTTGTCCAAAGTATCTCTGTAAAAAGTCTGTTTGTTTTCATAGGGTAATAGCATCTTCTGTTTCCTCAAATCAGAAATAAAGATTAAAAAGGCCTTTTGATTTGTTTTCAGAATCTATATTTCAAGCTATCAGTCTCTTCCACTAATTTTGAGTTTTTATTTTAAAGGAATGGAGAAATTAGCTTGATTTTAGTGAGTCATACATTTTCTATTCTTTTGAAAACAAAAATATAGCTAAAACAGTATCTCAATACTGTGTACTTCCTTGTTTTGCTATTTAAGAAGGATTTGAGTATAGAGGATGATTCGAAATAAAGGTCTGATTGCTTTATCTCTCTTTCCTTCCCCCTTTCTTTTAAAAACATATTTTGGGTTTCAGAAGACCATTTTGTAATTTATAACCTGAGGTTTGAACAGATGAAATAGTGCAGTTTCATAAAATGACTAAAAGAAATGCTGTGTATGAAATAACATACTATAACAATTGAAGAAGACTTTGTCAGGGTGTAAATACTATCAGAGAATGTGTTTCTTTAGGAAATAAAAATTGTCAAATGCAGCATAAAACATCTAAAGAAAATTCATTGGTGTGCTCGTAACATATATTCAAATGCTTGCAAAGCTTTTCTTTTTGTAGCCTTTTTTCCCTTTTTATGAATGAAAATCATATAGCATATCTTAAGGTAGAAGAGACTCATAAGGATTTTGAAGTCCAGTGCTTGCTATGTTCACTTTAGAGTTAAAGACTACTTTCCTCCAAAGCATCCTGTACAGTATTTTTCCTTTGGTATTGTGTAGGTTGATGCTGAAAGAAAATATGGTATTTTGTAAATACAAGTAGTCCACATAAATGATATATCTAGTGGAATACAATATGCCATTGGTTTCCCCCCGCTTTGTTTCCGAGTTCAAGGACAACCATAGAATACAGTCTCATTACTGCAACACTCTTTTAGTAAAAATTTTCTATTATCCTATTTGTTGTTGATTCCCAGTAGTTACAGTAAATATTGCAGTAAATGTCATGGGAAAATGCCTCTTTGGATCAAGCTGTGTACTCAGAAACAGTACACAGTTTTTCCTTTACAGTGCATTGGTATTTTAATGCTCTGGTCGTACTAGAACTTTGTAAACCATTTTATGTCTCATCTTCTAAAAATACATTATATTTTCTGTTTTAATTTAAGACTTCCTTCCGGTTGTATTTTAATCTGTCATTTGAGGCTTTGTCTCTCTCTTTGTTGAAGATCAGTACTAAGCTTTGAGTTCAACCCTGCACCAAACAGAAGCATAGAGGTGTGGGTGCCTTTGATGATAGGATGGTATTTTGCTCATTTTGGGTACTGAAATGAGCAGTCTTGAAGCAGCAGTGCCCCACCCCCACTCAAGTTGTTAAATCCATACAGTGTCATTAGACAGTTACATAAATGCAGCCATTACTTTAAAAAAATCAGTGATCCTAGAATAAAAATGCATAGTAGAGTGGACCCTTGCAGTAGGGGTCTCTGAGTGTATATGAAGAGAAATCAGATGATCCCAGAGACCTTAGAACTTTTTGCATAAATGGACATTTACTGATACAGGATTGCTTGTGTGCTGTCTTAACTGTTTGTTACCAACAGCTATCCAATTGGTGATGTTAACTGCACATATAAAATTTCTATATTTTATGTGATTCTCACCTGGTTAGAAATATCATACTATTGTAGTATAGTTTTTTCTGTGCATACATCATACAAATAACTTCAATCCTTCAATGCATATCCTGTTCCTTGTATTCCTTGAACCATGGTGCTAAGTTGGATCATTACTCTTGCCCTGTGTGGCTCTGCCTTGAGCTGCCAGCCCTGACTGTGCTGTGCAGATTTCCTGCTTGTTTTTTTTTTTTTTTTCTTTTTTTCTTCCCTATGGCTTTCTACATAACCTCCTGTCATTCATGTGCTCTTTTATTTGGGGAATCTGGGGAGACTGCCTGAGGGCCCTGCCTCTCTTGGGTTCATGAATCCTGGGGGTTCCTTGTCTTCTAAACTCTTCTTGATCCTGTCATGATCAGCTTGGCTGGGAAGTTGAGGAACATCATGGTGAGAAAGCAGAGTCATTCCTGGTATTTGCATGTTTCTGAGTCGTAAGTGTTTCCTCATGTGGCTCAGCACAACAGCAAGAGCTGGAGATACTTTTTCTGGCATCCTTATTGTGATGGATAGCATTCCCATAGCTACCATGGAGATGTGCAGAAGAACACACAAATCTATGGCTGTGGTCCACTGTATGAGGGCATCTGATATGTGGAGCCAAGAGCTAAGAGAGCCATTTCTCACCTGGTTGAGTGCTAAGGTCTCTTACTTTCCTGTCTTGGTTTCAGGTTTAGTGACCTGTGTTTTCTGCCCTGCCCCAACAGGAAATATTACTTGTGTGATTTCAGAGTTTTACATCTGTATAATTGTGACACTTGGTGCTGAGTTATCAAGCTGCTGAAAGACTCTGGGGTGTATTTTCATGTCCCTGGTATGAAAAATGCATGGCTACACCTTCATTCCAATGTGTTTTTATCTAACAGCAGCCCTTTGTTTGGAGGACTGAGTGGCTAGCTAACAGCTTTTGAGTCAGTTGCAAACGTTTGAATATTCTTAAACCAAGTATTTCAAAGTCTTTCCTCTAAGAATAAGCTCTTGTTTGACTTACCAAAGGATCTCACAGACAAGAAGAAAAAAAGTTCCTAAACTATTAGAAATGTATCTTTAGTTCTGCATATGGGTATCCTGACCCATGTCTCAGTGTCTCTGAATGATTAAAGCTACCCATGTTAGATTTTTTCCCTCAAGTTTGCTGTAATATTGTTGGAAATATTTTATCAAGGCTTTTGTGCCATCGTATATATCTAGGTAGTACTTCCACAGATGTCTAGTGCACAAGTCTAGGTGTTCAAGTGTTTAAAAGGGTGTTTGTCATGAGCTGATGCAATTGTGGCTCAACTGGTGTAAGACATATCTCGTTTAAACCCATCAGATCATCAGTCTCTACCTATTAGAGTACAAGGAATACGCTTGGCTTTTAGAATGAGAATAACGGATTGAATAACTGCATTAGTGCCAACTTTAAGTGAATTTGTGAAGTAGAGCAAGATGAAACCCTTATGTTTACCTTTTTTTCTGAAATAGTTTTCTACTTTACATTAAAATCAAGTAAATCTAACCACACAGGAAGCATTCGTTTCTATAGATATTTCCAGAATTACCTATGCTTTCAAAGTTTTGTCTTTCCTACAAGTTCTAAAATAACTGTATTTCACATGGACAGATCTGACTCTGGTAATTGGTCATGCTTTGGCTAATAGTTTTGTTAAGCTGTCCTACTTCAGCCTTTCTGAAGATGAATGGTTAGTTGAAATGGAATAGTAGAGAGTTACTGAAAGTGTGTTTAGTTTTCTCAAAGACACAGATAGTCCACAAGTTGTTTCCTCCTGCTCCCTCCCGACCCCAGTGTAGATGGATTTTGTTACTTGTTCTGGGCTATTCTTAGTATCTCTTTTCAACCCAACTTAGAAAATTCTCTCAGAGATAACTTTTTCTTGACTTTGACTTTCCAGCTTCACATCTTTTGCAATCAAAAGACATATTTCTACTGAAATAGAAAATGCTCACAAAAGAGAGGGGCTGGAAGTTGTAAGCAGAGGCAGTTACAAAAATTATTTGAAATAAAAACTTATTAAATGTACTCTTGAAACCTACTGGAATACTACAGTAGGATATGTCTTTTTTTAGAAGAATAAGCTTTCTAGCTACTCTTCCAGTTTGTATTTTTCTTGGGAGTTTTCTTCAGGTAGACAACTAGGCATAAAATGTAGCTGGATCACTTGAATTCTTCTTGCTTTATTTTATGGTTCTCATTACTAAAGAGCTTGCCAGCTCTTTTCAGTTCTTATGTGAGAAGGCATGTATTAACTCATCATCAGCATATGCTGCTGTACCATATTCTCTGCAGTATGTTTTTATTTAGTTACTTCATTGCGTGGAATAACACAAAATACTTGAAGAATACCTCACATATTAAAATTGTAGCAAGAATTGCCAGCTTTGAGGAGTTTATTCCATCAGACCAGTGTTGGGTACTGATTTAAGCTCAAGATGAGTGCCAGGTTGGTCACTTTTTAATGCATATTTGGAACTGGGGAGCAAATAAATGTGTAGTTCCACCCCTGCTGCAATATTTTTAGCTTCTGGGTATTACTCTAAGCAAAGATTTTTGGCATGCCTCTAAGAAATCTTTTAAAGCACTCATACTTTTGAAAATAAAGAACATCTTGAACTAGAGGTATAATTTTAGGAAATTCTGGAGGAGGATAAGCAGCCTGGTAGCTGAAACAGGCTTCTTGAATGCTGTTTTATGTATGATTTAGTCTTAAAGTGAACCTAGGAAAGGAACTAGCTTTTTTTTTTTTTTTAATGTAGTGGTGTTGAGTTCCATTTCTATTATCTTTTATGTATTACTTTTATGTTGTAGTCTTGAGATACACTTTCAACACACTGGTTGAAGTTTTACCTTTAGTAAGGTGAACAGTTAAAAATATTTTTAAAAAGGCTTAAAATAAGTCTTCTGTAGTATGCTGGTTTAACCATACACTTGAATACTGAAAGCTGAAGTTCTGACTGGACAGATTGTCTGTTTGGTTTTAATTTTTGGGTTGTGATATTTTATTTAGAAACTTGAAACTGTTCATTTTAATAAGTTTAAAATAGGATGGTAGGCTTCTTGTTTGGTTGGTTTGGGGTTTTTTTTTGTGTGTGTGTGTGTGCTTGTTACTTTGGAGGACTTCATGCTTTCAGAGTGCTTTCAAGTGCTCTGCCATGCTTTTAAAACATTTGAGCTCCTAAACTGTTTTGCTTTTGAGGTTTTTTCCTTTTAATTATTATTATTTTTACAAACATTTCAGGGGCAAGTTAACATCTGAAGGACAAATATCCAATCACCAGGACGCTTCTTCTTTTGACTCTGCATTTGCTGGTATAAGAGAAGTGCTTGCTCATGGGTCCTTACTGAGTGCAGCATCTGTGAACGAGCTCCTCATGTTGTATGAACAAATGCGTTGAAGAAATGCAGCATTTATTTAGCAGTATATGTGGCTGCAATGCAGTGGAATTATATATGGGCTTTGCTGCTACATGAGGCATACACTGTAACTCTGCATGTACAGAAATGTGCATGTGTACATACGAATATGTTTAAAGCTTGTGCCTCGGTGATAACCAAGCTTCCGGAGGCATCAGTGGAAGTCGTTTGGAGAATAAACTGTGCTTCTAAGTAGTTATTGCAGTCTCTCTACTGTAAAACTAAAGAATTTAGCTTTCAGTTTGTTTTAAATTTATCTTTCCAGTTAGATCTGTGTCCATCTGTTCTGTATATATATATATATTTGCCTTCAATTTAACATAGCTTTTTTTAGCCTTCCTTGAAAGCTTTTTCTTTACTGCTGCATACTGTAGTACACCTATTATCATAATGACTTTTCGTCATGAAAAGGCCCATCTTATGGACCAGATCCCACTAGAATTGCAGAAGTTCCTATTGTTGATCATGACAAAACACAATGACTTTTTATACCATTTTTATCAGTTTGGGGAAAAGTTTCTGAAGTGCATTTGAGTTCTAGAAGTCAGGGAATTTAGCTACAAAAAGCATAGCTGATGACTGAGCTTTTAGGAAAGTGCCTAACTTAGCAAATGAAACAGTTTTGTTGTATGCTTTTGATATGTTTGTTGTTTTAAATAATCTGTTATGTATGAATCTGGCCTGCAAGATGGAATGAAAGCAGATGTTAGTATTCTGCATCCTTTTCTTCTGTGTTATATTTTTGTGGTTTCTTTTTTCTTCATTTGGTAGGGGGAAAACTACCTAACTGAGGGTAGTTGACTACCATAAAAAATATGGTCAAATAGTACAAAATAATTTTGAAAAATATAGTACTGAGGGGTCCAAGAGGGGCATGTAAATGTATATGTATTTCTTCTGTGGGATTTAATGCTTGAGGCTCACTTAGAGTCATGGAGTGTGTCTGTTACATCCTTGCAAAAAATGATTATTGGTTTTACTTTAAAGAAAGAATTCTGTACCAAAACTATGCATTGGGCATTGCTCCATCCTTGCCATAGGAAGCTGGTGCTCATGTCCCCTCTTCCAAATCTGTTATCCTTAGTTTTTAGTCTGTTAAATCTAAGAATAAACACCTTTCTGTTCTTAAATTCCTAGCCAAGCTTGAAGGTGGCAACTCTGTCACGGGAGTGAGATATAAAAGATATACAGTCTTCATGGGGCATAGAGGCCTTGAGTGAGCCAAGATTCTTTTTCCAGTATGCTTAACAACTTGCCCAGCCTGAGCTTCCTAACTCATGGCTGGAAAAATGTTTTGAACAGCAGTGGCTTTATGTTTTAGCTGTACTCCTCCTAAAAAAACTGACTACCCATATCTTGGATGAGTGGACTGTTTAGTGGATAAAACAATGGATGGCTGGGCCCAGACCTTTGTGGTGAAGGGAGGTAAATCCGGTTGGTGGCTGATCGCTAGCACTGCTTGCCTGGACCTGATTTTGGTGCCAGTCATATTGAACATCTTTATTGATGGTCTGGACATGGGGATTGAGGGCACCCTCAGTAAATTTATAGACAGTGCAAAGCTAGGTGAGAGTATTGATCCTTTTGTGGGTAGGAGGGCTCTACAGAGACCTGGGCAGACTCAGTCAGTGGGCCAAGGACCACTCCATGAGGCTCAATAAGGCAAAGTGCTGCACTTTGGTCTCAGCAAACTCATGCAGCACTACAGGCTGGGGGAGACTTGGCTTAACAGCTTGGAAGAAAGGGACTTTGGGGGTGCTTGTTGAGAGACAGCTCAATGTGAGCCACTGTGTGCCCAGGTAGCCAGGAAGGCCAATGGCATCTTGCTTGGCCTCAACCAAGATCAGTGTGGCCAGCAGGACAAGGGACGTGATCATCCTCCTGTACTTGGCATTGGTGAGGCCACACCTCAGTTTTGGCCCCCACTGGCACTAGGACACTGAGGTGCCGGAGCTTGTCCAATTAAAGTCAGCAAGGCTCATGGAAGGACTAGAAAACATGTCTTATGAGGAATGGCTGAAGGAGTTGGATTTGTTTAGTCATGAGAAGAGCAGGCTCTTCTGTGTCACTCTCTGCATCTCCCTGAAAGGAGGCTATAGTGAGGTGAGGGTTAGTCACTTCTACTGTCCCTGCAGTGACAGGACCAGAGGAAATTCAGCTGAGACAGGAGAATCAGACTAGATATTAGAAAAAAGTTATCACGGTTAGGTTGTTCAGGCGTTGAAATAGATTGTCCTGGGAGGTCATGTGTTTGCTGTCCCTGGAGGTGTTTAAGAGGCATCTGGATCTGATGGTGAGTGATGTGGTTTATGGGTTACAGTGGTAGTGCTGGGTGGATGGTTGGACTTGATCTTGAAGGTCTCTTCCAACTTTGAAAATTCTATGATTGTGTGAATGCTCAAAGCAGGAGAAGGAAATACTGGAAGGAGGTGAGTTAGAGTAACAGACTGACTTGACTTTGAGTTTGGCAAGTTAGAAAACAGCTATTATGAATCAGTGGCTGGGTTTCATCCACACAAGTAGGACTTCTTTCATGAGTTTTTGCCTGGAAATAGGATTTGATGTTGAAGTTTGCTCTGTGTGTGTAGACGTGTGTATATACATGTGTGTGTGTGGAGGTATTTATTTATATTTTTAAGTATAATGCAGTTAAGTTGCAGTTAAATTGGCATTTTCCTTTTTACTCCACTTTGGGGAGTGAATAATGATAAAGACCATTAAATACTTGTCAGTTGGTTACTAACTTTTTCTGGAGGCTGTTTGTTACTATAGCAATTGTTGTGCCTAGAACTGGCTGATAATGTAGGCCCCTCATCCCCATGTGACAATCTAGCATTAGAATGTTATGTTTCTGTTAAATATGCCAGTGATTGTCTATAGTATTCACTTACTGCCTGTGTTTTGCTAGTGTATTGAGTGATGTGAAAGCACTTAATCATCCACATTGATCAGAATGGGATTTCCATTAGCTATGTATAGTGTTGATAAAATGCTGATAAAATTTCCTGAATTCATAAGGTGAAAAATCTAACTGAGGACCTCAGAACAATCATGTTAAAATATGTTCCTGAGTATAGGAGCAGTCAAATTTTTCATAGTTCTGAATGCTAGTGGCACCTTCTTTTTTATATGAAAATATGCTTCAGAAGTAGCATTCCTGCAGGGTAAGTCCAGAACTGGAGGAACTTCCTGCTCATCTCGATTTAAAAGAACTTTGCTATTGCTTATTGGAATGTTTAGTTTAGTACTACACTCATAACTTTAGTAAAAACGTTCCTTGTTAAATTTTCATTTCTAAACATCATTTGGGGACCTAATGCTTTCCTTGGAAATGGCCTCCAAAAAGATTTTTTGAGGGTTCTGTCATGAATCCATGATGTGGCCCACAAAAACAAACGAGCTGATGTTTTTACTAGTTTTAATACCCATGTTACCTTCAGTGTAGGTACACTCTGTATTTTTTCTGACTTGAAATAAAGAAAAAAAAAAAGATGCCCTGAGTTGGAGGGAGGAAGGGATTTGTTCTTTCCTTGTTGAGTTTTATTTAGTTATTTCTGTTTGACCCTGATTATATTAGCCAGTTTGGTCCAACCTTCTCTGCAGAGTAGATACTAGCCTGTACAAATGAAGTAACTTTTTGCCCTTGTCATATCCATAATGACCATGTAGATAGGTAACAAAAATAGTTGCTGGGTTAAGTATTTCAGTTATATGGGAAAACTAGCTGTAGTGAGCAGTATAAAAATGGAATTGTAAAGAGTTACTCTGTTTTTATAAACATTCAAAGATTTTTAAAATATTTTGTGGTATAATTATTAATTTTTGTGCACTGGGGAAAAATACATAATAATGAGAGATGTTAAATAGAGTTTTTGGCATCTGTTAATCAATACAGATAATAAACCAGCAGTGCTCTTGTATTTAACAAGCTGAAATTTCCATTCATTCACAGACTCTGAGGAGGTATACCTTCCACACATCCCACCATTACTTTATTATAAACACATTGAGCTCTGTCTAAAATAATATGATTTTCCATTTTACTTGTCCTTTTCTACTAGAATATTGTTGCATAAGTGCAGTTTCCTCAATAAGTAGCACTTTAAACTTCTTTGAGGCTCATATGCAGCCTTTTTTCTTCTGTGAGCTATTATTACTTTAAAAAGCTCTTGTTCTATTCCCTTGTATGTATATTGATAAGGTACTATTGAGCTATTGTTTGGTGAGGTATAAGGATTCATGATCATTTTGTTCCCTTAATCACACTTTATTTTATTTGCCTCAGTCTCTCTTTTTATTTTATTTACTTTTTAAATGTATGATCAGGATTATGTATGGTATTATGTGTGGAAAGTTGTGTGTAACTTCTACTGTGGTGCTCAATGTTCAGCCTTGCTACTGTGGCTCTGGATTCCATTTACCATTTTTAAGGCTTTGTCACTCTGTAAATTCATCAGCATTTTTCAGTTGGTTAGTACTGCCAGGTCAGTGTCATCTTTGGCTGTTTTCGCCTACTGAACTTCTGACTGGCAGAACATTCTAGTTGTGCTAAAATTTGCTAGTATAGTAGTTGCATTGTTTAATCCTGCTGCTATTGGAAAACTGTGCCATCCTAAACATCATGTTGCAATAACAGCCAAAAAATGGCCTTTTCTTGTGTAAAGGGAATGTTCCTGGTCCCACTGTGGCCTCCACAGCAAAGGCAGCTGCTATGGTAGTACGAGAGGGAATGTATATTATTGTGTGATCATGTCCCATGTGGAAAATGCAGCTGTGTGTCCAGTCTGCTTGTACCTCCTGGCAGGCAAATGGTTAGTGAATAAGAAGGGTTTCATTTCACAAAGACCTAAGTCACATTATGGTACTTGTTGAGGGCTTTAATTCTCACTAAAGGAAGGAATTCAGTGCATCTTAGAAGGAAGTCACCTTTTGGTTTTTCAACTTTATGCTCTATCATTTGCCACTTTCTTTTCTGCTGTTCAGGTTAGTTAAATGACTCCAAATAAACATGGAGATGATCAGAAACCCCCAAGGGTTTATCTTAGAACACTGGACTTGTTTTTCAAATCTGTTATGTGAACTAAAGCTGAACATTTATGGAAGACAAACATACAGTAGTTTACTATTTTGTTCTGCACCCTTCATAGCAAGGACAAATAACAAACAAATACTGGAGTCTGCTGGCAGAGCTGATGTTTCTGGTTAAAGCATGCTGACTGTGTAATACAGGTCCTTTTGTGCTACAAATTCATATCTAATTTAGAAAAAAATCCTCTGTGTACTGTTCATGAATGTTTTAATTCCTGAATTGGAAGATTCCAATTAATTGTTTAAGGAAATAAAGGCTGAAGAACTGTGTATGTAAATGTGTGCACACACACGTGTGTGTTTATGTAGATATGTATATATATGTGACAAATGCTAGAAGAGTGTGCCACTGCTTTTCAATGTGACAGATTCAGGCAATTTCCTTGAAATATCTAAAATAATATACAAAATTTTAAAAGAGGTTTTTGGCTAGGTTGGCAATCATGTTCTTGTGAAAACAAGACTTGCATAAATGCATGGATTTTCTCCAGTCTTGATGCTTCTTCTAAGCTTCTAAACGTCTGTAATAAGTAGTAAATATATGTGTGTTAAATCTTATGTATGCTTGTATTCCTTAGGCAGTTTAGTTCATGTCTGTGTGTTCAGGTTGGCACCAGTCCCGCAACTGATACCAAACAAATGGCTCAGTCATTGCAGTGTAGAAGCAGTCTGCTCCTGCCAGCTCTGGCAGCTTTCTTGGAAGAGAGATGCCAACTTTTGCAGAACTTAGCTTTTCCTAAGTGAATAAATTAATGCAAGCTGTAGATCTAAAACTGCCTTTGGAGTCTGCTTGCAGTGATTTGTGTTACATGCTGATATATCCTTTGGTATGAAAAGATATGTTTTCAGTGCCTTTTTGGCATTCAAAGAATGAGAAGAGCAATAAAACTCTTGAGGAAGCTCTGAGAGCCTTTAGTATGTGCAGGCATTAAAGCTACTGCCCATGAAGGGTGTTCTGAGCCGAGATGAAATCAGTCTCTCTTTGCTCTGATAAAAATCACTAGCTTTTTATGTTTTTCACTTACAGCTGTAGCAGGGAACCTGGAGCTTGTAGGAGAGATGCAGCCCTTGGGTTTCTCATAGTCTGCAGCAGCTTTTTGGTGTTCTGCTTTTGGGTGACAGACACATGTGGGAGCATGTGGGAGCAGGAAACTCACTAAAGTGTATGGTTAAGAGGAGTCATTTCTCCCCTAAGGAAAGTTTGTGTCCTCTCCTGCCTTGCTGCCCTTGTTCTCTGTATGTATCTCTTTAGCCTGCTTATGGGAAGTCTCTTCAATTTAAAGTTCAATTAAATGTATGTCATATACTGAATATAGTGACTTATTTTCTGCCATAAAATTGCCTTCTTGCTCAGAGCTTACATTCCCTTCATCCTCTGTCTCTTTCTGCAGCATTGCCCTTTGTGTTCTGTTGCCACTTGGTCTCATTTACAATAAAATTTTTGCTCTGACTATTATCTCTGCTTTTGAAGTGACGTGAAAGCCTATTAAACTATACAAAATTGCTCCGTGTTACTGTGGAAGGGAAACTGTTTCAATAAAAGCTGTGATCTGTCTGTGGAAAGAAAAAAAATCTTGCTGATGATATAGATTTGCAAGGCAAACATATTAAAGAAATTATGTGGGCTGTTAACGTTTCCTTCAGTGGTTGAACACGCATAGAAAGGGGAGATGTCATTTTCAGTGCATGAAACATTCATCACTTTCGAAGGTTATTAAGGAGGAAGTAGGTTTTTTCTGTGGTTTTTAAGCTTTTTTCCCCCACCAAGGTCTCAAAAAAGTAGCTTTTAAGTAAGCTGCTTGCTTCAATCAAGAAATATGTCCATAGACACTTCTCAGCTACATTCTCTTCCTCAGATCTTCAGATTTTTTAATTAATATATGTATTTTCTTAAGAATACTACCTGTACAGGCTTATGTTTCTAGAGAAAGTCTTATTTGGAAAGGTTTTTTAGCTTTGTGGGAAGGCAACAACTGGAAGGTAATTCTGAGGTTGGATGGAATATAGGTTACTGCTGTGTCAACCTGTAGTGCATGCTATCCTGAAATGAAATGGCGTGAGACACCAGGTTGTTTTTCTTCACAGTGATGATGGCATTGAAGATGGTGCTCTACCTTCTTCCTTCTGTGTTACCCCATAGTGCTCAGAAGCTGAATGCCATTGTTTGAAGTGTTGATTTGACACCACACAGATTTTAAGATAAACTCAATTTTCTTGGGGCTTCCTGTAAACGTCTGTGTCTTGAGTATTTTTTATTGTTTTTATTGTTATTTATTATTTATCTTCAGTACCTTTTTTCAGTAGCAAAAGGTCAAATAAACTGCTGCGGAATTTATAAGACATTTTTTATGCATACCCTCTTTGTTCATTCATAATCCATAGTTCTTCAGCTCTTAAATATTAATGACATGTAGTGTTCTTTGTTACAAATATTCAAAACCTGAACAATGTAATTTTCATGGGACACATCTTCAAGGTTTTCCCTAATAAGAGGGCAGTAATAGCTTTTAGAAAGCATTTTTAATGTTTAATAATTTCATACACATTAATATCATAATGTTCTCCAGATGGTGAAATCACAAAGCAATAAAAATGCTTTCACCCTGGTAATGTGCGTGTCTCCCTGAATGCCTGCAGCCATGTTCTCTGTTCTAAATCTTTCAGATGTAATCCGTTAAATGTGGTTAGTTCTCAAAATCAGTTGGATGGGAGACTTATGGAAGACATTAGGTTATTGAAAGAAATGATCTTGGCAGTACCTGGTGCATTTCTCACTTTCCTTAATCCACATTTGGGGAATGCCTGCAGACCAGAGTGAAGAGTGGAGCTCTTGGGGTACTTCTTGCTGAGGTACTTCCTCTAGAAGAGATATCAATTGTGGTTCTGGCAACTAATGACCCAAAGAAATCCCATATTAATCTGCTTGACAATTGTCATATAACTTTTTTTTTGTTTTATGGTCAGCCTACATAAATCTCTTTGAGAATTGTTACAGTATTGCCACACATTATTAACCAGCTCAACAATGTTAATTTTCTTAGCTTGATGGATTCTTGCCCTGTTCAAGAGCTGAACTGTTTGGACTTTTGCACAAGTAATTAGAAAATATTCCAGTGTTCAAATGGTTTATGATCTCCATCAACATAACTGACTTTTTTACTATGTTTGTGCATTGTAAGTAATCAGCGGTATGCAAAGCTGAATTGGTTGTTTGGATTGTGAACTGCTAGTGCATACTGTTGGCTTGGCTGCAGGGTTTCTATAACAGGATTGTGAAGTGTTTCTGAAATGTAGGTATAGAAAAAAATACATTCTTTAAGAGGGTATATGGTCTCAAGGCCAGGTGCTAGCAAAGCCCTCCCATGCTGAAGAGTTGGAGTGGCTGGGGGAATCACATGCATGGCTTGGACATCTGCACGATCATCACTGAAGATGGAAACAGGCAAAATGAGGATACCTGAACCGATCCTCAACTGAAAAGTTTTCTATGGGTTCTGAAGAGACAAAAAAGAGAACAGCATGCAACAGTCTCACCATTGTGTCCTCTGTAGGGAGAGATGGATGTGACAAAGTGAGAATGAAAGAGGAAAGTGGAGAGAAAGGGAAAAACATGCTCATCTAGGAAGGGATAAAACCAAATATTTCCAGTCTGGAGTAACACATATAGCCTTGCGATAGGGCCTTGAAGTTGAGGACTTTGAACCAAGCGCTGTAAGAGCTGAGAACAGAGGGAAGCTTTCTGAGGTCATGAATGATTTGTTTCCAGCTAAGGAGATATGTTTGGGGCTCTTGTAGGTGGATGAAGAAAGGATAAACTGGAAGAACTACTAAATGCTAATAATATCAAAACATAGTGGTAGTGGTGATGGGGTGTTCCGAGCAAAATTAAAGTTGCACTAATTAAGACATGATATATATTTGATGGAAGAAGCCAATGTGCTCTCACTCCTTAAAAGAGCCAATTCATTAAGGGTTCATACTTAACATAAAGGACACTTGAATCAACTGCAGTTTTAATAACAAAAAGTCCTCTCCTTGAGCAGCCTTAGAAAACTAGATTTTTTTTTTTACAGCTCTCCTAGTTTAGTTTCCTTTATTAATTCTGTAATTAGTTTTTATTTTTATAGCTTATGTCGTAGGCACCCAGATCAACACAAAATTAATAAAGATTTACAAAAAAGCAGTGATTCATACATGCAAGAGTGAGAGTAAGTTTAAATGAATAAAGCTATATTTTATAGGGATTTTCTACTATTGCTGTTTTGGTTTTGTTGTTGGTTTTGTTGGGGCTGGGTTTTTTTTTTTGTTTGTTTGTTTTTTTGTGTCCTTCTATTGGGTTTTTTTTGTGTTGTTTTTTCTCCCCCCAGTTTAATGGTTTAGTGCCAGAGCTCAGGCATCCTTGGTCTGTAATTTCTTGGAACAATAAATCTGCAGCCTTTCATTGTTATCTACACTACCAACAAGAACTCACCAACAGACTCGTATCAGAGTCTGTGCAGTAGGATCATGATGTTGTTCATCACCTTCACTTTCACAATGTGCACATATATTTGCTTCCTAGTTGAGTGCTGGACTGAAACACCCAATTCTAACACCTGGTTACCTCATGAGATAAGTCAGACAGCTAGGTCTAGGTCTGCTGGGTCTACACCTGATTAGGTTAGTTTTCTGTAAAAGTTTTGGTATGAGTCTAGTCTAAGTGGGCAGCAGGGAAAAAAAAACATATAAAGTTGCAGCTCTTGTGACTCCCTATCAACTTACAGTAATCATTTATAAGTGGAAGCTATGTTAAATACTTGTCAGGCTCATGTTTTCCTTCAGGTGTTGCTTTTCAGGCACTGGATAAAACTGGACATCTTCTTCCAATGTCCAAATGCATCGTCCAAGTCAAGAGCAGAGGCTCTGGTACCTACCATTTCAAACAGGCTTTTCAGATCATGGGGAGCAATATGGTGTTTGAAGGTAGGATTTTCGAATTCATGGGATATTTTTTACTATCTCCATATTGAATGCTTCCCATCTTGCATGAAATATTTTTTTTTTCAGTCCATCTATTCTCTTCCTATGAAGAATGTCAATAGAAAAAAAAGGACTGGAAAACATGTTCCTGTTTATTTCGTTGGATTTACTATTTTGCCCCCTTGGCAGTCTCATCATCAAATTTTAGTCACCTTTTGATTCTACTTGGTGATTTTTTTGACAGATCTTATTTTTAAACTAGTGTATATATTATGCTGCATACTGTTGTTTCATACAGGCTTGAAGCTGAAAATTGTACTTTATTTCTGTCAACAGTTATCTTCAGTAAACGTACTGGAAAGCAGCTGAGTTTTGATATGCTGCATTCTAGAACAAGTTCTGCAAGCGTGAGCTAAAGGTAAAATTCTGATGCTTGGCAGATGTGGTTTTTGCAGACTGTGGTTTTGAACAAAACAAAAGAAAAGCAAACCTGTTGTGGTGTGCATTTGACTGCTGGTGATCTCTCTGACCCAGCTCTTGGGAGCTTGACGATGGTGTGGTCGCATGGCACAGCAACAAGAAAGGGATGGGTACAAGTGAAGAGCCAAACCTGTAGATATTTATTAAATAAATAAAAGGGCACAAACAAGGGTGCAAAACAAACAGAGGCTGCTTCAGAAGACCCCAAAGTGAAGCTCGCTCGCTCGCTCGCTCACTCACTCACTCACTCACTCACTCACACACACACACACACACACATAGAAAGTGTCTCTCACAGAATGTTCTAGAAGCCTTCTGGCCAATCACAGGCTCTTGATCTGCATGGCCACTCCCAGTTGGTCCCAGATTCCTTTGCGAGTCCCTTGCTCCTCACTATAAGCTGCTTGGATGTCATTAGTTCTGGCTTCTTACTTCTTTAGGCATGATTTTGGTTGTTTGTGGTGTGGCTGTGTGTCCACTCTGTGGCCTGTCCTCTCCAAGACAAGCTCCCACACAAACTGACTTCAGAGCAGCTGTTGCTTAGAAGCCTGTAGTTTACAGACTTTTGGGGTTCTTAGTAGTTCACATAAAGATGGTGGCTTTAAATCAAAAAGCAATTGTGTGCTGATTTATCGTAATCAATTTTAGTAATTCTTCTTTTCTTACAGTTAATAAAATGTAATTTCTTTTAAATGTTTGCTAGACAGATGATGTTCATTTGTCTGTTTTCCATCCCAAAATTTCAAGAGCGTTATAATGGAGATAGCAATCCAACATGAAAGCAAATTATCATCTCATTAAAAATAAAAGCCTATAAAGCCAAGTGGAGACAAATGAGTTGTGAATGTTCTGATTTTTCCTTACTGTTGTAGTCCACAACTCTTCAATTATGCTTGTCATCTCTCATGAAAAGCTCTTTGGGAGGAAGCACTGTGAGGAAACTCTCCATCAGCACATCTGTTAGTTTTAGGAAGTGTTAGGATACATCATCAGCTGGCTGAGGAATGCAAAGGAAAAGGCAGGAGCCTTCCTTTTGGCAGCCAGAGAGGGACCGGAAGGTGTTTTGCCTTTCTGTGTGCAACCAGCCATGGACTGGTATATGGTAGTTTTTCCTCCCTTCAGCCCATATGTTGGCATTGTACAAGACCCTCCTTAGTCATTGGAGAGTCCTCACAATCTAGGCAGTTCTTCACTTGCTGTAACACAGGAGAAAAATCATGTGCATTTTTGTGAAGGAATTGGGGAGGACCATGAGATAGAGGCTTTTCTGAATGCATTTTTCTTTATTCTCTGACATTGCAACTCCCAGGCTTTGTCCTATCAAAAAAAAAAAAAAAAAAAAAAAAAAAAAAAAAAAAAAAAAAGCAGGTATGATTTGCCATGCAAATTGTTAGCTCCATAAGTATTAGGGTATTAGGGTTTAGGTTTTTAGTTCCAAATTATAATATCTGAATATTTTAAAATATCTAGGATGCATATGACACGAAGTGGCATTTCTGTCCCTGACTGACTTTCAATAGAATATTTTTACAGACATTCATTGTGACATTTTGTCACACAAAGTGTAGGAGAATTAGGATATTATTTAAGGGCACAGCATACATATTTCCCTTTCCTGGGGTTGTTTTGTGCAAATCTGCCTGAGAGGCACAAGAAGAAAAAAGCCCCCGCAATTAATTGGTCAATTGTAAATTGTGATTGCACACTTAATACTCTGAGAACTTTTCTGCTTTGTGATAACTTTATCAAAACTTATTAATTTGAGGTTTTATTTCCACCTTTTATTTATAGTCTACATAAATGGTAACCCCGCGTTATCAGCATACTTTTTTACTCTGACGTGCAAGCCGATGTAATTTAAAAGATGTAGGATTTCTCTGTCATGCAGTAACAGCTATTTTATTCTGTCCAGGTGCAAAAGTAATATATATGTTTATATAGTGAACTTGCTATTTATGGAAAAGTACTTCTGTGATTGTGTGTAAATACCTATTTTGTCATTTCTTCATCCAACTTTTTGTTCCAAAGTTCTTTGCCATAGATTTTATATTTGTCATGACATTTTATTCTTCCTGAAAAAGTTGTAGTCCAACACTTTCTCCCTGCAATAGTGAGACCTTGTAAAAAAGGCTTTATGGGTGACAAACAGCACTGAAGACTTTGTTACCACATGAATAGTGTCTTGATTTCAGCAGCTTTGCTGATAGACTTAGCTTTACTGTATGGCTATGTGCTACTTTTGCAAAGAGGAATAGATTTATTAAAAGCTAAACCATAATATACTTTATTTAAGGACAAGCAGCGTGTGAATTGCCTAGCTCAAACCTGTAGCATTCATGAGCTGTATTACTGTGGAATAACAACTTAGCTTATGCTTTGCATGCTATTTTTTATTATTTCTTCTGATCCCTGGGATAAAGTGTAGAAATTTTTCCCATCTGTTGTTGTGTTTCTTTTCATTCTTAAATTCTAAATGTTCTTACACTGTGCCTAACATTTTTAATAGTTATCCAGCAGTTTCCCAAGGCCTTTCAATATTTGATACAGAACCTGTTATTTTAACAAGAATTAAACAAGAATGAATTTATCAGGTTTCTCTGTATGATTTATCAGGTTTCGCTTTTTGCTAGGTATTCTGAGGATTTATCAAGTTAGGTTTTTTTCAGATTTTTTTTTTTAATTTGGTCAAAAGTTATGTGTTACGTTTATGATTAAAATGAAAATACAGATCGTTTGACTAAAAGCAGTATTTAGCTGTTACAGAGTTGAAGGATACATTGCTTCACTTTGCCTTTGTCGCAAAGAGCCTATTTAGTTTTAAGTTTTCATATTGCCTCTTAATAAACCTTCTCTTTTGGCTAGTAAGAGATGGAGAAATAGTAAACTCTGTTGAACAGTTTGCAGAGATGGATAGACATTTCCTTTGATGATACTTCTTCAGTGATGGTATCTTCTAGTTTCTAATAGACTTCCATAAATGATCGGATTAATTCACTGGCAGTGCTTTAGCTATTATAATTAGATTAGTTTGGTTTTGGTGGACTCAGTTCATAATTAGTAGGTATCATGTGCTTCTTTTCTTGTGCCATCTCTCTGAAAGAGTTGACATTATGATGGTGTTCTCTAAGAAGGTTGCTAAAATGGCTATTCTCATACTACTTTGACTTACAGAATCAAATGCAACTGAATTAAAAAAGACTGACTGAAAGTAAAAACCTATTTAAGAAACACTTTCTGTATAATTCTATCTGTACTCAGCTTTTCACTTTTGATACTTTGCTTACTTATGTTTTGAAGTTTGCTTTCTGTGTCCATGCTTATGTTCTTATGTTGTAAGAGCTCTGCTACTTCTTCTTAGTTGTGTTGTTCTGTTTCAGTGCGTAATGAAGCTTGCTTTTTAATGTTTTTTAAAGTAGAGGAATACATAAACCTGAATACTTGGTTGGTGTACATTGTTGCTGGAGAAGATGGAAATACTTTATAGCAATTTTAAAAGTGTTAAAAAAATTGGAAATTTATCTTGTAAAGACTGACGGTGATGTTTATGTCAATATTTTTTGTGTTCACAAAGCAATTGTAAGTGCAAATAATTTGCTTTCTCTGTGTGGAAAAAAAGGGAAGATCAAAGTTTGAGAGATGCTCTCTTTCTTCCCTAAAAGCAGTTAATGTTTAAATTGGTTTCAAGGCATGTTATTTACAGTGTCTTCTTAGCTCTTGGCTATAATGGTTATGTTTTTGTTGCTTTAATTTGCATACACAAAGTGAGTTTTATTTCAGTCCATTAGTATGGCATAAGGGTAGGATATATTGGAAAAAACCACACTTCAGATATTTGTTTTCAAGTGAGAAGGTTCTTATTTATTGCAGGAAATACAGTAAAGCTGCATGACACAAACAAGCAAGGGTAATCAGTTTATTATATGTTTTCTCTCAGTGATTAAATAGTTTCAGGCAATCCTAATTGCAAAAGCTGCTTTTCAGTGTTGATTTTTGAAAAAAGGCATTTAAAAAAGTGTTTTCTGTAATTTTATTAATTTTTCCATTTGCAAATTTATTTTTCTCAGTATTTTGGCAGTATTTATTTCTGCTAACAAAGTTTTTGAATAAACCCCTTCTTAAGTCTGCATTTCTCTCAATATTTAAATACTATTTGTTAATATCAGTTTGAAATTAAACTTCAGGCTCATAATAGATGTGGAAATATGACAGCAGAATGTAAACTGGTAATGATATTTTTTAGGTACTAAGAAATTTCTTTTTTTTTTTTTTTTGTTATTATTCAAGCTTACTTCAAAAATTAGTCTTGTCAGTTCTTGACAAAATGTATATGTTTGATATTTTCTCCAAGGTCTTACCTACCTAATTAATTGTGAGTATTTTTAGAAGTTGGTTTTGTGTTGTTAATATGCTGGATTTGTACTTCATTAGCTGTCATGCTACAGCTGATCATATAGTTCTCATGGAGGCATGATGATAATTAATAGTTTATAGTCCTGGAGTAAGGCTTGTAATGTTTGCATTTGATAAAGATAATGCAGTGCCATTTTTTTTACATTTCCAGGAAGAATATTTCTTCTGACATCTCTTTTAAAAATTGGTTTGATACTGTAATGGAAATTTCCAGTTTCCAACAAATACCTAAAGGAAGATGGATTTATTTGTCCAGTGGGTTTCAGTTTAAGTTTGTATGCAGAAGGCAATTAGTCCAATGCACTCTCTGGTAATTTCCTTGACCGCAGAATCACAGTAAAATACTGCTGTGGTTAATCAGAGGACCGTGGCTTGGTGAGAGCTCTGCAGGGCTGGTTGGTCAACAGAGGTAGAATGTTGCAAAGGGAAAAATAAGTGTTATTCCTAAAGCTTGTATCATGAGTAGTAATATGGCCATAGGTAGTAAATTAATCTGGTAAAAAGTGGTTTTACCTGCACCTGACAGCAGGCTTGCTTCATCTGCCTGTGGAATACTCAGGGTTAAGGAACATGGAAAAAGTGGATAAAAATAGGTACTTTTTTTTCCCTTACCAGAAAATACATAGTAATCAGTTGAGGTCTATTTGATCAGGTACAAGTGCAGGCCTGTTATTGATTGTTTAACAAGAAAAGGGAATTAAAATATTTTATATTTTTAGTTGTAGCAATTTGATATTAATCCTATTTAGTAGTGTAAGTTTTTAATAAGAAGTATATCACAAAATGCACACTGTAAAAATTTGATGTCATGTTAGGTTTTAGTTTTAAAATTTGTTGGGTTATGGTGACTGGACAGCAGGTAGTATGTAGGAACTAATTTTGATTTGTACAAAAAAGACACTAAGATGCTGAACTGCCAGTGATTAATCAATGATGCTGCCTGATGCTCAGGAGATCTGTACAAATTATGCCTTGTTTGAGTGAAATGTCCTGACACCAGTTCTATCTTTTCAAGTTTAAATGACTTTGCTGTAAAATGTACCATTGGTATACAAATATTTGTACATTATTAGACATTTTTTTTAAAGTACATTTACCCTTGCTAAAGACAGCTATGGACTAGCATAGGAATTAATATGCAGAACAAAAACTAGGAAAAAAAGTAGGTTATCTTCATAATTTCAAATATTCATAGCACTTAAGTTATGGCATTAGAATTTCCCAAGATATTTTAAAAAATTGAAGTTTCAGCAGTCTTAAACCATAAGCAGAGAGAAAATAAATGTGACTTAAGCTTGAAAAAGGTGGAATGATAAAAGTCAGTAGCTTAAATACTGTTTTTAATCAGAGTCAAGTCTTGTAAAAAAACACAAAAATGTCTAATTTTCTGTAATGGTTTTAAATAGCATACATCATTTGGTTGTATTGATTGGCTATTTCATTATAGTTTTCATAAATTTCATTCAAGCATAAGACAGGCTTATAGTATTTTTCCAGTGCTCTTAGCCTGACAGACTCACTGCTTCATATTTTTACATCAAATTTTGCTAATGTTCTCTAAGTAAAAAAGTGTGTGTTGTATAAACTCTTTGACTTGGCACCTTTTAATGATATCAAATTGCAGCAATATTTTGTCTTTAAGAAGTTGGTCAGACTTCTCTTTGTCAGATTGGACCTAGATCATAGACTCAGGGCTACTTTTCTTACCCTTTTGTGTCTTTTTTATTTCCCACTAGTAGAGAAAACACTTAAATCACAAGACATAGGATGTACAGCTAGCAAAAATCCTTGTCACTATATGCAGCAAACTCAAGTGTTTTAAAATTTGGCAATGCACAATTATCATCAAAATGAAGGACATCCTGTCAGATTCATTTCCTTCCTTCCTTCCTTCCTTCCTTCCTTCCTTCCTTCCTTCCTTCCTTCCTTCCTTCCTTCCTTCCTTCCTTCCTTCCTTCCTTCCTTCCTTCCTTCCTTCCTTCCTTCCTTCCTTCCTTCCTTCCTTCCTTCCTTCCTTCCTTCCTTCCGCCACTTCCGCCACTTCCGCCACTTCCGCCACTTCCGCCACTTCCGCCACTTCCTTCCGCCACTTCCTTCCGCCACTTCCTTCCGCCACTTCCTTCCTTCCGCCACTTCCTTCCTTCCTTCCGCCACTTCCTTCCTTCCTTCCTTCCGCCACTTCCTTCCTTCCTTCCGCCACTTCCTTCCTTCCGCCACTTCCTTCCGCCACTTCCTTCTTTCCACCACTTCCTTCCACCACATCCACCACTTCCTTCCTTCGGCCACTTCCTCCCTCCGTCTTTCTCTGTAACTGTATCCTATCCCCTGTCCCTGACATCCCCTAGCACCCCAGTTACATTCTTAAATCCTCTTGACAGCATCCCAAGAGCATGATTTCTATATGAATATTTCCTTGACTCCCGAGGGAAGCATCTATGCCCTGTGCCTCTGTCAAAGCTTCACACCTTCTTACTCAGAAATAATAGTGTTGTTTATAGAAATGATAAAAGGTTTAAGAAAAATGCCTGCATATTTATAATCATATCTAGTGAGTACAATGAAAAAAGTGTGAACTGGACAGTTCATAAGAACATAATTTTTCCTGTTACAGGAGCACAATCTCCAAGCCTCAAATAATGTACTTGGATTTATGATATATGCAGAAAAACCTCGCTTGACTAGAGTGCTGCTCCAAAGGTAGTTATTTTTCCTCTCTGAAGGAGAAGAAAAAACCTGCTACACTACCAGAAAACAAATTTTCAGGCATAATTTACCAACTAACATACTGCACAAGCTGAAATCTATTACAGCTTGATTTCAGAGGCTTACAAGCATGGTGAAGAGTGAGTGAGCAAGAAAGCTGACTCCATAGATGAGTCAGATTGCCTCTTTATGGAAATTTTTTGTGTTACTTAAATTTATGTATGTGTTTTACAAATTAGTCTGTGGAAGTGAAAACTAAGAACGTCTTTAAATACAGAAAACACCAATTTTGCTCAAAATATGAGTTGTGTGCATTTAATATGTTTTTAGAAAGTATTAATTAGTTGAAATTGAGTTACCACAAAAGCTTATGTTTGAAGCTCTTCCAGTGAGCACATCAAGTGAGGTCTCTCTTTTTCAGAGCTGAACCCCTCTTAAATTGTTCAAAAGGGCTTATCTGTTGTTGATATCAATATATGTCTCAGGTGGATGTTGTAAATGCCAACTGTTGCAATTTTAAGCACACATGGCTGATCCAGCTTCATCATTATTGAATACTTTGAGTCATAAATTCTCTAGTTGCTTTTTTCCACATTGTCCTCTGTTGTCTTTTGGTGACTGGTTAGCTGTTAGAGACAGCAAATGTCTGTATTTGTATTGATTATAAATTACTGTCTGTATGAAACTTACAGTAAGTAATCTTGTTTCACTCTATACAAACACATAAGCAGGAATGTGATTCTTGTACTAAGTGCTGCCATGTATTTCAGACTTACATTTTAAATCACATAAATGCTGAACACACAAAAGTTTTAAGACCTGACTCTACTGAAGCAGTTTACCTAATATGCTTTTTAAAAGCTTTTTGCAAATTGAAAGTTATTTGAAAGTTATTGAAAGGTGTTCTATCCAGTCTATCACTTTCTGATAAGAAAAAAAAATATATTAAAAAGAACAGTGCTTTAAGTTGTTTCAAAAAGGATGGAGTGATCTGTCACAAACCCCCTGGTGATTAAATATAGCCTAGTTACTGAGGATTACTTGGGTTAATTCCATTTTTTTTAGATCTGCTGTACAACAGGGATATAGGTCATCTCTTGAAACAAAGCAGAAGCTACAATAGCTGTATGAATTACTGTAGCTGTAGCAGAGACCTCCCTCTAGAGTGTGTTGAGACAGAAGAATGAAATGGAGACACTGCTGTGCAACAGTACACTTCTGAGATCAATATAAAACTTAGGAGATTTATCTCCCTTTTTATGGGTTGCTTCTTCTTGATAACTCAGTTAATCCTGCAGCATAAAAAGACCGTTTAATTAAATGTGGTCAGGTAATATGGCATATAATAAGTGTCTAATGTGAAAACATAAAAGAAATGTAAAAATGTTTCAGAACTCAATGGAGCTGATTATTACTTTTGTGTATTATATAATAAAATCTGGAACCTTTTTAGGAAAGCTGTTTTCTCAGGTATGCTTTTTTAAAAGAACTGCCATTTGCTATTAAGCAGCCTATGTACTTTCCTAGGACTGGAAGAGGAATAGAGTGATGTGGCTGGAAAAGTCATGAAGAGACTGTGCAATATGTTGTTATAGGAATTAATAATTAAAGTTGTAGTGTGTCTTACCACCATATACTGCTCAAGGCTAGATATTTACATCACCTGCTGCTCAGTCTAGAGATTACTTCCAATATGGGGTGTTGCTGCCTGGTGGCAATCGTTGGTGTCTACCAAATTCTGGGACAAATTAGTGTGACAAGGCTCGTGTTGTGCTCTGGGCATTTTTAAGCCCTGCACTAGATTCAGTTATCATGGTGTGTTACTAAATTACTGTCAGTAGGGCAAAAGGAAGCAACTTAATTAGAAATCCTTCTCAAACTGCTCTTTGAAACTTGATTCTGGAAGCTGCTGAATTAGTTTGCTTTCTAAAATGATTCTTCATTTGGCAGTAAATGAAAAGCATATATACAAATCAAATGAAACCTATCTATTAAAAACAATTAAGGTTGCTTTGTCAGGCACTTAAAAATGAAGCACCAGGATGTAATTTCAATGCATATTGCTTGTATTAAAATAGAATTTCTAATAAAAGTCTTGCATGTAGGTGTTATTTCAGTGGGAAAATAAAAAACATGGCTTTAAAAGGTATTCTTAAAATCATCACAAGCTGGTGGAGCATTCAGTGCTGAACAGTAACATATAGTGACCTTGGTAAGGCAGCAGTTCATGATTTCTTTTGTCTCTCTTAGACATTTCATCCGAAATGATTGCAGTCTTGTAAATGGTGTAATATAATGAATAATGAATTCTTCTTTCTAAAGCATATTTCTATTCCTTAATAATGTGTTATGTAGACTATAAAAACAGGCTTTAATAACATGCCTTCAAATAGGTTTAGGTAACTTAAAAATTAATTCACTAATTGTCTAGCATTTAATGATGTTTAAAATGAAGAAATTTAGACCTATCAGCCATGGTTTGTGGACCATTGGTTATTTTGTAGTCAGCTGCATCTTTGAATAAAACAGAGAATTTGTATAGCGTCATCTGAAGTTCTCTTAATTGCCTCTTCACTTCATGTATCATGTGATGAATCATTACATATTTCTTGGCTTGAACTTTTGAACACAATTTAGCTTTGACAGCTCATAAATGTAAAATTACTTCTACAGAAGTATAACAGGCAGTCTTTGTTGACAGTGTAAAACTGAAGTGCTGCAGGTCTCTGCATCTCAAAGATAACTGACTGCAGTCTGCTTTGTCACTTCTGTTTGCTTTCAATTCTACTGAGTTGCCCTTTAGATAATGCTTTGCAATAATGCTTTAGAGGAAATTGAGTATTGATTATAACAGTAGAGTATTCTCAAATGACTGGAAATATTCCTTCATAAAATAGTATCTTCAGACATGTGTAAGTTTATTTTATTTCATTTCATGGCTTTGTCTCTGTCCAACGTAAAAGTGTATAACTATAAAATTTTGGGTTGTTGTTATAAGAGAAGTGTTCAATAGGTTGAAAACACATTCTCATATTTCTTTGCATGGGAGGTAAATTTAGAAATAGTTGGCCAAATTAGAGGTTTACTTTTGTCCTGCTTTTAAGAAATAATCAAAACAATCTTTAAAAACATATAATCTAAAGGAGAAAATTGTTCTTTTTCACACTGTTCTCTGGGGGACTGTGCAATAGCTTTTCCAGCTGGATGATGTGATGTGTGTTGCACTGTTAAAACAAGTTAGAGTCAGTGAATAAGATATTTTTGAGGAGTTAACAATTTCTGCATTACTGGATTAAAGTTTAGGTATGAATGTTTCATTTAAGTAGGTGTCATGTTCAGTGTAGCTGAATTACTTGCTTTTGGCTGCATTAGTAAAAATGAGTTAAAAAGGTATTACAGACTAACACTACTGCCAAACAAGTGAAAAGGTATGTATATTTTTTATAGTTTTATAGTTTTCAATGTATAACTTATACCTTTTTAAAAAACCTATATGCTGAACTGGAATCAATGCATTTTAAAGCTGTTGGTTTTAGCAGTACAGTATTTAAGGCATTCATCTCTGTGTCTAAGCATCAAATTTCAGTATTACAGTTCCCTAATTTTTTGCTTGCTAAACCAGTAAGCAGGAATCACCTTGGGAATACTTCCATGTTCTTATGAGAAGGTTGTGTACCTGTTTTATTATTTCACATAGTTGTTTTCCTTCATGATCTCAAAGTGATGCAGCTTTTTAAAGGATTATTTTGGCTACAGTTAAGGATTTAATTTTTCTAAGTCTTGCAGAGATGCAAGCTACTTTATTATAAGAATACTTTATATTGAAAGGAATCTTTAGAGGCCATCTACTCCAACTTCCCTGCAAGGACAAGAAACATCTTCAACTAGGTCAGGAGGATGATCCAGACTGACCTGGAGTGTTTCCAGGGAGGGGGCATCTACCACCTCTCTGGGCAGCATCCTCCAGTATTTCACCACCCTCATTGTGACAAACATCTTCCCTACATGTAGCCTAAAATTACCTTCTTTTAGTTTAAAACCATTACTCTTTTTCCTATCTCAAGAAGCCCCACTTAAAAAGTCCGTGGTCATCTTTCTTGTACCCTTTTAGGTACTGGAAGGCCACAATGAGGTCATCCCAGAGCCCTCTCTTCTCCAGGCTGAACAATCCCAACTTTCTCAGGCTTTAGTCATTGGAAAGGTGTTCCCTCTGGTTGTTTCTTTGTCTGTCCTCTGGATGCCAACTGGTCTGTGTCCTCCCTTTGCTGGGACCCCCGAGCTGGATGCAGGCTTCCAGGTGGGCTCTCACCAGAGAAGAGTGCAGGGGCAGAATCCCTTCCCTGGCCCCGCTGCCCACGCTGTTGAAGCCCAGGACACATTTGGCTTTCTGGGCTGGGTCACGTCCAGCCTCTTACCCACCAGCTGGTTAGGCAGGACCTGGCCTTGGTGAAGCCGTACTGGCTGTCTCGAGTCACTTTCCTGTGCTCCATGTGCCTTAACATAGCTTCTAGAAGGATTATCCCAAATACAGTGGAGGCTGACGGGTTCGTAGTTTCCCACGATCCTCCTTGCTGCCTTTTCTAAGAATGGGTGCAGTTTTTTTCTGGCTTTGTTCACCAGAGTCTTCACCTGACTGCCATGGCTTTTCAGATATCATGGAGAGGGGCTTGGCAATTGCGAGGAATCACAGAGTTGTTTAGGTTGGAAAAGACCTGTCAGATCATCGAGTCCAACCATAAACCCAGCACTGCCAAGTCCACATCATTATATAATTGGACAACTTCCCTGTGCTCTTCCTTGAAACCTGTTCCTGCTTTCACCATGTCTGCATTTGCTTTGTGCCCTTTAGTTTGACGAGCTGGTCTGCGCTCATCCATGCTGGTCTCTGGCCTTGTTTGCCTGATTTCTCACTCTTGGGGATTGTGCTCTATGGAATGTGCTCTTTAGGATCTGCCAGGCCTGTTCTGCTTCCTTGTCCCTGAGGGCAGATTCCCTGGGGCCCTGTTGATTAGCTCCTTTAGGCAATGTGGTTTAAGACTTTCTTTCCTCTTTGCCTCACCCTCAGGTCTGCAAACTCTACCAGTGTGTCTCCACTCCAAGCTTGTCTCCAATCTTGGTGTTTCCAAATGGTTCACTTGCATTGGTGACCACCAGGTCCAGCCTTTCATGCCCTGTGGTAGGGGAATCTTGGTTAGAGGGAGGCGTGTCTTAAGAAGTTATCCTTCATGCATTCCAGGAGCCTTCTAGGTTGCTCACCATGCAACCCCTGAAGTAGATGTCAGGGTGGTCAAAATACCCCAGCAGGACAAGAGCCTGCAAGCCTTTGATTTAGATTTGTTTTCACATTAGTTATTGATCTTTTAAAAAAATTAGATTGCCATCTACAAGTAATGTGTTGATTTATTAGTAACATAATGTTACTAATAAAGACAACAAGCCTGGATTTTTTTGCCATTTGAAATAAATGATTATGCCTTATGCTCAGCTCTACCTTTTCAATGTTCTGTTACTTGGTGTCTATCTTGGGTACTCACATGAAACAGTTCTTTAATAAAAAACCAAAAAGTGATAGGGGACTTGCAGATTTCAGTGATTTATCTTCTGTTAAAAGTGTGACTAAAATTGATTTAATTGTGCAGTCTTAAGAAAACAATACAGATTTTTTTTGGCAGTACATGTGTGTTCTGTTTGGGAATTTGAATGTTGGAAACATGAGGCAACTATTCTGTAAGTTTTTAGTACACTCTTACCACCATTTTGAAATTAAGGAATCAAGGAAACAGATTGTGAAATTTGAAGGATAAAAGAGCCTTAAACCAAGCAATTTTGGCAGGAAAATTCAAGAAAGTAAATGTCTACTTCCTATGACCAAAGTATTTAACCATTTTAGGTATCTAATCTATCTATCTATCTGTGTGTGTGTATGCCTCTGTATGTATGTGCTGTGTCTCTTACCACAATAAATGATTTTACACTAGAGGTCCTAAGAGCTTCTGCTACAAGGAAATATAGCAGCAAAATATATATTTTAATATATCTCCAAATCTTAAAACAGATGCTATAATATTTGTTCCTAATTTTTCTAAAATTTTGTGGAGAAGAATATATTTTTTCAAGTTGTGATTAGGAGTACTTAAATATCTAAAGACAGGGATGATGTCTTCTACATGTCTAATATCTGTTGATGCCAAATGCTACTACACGTTTTCTCCTAGATCAGTATTTCTTAGCTTCACTGAAATCAAGACAACCATAGTATTTTTCTGAATTTTTCTTAGGGAATTTCTTTGAAGTAAGTGACCAAAAAACACCCCAAACCTAAAAACCACAAAACCAACCAAACAAACAAAAATCTCCCCAAAACAGAACAACAAAAACCCAAATAAATCCACCAAATTGAACCCCCAAAAAGCAACAACAACAACAAACTAAAAAAAAAAAAATTCCAGCTTTTGCTCTGCAGAAAAGATGAGATTTTTTTTCTTTGAGGAGAATCTCCTCTAAGCTTTCTTTGTGTCACCTTGTTATTTCAGAAACTTCAGAAAGCTGACAACAATGCATTACAATGATTGGGTTCTTCTGTTGGCACATTCTGACTCAGCTGTATTTTTGGCAAGGCAAATATCATTATGTTAAATTGGAAGACTGATACCTGATGTCCCATTTGCAAAACCTCTTGCATATCTGACCTGTTTGAAAATGTTATGTCTTGGTATGAGCACTGCAGAATTCTTTCCATTCTTCCACATACTCTGCTTGCATTGAAATTTTCTGGCCATCGCATTGTTTTAAACAATGTTTTTCAAAGAATTATGGAAGATGAATATTCATGTCAAATGCAGTGCAAGTTTGTTACATGCTGCCATTTTATACTGTCTGTTGAAAAGTGTGTTCAGATACACTTCATTATTAATAGAGGGCAAAAAACTTCACATCTGGATGTTCTATGGGCCTCAAAGTGTGTCCCAACCAGTTTATTTTGGATCATGGCTGAACAGTTCAGCTAATTTGGCAATTATATCCTGTACTGTGGAGATAACTAAACTGTCTGTAGAATCTAGTTTAAACAATCTCAGCATAGTCTTAGGGCTTTTATGATACACAAATCCTTTTTTGTGTGTGCATAATTGCCATCAGTGATTTTAAGAATTATGTGGCAACAATACAACAGTGCTCTTAGAACTGTAGTTCTGTTGGCTTCCATGCTGGGGATCCTGAAGTTATTCATCATCAGCTAAGATTATGCTTCAGCTTTTTTTTGTGTTCACCCGAGGCAAACATGGTGACAGTTTTGGTGAGACATCTACTTTGAGAAGTAGACTTCCTGAGGAGGACAGACAATTTCCCAAACAGTGAAGATTGGTATTTATAACAATAGGGTTTTTTCAGTCTTCCGCCTTAATCAAATCAGCTTCAATATGTGTTGTGGGAAGTGTGAAACATATTGGTATTTCAGCCAATAAAAGTAGCTGATAACCCATCACTGCATTTGAAAATAGGTGTGACAGGTGCAGAGGGCAAAAACTGGTCATACATGGAAACACAGCCATCACTTTCCCCTTCTCCTCACCTTTTAAGAATTGATTTCTATAGCAAATTCTAAATAAGTCCCACTCATGTATTTGTAATTAATTACAAATATGCTGTGGGCAGAGCATGGGGGTGGATGTTCATCTCCAAGAAAAACTGGGAGAAGCCCTGAGATGTCTGGGGGCCTGTCTCCCAGGCAGAAGTGCTAGCAGAGGAGTGTAGTGTGACCCTGATGTTGTGATGAGTGTCCAGGCTTTGCTCCTGAGGCACAAGCAAGTGTCCGTGAAAGGTGCAGGCTGAGGCCAGGTACACCAGGGGGCTGAGTTACAGGAGCTTGTGTGGTACTGGGCAGGCTGAAGAAGAAACAGAGGAAGGCTTTGGTATCCAGTCCCTGATGGTTGATGGTACTCTGAGTAACGTGCCACAGATCCTGGTGACCCACGAGAGCAGAACTCTGGTGCACTCTCCCCTCTCCTGCATAGAAACCAGGATGAGATGAGAATAAAAGCAGTGTGGCCAGCAGGTCAAGGGTGGTGATTCTCTCTGGTAAGACCCCACCTGGAGCCCTGCATCCAGCTCTGGGATCCCAGCACAGAAAGGGCATGGATCTTTTGGAGTGAGTCTAGGGGGGCCACCAAGATGATTAGAAGGACAGAGCACCTTTACTACGAAGAAAAGTGTAAGATTTGGGATTGTTCAGCCTGGAGAAGAGAAGGTTTCAGGGGACAGACTTTGAGTACGTCAAGGGAGTCTACAAGAAAAATGGAAAGATTTGCAAGGGTATGTAGTAGTAATAGGAAAAAGGGGAATAGTTTTAGACTGAAAGAGAGGGTACATTTAGATTAGATACTAAGAATTCTTTACTGTAGGGGTAGTGAGGCACTGACCCAGGTTGCCCAGAGAAGTTGAAGTCGCATCCCTGGCAATACTCAAAGCCGGGTTGGATGGGGCTTTGAGCAACTTGGTCTAGTTGCTCTAGAACACTTGGAAGGTGTTCCTGACCGTGACAGGGGTATTGGAACTGCATGGTCTTCAAGGTACCTTCCAACCCAAAACATTCTTTGAGTCTAGGATCTCGTAACACTTGAAGACACAAATGAGCAAGCTCTGGAGGGAGAAACCATACCCACAGCACACATTAGAAACCACAAAAAGAAATTATGAATGCTCATTGTATCTCTCTGCAAAGGAGTACTGACCCATTTGTCAGCCTGACAAGGATTCACCTGAAGTTTGCTTCTTTCCAGGTGCTGTGGCCTGGGATGTCACAGATACCACAGCCTAAGAGAAACAGGGATTGTTATGCCTTGTTCTCTCATGTAGGAATGAATGACACAGCAAACTGGGACTTGGGCAGAATCAAACAAGATGGCAAACTTCTGGGTGTATGATTGAAAGGGATTAGTGCTCAGGTTACCTGATACTCTCTTTACCAGTAACAGAAAGAGTGTAGGCAGGAAATGTTGGAGCACTTGATGGTGCTTGCTGTGGTTGGCTACGAAGAAGCACTTTTCCAGACTTGCTTTTCTCCTCCCATGACAAACTTTGTAAGGCAAGCCAAAGATCCTCTTGGAGCCTGCATGTGATGGAACCATGAGCAAATTGGATTGGGTTTGGCTGCTGGGACACCACCTGTTACTTATCTCCATTTCGATATTGAGCCATTGACTGCAGTATTTTCTCTTCGGCTGCTGCTGTCCAGCCAATTTCTTGTCCATGGAATAGTTAGTTTATACAGAAAATCCGTATCTCTCCAGTTTATTGGCAAGGATATCGTGTGTAACTAAATCAAAGGTCTGCAGAAGTGCAGGGAGATAATGTTTCTCTTGCCTTATCCAGCAACACAAATCACCCTGTTGCAGATGGCATCCAGATTAGTCTGGCACAGTTTTCCACTGGTGAACCAAGTTGGCTGACTCCTATCACCTCCTTGTCTACCATATGCCTTGGCACATCTTCCAAGAGGATGTGTTCCATGATCTTTCTGGGCTTAGGATGTTTCTGAGGATCTCCATTTTACCCCTTAGAAAAATGAGTGCAATGTTTCTCTGTTTTTCAGTCACAGCGCTGCCAGGGCTGCTCAGATATGCTTGAGAATGGCTAGGCAACTACATCAGACATTTCGCTCAAGAACCTGAGGTGCATCCTGTTGGATTCTGTAGTATTCTATATGTTTGAGTTCCTTCAATGATCTTACAATTATGGAAAGGAATTAACTTCTCCAGTCCCTGCCTTAAGCTTCAGGGACTTGAGAGTGTGGAAGAGTACCTGCCGAAGAAAACTGAGGCTCTTGCCCTGTATTTGCAGCATCCTGTTTTCTCTTTCCCCTTTTTCCTCCTCCCTACTCTGCTTGGTTAGCATCTGTCACGATCCGCCCTCACGGACGAGATTGTGATGGTTCGTTATCTGATCTCAGGGTACAAAACACCAACACGGCAAGGGGGTTTGCAGCAACAAAATCAATGTACTTTATTGAACAATCACAGCAAAATGCATTGGAGGGAATTGGGGAGAGAGAGAGAGAGAGAGAGAGAGAGAGAGAAAGAAGAACCCTATAGGAAAGGAAGGAAAGACAGAGTAGGTATATCTACCAACATAGAGGCGATGCAATTCTTCGAGGTCCAGTCGATGTCCAGTCGAGGAGTCGCCTTTACGTTGGGGAAGATCTTCAAAGGCTAGCTGACTTGAGGGGCCTTTTATGTTAAAAGTTGGGAAGGAGGGGGGAAAGAGCACAATAGTCTTGTAATCTCAACAGTAGGGAGAGCTATTGTTTTCCTGGTTCACTGCCTGCAGGCAAACATGATCAGTTCGGTTAGCTGTTCTCCCCACACACACTGCCCTCCTCCCCCCAGATTACAGGTTTCAGTCCTTGAGGAGAAAAAGAGTCTTGTCCACATAGGGATTTCATGTCTCAGTCTTAGAGGGAGTGGTTTCTCCCATCTCAGTCCATCTGCCACGGTGGTTGTCTTCTGTGGAGACCACCAAAGGGTAATTCCAGAAGAGAGTCCAGCCAGGCTTGGGGGTGGAAAACTCCAGGCCATTGTTACAGAGCGGTGCAGGCGAAGGAAGGTCAAGATGCTCCTCGTCCTTTTCACTGGGAGCAGTGTAGCGTGAGGTACAATAACTCAAGTTCCAGTCCCGGGAACTTGGCGAACCCCCACCAAACCAGGATGTAGGATCCTTTTTCTTTCGGTGGTCTCAGTCCTTTTTTCTCGACGATCGTGAGGCAGATGAGAAAGCAATTTTGGGCAGAGTCTTACAGCATCTGGTAATCTGGATTGATTCAGGACACAAATCCTTTTAATTTTTTTCTGTTTCTCTCCATTCCACTACTTCCCTTGCCCCCTATTAAATTTTATGAGCTAGCCTTATCCTTTAACTTTTTTTCAGATCTGCTTTGTTACAAGCTGCTTTTAATCCTGGATTTGGGATAAGTAAATCCTGGATTTAACTAACATTACATCATGCTGCTGAACACCTCAGTGATGCACTGTCTTTGTCTGCAGCAGTGCTGCCCGCTTTTGAAGCCTGATTTGGTGGAATGTTGCAAAAATGTTGCAAAGCTGTTAACACATTTTTGATGTGGTATTCAGTAACAGATTGGAGATAGAAGTTCTTAGTGCATTAGGATGTCAAAAATAAATTTTGCCTGCTCCCAATTTTAGACTCCTGTTCATTTCTGTGATTCACAGTGGAATATTTTCTGCAGTGTATCAGTATTGTTGGCATTACTACAGTCCTGTATATTTTCAAAGCAATATTTTCATGCTGTAAATGTATCCATCATTTCTTCCATGCTGCTGATAATAACTAAATAAGATATAAGCTCACTTTTGAAGAATTTCATCTTAAATTTATAAACTGATGTCATTTTATGATGCTTACTTTCTGCCACCTGATACCACTTTTCAGGTGGTGTTAAATCCTTCTCTTTGTTAGGACAAGCCAAATGTGTCTGGAGTTCCTTAGCGAAAGGATGTGCATTGGTTTTGCATTAAGGAAGGGGTGTTCTAGGAGAGGTGCCCCATAAAGTGTCAAAAAGACAGAATTACAGTAGGGAACTTTAAGCCTTTATCTTCATATTTTTAATGGGCCTGTGATTTTTGTGGAATGGCTATTAATCATACACTAGACACTGGGTGAATGTATAAAGGATAGTACAAAGACACACTGTCTAGACAGCTGTTTTTGTCCTTAGACATTTCACCTTTTCACTGGCAGGTCTTAATTAAGCAGAAAGTTTAGATTTTGCTGTGATAAAGGCCTGAAGGGTCACAGCTAAAATTATCATTTGTATTTGGAATCTTTTAAATTTAGTCTATTGTGAAGTAGTTTATGTCAAAATATTTGTTATAGGCTTCTGATGGATGAAAAGCAACAAATAAGAGTTCAAGATGAATAAAACCTGACAAAAAGAGAGATACCTTTTAATATTGAAACCTGCCCAAGCTGTAAGTGATGCTGAAAGGCTGTTAAAAATTGCCACTGTGAGTTATACTGTAATATTTTGCTGTACTTTAAAGGCATGCACTTCAGGATATAACTACATATTTCATAAAGATGTGTCAATGAGTATGCTGTGCCTGGCTAGCCACATCATTTGTGAGAAATTTTCTATTTTGTACTTGCCATGGCTATATATTTAAACTTGGTTGTGCTGCATGCTTTTAGAAATAAATGGGTATATTTTTAATGACTGCTAATCATTTTAATGATTTTTAATTTATCGTTTTTTAAAGGCTAAATAATTGAAAAAAACAAATTAAGCGCTTCATCAAATTAATTCATCTGAAATTTCAAGGAGCCATTTATTAAAGGCTCTGCATGAGGATGTACTAACAATTTTCTTTGCATGAGGATGTACTAACTGATAGGATCACCACACTCTGCAAATCTCTTGGAAGGCTCAAGACTTTGGGCGGCACAGCATAAGGAGAGTTAGGTGGAAAGTTTAAAGCAGAGGCAAATACAGCTTTTACTGGTTGGAAGCCCTAAAAAATATACTTATTAAGATCTTGATATGATAATTTTATACCACATGATGTGTTTCAGTGGGCTTGGAAATGTGGGGGTAACAGTTTAACTTGATGATCTGAAATGCCTTTTCCATCTAAATTCCATGATTCTGTGAAATACTATTGATATGATATACAGTGGGCTGCAGAGTTATGAATTGATTACTTTAAATTTTAGGCAAACTAGTTTTGTTGCAAAGACAAGTGAAATAGCTGTGTGGTCTGATGGAGGAATACCATCCTTGTGAGTTAGATTGTATTATGTTATAACGGAAGCTTGCGAACTCACTAAAATATGGGTGATATGGTGCCTTTGAGCTTGAAAGAGCATTTGCTAGTGTTCTTTTTAAATCTGCTTTTGCATAAGGGGGAAAAAAGGGAAAAGTAAAGAACAAAAAAAGTGGTATTAAAAGATAGGACACTCCTTCCTCTCCTTCCTTTATATTTTAAAATGAAATATGGGTGGATAGAAGAACCCTTGATCCATCTTCATTTCCACATTGTAAATCAGTAATAATTGTAAACCAGTAATAATAACATAATAATTTGTATTGCCTAAAAAAAGGAGGAAATAGTGTGTTGGAAGAAAAGAAATACTGTGATACCCTTAAGTAAAGTTTTCTTAAAAATAATCTTTTCTTTTAATCTGCGGAGCATCATGGCTCTTTGTGTACGATCAGACATGTTGTTTGTATTTGGCAGGTATCCTAAAGTTCTGCAGAACAAATATTACTCAAAACTTGGAGTTGTAAATAGCCTCCCAATTACATTTCTGATGAATACTGTTGTGACCATGTGTTACTTTTGGTTTGCACATGACTCTGCTAGGATCACTGTTTTTCTGCTTTGAATCAGGACAGAAGCTCAGAGGTGATGGGGTACAGCTTAGGAACTAGGTTCACCAGCACCAGCACTCTCAGTAACAGTTTGCCTGAAAGGATGAAGAATGTGGCCTGGAAATCTGAAAACTCTGAAAGCAATGTCTGGATAGAAAAATGGGAACGTGATTTTAAGGGCCTTTGCTGGAAGAAATAAATTTTTGACACAACAGATTTGAGAGAATTCAATAAATGCTGCTGAGTGAAGATCATTTTATTTTTCATTACAATTCCTGAGATGGATAGTGCCTAGACTAAATTTGCAATACTTCCAGCTAGGAAAGCTTTTGGTCTACCACCTGGGCAGCTTTTGCATGGAATCTGTGAGAAAAGATATAGTGAACATCCAAATGCTTTTTCTGAGTCACATCACTCAAGCACCAAATCAAAGCACCAAATGCTTTTGAGTCACACTTAATGGTAATTTATTTCTGAGGCATGTGTCTCTAAAGGATTGTGAGTTAAAGTCATTTCTTCATATAATCATTATAATCCTGATCCCCATGGTCTTCAGCTGGAAAATTCAATACCAGGTTTAAGGGATTACATCTGAAATACTGCAAAAATTGTTTCAGTGAGCTAAATTTTTTAATGTTTGAGGATCCAGTTCTTGTTTGTAGCTTATTCATACCCATGGATAGAAAGGAAAAAAAAAATCAAGTGATCTCTTTACAACTGAGGAATGACTACCTACATGGGGAGTATAACTGATGAAAACAATGAAACACAGCATTGAATACAGCTGTATGAACTCAGATTCAAAATAAGTTCTAATGTCATGCTTAAAATGAGGAAAGCCAAAGCATTTTAACCACTTGCAGCTGAGATGTAGGCCACAGAGAGGCTTATAATACTCAAATAGGCATTGTCTTTTTCCAGCCCTGGACTACTCCCAAGGTTTTCCCTCTCTTTGAGTTTGGAAGTTGTGGCTCTTGCATCAATGGAGTTTCTTAACAAAAAAAATATCAGAAAAATCACCCCTCTCCACCCTGAAGTAGCATATAGTGTTGGGAGAGCTTTTTTTTTTGTTTTCCAACAAGCACTGCAATTGTAATATTTTGATCCAATATGTGTCTTTTTTAAGCAAGTCTCAGTTTGGTCAACTGGAAGTGTGTGTGGGAATACTTCTGTTGACTAGAGTCACAGTGATTATTGGCTGAACTAGACAGTGCTTTTTCCAGCAAGATTGGTCAACTGGTATGTCCTTAGCAGTTGGTGGGGGAGAGATTTCATATTTAATATTAAATCATAGTGATGGGATTTAAAGCAAATTCATGTTTTCAGTACAGTAGTGGATCTTTGGGAGGTTTGTGTTTTAGACTCATGAAAAAAAATCAAATTGCAGGAACTGATCAACTTGGATCATTATGAGATAGAAACTTCAGTAGGTCTTTCCTGCCATGTTTAAAAGGAGTGCACAGCATACTCTGAAGAACTGAAAAGTACTTAAATATATTTAGTTGGCCAGAACAGGGCATGTGTTGTGTTTTTTTTCTAGTCAGTTAGCTTAGCCACAGGTATGCAGACTCTAGTATATAATGTGTGGGTTTTTTTGGTTTTTTTTTTAGACGAGTTCACATCATTTTCATTAATTTAATTGAACTAGTCGTTGAGGCATCTTCTGCTCCAAAATCAGAAAGTTGTGACATTTTTGTTTCTTGAGTTCCCAAATGAATTGGCATTTGGAAACTTAATTTCAGTTCATGGAAAAATATGCAGTGTGGCAAAAAAAGCTTCCAGTCAAACAAGGTATATCATTCAGTATTTAGTTTCAACTAAATATGGCCATGGTCTGCATTTGACCTTTTCCTATGGGGAAAATGAAAAGAAAACCCTCACCTCAGACCATGGAAGGTTGATGGAATGGCTTTCACTGTGGATGGCTCATCGTGGAGACCATCTCTGAACATGTGGAAGACAAGAAGGTGATCAGGAGTAGTCAGCATGGAATTGCTGTTTGCCTTCTGTGGTGGGAAGACTGATAAATGGGGGGGGAGAGCAACGGTTGTTGCCTGCCTAGACTTCTGCATGGCTTTTGGCACGTCTCCCATGATGCCCTCATAGGCAAACTCTGGAAGTGCCAGCTGGACCGGCGGGGGAGAGTGGGTTGATAAATCACTGAATGGCAGAGCTCAGAGAGTAACTATCAGTGGCTCAGAGTCTTGTTGGAGGCATGTCGCTAGGGGCGTCCTTCAAAGGTTGGAGCTTAGTCCAATATTGTGACATCTTTGAAGAGGATGTAGCAGTGTTGGATGCCAGAAGATCTGGTTATTTTAATTGAGGTGGCAAGAAGTTATTTTATTTTTGTGCATGAAAATAAGATAGATCAAAACAGTTACATTTGTAAGATTTTGAAGAACTATTGTAATTTTATGTAGCCATTTATGTTTAAAGGTTTGTAAATTGTCTTTAATCTCTAGTCTACTTGCTTTGATGAGGAGACATACATTATGGAAGCAATAATAATTGGATATTTAAAAATCCAGCTACTGTAACATGCTTTGAAACACTGCAAGTGTTTGTGATACTAGAATTGTGTTCTGACAGCCTTGAGGTGATAATAGTAATTATTGGAAAACTGAGCAACAGCGTGTGCAGTGCCTAACTTTACTCTTACTCATTGTTAGGGGTTTGCTTGTGTGCACTTGAGAACCGAATTTTATGGTTACTTCTATGAAGTAACTTCACATTCTGGTAAGTGACTGTGCTTTGGCAGGAAGAGAAAGAGCAATTGCCACAGATAGGATTAGTAAAACCTCAGGATTATACAGATAGAGGTGGAAGCAGGTATGTTGTAGAATTTTTAGCTTGATTGTAGTACAGTTAGGTTTCAAGCTTACTTTCAGCTCTTAAAACTTGAGGGCTTTCCCCAGTTAGCCACAGCCTCTCCTGCTCTTATCTGGAATGATCTGTGCTTGCTGGTCCCTTAATTAATTGAAAATCCATTGTAATCTGGGAAGTAGAATTATCTTATCACTTAAACAATTTGGATATATTCAGGAAAGGCATCAAGGAGATATCTTTAATTCTTCATGGATCTTTGAGCAATGCAGTCTTAATTGTGTGAATCATCCATAGAGCACTTTTAAATGCAGATGTACTATAAAAATTGGCCACTCAAAGACAACTTTAAAAATTACTACTTCACCATCAGTCTTCTGGGAAGCACGTCCTACTATTTTCTGTGGGTTTTTGTGAAGTTATTCTGTAGTTTCCTGACAATATGCACCTTAAAACACAAGGTTGGCCAAGTTATATGGAATATTGGAAGTCACTCTACTTTAATCAAAAATGTTGAGTTAGCATATGCTCTTCCCTCCTGTTCAAGCTGTGTCACAGGTCGCTGTGTACTGAAAAAAGTACATGGAGTATAGCAATCAGAACACAACTTGAATATTTTTAACTGCAATATTTAGCTTTGACATTGTGACATGGGTTAATAAAGAGGTCAGTATTTTGAAACACTTAAGACCTGATTAAAGCAAAACTATGACCTAAGGTATGGAAAAAAATTAGTCAGGAGGTCATGTGATTCTTGGTATCTTGTCAAACCACAATAGCTCTTCAAGTATAATTTCAAAATATTTGTATTTTTAAAATTTATTTCTTAGTTTTGAATTTTATGCTTGACTTGTGTAAATGCAGCATAAAACAGAGGTATATTCTTCTTTGTTACAATACAGCTTTTTATAGAAACATCCAGAATTTCTACACATATTGTAGAGACTTTTTTCTGGTGATCTCTGCCCAGCAGAAAAGAAACCCGGTGTTTTTGTTTTTAAATCTGGGGCCTTCTACAGTTACTCAAGGCTCATCTGACTACAGATACTTCACACCTGTTGATCTCTTTCTCAGACATCTCAATGCTAAACATCAACTCTCTGATGTTCAACACATAAAAGGTCCACATCCTCTGTGGGATGAACTTAAATGCTGAAGGCTGAGATGTGGATTCTGACATATGCTTCTAGGTCAGCAAGATACCCTAATCACCTGATGTTGAGTGCTTGCTGTATTACTGCTCATGTCTGAAGGCATTTACATTGGCAGACCTTAGGAGCTGTCATTTATTTCTGAGGCTGTTTGGATTTAATGGTGTGTTTTAATGCTGCAAATTTTTCATTACTTCTAATGCCAAACCTGTCACTGTAAGATTTCAGGCATATCACTGTCTTAAGTATTTTATCTGACTGACTTAGCATACTGAGGCAGGGAGAGAGCAGGAAAATTTTCAGTGTTGCAGTTTTTATTTTATTTTTTTAAGGTCTTTGTCCTTTTAAAAAATTGTGTGGTGAAATTAACAATGTAATTTGGGAAAACTTGTGCTTTATGATGGTAGAAGCCCAAGAGAGTCACTTTTACGGTCAGTATTATTGCTGTTTTTTAAAATGGGATTCTGAAAGTGTCTTTCTGGAAACCTTGGGACTAAAGCCTGATGTGAAAAACAATAACTTCGAGTATAGCCCTCATCTTTCTTGAGTATGTTATTAGCTGGCATGGACCTCTAAACAGTTATGGTGTCCAAGAGTAAGTAGTCGCTAAGATCAAATGTGTCAGCTTTTGGCATTGGAATGCAAGTCCTGAAGTACAGAAGAGAGGAAGAAGGAAGGTAGGAAACAGAGTAACAGTCTTCTGCAAGTTATGAGGCAGAAGACTTTTGAGATGTTTTTCCCGTAGGGTAAGGTAGAGAAGAAAGTATTCAAAATAACTGGATGACTGTGCAAGTTCAGCATGACATATGGGCTTTTAAACCTGGCCTTTGATGACTGTCATCAAGTGTTGCAGAAGTGACATTTTTTTATAATGTACTTGTTTTTCTCGCAAAACTCAATTTTGTTGTTCTTCTAGAAATGTGTTTCTCTGTTGATTATTACCTAGGTTATATTTAATAATATTAATTTTTTTTTTTTAATCTGAAACATCTCTTGAGTGTGAAACGCACGCCTTAGGTTTTCTATATTTACAGCTATTCCTGTTGCTATTTAAGCAATTACTCCTGTGTTTTGTTGGGAAGACTTACATTTCTCATTTGAATCTCTTCCATGGTGCATTTTATGAAATTCTTAATAACTGGCTCTATCAAGGAGTTACCTCTTTTTAGATAAGCAGACTATAAATCAATGACTTTTTAAGCGGCAGCCTTACAGCTGTGTCTTGTGACACATGTGTCTCTTAATTGCTTTGGTGATACTAGAAAAGTGGTATGTGTATATCAGAAGTGCAGGAAGAACTGGTGGAAAAAGAAAAGAGAAAGAACACTGAATTTTGTTCATTATGCATGAAGGCAATAATTGAGTAACAGTGAGTGAAAAGTAGCAAATTTGAGTTGTTCTGAAATCGTAAATGTAAAAACACTAACTTGGGGAAAAAAGAGGATCAAATAGAGGCAGTTTTCTCTAGGTAAATAGCAGTTTCCTGGATGTGATTTCTTGATTTCACTCTGAAATGAAAAGAAATTTTATTAAATGAGAAAAAAAAATGTTTTTACTCAAATGAGTTTTGAACTGCTGTGTGATTTTTTGACCTTGAAACTTCGTGCTTGTGAAGGATAAATCTCTTGTTAACATGTCTTGCACTTTCACTTACTGGATGACATTGGATACCCCTAAATAGTCCAGAGCTTCTGCCAGGAAAAGACCATGAAGTTTGTCCAAAAAAGACAGATCCAGAGCAGGCTGTTTTCCAAAAGTCTGTGACATTCTTCCATAAAAACCAGGAAATTCACATAGGCCAAAATTATTCTGATCTTGAAAATGAAGGCAATTTTAACTGGAGGATACATTTCAAATTGGAAAATAGTATATTTTGTCTTTTGCTGAGTAACATTTGCCTTGATGTTAAACTACAAATATTTCCTATGTGATTTTATAATCACAGTAAGTGCAACACAGTGCTTAGCTACTACTATTAATTTAATTTGATCAGATTTTTTTTTTGGTTTCACCATGCAATGGAATTTAGAAATGTGGCTTTTTCTATCACTTTTAATTTTAGTACATGCTAGAGAGTGAGATATTAGAGAACACAAATTTTGAATCCAGCTGAGGGCATTGGCAAATTACTATATTGTAAAAGCAGATGGAAAATTAATCTTTCATGCAACTCAATAAAATAAAAAGTTAAAACTTAATTATAATCTTTCCTGCTGCTGCTGTTGTATCAAAAATTATGCTACAGCTACGCCTATGGCATTTTTCATGGAACACTGTGTCAGTGACTTCTATCCAATGACAAATTATCCTTACTTCATTCTTACAGAGATACTACTCTAGAAATAAAGAAGTTAATTTTTATTAGGCATTTTCTTGCTTGGAAGAGTTTCCCTTTTATTGTAATTAGTCATTACATTCATTGAGGGATTGCTTTGAATTATAACAAGTGTAAGTAGCATTTGTAACAAATTTTACCACTAAAAGTTTTGGGAATGACTGCACTATTTATTATAAATGTGGAAAATGGCATCATTTTTATAAAGCATAAACCATGTTACTAATAGGTTCCATTATTTTATTTTATGAACAATATCTTTACAGTGGTGATTTTTTTACTAGATGTAAGCTTATATAGAATTTCTGCAATTGAAAAGGAAAAATGGAAATTGATGGGACTGAACACTAATCAAAATTTATTTCCAGAATCTTAATGTTACCAGTTGGCCACTGGATTTTGATTTTCAGTTGTCCCATGGATTAAATGGTTCTGCAGAAGAGCAGTCTTTTCTTAAAGAGCAGTAAACCTTTTTATCCATTCCTTTAAAAATGTTTCTCATTTGTCAGCCCTTCCTCACTTTTTTTTTTATCCCAGGGACTGACCCAGCACCTGGAGTGCCTGATCTGACTCTCTAAAATTAGGTGAGATGTGTTTTGGGACTGGGAGTTTGAGAGGATGCTGTGTGAATACTATTCTTGCTTACTTGATTAGATGCATATGTGATGTTTCTTTTGTGGCTCTATTGTGTATATTTGGTACAGATACTTGGGCTTTGCAAACTCTGACAGTTTCATTTTCAAGAATCTTACACACACCTGCTGTCGTTCATCTGAGATGTGAGCATCTTTTTCCGCTGCAAGAATGGTATTTTCCTTTCCCCGTAATCCCTCTGTATTTGTTAAGTGCAGTCCTTGTGTCTTCAGAGTTATTCCACGTTAAATGATTTCAAGGTAACCTGGTGTCTCATGTGTTTTCTAGATAACTGAGGATATAGATGTTGTATAATTAGTATAGTAACTATTATATGTTGTTTCTCAGTTGGGGTTTTCTCTTTTTTTAAAATTTCTTTTGAATGCTCCCTGACTGCATTGAAGTATCTGATTATTTTAGCTGAATTAGAAAATAATTTAATCTTAATGGTGTTTCATAATTTTCAAATACTGTTTCTTGAATATTAGTGGCTTAATTCCTATTTGGCTAACTCCTCAGTAAGGAGACGATTTTGCAGAAAAATATGTGAAAACATTGTTAAGTATAACTCAGTAATCCCCTTATCTAATCTTACTGCAGCTTAGCTATGAGGTAGTGTTCCCTGCTGACACAATTGTATAATTGCTAATTTTTGAGCAATCCTTTCTGAGGATTTAGATCAGTGCAAAACTGTGTTTCTTGCAGAGCAATAAAATATATGTGTCAAAGCTATAATAACATTCCAATTCCATTCAAATACTTTGGTGTATGAGTTCTTTTGTACTGCAGACTTCAGGATAGTAGAAAGCTCCATGAAGAAGCTAGGACAACAGAGGTACAGGAAGCATGACAGTGTGCAGTTTGTGTGCAGTAATGTAGCCTGCATCACATGAGTTATGGTAAGTTATTGGAGGGTATCATATAGTGCACTGTAATTGTAAGCCAAAAATATCCACTTATGTTTGGGACTGGCACAGTATAAAACCAGAATTGTAGTAAAGCAGGAGAAGAACATGAGCACTTGAGGAAAAATAGAATAACCATTTACATTCTTTATTTCTGTGATATATAGTAATTAACTCGTGTCATCTTCTTTCACAATCAATTTCAGCACAGGGAGAAGGATCTGAGATGCTGCTTCTTTCCCCTTTGTTGGCAGCACCAGTGAAAGCTATAGGAGACTTCTTTACAAGCAGTTGTGCCTATAATTATGCTGGTCCATCTATAATGAAGGCATAAAAACCATGTTCACATCTGGTTTAATAACAGTCCTGGTAAATCTTATGAACTATCAAGTGTTCTCCTCAAATCTTCCTTTTGCTTCAGGGCATACAGGTGCAGTTGCAGAGACATCCACAGCCATGTCTCCATGCTGTGTTAGATCCAGGGCAAGGTTAGACTTCATTATCTTACTACAAGGAGCAAGAAGTTTTAGTCTTGGTAACAAGTTCCTGAGGTTTAATTTTATTGTTCAGAATACAAGCATAATGTTTAAGTTTGTCTTTAATCACTTAAATCCTTTTGTCCTCTAGATGATGCTGATACTGGTGGCCTCTAAACTGTGCTAAACTTTTTTCTCAAAAGCATCATGTTGGAAAGGGGGTATTGTATCATTCAAGAATTTTCTTTTCCTTTAAGATTGGTCAAAGTGAGGCATGTCTTAGTAGCACTTTATGTTTCTTTCTTCTTTGGGTGATTTTAAAAAGGTTTTTACCTCAGTGAATTCTGTAGTCATTTCCTAAAGCCTCAGTTCTATGTGATGTTTTTGGAAGCAGAAGACTTTAGAGATACCTTACTGTTAATAACTGACTGTCTGATGTGTTTCTTCTTCCTCTAAAAAAGATGCATATCAGGGACTGGAGCTTCTGCATGTGAAACTGATTATTAGATCCATCAGTTCTGTAATTGCTGAAAGGTGAAGTTTAAAACTGCAGGCTATGAGTGTCTTCTTCAGTGCATTTTATTGACTGCCTGGAATTGTCATTTTAAGTATGTATTATCAGTACAGCCCAAGAGTATTTTCTGCTTAGATTCTGTAACAATTGGCTATTGGGGCTTTACTCATGGTTGTATAAACAATATCATATTAAACATAACTAACTGGAAGTTTCATTTTGGTATCACAGAAGATCAGTTTTTCTATGTTTTATTTCTCTGCTGATTATCTAAGATGTCTGTATTTATTCCAAATGTGTTGCACTTGGAAGAGAAAAACATTTAGTAGCATTACTTTGCCCCCTTTTGAGTCCAAGTCCCAGTATAAAGGAAATAAGGAGTATCTTCTTTGAGGATAAATATAAACTTTCTGAAAACATCCTAACTTTTTATTGCTGTTACCTTTACTATTTTTTATGGTAGTCAGTCTCATTTTCCATACAATCACCATGTTAAGTTTTCCCTGAGACCGTACAATCTGTTCATAGACATGTTTAGATTGGGAATCATGTGCCTTTTCAAGTAACTGTGGTTTTGGGCTGTGTTCTCATCACAAATATGTCTCTATCAGCAGTAGCAGTTCTGTGGTAAAAGGAGATCTGCTGCTACAGGCACCCTTCTACTCTAATGACCACACAATGACTCATCTAACTTACTTAAGAAGTTTCACTGTGCTGTCAAGAGTCAGTTGCAAGTGCTGAGAACAACAAGAACAAAACCAGGCTCCTGAAATGAGCTGAGCTCCAGGTCTGAAGAGAAAAAAATAAAAGATTTGTGGCTTTGAAGGTGTGTTTGAGGAGAGAGGAATTGATGGGAAAAGAGGTGGCAGCTAGGTAACATGTAACATGAAAACCAAGACCAGAAAAAGGCTTTTAGTGAAGCACAAAACTGTGAACAATATTGTTCAGCCTTTTCAAGTGTTTCTACTTGGTCATATAAATTTGTATGAACTTTGGAGGTTGAATATATTTCAAAGTAAATTAAATAGTTTCTTGTTTTGTTCTTTCTCTAATTCATAATGTGAAAAAATATGTATGTGTGTACATTCATGTGCAAGACAAATGTAAAGTATATGCTGCTGTTTTATTCTTCGATTAGATTTGATATCTTTTATATCTGTCATGAGATCTAATGCAGTCTGTAAGATGCTAATTTACTATTTGAGAACAGAGGGAGTGAGAGTCATAATTTTTCCCCTGGAGCCAAAGTTTTGGGTTTTTTTAATATGACAAATTTAGGGAATTTTGTTCTGTTCGGTACAGTACCTTGATGCAAATGTTATTGTTCAAATTACTTTTAGTTATTTGCCTGTGTAGGTGCTTTTGTTAACACATAGGTTTTGGAGCCAGTAAATTAATCATGTGTCTGCAGGCTTACTATGAAATGTAGTTTGTAACAGCTGTGTGAGGGGGCTCTTTTTAGCAATCTCCTACAGACTATTTAGTGGTCAAAGGAAGAAAAACCAGTTTGCAGAAGCATTTGAAGGGGACTGTTTCACTGTTGTAAACATGCAGTACTTCAGAGTATTCTTATGTTTGACAGGGGTGTTTGGCATGAGGGACATTGTTAGTATTTTTAGTGTACCTCTTTGTGGCACAAACTTTGTTTTTTGGAAAAGGATTGGAAGATAAATGTGTCTTTACAGCTGCTCTTACTGAAAAGGCTAAAGAGCCATTAATTTTATTATTTCTTTAGTAATGCCTATTACTAAAAAAGTAATAATTTCATTCTAGAGAAACTGTGGGCAAAGTTAAGGATCAAATACATCTGGGTTCCTGTGGCATCATGTAAAATCTTCATATTACTATTGCCATGGCATATAGTCACCCAGTACAGAATCAGAGAATGGTCTGGGTTGGAAAGGACCTTAAAGATCTTCTAGTTCCACCCCCGCTGTCATGGGCAGGGATTCACTGGATCAGGTTGGTCAGAGCCACATGCAGTCTAGCCTAGAACACTTACAGGGATGGGGCAGCCCCAGCTTCTCTGGGCAAGTGGTTCCAGTGCCTCACCACCCTCACAGTAATGAATATCTTCCTAATATCTAATTTTAATCCCTCCCCCTTTAGTTTAAAACCATTCCCTCTTATCCTATCCCTCTCTTTTTCTTTATAAAGAAAGAGGAGTACTTTAAATACTGGGAGGACATTGCAGTAAGGTCTCCCTTGAGCCTTCTCTTCACCACACTGAACCACCACATCTGTCTCAGCCTGTGTTGAGAGGCTGCTCCAGCCCTGTGTCATCTTTATAGCCTCCTTGGGACCCCCTCTAAGATGTCCATGTCTTTCTTGTGCTGGAGGCCCCTGTGCTAAACACAGAACTCCAGGTGAGGTCCACAAGGGCAAAGCAGAGAGGAAAGCTCGAAGTGCGTCCTACTTATGTCTCTGATTGCCCTGAACCAGGTGGAGAGTCTTGAATTTGGATTTGTTGAATTTCATGAGGTTATCACAGGCCCATTTTTCAAGCTTTTCCAGATCTCTCTGGATGACTTTCCTTCATTCTGTCAACAGCATGACTCAGCTTTGTGTCATCTGCAAACCTGCTGAGTGTGCACTCCATCCCACTGTTTCATTGATGAAGGTATTGAAGGGTGCCGGTCCCAAGAGAAAGCTCTGAGGAAGATCACTTCCACTGGCCTGCATCTGGGCATAGAGCCTTATACCTCAGCTGTCTGGCTGTGTCCATACAGCCAATTCCTTATTCCCCAAATAGTCTGCCCTTCCTATGTATGCCAAAAGATTTAAAGAAATCCAAGTAGATTAGTCAGTCTTCCCTTTGTTGACTGTTGCAGTCCCTCACTCACTGAAGGCTGCCACATCAGAGGCTGGTCAGGCAAAATTTGGACTTACTAAAACCTTTTTGGCTGCCTTGAATCACTTCCTTATCTCATATGTACCTTAACAGGCTTCTGTGAGAATCTACCCCATGATCTTCCCAGGCTCAGACATAAGGCTCACCAGTCTGTAGTCCCTGGGCCTCCCTTTATGTTTTTTATAAATAGAAATGATGCTTCCTTTTTTCCTGCTGCAGTGGACTTTGTCTGACTGCCATGACCTTTCAGATATGAATGAGAGGTGTTGCAGGCTTGGCAACAACCTTAGCTAGGACCCTGGGATGCATCTCATCAGGCCTCATAGACTTGTGGCTGTTCAGTTTCATCATGTGGTCCTAAACCTGCTCTTTGTTCACAGTGAGAGAGATTTCATTCCCCCAACACCCACTTAGAGATTCATGGACTGGAGAGAATTGAGAAGCCTGAAGTAATTTAAGTGTAGCCAGTGAAGGCTGAGACAAACCCCAGCCTTCTCCATATCCATTGTCAACAGATCTACCTTCACATTTACTGAGATTGCATATTTTCCTTGGGCTTTCTTTTATGACTGATACACTTACAGAATCCCCACTTAGTGTTCTTCACATCTCTTGCCAAGTCCCATTATATCTGTGCCTTAGCTTTTGTCATCCCATTCCTACACATCTGAACCATATCCCTCTATCTTTCCAGGCCACATGTACCTGCTTCTACTGGCTGTGCATTTCTTTCTTATTCCTTAGTTTGAGGAGCAGACCTTGCTCTTCAAATCTTACAGGTTTATAGTTTGCCTTGCTTGACTTCCTAAATCAGGATGGAGGGTTCTTGTCCTCTAAGAAAAGTGTCCTTAAAGAGTTGCCAGGTCTTATCAGCTGCTTTGTCCCTAAGGATAATTTGTCGGGGGATCTCGCCCACTAGTTCTTTGAGCAGCTGGAATCTTACTCTTCCAAAAGTCAGGGTCATGACTTGGCTCTTTGGTCTCTGCTGGGCCTGATTTCCTCAGATTCACAAGCTCAACAAGGGAGTGGTCACTACAGCCCAGACTGCTCCAGCTGTAAGCCCTCTAAAGAGCTTATATTGTATAAAGAAGTGAAGAAAAGTAAAAATTAAAAGCTAGTATTTCTACTAGGTGCTCATGTTTCAGGGTGTAATTTCTAAATTTAATATTTAGTTCTTTGTAAAACTTAGAAAGAGATTGCTCCATGACTGAAATAAAGGACAAAATCATAACTGTAAATTCATTATAATTATTTGAATGAAATAGTTCTCTGTAATTTTTTTAAACCTAGGTTTGTGCATAAATTTAATTTGATAAAAAATGGAGTATTTCTAGTGCCTCAGCATTGTCTAAACCTAGTATATTGTGTATAATTGCTTGCTGTAAAAATATGTACTCTCATATCACAGATTCTTCCATTACAAATATCCAGTCATTTTTTAGTATTTTAGTCAAAAATGGGATTTTCTTGGTGTGAAAAGACCAGCCTATCTTTCAACATTATGTCTAACTACACAATCTATTTATCTGAACCAAAAATAACTGAAGTAAAAATCAACCAAACTCTAGTAGGTTAGTTGTGACTGCTGAATTTAACATTGCTTTAGCATTCACACAGTGATTTCTATATTTAATAATTTGTAAATTAAGTCTACATTTCTCAAACTAGACTTTCAGAGCTAGTGCATCCTTAGGATCTTAATCTGTCTTTATTCCTTCACTTGTTAAAGTGGAAAAATGTATGGGTCTGCTGTGAAAGGGAGAAAGATATTAATGTGTGTGAGATGTTCTTTTAGCTATAATCATTGCAGAAGATCACAGGAAAAACTAATCATTGTTAGTTCAGAACATGACTTATGGGGTACACAGTAAAACGTATGGATAAAAAAAAAGCTAGTGAGTATTCTTTCATTGTATTTTTCCAGCAACCACAGTACATCTTATGCTTCTATTAAAGTGTCAGCCTTTTTAGAGAAATGTATACCCAAGATAATATTCTGTGAATACCTGTGACCCAAATTAAGGAACCTGAATACTGTTATTTCTGAGTGATCATATTAAATGTTGGACTTTGTAACTGCAGTCCTTAAAATGTTGTATAAGAGGTTCCATCTTTTAAGAGGTCTGTTTTGCACAGCAATTTTTCCTAGAGAATGGCAGAAAGCAACATCCCTTTCGCTCAGTTTTTTGCCAGATTTCAAGTATCTGTCTTCTGTTTCCAGCTTTTCTAAAACAGTTCTCAAGCATTTTGACATGATTAAACAGTGGTTTGTTTAGTTGGCATGACCCTTCCCTTGTCTGGCTTCCCTCCTCCTACAGAAAATGACATTTATTCTGAGGTAGACATTATCAATTTCCATGCTGAAACTTAGGGATTAAGAGTTTGCTAAAGTTATATTCCAAGGGAGGGAGGGGTGAGCTAAGGGTTCCTTATTAGTGTTTTATGATAATACACACCACTGTGCAAGTGGCATGATAGCAGCCAGGTGGCTGTATTGGCCTTTTATCCACAGCAAAACAGCATCAATCTCAATGTGCAAATCACAGATGGATTTCTGAAGTATTGTGTGGCCTGAGCATGTAGACAACATCCACGGCCCGTATTTTTATGCGCTTTTCTCTCCAGGCTTTTCTGTCCAGTTAATAAGATGTTGGAAATGGAAGTGGTCAGTATACAAGATAAAATCAAGTTTATTTGTGTGATTCTTTACTCAGGATTAGGCACTCTTTTAATAAGTAAAGAGCAGAGGAAGATAGTATATCAGCATATAATATTTAAGATGATAAAGATAATGTTATCTATAAAGTAGCTGGTTTATATTTTCTCCTTATCAGTAGAGCACATATAAGTGATATATTTAGTAGCTGCTACACTGAGATATCTTACTTTTCAATTGACTTTGGTTTCCTGCACATTGCTATTAATATGACATTTCTCTTTACATTTTATATTGAAGAAATAACAGTAAAATTCCAGCACTTTTAATAAGCAGTTTTACAGTGAATTATACGGTAAGTATTTAAATGAGTATGCTTCCTTAAAATCTTAAAATTTTAAACATAATCTATAATTAGCAGCTTTCCTGTCGGGGATTGGTGTGTTTTCAAGCTGCTTCTTTTACCTCAGTTCTAAGCTGGATTGCTTAAATGCATAGGATCAAAGCAACCACCATATTAATCGTAAGTGATGTAGGAGTATTTAAGACATATAACAAAGCCTGTTGCAAGAAACCTGGCAATTCAGCCTCTACTCTTAATTCAGCCTCTCCAATTCATCCTCACTATCTACTTATGCAGCCCATCAGCTTTTTTCTGAGGATCCTTTATGAGACAGTGTCAAAAGCTTTTCTAAGGTCAAGACAGACAATATCAATTATTCTTTTGTTGTCTGGCACTATCAGTGGTAGCTGCTTCCTGGCTGAAGATGAAGTTTGTAACAGAAGAACTCCTGTCATTACTTTTTGAAAATAATGCAAAGTAAGAAATTATAGAGTATAAGAGTCACTGTCATGGTGGGCCGTTTAGAGAATTGGTAGACTATAGCTACCAGGTAGGCTTTTTTTCCTGGGAAATAAAAACGGGAATGTCAGAAGCTCAGTCTGGTAAAAAGGAACAAATCAGTGAAGATTGTATAAATAAATACTTAAGAGGAACTTTGAGAAGAATTGCCTCTAAGATTGTTAGTGTGCTTTATGAGTGACTTTTGTTTCTCAGTCAGACAGCCCAGAGGAATGAGCTGGACTCAGAATCCCAGAAAGGTTGATGCATCTGATGCAACCATGCTGTTTAAATAGGGGATCTGTTTTCCTGGGACCACAATGAGATTGCTTCAAGGTTGAGGACTCCACCACCTCCTTGGCTACCTTGCTCAGGTGCTCAGTCACTCTCACAGCAAAGAGTGTTTTCCAAAGTTCATACAGTATCTTCTGTATTTCAGTTTGGACCCACTTTGGTCCTGTGACTGAGCACCAGTGAAAAGACCTGGTCATATTTTTCATCCCTTTCATTTCAGGTTAATTTTATTACTCCTTTGTTTAATTTTATTAACTCTTCACCACCATCATGCTTTCGGGTATTTACATTAAAATGGCTTTATGCCATTATGTCCTGTAGTTGCACATTTGTGTAGCTTGAGCTGAGTGCTCAACCAAGGTTACTGTAGTAGGACAGCAGTCTCATCCTGTCCTGGTCCAGCCTAGGTTCCTCTGAGTCCTAATCTACATCTGCTCGCTGGAAGCATCAAAGTTATGACATTGAAACATTAATATTATGAAATGGCTTAATGGAGCTCAGTTGGCTTACCTTCTGCTTGGAAAGACATCAGAATTAGGCGAAAGTAAGCAGTAGGTACACAGTTAGAGGTGAGTGAGTTATGGAGGGGAAAAGGGAGAAAGAGCCTTTATGTTTGATTGTAGAAAACTATTAATTCAGTTAAGCAGGACAGAAAAATTACTCTCTGATAAATTATTCTGAACAGTGACAGAATCAAAACTGTTAAATTTAGGAAGAAGAAGAATATGTAATGATTAGAGAAGAAACACAAGTTTTAAATTGAGGAAACTAATTAGAGTGTCAGTTTATTGGATATCTTGTGATTCATGTTGTAATAAAATATAGGGACAGGTACGTGAGTTTAAATGTAGTTACAGTTTCAGGTATATTGTGGTTAGTTTTGCTGGTAAGTCTGTAATTTTAACAGTGTTTCAATATTACTGAGATATATTACAACAGCATAATTTGCTACTGAATGAAAATTAAATTAGCTTTTTTTTTATTCAACATTAAGCGATTTTTCAGAATTACTGCTTTAAAGGCCATTTGTTGTCCACTGTACACACAGTGCAATGTAAATTTTTGACACATTCTGGATGGGCAAATCTTCATGGCTATTCTTAGATTTACATCAGAATTAGATTTACATCAGAAGTAGCAGCTCTCTTGCAAGTATTCTGATTTTGTAATGAGGCCTTGGTTCATTTCGTTGTAATTCAGCTCTACAGAGCCATACTTTGTTCATTCAGCAGTTTAGTCTCTTGCCTGCCAAGAAGATCCTGATGAGTTCCAGTTTTCCTTTTGAAGAACAGAAGTACTTGAATACTGCAAAACAAATGTGCTTTCAAATTGATTATCACTAACTACTGCCAGGGTGCCTATTTTCCTTTGTCTGCTTCATGGCAAAATAGAGTGTGTTTAAACAGAAGGCTTTCTTTGGTTACTTGCATAGATACAGGTAATGTTTAAGAAAGGGCTTCTCTATTTAACCACACCTGTGCAACTCTGTTTTGAAGAGGAGTGGTTGTTTCTATCCAAGCACTGTCTCTTCAGACAGTATTTCAGGCAAGTTTTGAATCTCACAGAACACCTATAAAACCCCAGGAATCCTTGGTTCTGTCAGTCCAAAATTATTGCATTGGTTGGTAGTCATGCAGATTTCATACTTTTGTGTTTTGTAGTGTTTCTGGGGAGGGCTTTGTAAATCAGTGAGATTGGTAGCTTAATCTACTGTGAAACTAGAAGTTTGGCGATTTTAATGCTGCTGTATCACATAGTGAAGTTTTATATAAATGAGTAGCAAAGCCAGAACTTTGTATTAGTAAAGTAAATGCAAGCATTGGGTGAATATGTAGAGGTCAGTGTGAATGAGCATAATTTAAATGAACCTTTTCTTCCAGTCCTTTAGGTTATCTGAGCAAGTACATTTACTTCCTAAATCATGCATTATTCAGTAATATTTTTTTTATAAATTATTTTAATACTTTGATTATACTAGGTACACTTGGATTCTTTTGTGTATATTGTCAAAAAGATCTTGCGGTAGATAAGGAAATAAACAGAACTGCTAAAATTATTAAAACAATGGTGTGCTTTTTTCCCTGTTTCTCTGAACCAAAACTGTTGGGAGTTTTTAACATCAGATTATGGTGACTTGCTTGATCCATGCTTCCAGCTGTTCCATTAGAAAGGAATTTGTGAACCACTTTAGTCTCAAGTACTGTAATCACTAACACAGAGAGCTCTTTCTCCATGATACCACAAACAGAAATATGGTTTTATTCCCAGAAGCAGCATTGTATTTTTAAGATAAGATACTATGCCTTCCCTTGGAGAAAAGTGCATTTGTTTATTAAATAATTATGGCAATTACATTGAAGTTCATTTTCAGTATCAAGTTTCTTGGTAATGCTGTTTTTCATACCATATCTAGAAGTATATGTTATGCCTTAAATTTCGTCACCATGGGATGACATTTCCACAAGGGAAAAAAAAGCAAACCTTTAAATTTAAGTATTTTCTATTGCGTTTTTTTCTTACAAGTGGTACTTAAGAATAATCCTATTTTTAAGACTAGAATATAGAATTATATTTTTAAGAATAGAATTCTGGTAGGTTTGCAGTTTTGTAATTCTGAGATTATAGGTGGTAGGTCATCAGATGTTTCTAAAATGTAGATGATCTGATTCAACTGATAATGCTTTCTCTTTCAAAGCTATGCTAATGTTCTGGTTTTTTGCATGCTGCTTATTTCTATCTGCTAACTTATTACATTTCTGCTCAAGAGAGGGGCTCTTAGCTCTTGTTTCTATAGAATATGTTGTCTCTTTATCCATTCTCTCATATAAATGCAGTCTCATACCTAATAACATTTTCTAATCCTCTCCTTTTTTTGTCTGTGTTTAGCTGCAGTATAATAACTATGTCTACACTGACTTCCAATACTGTTCTTTGGTTTATTATATTTGAAAGTCATTAAGTCCTCCATGTGTCCTTTATGCTCTAATTCTGTGGACTGCTTTGGGACTTCATACCCCTCCCTGTTTTTGCTCTCAGTCTGGTTAATCAAGTCATACTTCCTATCCATCTCTAAATTATCCTTATTGTTTACATTGTTGGTTTTTTGGGACTTGGTAGTTTTTCTCTGCTTTCCCCGTATGAAAAGAATAACTTTTTTTTTTTTCCCCTGGACCTTGTTCTATTGAATGTGATTCTTTCTTGCAGTGTGAAGTACTTCAAGTGCATTTGGTGTTGGAATTTTTACATTATATTTCTTTTGTCAGAGACTGATGTCTGGGAAGTGCTTTATAAAGTAGGTTTTCAAGTTCCCTTTGTCCATTCATTTTCATATTTAAGATGTGTATTACTTCCCCAATTACTCTGTGTTTATTCTGATCTTTCACTATTATCTTTTTTGTGATTTTGTTTTACTTATTTGTGCATATTTCTGCCAGTGTTTAGGGTCTTGTCAGTATTCAGTGTCTTCTGATTTCTCCTCTCCTCTTCCTCTTGTAGCTGGGCATATTTTCTTTTTGGCTTTTTTTTTTTTTTAATAGCCAGTTTATATGATGTTACTGTTTCTGGTGATCTGCATCAACTTACATTATTTTCAGTGTGTCAGTCTTCTCTGATGCTGTTCATATGTACACCTACAATTCTGAACTGCGTAGCCAAAATAAAAAGAGGTCTTTCCATTGACAATCATCTTCCTGTCTTTTTTTCCTCCCATTTCATACAGGGGAAGGAAGTTTTCCTGTAGCTGTTAAACGGTTTCTCATTCTTTATGCTGACTTCACCTGTATTATTAGGCTGGTTCTTGTTCAATGTTTGCCTAAATTCTATGTACTTAACAATCTCCTTTCATTTAATTTTGTATTATTTGTCAAGATCTATTCTAATTGTGGCTTTTTATCCTTTTATCATGTTCTTTATTTCTATCTACCATTCCTCTCATTGAAGAGAATGAAGACATTGAAGGCTTTTCTGGAATCAGGAACTATCTGGTCTTTCCTCTGTAATGTCCTGAAAAGTATTCATTTCCTTTTGAGAACTGGTTTTTTTAACAAGTGTACATAAGTGTTTTTCTGAGATACTACCCCTTTAGGAAGACAGAAGACTTTTTTTAATGTCTTGTATTGTTTGGGTGATTTTGTTGGGTTTTTTTGCTGTTGTTTCCTGGGAGAATAACATTTTAGTTAAATCTGCTTCTATGGTTTTTCCACTCTGCTGATACTCCTCCAATCAGGAAGTGACTGTCGATTTTTTGCACACCTTTTGTGCATCTCTGACACTTTATGTGTTATGCAAAACTGAGGTTTGATAATGTGTTGAACCTAAATTCTAGTCACTGGTTGTTTATTCATCTGTTTGTTTTGACAGGAACTGGAATTTCAGCAAGGATCTATAGTAGGTTGTTCCAGGGCTGCTTCTTTGGGGGGTTGATTTATGTTTTAAATTATCTTTTTGACCACTCACATACACAATAATACATTTGGAACAAATGGTAAATATTTTCATTTGTGCTGCCTCCCTGATTAAAAAAAATCCTACAGTTCACACTAGTAGCTACTCAGGTGGTTTGGGTTAGTGTTATTTTTTTTTTTTTTAATCCTAGCTCTGAGTCATCAAAAATATTTTCTGGCTGGTTGTTTCTTTGAAAATGTAGGTATGAGAGTATTCACGGTGCTGTGCCTATGTGAGAGATAGAGAGGGATTTGTTTTTTGCTGCCTCATTAAGCATTTCATTCCACCCCTTCTTCTGAGTTGTCCCTTTAATCATCTCTAGCACACTACTACTTATGGGAACAGAAGCACAAAAATATTGGCATTTTTTTCTTCCAATGGCTTAGTCAGGGGCATGTTCTTTCCAACTAGAAACAAGTCAAGAAATAATAAAGATCAGATCAAAGCTGGTTTTCCAGATACTATCTGAAAAGGACCATTCCTGAGAATTTTAAAGGAACACTGAGGAAGTCTGTCATTGACTCTACAGGCAATGTCTCAACAGAGTCTTCTGTCATACCTGATCTAGTATATTATCCTGTGCAAGATAACATGATCTGTGACTAAACCAGAGAAAACTAAAAGATATAGAATTATACAAACTGAATATATTGCTAATGATGTGTGGTTTATTGAGAACTGTAGCAAATCAGAAATGCTTAAAATTTTGTGGATGTAAGCAGAAAGAAAAAATCTCCTACTTCATTTCCTGTTCTCTCTAGGACATTTGGGTTGCTGAAATATTTTGATACTTAATGCACAATACAATATTGTATTCCTCAGATAGTGTTTAGAAAAAATTTATTGGAATTTGAGAGATGTACTTGAAATCTCTTTAATTGGAAATGAATGTATAAAAACGTGCATATTCCACTGAAATGTTTTGAATTTGACTTGACAGAATTTAGGGAAAGCTATATAATTACATGGGGATTTAACAGTTTTTTAAAGGTTTTGTAACTTTTTTGAAGTTTGTTTTTTTTTTTTTTTTCCAAATTGCTATTATCCTCATGTTTTAGTAGCAAAGTGCTTTGTACTGAGGCTTTTATTGAATGTAAAAAAATTCTAATAGAATGTATTTAAGGGAATTTTTTTCTAAAGATTACTTTGTTCATGTTTTTTATGCAGATGTTAACTTTGAATGCTCTCTCGAATGGAGGTCAGGCTTTTACTTTGTTTCTTAGCTGAATGTTAAGATGCAGCTAGATTTATTTTTTCTTCCCCCATATTTGGTAGGGTATTTTGTATGATTATTGTAAAGTAGCTTAGTTCGTGGCTGTGAGGTGTGAAATGGCAGCCATGAGGGTCAGTACTGAAACAACCACCACATTGTTCAGGTACATAAACACTGTCAAAGAAGATGCCTGCTCAAAATTTTACAAGGTTAATGTCTAGAATGTAGTCCATACCTCCTTTTGTCTAGTGTACTGCTTTAATCAAATCATGTCAGTTCTTCTAATTTAAGTATTTTATTTCCTCCCTGGAGGATTCTGTTTGATTGTATAGTGTTTCAGATTTTCTCTCTAGGTAAAGAATTCAATTATGAATTTTTTTTTTATTTACTATTTCATTACTACCTAATTATTTACTCTTTCTGCCCTCTTTGCTTGATCTGTCTATATTTTTTTGCGGAGACGAGGTTTATCTATCCATTTTCTCTTCACTACTAGGTTTGCTACAGGATACGACAATTCTGTTTTATAGCTGTTTTTGGATTCTCAAATTATTTCTGTTTTTGAACCTGAAACTAGGTGTCAGGGGGTTTCATTAATTATTTATTTATTCTTAAAGGCAGTCTCTAGGTTGAGTTGTTTCTTAAATCAAATGTAGAGGAAAACTTTGTGTGGCTACTTTGATGTTTGATTAATATCTTGAAAAATAATACACTTGAGATTTTTACAGTCTTTTTTAAGACTGTATTAGCACACAGAAGACATGCCTGAGATTTTATGAAAGCTATATTACTATAGCATTCTCCTGATGAAAAAATATAATATCAGCAGAGTTAAATAAGCTGACTGGAGAAGGAGAATAATTAATTCATCTGATGCTTGGATTGAATTTTAAAACAAAGTAAAACAAGAATTAAGAAGAATTTCCATTTTGAGATTTTTTCAAACTGGATTCCTATTTTCTAAATTTATGTCCTTGTAGTTCTTCCTTCTTCCCTCTCTATTTTGTTTCCCTTGATCTAGGGGTTTTTTAGTTGGTTTTTTTTTCCCCTCCTAATATTGAAAAAAAAATCACACACTTATAAACATAGACCCTGAAAAACTGGAAAAAAGCTTATTTTTTATTTATTAACTGAAATTGAATATTTTTAAATTTTGCTTGATAATTTGTTTTTTCTGGGTGTGGTGGTTGCAAAATTTCAGAACATCATTCATTCAGAAAAACATTTTTACTACTTCTATGTAGAATTTCCTGTTAGAAAGAGTGCTATTGTCCTTCATTTATGGTTAGACAGAACTAATATATATTAAAATTTTATTTATATATATTTATATTAAAATTTTTACTCTTCACTTTGGAAAAGTAATTTTACTATTATATTCAAATATCCTTACTTGAAGGGTGATTTTATATTAAAGTGGACATAAAAGTGTCTGTATCAAAACAAAACAGGATATATGAACTGTGTACTGTGAACTTTATCTCCTTGGGGCATTCTGCTTGGTCTTTAAGTTTTCATTCAAATTTTTTGGTATATAAAAATTTAAATTTCATTTTCTTCTTATGACAGTGCTTAAATTTCAAAAAAAGGGGTTGAAAATGTAGTTTTTCAGGAAGAGTGCATTTTTAGTTCACAGTTTCTGGGAATGTGTTTAATGTCTCCTTTAAGAAAATACTGACATTTGGAACACAATAGACTATGCTAATGTGTGGTGCTACACACATGCCCAATTTTCCTGTAGTGACAGAAAATGCCAGTTGGGCTAAGTGAGACCTCTTAAAAGGCTGATGGTAAAATTTGGGTAAGAATATAGTTATGCAGCTAAACTCCTTGATAAAAGAGCTTTGAAGCTAGAGCCAATATTGTTGCTGGCAGGTGGTATTTAATAGAAGTGTTCACTGTACTGTTTGCTGGTAAGTTGAGTTTGTTATTTTTATCATTCTTTATGATCCAGATTCTAGCACTATTACTAGTACTAAGCCAATGCTAATATCAATAAGTTTCTGACACCCAAACCTGTTCTGTGCAATGCTGCAAAAACAAAATAAACCAGAAACTAGCTTATACATACTTAAGCTGTGAAAACAGCAATAAAATCTTTGAATCAAATATTTGATATACAGAAGGTTATGTTCACAGAGATTATAGAAGAAGGTGCATTTTGCCAAATAATTTATTTCATTGTTCTTTGCTAGTAAGCTGTACCCTGACTAGATTCACAATTTGCATTTCTTAGCTTTCTGATGCATAGTACAACATTGCTTTACTTGTTGATGGTTAATGATAGAAGTATTTCTACTTTATATTAATCTTTCAAAAAGACACATATTTAATTTATAATTACTTTGGAGAAATAAACTCTTTTCCTGGAAATTAAATTTTTCGTAACAGTTGGATGACTATTGATGCTATTAAAAACTGTCCTCTTTTGTGTCTGTATTCATTTATGGTATTAAATTCTTCTACCGTGGTAGTTTTGGTGTTCTCTGTACAGTGCCTAGCACATGAGCCATTGGTTAACTATGGCAAGGTACATAACTATTTAGGGTTTCCACTAGTCCTTATTTCCATACAGGCAATATAAAGGAGCACATATGCATAAAAACAATGCACATATGCATTTATTAAGGATAAAATATTTAGGAACAGATGGAAAATTCAATAATGTTAATAAAATACATTGTTACATCTCATATCAGAAAGTTCCAAATTAAATGAGCAGTATTAAAAAAAAAACAAGAAAATGCCTTTGTAATACCTTTTTTCAATATTATCTGTTAGTTCGTCTGGTATGTTAAATAGAAAGCTATTTATAAAGCACTCATGTCTCAACTCTTACTTGGTTTGGGTCTTTTGAAGAAAAATAGGCACAAGTACATAAATTTGATTGTGCACCAGAGGAGGTCTGTTGTTTGTTGTTTCATGCTGCGAAATAGTTCTGAAAATTCCAATGAACTTAAAAAAAAAAGAGAGAAAAAAATTTCTTTGCTTTTAAAATAACTTGAATTAATATGAATTTTTAATTTTCCCCAGGTTAATAACTATCCAGATAACAAAATATTTTCCCATTCTCACTCTTATTAGACTGTTTATTTTTAGTACAGGCAATTTCCTTCCAGTTTCCATTGTTGCTTCTGCTGGTTTTGGCAGAGGTGAAACCTGAAACCCTTTCTACATGTCATTGTGTGAAATTAATTTTAAAATTTGCATTAAGATTTCTATAACTATTTTTTAATGCAACCCATTATTCTTGGCCATCAGACTAACAGATAGTAAGCACTAATTTTTTTAATTATGACTTGGATTTGACAGAGTTTGAAGTTAATGCAAACTAATACTTTTTTCTCTTAGCCGTAGAGGTTCCTCTTCTCTGGCTCATATTTCTGAAACTAAAACCCAGATCTTCTTATGTATTTTTCACCTTTTTCAAAATGTCAGAGCGTGAACTTCATCTTGCAAGCCAAAAATATGTGTGTTAGAGTGGTGGGTCAGGTGATGTCGATTGTATTGAGTTGTATTTGGGAAAAGAGCATGTATATACATTGTCAATGTACCTGGCAGGTTGCCCTGAGCAGAGGGGATACCGTGGTCAACCTCTATTTTTTTTTTCCTTTCTTGTCTTGATTAGCGTGGAATTTCTGACTATTGAGACTGTAAGTAACACTTTCTCTCTGGAACTGTTTAAGCAGTTTAAACCTCCTGTACACACCTCACCATCTTGCTGTGGCAGGCCAAAGCCCTAACAAAGTGATCAGAAGGAGAAATGAACCACCCGTTGATGTCCTGACTGTCCTGGGCACTGTTTTTCTGCCTCAGCTCCCTTGCAGAACAACTCAGGATATCAGCAACTCACCACTTTTCTCCTGGATTTTCTTGAAATCTTAAAGGAAGATAACTCCTTTTTTAGAAAAAAAAGTCCTGACTAATTGATGTTAATGCTTATTCCCCATCAAACCATTAATGCTTGCAGTGAGATAAGGAAAGGGTCAGCAAATACTCTGTAACAAAATAATTTATTACCCTTTTTGAAGCTCCTTTGAAGTACACAGATTCATCTATATGGTTGAGCCCCATACACAAAATAACATTAAGAAGGTAAGTTATTTGTCCCATAAGCCAAATGAGAAACAAAAAAGTTCCCTATATTAAATAATTCCAGGGTGCCCTTGTGGATGCACAGGGGGCATTCAGGTACATTGGTTCACAGTTTTAGCAATGTCTGGAGTATGGGTTTTTTTAAGGGATAAGCTGTTGGGTTTTAAGCATTTTCTTTTTTTAGCAGCTTTAATTAAAGGTGTTTTAATATTAATAGTTACTTTTACTCAAACCTAACTTTATTTTAAAGAATGTATTTTTTCAGTTTAATCTGGTCTGGTCACACTTTCTCATGACTAGCTAAATGTGGAGTCTGAATGGAGTCTCCTTAAAAAATATTCATAGCTCTGTGGAAGTGAATTGAGGAGTCAAAGAAAATTTCAGAAAAAGAAAAGGAACCAAAACATTAAGATATGACAGGAAAAATAACAAGGTTAAAAAGAGGCACATCCAAAGCCAGTATTCTGGTAAAGAGAATTCTATTAACTTGAGTATCAACTACAAATAGTAGCAAGAGATGATTTTTTCATAGTAGCTTTGATGAAAACAAATATATTTATTTTTTCTTAGTGTAAAGGCAAATAATACCTTTCTTATCAGGATTTTTCATTTTAGTTTGATTCACTTCAACAACCTAGGTACCTCAGGATAACAGAAAATCTGCACTTCTTTTTTTTTTCTCCTAGTACTGATGGTAATTTCCCATCCCTATGTTGAGACCTCCTAGAAACATTGAATTTAATAATGATTTATTCTACAGAACCTTTAAAAACTCAGTTAGAAAATTCAAACTGAGGGTTTTTTTTAATAAATGCTATTTGTAACCATTGCTTTTTAAAGACACTTAGCTGATATTTCTGGTTTAATGCTGAAATAAAGAATCAGATTCTGAGTTTTCTTATGGCCAATAACAATCAATCCTGCAAGAAAGGTGTGATCATTATGAAAAGAGTCACAGGGAAATCAAGTATAACAATATAGTAAAAGTGTCTCCACACTCAATAACTCTACATTTTAATCTACCTCTCTTCCCAAATTTGATTTGGAGATCAACTAGCTTGTGCAGCTTTGACAGATTCCTCCTTTTATTTTCAAACTCAGAAACACTGACTTTTCTTCCCCAACTTTATATATGTTTTTATTTTAAATGCTCTTTGACAACAGTTCTAGGTTTTTTGTTTTTTTTTTCCAGTTCCTAGATTATCTTCTTCTGTAATAGTCTAAATTATTTTGAAGCAAGCTTGGGAATAAGTACCTAATTTTTATCTGATGACTGCTTATAGTAATGAAAAGGTGTCTTATTTTATATACACACTTTGATTTTTTTTTTCGCTTTTGAGAAATCTTGCTGAATACTTGCCAATAGGGGTGTGTTTTTAAAAAAGACTTTACAATAGCTGTGGAAAAAAAAATAAAAATTGTGACTTCCAGTGTGTTTGGACAGTGTCCAGTTCTCTGCGGTTCCAAAGTTGAAGATCTCTAGATGTTACCAAAATTATGCAGTCACAAGTCTAGTTTTAGGGGATATGGGGCTGCTTTGCAAACTGCTGGCTGCCAGTGGCTGCAGAGCAGCATCTGTTAGCTTCCACACATTTTAAAAAGTGCAGTCCTTCAGTAGGGATAAGAAAATCCAAGGAACAGAGATTTTATAACCTTATTTTGGAAATTCTGGTTTGTTGCAAAATGAGCAGAACTCCTGTGTCTTAACTGTCAAGAGCCAGGCCAGGAAATAGAGCTTTCAATTGTATTCTTTGTTGTGGGATTGATCAAAGCAACATGGTAAGAGTCTTGGTATGAGAATTATTAGGATCAGATGTTTAAGAAGCCAAGGGGCATCTTAAAGTTCAAGAAGAGCAGTCTGTCAGGCAGGGGCAGAATCTATATTTAGATGTGACACTAAGTCAGAATAATAAAGTTGCAGAAACTAACAGTCAAACCTGAAAGTTTTAGTTATGCCATGTTGTATTGTTTGTATTCATTAAACAGACTTCCAATTTCAGCATAAAATATTTTCAATCCTAACCTTTTTTTTATGACTGTCCGTGTGGATTGTATTGACCTCAGCCATTCATATTGTCAGCAGGTAAAGATTTTACTATCCTTAATCTCTCTCAGTTTAATCCCCTGAAGTTAGTATTTGTTTCCTCCTGCTTTTTAGGAATGGTATTGTTGATTAACATTTTAAAACATTTATTTAAAGTATCACTTATTTAATTATTAATTATTAATTATTAATTATTATAAAATAATATTTATTTAAATTAACATTTAGAAATATTTTCTGATGTGTGGTAGAAGTCTTAGTTTTATTTTTTAGCAATAAGCTGATTCAGTAAACAACTTGTAAGGACTGTATGTACATACTGTCCATGTATGTGTGTGTATATAAGTGCACTAGTTCCTAGAATTGAAGTTGGTTACTGGTGTACCACAAAGCAATTCAGTACAGAATATGGAAAAACAACTTTACACTTAGAAGGGAAAGGCTGTTTTATGCTACAGCATGTCTTGATTTTGCTTGGAGTTGGATTTGGGGTACTGATTTTGCTAGATTTAAAAGGGAGAGGGTATGAAAGGAATGAATCTGCCTTTTAATTAAATCTGCTGTGTAGCGGGATTAGATGCACTGTAAATGCACAGATACCAATGTGGAAATTGAATGTTGGAATTCAATCTAAACATAATCTCAAATGATGCTTACTGCTGGTACAGCTTAGCCAGGCTTTAGTGGCATACTTGATCCTTAATTCCTGACTCTGACAACTGTTTCTAGAAGATATATGATTTTTCAGCCTTTTCCTCCTGCAGCCATTTTTTGCCACATGAGGATTTGCTGAATGGGACTTGAGGATGAGAAGAAATTGTTACACTGTGGATACATTTATGTACTTACCATCTCACTAAAAATGCTTTTAAAAGAAGATTTTCAATATTCAGATTCAGGTTCAGGGCTAAGAGAAGAGCAGTAAAAGAGGTAGAAAAGTGGGCTTCCCTAAAGAACTCTTGCAAATACTGTATGTGTATCTCTGTGTATATAGGTATACGTATTATTAATTAAAATTAACAACTTTTTATACCATGTCCAAGACAAATTGTGCGTCTTAAAACTGACTCTTTGATTCCTTGTTGCATACTTGCTTCAATAAATCAAACATGCAGTTATTACCTTTTCATATTGTTTCTACATGAAGATATGATGCTTAGATATATTTAGCACTGAAATGACAAGCATTTGCTGGTATAGAAAGAGCATAAGGAGCAGCTCGTTAGGGATGCAAGAGCCTGTGTTCAATGAATCTAAATCTCAGGCTTCACCATTTCTGAAAGGAAAAACTGAACGACTTGCTTCTCTGTCAAACTTGTACCCAACCTATGTCAATAATATAGGACCATTAGAACAGAGAATTCAGCTCTTATTTTGTTGTCTGTAGGGGTAGGTGAGGCATTCTTGCAGGCAGCCCTGTTACACAGCCCCAGCACAGAGGTGTCTGTGAGACTGATATTGTAAGTCTGGTGTGCAGGATGGTGAGCAATTTTCATGAAACTCAAAGGTTCAAGGAAGACAATAGCAGCATTCTTTTTCATAGTTTCTGTTGAGCCATTTTGTAGAAATTCAAAGTGTAGAAACTTTCATTAGATTTGATTGGTATTTACAGAACTGTGTGGAAACCCTGGAGTTTCCTATTTAATTAAATATGAATATTCTGTAAGGAAAAACAGTTTGCATAAAATCTAGGGTGAAGTTGAAGTGCATTGCAGAGAAAAACTTGCCAGATCTTTCCTTTGAGGGCTAGTGCACAGGGCTGTGAGTGTGTCAAATCAGCACTGGTAATGTTAGCTTGCGATAAAAGTACCTGTGAATCTGCTGTAAAATTCTAAAGTACTTGCTGCTTTTCTGGCCTTCTAAAGAACTGTGATTGGTCTCTGCTGTCTTTCCAGAAAAATAAGTGCCTGTCTGTGTCCTTCACTGTGGTTAGTGTCCTGTAAGTTGCTCCACATGAGATGCAGGTCTGGGCTGGGGCTGCTGGCTCCTCATTAGTTACGAGGAAGTTACAGAAACTCTGCCACAAGAACTAAGGCTTCTAGCCCAGGCATCAGAATACTCTGCCTCTAGCTTCAAGTAATGGCACCAAAGTAAACCCAAAACCACCTACTTCAGATAAGTGGTAGCATCTCTTCTGTTAGCTCAATCCCACATTTTTTTATTAAATGGGACCCATTTCAGCAATCATGCTGCATAAGCCCCTCTGATGCTTTGCTGTTTTGGGCTGAGTGCATTGCCCCAGAGATGCCTGATAAAACCTGTCTGCCATCCTAGGCATCATGTTGCAATAGCTGTCATGGGTGTGTTGTTGATTCTGCAGGTCACCCTTGAAATGCTGAAATGTGGAGTGTCTGTGGTCCTAACAGAGTCACTGATGGATTTCAGAGAGACGTGATAAAAATTCCTGGGTATTTTCTGCATGGAGAGCTGTGAAATGATAGAGTGTGTCTGTATTTTGAGACTGAAGAAACCGGTCTTTTTATCTAGTCAAATCTTGGTCAAGGGTCAATTCCAAAGTCAGTGTTAAGCCCATACTTTGTGACTGAGCTAAATTGAAGTGTTGCTTTTACTTCATTATTTTTTCTGAATCACTTTTTATGAGTGCACTTTATGAGATTGCATGGCTCTGACTTCTGAATTACATTTATTTTTATCTTCGAAATAGCCTGCATATTCTCAGTGGGGGTGAAGGTGAAGGTATTTGTTGATATATCAGGAGGATTAGAATTCATTTCATGGTGACTGTCAAGCCTTTGAAATTTGATTTTGTTCTGCAAATACAGGTAAAATACTCTAACATCAAAAGAATGTTTCAGTAAAAAATTGTTTAGTGGTTTGAATGTATCTGTATTGCATCAAGTAAGTAGTGCCTACTTTACTGCCCAGTACTGAAGATTTTTTTCCACTATTACTGTCTGTGGATGTGTGATTAAGCTTTGTGTACATGAGTATGTACACAAAAGAGTAGAAGAGAGGGAATGTAAGATCTCTGTTAGCTGTGACTGTTAATTTGAGCTAGGCAACATATGAATTTGTGGTATTAATTCTGCCTTTAGATTCTTTACATTGTCATTTTTTCAATTGTATTATTATAGTACCATAAGTTTTAAATTTATATTTAAATATTAATACATACCTAAAAACCTCCTCCACTTTACTTGATCTCCTTCTGCCGCTTTGCCTACAATGTTTCTGATAGCATCAAGAAACATATTTGTGATTTTAAAAGTTGGCACTGTTTTGTTAAATAGAATTGAAATATCACGTACCATAATATTCTTGCAGGAAAATCAAACAATATCTGCAGGAAAACCAAACAATAAGAGAGAAAATGAATTTATTTAGCAGCTGAGCTGGTACTCAAGAGATTAGAAGTCTTCTCTCATGTAATTCAGTTTACCTAATTTGGATGTTTAAAATCAATGTAGTTCTGCAAGTAGGTTTTACTGTACCCTGGTTCAACAGCAAGTATATACATTCATCTCAGAGAAAGGGAAACTTCTGATGTTGGAGTGGCCAGAGGGGGAGTATCTTGCTCATCTGCTGATGGAAGGGGGATTGGACACAGGTGGGTGGGCTAAAACAGCCTGGACTCAAGTCAGCCTAAAATGCAGTGTCACTGCAACCTGCAGAGTGTTCCCAGTGGGTAATGCATTTACATAGACTCCTTGACTGTTCCACCAATTTTATCACTCTTGAGAGTTTTCACTTTTCACTTTGTAGTTATCATATGGAGTTATCACAATTGCTAAATTAGCTGTGAATAGGTCAAAATGCTTAGGGGAATTTGTGGGGTTTTTTTTGATTTTTGATACAGATGATACAGGTTTTATTGTTCAGTTAGACCTAAGTGAAGATCATTTATTCAGGCCATGTCCTGTTGATTCAGCCAGACTCTGATTCAGTGGATGTTACATGCTCAGGCCTTTGAAATGCAAATTTAAATTTCCACATGAAACAGGTTTGTCCTAAGCTATATTGATTAGATGAATTTCTGACTTTTTTCAACAGAACTTCATGATCTGTCAGACATTTGAATATTTTAAATGCTGTTTCTTATTCATGAAACAAGGATTATTTATAACCTTTTCACTGTTTTCAGTTGTAAGGGACTGTAACCTTTGTCTGAACTTTAGGTAACTTAGGTACTGTAATGCCTATTCACAACCTGAATCATAAAAGTATCACAGCGCCTTCGTCAAACTACTGCACTTGTCTCTTACAAAAAACCAAAGCATTGGCCTTTTATTTTAATATAATCAAGAATCTTGTAGGATATCTTAAAAAGAATGAAAGTAAATCAATGGAAGTTCCAAGCAGAGTCAATTTAAAATGAAAGAAATCAAGTGTCCAGGGGTTTGCTAAGTCTTCATGTTTCTCTAGTCATCTACAAAATCCTTCTTGTAAAATGAAATTAGGAATGCTGCCTTGCATGAGGTCTTGGCCAGTAATTGTAAAAATATGGAAGGTCAGGTTCATAGTCTTTTCATTTATTCAAGCTTATACAGTTCTGAAAGGCACAGACTGAGAATAAATGAAAAGTATACCCTTCTTCCCATTTTATTTCTGCCTTTTAAGTCTGCATCTCAGTTAAAATGCTGCTCTTTACAAAGAATTTTGATGATATATAAGTAACAGGGTTTTTTCCATGGCAAGCTGAGAAGAGTTTTTCTTTAAATACAGCTGAACTTCATACAGTGTCTACTATGTCTATGTCGTAATTTCATTCTCTAGTAAAATGATTGGTGAGCTCCATATTAATGTGCTTGCTACATTAAAATTGTATTTTAGTATTTGCAATTGCAGAACTGTGTAAAACTCCTTAAATGCTCCACAAATAGGAGCATTTTTCTGCATGCTGTTACAGAACAGATTAAAAAAAAAAAAAGTGAATACGTGTTTTCTCAAGCCAAATTGTGTTTGTTATCAGGTTATTGCAAGTCTTTGCAATAAGTTTAAGAGATTTCAGGATAATTGCTTTTGCAACTTGCCTTCAATTGGATAGATTCTTGCTTTTTAAATTTATGTGCCAAAAAAGTAGTCCCACAGAATTGCGTTCACTTTGACTTTAAGAATCAGCTATGAGAAGATGCTTTCCTGCTACAATTTCACAATTTTAGGAAAGTGTAACAGAAACTAAAAAGATACTTGCTACACTATATATAATACAGTTTATGCATTTCATGAAAGGAGTGCAGTATTTCAACTACTATGGGATATTTCTTTCTTTTGAGGGAATATTTGTCTTTTTCAGTAGTTTGCTTTACCAATATTCCATGATAGATCAAAACAAATTAACTGGTGTTCCTGAAAGTGTTTCTCCCTACAGTGTCTAGATTTTTTTTGGATGTAGGTTTTTTTTGTTTTGGTTTGGGGTTTTTTTTGGTTTTTTTAATTTTTTTTTTTTTTTTTTTTTTTTTGTATATTGCATATTGTCCATGGAAATTCTAGATGAAAAATAAATGCTTATAGAAAAAGAAAATATGCAACATGGCAATGAATTTTTTGTGCGTTTATAACCCTTGTAAAATCAGTCATACTATGTAAATACATACGTAAATAATAATTCTGTGTACTACATGGAAAAAATACAAAGGGAAAATGAGTCTGGATACTTTAGAAAATATACAGACAAACAGTATTCTAGTTAAGAATATGTGTGGTTGGAAGGTTTTCTATTACAGATAACAAATAGAGTTCAATATCCTAGAGGCAAATGTGTACTGGCATTCACAGTTTGAATAATTATCTTCGCATCTTCACATCATACTTAACACTTCATACTTAATTGTTTTAATGTAGAATGTAGTTTGTTGGTTTGGTGGGTTTTTGTTTTTGTTTTTGTTTTTTTTTTTTGTCGGTTTTTTGTTTGTTTGTTTGGTTGGTTGGTTTTTTGGGTTTTATTGGATTTTTTTAATTTTGTTTTTTTTAATCTAATTAGCACACATGCCTAAATTCTTATCTAGAATTGCAGGATTGGAATTCTGGTCAAGCTGTGGAGCTGGGAGCAAAACTTAGCTCCTTCCAATGCAGACTTTCATTGTAAATGCTGAAGACATGCACTCATCAGGCTTTTAAATACTCTTGGGCATGACCATGTGAACAGTGCTGGCAGGTCTGGACATTTTAATTGTTTGAAGGCTTTGATTTTTTTAGAAGGACAGAAAGGAGGTTTATGGAGGTGTAACATTTTAAATGTATTTTGGTGTCAACTGCTATTGTGTATCCAATAGTAATCACAGATCACAGATACACAATTACTATTGTGTATCCAATAATAATCACACAGTAGTCACAGTACCGATTGCAATATTTTCTATTTTTTGTCCTTTTTTTTTCTTTAGTTAGTTAGTGTACGTAAAACTTTTCTTCATTGAAACACACCAAATAATTTAATGATTTTCCCCTAAAACTTAACCATTGTCACATATTTGTGAAGTACCATTGCTGTGGTCAGACTAATAAAGAAGAGGAAACAGGCCCTTGGATAAAACTTTCACCAAAGCTGGTCTTACCATATTACTCCATTCCCCACTTCTTCTTAAGTGAGAACCAGTCTAAACATCCAATAAATGAAGCTAAAAGCTCTCATTATAATTAATCTTTGCTTCCTACCCAGAAAAAAAAACAAACAAAAAACCCCCAAAAAACAACAAAACAACAAAAAACAAAACAAAACAAAACAAACTAAGAAATATCAGTGTGGAAGTGCAATAGAATAAGGGTAGTGTAGCCTACACTTGAATGTGATAGAAGCCATACAAAACTATTTCATTTTATTTCTTCAATGGTTGCTTTTCAGCCTAATTAATCAGTCTCTGATTAATAGAGGGCTTGTGAGAATCAGTATTCCTCAGTATAATATCTCTTCATTAAGTTTCTTGACATGTTTCTTGACATGTTAATCAGTTCATGAAAGGAACTTTGCCCAAGTGGCTTGGCAGTTTTGCATCTAGAGTATTAGCAGTTGGAATATCCAGTTAAAAGTACACTTTGTTTTTCGAGGTTAAGACTGGAGCATGGGATGTTTTGAGATGAGGAGGCTATGGTATTTAGATAAGTGCCGTAGGGTAGATGTTCCTTTATTCATGAGCCATCAAAAGAGGTGAACTGCGTTATGTCTGGGCTGCAGCTGGATTGAAGTTACTTTGTTCTACTCTAAATCTAGAAGACACAAATAGTAATTTAGTTTGGAGTTATCTTGCAATAGGTCAGATGTTTTCTTTCGGAAACTTATCTTCAGGCTTTTCAAGACTTTACTGATCAAGATCTTTGTGCCAAGATGTCTTAAAAATCATGTGCTTTTGTTTCATTTCTGAGCACATCCTTTATTCACAGCAGTGAATATAGTTCATTGACCCAGAAAGCTTTTGATGACAGCTACTGGGTACTTGAAGCAAACTTCCACCAATTAAAGCTGTGCCCCATGAAAGATGAGGGATAAAAAGATGACGGTATGTTGTTTGTGCAAAGATAAAGGATAAAAGATGGTTGTGTGTTGCTTTCTCTGCCAAAGGCTTCTTTCCTGCCTCTTTTTCCACAGCTGTTTTTACTTATGTGTTTGGATATTAGCATAATAAAAACAAGTGCTCTTTTAAGGAACCACTTGATGAATGTGACTGTTTTGACAGTAGACATTGGTGCTTTTAAAGCCACACAGACTGATAGATATGTGTGCTTAATAACTTTATAAATCATTAAATAAACATGAGGCAATAAATTACACATCCTAGAAAAGTGTATTTGCTATCTTTTTGCTTGCATGTGGAAATTAATTTTACCGTATTAGGATTAGAAGCCTGAGGTACCCTTTAGTGGAAACCTCATCTTTCAGACACTTTAGCTTATGTCATTTATTATACTGTAAACTAATTATTTACTATCCAGTGCTTGATTGCACTATGTACACTCTGTGGAAGAACATTCTCTCCAATAAGTTCATCTGAACTAAGCACAAGTTTGTGGAATGCACTCCCATTTTTTACTTTTATTTCAGCTTATTAATGTCATCTTACTTACAATACTTATATTTTTAATAATGAATTAAGTATCCACAATTTTTTTTTAAATATAAATAAAAATTATGATGTCGCAGAGGCTTTACAGTGCTGTCACATACCTTCACCCTTTGTCTGCATGGTAGTACTCTCGTGGATCTTACACACTTCCATGTTTTACTTCTGCTGCTCCTTTGAGATTGATATCTGCTGAAAAGTAGAAATTTTTATAAATGTGCTGGCTGAGGGCTGCCACTTCCTATTGCTGTTGTCATTTCAGGTAAGATTGCTTCTCTTTCAGGTAAGATTGCAGTGTGGGACTGCTCTCACTGGAATTGTACCCTGTCCTGTTTTAATGAAAATTAACTGGATATACCTAAATTTAAGTAGCAGCCTGACTGATAAATCAAGGGGCCAGCAGTCTCTGGCAGTGATGCACACATTAAAGTGGTATTGCAGTCATGTCAACTGGATTAGCTAGCCCTAAAGGGAGGTCCAGCTCTAAGCTGGCTGTTAGCTTTGTCAGTTGTAGTGATATACATAGCATAGGAAATGGATACATTTGATTATATTGCCTTACAGGATGAAGCTGCTTAGCAGACAGTTATTTTCCTTTTGCTAGTCAGTGTATAAGCATTAAAAGTTTGTACTTTGTAGAAACTAGTAATATTGTAGCTGCTAATTTCTTCAGGTTAAAGCAGCTCATTAGCCTGTAAACACTTGTGGATATGCATGTAGAGAGACATAACAGGGAAGACTTTATGTCTCATATAGAAACAGGTCTTTAGGAAAGCTGGGCTTTTGGGGCTATCTAGATAAATATCTTCAATGTAGAAGAAACTTTACTGTCCTTCTCCAGCTAGGAGCTGTAAGGCAGCCTGAAAAATAATCATGGAAAGCTAAAAGTAACAGAAGAACATTTGATAAGTTAGGTACTTACTTTCAACAAAGCAAGTGTTTTGTGAGTACTAGGTACACAGATGGGTTTTTTTGCCATAGGTATATATTAATATTTATTTATTGATATTAAGAAGGCACTTAAGCATCTTGTTATTTAGTTCTCAAATAATTGATTTCAAATCTCCAGAATGATTAACAACTCTTAGCTATTTGCTACTTGGATGTAAATTTAACACATTACATATGATAAAAATATTGTTTGTAATTACAAAATTTCTTCATTTGACAGCTATTTTGAATGGTAATTTTGATAATGATTGTCTGGATTCTGATATATGAGTATAAAATATTCTTTAAGAGCTTATCTGTAAGGGGGAAATCTCTTAAGTAACTCCTGTTGTGTGTGTCTATTTTTTTAATGTAGTTCCAAACTGTTTCATTTAGAAGAAGAAACATGTATATATATATATATACATAAATATATATATATACATACATAAATATATATGTGTGTCTGTGTGTGACTATGTGTTTGTCTGTGTGTGTATGTATGCATTTTTGTACTTTGTACAAAAATTAAATTAGAACAGTGTTTTTTAAATACTGGTTTATTCAATAAACTTGTATAGGCATTCTTACAATACACTGTCATAAATGGAGAATTAATTCTTCATTGAGTAATTCTTCATTGAGGGGGATCTGGTCAGTCTCAGCAATATCCCATTTTTATTAACTATTTGCCTTAACATTGTAGCATTTATAAGAAGTACAAAAATATTTTTGTGTTTTATGGTATTCCTCTTCTGCTTCTGCTTCAGTATGGGATATATTGCTTTTATCTCCAAAAAGCACCAAGCCTGGATCAAGTTTTGAATGTGGTTTGTAAAACTGCAGTTATGTAAAAGGTGGATCTCAAAAGATAGTGTTTTCTGTTGAATTCCTCTGTAGTTTTATAAAAGAATGGTGAGATCCTTCTCAAGGACATTTTATTTCTGCATTTTTATTCTTATCAATAGCCTAATTCATTAAAAATGTGTGGCTACTTCAGCAAAGAGGCTGTACTTACTCCAGCAGACAGTGCTGTGATGAGATGGTTCACTTTTAGGAAATGACTTCACAAACTGCGTTATTTTCATAAATGTTTTAATAGTTGCCATGAATTATAGGATAAAGAAGTTGATATAATCTTAGAAATGCAATAAGAAGAAGGCTGTGTATATTTAACAGTGGTATTATAAAGGCTTCAGTACATAAATTATATAACAAAACATCCTTTTAAATTTAAAAATAGGAAGGCATTTACAGAAACAACAAAAATAAATTGCAAGAAATATCTTCACAAACTCCTTGCTTTTTACTGTCTGCATAATATGATATCCTTGCTGTTCTTTTAAACTTGTTAAATAAGACAATTGACAAAAGTCTGAAATAAATCGGTTTCTTACCATCTCAACTCTAACAGCTGGTTTATCCTCTTTATGTGTAAATTGCACATTTAGAACATAAAGAGCAAAAGCTGAGTTGACTGACCTCTCTGGGTGAATGAAGAGGATGATTAATCTTAGAATATTTTTAGAACTTCCTAGCATAATTAATTTCTATTTTGGATACATAGTTTATCACTGTGGCCCTGGTAATCTTGTAGCATTAAATTAATGTTGTATTTTTATACTCTGTTGAGAAGAGGTGCTTTCCTGTGCAACCAGATAGGGAAAATTGGGAATTTTTTTACCTAGAACGTCTTTCTCAAATACTATAAGCAATAGTAATCATCAACTACAGATAAAATAAAAAGCTGGGTTTAATGGGTTTAATTTTTTCTTCTTTTTTATTAGAAAGTATTAAGAAGTAGCAAGTTTTATCGACTAAAACCTGTCATGTTTTCCCCTATCTTTATAGGAATATTACTGATAATTATAAGATGTTGTAAAAGTGGTACTACTTGTTCTTCAAGCATTATGGGTAGTTTTGAGCTAGTTTTACAGCTAGAGAAAGAAAAGGAGAGTGAAAAAGAGTAGGGTCAGACACATAGCAGTTTTCTTACTTATTCTTTCTTCTGTTCTGTTAGGGTGAAAGAGCCAGTAACAAAGTAACAAGAGCAGAATTGCAGTTGTTGAAGTTTGTTTACTTTCCTTTTTTTTTTTTTTTTTTTTAAGATTCTTATGATTCAAATTGAAAATTGCCAGGTCAGCTCTTAGGAAAAATTGAGGAAGAAAAAATCTTGCGTGCATGCCTTTTTTTTTTTCTCTCACATTAGTACATATGAAGTGAAAGTTAGTGGAAAAATACTTTATTTAATTCCAAAGTGGGATAAGTCTTCCACCTGTTTTCTGCTCTAGAATATGTAAGGAAAGTTATTTATACTTATCAGTTACAGAGCCATTCATTCCAGTCTTTGCTTTCTCAGCCATTTTGTCTGTGGGCTTATAAAGTTATATACATTGCCTAACTTTACATCCCAGCCATGCTACACCTCCACACATGAGATAATATTGCTTCAGATATCAAATTTAGGTATCTTTGCATTTAGCCTTCACATAAGAATTCTTTCTTGCTTAGTTACTTGCCCTTTTTTGTTGCAGAATTCATTTGCATACGATATGATTGTTTATAAAGAGATGAGTAAAAACTATCTCATTTACATTGCTGTTTAATAAGGGAAACTAATATTATTGCTGTTTTTATAACTTTCATTGTATGTTGCTCCATGGAAGGACTGACTAAATTTTAACTTCTGGAAATGAATATTGTGAAGTTTGGCTATTGAGTAACTTAAAATTCTTTGCCAAAATTGTCATGGTAATATTATATCTTCTCCATCTCCCGCTCACAACTGTACAACTGTATCTTTTACCAAAATCATGTTGGCTAAGGAGAAACAAGGTATGGCTTAAAATTTCTAAAGACAAAGCAGTGACAGAAAGACACATCTGGGAAGAGTAAGGATAATACTCTTCCAAAGCCAACATCAGATTAGAGTAGAAATTTCACAGCCATTAAGGTTTTGATAGTCATGATGAAGCTTCTGTCCTACATCCCTGGAAAGAGTCATGTGTGGGTAGAAACGGTGAGAAACATTGTGTCTGGAGTGCTAGAAGAGAAACTTTTAAGACAGTCTTTTTTCAGAGATTATGAAAGTTGTAACAAAGCTTAAGGGCCATTTTTACAATTTATTTATCATTTCAATTCCTGTGGAATAGCTATTTCTACAGAAATAGAGTTTGGATAGAGTCTGCTCTACCAGGCAAACCTATACAGATTTGTATAGTCATAGCACTCCAGCAGCTGTCACATTTTAGGCAGCAAATTTAGCTCTCCATGTCAGTTCTCTTTGCAGTTTTGAATGATGACTGTTGTGGGAAGGCACTGGGAGCTTCTTGTTCTTAAGACAGTGGTAAAAGTAAGTTGCCATCAGGCAGAGAAAACATCATATTTCACTGAACAGAAGTTTTTTGTAGATTACTGGTAAACAGTATAAACTCATAACACTAAATGCAGTACAAATTATCCTTAATATATTCCCATTTTAGAAGAATATACTCTCTAAAGAACATAATTTTTCTTGTAGCTTTTTAAAATGAAAACTGTAAATTTTGTTTGTAAGAATTCTTATTTAAATTCTTGCTTGTTAGTAGAGAGGAGTAATGAACAGTGACAACTGCTACAAAAAATAAACTGAACCTTGATTTTAGAACACAAGTGTGAAGGCCTATTGTATGTCTGTTACAAAGCCATACAGTACAGGGACTGTGCCATTCAGTACAGGGACATGTTTTCCCCACTTTCAGGTTGGTGACAGTCCAGTGCACCTCCATACTCCGAAGGTCTGGGTGTTGGGCTGTTAGGCTGTTGTGTAACACAGAGTATTTCCTGTTGCTGTCTCCTTCCATCAATAAATGCCAGTTTATCCCATCCTACTGACAATGTTAGTTCAGTGAGAGAACATAGACATTGAATTAGCCACCTGACTTGAAAGTAAGTAATTTGGTCACTGTTAAAGCTTTGAAACAGATGGCATTTTGACTTAATAGGTTTTTAAGGGAGATTGTAACTTTTGCAGATCAAAAAGGGATAATGTTGCCTACCTGGCTTAAAATTGGACATATGCTTTTATTATTAGCTCTCAAAGTTCACCCCATAAGCCCTTAAATTCCTTAAATTTAAGGGCATTTGTGCTGCTGTGTATTAACTTGAAAACATCACTTCATTCAAGTCAGCTTAGACGTCAAATATCTTGCCAGCTTTCAGAATCTGCATGTAAAAAAAAAAAAAAGAATCCTTTCTTAAAATCAGATGCAAGGTTGTACTGTGTCATTTGTTAGTTTAAGAATCTATGTGTAGCCTTTCAGACTTCATGGCAAAGAAATACATGGAATCCTGAGCATTTCCAGTCTTCCTGTAAAAATTTTGCTACTGCTTTTCTGTGCAAGTCTGTCAATATTTGACCTTAAAACATCTTCTAGAAGCAAAGTAGAGAAACATGATTCTTCCTATTATTTTGTGTTATGGATGTGAAATAAATGTTTGTCTGTAGGATAAATTTTGGGCATTATTTTGTCACCTTTTTATGGTTTTTAAATTGATTTTCTTTGAAGCTGTTGAAGTGAGATATTTCTTCTGTATACTGGCTGATCATAAAATAACTTCATGCCAAGAGTTTTCAACATTAGAAGTACCTTGTGGAAGAAGTATGGCACTGCTTTGTTTTTCAGTGTTAGTGTTGGTTAAGAAAGCTGAAGTGTTAATTTAAAAATACTTTAGTTGTTTTCATGTCTGTGTAGAGAGAGATGATTGTAGTAGGGAGAGTTTATTTGGTTTTTATTTATGGGAAATACCAGATGTGTCTTTATTTGCCACTACTTTCAGGAGTGTTCTGAAAGTGTTAAAATTTAATGTCAACAGGTTCTTAAACTTGCCAATACAAGGCAGAAGAAAATTTTAGAAAGGGATTGCGTTGATCCTCTGTTTAACCTCACTGCTTTTTAAAATTGGCAATTGGCCTTGAGTGTACCCTAACATGAAGTATTTTTAATAGTAGAAAGGTACCTGTTAATTTACTCAATGTCAGGGAGTATATTTAGTGTACCCTTGGTAGCTGGGTTTCAGAGACATTTTTTAAAGATTGTTTTGAAAAGAACTACAAGTGAAGTGATCCTTACGGCTTTTATATTCCAGATCAATCAATGCAAATACACCTAACAGAAGAAGGTCCTTCAGCATATTTCAGAGCACTGTAACAAATCTCAACTAGACCTTCTTCTCTACTACATCTGTAAAGAAAATCATCAGCAGGAGATTGTGTTACTTAATGTAGAATTGCATTGTAAGGATTTTTCATTTACAAGCAATGTAAATCTATAATATTTTAGAAAGTAGAATTGTTAAATGCAACTTGCTACGGCAATGCTATATTTGTGTGGATAGTGCAACCTGATTTTTCTCAAAGTCATCCATTTGTATGCTTTCAGCATTACTGTAGAGGCCTATGTTGTGCAGAGAATAATTGTGCCAGATTAAAAGGCTGTTGAAATTTTGACAGGGAGAGTTGGGAGAATAAAAACAACAGAGTTGAGTAGAGGACTCTAGTAAGGTTCTCTAAAATTTTTGTCATGCACTTCAAACTGTTACTGAAAATTTTCAAAATCTTTTAAACTTGTTGGTACTCCTGCTGCATCTTTCCTAAACTGTGGTTATAATATGCATCCCACTTAAAGCTGTTTGAGGTGCAGAAATCCATTTTAAGTAAATGAAACAGAGAAAATACTGGTCTTATACTTTGAGCTTGCCTTTAAAGGGACACTGAAATTTACAATGCAGTCTGTGCTTAAGGCCATATGTATTACAGACAGGGAGTTTGGCAAATCCTCCTTGGGTGCTGGGCTCAACGTGCCATTGACTGGATTCCAGGCTTTTCTGAAGCCTCATCTAGAATGTGCCTCTCTTGCATCTGATGTCCAAGGAACATTACTTACATCACAGGTCATGCTTCTGGAATCAGCCTTGGAGGTATTCCTGGCATCTTGTGTAACCTCCTGGCATCTTAAATTCAATTAGAGAACTTGCTTTGGCATTAAGAAAAAATATAAATGTATTGATAATTTTCAGTGCTGTTATCTAAAAACCTGGGATTGTTTACTACTAAACAGTGAAGATGAAAAACCATTTGGCTAGACAGCTCTATTTTTACATACACTATGAATCTTTCCTAATTCTTCCAGTACTGTATGAAAATCACATGGAAAAGTGGATAGAAGTGCAGATAAAATAACTTTGTTTGTCAAAACACTAAAGACATCAAATGTATGATACTTAGTGTTAGTCACCTTTCATGAATTCAGCAGGAGACCAATTTCTTTTTGAATGCTACCTGCTAAAATTCCTTGTATCATCTGTTAAAATACATGATTGGTGAAACCTCATGTGAAACAGTTTATATTCTTTTCCTCCTTCAGGGAGAGAATATGGTTAAATTTACCTAAATAATTTATTTCTTTCATCAGTTGGAATTATAAAATAACTTTATTTCAAGCATGCTGTACTGAAACAACATAAATTCTTGCTTTTTAGAATAACTATTTTTCTCTCTTTACAAGAAGACATAACTTAATTGCTCAATTATTTGCTAGTTTTATTCTGAATAATTTTATTTAAATTTCAGATTGGATAAAGTAAATATGGAGACCTGTACAAAATAGTCTATGAGGTTGAATAATACTTCCTGTTTTTCTTACTCTAAATATAGGCTTTTATCAATGTAGTGTTAAGCTTGTCATCCACTGGGTGGATCATGTAGATGTTGTGACAATAAGGAAGCCATAATATTAGTTCTTAAATTGTGATGTTAACCTGATGATTAATTTTTTAAAATATTTGTTTCTTTAGAATACTATATTCTTTCAAGTAAGTCTTCCCTCTAGCATATTTTTTTATTGTTAGCAAATTGAAAAAAAATTTTTCATATATTTTAAGATTTATTGAAATGTATGCCTGCGAAAGCCTGCTGTTTTGCATGAATTCTAACAGCCTTAAAATAAACAAACTCCGCAGAAAATCTATGTTGGCTGTCAGTTGCATATCCACTGCACAGCCTAGTCATATTTGTTGCAAATATGTCCTTAGCAAATGTGAAAGGAATCTCAGTTCTAATGTCCTCCCAATTACTAGAATAGAATTTTAGATTTTCCACTTCCTTCCATTTCAAATTAGTTATTCACAACCTGCCAATATTATCACTTTAGGAGAAAGTGATCTTATGACGCTGCTACAATAGCCTAAGAATTTACAGAAAAACATTAAGAAAGTTGTAGATGCTATTTCAAATTTTGGCCTTGTCTTATACCATTTGCCATTGAATATTGTAACTCCTGTAATCTTTAAATTAATGCCTTATCCTCTGTCAAGAAAAAACCGAGAGGAACGTTTTCATTAGGTAAAGCTGCAGAAGATTTGTTCTGCTGGATTCAACATTAATCAGTAGGAGTCAAGTGGAATCTTCATTAGTAGAAACTGTTTCCTTATCTATTTATTTTTCTTTGAAATATAAACAGCAAGGAGAGAAGACATTCATCACTAATTACCATATCATGACATTCCAGTGTCATCTGAAATAATCATGTTAACTTCAGATCATATTAACCAGTAGTGCCGATATATACAAGTAGGCTCGTGTCTAGAAAGAGTGCAGTTTTCTAACAGAAAATGATGACTCCTTTTTACATTAAACCTACATTTAATAATGTTTTTCATTCTTATGAAGAGAACACAGAATGAGCAGGAAAATAACAAATGCAACTAGATTTTTCTTCCCTGAACTGAATGCTCTATGGTTTTAAGTGGCACATACACATATGTTTGTGCAGGTTTGTTGTTATCTACCAATAATAAAGGAAATATGAAGCAGATAACAACTGTGAGCTCCATTTAGCAAAGATTTAGTAAGTCTTACTGAAAGAGCTGTTTCCCCTTTTTCTAAGTTGTTAACTATAAGTGAAGATGATTGTCTCCAAAACATACTGCAAATCAGAAGCTATTTTAAGTTTTTAACTGCTCAATGGTTGGTTTTGTTCTTATTGTTGTAACAAGAAAAAACTATGGTTTTAAAGACAGGGCCAAATCTGATAATATTTGTTGGCAATACAGTGAAGTATACTCATGTTTAAAATTGAGTCAGTGTGAAGATTGACCATACCAATTTTAATTTGATCACCTCAGCCTGTGCATGCAATTTCTAGTGTTGTATCCAAGTTCTTTTTTTACCTGGATACACAAAATGTATAATACTTAGGAATGCTTTGATGGAAAAAGGCATAGCACATAATGAGTGACTGCTGTGGTTTAACCCCAGCTACTGAAACCACCAGAATGACCTATGTGTTTGCAATGGGAAACTTAATGTTAATTTCTGTGCCACAGTTTTTTCCTTATAAAAGAGATATCAACTTATTCTCATAAGGGGTATAAAAAGTTTGTGAATTTCTCCATTGTACTTACTGGGAATAATGGGGTGTAGATTAATAAATATGGTGTTTAAAAAGTATTCTACTGAATATGATTATAAATCTCAAGAGTCCATTCCCATGCTGACAAACAATATGAATTTCTATCTGACTCTTATCACTCACTGGCTGAATCCCTTCAACAGTGGTGGTGTCTTGCAAAGGGGCTAGATTTCTTTATCTCCAGATGTCTCTGTACATAAAGAGATACGTACCATACTTCTTCTTCCCACAGTATATCCCCTTTCTTCCCTTTGTTTTACTAATAGTAGATGACTTGATAATTCCAGCTAGGAAATGAGCCTATAGTGCCTCAGAGGAAACAGATGAGTGAATTCAGAGGAAAAAAAAATTTGGGAGCTGGACCATGTTGTGAAGGAAAATAGGAACCCTCCATGAAGGAGCTGCATGAGCTACATTACACAGGAAGTAGAGCTAGTTGGTACATATTCCCAGACAACTATGAGAAGGGCAAAATATTTGTCACAGATTTGCTCACAGGGTGAACTATGCCGTGACAATGTCTCAGGCCTGTTGTATAACCTTCAATGAGGACTTTACCCTCAGCTGTTTGTTTTTGGTTTGTGGCTCTTTTAATCTTATTTTATTGTTTTTTCTTTAAAACCTCACTGGTATTTGGCGCATGTGAAATATGATTTGAATTTCATTTGCAAGGTGTACAGTAGCATAAGTAGACACTGAAGTAACTGTGAGTTCTTAATCAGTATTCATCTTATAAAGGAAAGATGCCCTTCAGTACATAAAATAAATGAACATTACTGATATATTTTAAGGCATGGCAACCCTAATTTCTAGGTTATCAATACTTGAGTGCAGGTGGCAGTCTTACCACTTGAAATTGATGTTTTACCAGAAGACAAATTATAATGAATTTAGAACATGAAGAGGAACATGAAAGATTAATAGTGGTGGGGGTTTGTTTTGTTTTGGTCGTTATTTGTTTGCTTGTGGGACAAGTTTGGTGGAGATGTGAGTTGGCTTTTGGGTTGTTTAGTCCAGAGGAGAGAAGGCTGAGCAGGGATCTCATTAGTGAATATATCTCAAAAGTGGGTGCCAAGAGAATGGTGCCAGACTCTTTTCAGTGGTGCCCAGTGACAGGATGAGAAGCAATGGCCATTAACCAAACCACAAAAAGTTCAACCTCAGCATTATTGCACTGAGGGTATCAGAGCACTGGTACAGCTGCCTGGGGAGGTCATGGAGTCTCCCTCTCTTGAGACATTCAAAACCCATCTGGACATGCTCCTGTGTCACCTGTTTTAGGTGATCCTGCCTTGGCAGTTGTGTTGGACTAGATGATCTCCACACTAGATGATCTCTAATTATACTGTTATGATTTTGTGAAATTGTTTACCTGTTTGCCTGGAAAGCTTACTTTCCCAGCATTCTGGAAACTAGGATCAGTGTCACTCTCTTGCTGCTTTCCACTGATGTTGTGGAATTAATCAGTTGTTTTATATGTTATTTTGTGTTACCATAATCTGTTATCTCTTCAGTCACTTCTCTGTGGATTCTCTTCTCTGCTCTCCTATCTTCAGCTACTGGGGTTAATCTCGTATTTTAATACTTCTCTTGTTATAAGGATTATGTTATTAATTTTACTGTAATCTATGAATTATGTTATCTTGAACATTTTTGTCAGTAAGCATCAACAGAAGACAGGGAATGATTACAGCTGGGGCTGAAAATACAGTATTTATTCAGTATCTCATATCTTATCCTACTTTCTTCACAAGTAAGGACTTCCCCATAAAGCTTTCAAGTTATATAGTAGTGTCTACTTATATCTTAATATAGCTAACTGTAAAACCTTATTGCATATATTAATAAAGCTAAATTAAATGTCTACAGACAAGGTCTGTTTCCTGTGAGGGCAAGTAGATGGTGCTGTGCTGTGCAGAACATTGCTGCGAGATGTGAAAGAGAGACCTCTTTCCAAGGTTAGTCAAGATCCAGTAGTTTTTGTGTTGACTTCACATGACTATCTAAGAACTAAATTTTATATAATTTATAGATTTTTATATTCAAAGTTAGTACAAAAATTTCATTTCATGTTCTATTTCCCAAATTATTTGAATGCATACAATCCATAGACATTTTTTTAAAGTAGCTCTGTCCTATTAATACTGTCTAGTTATCTGTATGTAGTGAGGAAAAGATATTTCCCTGTATGTACCTTATGTGTGTTATCTCATTGTCAAACTCGCTCAAATAGTGGATCTCATCTTCATGCCCTTCTGTTTTTTGAAAATGAGTATTGGAGGAACTGGGTGGGGGAAATCCTGAAACACACCTGCCTGTGTTTCTGAATTGCCAGATGAGAAAGAAATGCAGAGACAAAGAAAGTTGCATGCAGAAAGTTATATTAAGACAAACCTTTTGTAAAGTCAGACATGGAAGAAAAGATGAATTTGGGCACTGTTCTATTTTTAAAAATTATAATAAAATATGATATAACAACAATTATGCTGATACTTGAGGATTGCAATCTATCCCTTTAATTCCCTCCTATATTACCAGCTTCTAGTAGCATTGCGCTATTTTAGTCTTCAGAACATTTTGATCACTTGTAATAGTTCTAAGACACCTGTAAATAATGTATTCATTAAGAAAAAAGACATCAAATTCTTCAACCTTAATTGCAGTATAAAAATTAATTCTCTTAAACCTCATATATTTCTTTAGGCTTAATGGTTTTTTCCTCTGTGACTTCCTTCTGCACAAGTTCTGTCAATTGGACACTTAAATACACATGTACCAGTTTTACAGCCTATGTCAGTGCTCTTTTACCCTGCATTACACCAGTCTCATTTTGAATATTTACTAACATTTGCCTGTTTAGTGACTGCATGCTAGAACAACATGAAATTTTAATAAAATTAAGTACTCTGGTAAAAAAATCAGTGAGATTTTGACTCTTAACACTTTATAGTAGAAGATCTGTAAAAAACTTGTCCTTTTTTTTCCTCCTCTTTTTGATGGGTGAAGTATTTCAGAAAAAAAATACAGAAGAAATTTATAGATGGAACTATGCCTTTAGGAAACACAAGTCAAGGACAGCTGTATTACATGGCAACAGACATGAAGGGTTACGTATGACTTAAGTTTTTACTCATTTGATTATTAACACGGGACAGTTAATTAGAAACACTTCTGTATTTTTTTAATCTCTGTTTATTTTAGTTATTTTAGAACTTCAAATGAAACACAGCTCAACCAACCAATAATCCACAAACCCTAAATCTAAATGTTAGACTTTCCCAATTGCTTTTGAATTGATTATGTTTTTCATACTCATCTAGGACAGTCAATTTGTTGCTTTAATCAAACTTTGCTGTGATGATTTTATGGGTAAAAATTTGAAAGAGCTTATTTTTCATGGCTGAGAATCAGGGATTTTGTCATTACTGCTTTTTTTAGGCAATGATGGGTTTATATATGTGTTTAAATAAGACTTCTACATGCAAAATAACATTTTTGAATAAACAGTCTTCATGATTTTTGATGGTTTGTTTTATGGGGTCATCTACCTGTTAAGTAGAACATACAGTGAAATAAAGCTTCCAAAATATATAGGATTTAAGTACAAATTCTTCTATGGTGTAAAATCCTTGTACAATCTCAGAAAGGTAGACATCAGGCAAGTGAAATAACCCTCAAGGAATCCTTATTTACACTTCCATGTAATGTATATGTCACAATTGTAAAAGGGTGTTTCTATTTATGATTTCTGCATGCCAGTCTAATTGTCTTCTGTGTTGAAAACACTTTATGTGAGAAAATGCACTGTAAATAAATGTTAAAAAAGTTTCAAAAATCAGCCTCAGTCTGTGGGAATATTGGAACCATAGATTAAAAATAATACATTAGAAATAAATCTTATATGGGATTTAAGAATGTTTTCAGGTAGTAGAACTATCAAGTTTGAAATCTGAATTAAGAAAAAAAATTAGTTTGGGTACTTGTCATTATTTTAATAAAATCTATGTTCATATATGAAAATTTATTTTCTGATTCTCCACCATAAATGAGGTTACTAAATTTTAGGGGATTTGCAGCAGCTGTAGTGATGCTTGAAGCCATTGTGCTGGCCAAAATACACAGTGGCTCAGCACACCGTGAAAAGACTGGAGAGCAAACAAACAAGAAATATTTTTTTGTCTTAGGAGTGACTGAAGACAGTGCTGCATGCAGTAGTTGCACTTGCAGATTTTCATATTTGTGATGGGAATTGATCTGATACGGTCCATCTAACATACAATTTCTTCATTACAACACTGATGGCAAACAATGTTTTCTCACAATTCCATGTGGGTGTCTTGCCTGTGACTGGTGGGTGTTGGGCAGGGACATGACTGGTGTTTTCAGCAACACTATTCAATTCTCTCTTTCATTTTTTATAATTTTTTCAGCCCTTATATTTCAGTTTTAATTATATCTGTACTATTAACAGAAAAGGAAAAAAGGAGTATGCATATAAAGAATCAAAAATCTGTTTGGGTAGAAATAAATGGAAGAAGTAATGGTTTGTCAGGTATCTGTCTTAATAGAGTAAAATCTGATAAAGTTAAGTATCAGCAATAGAATCTGATCAGGTAGAAATAACAGTGAAAATACTCAAGTGTGCAGAGAAAGGCAGAAATCTGAAGCAAAAATTTGGAACTGAGGGAGTAGCCTCAGGAGAGGAAAGACAACTGGTGAGCATAGAGAAAATCCAATTCAGTGAGAGCATATTTAATGAATATAACAGGAACTAGTGCAAGATGAAACTACAATTAATTGCTGAAGTTAATATCTTTAGATGTGTTTACATTGAATTAATTGGGGGAAATACAGTTACATTCCTATATGTAAACATTTGGTGATGCATAAATATGTCTGCTGCTGACACCTACCTTGTCTGTCAACATAAATATGCTAGTCCAGTAAGTCCATGCTCATTATCAAATAGATTCCTATTTAAAACATTTGTCATTTCATTTTGCTATAAGATGATTTTACAGCTATTGTAAACTGAATACTGCAATATTTTACTGTTGCTTTAGCTTAAACAGTAGTCAAACTCTCCAGATTGTAGGTTTGCATTTTGTGAAAAAAAACAAAAAAACAAACACACAGCAACTTCTGGGTTTTTAAAAAATCAATGTAATACGTATTTTCTGAGTGGAATTAAGTATTTTTTTTCTTTTAAATGACATTACATCTTTACATTACATTGCCCAAGAGACTCTTAAAAACTCTTCAGCGTCTTCATATGGAAAATGTGTTTGACAAATTTTTTCTTTTTAAACTAGCACTTTCATGCAGCATCAGCCCAAATGACCATCATAGAGCTGGATTACATCTGTGGATGATTATAGGGGGAGGACACCTGGTCTGGAGATAATTGGCTGGAATATTGTTAGGTTTTATATGACTACTTTGGCATTTAATTTGATTTGATTTGATAAAAAAAATAAGTGGTGGCATATGCTCATTGCAGCCTCACAAGGCACTGAAAATGTGCTTTAATTCTAGCAGTGCAAAGCTCTAACATTATGTGTAGGGGAGCCCATCCACAGCAGGACCTTATATGCAGCCTGGTAAAATCATTAATTTTTTTTCTGCCTTGATAGTAACATCAAGTGACAACATGACGCAGGGGAGGTTTGAGGGAGTGCTCTTGCACAAAGCAGGAATTTATTCAGTGTCAAAAAACCACTATCCAGATGGAAATATCTGTTACATGTTTTAGAAAAGAAAAATGGATAGATTCTAATGGAGTCATTGCTAACTTATATTACACACCAAACTGATAAGATTCCATGTGAAGCATGTTATGAGTCTTCTCCATGGCTCTTGGGGTTCAGCCTGAGCTGACACAGCCCATCTCTGCAAGCTAGGGATTGACAAAGTTGCTCCTGAGACCTGAGGTGTAGTGCTTTTTGCTGGGAAAACATGGCCTAACCTATGGAGGTGGCCATTGTTACCTGGGTTTTAAAATTCATTCACGTGGGCATCACACAACACAGTCTTGATAACAACTAACCTGTACTGCTCTTGGGTGGTAGCACTCTCTTCTGCTGCCAAAGATGCCATGTGGACGGGCATCTACCCCTGTACTAGCCACAGAACTTTCAGCTGAGCTCTACACCTCTAGAGGCCACCATGGGACCAAATCAGCTTTCTGTGCATGGAAGCAAAGGCCCGATTTTCCCCTCATTATGTTCTTCAGTTTGTTGTAGCCCATAATTCAGGATATCCATGGGGTTGGCGTATTAGTGAGAGGCTCCTTCTGTCTCTAGATTACCGTTTTGGGGGCTTGGCAGTGAAATACTTATTTAAGAAATAAATTAAAAAGTTAAATAGTTACCAGGGAGGTTTATTGTTGTTTTCACTGAAAACAATGCGGTTTTTAAAATGCAATATATAACCCATGTTTTCCAGCTATTAATTCTATAGGAGACTTGAGACTTACATGTGGCTTGGACGGTGAGGGTGTAAAAGCCCAGGGGTTCCTTTGCTTGGGATCCTCCTTGGAGGCACCAGCTCAGCTGTTCCTGCGTTTCTGTGCTGTGAATAAATTGTTCTGTGGAATGAGATAAGACATCTCAGACTCTACCCTAGGAAACCTCCTCTCACTGAGAGTGGGGTGACTCAAGCGGGGCTGCTGTGAGCTCAGTGGTCCCACCAGTGACAGTCTCTGACACTGAGACTGCAACTGCCTGAGTCTCATCAATGGTGAGACTGGGAAGTTTCCCTAACTGGAAAACCCTTTCTGTGGTTGAAGTATTGATTACGTCTATAATTAACAACAAGGCACTGATACTTAGCATTTAAAAACATACCCCCATTCCCCTCCAGTCAGCATTTTAATTGTGGAAAGAGTGTGCTTTTAAAGTGAGTCCTCCAGTCGCAACTACCTGTTGCATCATTGCCTCCCAGATTTAAAATATTGTGACTTCCACACCGAATCATGGCATATTATTTGTTAGATCTGAAAAGCTTTAAATCTTATAAAATATACTGGCCAGTATACACACACAGCAAATACAGAGCTTTATGTTGAGTAATTTTCAGCTGGATAGCTCTGTGCCATTGCTGCAGGCTTTTTCTGCAGTTGACTGAGAGCTTGAAAAAAAGGAGTTAGATTGTGCTTAGTGGCTCCATAGTGTGAATTTGCCTGCTAAGACACCTGTCTGGGTTTTAGCTGGTGTAATGTTGCGGCCAGAAGCAAAGCACATTAACAGCAGGTGGGTGTAGCTGTGGTGCAGAACCAGAGAGCTGTCAGCAGAATTGCTTCAGTGTCTTGAGCACAGCACTGAGCCTCCTCCTTCAGCTATGCAGAAGCCAAATAGGAGCAGGCCAGAGAAGTGTGACTTTCTCTGTGCCTACCTCAGCATCTAGAGATATAAGAGTGCAGCTCTGTGAGTAACAGGACTGTGGATTGGAAATGAAAATAGTTATATTTTTATTGTCATTCTCACAAATAAGTCCTGTTGATCTGTGCAATAGCAAATGCAGCAATCTGTAGGTTTAGATATTTAGAGTTAATTTTTACTGGGGGAAAAATGAGTAACTAAAACATGTAGTCAAAATTTCAGCATGAAACAACACATTATTCCACAGCTATATATATTCCTTTCACTCTTCATCCACAAAAAAATATTTCTAATGTCACAAATATACAGTTGTATTTTAGAATGTGACTATACACAGAATGCCTGGGCACTTGGTATTCTTGACATAGAAGATTGCTTTTTTTTTCTTTAATCAGTTAATTTTTTTGGGATCAGTTAATTTTCTTTAATCAGTTAATTTTTTGTAGAAGTCTTTTTCCCACAGTCATATTTTGTGATACCACACTCTGGAATTCTGGTGACATATCAACAAAATGGTATTATGTGCTCCATTTATTTCAAAGAAGTAAGTTATATGTAAGTTAGATGTTGTGACCTGCCTCTCAGGCAGGTTCATTTTTCACAGACCCTTTGGGGTGGATTAAAGCAAATTGATGCTAAATAACCAATAAAGCAAAAAACTTTATTAGAACAAATGCTTTGAAAATGTAAATGGGAAAAAAACCATAATGATCTGGAAAAAGGGTGTATAGAGATGTTCTGGGGTGTATGATCACCCTATGAAAAGGTAATTGCCAGGAGAGAAACAGAAAAACATAGGAGAAAATTCTGGAAGTCTGATAGTGTTGAGAGGAGGGGATGAGCGTATGTCTGTCTCTCTGGGTGTGCTTGGACAGACTTTTGGAGTAAACTCTGAATTTTGTGACTGTGCATTGGTGGCTCACAGTGTGGGAAAGAGACCGGCATTAAAATGAACACTGACCCTGCTTCTGCAGGATCTACTGCTTTATGGCAGCTTCTGCTTTCACTCAAAACCAGCTTGTTCAAGGTAAAATTTAGCTGCAAGGCCCCTGTGGTTCACTACAGATGTTCTTTCATAACAAAACAAAACAAAAAAAACCCTGAAAAACTTGTTGTCCTCCAGAAGGAAGACTTGAAAAAGTTTTGAACTCAAGCACCAAAGCCATGGAAGCACTTCTCTGCAAGACTCTCAGCAGGGAGAAAACGAACAAACAGACCAAAAGCAAAAAACGCCGAAGTTTATCAGCAGGAGAGTGTGACACAAGTTGTTTGCCTCCACCTGCCTGTTTTCTGCCTAATGCAAAACTTCTCTGCAGTACAATACTCAGCATGGCAGAAAACAGAAAGTGGTTTATATTCTGTATGTTCACTGTGCGAATAGATCTCCTTTGGCAACTTCTTCCATGAGATACTGTTGCAGATATCTTTCATGCTGGATTAGAGAGATTTGTATTCTGAACAGAATGAAAAAGAAGGAATAATACCCACAGCCTTCACTATTAATGTACATGGAGGACTGATGTCCTCAGAGGAGCAAACAATCCTGTTGTAAGTAATAAAGATTTAGGAACAGGTTTCTATGTCCAAACAGCCTATCCAGTTTTACCAGTTCTCACTCTTACTTAAGCTGAACACTTTTTCTAATATCTTTTGCTAAATAGCTCTTTTATTCATTGACCCTAATGGGAGCTGTTCATCCTTGAAACAAATTCTCACCTTGTGTGAATTTAGTGGTGACATCAGAGTGATATTGATTAATTCCTTGACTTCATTTTAGCTTTGATTGATCCTAAATGTGGATGTGAGAACTGCTATTTTTGCACTCAGGTCTAGCAACTTCACTCTGTGCAGCTCATAGCTACATACGAAGAAAAACAAAGCTACCAAATGAAGTTCAAAGGATGAAAAATATTTTCAATTAATTCCTCTCAAAGTTCAGGAAACAATTGCTTGCAAAATGATTCTAAGGCAACACGATTCTTACAGCCTTACCTAAATTGCCCAAAGTAAAAGCTACATTTCAGGCTTAGTGAGTTTGTGTGGAACTCCTAAAGATTAACTGCTATTTTATTAATAGCATATTTAGGTGTTTTGCTATAATAGCAGTGGGTCAGGGGGACAAGGCTGGGAGGGAGCTTGAAAATATGTGCTGGAAAGAGTTTCAAATTATTTTAAAAACTACAAATTGTTGCAATACACAGTACATAGTCTATTTCTTCTTTTCTTCAGCAGAGTGTCTTAGAGTCAGACAGGTTTACAGTAGCCCTTCCGTGAATAATATCCTTGTATTAAAATATTTAATTTTTAAAGAAACTTTTTAAAGAATCTTTTGTATTTTGCATGTTGAGATCCACAGAGAACAGTAACAATTCTTTCTATTAGTGATGCAAAATGGAATACAGCAAATAAAACACTTTTAAAAGTGATACTTATTTTATTCCAGTGGTTCTCGGTTTTATCTGATTTATTGGTGTGTTTAATTTCCTGTTCTCTGTAAGCCAAAAAAATGTTCCTCAGACACACAAAATGTGGCATCTCAGCTGCTCTTCATAATATTTTTTCCTGCACCATCTTCCTAATGTCTTTCATTGTGGAAGTACCTCAGTCAGACAGTAGTCATATTTGCCTGCGAGCAGTTCCAGAATAATTTTGTGCCTTCACATGTGACCTTCAGATTCTAATCTTTATTAATAGCTTTCCCTTTCAACTAATTTTTGTATCAATATTTAATTGCTTTCAGTCTTCATGGTAGCTTTTTTCCTTCAAGGGATGACATTTAAATATGGTATCTTTAGCTATTACATGCAAGCTACCTGTTAGTAATCAAATATTTGTCTGCTTGTGTATCTTATCAGGAAAGTTTGAAAGTGAGATAATACTGGAGTGCCAGATAAATCAGGATGATTAATGGTGTAGTGCAAGCTTTAAGTAGCATGATCTTTTAGGTGAGCACTTTTGAACAATGGCTTGTGTTCCTTTTTTTCTTACAACAGTGCAGAAGAATAGACTTAATAAGCAAAGGAGAACATCTTCAAAGATGGAAGGGTACAGGTAGAAATTTTGTGGTCACGTACTTGTGAGTCTGCATATTGGCTTGCTGTGCATCAGCCTCATCAGCTCATCTTCTTGGACTCATACTATTCTAAGTGGAAAAAGAGGCCTCCATACTTTTGAAGATGATTCAGGGAAGGAGGCTAAAAAAGTTCTTGGCTTAGACAATTCAAATGTTTGTCTTTAAGAGATGCCTTTCTGCTTCCTTCTATTCCCAATCTACCCACTGTACAAGTTTTAATCTGTCTTGAGATCTGTTTGGTCAAGGACGACAAGGAATTAGATGCTGGTGGTGTGACAGGCACATACTCCTTGTAATTGCTTCTGATTCTACCACCTCCCATTTCAGCCTGGGGATTGCTGGAGCGGGGCCTTCACAAAGACAGGCTTTGCTGTACCAACATCCTACTCCTGTGGGACCTCTTAAGGCTCTTGCATTACATTGTTCCATGGACAAGCTTTTAATAGAGGATTGAAATGTCATCTGATTTAAAGGAGTCATGTTTTCTGAAAATATTTGAAAAATGCCTGTGTAAAGGATTGTACCCATAAGTGGGGTCTATACAGACTTTTATAAATTGGTCTAAATTCACCGTACAGAGGTGGTAAAATGCCATTTAACTGCTGTTCAAACCATACTACATTAGAAGAATATGGCAATACTGGAAAATCTATTAATGCTGTTTCACAAAGGCTCTCTTAGACCTAAAGAGAGGCAAGGTCTCATTTTCTTTCTAGAATGTGGCCCTTTTCTATACCTATGACTTCTACTTGAACAGCGCAGGCCTGATTTGCTGTCAAAGTTCAGTGTTTGCATATATTCAGAACATGCTGAAATTTTGAGAGAGTAAGAAATCTGATGCCTATTGGTGTTTGTCATTAAAGTGGTTTAAGTTGAGATAAGCCTGTGGAAGTTTCTTTCTGAATGTTTATTTTGGTTGTAGTGAAGTTCAGTTTCAATAGCCTCTGTTAATAAGGAATGGGTTTAGATAGGCTGAATTCCTGCTAGTATTTTTAGCACTTTCACCAAACTGTTAAAATTGACTTTTACAGAAAACATTGCTTTTTTAGATAAAGTAGAATGTGTATAATGTATCTGAATCCATTTCTGTGTCAGATGAATGAGCTAAGAAATATGCCCTCCAACAATAACCATGCCAGCAAAATAAACTTGTTAGTTAGATATAAATCCAGATTCTACCTACCTGAGCTGAATGTTTTAATACAGTACTTATTAAAATGTCCAGACCTTACCTGCAATTGTTGGTCATTGATTTGGTACATGCCAAAGTGCATGAAGGCTCTTTTCTGTATGATTTGAGTGCTCTGTGTTCCATGATGACAGTCACATTGTGATATTTTTACATCACCTTGAAAATATGGATAAAATGGCTGAAACTTTTATTCACTGCCAGTCTGTTTATAAAAGAACTGAATGGAAGAAACAAGGAATAGCGTGTCATTATGAACCCTGAGTGAGAGTGACATTAACACCTGAGAAGAGTGGAAAAATTGGTGAAATGGGGAGATTATAGTGATGAGTTCATAATTGCAATTTCCGAAGTGGACACTTCCCACCTCCATATGCTCCCTTAAGATGAATTTAATAGTCCCTCTCTGAACATGAGCAGTAAGAAGAGCTGACGGGTGTTATCTCAATGCCTAGAAGGCTGTTGCTTGCCCTTGATATCATATTGGTTCACTTTAGATCTCACATGCCTTGCTGGCCGATTGTGTTGGATCCTATGGCTGCTGCCCACATGCTGGAGAGCTGGTGCTCTTGTTGGTGCTCTTGTAGTATTACAGACCTTTTACCTTTTGGTTATAAATGATCAGCCACATGTTGTCCTTGGGATTGTTTTTAAGAGGAAACTCTGGATTTTTCCCCTTTACGAAAGAATCAGTAAACAGGACCAAAAACGTAATGGGATTTAGAAAACAAAGTTTCGTGCCTCTGAGCAAGAGTTTTGTAGTGGTCTTAAGGACGACAAATTTAAGAGAGAGAGAGAGACTTTGTTCTGGCTGATGTGTAAAAGTTTTGATTACTTCAAGAGTAGATACAGAACTTTTGAATACATGAAAGGCATTCCTTTGGGAAACCATGAATTTTTTGACCTGTCTGTGTATTTTAGAGTCAAACAAATATAGCCTTTGAGTTAGAACCAGTTTTTTATTGCTGACTTTTGGGTTTGAGGAGTTTAAAAACTCCAAGGTTATTGGAAGTCCTCCAGAAGCAATATGTTGTTTTTCCAGATACTAACAGTTTTATACCATTTATTCACATGTTTGAGGGGATTTGGTTTGGTTTGATCATTGTTTCATTTTGTTTTGTTTGTTGTTGATACTACTTAAAGTTCAGAAGTTTTTATTCAATGGTATCTGTATAAAAGTAGACATTTCTATATATAAATTATTATATGATGAGCCCTCAGACATTTTTAAAGGGTGGTATTAACCTAGGTCACTGTTAAAATATATTTATTTTCTGTTTTTTCCTTTTAATATGGCTACATAAATTTTAAATGGCTGAATTTAAGACGTAGAAATACAACTGTCTGAAGGTCATCTAATCTTAAGGGATTCAGTTCACTGAGGCCTTCTTAAGTCTACTTTGACCACCTCTTCTGTAAATTTAGGAACATGGAAATATGTTCCTAAAAGTCTCCTGGTTAAAACAGTCTTAGCGTATCCTAATTAATGACAGCATGTAATTTTTCCACTGTACATATTGTTGAAAGGCCTGTTTCTAATGTGCGAGCAAAATGGCTTTGCTGCAGATCAAATCCCATTCCTCATAGTTCTTCCCTGGAGGCCCAGTAAATATGAGGAAAAGCTGATTGCCACATTCCTCATAGTGGTTTTCTTGAATGCTGGAAGGTTGCTTCTCATTTTTCACTCATTCTTCTCTTCATAGTTTCTGTTTTCTTCAGCTAAATTGTGTTTCCAGCGTGAGCTGGGTTTCTGCTTTCCCCAACAGCTGTAGATAGCTGAAAAGATTACCTGAAGATAATATTCAATGTTATCTTCATACCTGATGATAACATTCAAGTTCACCAAACAGAGTGTTTCAGAATGTTTTTTTTTAAATCTTAGATCCATTTACCTATATCTAAACATGATGGTCAGCATATCACATATGGTCTGTCTTCTGAAAGCTGCATGTGTAAAAACAACAGCAATTTGGGCTATGATTTGGCTATGATATTAAAAAAAAAAAACAACCAAACCAAACCATCCAAGAAAACAACTTTTGTCTATTTCTTATATAAATAACAAGGATTCTATGCATGTATTGTCCATCCATGAGGAAGATGATCACCTATATTGACTGCTATTTGCCTTCATAGTGGAAGCTCTCAACAGTAACTCTTGGGAAAATCAGGCCTGTACAAACTGGAAGAGATCACTTAGCTCATGCTTTCAGGATCAATTCCTGTGTTATTCTAATAAATTTTTGCTTAGGTTTTTTTTGGAAACCTCCTGTGAGGGACATCCCATAACCTCATTAGGAAGTCTATTTCAGTAATAATTCAAGTTCCTTTTCCTGCCTTTTTTCTCCTTTCCTCTCTCATGCTACAGTTTAATATTAATACCCAATCCACTGTGGAGACAAGGAATGTCACTTTGCATCCAACAGCATGCTTCTCCTTGGTCTTTTCTCAAGTAGTGAAAAGGATTAGATTTAACTATTGCATTGCAACTAGGATTTCTGATGATGGTTTCTGTTGAAATTATTTTTTACTCCCTCTCATTTAGACTTTTGGAAGATTTGTTGGAAAACAGTATGATCAGTATTATGCAGGGTAATTGATTACACTTTGATCACCAAATTGCTTGTTGCTTTCTTCTTCCCTACCACTCTATGAAAAGATTAGACAGTGAGTTTTACTAGTGAGAAAGAATTATAGAGCCCATTTTATATACTGACATTTCTTCTCCTTTTGATGCCATGTCTGTGTAACCTGTTCTGTTTCTCCATCCTCTGCTCTGGTCAATGTCTACTATTCTTCCCATTTGCATTCTTGTTAGAGTTTTCAATTTTCAACAGGTACAAAGACTGTTGTCATTCTGTTCCCACTGGCCTAAGTGACTGTTACTGCTTTCTCATGTGCATTAACTACAACATCTTGAGAATAAAGGTGAAACCTGATTTTTGGACATAGCTGCTCTCTGTTTTAGTGCCATATTGAAAAAAAAGTATTTAATCTGTGTACATCTCACTGTTCTCAAAACTTACATTTCTTCTTGATATACTCCCATACTCTCAAGTCAGATTAGCTCCAGACAACATATAACTACCCTGTGTAGGAAGGGAAAGAATACATGATGTTTTAACAGTGGTTTGTTTTGGTTTTGTGAGTTTTTTAAGGCTGTTGATAGCCATTATGCAACAATTACTGTGTCTAGAGCATTAAATGCAAATAACTATTAAAGGATTTTTGCTTTCATCTGTTTTTGACGTGTTAAAATACCAGTACTTCCAAAGCTAAATGGCTGGGTGAAAATCTGTTTTTTAAAGAATTAAGGAACAACTGTTTGTTTTTTATCTATCCCTTTTTTTTTTTTGCTGAATTCTGTGCCTGAATACTCTATAGTTTTCCATATTTTTGAGATGAGGAAGTCAGCCATCACTCAAGGTATATTGAAAAAGGTACAGACTGCGTATATCAGTTAAATTTTTTTACTAAGATTAAATTTATTCTTGCATCTAAAATGAGTGCCATCATAATTTGTTCACCAAGCCTGTTGTTTCAACCAGGTACTCAGTTGATTGCACTTTGGTTTAATTACACTGGGAGAATTTTAAATCTTTGTTCAGATATACCTATTGACTAGAGTCTTAGGTAGCTTAGCTTAGTATGTTCACAATGAGTATTTTGCTTGTGCAATATGCAGTTTGAGAGTCAAGCTTACCGTTAGCTACTGGCCCAGTGTTCTGGGGAATACATATCCTGGCAGCTCTCTACAGACAAAATTAGAAAATTAGGTCATGAACAGGCTTTGGTGATGAATTATGTTGTTGTGTCTGGAACATAGAAGCTTTTCATGCCAAAAAAGTGTTTGGATACAATTGTTCTGGTAGTTGCTCTTGTAAAACCAGAACCACATTTGTAAGCATTTGACAAAATGTAGTTGGTTAGCCTTGGCTGAGGACCAAAATCCTCAGCACCCAGCTGCTTGCTCATGCTGTCCCTCAGTGAGTGGGGGGAATAAAGACCAAGAGTGTGAGATCACTTACCAGTTGTCATCACAAACAAAGTAAACTCAGCTTGGGTAAAATTAATTTCATTCACTGCCAATTAAAAAGGCACCTCCTTCTCTGACCTTCATGCTCTCCCTGCTGCTTCTAACTCTTTTGGTTTACATCTTTCTCTCCCTGTCCAGTGATTTTTGCCTGTCCCTAAACATGTTTTCTCCACCAGCTGTGGATCTGCTGGAGGTGGTTGGAGCTGCCAGTGCAGGCCACCACCGGCACACGGCACAGCGCAGCCTTCTGCCACCAGCACTGAGACACAGACATCACATAATCCCAGAACACAGACTCTACTACATTGTGTAAGGTCCCAGCTTTGGAGCCAACACACTATGATTTTATGGAAAGAAGACTGCAAGCTGTGTGGAATTTCCTTTTAGGCATTTTTTTGGTTTTGTTGGGTTTTCTGGTTTTTTTGGGGGGGGGGGGGGTTTGTTTGTTTTTTACAGTGCAAATGCAAGTTTGTGCAACTTTTATGTGGGAGAAAGGAAATCCTTTTCTGTTTATGAAGATATGTGTTATTCTGTGCTTAAAAACTGATCAACTTGTTTTTCCACAACACACAGATTGTAAATTGACTTAGAGGGCTTCATGCTTTCTTCAAGTAAATATGTTTGCGGTTATCATCATACTACTGACTTTGTGATGGGTATTATTATGATTTTCTCCACTAATATCACTGCTAATAATCCTGTCAAAGCTCATTACTATCTGCAAGGCCCTCTGTAAGCCTATTTTTATGATTTGTAGACTGTTTTTATTATCTCAAGTTTTGCTGATAAATGCAACCTGATTTATCAAGCTCTCTGGTCTTAAAGAGTTGAACCTCTGCTTTGCACTGGAAGGTCATTTTTCTAGATGGTGAAGTGGGACTTCATTTCTCTAGTTTGTTATTTTAACTCCATTAAATAATTGAAACTTCCCTGTTTTTTTGCTTAGAATCCTATAAAAAGCATACTGAAATAGGCAGCACTCACATCTCCAGCATGTATTGGTGTATTGTTTGAGTGTGTTGTCATCTACTGTCAGATCTGCAAGCAGCAGCTGCTGGTCATTCCTGCAGAGCTGGCTGCCAGGATGAATAAAATGGTGAGTGGCAGATGCTTGAAAAAGTAGAGTAACAGTAGAATTACAGGAATCTAACTGAGCAGGTCCTATCCTGAGTCATACAGTTGGCAGATGTATTTAATGTCATAGATATAGAGTGTGTAGGGTCAGAGGATGTTATATGCTCTTAAAATCACTTCAGTGATCCATGTGAACTTCTGCTTCAAGCTCTGAAACCAACTACTTTGTACCTCAGAGAGGAGAAATTAAAAACACCTGGGACAAGCTGCTGGTTTTCTGTTGCATAGAGAATTATCTAAGGGAACTGAACATGCCTCGGATGTTGAGTGCTTTCTGGTTTTTTGAAACTGCCATTTGCCTAGATCATCTGCTTGTAAAGAAAGTGATTTTTGTATTTTGTTGTTATTGTGTTCATCATGTGCATTTGATAGCAAAGCAGACATGATTATCCATGAATTTGACAAAAAAAGAACAGCAGAATGAATCTGGCATCCTCCTCAGTGATGCTATTTATAATATGTGTGTATGTGTGTATACATATGCATACATACATGTATGTATATATACACAAAATTGTAATTGTATTGTAATCTTATGACTAAAGTACTATAATTGCAAAAGGCCACAATGTATGTTTATATATTTAGTATTCTGGAAGCTCTTGTTTCTGGAGAAGGAGTAATGTAAAAGAGTGGTAATGTGTATTTTTTTCCTCCTTTAAGAATTGAAACTCTGGTGTCTAATGATACTACCACAAAATCTGCAGCTCTTTCTCTGTGCCTTTGTAGTAAACTAGCTGTATTGTTATAGTCAAGCACTTTTAGTAGACTGAAACTGTGGGGTAAGGTCCTAAAGGTTGGGAAGATAAAATGCTAGAATATAGCCTAGTCTTTTAGAGTCTGAAATCTAACCAACACAGGGAAAGATTACACAAAGATTAGATTGCATTGAAGCAAATCCGGATGAAAGAGTCAAACTAGTGATGGTTTTAATAGGACTGAAAAGTAATCAGTGCAGAAAAGTAAAGTAAGAATTGAGGAGGAGGAATGCAATATTTGTTTATTGATTGACACAGATTCTGAAAAAGAAACAAAATACTTTGAAGCTTGTGCCAAAATACATTTACGCTTTTGTACTTGTTGTATCCTGACACCGTTGAAAGTTAGATCTGGAAGAGGTCAATTATCTTAAATTTTAAACCTAAGGAGATTTATTTACAAATCGGGGCTGGAAAGAACATTTGGTGGTAAAGTCAGGCAGATGTTGTCCTAAATACTCTTGTTCGGTTTATAAACAGTGTAACCAAGAATGACAGATTTGCCTTCAATCTTGCAAACTGCCTTAGAAATTGAAATAAGCTGAATGACAGTGATTGACAGTGCTTTCACCCTTTTCCAGAATATGTCTTTAATGAGCCTGTTTATTTTGCTGTCCTTGAATTTTTTGTGGAGACTTTCTTGTATACAAGCGTAAGACCTTAATATCTTCTTTACTGTAATATGTATAGGTTTATATTATTCAAAGATGTTTATACAACCTGCAATAAACATTAATCTGTCTAAGTAGTATCATATGCTCTTACTGCCTTCTCCTTAATGCTTTATTTCTTTGTCTTTGTCTCATCTTGTTTTGTCATCATTACTTGTTCAATTCTTCCAATCTTTTCTCCTTTTAAGCTCTCAGAAGTTTTAGTGTTCTCCACCTCCATTTTTAAGTCAAGTCAAAAGCAAAAACTTATGAAATATACTTTTTAAATGAGTGAGTTATATTTTCTTAAACATGTAGAGACAAATATTATGCTGTTTTCTGAATTCAGTCAGTTATGATCCCTGCTTTACAGCCACTGGTGAGTTTATGTTATGTTTCATTTCTGTGACTCCCAGTGAGTACTGTATGTGGTCCACTTATGAACAGAATATATTCCTCTGATATAACATGACTTGCACAAACACTTACTAAACATCATCTTTTAAAGGGAACCTTTCAGTGGCTCCTATGTTAGAGTTTGTTCTTGTGATCACTTTGTGTGACTCCTGGTATCCTGATTGTATGATGACTGAAGGTTATATTTTGATTCACACTTTCCTAGTGAGATGTTATCTGGTGAGTATATTCCAGGTATTTCATTATTATATTTTGTTGTAATTATACTGCAGTTTATTTTTTAAGAAGAATGTTTGGGTTTTTTTTTCTGTCATCTCTCAACTAACATATGCAGCAAGCATTGTGTTTATGGTGATTCATTGATTTTTATTTCCTAGGTAGCATATACCTGAGTCTAATACGTAACTTTCTGAGGAAAAATGAGCCTTTATATGATTATATTTACCATTTTATAGTGGTCTGTGTGTTTTCAGATTCATTGTAAAACACAGTATAAGGTTTCAGGACAGTTGGACTTCAGGACAGCTAGATAGACTTTTTGACAGTAAGCTCACAATAGTAGATTTCAGCCAGAATTTTCAAGCATAAGCTCAAAAATATGATGTCATCTGGTAATAGGATCCACAAATGTGAAGTTACGTAATTTACTGTAAAAGCATAGACTGTTTGCTTATTTTGGCTGCTGGCCTCAGACAGTTATATCCAAACAGAAGAAACTTTGTTCACCTTGGAGGTTTCATGGTTGTAGTTCGTCTGCATTTGATCTTCTCACAGGTTGTGGCCATTCCATATGTTCTTGTCTTTATAGCCTAGATATTTTATGATGGGTCTGCAGCAAAAAGTGAGAGATTACTGTGCTTGAGAGTAGCACAATGTTCTCAGAATTTCATGTAACCTTGAAGGTTGATCCTGTCCTTAAGGGGGCTACAGAGAGGGAGAAGCTTTTGCTCAGGCAACAAGAAAAGATTTTCATTTGAATTTTTAAGGACTTTCATTAGTGGTTTGATAAGATCCTAATTTTGTTAAATAGTAACCTGATGAAGTGTTTTCTGTATTAGATCGTATCACATTGTAGACTCGGACACCTATTTTGTAGTTGTCAGGTATCTTTCTCATATATTGCTGATCATTGCATGCCCATGAAAAGCTTGTCAGGTTTTGTTCTTTTCTTTTGGGATGACAATAGGAAATCATGTTGCCTACAACTTTCTCATTTCTAACTCATTTCAAAGTTTAATAACATCAACAAAATGTCTTGAACATAGCTTATTTTGTGGGCTGTTTCTGACGGACTTTGCAAGTTCACACATTGGCAGCTCTAAGTCCCTGTTTGCTCCTTTGTCATGGCTTATACTTCTTCAACAACTTGTTTCTGTATATGTGTTCTATTGGGAACCACGTTAGCATCTTTCTGTTCAACAGTCCACTATTAGTTTTAATTCTTGGAAGAAAAACTCATTATAGTTTAGAGTGAAGAATTTAGTTTAAATTAATCAAACTGTTACATGGAAAATAAAAACTGTCAGCCAGATTAGTTTGTATCCCTTGATGAGATTCAGATTTAATTAATAAAGGTAAATTGTGTAGAACTAAAGACTTTTATTAGCTGCTTAATACTGCTTGGTATAATTTTTCTTAATTGTATTTTGTGCTATGAAGAGAGTACATGCTAAAGCTATTAAGACACAACTAGCAATGTGTCAAAATTTTAAGAGAGAAATGTATAGGAACTAACAGATTAAATATACTGTTTTATTTACAGAGATTTTGTTGCCCCTCTGTTTAGAATGTCTATATTTTCTACCCACTGAGAAAAATCTAAAAATTTTGCATTTCATAGTTTAAAGGCAGATGAAATATTTAAAAAGAAAGAGATAGCAGGCCCAGCTATATTCTAAAAACAAAACCCTTGTCACCTTATCTCACAAAGCCAAGGAGAGTCTGCATTTCTTTATCTCCTACTCTGTTTTCTGGGAAGGAGTTAAGGAATTCTTCTGAATGCCTTGAAACATATTTCCAAGTTCACTGATTGTTGTTGGTACAAACCACTGTAGAGTTTTTTTGCTATTTTAGGCAAGTACAATTAATTTCTGGTGATAACTGACAGATTTCTTGTGGATTTAAACAAGCCTTTCCTTAATACACTGCAAACGTCTAATTATTTTTTCAAAGTGTCTTAATTCTGGTAAACTAAATGAGCTCAGAAATTCAATTGTGTTAGTGTCAGACTCTCACTGAAAAGACTAAGCAGTCATACAGGGTTTGAGTTTTCAGATACTTGCATCTGTCAAATAATTGCTTCTTAAACCTTTCTATCACTTCATTAAAATACAGAAATGAGGATAACTGCTAAAGTATTTGCAACAAAAATTTTAAAGGAAGATTTGAAATTTGTATTGCCTTCTGTATTTTTTTCTTAACTTCTAAGAGCTTTTTTGTTATGTTTTTAATGAGAAAGACTGCTCTTAGCATTCTTTTGGAAAATCTTGGACATGGAGGGAGGAACTTTGTTGACCTGAGCTGTGCTTTAATCTTACTTCTGTGAATAACACTTTCCTCTCACTTTCAGACAAGAAGCAAGAAAGAAAAAGACCCACTGCACAAGGGGAAGAGAGGAACAAGAAAGACAGGGAAAGGTAGTTTGAATTTGGGAGAAACCCTTGCATGAGCTTGAGCTTATCTTTAGAAGCCAGTCCAGTGATGGCCAAACAGTATCATGATGCATCTAGAGGTGTGTCTGTATTTGCGCACTGTGCCTGTTGCTGCTGATGTTATTTTTAAATACATTGTTGCAGTTGACCCTGCTCTGTGCAAAGAGAAGGAGGCTGGGATAAGTGTCTGCAAGCATTGCCTTATATGCAATCATTAGCATAAGCTTTGAAACTAATTTCAGGGACACTTTGGAGACCTAAATCTCTTTTCAGTGTCTTCTTGCTTTGTCCTTCAGGTTTGTCATCATAACAGAAAATGGCCAGTGTTTAGTGTCACCAGTAGATTTGTGGTGACGTAAGGAACTCTGTAGGTGTTCCTCAAACTGCAGTGAATCATGGAACAGAGATTTCTTTCATTTTTGGTTATCTGCTCTTACTCTCTGCTTCATGAGTATTTCAGCTACAATGGAGAAGATTGGTATTTTTGCAAGCATTATGTTAGTCCATTTCTGGAACAAATATATGTAGTTTTCAAAAATGTGAAAACAGTATTTCTGTTCTAAAACAGACAAGCACACATTCATGACCTCATGCCCCCAAGACACCCATTAAACTATTTGTAACAGCAGATTTTGCAGTAGTAAATTTCTGTGAAGCCAGAAAGGTTTTACCATCAGATCTCTGCCTAAAGCAAATTAAAGACATGACGGATCTCTATGAAAGAAGCAGGGGACCAGTAGGGAGTGTGATCAAATGTGTTAGTATAGCAGTGAAGTTTCGTATTTTGGTCAGCATATTGCACATGTGAGGTGCTCCCTAAGGAAACTTGAGGTTATTAATTCTTAACCATGGTTGTCACACAAGTCTGACATGCTAGAGAGTGACTGCAGAGAAAGTTAACTCAAAGTTGATGATTTGTGTTAGGAAGATCAAAAGAAAACCTGAAGTGTTCTCTTTTCACTGAAAAAATTGTAAATGCAATGTGATGAATTTTTTTTTGTTTTTCTTTTCCACTTGCAGATACATTAAAGATGTTTTTCTTTATATGTCTTTGGCATATTAGAGTAGAAGTTAGTGTTACACAATTAATTTTTTTTTTCATAATTTCCTTTGTGACACTCAATGTAAGAGTCCTGTAGGCTGAAAAAACAGGAGGTAGATGACTATAAACCTTCTGGGAGGTACAGATTATTTATGTGTCTTTTCCTGCTGGAAATGTTGTTGTAAAAAGATAATGTTATTTACAGTACTGAAAGAGTAAAACAGTATGTGGCTATATGTAATGGAAATAAATTTTCACATAAATTCCATAGATATTCTCATTTTCTGGTGAAAATACTTTTTATTGTACTCTGTGTGGAAAAAACCCTTGTGATCTCTAATAGAATGTGACACCTAAAATAGATATGCTCGTGATGGCTTTGGTTTTATGCATTCTACATTTTTAGTCGTAAAAGAGCTATTTTCATTACAGAAGCTGTAGTGGAGAGCCATTAGCCCCTTACCTTGCGTAAGGATGCCGGTCCAGTAGGGGATACTTTCTGCTGGGTTGAGCTAGTATTAACGGAGTGGCTTTTTGTAACACAGTTGGAGACATGAGTGATAATGGGAACTATTCCAAACAGTATTTCTGCACTGTGAGCTCTGGAAAGGATTTTGAAATATACTGAAAAATATATTTGCCCATTGTTAGGTTACTTCAGTGACACATTTTGATGGCATGAGAGAGCCAAGTTAGTGCAGTAAACTAACCAGAAAAGCTGAAAAAGCTCCCTCTCTGGCATGAATATAATTGTGACTTGTTAGTGGACATAAGGAGCAATACGTATGATTTTTCCCCTGATTCTCTTTTCCTTTTAATTGGGTTGTCCTCCAACTACCCATGTTCAGTTTAGAAATTGTTTTGTCTGAAAACTGGAATTTGAGTTTCAAGAGAAAAGTCAGATAACTTTTGATACCTTTCTTTTGGTCAGATGGCACAAGAAATATTGTCGTAATTGGAAAAAGAACAAAAAGCGTTACCTCTCCTTTTCTTCCCTTTCACCACATAAGTGGAGGTGACTAATTGAAGCACAGTAACTCTACTATTGCAGTTTCATAATGAAAGCAAATTATAAGATAGACGGTAATAGAACACAGTTTTCTTTGTGCCTGTGGTTGCTCACATATAAATGGGACCCTTTTGCTGTGTAAATGGCACAGACTCTCTGCAAAATCATTTAGGTATAGTGGGCTGTGGTTTCATCCCTAATGCTTCTGCTGCATAAATTCAGCCTATTTAACACAGGAAAATACAGTGTCTGTCTGTGAAGACATAAGACCAACATGGGAGTTTTCTTAGGTGGTTCTTGAATGATGTTATGATTTGAGAGAACCAAGCCCCCTCATGTTTCCTTATGAGATTTTGTGAATATCCACAACCCACTGTCCTTGGCTGGATTAAAACCAGATGTTTATTATGCTGTGTTTTGTTTGTTTTTTTTTAAGGCTTGGAATATAATTTATGTTAGATTAAGTAACTCCATTAGGTATATCTCAATATTGAAACATAGTATGAGGTACTCTCCTGTATGAATCTGGGAATGTGACATAGGATCTTCAAATCTGAAACCAGCAATTTCTTCCTAAATAATCCTTATCCTTTAATGAAGATAGGAAACTCTGACGCTTAGTGCAGATATAACTAATATTCATTTTCAGCATAATTTCTTACATCAGTTTTTCAATATAGCGCATGAATTCCAGTCTTGTCACCATTAAAATTTTTTTTATTAACAATGCAAATAGTTGCAAATGTCATTAAAATGCAAATGCATTTCAATTTTTGCTTTTAAAAAAAACAGAAGCTTTTTGTGGGGTTCAAGACTGCAGAACACAAGGAAAACAGTTTTGCAAAATACATTCCATTATCTTGCTTGTAGATAGTGATATTAAAGAACAATAGCGAATACAGTCTACAAGATTGCTGTATTTCAATTTACATTTGAAATACAATAATAATGATTGCTATATTGTTAGAGGACTATTAGTTTCTCTCTGCCATCTTTTAGCTGAAAAGAAAATTCATTTTGCACAAAAGAGTTTAGTGGTTTGGGGTTTTATTTGTTACAGTGTTTTGCATCTGAGAAGCGAAAGCTGGGGAAAGGCATAAGGAGGTGGAAAAAATTATGATAAAATCATGCTTTGATCAGATTAGCGATAACAGCTCCCACAAAGTTATTGCAAAATAGTTTCATAAAAAACCTTGTTTATCAGTAACATTGCTGGTTGTATTTATAAGAAGGGAACTAAGTGAAATACAACACCGTGTTTTAACCATAACATCTAATGATCTAATAATGTCTGAAGATGTCTGACTGAAATGGCTGGCTTTGTTTTGCTTAAAATTTAGCTCTTTTTATCAGTCAGTCTTCTTGAGCTTTTGTGTTCAAGTTAGCATGATCTATGCTCATGATAAGCCTATTTCCTTTAAAGTGCTGGAGTGATTAGTTTTATAAGTTTACCCGTCAAACTTCATAATAAAAGTAATCAGTAACTTACACTTCCCATATTATTTATCTGAAATACTCTTTCAAGGAATCAGTAGTTTAAGAAGAGATTTATAAACATGGACTGATGTGTGTGAGCATGGGCTTAACCAAGTATGTTACAGCATTGACTATTGTTTATGTTGGACAGCCATTTCAGCAGATTGCCAGCTCTGGTGTCACTCCTTAAGGTTATCAGAGTCTACAAAGCAAATCAAAATAATTCTGGTTTTGCACACAAGAAAAATCACTCTTCAATTTAATAATGTTCTAAATTGCAATTTTCTTTTTAAATGTGCTTGGCAGATGGAAGAAGGACTGGGTGTCTAAAAGGCAGCTCAGTTACTGTAGCCACCCCAAGAAAAGGCTAAGGAGGAAGTAGTGGTCAAGGGAAGTGATGACCTATGATGAGATTCATAGCTACTAGTATTTCCAGATGAGATTTTAAAGTTTAATCTTAATTCGTTCTTGTCATATGTATCTTCAAGTCTGAGTGGAACACTTTCAAATTTTTTGAATAGCTTTATTTCCTGGCACAAAAAAAAATCCCACAGATTTATTTCCTCTTTCCTTGTTTAGTATTTAATTTCATCATTTTATGCATACTTGAATACTCCTCCTGGTTTCTAATTTTCTCTCTTGAAAGTTTTACGTTTGATCTAGATACAGTAGTTGCAGAATATTCAAGAAATTATCTAAGGTTCTGACTTGAGGTGTATAGGGAAAGAATGAGAGAAGTCCTTGTTTCTATGTAATAGTCCATGAAGGTGTCAGATTAGCTTCAGGCCGCTCGATATTATCTTAAAAAAATTAGCTCCTGGTATAAACTTAATGTGTGTCTTTGTAATATATTTTAGCTTCATTTGCATAATTTGAAAATCTGCTCCCATCTTTAGCTGAAAGTAAGTCTGGGTTACTCTCTGTGTGGGCTATGTAGGGCATATGTGATTTTCTGATTTAGGGGTTGAAAAAGGTGTTGAATATTTGGTTATCAGAATATCATTATAGAACCAGTGTTTCTTTGTGACTAGTTACTGAAACAGTCTCAAATCTGAAATAATTTTATTCAGTCACCTTCTGGAACTCCTGTTTTTCCAGAACTTGCTCTTGTATGTAGCTCGCCATTATATATAGTACTTTGCCCTGTCTGCAGTGAGACATCACAACTCTGCAGCAATGGCCATAGGCAATGTTGCTTACATCTGGGTTTTTCTTAAATTGTATTATCTGAGACCAGGGTGGTCACCTAAATTATTCAGTTTCTTATTTTGAGAAATTATTAAGGTAAAAATACTGGATTTCTAAATGCTCTCATTTGTTTTTTTTCATGCTGGAATTTACTATATTTCTGTTTGTCTCTTTGTCAGTGAGACCTGTCTTGTTGAGTGTCTTAAGTGTTTTTTTTCTGCAAAGTGCTATACTTTATCAGTTATGTATTTCTCTTTGCTTGGTATCTTGCTTTCTATTTTTTTTTTTTTTACTTCACTATCAAGGTTTCTAATGAATCTCACAGAAGAGGATCATGTTTTACTGCTATTTAAGTAAGGAGAGCTATGATCTCTTGTTTAGTTCTAGAAGACCAAGGAAAAGAAGAACTTGTCTAGGGAAATAAGTACTTTAGTATCCTTTTACATTAGGTAAAACAGGAAACCCAACCATATTGCTTTAAATAGCTAAAATGTCTTGGAAAGAAAAGCAAAACATATGGCTTTAGCAACTAAAATAAGTGGAATGAGAACTTCTTGGAAAAAGTAAGTCCTTTGGAAAGCAGATTTGAAATGGTCAATGCAATGAATGGTGATTTTGCAGGCAACAGAAGACACCACAGTGATAGGTAGTGCTGGTTTAGAGCTGGCTTAGAGTCTTCTCAGTGCTCCAGCCCTTTGGCAGGGTTCTTACTTGAGTTAATCAAGTTTGAATTACTCAGCTGCAAACTGAGTGGGGCACAGAGTAGGTCAGAGCTGATCCTCTGCCAAGTTGGCTCAGGACAGGCGACATGTACCTGCTCCAGTGCCTTCACAGATATATCCCTCTGGCTTCCAGGTGAAGTGGAACAGCTGCTTCAAGGAAATGTGTTGCTTGGGTCAGCTATCAGCACACAGACCTCATGCAGAAGCACACCCACACAACACCACTGCATATGCCCACACACCCATTCCCATTGCTGTCTAATCCTCTGTGACCTGCTTTATCCTCTAGTTGCAGGAATCCTCTTTCATCCCATTACTCTAGGTAATGAAAGAAGACTTTCATTGGTCTTGCCTTTTACAGATTTTCTGTACAGAAATTCTTTATTTAACTTAAAGGAACAGTTAAACTAGTGTCAGGCAGCTCAGGTCAGCATGTGAAAGGGAGGCCTAAAAACCACAGGATGCTGACAGCATAACAATAATTGAAGGGAGTTGTGGGACCAGGAGCTATGGAAGTGCTTGAGGTCTCAATCAATCTTGCTTGCTTCAGTATTGATTCATAACTACTTTCACTTGGGCTAAAGGAGAGTACTTGAGGTTATTATAATAACCCGAGCAAACTGCTCCAGTAAAGTCCACCATGACTTAACAGGGCCAAATTAGGTACATTTGCTTGTTAAATCTTTTTATTTTTGGAAGACTTCGTAATGCTCTATGATAACTGGTATGAAAGTGTGTTCTTACTCTAAAATGAAGATCAAGTACCGGTGGTGGATTGACCCTGGCTGGATGCCAGGTGCCCACCAAAGCTTCTCTATCCCTCCCCTCAGCTAGACATGGTAGTGAAAATATGACTAAAGGTTCCTGGATCATCAGAAGTGCAGGGAGGGATCCCTGACATGTTACAAAAGTGTCATGGACAAAAGTTTCTGTTCAGAGAAATTAGTTTAATTTCTTACCAATCAAATCTGGTCAGAAAAATGAGAAATAAATCCAAAATTTAAAAAAAATCCTGCCCCCAACCCCTCCATTCTTTGCAGGCTCAGCTTCACTCCCGAATTCCCCTACATCTTGCCACACTGTGATGCAGCGGGACAGGCAATGGGGATTGTGGTCAATTCATCACATGTTGACTCTGTCTCCTTCCTCCTCAGGGGAAGGAGTCCTCACACTCTTGCCTGCTCCAGTGTAGGGTCCCTCCCACAGGAGGCAACAGGACACAACTCTCCATGAATTTGTCCACCATAAGTCCTTTCCAAAGGCTGCAGTTCTCCACTAACTGCTCCAGCATGGGCCCCTCCCAGGGGCTACACTCCTTCAGACGCAGGCTGCTCTGGTGTGGATCCCCCATAGGGTCACAAGTCTTGCCAGCAAGCCTACTCCTGTGTGGGATCCTCTCTCCCTGGGTCTACATGCCCTCCCAGGAGCCTGTTCCAGTATGGGCTTCCCATGGGGTCACAGCCTCTGCTGGGCACGTCTGTGACATGGGGTCCTCCATGGGCTGCAGGAGCACAGCCTGGCTCACCATGGTTTTCCCCACAGCCTGCCAGGGAAGTGCTCTTCTCCAGCATCTGGATCCCCATCTTCTCTTCCTTCTTCACTCACCTTGGTGTCTGCAGGGCTGTTTCCCTCATGTGTTCTCATTCCTCTCCTCTGGCTGCAGTTGTGCAGTTCTTAGATATTATCCCAGAGGCATTGTGACCATTGTTGATGGGCTCAGCCTTGTCTTGCAGCTGGTTGGCACTGGCTCTGTCTGACATGGTGGGAAGCTTCTGGCATCTTCTCACTCATGTAGTCCCCCCCACTACCTAAATCATGCTGCATAAAACCAATGCAACACAATTATCTACAGGCTTGCAGTTTTTTCTTGGTGATAATCACAGTGGAAAAGATAATAATTTAATTACAAGAATAATTTAATTACAATATACCCTGTGTTCTTGGTCAGTGATGCAGTTTAGCATGCAAATCTGTTCCTCCAGAAGGATCTTCTCAGGTTGTTTCTCTCACTAAACACTTCAGCTGTCATAAGGTGGCTTACAAGTTCTTATCTTTCACAACAGCTCTGATATGAATGAAATGCAGCTGCTGTTTACAAAGAATGGTAGCGTAGTTTTTGCTTTCTTTTGGGTTTTGCTTGATCAATTGTAAAAATGCCCTTTTTTGAGTACAGTTCTGTTCCTTTTGTATCAACCAGTTAAAAAGGTACACACATTCTAGAAAGCCTTTCAGAACCTGGATTGATATACATATTAGTTTGTGGCGATATTATTGCTTGGTTGCAGCTTAGTACATTGTTATGCTTACACTAGGGATGTCGGTATTTAATTGTAGTTATTTCTCAACAATTGTTCTTGGCAAAGGATATGATTTGTGAGCAGAGTAATAAGTGCTTATGATGTTTTGTACTCCATTTAGTTGGAAACAGCTTACTTATGTAGAAAAGATAGGATTAAAAAATAAAAAATTCATCTGATAAAGCAGTTTTACTTATCCTGGTGAGCACTTAACTCTCTAAGGAGTTAACTATACCATTTTCCTAAATTTTATATATATTCACATAGGTAACTTTCCAACTGTGAATAGTGAACTGAATGCATTGTACTATTTCTTTACTGTTGCTGTGTGTATATTTATGACTGTTAAAGCACCTGTATAATTTAAACAGGGTTGTGTTAAAATCTTGGAATGTTCATAGCAAGACCCACTTTAGGATTTATGGCATTACTAAAAAAAGACACATTCTCAAGGGAAAGTGCTGCCACTTTCTCTGTATCGGCAGAATTACATGAAAATCAGAATGAGTCTGTCTACATTGGAACTGGGAATTTTACTAATATTGTAGTGTTTATATTAAAAAGTGACAAACTTTTTCAAAGACCCTGAGATAAAGTTTGTAAATATGGGAAGGCAATTGTAATGCATTTCTTGGCAAGTTTTATGCAAAGTGAGGTGGAATCAGATATTGATTTAATGTATAAATATGAATGTGTATATATTCTATATTATCTCATCAACAAAACTGAGTTTTACAATTAGCTGATACAATATAACGGCTAGTAAAGGGAACTGCAGTTACAGTTCTCACTCTCTGCAGTTTGTTTAGTTATTTGTGACATGTCCTAGCTCTGCTGTCTTTAAAAGATGCATTATTTTAAAATATGCCACTTTTATAAGGAAAATGAAGGTATTTGCATTCCTCAATATAGACAGGAATTAAATATGTATGGATGGATATCTTACTAAAAAGGGAAATAAATCAGTAATTAAACTGAACAGATGGGATAGAGATATTTAAAATATATATTAAAAATTGGCTTTACAAGCCATATAAAGAAACCCATCTGTTTTAAAAGAAAGTACAACCAAGTATAAAATCAGCTTGGCTCATAATTTTTTTCATAGCTCTTGAAAATCTGTGCAAAGCACTTTACTAGTGTGAGTAATGATGGGTTTACTTTTATCAGCAAAGATCTCATTTACAGGAGTAGAAGGCTATAAATGCAATATAAATACTGCTGAGCCCACAAGTCTAACTTGGATTGCTTTCACTGAAAGGTTGTTACAGGGGTGCTGCTGTTCTATAGTGCAAGCCCCTGTCTCCATGTCACATCATGCCTAAAGGTCATAGGAACAGTAATCATCAGCATAAGCATGCCTTCATAAGAAAATAGTATCTGGGAATTAATTTTGTGAAAGAATTTTTTTATTGCATTTCTTTTGCTTTTGAATTTTGCATATATTTGCACAGCAACACTATATTGACCAGTGCCTTCTCCCTTTTTTGGAATTCTTTTTGCCTTTTAGGAGTTAAACTTATCCAGAGAGAGTAAGTTTATAATCCAGAGAAGCTGGTTTCCATTTTGTTTTCCTCAATTGTCAGATTATGGGGTTTTCTTCTACATTTTCATCATAGTTCAAATCTGTGATAATACAGTGTGAGAAAAATCCATGAACTTTTGTATCTAATGCTTGTAGTGCCTGAAGTACCCAATGCATTTTTGCATACTTAGGAACACAGCTGGTGCCCAAAGGTTCCTCTCAGAATATATCTGGCCAAAACTGAGGACAAATACCTTTTCAACTTTACTGTTATCTGCAGTAAAATTTCTTATTGTCTTACTTTTCTAACAGAGAGAAATAAATTATGTGTTTTCCTATCTAAACCATGTAACTCTCTGATGTGAAATGAACATCAGATTGATTCAAATTTTGGCTGATGCCAGGGAATATTTTTTCTCTTAATGGGGTGAAAAACCTCTTAGGACTGCAATTTAAATGTAATAGAAAATAAGTAAAAAGGGAGAAGCATCTATAAGTAAAATGATGAAAAATGTATGAAAATTTTCAGTATTTTAAAGCCTAAGTTTTTTTGGTTTTTTGTTGTTTTGTTTTTTTTTTTTTTTTACGTTAACCAACATATTTAAAAATCTTTACACAATTTGATTAGTACTAGAACATCTACTAAACTAGTAACAAACCCTGAGGAGTCTATAGTGATAAAATTGCTGAGAAATTTTGGTAAACAGAAAGCCTTTGTCATTATGCTTAGACTTCTGATCAGACATTTATTTGTTCTTTTCTTTAGTGAGCAGAAAGAAAACTTAGTTCTTTATAAGAATCCCAAGGTTACTCTGCTGTTTCACGGAGACAGATGTGTTTAAATTTTGTAAAAAATAACATTTCATGAACAGATTTGTTTAAATTTTGTGAAAAATATCATTGTCCTTTGAGGAACAAGATTAGGGAAACTATATTGCTGATCTGAAAACAGAAATGCCTCCTAACAGACAAATTGCTTCCCATTTATCCTTGAGGTAACTTTACTCATTACTTCAGTGTAGTGTCTTGGGGTTATGAAGTGGAAGGGACCGGGGAGGAGAAAAAAATCATGTGAGAATGCAGAAGTAAGAGAATGACAAAGTGGGCACTGCAACTGGCAGAGGAGTGCTGACCAGGGCTTTAGGCAAAAGATACAGTAGGAGTGATCACAAGGACCAACAGGAACAGGGACAAAAGATATGTAAAGTTTAGAGCATTCACCTTCTGGAGCTGACAGTTGGAATTTTCATTCTTACACTCCTTTCTGTTCATCAACAACTCAAACCAAACTGAAAGGGTTTTTTCTAATTTGCCTTCATTAATTCAAAAATTAAGCACGTGCAGAGGATTTAGTCTTTAATTTAAATAATAGTAGCAGCCAGAAGTCAAAATGGCCCTACTTGACTATTTCTGACCCAGGCTTGGGGCCCTGTGCTTTGAACTTCTAACCTCCCAGCCCTAGGTTGCCATGTCCCATACCTTTGATCCTTAACTTTATTGTAAAGTGTAAATTTGGATAAGAGCAATTATTTCTGTAAGATGGATGTAATAATGGGTACTTGTTTTTAAATTTTAGGTTTTTGGCAAGGAACAGAAGATTACATGCAGAATTTATTAAGAATAGAAGCACTGAAATTTCCTAACCTTAGAAACTGGGGAAAATCAGGCTTAATTCTTTCACTGCATCAATGTTTTTGAGTTTTTATAAGAGAAAAAGTGTGTATGAAGAGAGACATAATGCTTTTGTTCGACCTACTCAATATAGGTGAGAAAATTTGGTCATAGAAACGCCCTTCAAGTCTGCGGTATAGACATGAATTAATTAATATGTTAATTAATTAAAATTAACAATGATTTCCAATTAAATACAATCTCAAAATAATTATTTGGCATTTTCATTACATGAAATCATGTCGACTATCTGAGGAAAAACTTCAGTGAATGAGAGGGAGTGTTGACAGGATTGGAAATGTGATAGAGACATTTATTCCAAAGGGATGCTATGCTATGGGTGGTCATTTTGTTTATAGAGAATGAAAACTGAATTATATTTTATACTTGTAAAAAACAATAATTTAGTATTTTTCTAAAGGACCCTGTGTTCCTTAACTTTTGAATCTTAATTTTCCGACTTGTGCTTGACCTTTGCTAAACCTCATGAAGCCCCCATGGGCCCAAGTCTTGAGCTTGTCCTAGTTCCTCCGCATAACATCCTGTCCATCGGGTGTATCAACTCAACTGCACCACTCAGCTTGTTGTCACTTGCAGACTTGCAGAGGGTTCACTTGATCCTGATGTCAGAGTCATTGATGAAGACATTAAACAACACTGTTCCCAGTGAGGTACACCACTTGTCACTGATCTTCATCACAACACAGAGCCATTGACCACCAACCTCTGAATGCCACCACTGATAGGTGCTTTAAACATTAAAGAAACCCAGCTGACACTAAAAAGAAAAGGACCAAATTTAATTTCCAAATAAAAGATAGCTGATTATTCTTATTATTTACTGAAACTCAGGAAAAAACTGATCAGATCAGCATATTCACAACAGTGGTAGGAACACTAATGATTACATCTGTAATTTCTAGCTTTATTGCATTTTTGGCTTGCCAGGAGGAAGTCCCAATACATTATTCTTTCTTCCTTTTTGATAAGATGAATGAACTTCATATATGCGTGACGGCATACCTAAGGGGACTTACAAAAGGAGAGCAAACAACTTTTTACATGGGCAGATAATTATATAATAAGGGGGAAGGGTTTTAAATTAAAAGAGGAGAGATTTAGATTAGATATTAGACAGAAGTTCTTCACTCACAGGTTGGTGAGGCACTAGAACAGTTGTCCAAAGTGGCTGTGCATCATCCCTGGAGGTGTTCAGGGCCAGATTGGATGAGACTTTGAGGAGACTTTAAGCAACCTAGTCTAAAGGTGTCCCTACCCATGGCAGAAATTTAGAACTAGAAGGTCTCTAAGGTCCCTTCCCACCCAAACCATTGTATGATTCTATGACTGCCTAATTTTACTTTTCAGAGGATTTGGTATGTATAGTTGTAACAGTAGTAACAGCTCTCTGTAGGCACACATCCAAGCAGATATATGTAATAAACACATTGGGTGGATTTCAAGGAGCTCTCTCTTCCAAGTTATTTCAACCTGATCATAAATGAAAATTGTATAAGAAAGAGTTTCTCTTAATATATGGTGTCACCATTGTTATGCAATAGAACTATTGGCCGCCTTGACAGAATAGTTATTTGCTTAATATTCATCCTATTAAAAAAATGTAATGTTATCCTACAGAAATAGCCTCACCTATGCATAGTTCTGTTCTCATTCCTTCAGGGTATTACTACTTTTTACAGTAAGAGACAAGAGAACAGTAAAATGGATTATTTGCCTTTGTTTCAATTTTTACTCTTCTTTGCCTGTTCTCTTCTGTGTCATGTACTCCATTCAAAGCACAACTCAAGCCAATCAACAATTAGGTAAAAACTAGAGAAATAATTTCTGAATTATTTAGGTCAATTGGATTGGTAAAATCTGAGGTCTTTATTATTTTTTCTGAATTGTTTTCACTGAGAATTCTCCAAATATATAAATCCCATCTATTTTATGTACTTCATTGTACCTCCCTATTTTAGAGTCTTTTAGAGTTTTTCTTTTTGCTTTGTTTGATTTGAAAATCTATAGTAAAGATAGAACTGCTTTCTATGTATTTGATTATTCTGTGACAGAATACTGTGTGAAAACAGTGCCATAATGTAAAAGAAGACATAGTGCATATAAATTATTAATTCCTTAATGAGGTAAATGATCAAGATAGACCTACTTCAGTGATTTGTAAGAAAATCATTATTACTGAAGAACCAATCAGTAAATGTGCAGATCTTTTACTGCCTGGAAAAAAAATAATTTCAAATCTATGACTTAAATAGGAGGGTAATACCACTTTTTTCATAACATAAGCCTTCAAAATCTCCATTAAAACTATTAATATTTTCAGCCATGAAAAGACATGAGGCAGTTTAAAATGGGTTTCAAATTATCACTGTCTATCTGAAAGGCTTTTTCTCTTTACTAATCAACCACACTTTTCAATTCAGAAGTGCAACAACGAAGGACCTTGTTAAGGATATTTTATGATAATGGGAGAGTGAAGAATCACTGTTCAATTTCAGATCTCCTGTCACCATGGAGCATATAACTCAATAGGCTTGGATTTTTTTATTTTAATGTAAGAGCAATTTTTGGTGATGCTATAAGAATGCAGTCGTGTTAATTACTGTTATATTTTCATATAATCAGGATTTCTTCTAAGGAAAACATTGTAACAGACATCCTGCCATGCTTATGTTAAATTAATTGGATGTTTAGCTCAAGGGCGTTCATAATTTATCATAAACTTTAATGGTAATACAATCAGCTGCAAGGAAGCCTTACTTATCTCCTTGATTGCACCATAAGAAATTAAATCCTAATTTGAACATCCTTATTTTAATATTCTTTTACTGACATGGCAAGAAGTGAAGATTTGGTTGACAAGGAGGTCATTGTGTTCAGAGTCTCGGCTGTGTAATGACTCAATGTAGCACAAGTGTAAGGAAAAAAAAAAAAACCAGATTAAGTCTGGACTATCATGCAGAAATCTGGCCTGTGTGCAGAGTGATGAAAAGCTTTTACGTCACAGGGGTGACAAATTATTACAGGAAGTCTTACTGTACTGATTTTGCCTTTTCTTTCTTTGGAAGAACTTGGACATCTTGGATCGTCTAGTTCAATCATTAGTTCCCCAGTGGCAACTTCTGAGAAACTACTTTTATGTCTACCAGTCACCAGAAACGGGTTCCATTCCTTAATCTCAAAGTTGTTACAAATTTTATAGTTAACCTTTCTATAAGAATGATGGAGTATTTAATTAATGGGGATAGATTAGAGAGCCTTGGCCCATATTCGGTAGATCTGCTGGCACTTCTGCTTTCTTATCTAATATGAGAGCTTAAAATGTGACTTGGCAAGGCATTTAAGAGTTCTCAAGATATGTTTACCAAAGAAGAGAATAGTTCGTTTGTCATCAGTCCATGTTTATTATTTTGTTGTCCAAAGATGTTGAAAATCCTGTATTAAGAATGCTAATATCATGTGATACATTTTTTACTAAATGTATTTCCCTTGGAGAAGTTTTTAACATTGCATTCTGTAGGCTTGATCTTTGTGGTGAGCTTGTGCTGACACCTTCCAAAGGGCTGTTGTGAGCTACCAAATTGCTTTTACCCTGAATCAGTAAGGATTCTCAATGTTTTTGTTCCTTATAATATCATCTTGGATATTCTTATTATCTGTATGTTTAATCCTTAAAGCTTCATGCTAAGTTATGAGCTTCAATAATTTTAATAGTCAGTAATTTTGATCTCCCTTAAGTACTTTTTTGCACACATTTTCTATTTTTGGATTTTGCATCTGCTGACTTTCTATTTCTTTGTCCTAGTAAAACATATGTCTCATTTACGTTTATTATTATTTATAAATTATTCATGTTTTATTGTTACTGCATGACTCTATGTTTCCTCCATAAAGTTAATATTACTAGCACTAAAAAAACCCACTGTAGGCTTTACTTCCAGTACTCAACTCATTCATCTACTTCTGTCTGGGAGGGATAGACCCTCTACCCAGTCAGGCAACAGCTGTGCATAGGAGGAATACAAAGCCTCACCACTGTATGAATGAGCAAAAAGGGGAACTTAGAGGCAATTGGCTGATACAGCTGCCAAGGTACTCCCCATGATTTTTGAAAAAGAGGTCAATGGCTCAGGGTCCTGATGGAGGGACATCAATGACGAGCAGTGTCCCTCAGGGGTTTGTACTGGGGCCTTCATCAGTGACACTGACATCAGGATCAAGTGAACCCTCAGCAAATCTGCAGATGACACCAAGCTGAGTGGTGTGCTTGACACACCCAAAGATGGGATTCCATCCAGAGGGACCTGGACAAGCTCAAGACTTGGCTCCATGGGAATCTCATGAGTTTTAACAAGGCCAAGTTAAAACGGCCTGCAACCCAGTTGCAGTACTGCAGCTGGGTTGGGGCAAACCCCAGTACCAACACAGGCTGGGGATGAACAGATGGAGAGCAGCCCTGAGGAGAAGGACTTGAGGCTGCTGGTGGGTGAGAGGCTGGACATGACCCAGCCATGGGCACTCCCAGCCCAGAAAGCCAAATGTGTCCTGGGCTGCATCCGAAGCAGCGTGGGCAGCAGGGCCAGGGAGGGGATTCTGCACCTCTACTCTGCTCTGGTGAGAGCCTCCCTGGAGCCCTGCATCCAGTTCTAGAGTTCCCAGAAAGACAGCATGGACCTTTTGGATCCAGTCCAGAGGAGAGCCATGATGATGATCCGGAGTGGTGGAGCGTGTGTCCTAATGAGACTGAGAAAGTTAGGGTTGTTCAGCCTGGAGAAGAAAAGGCTCTGGGGAGATTTTGGAGCAGCTTCCCAGTACCTGAAGAGAGCCTACAAGAAAGCTGGAGAGGTACTTTTTATTAGGGCATGGAGTGGAAGAGGGAATGAAGGATAAACAATTTGAAACTGAATGATAATCAATTTAGATTGGATATAAGAAAGCAAATTTTACATTGAGGGTGATGGAAAACTGCAATGGATTGCCCAGGGTGTGGGGAGATTCTCCATCCATGTGAATATTCAATGTCAGTGTGGATGAGGCTCTGTGCAACCCGTTCTACCCGTATCTTCTACTTGAAGATATCCCTGATCATTGCAGTAGGGGTTTGACTAGATGGCCTTTAAAGCTTCCTTGCAATTCAACCTATTCTATAATTCCCTCTTGCCTCCTGTTGATAAAAATATATGGCACCCAGAGAGGAACATTTCTCACTGATTCATTGCTTTAATGATCAAAGATTACCAGCCATCAGTATTTCCTGCTGTTGGCAACCCCTTGCCATAGGTCTAAGTCTCCCAGAGCACTTCCACATGAATATAAATAAATTAAGTCATGGCTGAGTGTTTAAACACACTTCAGTGTGCTTGTGTAATCTACTCCAGAGAATCACATAGAATCAATGAGGTTGGAAAAGATCTTTGAGATCATCAAGTCCAACTTGGGACCTAACAACAACACCTTGTCAACCAGACCATGGCATCCAGTGTCACATCCAGTCTTTCTTTAAACACCTCCAGGGACAGTGGAAGTGGACACCACTTCTCTGGGCTGCCCATTCCAGTGGCGAATCACCTTTATGTGAAGATCTTCCTCCTGGTGACCAGCCTAAGCCTCCCCTGGTTCAGATTAAGACTTTGTCCTCTTGTCCTGTTGCTGGTTGCCTGGGAGAAGAGGCTGACTCCTACCTGGCTACAGCCTCCTTTCAGAGAGTTGTAGAGAGTGATAAGGTCACCCCTGAGCCTCCTTTTCTCCAGGCTAAACACCCTCAGCTCCCTCAGCCAATCCTCACAGGACTTGTGTTCTAGGCCCTTCCTTCACCAGCCTTGTTACCCTATTTGTCGTCTATCCTAGCTAATATGAAGTTGCACTGTTTTTCCCCCTTGGATGCTTTCTTTCAGGAGTTCTGTGCTCCAGCACGTCCATATCTTAACATCTAATCTACCCAACAGCTTTTATAAAAAGCCAGATTTTGATGACAGTTTGAATAAATATGCAGACTTCAAAGCAAATCAAATAACTTCAAGGCTCTTAGAGTTCTAAACAAAAAGTCAATGCTCTGCTACAAGTGTAGATCTTATGAGATTGCCTGTTTTTATCTTAAAAAGTTCTTCCTTGTAAGTCCTAGATAGGCATTAGAGGCACTAGTCCTGATCTTTGTCTCATTTTTATTTTCCAACTTCCAGTACCCTTTATCTCTTTTGATACCTCAGATCTTGTCAGTATGTTGGATTTATTACCAGAAAACAGGAAGTGAAACAACTTGACCTGAGCTTAAAGCAAGGAGATTAGTTAACTATTTAATGTATCCAAAAGGCTTCCAGGTAGCTTTAGGTCTTCAAAACTTTGCTTCTCCTATAAGTCCATTTTGCTAGACAGTTTTAGAAACATATATTACCTCTGTCTCACATTCTTGGCTTCATCCTTAGGCCAACTCTGCTAAGAGGTGGCACTGAGTTTTTATCTGGTGTTGCCTGAATGAGTGTAATTTAAAATGGATGCTGCAGATTGAATTCCTATTCTCCATAGGAAGGTATAATCAAGTATCACTCCTGTGCTAAGCTGCTATGTTTTTCTGTTATATATATCTCTCGATAATGCTTATCCTTTCTTTATTTTGTGTGGAAAAATCCATCCAAGTAAGGCAAATGGACTGAGGAATTCAAATACATAAAATAATAGTGAAATATTGCTAATTATGAATAAACAAAGTCATCCAAGGCTAGGTGTTTTCCTACACTGTTTTTGGTGCAGATGTTTACGCATCATTGTAAACAAAATGTGTAATGTATGCAGACAGTTAATTTGTTTGATTGATGAAGTACTTAAACAAAATTCATGGTATTACTTAATGGAAGTTATAGATGCCATTTTTATGCATTATTTCAGCATTACTGATAGTGCTGGAATATAAATCTGTAGTCAATTGGCCATACAAGCATTTATTGAATTTTTCTTTGAGTAATTAAAGTATTCAAAAGCTTCTTTAAAAGGTAAATCCAGCAGTTTTCTGAAGTGTATTTGCAGTGGAATGATAACTTTTTGAGATTAAAAGAAAAGAGAAAATTTTAGCTGGTAAACAGTAGCAAGGAAAGTAAGCTGCATAAAAGACATAAATTTTTACATGCATAATTATGTGTTGTGTTGAAATATATAGGGAGTTACAGGATTTTTTTTTTTCCCAACTAGACTAACTAGACTACCCAGACTTGGCATTTTAAACAGTTTTTCCTCATTTCAGTGCTTGAGGTAATTTTTATTAGTAATATGATTTACTGTTAGGAGTTACAATTATTTCAGATATGAAAAGACTTCCTTTCAGATCTGCCTATACTGGGGAGAAAATATCTCTAGAAATATCAGACAAGTCACAATGAAGGCAAGTGCAAAATTCTGATGTTTCTGCTCTGCAGATCTGTTCAGATGAGAGATCTTAACAAACTCTGTATTGAGAAACTCACCAAACTCCTTCCTCTTTGGTTCCAGTCTGCAGGGGATGGCAAGCTTCAGTCTTCTGGCATTTCTGCCTGGGATCGCTGCTGCTCTGGCTAGGGGTCCTTGGCCACTTTTGGGCTTATCTTATGTTTCGTTTTAGAAAATCGGTCTTTTTCATTAAGCTAGTGCTTTTTTAGTGTGGTCCCCTGTAGCTAAATTCTCTGTTTCAATTGTGGGAACATTCCTGATATGGCTCAATTTCCCAGTGGGAAGAGGTGGGTGTAGGTTAGACTTATGTTGTGGTGGTGGTAAGAGCCATCAGTATTCACTTGCTGACATAAATACAGTTTCTGACAAAGCAAGCACTATATGCAGCAGTACTCTGCCGTGTTGTCTTTACTGTTCAGAAGAATTTTGGTATCAAAGAAGAGATCTGCTGGTGCACTGCATTCTTCTGTATGTGGCAAGATATATTTTCTGATCAAGAAGTTCCTTCCAGTTTATCTGACCTTTCCAACTTCTGCATGTTTGTGTAATTTCATGCAGATTTGTGTAATTGTGTAATTTCATGCAATTTGTGTAATTGTGTAATAATTGATCCTCATTACTCCCCAGGATATGCTGGCATCCCATCTGTTCCCTCTTGTCATGCTTTCTATTTTCACTTTTTGAAATTACTCTTTCTTACTAACTTCTACTCTCCACCTTCATGGGCTTTTTAGACAATGTTAGCAAACTGATGTTTTTCCTCAGGCAGTACTTCAACAGCTCTACTTTGCCCAAGAAATTAGCATTGACTGTTCTTGTTGGTCATTTGTCCGGTAGGTGTGCATTCAGACTTGTTCGCTAAAAAGAGATATTATATTCTCCACAAGATGTTACACTGCACTGTTTATGGCACTACCTATGTGATACTAACAAATCAGCCAGCTTTTTTAATTTCATGAATGTTCAGCTTAAGAAATTGCCATTGGTGTAATTTTGTTTAACTGGATGTGTACAATACAGTTGTTGAGACCATGTGTTTCATCTTCAGGTATGTTGTACTCATCTTGTAGGAGTCCCACTGCATAATTTTGGGCATATATAGAACATGTGGGGAAAAAAAAAAGTGTGAATAAATGAAAGGGTATCAAACAAGCACAAGAGAATTATTATTTTTTTTACTGTACTGTGTACTGTGTACTTTCCACAAATCTGCAGAAGAGTAAGACAGTCCCAAGAAAAGAGATAAGTGAAAAACTTAACTGTAAAAAAGGATAAATGAACAGAGAAAGTAGCATCTCTTGAAGGCTGAGTTACTCAAAATAATTTTGAATCATGCTATGTATTCGCCTCGGCACACATGCTGTATAACATATATCATATTATGCAGATTAGAAATTGTGCTGAATTGTCTGTGTTTCCAGTCTCCCAGAGTTTATATTTTTGTGAAAAACTTTTGGAGGAGGTCAGGTACAGATTCTCTAATATTGATTCTACAGTAGGAATTGCTACCACTCTGTTCCTCCTCAAATTATGTTGTATGTGTGTAATATAAGTTTAATAATTAATATGGAGTAAGGCTGTGAAGTAATATATGTTTAACAGGTCACAGAGATCATCTGGTCCAGTCCCTTGGTCTTCAAGCAGGATCTGTTTCAAGACTGAAAATCAAAGTTCCATCAGTTTGCACTGGATTAACTTTACTTAAAAAGCTCCAAAACCTCAGGTTTTTGCAAGCAGAAGTGTTAGAAGGTGACAGACAGACGTGATAGAATGCCTATCACTGTGCAAAAGTAGTTTATATTAAGTAGCTCTTTATAAATAATTGAGATATAAACTTAAAGGGGCAGCTTTTTTGATAAATGGCTTGCATAGATAAATCCTTTACATAAAGATGATTCTATTTTTCCTTTTAGTATTTACTGAAAGTGAAGTTCTGTTTCCAAATAACTGTGGACTTTTGGAAGGATAAGGCTGTCTGGTTTTGCTGTCTTGTATCAAAATGGATTTTGTAGAAACTTAGGCAAAAGTGAGGGTAAAAAGCAATAAAAACAGCTTGAGAAGAATATTCATTACTTTCATTTTAGCCTCAAATTTTAGTCTCAAACAGCAGTACTATTCAAGACTCCTAAAACAATAGGAAAACCTTTTGTGTCCCAATAATTGTTTTCACTGGTGGATAGTAGTTCACAGCATTTCCCCGTTGTACGCTATAATGATAAATACACTGTGAATAGTAAACTCAAATATTGTTTTCACTTAGAATTTTACATTTAGAGAAAAATGTGACTAACTTGTGAAGAAGAGAAATATTGCAGTTTAACCCAGCACTTAGATCTCAGTATTTGTAGCCCTGAAGCTTGATTTTTTTAAATAGTTTTTTTTTTTTTGAGAATAATTGGAAATTAAAATGCCTTTTTGTTGAATTTTTCTTCAACATTTGAATTGATGAGTTACTTCAAAATTAATGATACTTAGGACTCAGTTTAGGAAGTCCTTCTAAGCTCCTGATGAGGAAAGTAAGATGTACTTTTTCTGTAGTGGGTAACAGGCACAGGCATGCAGATTCTTCAGGAAGATTGATTTTTCTAAGGGAAGTCATAAATACTAGGGAACCCTTTGTGTCAGACTGTTGTAGTTTACAGGATGCTCATCTCCCAGCAGGAAGAATTATAACTTGTAAAATATCACTGCAGTATAAGGATTTTTCATGAGACAAGAGCCTCATACTTTTTATAGGTAGTGTTGTTACTGGGGCAGGGGCATGCAGAGGTCTGCTTTCTCTTGCTATATGAAATTGTCCTCTCCCAGTGTTTCAAGATTACACATTCAGAGTACTTGAAGCATAATGGCTCTAGAAACATTAATTTTGTTATATTGCACTGCAGAAGAAAATCTCTCTAATTCTTCATTCAGTGGAAGAGGTTCCTGCACTGAACATGGCAGGTTTCTGAGGGGAGCAGGTTACTTTCCCATGTCAAGTGATATGACAGGAATGCAGATGTGCTGAGTATCTGAACTGGTGTCAGCTCATATGATAGAAGTGAAGTCATCACATGAAGCAGGCAGCACAGCCTCAGGTCATTACAGGGTGTTAGTCCTGTGGCTTCAACTTCACTTGGTTAGTGTGAAATGGGTCTGGATGGACAAAGATTCTCAAACATGTACAAGGAGATTGTTCTCAACAAGTGAAAACCAGAAAGGATACATTACCACTCTTTTTTTTTTTTTTTTAGGAATGGCTCTAGCTTAGTGTGAATGAAATGCTCCCAGGCATCTTCATACTATCATAAACCAAACTACTCTCTTCTGTAATGCCGTGAACAGTGCTGAGTATATCCATGCTAAAAAGTGTTCACCACAGTAGCTGTCAGTATTTGGATGTTTTCTTTAGAAATGTGGGGTTTTTGTAGGAGGGAAGGCTTTGGGCATAAGGTAAATGTAAACATCTGGGTACTCCTGAGTACTACTGAAAAGGAAATGATCTTTTTTGGTGTAACAAAAGGGAAATTTCTCAGTAAAAATTCCTTCTGGGGTAATCCTGTAAAGTGGGATGTGTTGCTAGTTCAACTCTGATACTACCCACAAAGTACCCAAAAAAAGCAAAATTTCCAGTTTCTATAGAATTTGTATATGTGGAATCAGCATTTGTGGCATTTATGCACTTCAGAGATTAATGCAACACCAAGTTTTGTGTCCCTTTTCTGTAGAGGATTCACACTAAATTTTCATAATCTCTTCGTGTCACCTTACTGTCTGATAATAGTCTCATGTTTTCTTTGTATGCCAATTATTTCCAGTTTAAAAAGTCAGTTTTCCTAAGATACTTAGTCACCTACGTCTTACAACCATGGGTATAGCATTATAAGTGTTTTTTATTATAATGACTTAATTTCCTTGACTTCTTAATTTCCAAGATCTCCGGCTCTTATGGATTGTATTCTCTTCTCATTTAGTCATAACGTCCTTGACTGTGTATCATGAGCAGTGTCTAAGATTTTGTGCCAGCGTCACTAGGAACGATATTGTTCCTTAGAAGCTTTTGTAATAACTTCCCTCCAAACTGATAATTCCCCACTTGTACATAGCTTGTTATTGCTTCTCTGTTATCTAGTTCATACGCTTTTCATAATTCCAGTCTTACTCCTTATCTTCTCCAGGCTTATAGTATTTCTCAGAGCATCAAAACTGACCTGCTCAAATCTCTCTTCTTGCCCAGAAATTTAAATTAACTGTAGCTTAGTGTTGCATTTTATTTTAGTACATATTATTGAGACCATCCTAATGTGTCTATATTCATCTGAATTTTTTTAAGCACTCAATTTTCTGCTGTTCAGCAAAACAGTATCATCTCAAACACAGTAGATTTACATATGTACTTCATATGGATGAAATGTCCCTTGAATTCACTGACAGCAGTGAATAAATCTTCATCTTTAGCAGAGCTAAACTCTAAAGAGCAGAGGGAAGAAAGACCAGAAGTTAATCCTGTTCATTTTATTTTTACATTAATTAAAAGTCCAGTTTAGATAAAATGGTCAACAGTTTAGCACTCTCATGGATTTAAGAACAGCTCGAGTGGAGGATTTTTATGTCTTCTTTTTATGTCTCTCTGCTAAATGTTGTTAATGCTCAAAGAAAAATCATGTTAATTTAAAAAGCATCATTTGCATTCACTCTTTTAATATGTGATAGTCTTACAACAATAAAGTTGGTAGGTTTGGGCTTTCGTGTATATGCCATAAGAACCTTTCTTTTTTATTACATCAGTAAATCACAGCGATTACAATGATTTCAGAGCTTGCAATGCAAATTACTTTGTGCTTGCCTATTAGCTATTGTATTTTTCTGCCACAATAATAAAACATTGCCTTTATTCTGATTTCTTTCTTATAATTTTTTTTTTAATTCCTGCTTGCAGTTCAGAGTTCCTCAGTGCATGATTAGATCATTAGTATTTCTTGCCAACTTTTAGTTTCAGCTGGCATGGAAAAAAGCAAGCAGAAGTCCATGCCAACTCTTGCATTATTTGTGCTTTAAGAACCATTCAGAAGACAGCAAACTATTCAGATAAGTCACAAAGTCATGCAATGCGAAAAGATAAAATGTTGGGCCTCCAGGTATTATATTGAATTGAAGACAAATTCTCCCATTCACTGCTTTCAGTGAACGTAAATTGGTTGTATTATGTCATACTAAATGTTCATTTGGCAAAATATTCTCTCTCTGGGGTAATTGGTAGAAGAAGCTGAGGTCAGGGTATAGGACAGTAAGGAAATATTGTGATATATCTTCAGGTGGGGCTCCAGGAGTTCTAGATAGCAATGATTGGAATTTCCCTCTAAGCTGTTGCTTTGCTCTTTAAAGTGATCCAAAATTTTACTGTCAGCAGCTTGCTGTGCCAGTAAGATCTGTGTCTGAGTCTTAAATGCATCCTTTTAAGTGTCATAGTTCTTTATGTGAGAAGAGGTGTTACCATTCCTATCAAATTTTCTTATGGTGCTCACTTACTCTGACTCCATTGATCTCAGGGTTGACCCTCTTTGGATTTCTCTCTTTTGCCCTAGTTATTTGTTTTTTTAATGATCCAGATGTGTAATTGTTAGTAGCCTTGGTTGTACTCACATGATGGTTGTACTCACATGATGGTTGATGATAAACTCAACATGACCTGGCCATGAGCACTCCCAGCCCAGAAAGACGAACGTGTCCTGGGCTGCATCCAAAGCAACGTGGGCAGCAGGGGAGGGAGGGGATTCTGCCCCTCTGCTCTGCTCTGGTGAGAGCCCACCTGGAGTGCCAGTTCTGGTGCCTCCAACACGGGAAGGACATGGAACTGTTGGAGCAAGTTTCGAGAAGGACACAAAGTTGGTAAGAGGTACAAAGACAGGGTGAGGAAGTTCGGGCTGCTCACTCTAGAAAAGAGAAAGTTGCATGGAAACCTCACAGCAGCCTTCCACTATCTGGAGGCCTACAGGGAAGCCAGAGAGCAACTCTTCAGGGATTGTATTGATAGAACAAGAAGTAATGGGTACAAACTGGAAGAGGAAAAACTTAGGCTGCAGGTTAGGAAGAAATTCTTTCCTGGGAGGGTGGTGAGACATGAACAGGTTGTCCAAGACAGGTTGTGGATATCGCAACCCTGACACTGTTAAAGGCCAGATTGGATAATACTTTGAGCAAGCTGGTTTAGTGAAAGGTATCTCTCCCCATGGCAGAGGTGTTAGAACTAGATGATATTTAAGGTCCCTACCAACCCTTAATATTCTATAATTCTGCGTTAGCAGTATCAGATAGGATGATACTGACAAGGAGCCTGGCCACAGTCTTCAAGATGCTGGTGTGCTATGGACACAACCATGTAATGAAGCTTCTGATTCACTCTAGACTTGTCTTCATGCTATTTGCTTTCTCTTTAACCACTGCTGAACCTCTGTGTGAGGCCTACACAGAATTTCGTACTGTGTGGACTAGTACTGTTCGGACAGAATCCTAACAGCTTACACAGTTTGACATTCTTCAGGCAGAGTTAGTATTGTGTTCCTCACATGTACTTTGCATTTATCTATACAGAATTTAATCTGGTATTTTACTGCCATTTTATTGACATTCAAAATCATGAAAACTTTTGCAGGAAGGTTTACTCTTTCAATGCTGAATAATTTTAATTTTTAGTCAATAAATCTTGCCACTTCCTAAATCCACCTCCTTTGCCAGATAATTTATGACTGCATTTTTCAATTCAGGCTCTCACACACATCCAATTTAACCATCCTTCCCTTTGCCTTCTGGGCTTGACCATCTTGCTTAGAAATTTCAAAGCAAGGTTAGGATCAAATTGAATTGCTTTCATTTAGATGTTAATAAGCTGAATTGTAATAAGACATTTTTTCTTGCAACATTAAGAACAAATTTCTGCACCAAGATTAAAACAGGCTATCTTCAGGAAGTGTTGATGCTTTCAGTGTCATGTTTGTTATGTTTTCTCCAAATCGGGATCTATTAAAAGTTTTCAGTAACATTACTGAAAATGGATTAGTACAGTTTTGCATATGTGTGCTAGTACTGCATTACTGAGTTGATAGATTTTTTTTCATTGCTACTTTTAATTTGTTGTTGATTATCAAAAACAAAATCATTATTATAATGGAGTATATCTTCTCTCCATGGTTTCAGTGGAGCATATCAAATAAACCTAGGCCTCTGAAATTGGAGGGTGCAAAAAATGCATTATTTATGTCAAGAGAATATTTCTGTTAAATAAGAGCTGGTAATGAATCTTCTGTAAATCTGATTTTGTAATAAGTCAAGGGTTACAGAAGAATTTGCACAATTGGAGGACAGCATTTAGCTTTGCAGCAATATGCCATGTGTTGCAAATCTTTTGGATAAAATCCATTTTTCTACTTTACATAAAACGTCCATGTACTTAACTATGAAAAATCATGTATTTTATGTAATGTGTAAACTTTAAATGTTAACAGTTGTAAATGGGTAAAGTTAATGGTTGTTTCATTTATACTCAAATAGCATTCTTCATTAGACAACTTAGAAGAGAAAGTTATGCAAAAGACCTCCCCATCTTTCTTTTGTTTTCAACATTACCCATCTTCTTAATTTTCCTTTAAGGGGACTTTACTATGAAATTCTAGATGTAAAAATTATGCCTTCAGCTTTTTGTAGAAAAAGTGGACAGTAGAAAAGCATAGTCACCTTGCAGAACTGACAGCATACAATTTTAAGTAAAACAGACCAGGAAGGAAGTATAACTTATAACTGGAGAGCTGGAAATCTAGCCAGATCAGCTGTTCTTTTCTCATTATTCAAAATGTAAATTGTAGAGTGAGAAGAGAAAATTGTTTTTCCAAAGAGCAAATGCCATCACCCAGCTCTTTCCTTTCAATCGCTAATCCATCTGTCCTGCTAGCGATCATCTCTAATTCTCAAGAAAGCCATATTTCATTTTTTTCAGCACTGCTAGTTAAAACACTAATAGGCCTGATGATGTTGGTTCCTGTTCTCTGTGATTACAAGGAAATCAGCCAAACCCTCATGTCCCTGGTTCATCTCATCTCATCTCATCTCATCTCATCTTATGTAACAAACAAAACACCCACATTTCAAGACAGAACAAATGTTCTCAGAGAGCTTTGGGTAGGTTCTGTGAATAAGGGGTATATGAGTAATGTTGTAACTTTGTAGGGTTTTTTCACATTCATTTTTACTTCAATATAACAGAGGTACCTGTTTTATTAGAGGCAAATTTAACATAGCTTAAGGTATTTCTCAGAATATGTCTGTTACTTTTCTACATGTTATATGACTAACCTCAAAAAATTTAATCTGAATAATAGTAGCAGCCATGTTTGCTCAAGCAGAGGCATTTGAGGTCTGAATGAAATGGGAGGGGCAGCCCAGAAGTTCTACATTAAAGTTCTGTTTTTCTAAATGTGGCAATGTTATGTCTTGTAGATGCTAATGAATTTTACTTAGCTTTCGTAATTCTTATCTTAGGAGTTATTAGGAGTTAGTTAGGAGTTATTTTACATTTATTGCCCTATTCTTAATATTACTTCCAGTATCAAAACTTCTTGAAAGAATTGAAGTAAAATGAGCTCAATGTTTTGAGTCAGATATACTGTGCAATCAGGACTTACCTCTCCTGATTTCTTCAGTGTATAAAAGACAAACTTCAATACCCATCTCAGAAACTGATTACAGCTCAAGTTTAAAACACATTCTTGAACAACATTTTCTATCTAATTAGCACATTTTCCTTATGTATTAATTACAGACCAATCTGTTTGCAGATAAAAAAACCAAAAACAACCTTTTCTCCTTCATCTGCCAGTCATGGGAAATAGTTCTCTGGAGTTAGTAGGTGTTAGCAAAGAGCAGCAGGTTTTAAATATATTTATGACATCAGTGTTTTACTAGTCCACATATTTTCCCATTTAAGAATAAAAACTCATCACATTAATAATGAGCTAAGTTGTCTTCTGAGGAGGAAACTGAGTTAAAGATAGTTTCATGATTTGCTTGTAGTTTAGTTGTCATCACAGAAAGTATAAAGGCCAGATATTTTGGATCCTAGACTTGTCAGCCACAAAATGTATCTCTTCACTATATCACAATTACTAATTTGACAGAAGTAGAATATCTTTTCTTGCTGCAGAAATAAACTGGAAATCACTATCACAATCAATTGCTTAATTGACGTACTCTATTATATGTTTACCTTAAAAAATGTATATTCAAATGGTTTTATTTCAATTATTGAATTCTCTATCAACACGAAAAAAAAAGTTTTGTTGAGGCCATTCAATTTTGAAAGTTAGGCAGCACTAACTATTTGCATATATCAGTACATTTAGCTTTTTGCTCCATAGACACAAATACAGGGTGCTCTTTAAAAAATTTTGAATGTTGCTAACTTTCCATTAAGGATCTGTGCTATTTGGGGTTTAGATAGAAGTGCAGTGGTTCATGCACAGCACCTATGAACTCAGAAATATTACCCACAGACCTACGCCTATGCATTTCTCTTAGTTCTGCAGCTGGATGAAATTAAGATAAACCCAGGATAACTGACCTTCTCTTTAGACAGAGGACAATATTTGCTTACTGTGAACACTACTGAAACTCAGACCAAAACAGTGTAACTGTTTCCTACTGAATGCTTCAAAATTCTATGCCTAAAAATAACCATGATCTATAAGAATTGGTAATGATACCAGTACCAATGTGAGTCCTTTTTTTGAGTAGAAGCACTTCAAGTTAACGTCTCTTTCCCCCTACACCCCTCTCTCTCTCTTTCCAGATGCAGCAATTGTTCCATGAAAACTATGAACACAACCGCAAGGGTTACATTCAAGATCTTCACAACAGCAAGATCCACACAGCCATAACACTTCATCCAAACAAAAGACCTGCCTACCAATATAGGCTGCACAATTACATACTGAGTCGCAAAATTTCCGAGCTGCGCCATCGGACCATCCAGCTCCATCGAGAAAGTGTCCTGATGAGCAAGCTCAGTAACACTGAAGTAAATAAGGAGGATCAGCAACTGGGAGTGGTGCCGTCTTTCAATAATTTCCAGCCACGTGAAAGGGATGAAGTCATCGAGTGGGAGTTCCTGACAGGAAAGTTTCTTTACTCAATGGTGGAGAACCAGCCACCCCGGCAGAGCCTGAGCAGTGTCCTGCGGGCTGCACTGGATGATACTGTGATGCAGGTCATGGAAATGATAAATGAGAACTCCAGATCAAGAGGAAGGCTCATTGATTTCAAGGAAATACAGTATGGGTACCGCAGGGTAGACCCTCTGCATGGAGTTGAATACATCCTGGATTTACTGCTTTTGTACAAAAGGCACAAAGGAAGGAAAGTTACAGTTCCAGTGAGACGCCATGCTTACCTTCAGCAATTATTTAGCAAACCTTTCTTCAAAGAAGCAGAGGAGCTGGATGTAAAAAGCTTGCTGGAGGACACCAACAGTGACACTCAATCTTTCTCTTTCCTTTCAAATTCTTTAAAGATTTTTTCCTCATCATTCCAAGGCACCAAAGACATTAGGGGACATAGTGACAAGAAAATACATATTCTTGTCCCTATCACGGGGAGATTTGATACTTTCTCAAGATTTATGGTAAATTTTGAGAAGACTTGTCTGATTCCCAAGCAGAATGTAAAGTTGGCAATAATTCTCTTCAGTTCTGATTCGGGCCCAGACCCTAGCAAACACATAGACCTAATGAAAGAATACAGCATTAAGTATCCCAAGGCAGATATGACCCTGATTCCAATGTCAGGAAAGTTTTCTAGAGGTTTAGCTCTTGAGATGGCCTCGTCTCATTTTGACAATGACACTTTGCTGCTGTTCTGTGATGTTGATCTGGTATTCACATCAGACTTCCTCCAGCGGTGCAGAGATAACACTATTCAGGGAGAACAAGTTTACTACCCTATCATCTTCAGCCAATATGATCCAAAAGTAATATATGGAGGCAACCCTCCAGCTGACAGTAGTTTTGTTTTCACAAAAAAAACTGGATTTTGGAGGGAGTATGGATTTGGAATTACCTGTATTTACAAAAGTGACCTACTTACTGCTGGTGGATTTGATACCTCAATTCAAGGCTGGGGACTTGAGGATGTAGATCTCTTTACTAAAGTGATAACATCTGGGTTGAAGGCTTTCAGAAGTCAGGAAGTAGGAGTTGTCCATATTTTTCATCCTGTTCAGTGTGACCCCAATTTAGATCCAAAACAATATAAAATGTGCTTAGGGTCCAAAGCAAGTACATTTGCCTCTACCATGCAACTCGCTGGACTATGGCTAAAGAAACATTTGGGTGTCAGGTACAATTGGACTCTGTCCTGACAACTCAGCCTATTTGGCCTTTTTAGGGGAGTTTACCTCATTGCTGTTGTTTGATTTTGCTGTTGTAGTTTTAAACTCCCTCCTCATAGTCTTCCAAAGACTGTTGACCTCAAATGGGCTGACTCTGCTGTTCACTGATGTTTCTTATACCTACTGAACTGGTGACGTGAATTTCTTCATATTTCCTTTATTTGAAATTCGGTCTTGTCATGGAAATCATACAAGCCCATGGAGCATATTCATCACAAGAGACTGTATTAGAAGAATGTTGTCTTTCAGCTTTTGGATTCAGTATCATCTTTGTTGCATTTCTCAGATTTGATGTGATACAAATATTTACTGGTGAAGGTACCACAAAAGTGCTTTATGCTTCTTCTGGGGATGGAACTCTCTAAGATAAACTTGAGTTTTATAATTTATATGAGGACTTATATGTATAAATGCTACTTTTCTTCCTCTTTAGAATTTTTAAAGTAAATGAATAACTATAACTGTACCTTTATTTTTTAAAAAAAGAGAAAAGCTGAGGAGCTACTTGCAAATACAACTGGTACTGGCTACCAAGGTCCTTAAATGTCTTATTATTAAAACAAACTCCTCATTGTTATTCAGTCAAAGTGTAAATGAACTTTATTTTCACAACAAACAGGATATAATCAAATGCTCATGTACACTTTGAAGATTATTTGAGCCAACATCCTTTGTTTGCAGGCAAGAAGAAACTATGACTCAACATGGTCATTTATGATAAAGTGCAAGCATACAGTGTTCTTACTTTGAAACACGTAGGATAAGTTGCTCTTTCTCTTTTTAGAATGAGTCTCTAATACATAACTTTCTTTTACATTCCTTTCCTAAGGCTGCACTTCATTGTTAAAAGTTAAGGCTCTATTTTTTGTTTTACATTTTTCATGAATATTGGTACTCAGTAGCAACTTGTTGTTAAAATTAAAGTAACTGTAGAATAGTTATTTAAGTTTCCAAATTTACTATTGCTGGTCAAAGTTTGTTGCCAATATATTTATATTAGTGGAGATTGTAAAACTGTTTTCAGATTTATTTCTCCAAACAGCCTGGAGTTGCCATATTGTGGATTCATGAAGTATTTAATACCAACAGGAGAAATAATAAAATTAATTTCTGTATTTTAAAGAAATGTTTATATAGGGATATATATGTGTGTGTGTGCGTGTGTGTATATCCCTATATATATAGATATATAGAGAGAGTAATTTCAAACTATGTTCCACTTTTCCTTTTAGGCAGTGATTTGTTACCATCGGTTTTTTTGCCAGATGCTTGGAACATTTCATGTTATACTGTGGTAAGAGCTTAGAGACATTCAGGAAACCAAGAGAATTCAGCTAAACTTAAGTTATTACAGTGGGTACATCTAATAACCTCAGTACCCTTGATTTCAAATTACATTTCAAACTGAGCTGGGCAAGAAAAAGTGGTAAGTTTTTTAACTGTAACTGGCTGCTTCTGTGTTTCCTTAAAAAAAAAAAAAAAAGCCAACCAACAAACCCCCCAAAACAACTAAGTGATTGGAATTCACTGGTGCGTCTGTTTATGGGAGGATATCCAGATAATTTCCTAAGGTTTGAATAGGGTATGTAGGTCAATTAATGTCTCTTATCTCTGGTTCTCTGTTCTGGACTTACCATGCAAAGAAAAAGCAACCCTGACAAGGATTGAGCAAATTCAGAATTAAAAGTCTGGCCATAGTGTGCTCTAAAAAAGGCCATTCCCTTGCCCTGGAAAAGGTAGTAATTGTTGTAGGTGAGAACAGAGAGTGTAATTCATGTTTGTCCCAGCCCTCTTCAAGCAGAAGTCCTGGCTAGTTATTTTCCTGGAGGCTCTTGCCTTCCTAGCCTAGTATTGTTAGCTCAAATGTATAACAAAAGAAAAATTCACTTTCAATTATAATATAATTCTTGGAAATTGCTCTTCAAACTGAGCGCAAAAGTCACACTTTTTTTTTCCTTAAAAAAAACAAGAACAAGGAACCTGATATATTTTAAAAATCTCAATTAACCAATGCAATTTACTCAGATTGTAAATATCAAAAACTGATTGCCTGTTGATAAATATTTGTGATGATTTCATAAACAAGAAAAAAATCTAATGACTTAGAAAGATATCTAAGGAAATCATTGTCTGCTGGGATGTATTCCAGCGCTTATTTCAATTACTTAACTTAGTAGCCAGAAAGTATTTGCTCAGCTCAAAGTAAAATAGTAGATTAGAACAAGCAATGAAACCAATCATTCAGTGGGGATAAAGATGTATACAGAGGGCTTGCAGGATCAGGTCCTACATGATATAAGCAAAATGCTAGTATTTACCAGTACAAATATTTATTTAGTGTCTTGACTGATTCATTTGTTTATATGATGAATTACTTTGTTAAAAACCTGATTATAAATGTTTATTATGAAATATTGCATTTTCTTTTGAAATAACTATCCTGAGATAACTTGAGAACTTGTGTTTGTCTAAGGAATAATATGCCTTCTAAGGAGAACATATTAAAAGAAAAAAAAGCACAAAAGTGTTAGAGTAATGTTATGTATGTATAGATTAAGACGGGAGTATCTGTGTTAATCAGCTGTTTGCTTTTGTCTAATCTGAATCATAATCTTGATTGTAAAATGAAATTTCTATGTGTATAATGTCCCTTTGTAAATGCGTAACAAGTGAATTTACAATAGAACTAACAATCAGTTCTTTCCCAAACCTCCTTCCCCTGGGAATAGTTTTCCTGGCTTCATTGTTGGGAAGTGTGTTGTGAACAGCTCACACTTTGGCTTTTCAGATACAGACATTCTTAAAAAAAATCTCAGCATTCACTACTCAGAAACCTCAGAAATCCCCAAACCACTGCATGGCATGTTTTCCCAGTCAGAGTGCTTAATTTAACAGAGCATTTGCCTCTCCTGGATGAATGAAAAACATCATGCTGGGCTCTCTGAGACTTGATGAATGTACTCTGCATCAGGGTACTGGTTCTCAAGCTGAACAAAGGCAGAAGGCCAGGGGGAGGTGTGAGGCTTAGCCATGGGAGTTGGCACCTTGTGCCCAAGTCACCCCATGCTGCCACCTGTGCTTCCCATGGCCTATCTTGAAACTATGCGATGGCAGCTCAAACAAGCACAGAAAAGCTGTGCTTGCTGCCACCAACGGCTCTTAAGAAGCAAAAGGGCCATTTTAATCAGGCAGGAATGAAAGGAGGGTCCCAAACTGGGGATTCATTGAGTGGGGTGGCAAATTGTCTTGTGCAGATCATGTTTCTCGCTGTCCCCAGATGAAAAGACCTTGGTCCCACACGGCTTCCCTCTGTTTGCACTCCAAGGGCTTTGAAGGAAGGGGCAAAACTTTAGGGGGCTTGTGGACCTGCATCATGTACTTGGGTCCTACCATATCATGGGACATATGGGGGAAAAGGTACCACATGGTCTTCCCAAAGAGTAGTACAGAGAGAGGCACCTTCTGCACGCAGCAAATGCCAGTTGTGCACAAAACTGTGTTCTGGAGCCTTTGCTCTACTGTGTGCTTGATAATATTTTAAGGTTCTTCCAAAAAATTACAATGCAGATAAAATGACTCCTAGGAGGGTACTTGCACATCTATATATCCTCAGTAACTGGAGAGTTTCAAGCAGCATGAGTTAAAAACCACTTTTTTTAATCAGAGGGAAATAAACAATTTAGACTTTTGATGTCTTATCTAGTCACTACAATTACTTAAGATGTACTTTGCTACAGCAAACATTTTGCTCCAAAGAATGATGCCAGCTTTAAGGCACAAAAAACCTCCCACATGTGTAGTCTATATTGTATTTTCTTGCAACTTGGAATCACTTAAAATTTATGGGAAAAAACAGGGATTAGAAATTGATGAGTCACTGACTGGGGGAGAGGTTTATGTTTCTGCTGTATTTTTAAAAGATAATTAAATAAGGAGAAAAAAAAATACTGTGTTAGATACACACAAAAATTGCTATGATGTTAAGTAGCAGTGATAATTGTGGTCCTAAAATGCAGCAAAATGAGATGTTTCACTAAGTCTAACTATTTACAATAACTGAATGTCACGGAAGGTTATCGTCTGTTGTACATCTGTAATTAACGTGTAATCCATTTTTAATTCATTAATTTCTTAGAATAATTTAAATTTTCTTCCATCAGCATTTATTCACTTGATTAATAAGATTACTTGTCATGATTCACTCTCAATTTCTTATATTTCTTTTTCTTCAGTCTTCCCATCTGCAGTATGTGTTACTACAGAATTGAAACTGTTGGAGCTAATATATGATATTTCTGTTACAGTTTTATGATTTCACTACCCACAAAACTGCTGAACTAGATGTCCTGGTTTAGGGCAAATCTGGGAGAAGACCTCCAAAAGGGGGCCCCTCCAGAAAGCAAACCCACACAGCCTCTCCTCCCAACCAGTTCGGGAAGGATTCCTCAGAGAGAAGTGGAAAGAACCTGTTTATTTAGCAGGCAAAGCACCCCCCAGCACACAAAGTGAACAATACCACATGACAACACTCTTTCACTGCTCTGAAAAGAATGACAAATTCAGAAAGTCTCTCCTGGTAGTGGTCTCTCTGTTGTCGGTCCTTCCGGTGCTGGGGATGGCTGCTGCAGGCCACAAGGTGCAAACTCTCGGTGTTTCCCGGGTCCCAGTCCGGAGCAGGTTCAAGTAGTTCCAAAAAGGGAAAGGAAAAACAGTCCAGGGAAAAATTGTACTGCTTATCTAAACTAACTAATGAGCAGAAGCAAAAAGCAAGAGCAAAGCAGGAGCAAAGAAGAAGCAAGAGCAAGAGAAAAGCAAAAAGCCAAGCAAAAAGCAAAAGCCGCACTATGTACTCCCCATCTCTGTGTCCCGCCAGCCATGGGGGAGCAGGCTGATAACAAAACCACAACAAAATATTCGCTCTTCAGAGCCAGTCTTGAAGGCAAAGAACATAATACCCAGCATACACAGAACACACGAATGGGGATACAAGCATCGTAATGTCACCTTAGGACACTAGAATATTTTAATGAATTAATTTCCAGGCCTACTTCAAATTGTTTCCATTTGTCTCTGTAAGTTAAAAGTGTTCTGAATATTATTACTTCATTTCTTCCTCTGGTCTCCTTCATACCAGAATCAAACTAAAGCAAGGAAAAGCGAAAATTTTGTAATGCTTACATCTAGGAAAATTAACAGAACCGGGAGATTTGTGTGATGCCTTTTTTTTTTTCTTTTTCTTTTCCTTTTTTTTTTTTTTTTTTTTGCTTTCAATTCTTTTACCTCAAATTTCAGAGCCTTAATTAGCAGTTCTATAATTTTAATAAAAGAAATAATGGTTATTAAGATGCAAGGCAGCAAATATATTAGCTTCACCCTACAAACTGTCATTTTACATCCTTATTTTCTAGTGACTTTATAATTCAACAGATGTTTTCTGTTTATGGGGACTTTAAAGATAAACTAAAACCATCCTTGCTGGTTCAGTATTGGCCTAGTCTTAGTGGAGAGCTTAACCATGTAGGCAGAGATCCAAAGATGTACTATATGCTGCAGGCTGCTGATTAAATGGAGATATTCCTAAAAGACGTGTATTCTAGCTAACATTGGTGCCAAAAACTTTTATTTAGAGCAACTAAATTGTCTTTAGGTGATTTCTGTAAAAAAAAAAAAAGAAATTAAAAAAATTAAAAATGCTTGTGCTTGAGATTATTAACATTGTTATTACTGGTTATTTGGGAAGCCTTTACAACTTGCTCTCATTCTTGATTAGGGTAATATGGAGCAATAAATTATGCTTGTTTTTTACATCTGTCCATACACTGTTGGCTAAAGGAAAGAAAAGCTAACTAACTGCTTTGAAGATGGTGGTCGAGCTGTGAGTGACCAGAGGGAGAACTGCTTGGTGTAGTTCAACTTTGAAACCAAAACTGAGACCTGCTACCAGGTAAGGACAATTTCAGCAAAAGTAGCAGCCTGAGTTTGTGCAAGGTATCATGGTATCTGGGAATCCACCTTAATGCCTAGTGACTGATTGCCAGGAGCGGGCACTGTGCAGTCTGAATACAGTGCTATCAGCACTTGAAGAAAAAAAGTGAGGAATGCAGGAAAATATGTTCCACAGATGACAGGATAGATTGTAAGGATGGAGATCCAGAGAGATGTGTATATTTTCTTATTTTATGAGAGTGGAAGATAAAACATCGTTGAAAGAAGAGGTCTGCTTTACTTTCCTCCTGAAAACTTTTCTGCTTGTACATTCCACTTGTACATGCAGAAGAAAGGCTGGGACAGTCTGGAGTATATATCAAAACTATATACCTTTCACACCTGATTTGTTCTGACCAGCAAGGCCATGTTTTTGGAAGTGATGGCTGAGCTGGAAATTTTTAGTCCCTCCTCTTTTCTTTTTAAATATAATGCACTTTATTATTATTAACTAAGTGGGATCTTTGACAGTTTTGTGTCACAGATGCTTTAGTGCTTTGTACCTAAGATGCTTTAGTGTTCCATTGTATCTTCATATATTGGACTGTTACATGGCACATCTCTGCTTTAAATTATGAAGTTCCTTTAAACAAAGGCTTCTTTACAGTAATTTTCATCTGATGTAACCTTGCAACTACAGCTGTATGGCTGAAACAAAGTACATTCACCTACGGTAATTTATTTGTTGCATTCATAATTCAAAATGAATATGAGTTACAATTGAATCTTTTTTTGGTGATAAGGCTGAGCAAATCTGTTTAACTAGGACCAAGCATTGAACCATTCCTCCAGCATGGGCTGGAGGACATCCAGAACCTACTGTGTTTTTAACCTAAAAGGTTATAGGGAAATGTCTCTAGTAAAACTGAACGGGAAACACTGTTTTACACTTCAGAACAGCTGCTAACAGAAGATCTAACTTGCCTGTAAAAATATATCAGTCATAACTTCTGCCACAGTCAACCGATGTTTAAGGGACTGACACAAGGGCAGAGCCCTTTGTCTTGCACTCAGGTGTGAAAGAGACCAGAGAGATCAAGATTTAACATGGAACACCCTTAGAAGAGAGTCCACTCTGAAAGAAACATGGATGTGGACAAAGGGAGCATGCAAGAAACCAAAGAGAAGATTCTCTTTCTTCTTTTTCTTTTAGGCTTGATATGGTGCTATGCTCATCAGGGAACTATCAGGTCTCCCTGGATTGAGCATGGCACCAGGCAAAAGAAGCACTAAAAATAAAGCATAAATGTTGTGTATATGACAGGACCAGATACTGGTGGGTGATGGGAAAGAAAGTGCGTAGGAAAATATACAAGGAGTCAAGAAAATGATTTTTTTTTTTTCTTTTTGCATGTGAAGTAGAAAGATAGTGTGTATGTAAGCTGTTTTACTAGCCTTGATATGTAGGGAGAAAAGTGTGTAATTAAAGGACATAGATTTGAAAGAAAGGAGAAGACACAGTGCAGGAAACAGAGTATGTGCCTAAACAAAAAATTTAATTACAGTAGCCCCTAAAGTATATGTGAAAACATAGCACAAGAAATACCAGGCAAGAAACCGCAGAAGAAGAATTGAAAAGGAAGAAAGGAAGAATTGAAAAATATTTAGTAAAAATCAACTGAAGGACTAACATAGATGTAATTTATGTCCTGGATACAGAATACTTCATAGTGCCATTCAAGAAACAACAGAAACATGTTATGGAAAGCACTTCTGTAGCATTGTATCCCACTGCTTTACCTGGATGTGGCTGAGGGACCAAATGCCAAGGTAATACTAAAATATTCTTTCTTTTGCTTGCTTTTTATCAGAGACAAAATACCCACATTTGTTTTCCTCCTGGTTTGCCCCCAGCCTGCATGGTAAATATCTAGTCAGACACTGTGTTACTGGCATTTTGTGGTTTTGAACTCAGTAAAACATATGGGAGATATCTTTAATAAGTAAAATGGCAGTACCAATGCTATCACACATCTGAATTTATCTTTTTGTAGTTAAAATGTCCTCCAATTACAAAAAGGTGGCAGTCAGCAGGAACTTCTGCAGTCTTGCCCCACCATTAATTCCCTCACAGTTTCAATGTCTAGCTTCTGCTGCACTTAGGTACTGATGACAAATTTAGATTAAGGAAAAAGTAAAGGGAACTAAGGAAATCTATCTCCTTTTAATAGCATCATACCAATGCATTTAATTTTTCACACAAACTTTGTTACAATATTATATATTTAAACCAAAATCATATATCCCAGATAAAATTATCTTTCAGAGTTTTTCTAGTTCATTCATACAAATATGAAGTTAGACACTGTAATGATGGCACTGATGTGTAAAATTGCTGAAGTACAGCATTTTGTTGCATTAGTTCCCAGCTCTGTTGCAAGCCATTTGCCTGTCACTCTCTTTAAATCCTGAATTTTATTACCACTTCCCTAAGCCCCTTCTTATGATATCTTAAGTTTTTTGCCAGGAACAGAAACATAAAACCTTCCCAGATTTAAAATGCATCTCCAAAATTAGGTCTGAAATATATGGGAGTCACTGATTCAGCAGATATTAAAGGGCTCAGTGACACAAGAAGGCAAAAGCCTTGGAAGCTGAGATAGAAAACATTGAAGAAGCAGACCTTGAATGTTCTCAGGGATGGGGCATCTCCCACCTCCCTGGGCAATCTGTTTCAGTAATTTACCGATCTCATTGAAACAAAACCTTCTTTGTTATGTCTAATGGAAGTCCACTGTCTTGTAGTTTAAAACCATTATCCTTCATCCTGTCGCAACAGAACTGACAAAAAGGTTTGTCCCCACCTCTCTTTTAGGCCCTGTTGAGGTACTGAAATGCTTCTGTAAGGTCTCCATGGGACCTTTTCCTGCAGGATGAACAACCCCAGATCTCTTTTAGGCTGTCTTCATAGAGGAGGTGTTCCAGCCCTTTGAACACGTTTGGACCTACTCCCACTCCAACAGCTCCATGTCCTTCCTGTGCTGGGACCCCAGAGCTGGATGCAGGGTTCCAGATGGGCTCTCACCAGAGCAGAGCAGAGCAGAGCAGAGGGGCAGAATCCCCTCCCTGGCCCTGCTGCCCACACTGCTTCGGATGCAGCCCAGGACACATTTGGCTTTCTGGGCTGGGAGTGCCCATGGCTGGGTCATGTCCAGCCTCTCATCCACCAGCACCCCCAAATCCTATTCCCCAGGACTGCTTTTGGTCTGCTCATTCCCCAGCCTGTGCTGACAGTGGGGAAGGCTCTGACCCAGGTGCAGCACCTTGCACTTGGTCTTGTTGAAACTCATGAGATTCTCATGGGCCCATTTCTTGAGCTTGTCCCAGTCCCTCTGGATGGAATCCTATCCTTCAGGTACATCAACCCCACACTCATCTTGGTATAATCTGTGGACTTGATCCATTCATCTGTGTCATTAATGAAGATATTAAATAGCATTTCTTCCAGTATGGACCCCTGAGGCACACCATTTGTCACTGATCTCCATCAGGACACAGCCATTGACTGCCACCCTCTCAATACAGCCCTCCAACCAGCTTCTCATCCTCTGAACAGTCCACCCATCCAATCCAATTTAGAACAAAGGACGTTGTTGTGGACCATATAAACGTCTTTATGGAAGTCCAGGTAGATTACAACCATAGCTCTTCCCTTTCCAGTGATGGAGTCACTCCACTGTAGAAGGCCAGTGGGTTGGTCAGGCAGGAAGTGAAGCTGTTCTGGTTCTCCTGAATTATCTCCTTCCCCAAACCCTGCTCAAAGATGGGTAGAATACACTGGTTTCTCTTTCACTTAGTAGTTTGAATTTGTTTTCATGTGTAATTTGCTAAAAACTCTGCTGGGTTGAAAAACATCAATGGAGCAAATACAGGTGCAAAAAAAGCTTCTGTCCAGGATCTGCCTTGTCCTGCAGCAGTCACTAGGATACCCAATGATATAAACATGCCACAGGGGCAAGACCAAACAATGAGCAGGCAGAAGAAATATGGACCATCTCAGAGAAGCTTTTTTATTGATATTTTTAAGATAAACTGCTGAGCTGTTGTTGTTAAGTCAGCTACAGCTGGGGACTGAACTGAGGCAGTGAGTTAACCACCAGTGTGCCCAGAACTTTCTAAGTGCTGGGATACTTACATTGATAAACTGAGCTATTACATATTTGGCATTTAAAAATCTGGGATTGTGATCAAACTGCTATTGAATAGTGAATTTATTTGCCCCTTTTATGTGCTTTTTAAATAACATCAGGTAATTATATACAAAATTTTGGCTGAATTTCAGTTCCTGCAAACCTAGTCTAAAGCACCAAAGAGCAATTAAAATTTCCCGATGGCAAAAGAAAATATGCTAAGGCAAATCTCACTGACTTTGATAGAAAATATGCTGTATGTATTGCTACCTATTAGGATTACAGAAACAAGAGAATCTGTGTTTTGTCAGTTCTTGAGGGGTTTCTTAGGCAGTGACATTTCCTCCTTTGAAAGGCAACAAATGGCTCCTTCTGTTACTGCTCAATATAATCTTTCTTTTTTGTCTACTATGATTCACTTAAACTGGCTGAATAGGGTGGTCAATAGTAGTGGCAACAAATATATGCCAAATTTTTGTCGTTATAAGGCTGACAAACCAGATCAGTAAAGGTAAAAACTCTGGAAAGCAACAAGTGACTAATTAAATTACTGCTGGTAGCATTTGACAGTTAGGATGAGAAAAGAAATTTTTGTGAAAAATTTTTTATGAAAATTAGAAGAAGTTTTATAAAGCTGTTAAGGAATACCTATAAGATTGCAGCACTTGTTAGAACTCAATATTGAAAATTCTCTAATGTTTCCTATATCTAAAAACCAAGCTGTCTTATAATGGCAAGCTTTACACTCCAGATTTCTCCAGTTTCAGAGTTCATAGAATAGTATCAGTAATTGAGACTGTGTTTTATATGTCTCTAGAATTAGAGAGAATTTTCCTATCACCACAGTGGCATATTCACACCATCTTTCTGTGTTCACTTACCAAATTTTCACCTGAGTCAGACCACATAAAGCCATAACCTAACTTCCAAACAGTCTTTGAGAGCACTTCAGGACTAAAGGAGGAGCTCAATACTAATAAGATTCCTGCCCAAAGTGCAGCATTCTTGTGGCATAAGTTTCTGCTGTTTGACACAGAAGCCTAAGAGATATCACAATAGTAGTAGTTACCTTATGATTATTTAATATTTTCCATCTTGTCCTCCAACAAAATTTGATGTGAACAAAAAGTTTCCTGTTATTTCTCACACACTTTGAATGGATGAGATTCATTGGGAACAAAGAAATAGAAAATTCTGGAACCACTTCCCTTTCCTAAAATTTCAATCAGTTTATGAGAAACTGAAAAAAGCATTCCTTCAAAGCAGGATATGTTTATATTATTTTGATACACAAGCTCACTTCTATGTTGAAGAGGGTCTCTATCAAAATTAAGTGAATCAGAAAGTACTAATTGCTGTAAGATAGGATTCATAAATCAGACTGATAAGATAGTCTGCAGTAGGCCCTACTCTACATAAACCATACCTTTGTGATACTTTTTTTTAATTTAAAAAATAAATAGAAACTTTTAGAAAGGATTTTTGAAATCTATACCACTGTCAGTCAGCCATATAAGTGAATCACAGTTGCCTTGTAATCTGCCCTCATTTACTTTCATTTTGAAAGTAAGATTGAAGGAATTTATATTATTTCATGGGCCATTTATAGATGAATTCATCTTTACAAAAGGCTTTAATGGAGGATTTTTAAGATTTTCTGTAGGGTATTTTTTTATTAATATGGAAATCTGCAGGAAAGTGGAATAGAGCAAGGGATGAATGTCATTTGGATGACATTATTTGGATGCTTAAATGTACACTAGAGATCATTTGAAGCACTTAAATTTTCTCAAAAGCTTTGCAGTGTCTTTGCTGTTGTGGCATGGAGAATGTGAACTTTTGAAAAGTGGTGTAAAAATCATCATCTAGGAGTAAGCAGATTATGAATGCGAAGGATTTGGCTGATGGGACATAATTACCCAGAAAACTTAAAAAAAATTCAAAGCTAATTTTTTTACATGCTTTTGTGGGCTCTTTATAAAACGTCAACCCTGGTAAGGGAGTGGTGATTGCTGAATTTATAAAAGGCTGCTCCCAGCTTCAGGGGAAGGATGGCAGATTGCTTGAACTGAACAGGTTTGCTGGCAGCAGGATTTCTGCAGCTGTTGTAGGAGGAGAACTGTGAGCTATCCATTTAGGTAAGCTTTGTTACTGGGACTACAGTCTACATCTAAAAGGCTTGGAGAGGCAACAAGATTGACAGTGCCTTGCCTCTAAAGTGCCTGTAGAGCAAGAGACTAGGAATAATGGTTGCAAACAGGCCACAGTAGGGCTATGAGAGGTTGTTAGGGCATATCTTTTCTTCTGAAGGGCATGGAGCTAGCAAAACCCTATGGAGACACTGAATTGCTATGCTAGTCTCACACAGCTGGGGAATACACATCACAGTTATATTAAAACTGCTTTTATTTATGCCAGCACTTGGGTCACAGGAGATTACCTGACAGTCCCTTCTTGTGCTGTTGATACCCACAGGCATTTCTGGCACTACTTTTGCAAATAGGCAAGTTGTGCTTCCAAACCTAGCAAGAAATACAGGGGATCTGGAGGAAACACAGGGCGATAGAGAGAAATAACTGCTGTAAAGATTTTATGCTTCTTCCTTCACCTAGAGAAGAAAATATTATTTGAAATGGCCAAATGTGACACAAAGAAAGAGTGGAAAATCATAATGACAGCGTGCCCAGGTGACTGCTTCTGTGGGGTTCATACTCAGACCCACTGCACCAAAAAAATTAAAAAAAAAAATTTTAACCCCAGCCACCAAAAGCCAAAAAAACCCAGCCCAAATACTTATCAAGGCTGTTTGGTTCGGAAATTGGTCAGAAAACCTCCCCAAGAACCCAGTTTATTCCAAAACACTTAAAATTTCTGGGCAAGAATTATGGCAGCATGGTCTGATGATATATTTAAATATCTTAAGTTCTCTGAAAAAATATATGTGAAAATTGACATAATTCCCATGAACTGAAAGAAATTATTTTGAATCACCACCAGAAAACGAAGATAATTCATTGCAAAAATAATCTGCAATCAGAACATCCTGTAACTACATCCTATATCACCAGCTGAGAAGATTCTAAATTACTTTCATCACTAATATTCACCCGGAGACTGATAAAAAGGTGACTAAAAAACAGAAGCAATTCTCCAGAAGTATTTGTATTGTTTGAAACTACTTACACGTCTGTTACAGATTCAAGGAAAATTGAACATGACTGTAGAAACTACAGACGAATGCCCGCTTCTCTCTCAGTGAACTCAGATTACTCAGGAGAAATGTATGCTCATTCTTTTGCATTGAGAAAAAAATGTGTGATCGTTCTCAAGCATCACATCAGTTATATCAAATAGAAACAAGTGGAAGCCCTAAGGCTTTCATACTTATGCTGTCAAATAACTTTCACAAAATCTTTCAAGTAAGAAGATACTAAAATTAGTGTTTGGCAACTAACAGATCCTGATTTCCCTGAATGTGTAGAAATTACAAAGGAGAAAGCTTAACTTTAACTGCTCTGGGCCAAACAGTGAAACAGTGTGTTTATGAAGTTTATTTGAAGTTTAAGAGTACATTTTAATGGTGGATTTTCATATACAAACTCTCACCAGCCACAGATGAAGTATGGGATACACCAGATTTGGGGTTTTCAGCACTCCAAATCTCAAGTACTTTCAGCACCCAAATTTTTTTCAGTGGGAGTAGTTGGGGTCCCAACACCCAGGTGGCACTAACCTGTGCTTTCCCTCATGACCATGACAAAACTCTTTGACCTTCTTTTGGAGAAATGGTCTTTGCTTTCCTTTCTCTCAATTCTTTACATTGCTTAGTTGAAAATTACTTTTTGTGTAGGAAACAGAGTAAAGAATGTGATTGATAGGCATGAGGTGTGCGATAGGCATGAAGCTTTTGCATTGTCTGATAATGATCTCATAATTACATCTACAAGATCCCATGAACTCACAGGCAAATCTGACTGCTGCACATCTTTGTATGTACAAGGTCATTTCCCGAGGCTCTGCAGTAGCACATTTCTAAGCCATTTGTCTTATGCTCCCCTGCCTTTCACTGCCACTGGAGTCTTGTTATATTTGCCCAGAAATGCATTGCCTGATTACTGATTTTTCTTCAAGATGTGACACAGATTGGTTTTCCTTGCATGCAGATTTCCTTGTGTTATATTAAAAAAGGATATTAAGATGAATGGAAACGGGAAAAATAAGAAAGTGTTTGCCAATGTGTGCTCTCGGTTTACAAGAAAACTTGACATGAAGCAATGTTTCCTCTGGTTTTCCTTTGTAGTTGTCTATTGGTTAAAGAGCCAAACTCATTTGTAAGTACTAGCATATACTATATCATATATAAACTATTTTAAAGGTAAGTTTTGGAAAAAAGTAATAATGAAACATTACAAATAAAAGCCCCAGATAAAAGATGTACTATATAAAATTATGACAATATTGATGACAATAATTTTAAAACTGTATCTTTTGATTGTTTGAGTTCTCTATCCAGTATAAGATCATATGTAAAAGCTATGCCTTGGCTATTGACATTGTGTTTACTGTTAGAAACACCATCATAATCCAATCCCAAAGCAGAATATTATAAAAAAGAAGAAATTTATTGTAACCTGAAGTTAATTTCACTCCTCAAAGATTGCATAACTTCCTATGATTAAATTGTATATTGCTTTATAAATAACATTTGTCAAATCTGAAGACAAGCTTTAAAAGCTTTGTGTTTGTGAAAGACCAGCTTGAGTCTTCAAAATCGTTGAAGGGAAAACATTGCTTCTTTAATTACAAAGGAAGTAAAAAAAAATTGTATTTCTAGGCAACTGCTAACTCTCTTCATTTTTTTTTTTCTTAAAGAGTGAGAAGCCATCCATTCATCCTAACCATTTGTGCTAGATGGTTTGTCACTTGAACATTGCAACAACAACAAAAATATCTACTTTTAAAGAATTTTTTTTGGTGGAGAATCTGTTAGCATACTGGCAAATGCAAGGCCCTTTGAATACAGCCTATTAATACTTTTTCTTAAAGAATTCATCACCACATATCGCTTTTTAAGTAAAGAGAAGAGAGCAGGAGAAAAATAATAATACTGTTTTCTCAGAGGCCTAATTCTGTATATCAGAAGTACTTTCTAGAGTTTTCAATAATCATAATTCCCTGCTTTGCAATACCTGAGACCTTCTCATCCAAAATATTATATGCATGTTTGTTAGCCCTGTCAATTTGTTAAGAAAGGTCTGAAATATTTATTATTTTCTTACAAGATTCTAAATTCCCAGTCACAAACAATGTTCAGTAAGATAAATGTGCAGTCTCTAGATTTCACTACCATAAGCCACTCCATCACAGCCAGCACTCACTGCTGGAGCAAGATGACAGGTATCAGATCTTCTGTAGTTCAATAGCTCTGAAATGACCACTATGAATGTGAGGAGGAAGAGTGTTCATTCAGAGTTCCAGGAGAATCTTCCTAATGAAATATTTAGGCTAAATTGTTGACAAGTGGTGTAGTTCTGATCCTGTACTTCCTTTGAATAAGGAAAAAGATGATGTGACTTTTCATGTGACTTTTTTTTTAAATTGTAATTTGTCATGCTTTAAAGCATTTTTCCCTCAGTTTAAATAATTCTGTTAAATGGCAAAGGAACTGAATAATCTGCTGGTTTATAAAGACAAGCTTAGGAAATTCACTGAATACACATGAAAATAGGTTGGTAAGAATTCTGTAATTTGCCTTAGTGTTAGCTCCTCAGGGTGAGAAGTGTGCCAGAAAAGTGATTATTCAGATATCTGCCAGATCTCTGCAAACTGGTGTTTCCAGTTACTCTTCAGGAATATTTCTTGAGATCATAAGTGGCTTAAGCTCTTGTGCCTCCAGTGCTCCGTAGGGTTCATTAATCTAATCAAAGAGCCCCCTGAGGATGACCGCAAATACTGGAGAAGTATTCGATACTTCTGAATACAGCATCTCTGCAAATTCAGTCACACATTTTTCTGGGTACACATAAGAGATTGTTTGTAAGTATCACTGATAATATGATGCTCTTGTGATGATATTGATGATTCACAAGCTCTCAAGATCTGTTTAAACTGATAAAGCTGAGACAAATAAATTTTAAGTTGTTTTGCAGCTGCTCTTGACAGAGCTGTCACAGGATTTGTGGGTAAATTAATTATTTCCTCCGTCTTTGTTTCATTTAATGTGTAGTAATGAGGAAGAGAGAACAAAAAGTAGTGCAAGAGATTCGTATTGTAACAAAATTTTGGCCTAAGTGTCTAGGAACTCTTTGCTTGTAATGTTCTCTCCTTTAGAGCTACAGTAAGGTAAAGCCATATAATATCAAAGTTTAGACCAACTAAAAGATATACAAAGAATACAAAACTTTCCTAAGTGTCCTGGGTTTAAATGTCAATTATACCTTTTAAGAAGGGTCAGCAGCAAAATGCACTATGTACAATACCGAAAAATGGATATAAGATAAATCAGCCACAACTCTTGGTGGTTTGACACCAGTTCAGTGCCTAAGTCCAGCACATCCTCATTACCACTATAGTCTCATTTTGTGGACTAGCAGCTTAAAGACTCCTAGGTTGCAAGACTGCTAAAATCCAACTGAAGTCAGCATCAAAGGGATTACTTTTAAGCCATGAATAGTTCCCAATGCTCTCTGTTAGACAAGGATGACCTCAAGAAACAATTCAGAAAATTAAACATAAAAGGAATGAGCTTACAGAGGCAAACTCACTGATAAGATAAAGTGAAGCAGAGGAAACGTGCTACAGTTGCTCATTAAGTGTAAAAGGGCAACATGACAGGTTGTGCCATTCACCTAATATTTAATGAAATGCCATGATATAATGAAAAGCCTTAAGAAATACAGAAACAACCCATAGTTGTCTATCTTCACATCATTCTTCAGAGCTCCAGGAACCATCACAAAATTTAGGGCAGACTGAAAATCCCATGAGGGATGAAAACGTCACCGTGTGGCCCTCACTAATATAACATCTCTTCTTTAATGATGGGAAAATCCACAATTACTGCCACAGGGCATAATGGCTCTTGACCTCTATGGTATTCCTGATGTTGGCACTGAGTTTCAGTACACTGAAATTTATAGCTGAGGTGTACCCTAGGCTATGCTTCTATGGTTTCCATTAAGGATGCAGTGGTCAGGGCTTAACTAATGACTGAGACCTCTTGGAGTATAACGGGAAGGTCATAGCAAGGAGGAGCTCTCTAGGGGATTTTATGGACAGAGGCGAGTGGCTGATCTTTTACAAGTTAATGTATGACACGGAATTGTTAATGAAAATCTGAACTTGTAGTAATATCTCGCGGTTTAGAAAAGGTACTCCCTAGTACAGCGCTCCCACTGAGACTCTCTAAACTGTGTGCCACTTGCTTGCTTCCCTCCCTCTCCATCTTCCTCCCTTCTGCTCCTGAAGGTGGCCGGAGAGGCACCAAAAGTAAAAATCATGGGTTGAGAAAATAACAACTTGTTGCAAATAGCAATGAGATAAGAAAGTGAACAGTAACAGCAACAATATTAATAATAAAAGCACAAGAGAGGGGAACAATTCACATGTGATTGCTAAAAACCAGCATCACCCAAATTCTCCCTCCACCACATTTAGTCAAGCAGCAGGACCCTCCTCTCTGCAAAAGAGACTCCTTTTCTCTTGTCCCCAGCAATGAGGTGAGGTGGCATATAATAACCTCTGGGGCCTAGATATGCCCCCTCCTAGTTACTGTAAAAATGAACCCAGTCCTGACTGGAATCAAGGCATAATATTTTGATAGCACAAATATATTAGGTATCTTGCCCTTTAACCTTTAATTGCCATAATGATATATAAAGGAAACTGAGCCCAGCTGCTAGATATTTTAGTTTGGCTGGATTCACAGAATCACAGGATAATTGGGACTGGAAGGGACCTGTAGAGATCATCTAATCCAAACCCTCTGATAAAGAAGGTTCGCATGGAGGAGGGTGAACAGGATTTGTGACCAGGTGGATTTTGAATGTCTCCAGAGAAGCAGACTCTGAGCCAAGTTATCCTGACTGAAATTATTCTCTTTGAAAAGATCCTAAAATAAAAAGTTGCAAAGAACAGATTACATTTTGTCATCTAGCTGATTTTTTTTCTATAAAAATAATAGTAACAACTTCTTTACTAGAAAAAGACATTAAAATTAATGTGTTTCTCTACCCCTCCCTGCTCCCCTGCTCCTTTTTTTTGTATTTGCTGTGATATCAGAAGGCCATAATAACCTGTTTTACTTCTCTTTACAAGCCTGGCATCTACACAACCTGATCTGCGCTGTCCTTGGAGAAGAGATATATCCTTGGGTGCTTCTACTGCTTCTACCTGTAGCAAAGGTTTTGGACACCACTGATGTCGATCAGGGATAATCCCAACTGACTGTTTCCTTGAAGCAGAAATATGTAAGACTCCAAAACCATCTCCAGGGAAGACTAATATTAATTCAAGGCATGGAACAGATGGTTAAGAAAAAATTCTGCTAACTGAATCACATCCTGATCCTGTATGCATTTCACAGCCAAAATTCAATTTCAGCAGAAGTTTTTCTAGGTTCTATTTTATCACTGGATTTAACTTACATCTACACATTCTCATGTGAAAGCTTGATGATAATAGGAGGAACAAAACATAAAACACTCAAAGATGATATCCAGCAAATACATATTCAAACTTTTCTTATCTTCTTCATTTATGGTTTTTTTTTTTTTTTTAAGATACATATTTTATTTGTTCTTTTTCCTGATCAACAATACTGTCAACTATACACCAATTTCCTATTTCTTGTTGTTTTCCCTGCATGTTTCCTTTCTCCTTTTCTCCAGACAGTGATCTGACCTTCAGCCACTGACTTTCTGTTTTATTGCAAAGAAAATACTTCTATGCACTTGGAACAGTGAGACTTAACTTCTTTACTATTCTTTTCTTTCCTTCTGCAAAGTGTTGCCACAAGTACTTGAAAAACTACTCAGAATTAATTTCACTTTTTGTGTCCCACTTACTGGAGCATAAAGGGAAAAAGAAATGCAGTGAAACTCTCTACATTCTAATGCAGTATACTCAAGTAGTGTTTTTTGGCAATATTCTTCTGTCTTTTGGCAATATTCTTCTCAAAAGACATGCATCCAACAGCTGTCTTATGTTAACATATGATGTGCCAGAAACCAATACTGAGATGCAAATCAGGATTTCACAAATAATGCTCTATATAACTTTAGTCTACCTCATGACATTAATGGACTATTAAATATGCTACATGCTAGCTGAAATGAAGAAATTGCACTTAGACTGCTAGAGAGGTATAGCCTGTATAGCTAGCAGAAGAGGCTTAAATATGCAGCTTGTTAAAATACTGATAACATCTGATCCTGAGCCTTTGAATGGTATTAGGACTACCATAGCAATTCCTCTAAAGGCCACCCAGATGCCTGGTGTCTTTATCCTTCCATTAAAAATATATTCCTCTTTAATTTAGCTGATACAGCTGGCATGGCTTAGTTTCAGTTGCATGCCTAGAATCAGTGGAAGATGGTTCTGTAATTGGTCAGGAATATTTGGAACTGGATTTGCAAGAAACATACTTATGTTCATGCCACTGTGCTCTGCCTCTGACCAATGAGGTTCTTGTGGAAGTGATATACTCTCTGTCCATGACATTTCACTGAGGTAGAGGAGGTGGAGTGTGACCATCCAGGTTGGCCTTGCAGGTCATTGCTAGTGATTTTTTTATAGAGGTGGGGTGGAGGATGGGTCAAGAGAAGGAGCTATAGACTTCCTCTGTCATTGCCTGCCTCCTCAGAGGATGAAGCAGTTGATGATGTAACTTACCTTGCAAAACTGGGATAGGCTGGACATGTAACATATTCCTAGAAAAATTTCAGGACACCTTTTAAAAATATAAATTACTTTTTATTTCTTTGCCCAGTTACTTTACCAATCTAGAGTAAGGGCACAAGAAGAGAAAGGATGCAAAATGTAGCTCAGATATTGGGAGGTCATTTAGTTGTCTAAACTTTAAGCTTCTGCTGTTACTCACCTGCCTCTCGGTAAGCAGCATATCAGGATAAAAGCAAGCATGAAATGGAAAACCAAGGTTCTAGTGTGCAACAGATGATCTCCTAAGCAAGAAAAAATACTTTGTGGTCTGTATGGTTCATTCATGTGGTCAAGGTATTTTTTTCCCCAAACTGCATGCTAAGCTCAAAAATAAATGTCATCCTGATCTCTCTTTATTCAGTGAGAAAATAAATGGAATATACTATGATGGGAAGTCTTCAGTATCTTTAATTTAATATTTTTTATATTTCTTTACTTTCAGATGGAATTTTCTTTAAAGAGGAAAAATATGAGCTTGCTAATTGCTACAATTAGAACTAATGCTGCTAAAGCATTTATCCATATAAACTAAAAAAAAAAAAGAAATAAAATTTGCAACAACCTCCCAGCAGATTAGAACTTCAATTTTTAAAAGGCAATAAATAAAATTCCCAGAAAGGATGCCAGTCTATCTTGAAAGCAGCACATTTGTATTTTCCATGAAGATTCTGGCAGTGTTTGACATTATTCACTATGGCTATACACATATGTTTGGTGTTGAAATAAAAAAGCCAAACTCGTATTCATTTTATGGAGAAAAATATATTCCTGTCTTAATTTGAAATATCTTTTATCACAGTTTATTTCAATTTTTTCTTATAATGGAGAATAAATAATCTGTAACTTCCTTTACTAATGATTTAAGATCTCAAATTTATTTTGTTTGGTTGGTATAAGTGATGATGACAGTTAATGTTATTGAATGCAGATAAAATTGAATATTTTTTAAGCTGAAAGTGACATTTGCTTTATTCCAGCCTTGATGACCAATACCAGTGTTAAGGAAACTTCCCCGTCCAACCAGCCAGGAGCCACTTCCATACTTGCACTACTGGTGCATACCAGCTTCAGCTGGTACAGAAGCCCCCTTGCACACACCCCACATTCACACAGTCAGATCAGGTTTTCTTACTGGCTTGACCCCACTTTTCTCATGGCAGAGTCTCTGATGTCCCAGTTCTTAAAACAATTAAATTGGTGCAGTAAGTAAATAACAGAATAACAGGCTGAGCTGCCCTCTGAGGAGACATCCTGAACAAAGGAAACCCTGAGCTTTTATACCTTTATAGTCTGAAAATATGAAAGTCTGGGGCTCATGGGCTCCTGCCAAGTGCCTCAGTGGCCAGTCCCTGTACCCTTTGCTGTGCCAAGGGTGGGCAGTTCCTGACCTTTTGCCTCAGACTCCCACCTAGGGCTCAATCTGCAGCTCTCATTGCAGTTGCATCCCGAGCCACCTGCACTGAATATGTTCCTTAAAATCAGTCATCATGATTATTTAAATACTATCAAGAGTGGCCTTGCACTGAAATCAGAAAGCTCCCTCAGGCCCCATGTCCAGTGTTTTTTAAGCTCTCTCCAACTTAGCCTTCTTCTGTGAACGATATGTTTTCCTTGCTCCAGACTTTGCCTGTGGTCTGAGGGGCCTGGGATAACTGAAGGTTTTTCTTACTGAAAAAGACTGAGTCAGAGAGATGAATATGCTGGGCTATTTTGTGTTCTTTATCACTAGTATCACTAGCTTCCCTTCCCCATTCAGCAGCAGGTCCATGTTTTCTCTAGTCTTCCTTTTGCTGTTTATGTACTTGTGAACAACATTCTTCTTTCCCTTTGTATCACATGCTCCTTTTACATATAGCTTGACTTTTCTATCCTCATCTCTACAAAACATGATAGCAACTCTATACTCCTCCTGTTGGCGTTTCTACCTCTTGTACAAGTTTTTTATGTCCAAGTTCAATCACAAGCTCTTCACTTATCCATGTAGACCTCCTGCCACCTTTGCTTAATTTCCTACTTGATGTGATGGACCATTTTTGAACTTGGAGAAAAAGATCCTTAAATGTCAACTTCTGAAAGTCTGGTGGCATCTAAAAAAAAAAAAACAAACCCTGTGTCCATATGAAAAACCAAACCTGATGAGAATACTTGTGGAGACTGTGGAACTAAAGTGGGGTTACAACATGTGTGTGAAAATTATCCCTTATTATTCACTTTAACAAGTCAGTCCTCGGCACCAAGTGACAAAATGTTATTTTTCATACGTTGTTGTAGTGGTTTTGGATATTCTAAAAAGCAATTTCCATGGCTTTTTGACTTTTTTAGCATGAACATTTGGTAAATTATCCTGAAAGAGTGGTGATATCATAATCTCCTGAAATAAGGAATAACCATAACCATTTACAATACGTACATACCAAGAGTGTCTGGATTAAAGAAAAAAAAAAAAGAAACAAGGCATTTCTCTTTGCCCATTCCAAATACTCACTCTCTTCCATCCCTGTCAGCTAACCTCTCTTTTTTTAATTACAGCAGATGTCAGCTTATTCAAAGCTCTTCATGTTTCAAAGGCATGATGGCTATTTTTCCCAGAGTAGTTTTCCTCAAATTTACTGACTATATGGTTCACAGTATGAAATAAAGGTTTTCTAGTATGAGATTTTCCCTAAAATAATCCCCATTGCAGTCTATCTTTCCACAAATCTGTGTTCCCCACCATTTTCTACATTTTCCTTCTATACCTTCCCCAAATATTTTAAAGTAAGTATAAATTAATTCTATTTATATATTATATTATTACATATGTAAATTCCACATCTGAAATGCAAGTGTGTAATGTCTGACATCCAAGTCTGGAATTGATACAAACAAGACTTTCTGCATGTTACCTCTGAATGAGGCAGTGAAGAAGGCAGAAAACTTTTTTAAAAATTTCTTTAGTATGTTTGACAGGTCATAACAGCTGATTTATGAGAAGTGGCTCTTTACCGTAACTTTTCAATGACTTTGATGTGTTGAGATAACTTTGATCTGCTAGTAGATCTGGAACAACCCTCTTCAGGTCTAGGCACAGTCTCATGTGAAGAGACTTGAGCGCTTTGGCCGGGCTCAGGATCAAGTGAATCAGAAAAGTGCTCATGCAGATGTAGCCCTGGCCTCAGACTTAACATGATCCCTCCCTGTCTCCAACCAAGCCTTCTGCCAGAGAAGGACAGGGTAGAGGGCTTTTTCTCTACTTCTCTTTTGTCCTCTTCTGGGGAAATGTGTTACTTAAGTGAGCTTAATGTCTTTCTTTAAAGCAGGTGCACCAATTTACTTGGGGTATACTAAGCCAATGAATTGAGACTGGCAGATTCATATGAAAATAAAACAGATCCTCTTTCCCTAGGAATTAAGGGAAATATCTTGTCAGGTCAACTGAGCAGCTTCTGAAGAATGGAGGACTGGGAGGAGAAAGAGAGAGAGGAAAGTCGCTGATAATTCAAGGTTTCAGTCTCTCTGGCAGCTCGGGTGCCTGAAGCTACATGGTTATCCTTCCAAGAGAAACACATCAGGGCACATTTGTGCAGGACCCCAATCTGATGGTCAGCCAGGAGTGCCCAGGGAGCATTTTGCATGCTGTGCAATGCCCTAAGGGCAACATAAGAAATGTAACATTGAGTCATTATATTTCCAAATACTGGAAAGGCTGCTAAATCAATCTCTTGGAAATTATGAACCATGAGAATTGAAGATGGCAATACAATTGATTCAGCAATTCTGCCTTACTTTGAAATGCTGTCTTCCTGTCATTGTTACGTGACTTTTTTCAATACATTTCTCCATGCATTTTCAGTAATTCTTAGAGCATATACTTTCACCTTTTCTACTTAAAAAAGAAGCAGAAGGTGGCAGGAGAAATCTGCATGTGCAAATATAGAAAGAGACAAAAATTTGCAAATTTATACAGTAAGTATAAGCAAAACATTTAGCAAGTTGGAATGCAAATGTTAGAGTGAGCCACCTATTCCTGTCCTAGAAGCCTGTTTCCCCCCACTTGGTGAGTTCATCTGTTCTGGAAAGAAAACTGATTTCTCCAGGTCTACAATTCCAGTACTTGGACAGGTGGGCACCCTGATTCTTAGAAGGTCCTGGGTTCTGTTTCCCTTATTTTCCCATGGGCAAATCCAGTGTTGTTAGGCTGATAACTTTCAGCGAGAGCCTCAGCACTTAACCTCTTGCACCAGCTGTTTTGCGCACTTGGTACCAGCTGAGTTAGAGAGCACGTTAGACCAATATGTGTTAAGCTGACCACTTTAAAGATGTTGCTGGACAGTAGGGTTAAGAATAACCTGGTAACACTTTTGTGATATATAGAATTATGTTATTTCTTTTTAAAAATTTCATTTTGCCTGTTTTTTTATAAAAGTTTCAGTTCTGCTGCAATGTACCATTGTTCTCAGAAATTTTTGACACATCTGGATTTAAATTTGAATAGGAAGCAAAAGTAGTCATCCTGTTTTCCCTACCTGATATAAAAGAAGATAGGGTCTTAATTGCTTTGAATTGCATATTAAAAAATTATAATAGTTAATTGCTTTTCAAATAGCTTATTCTTCATATACTGGAGAAATAATGTGAATCTGTCAAGAAACAATGTGGTTTTAGTAAGATTTGGTATTACAGTAAGTTGAAGATAATTAAGGTCCTTCTTGTTTATAAAGGAGCTTTCAAATCTGTTAGTTGTGTGCCTTTTACTTCTGCATGCTTTTTATGTGTTGATTGATCTGCTTTGGTATCATTCAATCTATTTCGTAAATGGCAAGAGCTTCCTTTCTTCGTGAAGAGTGATAAGGTTGCTTGGAGTAATTAGCCCAATGTTAATGAGGTAAAGTCTTCTTTTCTCCTTGAAATGCAAAGAACTACTGCAGTGTTGAGCCACATTAGCAAGAAGGATCCTGGTTGATTTTGTATTCATAGCTGGCCGTATAAAATCTTGAGCTTTGCAGCAGGGAGGTTATACTTTTTTGGAGCGTCCAGCAGGGCAATATGGAACAACAAATGTATTTTAGCCTTCCTACTAAAAACTGGTGAGAAAGAAAAGGCTCTGTACTTCTTGTTCACAACCAAGGATATGCAGAGATGAGGATATGGTGCTGTTGTTCCTTAACTTCCATGTAGTGAAAGTTTTGATGTCCTGCCTTGCCCTTATAATTCTACTGATGAAGTCCAGGATATACTCCCCCTCAGGCCATGTTGCAGTTGACAGACTCATGTGATTTTTTGGATATATTGCTGAATTACTTTTCCTTGAGTTCAACAAATGCTTCTTCATCAGGGAATTGAAGCATCCATCTCCCTGCTACACCACATAGGAATAAACAAACCACTTTTTCAGTCCTTGTATTTTGAGTTTCTTTGGAAGTTGCCACAGAACAACATGAAGTCTAGGAGAATGCAGGTACAAAAAAAAAAAAGGTGGGAAGGAATTAATTTGTCTGATTATTTATTTACTTTTTGCTGGGAGGTTTGGGGTTTTTTTGTATTTACACCACCCTGTTACAGCTGTGTCTACTTTCAGAGACATGCTCATCATGGCAAGAAATGCTCTTAGAGCCTCACTTCTTTCCCTTTGCCATCTCTTACAACTGAGAAAGTAGCTGACCTGCTGGAATGGAGCTCACCTTCAGACCACCTCACTGCATACAAGTCTGATAGATGGTGTCCACTGCATTTCAAAACAACTCCTTGCAAACCCGAATTCTAAAGGAAGCTTTCCTCCCTGCAGTAAACATGTCATAGTAGACTAATAATGCATTGCCAGTCCTTTGTCTGCCCCATTTTTCAAACCAACAGAGCACTGCCAGGACAGCACAAGTGATGGTGGGGGCATCTCTGCAACTGGTCATTCTGGGGACTTTAATTCATAGCTGAGTTTGTTTCTGAATCACTGTTGTTGGCTGAGAACGAGCGGATGGACTGGAGCAATGTGACATAGCCATTCCTGTGATGGCAGGCTGGCTGTAGTTGCACTAGAACACCCTCAGTTGTTTAGTGTCTAATGATGGGAAACAATACCTTTTTTTTCCTGGGCTGTTGCTGCATCAACAACCAGTTAATATGGCAATATTTACCTCGCCACTTAGGAGATAACTGGACAGTAGAAGGGAGCATTGGTTATACTGGTAACAGATATGTCAGACAGGAGTAAATGGAAGAGGAGCACTTTTAATGCCATTGTAATTATGGCACTGATGGCAGATTTTAGCAGGTTATTGACATCAAAAAGCTGTCTATTTATGGGAAAGACAGCCTTAAATGGTACATATTTGCTTCATTGGCAACTTTTACCAAGGCAGTAAAAAAACAAACTAGAAAGTTAGTTCTTCAAATGTATGAGAAGGCATACAGAAACTCAGTTTGGGTCATAATGATCAGTTTCTTATCCTCTGAGACCCCTGTAGAATAAAGCAAACAAATAGTGCAGAGACTTGAAAATCCTCAAACAAACATTTTTTTGTCTATACTTCATTTAATACCAGTTGTAATCTGGGTTTTTCATGTTTACAAAGATCCTTTCTATGGGAAAGTAATGAGACCAGAGAAATTCTGCCAAAGGAGATTTTCTTATATCAACCCTGAGCATATTCAAATGCAGTAACAAGCAAAAGAGTGATAAATACAGACAGCCAATTACATGTACCTCCAATTAATTATATTTAACTTCACTGAGTGGCTGAACTGCCTTAGTGACTCAGCTGTAGCTATGAAAATTAAGGTCTGCATACTAACACATTTTCTTTCAGCATGACTCTGCTTGGATTACCACCTTAAAATATTCTGAAATATGTAAATTAGAACCTGAATGAGTTTTGGTTTTGCAACCTCATGAATGGCAGAAGGCTTAAAACACAAAACTGAACACTGCATAACAATTGAATACTTAAGTTTGCTTTGAAAAATGTCTTGAATAATCTTTTTTGTTGGTTTTTTTTTGTTAGTCCACTTCTTTTTTTTTTTTGTTAGTCCAATTCTCTTTGTTGTCTGCCTGTGTTTTGGGTCTGTGACAGTAAGTTAAACCAAATGCGCTGAAAATATCTGCTCCAAAAGTAAACATTGGCTTTTATTGGAAATTCAGTGCAGCACCCCTTGCTTTCTCTGCTTGTCAAATTTGCTAGGAATAGCAGTGGTGAAATTTAACTGATGAAGTGATATAATTATTCCTTTGAATTGCTCTCAGCCAGATTTTGCAGTCCTTCATGAAACAAGAGAGGCTGGCTGAAAAACTGTTAATACAAAGAGCCAAGGACTATGCGGTCTGCTTTTAATCAAAATCACTTCCAAAATGTTAAAAAAGGGCATTTAATTTCTTTTTCTTTACTAATAGAATATTTTCAGAAATTTTACTGAGTCCCCTAAAACCCAGTGAGTCGGATAATCAATTGTTTGGCCCTGTTTTTCATTGTACCCAATAATTTCCTTCCCTTGATGTCATATTGGTATTTCACTGTAAACAAACTCTTAAGAAACAAACCTAACCTTTCAGATTGCGGTTGTAATTCTGCATGACAGAAAATTACACAGGTTTCCCATATGTGTGTCAGAAAGTGTATCTGAGAACATCTCATGTACCTGGGAGACATGAACTAAACTAATAAGAATAAACTAAAAATCAGCAAGGAAGACCAAGCAAGGAAGTTTGAGCGTTAAAAATCATAAATCCCATTTTGACATTTCTTCAGAACATTCTTGTACATTCACTAGGCATTACATAAGGGAAGAATCCTTCTCCATATGAAAGTCTTAGCTGAACACATCTAGCTCAAGAGAAGAAGAAAATAGCCACCTCTCTCTTTCCATTCAGTTCTTAAATAAATTTCAAACTGTTGGATTAAGCCTGCTCAGAAAAATGATATCTACAAATGTGTCTTCTCTGTAGCTCCCCCAGCTTAATTCTGAGGCTACAGAAGCCAGTACTGGTCTGTTCCTTCCCTAGATATTATTCCATTGTTTTGCACTGGGGCTTTGGAGGTATTTCTTTCCCTACAGTGCTTTGGAAGCCAATACCTGACCTCACAGTAATTAATTTGTTTTACCTACCTCATCACTGTACTTGTCCAAAACAAATTTCCTGAAAACTGTAGTGAAAGCTACTGATTTACATTGCTGCAGGCTAGTAATATTTGAATTCTTCTTCGGCTCTACATTTCTGAGGGTTTTAAAATTAAATGGAGAGGGATAAAAACAATGTGTGAAGAAATTATTTTGCTATGGCCTGTTTTGAAATTAATTTGTGGAGCTTTTTTTCAATAATCCTCCTGTTTGCTGATGGCTCATTGATTTCATAGTTCTACTGGAAGAATTTATAAAAACTAGAGACTCCTAGGCCTTGGTAGACTTATGTCTTTCCACTTCCAATAAAACTATGGCTTTTCAGATGCGTTTTGCTAGGTTTGTTTTGCCCCATGAGGCTGATCACATCCTGCTTCCCCAAACACTAAGCATTGGACCTGAAAATGGCTTGAATCACAGAAGAAAGATTTTGTCAATGGTGAAGCAGATAATTCAAACAATTATTGCACCGAAAATACTACATCCTTAATAAGCTGTCTTTATGAAATAAGTAATTTTCATTTTCATGGTGTTTTCTAGATACTGAGTTATGGATTTGTCTGAACATGGTATTTCTGTTTGGAATATACAGGGAGAGAAATATTTTCATTGTTATACACTTAGAAAGCAGCTATATTTGCTCGTACTGTAGAAGAACATTCATGTTTTAAAGAGAGACCAAGTATATGTTTGTCCCAAAGATGAGTATTCATGAAGGCATTAAGGCACGAGAAAATAAATGAAAAGGCCTGGCCAGAATGAAATTATAACTCAAGCCTTGGTTGCTGTGATCTGCTTTAGTGCAATATAATGATCTGCCCAAAAAAAAAAAAAAAAAAGCAAGCATATTCTTAATTTATTTTTATAAGAGCTTCTCTTCAGCAGGCTATTGGCCTTATGTCAATGCATTTTACAGTCTAACAAAGAACAGTAACTGCTACTGTCACAGAATCATACACAGTGTAAAAGATGAACAGGACCAATGTAATCATGGTTTTAATCATGATGTGGTGGTGGTGTTTACACCTATAACAAGCAAAAACTGGAACAGCATCAGACCCCCAGAACTGAGGACATGCATTACGATTTACTTAAGATGTAGAAAACTGTCTATAATGAGCTGTTTCTTTTCTTTTCAGTTTATGTTTAATATTGCATAAAGTCATGTTCTGTGGTTCAGTCTTTGTTATAAGACTATAATGCACTCTGACACGTGTTTTCTTCTTCTGTCAAGGGGCTGCTATGTGTATTGTCTTTCTCTTTATTAAAATTTCTTGCATTATGTGCTGTACTTGAGGAATAGCTCTTGACATTTTTCTTATTTAAAATACTCAAATGAAGTTAAAATGATGGTTTAAAAGTGACTGCTTGAAAACAGCCATCATTGAAGTAAGAGTGTGGTTGAAGTTGGAAGGAATCTTTTGGATCCAACTCCCTGCTTAAAGTAGGATCAGTGCAAGTGGCTCTAGTTCTGATTTTTCTGGCACCATCCCTACACTCTTAGACAGTGTCTAGATAAATCTTCTGGGTCACCTGTTTCTGTTTCTATCTCCAGTATGCTTCCTTGTTTTGTTTGATTCTAGTCAGGAAGTCATTCATTCTGTCACTCTTGCTGGATTTCTTGAGCCTGGATAATGTCCTTGAAAGTCAACTAGTTTTCTGACTCCTCTGTTTTCTATGACCAGCTCCCATGGGATTCTTCCAAGCCAGTCCCTGAACAGATCCAAGATTGTTCTCTTGTAGCGAGGGATTATGATCCTGATATTTACTATGGGTTTACAATTACAGGTTTCTTCCTCTCAGGTTCCTGAACTCCAGGCTCTCTTGACTGCTTCAGTCTATACTGTCCTTACATCCCATTGTCCTTGTTTGTAAGAACCAGATCCAACAGAGCACCTTACCTCATCATCCACTTCTCTGTCACCTGTCTTAGGAAGTCCATTTACTTCAGATACCTCTATGACTGCTTGTGTTCTGTGTTGCTCCTGCAGTAGATCATCTGGGTGTTTCTAGCCCCCCACAAGGATCAGGGCTTCCAAGTGTGAGTCTTCTTCAGCTGGCTGAAGAAGCCTTATCTACTTCTTGCTGATAAGAGGGCTTGTAGCAGACATCCACCGCAACGCTGCCCACACTGGTTTGCCCTCTAATTCTAACCCATAAACTCCCAGACAGCAGACCACATGCCCTAGGCAGAGCTCAGTGTGTTCTTGCTACTCTTTCCCATTCAAGGGTGTCCCTTCTCTCAGTGCCAGCCTGTCTTTTGCAAAGGTCCTGTGTCAATCCATGACAGCACTCCAGCTGTGTGAGTTTTTCCTTGATGTTTCTGTAATCCAAGCAAGACTGTAGCCCTGCTGTGGGACACAGATCTCCAATTGACTCTGCTGTTCCTCATTCTGCCTGCATTAACCTGCAGGCACTGCAGAGAGGCCATGATGATTTCTCAGATAACTTGTTAGAGCTTCCCACACAATTGTCCATAATTACTGAAAAAGTAGTGAAAAAAAACCAAAAATGGGTTTGTTTTTCATTTTGTCTAGGACAAGACTTTTGGATTTTACTTATAGTAAATAAGTAAGTAAGTTGCTTCGTGTAAATTAATTAATCTTTCTTATGTCTGTATAGAAGATATTCAATAAAACCTAAGTGAGGTAATTGTGCCTGGTTGACTCCCTTCAGGGGAAATTAAATCAGATGAATACATATTATATCTGTTTTTTCCCTTGAAACACACACACATGTTACAGAATCACAGAGCATTTGAGGTTGGAAGGAACCTCAGGAGATCATCTGCTCCAGTCCCCCACTTAAGCATGGGAACTGAGAGCTGCGTAGAAGCATTTATGAATCTTCTAGCTTCTGACAAAACTGCATTGATAATGCACCTAAACTGGAGAAGAAAAGTGTCTGGGTATGAAAACACTTGAACATATTATGACTAAAATTCTTATTCTACAGAAAAGCTGCTAGCAACATTAGGGAGAAAAATTATTAGGACATTAATAGAAACAGGAACAGTATCTTCATACAAAGTGATTTACCTGAAATGTTAACCAGACTGCTGATCTATTTGACTTGTGTCTCTGATTTTTTGTGAGTAATGTTCTTCCTTGTTGCAGAAAGGGAAAGTACACCATGGCTTGCTGAAGAATAATACAAACACGAAAAAGCCTAGGCAGTAAAAGTGAAACAAGGAGTGATTTTTCCAGTGACTTCTGTAGAAGTCCCTTGAGATTTGTGAAAATCCTTCATCTATAAATTCTTTTTATCCAGATGATTGAAAAATAAAGCAAACATCTCACAAATACAAAATATATTTTTAACAAATGGTAATAAATTTTTATGTATCTAACTGAATTTACCATGAATAAAGTTTTAAAGAAAATACAAGAATAAGTTCTATGATACAAAAGACACAAAATATGCCTTTGAAATGAAAATGTGAATTAAGAGACAAAACCACCATAATTTCAATTAAGGCAGAACAGAATAGACATAGATTTACAAATTCCTCAGAGATATCATTTTCAGGTCTTTTATGCTCTTATAATATAATATGGTTTCTTGATCAAATTCAGTGTCTGACAGGGTCTAGGCTTTTGTCTGTGTAGAGAAACTTGAGATTAGGGAAACAACCAGATAACTTCTGCACTAGTTCTTTGGACATAGTAGAAAATTATCCAAATGGCTGCATTTAAGGCTCCCAGGAAGAGCTAGAGAAAATTTGGTTTATGCTGCATGACTGCAAATGAGAGGGCAAATCTCATTTAGGATCCGTAAATGCAAAGAAATGCACTCAAGAAAAACTAACATTATCTTCACTTCACAAGGTACTCTAACTACTTGTTACCTTTAAGAAAAAAAAAAAAGTGTACCTTTAAGAAAAAAAAAAAAATGGGTCCATTACAAACTGTTCTCTTAGGACCATTTGCAGAGTTGGTTAAAAGGGTGAAGAGAGCACAGAGCTTTCCTGGGAAAGAAGAGAAAAATAAAGTGAAGAATAATGTGGTGTGTATATACCTATGGGTCCTACAAGCCTAGGGCAAAATCTTTAGTCATCAGGCTGTGGAGGGACAGAGTACAGGAGCGTTTGGAATAGCACTTAGGCAAAGTGATAGAAGACAGCTTTGATAAACATCAAGTTTCTGGATGTGTCTGTAATTTTACAAATGTTAGAGATTTTAATCCCCATTAAACCATATTCTTTTAGGCTTTTTCCTTAAAGTCATGGTTGTGAGCAGTACAGGGCCAGAAAACATTTAATGTATTTCTATTCACAATATCTCCAGAACTATTTTAAGTCACATTAAGAAATTGAGAAATTGAGTATTATCTACTCAATCAAGAGAAGAAAAGGTGCCATATCATCAGCTCAAATTTTCCCCTCTATCAAGAATAAATTCCACAGGGAGACCCCTACTTGCCCTCTTCATTTTGTCAAAAATGAGGTGAGAGACTAGAATTATGCCTGTGAACACCTCATCTTTTCTGCAGAAGAAAAAGCAAAAGCAGTAAATTTAGAAAGCACAGCAACACATAAACCAGTCTATAAAATATATATATATATAATGAAAAGCATATAAGGAGAATGTCTTTTATCACTGTAGTACATTCTCAGATGCCAAAAATATGAGATTTCAAAGATTTTTATTTGGGAAGGCTATTTTCCTCTGTGGCTTCCAAGCTGTTAGTTTACAAATTCCTTTCCTAAAATGTCACATTTATTTCTGAAGTGGCTTTGATGTGAAACATAGTCTGGTTGGTTTTTTTCTGTATTATGGTAGAATACTTCATTTAAGGTAATTGCGTCTTTTGATGTACTGTGATTTTGCATAATTTTATTAGTCATAGAGTAAAACCATGGAATTAAATTTTTAAAAAGAGCCTTTCTAAGCATGTATGACTGCTAATGATGTCTGTGGAAGTTATTGGTGTTTCGAATATAAGACCATGCCTGCAATGTTCTGCAATACAGATTTGCATTAAAATTGTACTGATTGAGTGCCATACAGCAAATGAAGAAGACATGATCCACTGCAGTGCAGATTTTAAAACTATGATTAAAGGAATAATTTTTCTGACTTGATCCCCTGAAAAAAAAAAGCTGTGAAACGACATTAGAGTCCCTAGTACAACTCCTAAGTGTTTGTTCTGCAAAGGAAATGGTGAAATAGCTCTTCAAATCCAGCAGTTACAGAGGGAATGATTTTTTAGAAAACTTTAAAGTGTAGGACTGACTGTATTATATCCAGAAGGATATAACTTCTTGCTAAGTTCGACCAAGAGTGTAGTGAAAATAAATAAAAGAATTGCTGTTCTCTGTGTCTGTGGTATACCCTCTGACTTTTTGATATTTCATTTCTATTTTGCAACAAAAAGTGCTAGAAAATGAAAAAAACAAATTTATAATAAATAGCCTTTGTCATACCTCCAAAAACAAATTTATAAAACCTCCAAACACTACTATCAAAACCCTTTACACTCTGAATTATTTTAAAAAGCGTTTCTTTGGAAAAAACACCCAGTTTCTGTCTCACTGCTACCCTTTTTACTCCAAAGTCATGCACTGCATATGGATACCACTTACAGTAAAATTGTGTCCCCAGGCAATTGTCATTCTTCTCTGCAAAGGACCGTCACCCTAAGTTAACATATATATTACTTCTTTACACTGTCCAAGTATTTGGGGCATCTGCACCAGGAGATTCCACATGAGTACACCCTGAGCATTTTAAGGGCAGTGCCAAGTAAAATAAAAAATGTGTTGTGGGTACATTCAGTATACATTTTTGAGTCTCTAACCCTTCAGAAATCCAGTTTATATTCTATGTCCTGTCCTGTCATGAGCTGCCTCCCATATATAACAGCCTGGTGCCCATTTAGCAATAATGCTCGGAAACAAGCAGTTTTCCCCCTGCTGTCACCGTGGTTTTGCAACAGGACATTAATATCCCCAGGCAGATAGTGCACTCACTCTAAGAACCTCAGCATCTAATGTAAGCAGCACAGTTTCACACTGTTAAAATAGAGATTGCTTTCTGCACATGAAATCAGGTCATTTTTCATACGTGCAAGTAGAGTTAGTGCAAGTTAGACTTGTCTCTACTAACAGTCTGGTAACAGGAATACTGGCATCTATCAAGCTGGAAATAAGGCAAAATTGCCTGAAGTGCTGGGGTTAGTGTTACATATGAATAAATATAATTTAACCGTGAAAAAGTTTTAGGCAGATGCCATCTTTACAGTGGAAAATGTATTTCATTTTGAAAATGGAACAGATTCTTCAGATCTAATATTAATATTGATTTAGACAACAAAATTATACAGATTGGTTATGTACAGTTTCATAAATACTTAGGTGTTCAGGTGCAGTAGCTGTTCCTTTCTGTAATTTCACCAAATGTATGTGAAATATATACAAATGCAGCATTTAGCCCTTGCCTGGCTCCTAGTGGAAGTCTCCAGCCTTTGAAGTATGTAAATTCTTCCAGCTATTGTTTTGAACTTCCTAGAGTAATGTTAGTTTGGGACAATTCATTGTGAGTTTCATGGCATTTGATGGGTTTTCTTCCTTCAGTTGTCATTCATGGATTCAGACAAGAGACTTGTCAATTAATTAATAAGAGCTTATGTTTGCAGCCAACAAAAAGAAATGCTGGGTTTGACAATCCTGCCTTCTAATGCTGGGTCAGATATTTTTCTGTATCAAACATCAGTTTTCTGTGACATTTTCCCACTCCTGGTGAAATGAGAAAAGTGAACATATGTCAAATTCTTTTCCTGTCTTCCTTAGTGCAGGATGTTGCACCATCTTTCTTTCTGCTTCTTCCTAAGTTGTGCACTCAATGTTCAGTTGGAAACATATTATTAGAGCAATATCTTACTGTAATATTTAGCTCACATTTGGTAAATGTAGATCCTTAAACAGATGCAGTCTTTCTTATCTAGCAAATAACCTTGATAACTTTGTTCTTTTCTTCTTATTCTCATTTTTTGGCTCATAAATCTTTGTGTATTATAGCTTCCACACCATAATACAGGAAAGCAGATTCTCTCCTGGCTCATTGGAGCTGGTCAAAACCCAAGACCATTTGTCCTATTTAAGAAGGAACTTACACACAGTTCGGAGTCTATATGAAATAAAAGAATAGCTGTTGTGTATTATAGTACTGATGTCTTCACCAGTTAAGCGTCCAATCTAAAATAATACAACATTTATTTTCTCCTTACTACTATATTAAATTTCTTCTTATTTGTACATGCATACAGTAAAAGAGACTCAAATAGGTAATTACTGGAGACATTTTGTCTTCCCATTCCTACAGGAAGCAGCTAGGGTAAACTGCTATGTATGTATGTTATATGACAGTATAATGTTTGAAAGCATGTTGTGAATAATATCCTCATTACTTCCCCAGACTCTCTATCTAATACCTAAAAGCAAAGCTTTGAGGCATGTTCATGTTAACACATTGCAGCTTGCCAGCTACAGGAACTGCTCTGGAAAATCCCTGTATTATCAAAATCCAAGTCAGAATGGTTATATAATCTCCAAAGGAATAGCACATTGACCTAAATCTAACAGCCTAGTAACAACAAAATATCCTGCGTGTTAAGACACCTTGGATTTTAAGGAGAATAGAGTATTACCAATCCTTTGTATTTTTCCAATTTCAATTCTGTGTATTTTTTCAGTGCAAGCAGTTCTTTTTCCAATGAAATAGCAAGAGAACAGAAGGCCAGAACACAATCAGAAGGCCCTATCTGGAATAAGGAAACTCTCAAACGGAATAAGCAATAACATCCTTGTTTGTACACCTGTACATCTGTTACTCTTTGAAAAACAGAGTATTAGGTGTGAGAATTATACCAAATCTTCATATTGCTAGCTCCAGACAGCTAGATGATACAATAAATTATATTGTGGGTGTTTTCTGCTCAGCATGGGCAAAATCTGACCGCTCTGTTGTAGTGATATGGGAGAGCTGCAAGGAACAAGTTTCATTTTCTCTTTCATCACACAAAATGCCCAACTACAAAACATGGTATGTGGTTTTTTTTGCACTTGTGTTTGCTTGTGAGAAAGGGGGACAAAGCATCCTGCATCATCAAGGACATGTGACCAGTAGTATCACTTCCTCTAGACAAAGTCTATTTGGTTGTTATCTCTGATAAAGCTAACTTTTCCTAAAAGTAACTGCTTAGGATTTAACTCTGAATATCTTTATTTAAAGATGACGCAAGTACTTAAGCAGCTATATGAAGATTAATCATGCTACAGTGTTTACCTGAATGTGTGTCTACACATTTAATGCTCTGCAATGAGCTGTGTTTCTGAGACCTGCTTCACACTTAAATCAGTTGAAGAGAACACTTACTGGGAAAGTTGTACATTTCACATATTCCAGCAAGTGATGCAGTTGAACTCCATTTCAATACAGAGACAACAAAAGAGAACAAAGATATCAGGATTACATAAAAAGCAAGCTGTTTTTTATTTTATGTGGTTTTACATGAGAGAGACATGAGACATGAGAGAGACCCTTGGCACAATGGGCTTTTGCCTGTCTGTTTCATTTTGGCCTTGTTTGTTCATGTGGTCATGAAGAAGCGAATAAATCTCTCATCCAAGAGGAACTGCATTTGACATAAGTAGAAGTGGCATGTTCTACTCTGTGAGGAATTTAAGCACAAATAATCCAGACTTGTATGTATCACAACTAACTCATGATAGCACCAAGCAGAGATATCCCTCAAGTTAGGACAACAAACTATTACGATGGTTTCTTGATGAACATGAAAAAAGTAAATCCACTGTATCATTAGGCTGTAGTTCTCAGGTTAAAAAAGTAACCCTGAAATAATGTTTTTAAGAAATCGTCATTCTCATATTTCCTGTTTTTCATACAGCACCTATCTTTGGCCTAACAAAATTAAGAAAATGCCTGTTTCTGAAGTGAGAAACAGTAGCAAGGACCAAGCTCTAAAGTTGAAAACTATGTTTATCCAAATTTTGCAAACTCACTCAATATATTTGTATGTAAGAGTAGACCACACCTCTTGAAACTGAAAAAAATAGGAAAAAATGAAGGAAGAGAAGAGAAGAGAAGAGAAGAGAAGAGAAGAGAAGAGAAGAGAAGAGAAGAGAAGAGAAGAGAAGAGAAGAGAAGAGAAGAGAAGAGAAGAGAAGAGAAGAGAAGAGAAGAAGAGAAGAACATTTTAAATGAAAATACTATGTAAATGTAGATCAAACTGGTGACTGTATGGAGATAAAAATTCTTTTCTATTGTCAGTAAGAAATAAAATTCATTATCAAGTATTATTTCATTTACATAATGGGTGTTGTTGTACATATCTGCATATGGAGGTTAGTAGGAAATATTCCCAAAAGGCAAAATTACCCCAAATAACACTGTTTCATTGACAGACATGATCATCACCTTTTTCATGAATTTTGCTTTGGTGTCTGTTGATTGGGTTTTGTCTTTTCTTTGTCTTTCTTTTGTCTTCTGCTACCTTCAAAAGTAATCATATTTGAACCAAGATGAATTTGGAGATTAGGATATGTAAATCCAAATCACCAGGTGATATTGATATGCATATATATATATATATATATATATATATAAAAGCAGGAGTGTTTTTCTAACTTCTCTACTACCAATTCTATGTGTTTCTTAGATATGAAAATAAGAGAACTGGTATTTTAATGATTACAGTCTTAGATATAAAAGTTATTTTACCGGTGTCCCTGAACTGTCCTCATAGGTAATAAATAGGGCATGGTTTAGTTTTAATTTAAAGATTATTAATTTTTATGCAAAACATATTTTTTTTTTACCACTTGATCTGTTTTATCGGGGGTCCCCAGGTAACGGATTTAAAATTATCCTGTGGCCATTTCCATGAAAAAAATACAATTTCATAAAAACCAAACATCAGTAAGAAAAAAAATTCTGATTTGGGCCATCTATGCAAAATACAATGAAAATAAGATAAATTAATTTAAAATTTCCTTATGGAAGTGGAAAAGAGAGAGTTGTTTTCTTTAAACAAAGTAGAATACAATCCACTGTAGATCAGAGACCTGACACATCTACACTTACAGCAAAATTTCTGTCAGCATTCAGAGCAGTAGAGTAAAAGGAGGAATTTGTCTTCATCTTCTTTGGTTTATTTTCTTAAGTAGAAATTTAAAAGTTCATTGTACATCTTCATGTCAATGTTTATATGTGGAATATGTGTGAGGTTTATTCCTCTGATTATATCTATCTTATAATTTTCTTGGTAAAATTTGCAGTAAAAAATGCATCTTTATAGTAACTCATTGTTTTTTATATCCTTCTGATTTTAGACAGAATTATTTTTGCATTTAAGAAACATTTCTTATAATTTTTAACTGTATTCGTTAGTTCTTTTGGTTTTTTAAGTGTAAGATATGCTGATCAATGATTCTCTGTGTATTAAAGCATTGTCTATGCATGCCGAATAGGAACAATTGTTCTTAATAACTACAATTTGTTAAAAAACATTCTGGGCCCTAAATTCTGAGCCAGAGTCAGTTTTGTTTCAGCTTGACATGGGTGCCTCCTGAGAGGGACCCTAAACAAGGAAATCCCTGGGCCTTTACACCCCTGTAGTCTCTGCACCTTATTCTTACCTGCTCTACACATGCCCTGCAGGCACCTCTTGGTCCAATGGGCCAGATTAATGGCCAGGGCTCTTCTAACACCTCACTGGATTCTTCCTTTATGTTCACATGGGCAGGCCATTACTTGTTCTTATCTTTCAGCTTGGGACAGGCTTTGGCCCTCCAAGGTCTCAAGTCTTATCTGAAAGGTAAACCTTTGTTTACTCCCCTGGGCAGCCATTCATGTTAACAGACTTCATTTGAAGTTCATCTGTGTCAAGCTTTAAGCCAAGGCTAAGTTTTCAACTAAACTTGAAACTACACAATTAAGTTCTAATATTCTATAAGTAAAGTTGCTTTAATACAAAACAATCTCATTTTATACATTACAGCATAAAGGGCATTTTGTTTAATTATAATTCATATTATTGTTAGATGTTTTATTTTGTGGTTGTATAAAAGCAGTGTGTTGAAAATTAAGATCTAGCTGAGACTCAGGACCCATGGCAAGCAATTTTTGTTTTGTTTTGTCTTGCCTCCATTCTTAGAAATGTGTATGAGAAGCTGGTTAAATTAAAATACAGAAAACTGATAATGTGAAAAGTCATATGTTTTCTTTTTTGTTTCTTTTAAGGATTAGAATTATTTTTATTGATCTGGATGACTGTGTGTTCTCATGAAAACTATTAAACTAACCTGTCAGAGGCATGTCTGAAATGCCAAGAGGCAGCAAGAGGTAGCTTTCCATGCATGCAAAGCCAATCTTGATAGCCGAGCATGCATTTTTTGTGATTTGAAGTGGATAGAGGTTCTTGGGTGATGGAACCCGGCCTCTGGGAATGCTTGCAGCAAGCCAGCTGCTGTGTTGCTGGTGGAGGTGGACACTGTATGCCTGAACATGGTACAAACACAGGCTTTGGTAACTGACTGCAAAATAATAGCAATTTCTTTACAAATAAGACCATGAATTTGGGCCCAAATCTGGAATTTTTCTTAATAACCTGTGGTCTTGAGTCAGTATGTTGTCAGTTCTTGTATGTTCAAGTTCGAGTTCTTGTATGTTCAGTTCAAGTCAGTTCTTGTATGGAGGAGGATGGAAAAACTGCTATTCTGAGCTTTTGTCAATAATTCTTATTTTATACTCCATACTCATGGGCTTACTAGATAAGTAAGCCCCTCTGCAGATTGGCTTATGCCAATAACGTTAGAAGGTTTGGATTAAGGTTGTAATATGAACAGACATAAAGCATTAGCAGTTTTGTAACTTGATGGAAGTTCTTTGTTTCATGTTTGAGTTTTTAAAAATAAAGTATTATGATTTTATAATTTAAATGTCAAATCTGATATAACTCTGGAAAAAAATAAATACATTTTAGGTAGTGATTAATTTATTTATCTCTGTGAAATTATAAACATGTCTTTGTATAAATGCATAATCCATATTTCACATTGCTTTAGTTTATGTTGTTCCATGGTTCTTAATACTAGATCAAAATACTCTAGATCAAAAGGCTTTTTTTTTTTTCAAACCAAAGTTATGCTACTAAGGAAATGCAATTATGAATGGAAAATTTTGTAGTGACACATTTTACATTGGGAAAATAATTCATGTGTTTGTCTGGGTGATGTGTTTGTCAGTGATTTAGAAAGTTTTCCTCTTACTCTCTGCTGTGTTTCTGCTAGAGTTGGGGATTTCTGACTTAGCTTGTTCAGGTGATGTCACCTAAAATAGCAATGGCTCTGGGTGCTTTTCTCCATTAGACAAGCACTGCTGAAAATGTAGGTTACAAGTTTCTATTGCGTAAATGAGATGGTGTCTTAGAAAGTTTATTAGTCCAGAGAGCTCTGAGTCTACTTAACAGACACCTGAGGGGCATAAAGCAAAGGCTCCACAGACTATTTTTAGGATCTTAATGAAAGAGGAGAAAGCCATTCTATCTGGGATCTTGACTTCACTCTCCATTTTGCACCATGTTGTAATTGATGGGGAGGCAAAAAAACTACAAGAGGTCAGGAGCTCTTGTTACAAGATCTGAACTTCATCTGACAGCTGTGATGGCAGCAGTACAACTTGACCTTTTTCTTTTTATTTTTAAGGAAAAAAAAAAAACCAAAACAAATCCCAGTGAATTCAAATCTCAAAGATACTTTCAAGTTGTTCAGGAACCAGCACTTTGACACCTCTACAAAATAATCTACCAAAGCTGGGAACAGAGAGACTGATGTTTCACAGGAATGCTTTCACCAGAATGTCAGTGAAACTCGTAACATTCCTTATGTAGTCTCCACTGGTTTTAACTTTTTTTTCATTCTGTATAAGCCTTCTGCCTGTGTGGAGCTTCTTCTGGTAGATTCCTAAAGGTAATTCAAGACTGCCTTTCTAGTTTTCTCATTTTCTTCTCAGCTTTAGATACATATCATAGAAAGGATATAAGGATTTATTGGGTGGAGCTACCTCTGTGTGAGAGGCTGATTATAAGATCGTTGAGCAGGTGAGAGGATTGCCACTGTGAATCAGTGAGGAGCAAGGGGTGGAGCTATCTGTGTTGCTGCTGAGAGGCTGATTATAAGAGGTCTCTGGGGGGCGCGACGACCCGGAGCACGGCAAACCGGAGCAGGCAAACAGGTGTGTGGTGAGTCTTTAAGGCATGTACAAGGCAGTTTGCGTGGCAGTTCGTGCAGGCAGGACAAACAGGCAGGGTTGACAGCTTTCTTGCTAGTAAGGAGTCCTCTGTTTTGTTTGAGGTTTTTCTGCTGCCTGGTTGTGTTTGAGGTGCCTGTTAGTAATGGTTTCTACAAGGTCAAAAACCGTGGCTGGTATAAGTGTAAGTGACCAAGTTGAGCCCTCCAAAAAGGTTGTGTCTGTACAGACCCATTTGTGCCCAGAGTGTTTGAGCTTATTGGTGGCTTCAGGGAGTGTTGTGGAGGAGACCTGCCTACGGTGTGAACAGGTGAACGACCTCCTTTCACTGGTGGCTGAACTTAGGGAGGAAGTTGAAAGGTTAAGGAGTATCAGGGAAAGTGAAAGGGAAATAGAGTGGTGGAGTTCAGCCCTTCTGTCTTTAAGGGAGGCCTCTGACCGAGAGACTGAGGACTTTTATGCCTCCTGCACTCAGGCAATAGAAGGGCACCTGGTAGATGAAGAGGAGTGGAAATGGGTCCCCATTCAGGGAGGTAATAACAAAAACTCCTCCCCATCTCCATCATCTAGCCAGGTACCACTTCAGAATAGGTATGAGGTCCTGGATCTAGAGACCCAACTAGATGATTTAGAAGAAAATTGTCTTCCCAGTGAGCCCCCCAATTATGATTCATCTGTAAGACAGATCACTACCTCTAACGTCAAGAAGAAAAGAAGGGTAATCGTAGTAGGTGATTCCCTTCTGAAGGGAACTGAGGGCCCCATATGTCCACCGGACCCGACCCACAGAGGGGTCTGTTGCCTCCCTGGGGCCCAGGTACAAAATATCACTGAGAGATTTCCTGGGCTGATTCAGCCCTCTGATTATTACCCACTGCCGATACTCCAGGCTGGCAGTGATGAGATTAAAAAGAGGAGTGTCAAGGCAATTAGAAAGGACTTTAGGGTACTGGGTCAGGTAGTTGATAGGGCAGGAGCACAGGTAGTGTTCTGCTCAGTCCCTTTGGTGGCAGAGGAAAATGATGAAAGAAACAGGAGAATCCGCATCATCAACAAGTGGCTTAAGGGTTGGTGTCATCGGCAAAATTTTGGATTCTTTGATCATGGGGAAACTTTTACAGCATCTGCTCTGCTGGAACCAGATCTCTCTGTTAAGGGCAAAAGGTTTTTAGCTCATGAACTGTCAGACCTCATTGAGAGGGCTTTAAACTAGGTTTGAAGGGGGAAGGGGATGCAGCTGAGCTATCTGGAAGCAGGCCCAAGGGTTGCAAGGCTAAGTTAGGGGTGAAGTCAGTAGCCCAGCTGAGGTGCATGTATACCAATGCACGCAGCTTGGGCAACAAACAAGAGGAACTAGAGGCCATGGTGCAACTGCAGAGCTATGATGCAGTTGCCATCATGGAAACATGGTGAGATGACTCACATAGCTGGAGTACTGCACTGGATGGCTACAAGCTCTTCAGAAGAGACAGGAAAGGAAGAAGAGGTGGAGGGGTGGCCCTTTATATTAAGCAGACTTTTGATGCCGTAGAAATTGAAACTAAGGAAGATGGAGTTGAATGTCTATGGGTAAGAATTAAGGGGAAGGCTAACAAGGCTGACACCCTACTGGGAGTCTGTTATCGCCCACCCAACCACGAAGAAGAGGTAGATGTCTTATTCCATAAGCAGCTAGGTAATGTTTCAGGATCATCAGCCCTTGTTCCTGTGGGTGACTTCAACCTACCAGACATCTGCTGGGAACCTAATACAGCAGAAAAGAGGCAGTCCAGGAAATTTTTAGAGTGTATGGAGGACAACTTTTTGTCACAGCAGGCCAGTGAACCCATCAGGGGAGGGACTATGTTAGATCTGCTGTTTGCAAATAGAGATGGGCTGGTGGGAGATGTGATGGTTGGAGGTCGCTTGGGCCAAAGTGATCATGAAATAATAGAGTTCTCAATATTTGGTGAAGTCAGGAGGTGCACCAGTAAGACTCTTGCATTGGACTTCTGGAGGGCAGACTTTGGCCTGTTTAGGAGACTTATTCAGAGCATCCCTTGGGAAGCAGCCCTTAAAAACAAAGGAGTTCAGGAAAGGTGGGCATGCCTCAAAACAGAGATCTTGAGGGCACAGGAACAGACTGTCCCTGTTCTGACTGTGCCGAAAGATAAGTCAGCGGGGTAAATGCCCAGCCTGGCTAGGCAAGGAGGTTTTGGAGGAACTTAGGAATAAAAAGAGGATGTAACAGCTTTGGAAGGAGGGTCAGGTCTCTAAGAAAGTATTCTAGAGGACTGCTAGAGCATGCAGAAAAAAAATTAGGGAGGCCAAAGCTCAGTTTGAACTTAGAATGGTGGCTTCTGTAAAGAATAATAAAAAATGTTTTTACAAATACATTAATGCTAGAAGGAAGGGTAAGACCAGCCTTTGTTCTTTATTGGACAAGGGAGGCAACTTAGTACCTGCAGATGAGGAGAAGGCAGAAGTGCTTAATGCCTATTTTGCCTCAGTTTTTAGTGGGAAGATGACTTGCCTTCAAGACACCTGCCCACCTGGGCTGGTTGATGGTGTCAGGGAGCAGAATGGTCCCCCCCTTATCCAAGAGGAGGCAGTCAAAGAACTACTGAAATGCTTGGATATTCATAAATCTATGGGACCAGACAGGATCCACCCTAGAGTAATGAGAGAGCTGGCAGATGAGCTTGCAAAGCCTCTCTCCATCATTTACCAACAGTCCTGGCTCACTGGTGAGGTTCCAGATGACTGGAAGCTGGCCAATGAGACACCCATTCACAAAAAGGGTGCAAAAGAGGATCCTGGTAATTATAGACCAGTCAGCTGACCTCAGTACCTGGCAAAATAATGGAACAGTTTATATTAAGTGCCACACACAGATTACTGGATGGCCAGGGTATCAGACCCAGTCAGCATGGTTTTAGGAGGGGTAGGTCATGTTTAACCAACCTGGTCACCTTCTATGACCAGGTGACTCACCTGGTGGATGCAGGGAAGGCTGTAGATGTTGTTTATTTGGATTTCAGCAAGGCCTTTGACACTGTCTCCCACAGCATACTCCTAGATAAGCTGGCAGCCTGTGGCTTGGGCAGGAGCACTCTGTGCTGGGTTAGGAACTGGCTGCATAGCTGAGCTCAGAGAGCGGTGGTGAATGGTGCATCCAGCAGGCAGCCAGTCATCAGTGGTGTCCCTCAGGGGTCTGTGCTGGGGCCAGTTCTGTTTAATATTTTTATTGATGACATGGATGAGGGTGTTGAGTCTTTCATTAGTAAATTTGCAGATGTCACTAAGCTGGGAGCATGTGTCGATCTGTTAGAGGGATGGAAGGCTTTGCAGAGGGACTTGGAACGGTTGGATGGATGGGCAGAATCTAATGGGATGAAGTTCAGTAAGTCCAAGTGCCAAGTCCTGCACTTTGGCCACAATAACCCCCTGCAATGTTATAGGCTGGGGTTGGTGTGGCTGGACAGTGCCCAGGCAGAAAGGGACCTGGGGGTGCTGGTAGACAGTTGGCTGAACATGAGCCAGCAGTGTGCCCAGGTGGCCAAGAAGGCCAATGGCATCCTGGTCAGTATCAGGAATAGTGTGGCCAGGGATAGGAGCAGGGAGGTCATTCTTCCCCTGTACTCAGCACTGGTGAGGCCACACCTTGAGTGCTGTGTCCAGTTCTGGGCCCCTCAGTTTAGGAGGGACGTTGAGACGCTTGAGCGCGTCCAGAGGAGAGCAACGAGGCTGGTGAGGGGCTTGGAACACAAGCTGTATGAAGAACAACTGAGGGAGCTGGGGTTGTTTAGCCTGGAGAAAAGGAGACTCAGAGGTGACCTTATCACTCTCTTCAACTTCCTGAAGGGTGGCTGTGGTGAGCTGGGGGTCGGTCTCTTTCTCTGGGCAACAACAGACAAAACAAGAGGACACAGTCTCAAGCTGCATCAAGGGAGATACAGGCTAGAATTAAGGAGGAAGTTTTTCGCAGAAAGAGTGGTCAAATACTGGAATCATCTGCCCAGGGAGGTGGTGGAGTCACCATCCCTGTATGTGTTAAAAAAAGACTGGATGTGGCACTTGGTGCCATGATCTAGTTGAGGTGTTAGAACATGGGTTGGACTCGATGATCTTATAGGTCTCTTCCAACTAAGAAATTCTGTGATTCTGTGATTCACTTCAGTAGTGTGCATTTGTCTATACTTCATTGGTAGTTTCAGAGATGTTGCTTGGATTTTGTGAAAATGTGGATTACTGTCTTTCTCAGCTTCCTTAAGGAGTGGTAGTGTTAGAAATCAATCCATGAGATTTGTCTTCTTTTCAAATTATAGGTATTCTGTTCAGTTCAAATTAGATAGGAGTCAGTAGATAACTATTAATTCAGGATATTTGTGTTATATGCATACCTTGGTTCAGGAGTTTTTCTGTTGTATCCATTATTTATTGCATTTCCACTAATCTCCAAACTGACCTGCTATAGTAGGAAACAAACTCAGCTTTCCAGACTTCCCAAAATCACTTTTGCATGTTGGGAAAAAGGGATTATCTACAACACTATGAAGAATCCCAGCAATACTTATATTTTTCTGAGTTCCAAACAAGTTAATTGTTGCTATGTGTCTAGTCTAGCAACAAAAAAAAAGTGTTAAAATGCATTGACAAGGTGAGGTTCTTAGTCACACAAACCCCAGGGAAAATTAAATTTCAATTGCAATCAATCTAGTCGCTGAAAAATTAATTTTTCAGCTGTTTTTAAGCTCACTGCTGGAAAGTCAGCATGACTAAATTAAAAGTGCTTGTAGTCTTGCAATGATGCATGCTGTCTCTCCTGATCTGATCATACTATACTCAGCAGAGATATATATAATTGGGATGCTTCAAGGGTATCAGCAGATTAATGTTTAAAACTGATGTATCACATAGCAAATCTATAATAATGATTGTACTGGAATACTGTGAGGAATCGTAGTTGCAGGTGAGGTGATAATTCTTCTATTATAAACACATCAACTGAGTAGTGTTTATTTATTTTTGTGTTACTGTGGGTTAGAAAGATATAGTCTCTGAAGAGAAAGGGTTTCCTCTTAGTAATTGTTAATGCTCAGGGATTTCACAGCCTTATCATTTTGGAAATAAAATACTTGGCTCTCATAACAGAGTTCTTTTTTTTGTATTTGCTTCTTGTATCCGTCTCCTGTCATGCTGAAGATCTACTTCATGTAGTAAGATTACTCAATATGTACATCTTCTTGATGTATCAGGTATTCATGGGTAACTTTCTAATAGCTTGCATCTCTGTGCAAATGAGATGCCAAATTTTAGCATTGGAGTTTTTGTGATTCTCAGGCTGCAGCCTACTAGAAATGTGAAGGCTGCCTGTGGTGAGGGTTGCACGGCTGTATGGCATTCTCCTAGAGCTATTGTGTGAGCCTGGTGGTACAGGTGTGTGGCCAGAATTAGGGATAGGCTAATGCACTTTTCAGGGTACATCTTTTACAGATGTCTATAGCGGTGGTGTCTTTAGGACTTGCTCTCCTGGGGACACAATTTTAGTGCACTTCTGCTGTTACATGCAAACATCTCCCCAGTCAAATTGCTCTGTATAATCTTTTGGTAAAGCCTGATATAAATAGTGAGGGGAGGTAGAGTAAGACAGACACCAGTAGACAGACACTCTTACCTACTCCATAAAATGCAGCTAGACAGCTTCTAGGGGAAACTGTCCTACAAAATGGTGCGTCAGTTCTTCAAAAGAACCAGGCACACTCCTCTGTCTGCCATGCACACAGAACAGAAAAAATGTGCAAAGAAGGCAAAGGTGTATGTGCGAAAAGACCTTCACTTCCCTATTCTTGAAGACACGTCTTTGTTTGACCCAAACAATGTATAAATTATTCAAGAATAATTAATTGTTTAGAGATATTACTCATGTAATGCAACCAATGTAATTGTATTTTTAAACCATTATCATTGAGCATTGCAGAAAGGAACAGGACGTGAGCAAAATCCAAGTCCTCTGTACTTGGATTTTGAATGAGAGATAAGACTCTTCAATTAGTTCAGGGAGATTATGAGAAATTTATCCAATCTTTTGGATTTGAGATCTAAAATAATTCAGTAAAATTACACAGATGAAGTTTTATTAACACCTACTAGGGTTAATTAAGTCATGCATTAGCATTAAGCCCTCTTTTCCTTAAGGACACAGTAAACACAAATTGCACTGTCAGTCTGTGAAGCTTATTCCTTTCTCTGTAGACTGTGGATTGATATAATAATGCTGAGACTAGGATTAGATCATGCTGATCACATGGTATTTTGCCTAAATGCAATGAATGATCTTGAATGTACTTTTTTCTATTATATTTATTTCTTCTTCATCTATTCTCACATGAAATCATTTTGTATCAGCGAAAATTTTCTTTTGACAAGATGGCTGTGAAGCTATCCTGTACAACTGCACATAGGAGGTGGTGAACAATTGGTACTTCCTGTGAATGGATCATTAACTTTATAAGGTGTGCTGGAGTTAAACATCAGGATAAACTTTTCTCTTTGTTCTTTTTTTTTCTTTTTTTTTTCCTTGTTGGAACTGTGTGAGCTTGTCTATCAGCAGATAGATTAAAGCAAAATCCAATAACTTTTTTGGAGTTGAGACCTGAAAAATATGAAGAATAGCAAAACTGTTTCAGTGAAAATGAGCCATATGGTATGTGTGTCCTTCAGCTTTTCAGAGCGTGTCAACATGAAGCAGAAAATCCAGCTAAAATACGCATCTGAACTAAGTAACCACTTAAACCCAGATGAAGAATATTTTATTCTTCTATAGCCAAGTGGAAGCAAAGTCTTCATGTAATTATAAATGACATATCAGGCTAGGGTTCAGTGGGCTCCTTGGTGTTGTCTATCATTTTGTGCATCCTGAGGAGTCCAAGGGCAGCGTTATGTTGTGCTTGTTTCAGAAAAAACGATACCTAAGTGCTCAGTGCATCAGCACATTCCAGCCACTGTGCTCTGCACCAGCCACTTGCAACAAAGCTATTGAACTGAGGACAAGAAATCCATCCACAAACAAGCTGAAGAAATAAAGCAAATTCATGACTGTATTCGCATCTGCTTCAGGAACACATTCCATGCAGCATATAAAACTGACTGACAAAATAAATTTTGTAACCAGAAATTGTGTCAGCTGGATGCAATTATTCAGAAATTACTGCTTACATTCTTCTGAGTCCATCATCTTTATTTGGTTGTCAGGTATAAGCAGTGATAAACTAAGGCAATTGTCAGTGTTAAAGATTTGGACAGAAAATGGACAGTCAGTGACAGCATCTTGCAGGCAGGTCTTATCAAGTCAGGCTATTTTAATACAATACTTTTTTAGCTAGTATTCCTTAAACACCCCTGCTTCATCAAACTAACAGGAAATAAAATTAACCTATCTTTGTTCTGATACATTCTGAAAATCTCTTTTACCTGCACTATGACTTCTACTGTTAAAATAGGTAAGTCTTGATTAAATCTCGTGGTTAATGTTGTTACTGATTGTAAGCTTTTAAAACACACTCATTGAATTGAATAACAAAAATATCTGTTTAATTCTATTGTGTAATCTGACTTAAATGCAATATTTTATTCTTAGCAGAGGTTTAAGACCAAAAATTAGCTTAGACTTGATGATTAAACTAAAGGAAAAAGTACCAGTTTTTTCTGCCTTTTGTTATTCTTTCTTCTTTGGGATTGCTAATAGAAAAAGGGAAGGAAAAAATTATTCTTAGTGTGTCATAAGGTTTTAGTGTGTCATAAAATTTAAGCGTATCATAAGGTTTGTTGTTTTATGCAGTCATATGTCATTACCAGGAAACATTAGGATTATTTTCGTAGCTGTAGCTTTTAACATGTAGCTCTCATAAATGAGAGCTTCCCTGGACTAAAGCCACAAAAATCTTTTTGTCTTCAACACAGATTACTGTTTTGATATTTTAGCTCTAAAACTTAGGAAGAGCAGATGAAAGGATGAATTACTTGATTGATGAATGTAAGACAATATAAAGTTTCAGTAGTTTAAGATGAGAGAAACAATGCAAACTGCATTGTAGCCTGAGTTTAATGGGCTTATGAGGGAGACGAGAGTTCAAACCATAGCTTTGCCAGGGTTTTGATTGTTTCTTTGTTTCTAGGTGTGCTGATGGTAAATCAAACCAGACTGAAAACCCTTTCTGAAGTTTAACGTCTTGAACCATCCACAGATGGCTTTTGTAACTATCAGGGTTATATACAAGCAAATTATGTCAACTGTGCAGTAAATGCTAAAAGAACTAGCCTAGTGGAGTCCCCCAGATATCTTATCCTAAAAGTCCATTTCTAAAAAGTATGTTCCAAAGAGGGGTGTGTGTGCAGCAAGACATAAAGGTGTTGAATAGACAGTGACATGATGAAGAAAAGGCAGAGGACACTTCCAAGTTGTGATGGAGAAATTGGCTTAGAAGACCCTTTCACCTAGTGTTTAAAAGAATTGATCTATTGGTAGAGTAAGCATCCTGCAACTGAATTTATGGCAGAGAAACAAGGGTGATAAATCATATTCAGTGGGGTTTAAAAGAAAATTCATTAGACAAAATGACATAAAATCAATAAAAATAATTCAGCCTAGAAACAAACAAAAATTCAGCCTGGAAACATAGCAGTGAGGGTCAGAAAACATGCAGCAGAAATACTGCTACTTGTTAAATTAAACTGTGCACATAATGGAGTTTGAGATGGAAGTCTGGCCCTGCTCAGCCTCTCTGTGAGAAACACGTAAACTACTACAGATCATGTCCTTTCTAGCCAGCTATTATAACCTGAAGGTGCTAGGTTTTCATGAGACACTCATAATTCTGACAGAAATTGGGCTCTGTTGAGGTGGAATAGACTCATAAATTTTAGGTATTTACAGAGAAGAAACATTATTAGCAAAGCAAATCTGTCATGGACCTGATACAGCACAAGTACAGGCACAACAAAGCCTCTGAGTACCAACTCTTCCCTTTCTAGTTCAGCATATTATACTTTCATTTCAGTCAGAGGTTGCAGAATCTGGTCCCAGCAGCTGCCCTGGATTTTTCACTATGGAGATAAAATGCTGAAGGCATTTTGGCAGGTTCACAACCCAAAATCTCTGGGTTCTTAAGAGGCACTGAGGCTTCTTGCAGCACACCTGGGTCAGTGTCAGACACAAAGCTGTCAGAGATGCACCCTGAGACAGTTACACTTAGATGGAAGGAGAAGGCAGGAATTAAACGGAGGTCAACAATGACTGGGAAGGCTTCCAGAGGTGTTGAGTAGGGGCACAAGACTTGGACCTAAAACACTACCATACCTATAATTTCTTATATTATTTAATCTGCTGGGGTTTCTGCCTTTGATTTTCCCTAATTTTTCTGTGATTAAGACATAATTGCTCAATCAATAGAATATAGTAACACCATAGAAACCATTCTTTTGCAATAAAGGAAAAAAATTTCCCCATTAAATTATTCATAAAATAATACCAGTAAAAATTTTTAAAGTAATTAAATTTTTTTTCTGCAAAATATAAGCTAGTCGGTATCTGTAACAGGACTGATAAGAAGGAAATACTGCTTTCTTAAAAGTAGTGGGAATACGGTAGCAGTCTGTGCTCACAGCCCAGAAAACCAACCATATCCTTAGCTGCATCAAAAGCAATGTGACCAGCAGGGTAAGAGAGTAATTTCTACCTCTCTAGTACTGCATCTGTCTTTGGAGTCCCCAACACAAGAAGGATAATGTATCTGTTGGAAGAAGTTCAGATGAAGGCCATGAAGATGATCCAAGGGTTGGAGCACCTCTCTTGTAAAGACAGGTTGAGACATTTGGGATTGTTCAGCATGGAGAAGACAGGGCTCTAGGGAGACCTCATTGAGGCCTTCCAGTACAAAAAGGGGCTTTTTTAAAAAAAGAGGAGTACAACAGCAGAGTGAAGGTTTTAAACTGAAAGCGGAGAGATTTACACTAGATCTTAGGAGGCAATTCTTTACTGTGAGGTGGTGAGACATGGGAAGAAGTTTCCCAGAGGAGCTGTGGGTGCCCTCTTCCCAGAACTGTTCAAGTCCAAGTTGAATGGGGCTTTGAGCAACACAATCTAATGTGTCACGTCCCTGCCCATCATGGGATGATTGGAGCTAGATGATTTTTAAGACCCCTTTCAACACAAATCATTCTATCATTCTATGAATTCCATTATGAAATATATGAATACGTTTTCTTGACAGTGTTCAAGTCATTCAATGTTAGATGGTACTGCATGTACCCTATATTTTGTATGGGTTCTATGCTTTGTATGGAATTTCCAAAGATGTTTCTCTGGGAAAGAATCCCCTCAAAACAGGAAATCCTATGAAAATGTGGATGTCAATTGTCCTTTCACTGTGAAAATTCTACAAGTTGTAGCTGGTTTTGTGCATGGGCTTAGGGCCTTTTGGAAAAGGAGATAGATGTTACTATGCCTCAAGTAAGAGCCTAGGGTTTCCTTTGCTAAAATTTAGGTGTCACAGCTATACTGATACAGCCTCAGCAGAGGAGTCTTGTCTTCAAAGGCCAGTTTTCATAGGTGGGAATGCAGTCTTGAAATAAGTCACCTGAGCTCTCTGGCAGTGTAACATGTTTTGCACTTGTTATCTTCCGCTTAGAAATATTGCAGAATTCCCTAGAAAATATTTACTTCAAAATGTGGCAGATGTACACAAAAGCTGATGTTATCAAAATAGGAATGGACTGCTTTCAGTAAAGATGAACTTTTACTTCTCATCAGCACATAAAAATAGTTAAAACCACTTCCTCTCTGGGTTGTTCTATCATCTTTTAAATATAATAACAAAACTAATTCTTCAACCAAGAGAAGTTATTGTGTTGGCTATATTATAAAGAAACATTAATTAAAAGAAATTATATCTGACAGAGGCTATCTTGAGCATTACCTAAGACAGTTGAATACACAGAAAGAGGGCAGGCGACTATTTACCAAAAAGATGAAAATATCTTTCTTTGAAAAGACCTTTATGAAAATATATTTGAGCTCACAGTTGGACAACAGAACTAAATTTTATTGCTGATCAGCCCAAAAAGGAAGTGTAAATGTTGTGCACTGGCTTTAAAGGTGAAAGTCTTCTCTCTTGACTGATGAGATTAACTATGTCTTGTTCTTTTAACCTTTCACTGAGGCATTGGTTGAGCAATATCACAGGCAGCATAAGTGCCTATCATTAAATGACTTAGAAGGGGATAATAGTTCAGCTAAAAAAAAGAGGTGAAGAAGTCAGTAAAGGCTCAGGGGGTTAAGGGTTCTCTTTTTGCCTGCTTCTTCTTCTTTTTTTTTCTTTTTTTTTTTTTTTTTTTTTTTTTTTGTTGTTAATTAGGTCTTTAACAGGGAACTGCATTTGAAACATCACAGTACTTGTCTATAGCAGGCAAAAGGGTTATTTGCTGAGGCTTGTGGACGCAACCAGAATCTTGTGATTCCTTCTGATTAGTAGTGTACTATCTTGATGCCAGGGTAACACCAGGGCAAATACTGTCCCTAAATTCATAAACGCTCATTAAACAGTGTGCTGGCTCCTCAGCTCATGATATTGCCTGCTATTTGGAAAACCCCTGCAGAATGGAGAAGGTAGCTAAACATTGTTATGTTACAAAAATGAAGATAATTGCAAGTGCTACTTAACATACTTAAAAAACATTCCCTAGGAGATATATTTCACTGAGCTTGTCCTTGGAGTCTAACATCCTGTTAAAAGCACAGTTCAGGTACAACAGAATGTTATCATCCTTTAGTTCCATAAGTTTAGGTCTTCAAATACAGAGCTGCAGAATTTCATGTACATTCAGGAGAAAGTACACTAGGAAAAGATCAAAGCAATCAGTTATTTTTTTGGTGTTGTTTAAGTACAAATTGAAATATTCTTGGGAAAGAAGTCTTAGGTTTAAACACATGTCAAAACTGAATTGATTTTGTTTGAAATAAAACCACCTTAACTGCAAAAAGACCTTATTTTAGAAACACCCATGTATTTGTTGTAGGCAAAACTGTTTATGTGTGTAAAAGTGAGTGAAAAAAGGATAGTTTTGATTCTCTGACAGAACACAGACTGAATGATTCGGTAAGAGAGAACAAGCACTCACAGTTTGATATTCACTGGCAGCATTTTTTTCTTCCCAAGAGAAACGGTTTAGCCTGGGATGTTTGTCAAAACATTCACTTTCCAATAAATCCCACTCTAAGTTTCTCTCAGTTTTCTTTCTCCAGAGAAAACTGGAGAAAGTCTTAATTTACACAATTTCCCTGCAGACACTGCAGTTATAAATCAGTAAGATGAGGGAAAGGCAAAACCCTAAGGTAATTATTTCTTGCTCTTAATCAGCATGTCCTGCCTGCAAGGTATTTGCCATGACCTTGGCATTGGCAGGCATTGACAAAACATTAAGAAAATTCTGAGAAAATAAAAGGGTATGCTTCCTTTATTGACAGCCTTCCACCTTGGGAGCTGGTAATCAGCTCAGTGCACTTGGTGCAAGACCCTATCCTCTCTCTTGAGTACTCCATGAAGTTTCTAGGAGCTCTGTTGTATTGACATAGGGTGATTCACACAGCACAAAGTTACTTTTGGTGATGCATTAAATGGATTTTTTTTCTGTTACTCCTGACCAGGTGACCCTATCAGTAAGAGCCTGTCTGCTTCAGGGCTCTCCCTGTTGGAAGCTTCAGCACTGAAATCAAAATGGGCACAAGATCTAACTTTTAGATCTGTCTCAGCAGGGAAATTGTAGTTGTGCAGTATAGAGAAGCTACAATAAGTGTGTGGTGACTGCTCATGGCAACAGCCGAGGAATTCTGCTTGGATCTGTCTCACATGTTACCAGTAATCCATCTTTGTGTGTGTAGAAGCATTATAGTGAATGCTTTAGAATAATATTGATATTAGTTGTCACAGGGTAAAAAAAAATCTTGAAAACTTTTTTGAAATATACTGTTATTTTGACATATTCTCTCCCTCCCAAAAATCACTTTATTTAATTTTTAGTCCAAGACTATTTTATATAAATATCTCATTAATTTGCAGAGAAATCTAGCAGATATTGAATGACTTTCTGATTTCAGTAGTGCTGCCATGATCATGATGATTATTTCTCCTTTTACATTAAATGACAACATTAGAATTTATAAATGAAGGTGGGGATCTGTTTTTCTTTTTAGCATATATAATGCACTTTATTCTGAAGTCTTCTGAAAGCCATGTATCATGTGACCTTCCAATGTGATAAACAGCTCCGTTAACTGCTGAAAGTCCTGTCCTGAAAGTCATTCAACACAAGAAGAGAGCATTCATCTCTATTCCATCTCATTTCCATAATCCTTTTTAACACTTAATGCATAATAAAAAAAAAATTCAAATTATTTATCTAGCTTTCACCCCCTCCTTTCTCGCCTTCTGGTCTCCTCTTGCTATTTTGCAGGAATGATTTATCCTCTAGATGAATGCCTTACTATTTAATTACTTTACAGGAAGCTTAACTGAGATATGAAAAATCCAATAAAATAAGAGATCCATTCCTACTGCTTCTTTTGTTGTCAGCATCTGATTTGCTAACACTTGTCAGGCGCTTGCTGATGACTAGAGAAATAATTTGTTGTTATTGATGTCAGAAGAAATTCAAGGAAACTATATTCCCAAGTTATAACATCTCTGTTTCTATAAACATCAATTTACTACGGCTTTTAAAGCGAAAGCTTAGTTGTTTTCCTATTAAATATATTAAAAGGTACCAAAGGAGACATTGTTTATCTATTTTGATATGAAATACTTCTGGGAAATAAGTGAAGAGAATTACTGGGCAAGTCTGTCTTCTAGGATAGTTTGCTTTTAAATATCACAGTATTTTATTTATGATCATCTTTATTTTTGAAATTTATCTAAAGACATTAAGTGCAAGTTCACAAAGCACTTTAAAGGATACATTTAAGCATCATCTATTGTGATTAATAAAATTAAGGAGTCACAGAGAGTGAAAAAGGATTTATTTATGTTTTAATATGAAATAAAACTTGATTATAAACAAGTTGTGTTTTATGCTAAAAAGCTGAAAATTTCTACTTAGAATCACAGAATATCCTGAAATGGAAGGGACTTGTGAGGATCACTGAGTCCAACTCCTGGCTCTACACAAGGCAATCTACAAGTTAGACTTCTCACCTAAGTCCACTGTACAAATGCTTCTTGAGCGCAGGGAAACTTGGGACCACAACCATATCCTGGGGGTAGGCTTTTTCAGTGCTTTATCCCCAGATTTGTATGATATGTTAAAGACTGTAACTGATATATTAAATTAATTAATTTTCAGTACGTTTAATAAAGTTTATTCTTCAGCAAAGCACCCTAGTGGCTCACTTGGAATCAACATTTAGTTTTATTTTAGCTTTAGTACCTGCATGAATATGCTCGAAAATTCTCATCATTTAAATATTTATTGGTATTTCAACTAAACCCTAAAATCAGATTGTAAAAAAAGATATAAAAAACATAGCCACTTTTTGTTGAACTGATATCTTTGTGATATGGACCCCTCTGCATTTTCATTCTGCATTGCTGAACTGCTATTGCATACAAAGGAGGGAAATTGTTCTCAAAGTCCTAAATTTGGTTTTAGTAATACCCATTTAAAGGTTTCTGATTTAACCCACCTCTTTCACATTTATGCAAAATTGATTTTTCCTTCAAATGCTCAGGTGGGAGTTCCATATAGCTAATTAACCTGCACTTCTGTGGGACAGCACTATCTGAATATGATGTCAAAGAAACATTCTGCAGTTTCCTCTACAAATGTCATAAAGTCAACAATTACCATTAATTAACAGTAATAAATGTATATATATCTATCTTACTTGTAACAGCAGGAAGGACTGATGCATGGAATCTGATCCCAGATTCTCTTAAAATAAATAGGTTCTTCACCCTAGAGATTCTGGTCCTTACAGTTTCTTTCAGTTTTCTTCTCAAAGCTCTTGTTCTCCTAGTATGCTAAGGAAGTTTTCACCCTTCATTTCAATAATCACCGTTTCCAGGTAAGAAGGGATAACCTACACTCACCAAAATAACTATAATGATCTGTTTTATGTTAGGACATCATAGCCATTTTTGTGAGGTTCATCAAGTCCTAATGGTTCATCTGCTATCCTAGCTAAAGAGCGCAGCCTAATCAGGACCTACCTGATGGGTTTTTTTCTACACATACCAGAAGCTGTATTTGTTTAGTATCTTTAAACTGTTTTCTGAGCAGGCCTGCTACCACAGCGTATCAAGTAGTGCTTCGTCAGAAAGGAGCCTGGCATTTAATTAGTTAACATTAATAGAGCAATAGGATAACTTTGATTACCACTCAACAGCAGCAACAGATGCTTCTTATTGTAAACAGATGACTTTTATTATTGTTTTAGATAGGCAGACAACCACATGTCTCAAGACAGAAGACTTCATAATTTTATATATGTGGTAGAAATTTGCATGAGAGCCTCCTTTTCCTCATTAAATTACTGGGAGAGGTCATTGCTAGGGTCATTTTTACAGACAAAGTACTTGGAAAAACAGCAGTGCAAATTATATGATTCACAGAAATATCTAATCTCCAAATGATTGCAATTCACTTGGAGATAATTATAATAGCTATGGTTGGTTAGTTTTTGATTTGTCATGTTTTTCCAACCATTTTACTAATAGTAATTAAATTTTGTGCTGCTTAATCTAACTATTGAATTGATTCCTAAAATAGATGGACTTTAAACTCTTTCTGAGCTTATTTGAAGATCTTATGTTTCAATAGGAATTTTTCCATCCATCCATCTGAATGTGTAAAAACAATTGCAATAGATAAGATGAAAAATGGAATATTAATGAAACAGTGAGCAGTGAGCAAAATTACTTTTATTTTCATTAATGTATATACAAAAATGCTTACTCTGAGCTTGTCAGTAGTTAGGTGTGTTCAGGATCAGAATAATAATTTCCCCTACACTTTCTTATGTAACCCAAATATTAAAATATTTTTGATGTCTTTTTTAAATTAGGTGCAATACTTTCAAAATAATGCTTTCATCTCTTATGTACATTTAAGAATTCTTTCTTACGTTGAATTTAAAAATTATGATAAAGAAATGCTCAAACAGTATCAAGCCTAACATAAGCAAACTGTCAGTAACAAAATAAGTACCTATACAACAAGAAATAGTAAAAGCTGTAAAGCACAAGTTGCAGAGATTACTATCATTTCTTCATCTGAAATGTGCATATAATGAAATTGAAATTGAAAAACTAAAGTACATTGAAAAATTGAAAACAAAAGATCAAATTAAAAAAAAGTTTTTCTGAGCCTCTCATATTTTAATGAGCTGAAACAGGATGTAGAGGCTTACACAGGATGTTATGTGGTGATATATACAGAAGTAAATTCACGTTCCAGATTGAAAAAAAAAAAATTAAACTTCTCCTTTTGCGAAGAATTTGAGCAGCAGGAGAAGGCAGATCTAAGGGTTGAAAGAATAAATCTTTCTCAATATTCTTGTAGAAGTCCAAGTCTATTGGAAGTGATTGCAACCTGGCTGACTTTGCTCTGCAAAGGTCAGTAAAAATTGCTTTCCACCAGAAAACCAAGCAAACAAACAAAGCCAACCAGAAATAAAAGAAAACTAAAACCCAACTTCTTAAATTACTCTCAATTTTGAATGAATGTTCAGATCATGTGAAATGTCAATATCTGGTTAAAGATCAGAAACTGAAATAGACCCTGAAAGTCTTCAATTTGCTTCATTTAAACTGCTGTCTTGGACATTACATTCTCGCTGTTGTCTTTGCAAAGAAAGAAAATACATCTGCAACTTAGATTTCTAAGTCCTTGTCTGATCATATATGAGGAAAAATGAAACAAGTGACACTAATGGACTTTCTATTTTCAGCTTCCCATCAAGGTATTCATTTGAAACAGCTATTGCCCATTTTTAGCTTCAAACAAAACTTAAAGAATGACAAAGTGGAAACAGGTTCAGAAAACTTAGTCAACTCATATCCTATGTATCTTCACCTATTAACTATCAATCCACTGCGGCCCCCAAAGCAGGGGCCATTAGACTGCATCATGTACATATTATTTCACATGTTCAGATGAAGTAAGAATACAAAAAGATAACATTTAGATAAGCCACAGAACAAAGTGGGTTTTCTTAAGATGTTCACAAAAAATTTAGAAAATGCATAGGATTTTTAATCTAATAATCTTCATTGAATACAGCACAGTAAATTACTTTGTTGTTTCTGGTTATAATAATTTAGGTCTTCACCTACCATGATGTCTATGTAACAGAAAATTAGAGAATCAAGATTCTCATCCAAAATCCTTAATGAATCTGACAGTACTAAGTTCTTGAAAGGCCCTTTCAGCCTTACTGTGGTTTTCTTGTCATACAAAGTGGTTTTTATAGCTGAAGGCTAAAAACGCGATTGCTTTGGAAACCAGGAAAGATTTAGCAAGTGGGATCTTATCAAATACTGAAACACTTTATTTTTCAAGTGAGCGTGGTGAACTGTTTCTGACTTAGGCAAGTTAGGGCAGGAGAGCCGATACATAAATGTTCTACCTACCAGATGCTAGTACCATAGGAATATGTGAATTTCTCTGCTGGGCTTTGCCCACAAAGTCCTGTCTCACTTCTCTGGATGTTAGAACATTAGGACATTTATCCCGAATTATAAGATCTAAACTGTCACAGGATTTCATTTTTTTAAAGTGTGAAATCACAAATTATAAATGCTTGGAAGACTAAAAATAATTCAGGCAGAGAAGCACAGCACAGAAATTAATTAGTTATGCCCAAATGATGCATAATATCATCACCTTTGGAGTGGGTGGGGAATTGTGCATGCACTTTCTCTAAAAGGTATTTGATGTGATAAGGAATAAGCCTTTTTTCTGCTAAGAGTACTGTAAATAGGCTGCCTGGCCTTTCCTTTCCAGAAAAGAGCAAGGCTTGTAGAGGAGCGACTTACTGACACAGACAGGTGTTCAGTGTTTTCGTGTTCAGAAGTTTGGTTAACAGTTTGCACAGCTTTTAGTAGGGAGGCCATAGAGGCTTCAAAGAGAAGGCTAGAATAATTAATAAAAACTTTCCATAATCTCTTGAGAGGATTTTCAAAATTAGGAAAACATAGCAATCAAATAATTTTCTTGGTTGAGCACCTTCAGAAAGCACACTGTTGAAGAAGTCAGAGAATTATTAACATGGCTTTAAAATAATCACCCAAAAACACCCTTTAGTCATCAGCAAAGTTTTTTTCCTTCTCTTCCCTCTAAAACAGAAACATTTTTAAAGACAGAGACTATAGACATTGTTCTGTTGCACCAGAGACATCATGATTCCTCTCCTTCATGTGAATTACAGTAAAGATGTTTTCAATATCCCTGTGTAAATGCTCAAACCCTCTCAAAACTCAAGACCTCTAGCAATAGTACTTCTTCCTCTTTGGCATGAGAAAGGGAACTAATACACCAGTTTAAAACTGTGCTGCAAAAGTCACTTCTGATATAGAACTAATTATAATCTCTTTTTGATGTACAATTCTTCATGTGTGGAAAGGGGCTGACAAGCATAATCTTCAAAAATCCTCAAAGCTGTAATGCTGCAATAAAATGTATGGTTTTCAAAAGAAATCAGCCTCTTACTGACAGCTCCCAAATGCAGCACAGTAACAATCAGCTTGTTGTTAAATCGTTCAATGATTTGCTTCTCCAGCTTTTGAATGACTTTTTGCTGTATCTTAAGTAGCAACCAAAGAAAAAAGTAACAGTAGAATACGAGATTTATAGATCCAGTTCCTAGTTGCTATTAAAATAGCTTAGAACTTTAGTTCTAAAAAATACTCTTAAATAATTCTTTGTCACTTGGGCACAGACATAGCCCAAGTCTTTAAGGTTTCTCATATTGCAGAGTAACTGCCTTTCTTTCCAGTCAACTGGAAAAGAGATTAAAATCTCTGCAGTTGCTGGATATTTGTGGTCATTGCAATAAATACAGTTGTTACTCTGATCTAAGCATTTTTTGATTTGGTTTTGGGGTGTTTTTTTTTTTTTTTTGTTTTTGTTTTGGTTTTTTGTTGTTTTTTTTTTTTTTTTTTGCTAGGAAAAGTAGTGTTTTATAGAGTGCCAAAGTGTAGTAGGAGTTTTGCAGAGACACTTAAAGGCTTTAGAGCCAGAGACTGTAGATCTTGATTTGATTTCAAGTAATAACACACAAAGGAGTGATGGTCAAGGTGAATCTGAAAGAACATAAGAAGACTGCAGAGGCTGTGGGTGGGGAACCAAGCAGAACAAGTTACAAAAGTTTTCCATCAGTAAAGACAGGGCACATGGGCATACAGGCCTGCCTTACAGTTTCTTTCTTTTGAGTATTTGTTTTTCTTTTTTTTCTTCTATTGGGGTTTTGTTTTGTTTCTGCTGGCCAGTCTTTTAAAATTTTATTTTCACTTTTGTTGCGCAGAAACACCTTCTCTAAAGTCATGCTTATCATTCTGATTTTCAAATGACATGAAAAAAAGGGACAACTCTACAGTTCCTGCCTATTACTTATTATCCAGTCTACCTGCCCTTATATAAAGGCATAATTTAAGAAGTGCCAGTTTGTTACTTGATCATCCTGTGAGTCAGAGAGCTAAAATAGCTATAATTATCTAACTGCTTTGCAACCCCTTATTAATTTCCAGGATGTAGTCAGTTTGTTAATAAGAACTTTGAACTCTTCTTGTTAATAAGAGCTCAGAGGATTGAAGCAATCACTACAAAAATGATAATTCTACCAGTCTCATCTGACGTGTCATCTGTCACTGAAGAACATTGTCATTTGTCCTACAGAGGAAAACAAAATTAAAGAGTCTTCCTGTTTTCTTCTCTCTACACTTTAGATAGTTAAGAAAAGACAAGAAAAAATTTAATTCTAAGTGCTAGTTTCAACAAGGAGGTAAAATAAAAACCTAAAATTTCGTAGACAATGATGTCATAGCATCACCAAATGGTCAAAGGAAGGGATTGTCCTGCTCTACTCTGCCCTGGTGCAGCCTCAACTTGAGTAATGTGTGCAGTTTTGAGCACCACAACATAAAATAGATGATAGGTTCTTAGTAAGTGTCCAAAGGAGGCCTACAAGGATGGTGAAGGGTCTGGAGGGGAAGTATTATTAGGAGTAGCTGAGGTTACTTGGTCTCTTCCATCTGGATGAAGATTCAAGGAAACTGCATGAAGCTGAGTGAGGGGAGATTTAAGTTGGATATTAGAAAAAAGTTCTTCACCCAGGGAGTGGTTGGGCACTGGAGCAGGCCCAACAGGGAAGTGATCACAGCACCAGCTGGACAGAGTTCAGAGTTTGGGCAACAAATCACACATGATGTGATTCTCGGGTTTGTCCTGTGCAGGGCCAAAAGTTGGACTTGACCCTAGTGGGTCCCTTCCAATTCAGGATACTCTATGATTCTGTTTTATGATACATAATTTTGTAACTTCTTGTCATTATGAGACTGGCAGTTATATGGGTTACCTGAAAAACAAGATTCTGAGTCTAGCATGATGCTGTTGCATTCACCATTGTGAATGTTGTAAGTAGCACTTGAGATTTCCATTGGACTCTGTAAGAGGTTTTGACTGCTTATGAAGACATTAGGTATCTTTTCTGCAAATTTAATTCTTTTTTTCTTCTTGAATTTTGAGCAACCAGCATAAACTGACAATATTTATTTTCTAGGTATTTTTCTAAATTGTTGACCAGAACACAGATAATATTTTTCTATTTGGGACTCAAGAGTGTTTCTGTGTTCTGGCCTCATGCAGACTGATCAAAATCCAGTAATTTTTTTTTAACCTTGGTTTCACTATGAAAAAAAATTAAGAAGGAAGGCTTAGAGTTCTGATAAAGTAATTAAAGCTCTGCTGAAAAAAACTACCATCTAACACAAGATGATCCTATATTTTATTATAAACACATGTCATAGCAGTCCAGATTTCATACTGTGAGGAGTTTGGTGATCAGAGGAGTTTGGTTATTTGTCATTAACAAAGCCAAACTAAGAATAGGTGAGGTCAATCCTAAGGAGCATCAGGATCTGAAAGCTATGCTTCTCACTGGTCACAGACAAAAAACCTGAAAAATGAGAGGCATGACTGTATTTCTAGAGCTAAATTCTAGTTTCCAGCAATTTTTTAGCTCTCTGTGAGCTGGGAGTTGTAGCAACTCAAACAATTCAATATCTCTGTGTTTTCTTCCATTTACTCGTCTAATTGATTATTAGCCCTCTTCTATTCTGGTATTTTAAGCGTCATGCAACAGTGAGTTCACAAGATTACAATATGCACTTTCTGAAGAAGAACTTCAATCATTCTTTCTTCCCTCCTTCAGGAATTTGTACATGTCTGTCAAAATCTTCCCCAACTACTTCTTCTTAAGATAAGAAGCCTTTGTCTGTTCAGTTATGTAGAAATTTTTCTACAACTGTAATAATTCTTTGTACTTTTCATTTTATTGTATTTGTATCCTTTTGACACCAAATAGTCAGGTCCACATGCAGAATTTAAAATGCAAGTGTAAGGGGAAAGTGTACAGTATTCTAATTATTTTGCTTTCTGGTCTTTTCCTCTCAGTTCTTGCCATTTGTCTTTGGTTACTATAATGAAATAAGTAGATATCTTCAGAGCCCTCTAGGTTCTGATATTTTTTAATTCATAGAGTGATAATAGACAGTTTAGAAGCAATTGTTATGTATTTATGGTTACAATAGCGTTTTCTGGAAAGGGAAGCTAATTTAAAAAAGGTTATAAAAGCAATGGAAGAATCTAGAAACTTCACAATACCTTCAGCAAATTACCTTGAATGTTTTCACCCTAATTTCCAATCTGTTCTATTTCAGATGCATTCTAAGGTTATACTGCTAACTATATGAAAATAAAATTTAACACTACCTAACTACTTCAGCAAGTATGGATCAACATGAATGATTATCTGATATTGCAACCTATATTGACAAAAAGAGGATCAATAAATAACATGGATGACATAGGTGTGTATTGCTTTCCTTTCATATAAAATACTTGAGATAATTTCTCTAATATACTATATTACAAGTGCAGAAATCCATATCTGTCATTTTAAGAATGCCTAATATTGAACTTCCTTATCTTAAAGAGCCTCCTCATATTGAATAATTGAAAGATAAGTTTGTGCTTAAAAGAAAGGTGATGTATAATGTTGAAATTATATTTCATGCCGCAAAATACAGTTTTCAAAATGTACATGAACAAACACTTATTTCCCTGACAGAAGGCAATTCTGTGTTGTGTCAAAATGCAAGTTGGTAGAAAGACTTTCCAATAAATAAATATATGTGTGTGTTTATTGTTCTCTTTCAAATAAGCTGTTCTTCATTCCAGAGGTTAGGTCACTAGATTTTGCTAAATTCTATAGGCATTATAGAATTTAAAAATCCATCCTCCACAAAACAATGTTGTTCCTATCAGCTCACAAGACTGGGAAGAAATTCATCTGTGGCAGATCAAATGGTGCTGCCTCAGAGGGGGAATATTGATTCAGTGAGGTTTCCTGCTGACTGTAGATATCAACTGTTTAACTGGGGGAGAGAATCTAACTTTAACTTTGTTAGAGCTAAAATGAAAGACTAAGAAATGGGAAAATATTGTAGATAAACTGACCACATTTTCTTATTATTTTGTGGTGAACTTCTAGCAAGTGGGCAGCAATAAGAGCAAGGTAAACACAATTATAATTTAACACTGCAACTGAATAAAAAATGCAGTGTCAACTCAGAGTCTCTACTTGGAGACACAGTCCATAATTATTTTTTTCCTTGAATAGTAGGTAGCAATTTTGAACATCTGAGTATGACTTCAAGCTATGTTTCTACTTCTTTCATGAAAGTTTCTTCAGTCGTATTAATAAAGGCTTCATTTAGAATCAAAAAAATTACTTTTTTTATTATTCAGGGAAACATTTTAGAAAGGTTTTTGAATTTAATTTAGCAGGCTAGCAAATTTGGGGTTTGGGAATATATATTGTATTTGCCTGAAGATATGCTTTAGAGCTATGGTGAACTAAAGCATTTGAGATAGTCTTACAGCTCAGTGGAAAGAAAAGATTCTTGAGTTGTGTAAATTCCCCTACTTTCTTTATAGTTAAAGATAGGAATTGCACCAATTTGCATGATTTGATAATTTGATCTTATTAAATTAAATATATTTTTCACACCTCTCAGAAAGAAAACCTGGAATGAAATGCAGTCAGCAAAAAATTTGTTGAAGAAAGGGTTACCCTTGAAATCTGGAGTTCAAATAGCAAGTCTAAAATGAGCACTTAGCTTAATCTCAGCTATTTACCTGTGAGTTTCCAGTTATTTACACATATTTGATAGCACTTTAGAGCTTCACTGCTTACCTTGTTGTTTTACTGCTAATCTACATTCTCCTGCACTGCATATGTGAATCAAAACTATATTTTCCAAGAAATTCTAGCATATTTAACAATGCTGCTTAATTCTAAATCCTACATAATACATGCCACAGAACAACTTTGGGTTGCATGAATTAATATTAAATATCAAGCTTAAAAACCAAAGTGTGCATCTTGTTTTAAAGCTGATGAAACTTTAAATTAGCACCGTGTAAGACAGTGTTAATGCGAGCATTCACTGTCAGTCTTATATCAAACACCAGCCAAAATAATCCTTTCATTGAACTTCTATAATGTAGTGAGATGACTTAACTAATCCTTTTGAGGTGGACAGCCCTTGTAAGGAGCTACTCCTTAAAATATACAGATGTTTTCTCTGTGTTTTACTCTGGTGTTTCTTGCACTTGGGCGCAAGAAATTAAGCAAACATAAAAGATGAACTTCTGCTTTTTTTTTTTTTTTCTGAACTGAAGGCAATATTTGATACCTGATTGATTTGTTTAAAATTTCTCTATGAAGACATGCGATACATCACAGAACTGCAATTCAAGAAAACATTACCTGTAAAAAATATCTAGAAATGTCCTATGGATTGTAGTATGCAAGATATATGATAACTATGTATGAAAATGTAGTAGATTCTTTAAAAGATAGAATTTGTTTATAATAAATACAGCTATATTTGAAAGGATTAATAACCTCCATTTCCTTGTTGGTTGTAGAAAACAAGCAGTGTATAGAATGTTTTTACTAATTGCTTTGCATTCAGCAGAGTGCAAAGCCTCCTAATCAGGCCAAATTAGTGAATACTCTGTAAGCTAATCAAATTTTTTCTCTGTATAGTAACAAGATAATTTGTGCCATTTAAAGGATGTTAGTACAGCATATAATTCTGCATGATTTTATCATTCAAATTTATATACTCCAATGTCTTGTGTATCCTATTCTTAATACACCTCACATCCTACAGATTTTTGATTTCTTAAAGAATGTTTTCTTTTATTTTACATCAGCTTTATGCTGATGTACCTATAACTGAAATAATGCACAGAAAAAAAGAAAATCAATTATCTTCATGGGATATAAGTATTCCCTAGTCTGCCTGAAATTATCATGGATGTTCTAGCTTTATTAATGCTCCTCATGGTACAGACTTTTCCTTCAATATTTTCACTCCATTTTATGTAGAATAACTAGTGTGACGAATTTCTGCAGCTGCCCTATAAATGGAAAAGTGTCTGCTTTTCTATGAAGAGGCTTTTATTCAGCCCTTTCACTGCGACTGTCTGTATTTGGATGTTATAAATAAATACAGAACCAGCTAAATAGAGAGTTCCACAGAATGGAGATAAGATATTTCTTCAAACACATATTCAGAGGTTCTCCCTACCATTAAATTTCCTCCTCTGTAAGCAGGCGTTCTTTTATTTATGTGTGGTCCATAGACCGAAGGATCTACAGTTAGACATATTTTTACTGTATTTGCCATTAACTCCAAGCAACCATGACTGGTATGTCTTAGTCTGGGTCTGGGTTTGCTCTGCTACTGGAAAATTTAGAAATCACTCATTTGGATGCACATTACTTTTCTGCATCTCCCATGTACTTCTTCTTGTCACAATCTTTGCCACTAACTCAAATGCTCCTGATTGCCTAGGTAATTTGACAAAAAAATTTACCATTTAAAATATATAGCTGCGGCTAGTTCAGTATGTTTTTTTTTGATTTTTGTTTTTTTTTTTTTTTTTTTTTTTTTTTACTTTTATAATCCTTGCTAGGAAATCTGATAAATGTGCTGAGGAGTCTTAGTCAAGAGACAGCATGGATTGTCTTGCCATTCCTCAAGTATTTATGTCCCTATTTATTGCTGCAAAGCAAGCTGCATCAGGAGCACCAGTTCCCATAAAAGAGAAATTATATAATGCTTGCTTTCCCATGACCAGATGAAGAATGTTATCAAGATTTAAGTTTTTGATCACTGGGAAGTTAGTGGGAATCTCACTCTTCACCAGGCCCATAATTTTATCCCCCCAAATCACAACAAACAATTAAGTGGGGGACTGAAGCAGTTCTAGCAGATTTTACTAAATGCAGTCAGCTGCTTTTGAGCCAGGTTCCTTAAAGCTTATGCTACATGAGACCCTGATTAGGAAGGGTCAAAAAACTTTTAGCCAAAGCTGAGGAGAAACCTATATCGGAATCATCCCTAGAGCATGGAAGATGAAGACACCCAACTGACACAGCAGTTTGTGCAGAAAGGCATAAAGAAGGGAACTTCAGCCGAATTTGTACCTGTGTAAGCTGTGAGGTACAGAGTTTACGTGCTACAGGGCAGTTTCCCTGCAAATGTTGGAGAAGCTGACACTGTCAGGGCAGAGGCTTAGGTGCAGGCAGATCTTCAGAAGGCAGAAGCATTCCTTCAAGCCTCACAACCCAGGGAATGCCTGGAGCCTCTCTCTGACACCAGAAAAGATGGCTCTTATCCTGTGAGAGGTGCCATTTTGCAGGAATAGTGCATACAACTGGAGGAACTGTAGGGGACAGTGAGCAGTCAGCACATCACCACAGAAGGTGAAAGAGAGATAGACAAGGATCTTTTACAAGAATAACTGGGCCCAAACTGCTGTTGAGGTACAGGTAATGTCCATCTCTTGCATAAGTGCAAACTTTGGGGAAAGGTGAAGGATGAAGCTTCTGACTTCAGGCACAAAGAGGAAGGCTTGTGCCCTACCTAAGGGCTTACAACTACAAAATAGGTTCACTGACTTTGGAGTTGAAGAGGATCCAAATGTGCCCATGAACTGACCATCCTGACACTAAACCATGCATGTCCATTAAGAAAAAGTAGCAAGTCATTGAAATGGCTGATTTCATGCTGCAGGGGACAAAGCCACCAATCTGCCAAACTAACCTATCATCTACAGGTTTGGTCCCTGCTAGGAGCCCAGATCTGAGATGTTCTGGAGGGACTGACAAATATTTCCTGACCCTAAAAATATTCTCCACTGTGTTCTTTATTCATCCACTGATGCTGCTATGAAGAACCTGGACGGTATGAGAAGTTATTTCAGAGTTCTGGAGGTGGTAGTTAAGGGCATGTGGCCCAAGTGGTGTTGTTCTCAATCCTGACAGTGAAGGTAAAATAGTGAGAAGGAGGGTACTGATAACTCAAGTTGATAACTGACTGTGGATCTGTTGCTAGTGACAGGGCTTTAGGTCCTACAAGCACTGGGCACTTTATGCAGACCATCACTTTCCTGAGAGAAGTGGACTTCATCTCACTAAGATCTGAATTATCTTTGCCAGCAGAATGTCTGAGCTGGTAAGGAAATTTCTTGGAAATCAGTATGCTGGGGTGCGTCTCTGAAGTACCTGTATACTCAAGCATGGAGCAATGATAATAAACAAATGAGTTGCAGATCTGTGGACATTTGCAGGGCTTTGATCTTGCTGGGATCACAGAGATGGGATGACTTCCTTGAGTGAAATATTTCAATGGAGGGTTACACGCTTTACAGGAAAGACAGACCAGTAGGATAAGGAGCAGAAGTTACCCTTTATGTGAGAGGACATCTGGGGTGAGTGGAACACTCACTGCCTGAAGTTCAACAAAGAGCCAGCAGAATTTATGGATGAAGGTTAAAGAGAAAGCACATAAGAGTGACACTGTAGAGTGTCTCTGCTGTAGGCCACCTGCTGAGGAAGAAAAAGAAGCCTATGCAGTTAGAAAACAGTCATGTTCTCAGGATCTGATCCTAACTGGAGCCTTCAACTACCTTTATGTCTACTAGAAAGAAAAACTAGGAGGACATAAATAAACAAAAAGGAAGGCATTCATGACAATTTCTGCCTGGAGAGAAACCAACTATGACAGGTACAGGGCTGGATTTCATACTCAGAAACTAGGAGGGTCTCATTGGGAATGTGGAGGCTGAAGGCAGCCTCAGCTGCAGGGACCATGATGTGGTGGGGTTCAGAACCAGAAGACAAGAGAAGGAATGGTACAAAAAGTAAGATCACACCCCTGAACTGCAGCAGAGCAGAATTTCACCTCTTCAGAAAAAGGACTTTTCAGCCCTTGGAAGAGGGCCTGTTTCCAGGTCCATGAAGAAAGAGAAGGTGATAAGGAGTAGTCAGTATGGATTTACCAAGGAGGAATCTTCCTTGACCAACCTAACAACCTTCTGTGATCCTCCATCTTACAAGGAAGGCCTGGAGCAAGCAGGGCTTGGGGAAATCCTTTTATCAATGTGTTTATACAACCAGACAGGATACAAAGAGGATGGAGCCAGGTTCTACCCAGAGGTGCCCCATGACAGGACAAGGGCAATAGGCACAAACTGAAAGACAAGAAGTTGTCTAGAACAATTGACAAATCCATTTTTACTGAGAAGGTGACTGAACGCTGATATAGACTCTATTGCCTGGAGACAGGATGGAGTCTTCCTTCTTGGAGATCTTCAAAAGTCATCTGATCATGATCCTGAGTGAGCAATTCTAGGTCCATCTGGGTCAACAGTCCTGATCTTCTCAGGCAAGTTGGACCAGATGAGCTCCAAAATTGTCCTTTAATTTTAGCCTTTCTGAGTTTATGCGAACATGTGAATTTAAGAACTAGGTTCACAGAATCACAGAATCATTTATGTTGGAATAGACCTCCAAGATGATTGAGTCCAGTCTTTGACTGATAAGATGCAGATAAGATGTTCTGTAGATATTAAGACAAAGATAATAGGTAGGAATATATTGTGTAATGAATTCTGATTAGATTACATTATTTCATTTTAGGTGAGGGGCTCCATAAGGAAGGAGACAGGTGTTCATTGGTAATTTTTCTAAGTAGTATTTGTATATGTTATTGTCTCCAGAGTTATTTTGCCCCTGCATAATAGCCCTCTACATGGGAATTGCTGGCTATTTCCATGCTCAGGTCTGGATACATGACAACATGGGCAGGCATGACAAAATATGTAGAGGAGGCATCTCCAAAGATCTTTGTAAGGCAAAGGAAGTCTTTTTAATTGCCTACATATGACAACTAATATTTCTCACCTCACTATCTTGAAAATGAACAGCCTAAGCTATTTTTGCTTCATAAAATATTTGATAATAATTATTCATACATGTGAACACAGAGACATGTGTACTACAAAATTTTCTGTTGAGATCCCCTCAACCAATGAATTTTAGAGATATTTTGGAGAACAAAGTTATATGTTGGCTTTCTGTTATCAGGTTTTTGAGCTCTGCTGCACAGCTGGAGCTCCCCTACCACAGCAATTAGTCACACTGTGTATCAAGAATGGGTCCAATTAGAATGATTATTAGACTTCCTGCTTTTCACACTGTGAATACAGGCATGTTTCATTGATAAGAATTTATTTTATTGCAGATTCTAAGGAATTGGTTCAGTGGTTAGTCAATCAAATTGCAATAACTTAATCCCAGACATAATGATTGTGTGTGATTGTGTCACAAAGGTTTTAGCTACTCATAATAAGCAGCTAAATAAGGTTTTCCTCTTCTTCCATTCTAGAATAGGCTGTTCACTTACTGTCTTTTTGTAAACAGGAGCAGAAAAATAGAAATTATAGAGGAACCAATTGTTTTTTCAAAGAAGCAAACTGAATCTTGTAGATCAAGTGTGTCTCCTTGGGTTTTTTATCTATAGACTTATATGACACAGAACTACTTTGAAACAGAAACCGGAGGCTTCTTCACTTCACTCTTTGTTGCCCAACATATTAAAACTTCTTTTGATTATTACCCAAATTCATCATTTCCAGAAGTCACAAGTCTTAGTTTAGGAATAAGCATTTACTTTTATCATTACCTTCACACTTTATCAGCACAGAAAGCCATTTTCTATGTTATTAAAAATTTATTTTCTGGGGATACATTTGAATCTCTTTTAGACACCTCTAATATTAATTTTTAGAGACCATAATTTTCAAAGAAGATTAATGATTTTAAAAGTTCTATCTCTTACATAAGAAGTTTGCTTGACATCCATATTTAAAGGAATAAAATGTTTTAGAATGTCTGATTTTTGGTGTCCAAGATTTTGTGGCACCCTGGAGCAGAACTCACTTCTGAAAAAAATCTGTGACAATTGTGAGGAGAGCTCACAACTGGAAATAATCTGTCACAATTGGTGATTTTTAAAATTTATTTGGTAGAACTTTGGTTACTTAAAATGATTCCTGTGTTTATCATTAAGAGCCTTTTTTTATTCTCTTAGAAGACTACATAAAATTCCTACAAATATGACCAACAGTTTTAAGTCCTTTATTACCTTCTTGTGATTTTATTATGGATTATGAAAGCAATTAAGTAGTATTATTTCTCCTTTAGGTCTTCTAATTTCTTCAATGTACAGTCAGGTAAATAATTAGCTTCTGACCTTCTTTAGGCAACTGCTTGTTTTTGAGACGAATAGAATCCATTTTGAGTCACACACAAAAGCATTACATTTGCTACGGCTTTTTTCATACACTTCTTATAGACTTATGGCAGGGCATTGCACTTAAAAGGAATGAATGCCTCTTTTCCTGTCATAATAAAGAAATGTTTAGGAAACACAGACAGATAGTAGAGAAGGCAATCACTAGAAAACAGGAGCTCTAACTAATAACTGACTTACTGAATAAATGAAGGAATGAATGAATGAGAATGAATGAAAAGATAAATCCAGTTGAAGTAATTTAGCCAATGTGTTACAGGAAAACTGGGGTAATCATATATCCTCTGAACAGAGACTTAATTCTCTCCCAGGATTTTCCTAGGAAGCTGTGAGAAAGCTCAGAGAAAAACAATTCTTATCTTAATCTCTGCACCTGTTGTTGTGCACATGTGGAATGCATTTCAGAGATTGTTTACCAAAAGGTAGTTTCCTAATTGGACACTGATGATGGTGTTTTGATTCATTGACCAATGGGATCCATGTGTGTGTATCAGACTGTCTGGCAAGGGGGAAGGGTTTTTCACGTAGTATAGTGTAGTATAGTATATTGTACTAGCAATAAAGCATTTGATCAGCCTTCTGCAATCATGGAGTCAATGCTCATTATTACCCCAGCAGGGCCCGCTGCTACAATAGAAAACTACTGGCCAATTTCTACCTATATGCTGGAAGGCTCCAAGCATCATCTTATGACTATGGCATTTAGCTTTATTCTAGGAAAAAAGCTGGGTTCCAGGCTGCGGTCTTTTAGACTTGATCAGTTGGATGTTGGTAGTTTGCCTAATTTTTTTTAAAATTGATAACTGGCTTATCCCTTTGTCCCCTCAGAAATGGCAGAAATAGAAGTCCAAGTATGTCTCCATTCCATTCCTAGGTCTGATAATTCAAAAGTTTGCGAAGCACAGACGACCTCCACTCAGAGGAATTCTATGGAATATTCTAAATATTCTAGGAAGATTCTGGGGTGTAAACTAATGCAATTCTTATATAGCAATAAAAAAATATTATTATATTAGCGAGTAGAAAGATGTTCTTTCTGATTCAAGTTTCCAAGGAGATGTGCTTGCATTGAGTTTCAGGTTTGCATTTTATGTGAGACAGTAATCAATTTAACTTTGATATTAAGTTGGTTCTTTCAAGTCTTTTTTCCTTTGCCTACCTGTAGCTCATGCTCTTTCGATAGATAAATAAAATAAACCTAGAAAAATTTTAAGTACTTTTCATGGAATTACTGGTATGTCTCTAAGATAGAATTGTTTAATACTGCGTGTATTTTCATCACTTTGTCCATTGTTCTCTTTATATTCTTCATCACCATTCTTTATTTCCTTGCATACCCTGATTTTAATCCTTGCTTTCACATCTGCTCACTTCCCAGTGTGTCAATGTCCTCTTCCCAAAGCTGCATCACTATCTGTGGTGTGTTTATATCTATATTTCCATCCCTTTTCCAGGCTCTTTTTCTCTGTTGTTGCTTTCTTGTCTTTTCAATTTTTTTTTCCATTTCTTGCTCTAATAGTAGCCCTTTACTCTTTTCATAGTGCTAAAGGTCTTTTCTGTGGTCCGTTTTCCAGGACAGAATTTGTAGCCATGGACAGATATGAATCTGTTCAGAGGCAATGCACATGCTTCCTCAGGAGGCAAGCTATAAATTCTTATAAGTTCAATTTCTTCATTACCTAGCTAATATTTACCTCCTGTCAGTGTCATTATCATTACAATAAAATCCAACAACAATCTTTGTTCAGAGATTCATCTGAATCCCCTGCAGTTTTTGAGTCACATACAGAAAACAAATTTTAAAATCAAATGCCATGTCTACTGCAGTGCCCTTCAAAAATCCTTCAAAAAAGGAGCCCACATTAAAAGAGATGAGCTTGAAAGCGCCAGTAATTGGTAAAATAAAACAGAGTAATTGTAAACAGAAATTTCTGGTTTTGCATACAGGAATATTCCTCCTAACTTCTATGTGACATTTGTTCACCTTGTTCATTTATTCCTGTCACTGAATGAATCACCACATCAGTGTTGCTGAAGAAAATCAGACTGTCACTACCCTGACATCTCTGCAGCTAAAAATATTGCAACATATTTAATTGATGAAGTGACTTTTTAAGACAAGCAGTATTAATAGAGTAACAAGTAAACCCATAGCTAGAGTTCAGAAGAAATTTGCAGATGCTGATGCATGTTCCAAGTTAGAAGTCTGTACTGCAAAACTGGATAAATGAAATCATCAAGAAAGATTGGAATGCTGTATTTAAAAAATATGTCCAAAATAAATTATTCCTGGCACTGTAAAAATGGTTCAAGCATCTATGAATTCATTTAATGCATTAGTATTACAAATATTTTGTAGGAGTGGAACCAGTTTACACTTGGATATATTTTTGAGCCCTATACAACTACATAGCACTCAATAATATATCCAAGAGTGTAGTGATTGTAGTTTGAAACACCCAAATGTTCACTATTCTCCTTCAGAACTTGGTAGAAAATTCCTTTTATAAATTAAAGCCATGTAGATTTTGGTGAGATAATTGTAACTTAGTAACAAAGTCTTCAGTCTCATTTCTACCACATTTACTTTCTTATCTAGCCAGATTTTCTTCAGATAAAATTGTTGTATTTTTTTTCTATTACATGCAGCATTTTATTTTCACTGTTTCCTAGGAACTGTCTTTTAAGTACTGCAAAAACTGAATCATAACAATCCAACTTTATTTTATTAAAACAAACAACAGCCAAAGTGAAAACCTGATTGGCAGGTGAGTTAAGATTTTTTTAAAAGCTACAATAAATTTCTATATAGTTATTGTTCTATCAGAGTAGCAAATTACATATGTCAGATAAATAGGAGATTTATCTCTTTGTGCCTTTTTAATACTAGTGCCTAGATGTTACAATGATCGGTACTCTGGGAGCTGGAGCAAGAGTATTGTTCTAGCTATGTCCAAGTTGCAAAACCAGAGAACAGGTCAGGCTCCAAGGCAGCACAGTGCATCATGTGGTCCAATAGCCCTGCTCAAGTAGGGCCATCCTAGAGTACACAGTGCAGGATTGTGTCTGGATAGTTCTTTAATATCTCCAGTGAGGGAGACTGAACACCCTCTCTGGGCAATCTGTTCCAGTGTTTAGTAACCCACACTGTAAAGATGTTCTTCCACATGTTGAAGTGGAACTTCCCATGGATCGATTCCTACCCATTGCCTCTTGTCCTGTGACTGGGAACCACTGAGAAGAGCCTGGCTCTATCCTCTGACACCCTCCCTTCAGATACTGACAGACATTGGTGAGATCCCCTCTCAATTTTATCTTCTCGTAGCTGAACAAGCCCGGCTCCCACAATGTTTCCTCACAGGTCCCCTCATCATCTTTGTTGCTCTCCACTGGACCTGCTCCAGAACTTCATGTCTTTCTCGCACTGAGGAGCACAGAAGTGGACAGAGTACTCCTGATGTGGCCTCACAAGGGCTGACTAGAAGGGCAGGATCACCTCCCTTGACCTGTTGGCAAACCTCTTCCTAATGCACCACAGGATACCTTTGGCTGTCTTGGCCACGTGGGCACTGCTGACGCTTGTTGAGGAGGCACCTGTCTATTTGTACAAGTTAAACAACATGGGCCTAGTGTGGAACCTCAGGGTACACCACTAGTGACAGGCCTTCAGCTTGACTCTGTGCAACTGACTAGGACCCTCTGGGAGCAGCTGTTCAGCTAGGTCTTCATTCACTTCACCGTCCATTCATCCAGTCCAAACTTCCCGAGTTTGCCTGTGAGGCTGTTTGGTAAGACAGTGATGAAAGCCTTGCTGAAGCCAAGGTAGATAATATCCACTGTTCTCTCCTTGTTCCCCCAGGCAGCTGTTCCATTTAGAAGCCAACAAGGTTGGTGAAGCAAGATTTACTTTTGATGAATCCATGCTGGCTTCTCCTGATCACCTTCTTGTCATCCATGTGAATGACCTTCATCAATAGACAGAGGCTCTCCATCCCTTCCAGAGACTGAGGTAGGGCTTAATGGCTGGTGGTTCCTTGGGTTCTTCCTCTTGTCCTTGTTGAACAAGAAGACATTCAGTAACTTTGCCTTTTCTGCATCCTGTCACCAGGGTTCTCCCTCCATTTAGTAATGGTTTCATAGCATCTTTTGTTTTCCTTTAGTTATTGATGTATTTGAAGAAGTCTTTCTCATTGTCCTTGATATTCTTGGACAGATTTAATTCAAGATGAGCCTTGGCCTTCCTTTCCTCATTTCTACTTACTCTGAAAACCTCTCCATATCCATTCCAAGTGGCCTGACCCTGCTTGAATCTCTTGTATAGATACACGAGGGATGACTATGCTGATGCTAGCATAATGATGGGGCTTTTTTTCATCCATGCAGGTCTCTTGCTCCCTTTGCCTGATTTCTTTCTCATCAGGATGTATTGTTCTCAAACCTTCTCCAGCTAAGGACAATGTGTCATCCAGGTTCCTATAGTATGCAAGTAAGATTTTACTAGAATTTGATGGGCCTGCAAGTATCAGCAGTTGTGCCTAATAAGATGCATTTTTAAAAGAGTATTCCAGCTCGTAACTGCGTAGTACCACAGTAGGTGGGGTTTGCTATAATAAGTCTCCATGTCTATGTGGGAGTTGGCATAACTGACTAATTTCTGCTTTTCTTTTCAGAGAGCAGTCTAACACTGTGGATGGCTGAGATTTGTGATTCTCCAATTATCCTGGCTAGGTAATATTCAGGAGAGAAAAGAGAGAAAAACACAAAAGCAGAGGACCCACAAATTCAGAAAAAAAGTAGTCAGTGGCTTATGGTAAATTAGGTCAGAAAAAAAGGGTCACTTATTTTGTGTGTATGAGTGCGATGAATGAAATCTCTACAGGAATGTTTGTGGTAGCTTTTCTGTTCATCTGCATTTTTCTGAGCCATACCACTAGATATGGCAGGAAGAAGCTTCAGAAAAAAAGCCACGTTTTTCAGGTACCATTCTTTTTTGGTTTTAATTAAAATATGATCACTGAGTCCTTGGTAATAAGATGAGAGAGTGTTTTCACACTGTCAAGAGCACAGCTATGAACCTCTTTAGTGGTTTGCCATTGTAGGAACATGCCTGTGGCCACCCCTAGTCTCCAGCATACTGTGCATGGTAGAAAGGGCACTCAAGGTGTGTTTCCAAACTGTGCTCTCTTCAATATCTAGATGAAATTATTTATCTTCCCTCCCAAAGATACAATAGAGGGGAATGATGTATCCTGGAGGCTGAAAAGTAAGTTTTCTTTTCAGAGACAGCAATGCTGTGTGGGAAGAATTTTCAAGCCACGTCCACAAGTAAGCAGAAGAAATGTGATGTTCTGCTTCTGGCAATATTGCCACCATTAGTGGTGATCCAGTCTCCCTAAAAACTAGTTACAAGTACAAAAGGTAGCATCTTCTAAGAACTAGATGCTTTCCTCACATTTGGAAAGCAAGAGTTTCATGTGCCTGGTACTGCAAGTGACTTGTACTGACCCTGCATGGTCATCCTCCATACACAGAGGGTGAGCTTCCCAGGAGCTATCAGAGCCAGCTCTGATAAGGTTTGTGGCTATGAAAATCCTTTGCCTCAGAGAAATAACTAAAGAATCAGAGCCACATTGAATAAGGCGTAGTGAGTCATTCATGAAAGAGTTAAATTCATAAACATCTCACCTAATTAAAGCATAGTTCTTATCTTATTTCATGTGCCTGAAATGCTGTTATTTTCTTGCTGACTTTCTGAAAAACTGTACTTCAAGGACAGCAGTGGAAAAGCCAAATGTCATGATGTGCAAAGTCATTGCTCAGAGTAAGGCCCTTCCTTGCCCTGGTTTTGTATAGAGGGTAGGAAGCTGAGCCTGACAAAATGAGTGCTGTGGCACTAATGAACAGAGGACCGAAATGAGATGCTTATGCAAGTGACAGATAATAAAAGACCTGAAGCAATACTGCATTTATCACTTCATAATGTCTCCAATTTAGAGCACTTTTACATTTCAATCGTTCCTTCATATTAGAATTTCTTTTTCAAGCGGGCAGCACTCAATACACTTTTGACATTTTACATGGAATAAACAACAAAAAAGAGGTTATCCCTTTAGACAACCAGATTGTGACAGAGAGCAGTTTGACCTGTGCTTGTTTCGAGACAGCCGAAGTGTTTCACTAGAATTTTGTCCACATTGATCCATGTGTTTTAATGTAGAAATTAAATAAATTTAACTAAACTTGCAAGCAAAAGCAATACAGAAAACCTCTGGAGATAAATAAAGCAGAGTGGGGTTGCTTGAGCTGGGGTTCTGAGGCAATATCTCAGTGAGAGCCTGAGCAGGCCTATCACTCTCAACACACCAAGCCATAGAAAGAGATTGCTGTCGATCAGATGTATTAGGAGCTAAACTAAACCTATAAACTTCTGGACTAAAGCAATCTCCATCTTGTGGTTAAAGCAAAACAGGGATCTGAAAATAAGTCTGCTGCTGTATCCAGGTCCCAGGCCAAGCCCCAAATGCTGCCATTCCACAAGGGAAAATCTTTCTTTTCCCTTCTCATTACCTCTGATTCTGAAATCCAGAAATGCACACATGAAATAGATTTTTTTTTTCTCCTCAGATGATCTATGGTATTCTGGGTAGTGTCTCTTCAGCACACAGGTTAACCTCATAACCCATCCAATTTTTTTAAAATTTGATTTTCCATCATGAGAGGAATAGAAAACCCCAATCTGCAAATTCAGCTTTGAAATAGGAGGACTGCTGCAGATTGTAGCTATTGTTTTTGACCCAATTTCAGATCAATTAAAAGTTTTTCTGTAGACATGATCTAAATTATGCTCTCTTGTTGTTACTCTACTTTATAGTAATGCTGTGAGCAGTCAAGAAGGAAAATCTGTGCTTCACTTCTCACCCAGAGGATGAAAAGGAGAAGCTAGAGAAGTCTCATAAGAAAAAATATTGGTCCTTTGTGCAAAAGAGTAGGAGTTCTTAATTTTCTTTTTGGTTGAACAGATCTCAGTGGCACTTTGCAAGAAAATTTGAGACCCATGAAAGAATTTATTCCTTTTCTCTACATTCACTCACTTGAACGATTCTGAGTCAGAGATCGCCAGACAATGCAGATCACTGCTGAAAGCCTTTCCTTCAATCCATATGTGTTTTCTACTGAAGTAAGTCAAAGCAGACATGAATAGTCTGGTGAGGCTCTCTTAAATCGTCAGGATTTTCTTCATACTATTCTCATAACTGAGAATCTCCCAGAACCTGCAGATCTTTGACAAATGGTGTGTACAATTGAAATGCTTCTTAAAAGCAGGAAGTTTCTCTTTTTCTCTTATTGATATATGCTGTGGGACTCTGGAAATGTAATAGGCCTTTGTGTTGCTTAGCTGTGTAGCCTTCTCCCCACTTCATAGACAGAATTCGGTCAATATATTCTATTAAGACAGTAGTGCAGATCTTAGATATTAATATAATACAAGAGAGACAAATTGTCATAAGTAATCTTGTCTTCAGAATGCATTTAGTTTAATTTTTAAATCCTGGGACTGCCCTCAGAAAAATGTATGTTCCGACAATGACCATCAGGAAAATGCATTGATTGATGACACCCAGTACATGTACCTATCTTCCCAAGCCTCATGCTGAATGGCTTTGCTTGTTTCATAAGCATGCCATTTCAAACTGATTGGATGCCCAATCACAGGTTGTTTTCAGGTTTTACTTTGACTGATTGAAGAAGTTAGGAAGAAACTATCAGATGCAGCAGGTATTAGCAAAGTATTCACAACTTCCAGAATCCAGACTGCTAAGAAGTCAGATGATTTGGAGGATGAGGGCGAGGGGGCAGAAGGATTCTGTAAGGACAGGGAAATCAAATGGTAGGGGTTTTTATCCATACTTTCCCATCTTGGAGAGCCTGGTACATCACCTTTTATTTGGGGGCAAGAAATAGTGTTATGTTCATTTTTCACATAGTAGCTACTCAAAAGGCTGTGAAATAACAATAATATGAAAACAAATAGAAATAGTTAAGCCTATTAGCCAGGGCTGATATTTCCACAGGTGGAAAAATATTAGCTACATTCTTAGTTATCTGCCAAAAAGCCTACATTATTTTCATGGATTAGAAAAATGTCTACAGTTTTGCTGTTGTGTCATTGACTCTGAAATCACTCCAATTATGTACTATTTTGTAATGTGAAGCTTTGAATGCAGTTAACATATCCAAAAAAACTTTGCTTTTCCCTGAATCTTATAGCTGCTGCCAAATTTTACAGGACTCTTTGGAGCTTAGTAAGGTACCTTCCACTATGGCACCACTTAGTAAGGTGCCTTCCACTATGGCACCACTTAGTAAGGTGCCTTCCACTACCTTTCACATCACTACTCAAGTGATGTGAAAAAATGGCCAGATATTTGGGGTTGTACAAAAGACCACAATATCCTGAGAAGCATTTTCTTAAATGCTGTTTGTTCTAACATGAAGAACGATGGTTCTCTGTTGCATATAGGTAAAGACTTATAAAATAAGGGCCTTGTTACCCTTGTAAAATCATGGCTCAGGCCTGTTACTTAGGCTAAGTAGAAGGGAACTGTGGGAGAGTGACACAGCTGGAATGGGGGTAGAGAGACATGAGAGACAAGCTAAGTGACTGCCCTGTGTCCACATCGTGGTGTGTGGTGGTTGGTTGTGCCTTAAAACCATGTAAACTGATAACCAGCTAACTGCTTAAGAAGGCCTGGTTTTTGCAATAAAGCAGCTCTCCTTTGCACCTGCCTGGGAACTGTATTTGCTTCATACAGTTCTCATTAACTTGGGCACTCCACTATATGGAGGCATACAAACTAATACATATGGAATAAACTGACGATAGGTGCAGGAAAACTGGCATCTATCAGGGTGTAGGAGCATCCTTTCAATGTTCCCCTGGCTGCACCTCAGTGAAGTAGAGCAACTAGATCACGTTTGCCAATGGCTGGCCAGACATTTGAGTAGACTCATTGGATGATCAGTCTAGAACAAGCAGCTCAGAAGAGTTACCTTGGTGTACCTTGGACAGAATTTTTCCAATGCACATATACAGATTTGATCTGACATAGTGAAAAATTCCTGCCTGTAGTTCATATGCCAAAGGAGCCTCCTTACTGCTATTCCAGCAATAACACTGCTGCAACAGCTGCTGAGATATTGCAGTCCTATTTTCACCTTCTGAATTGTCTCAGAAATTCAGCAAATTCAATAAACACCTTTTATTGCACAAATACCCTTTTATATGTTCAGTCCAGGGAAATATTTCCACAGTCATTGTACTGAGCCTAGCTGGAATTGAGTTAATTTTTTGCATGGCCATCCTCACAGTGCTGTGCTCTGCACTGGTAGCTAGAAGGGTATTGATAATACCCTTCTAGCTTTCACTACAGCTGAAAACTACTGGCACAGCTTAAGTTCTGTCTCTCAGACATTCTACCCCAATCAGTGGTCTGGAGTTCGGCAAGATCTTGGGAGGGGAAACAACCAGGACAGCTGATCCAAAACTGACAAAGGGGTGATCCATAACAGATGGCTTGGATCTAAATGCCAGTGATGTTGGCTTGGATCTAAAGGCTAAGAAAAGAAGAAAGAAGGAGTGGCATTCGTTATTTCCAACACTGGCATTTTGGAGTAACCACTACCCATGTTGAAGCCCTGCTCCCCAGGAAGTGGCTGGACATTGTGCAATGGTGAGAAGTAGTGAATAGTTCCTTTTCCCTTCCCTTGCACATGTGTAATCTTTTGCTTTTGCCTTTGTAAATTGCAATATCTCAACTTATGCCTTGTTTTCCATCTTATTTTTTCAGTCCTGTCCAGCTGAGATGGGGGAGCGATAAAGTGGTTTGGTGGGCACCTGAAATCCAACCAAGGTCAACCCACCACAGTCCTCCACAACCATTAGAATATTTGATCATAGTCTCTTGCAGACATATCAGCTGTACATGGTATAGTTTGTCATTATGCAAAACAGAGCTCATCTTTAAGTTCTGGGCATTGAGAAATTAAAATCTTACCACATGAAAAAGCAAAAGGGTGTGACATCTAATGTGGCCATGTCCAAATCCTTATGTACAATTGATAAACTTCTGGTATTAAACAACTGAGGCAGTTGAGTCCTTAGAAGAGTAGCTAACACCCCAAGGAGAGAGCTACACATATGCAGTCAAAAAGACAGAGTTGTACAGGAGGCTCCCCCTCCAGTTTTATTTAAGACTATTTCAGTTCATGTTCTATTCTTCTAGGCACTGCATCACAACAACATATGCAACAGACCCATGCATCCTATAATAAGAGGAATTATTTTCCCGTATTTTCTTTAAAACTTCTTTTTATTCCACAGTGCTTACAGCAAATGAGTGGCATAGTTAACAAGATGGATCTACAGCTCCTCTACAACAGCATATTTCTGTTGATACCAAATTTAAAAAAGGAGGCACAGGTGTAAATGACCTGTCTATAGCCCAGTAAAGAGTCAGTAAGACAGGTTAAATCTGGCTGTAAGTTAAGCTCCAACTAAACCTAAGTAAGGCTTGTTTTTACAGATTATGTTACAAAGATTATCCCATTATTTATATGTCTTTTGAAACACAAATATCTGGCTAGTACCATACAGATGCCTGGCCTGATGCTGATGTGATGGCTTTGGTTTAGGATCTTCTGTTAGTTACAGGACAGTTGTATTCTGAAGGAGCTGCTAGTTTAAGTAAAGCATCAACACAAGCCTTGTAGTATATCTAAGCCATCAGTTTGCAATTAATAGTAAAATTTATGATGGAGCTAGGGTTCAGATCAACAGACAATACACGCTTTAGATTAAACAGTTTGTAGAAATGCCTCTGGACAGAAACTGCATCCTCTGTGTGTACCCTCTATAATCATAATAATTGAAGCATCTTGTGGTAGGAGAGTCAGTCAATAAATGTGAATTAAAAAAATAAGATATGGATTGGAAAGGACAGCAAAGCTAAGCATGAAATGTGCAAACATTGTTGCAGCTAAATTTAAGTCAAAGTCAGGAAGGGCTGCTGGTAAATCCTGAGATTATGTTCTTCTTCATAGAGTTAAATAATCTAGAATCCAGAATTTTAGTTCTGCAAAGATGCCTGTGAGACAAGACTTAGCTGCATCTGAAGCTGGAATATCAGACACTTCTCATTTTGAAAGAACTAGACTGTTGATCAACTGCATTGTAGGCTTGGTTCCCAAGAGCTTCCCAGTGTGGGATAGAAGTGTTACAAAGCAGCCTACACTGCTTATGTCTGAAAGAGTAATACAGCTCACTGAAATGTTCTGGCAGAGCTGGAAATCTGCAAACAGGTCTGCAGCATGACAGGCCAAGCAAGTTCCTCATTTAGGTTTGAGATTTTATTTTCTGTGTGAAATACCAGAAGTTCTTTACCAGAAATTTCATCTCAGGGTTTTTCTTGTGTTCTGTTGTTCTTTCATGAGTGTATGCTGGTCTCTCCAAGGTAGCTTAAGTTGTTCCTTTGGTATGTTTTAAAAAACATTCCCTAGGAATGAAGTTACTCCATATTAAAGAGAATTTCTTCCTTGCCATTCCAGAAGGTTACTACTACAACATTAAAATTGTAACCCTCATTGCAAAACAAAGATCAAATCAAGGAAAGCCAGAGCTGTGCTCCACCCCTTATTGAAAGCTACAAAGTCTGTATGAAGAACATCACCTTAGTTGTTTCCTTTCACAAGACTTAAAAACAAGCATAATTTTGTTTCAGTTTCTGGATTAGTTTTGTTTCTAGTTACTTAGGCCTGCCAAGCTGTTTTTCCTGTCTAATATTTTGTCTTAGACTGAAAAGTGTTTTAGACTATATAATGCCTCCTTGTGGAATTTTTATGCTTCTTCAACATAATATTGCAAGGTGTTTTCTAAATTACTTTGAGGTACTTTGAATCGAAATAGTGGTATGTTTCTATCTGCTTTCCCTAGAGTACAAGCTTTTATCCTGCGGTACTGTCCTTTATGGAATGGCTAAACAAGTGAAAATTGTTTCCATTTTATTGGTTCTTGTAGCTTGGTAACCTAGTGAAGTAATAAATTCCGATTTTTGAGTGAGCTGGAATGTCACACCAGTTACAGAAATATAAATTGCTCAGCACACAGATGAGTGTACCATGAATAGAAGCACAGGGTCTCCAACCAGTGCAGTGGATTTGGTACATTTCTTTTCTAGCCAGGTATATGACTTCTGCAGGCTGATGGCACTAACTCTCTGAACATGCTCATGAGGACATTCAGGTGTGTAATTCAAGAACAGTCACCTGTGTTACATTTCTTTCTGGCAATTAGTAGAAATGAAAGAACTTTCCCTAGGAAAAGGAGTGTTAGATATCTATTGTTGTTCTGTTGCCAGGCACAAATTCAAAGTGTGCTTTACTTTCTCTGCCTTTTTTTTTAGCTGTTAGAAAAGGAGGAGAAGATGTCTACTTGCCTTGATCTCTTGTAAACAGTGATGCAGTAAGATACTTAATGCACACTGCTAGATGATAAATCAGCGATCAAAGCATTCATTTGTGTCAAATGAGCAATCTGGTCCTTTGTTTTTCAGTATTCTTTTCTTAAATGACTTTACCCTCTGATAAAGATAGAGCAAAATCGTTAACTTAGGAAATGCAATAGCAAATTTTAAAGAGAATTGTTTAAATGCCTGTTGGGTGTATGTTCACTTAGACTCTTTTCAGGACAAAAGGAATGTTTCAACAGGCAGCAAATCTGAGGATACATGACTAGATATTTTTTGAGCTGTGAAATTCTCAGTTATTATTAAAATGGAATGGACTATCTGAAATTTTTTATTTTCTTGGCCACTATAAAAATTTCCATCATCTAGGGAGAAAGGCTTTTGTATTCTGTAAATTTTCCACAGAACATAAGTAAGGTGATTTACATGACTACTGTGAATTTGGCCCTTTAGAATTATTGACAACTTGAAATTGTCACTGTTTGTACTGAGCTTTATGCTTACAGAGTAAATTCTGCTCATATATAAAGTTAAAGTAAACACACATAGGGACAATTAATGAAGTAGCGATTGCTTTGGTTGTTTTTTCTATTTCACTTTATCTGTGATATGTGGTTCAGATGGCTGGAAAGTAATAGCTTTAAATTCACCATGGCAATGGCAATAAAGCTCTTTTCTATCTTACTGTCTTTTTACAGGGCTTGGTGCATGCTCTAGATGGATTGGAAGCTCCAGAAAGAAAACAATTTTTCCGCTATGCCAGGCTGTATGCTTCTTGATTGCAAAGTGGAGGTTTGAGAGTTGAAATCTATTACAGGGAAGTTCCTTGGTTTATTTCAGAGGCAGTATCCTTCTGTCCTGGAAACAGAGAGTAGGGGAGGAGAGCAGAAAAAGGAACATTACCTTTAGTGTTCTGAAAAGTTTTAATGAACTGCAATTGCTTCTCTTACAGAAACTTGTTCCTCTTGGAGGTTTTTCTGTTATTTCAGAGAGCAAGTACATTTAGTAGAGAGAATAAAAAGTTTAAATAAAGAGTAATAAAGTTTTGTAGCTTATTTAGCACTTCAGAATCCATATATTGTGTCTTCCATTCCTGAAAATGGCTTTTATACGCAGCAGTAATTTTACTCCAGCTACATTTTCTGGCAAGGCTGATTTGGATGATTAAAAAGGGGACATTTTACTACATTTCCTACTGTAACATTTTGCCATTTCAGTGTTTCTAAAATAGGTTACATAATTTATTTTACAGCCGAGTTAACATTGACTAGAAATATAAAGTAGTGACATCATGGCTTCCTGCCAGACAAAAAAAAAAAAAAAATGAAAATTAGTAGATGTAAATGCTGAAGTGTAGTAAATGCAAAAGGGTTGCAGAAATAAATTCAACTACTGCCTGTGGTAAGGAACAAAGGTGCAGTTGTGTTTGAGCTTTTTTGTTGTGTGCTTTTGTGGGTTTTGGAGGGGATTCTTGGTTGGTTGCTTGTCTTTAAATGAATGTTGAATCTTTGCAGCCTTTATAGGACTTGATAAATTTCAAGTCCATTGTTGAAAGTGACAGCAGCTGAATGGCAGGGTAAAACAAGCTATTCCAGTAAGTTTGACATAATTCACCTCTAAGGATTTGAAGCACAAAGAATGAAATATATTATCAAAGTTAGAACTCCACTTAAGAAATTGCATTAAATTAGCCCTTCTTGTGTTTCAGTGGTTTAAGTATTATTAACTCAAGAATAAAATGCTAAGACAAGCCTTCTATTGTAAAAAGGCTAAAAAAGATTAAGTACATGTTTGACTTCTATATGTAGCAGAGACCACTTTATTCATACAAACCTAAGCCCAATCTTAATGTATCTAGTAAACTGCAAGATTGTGGACTGCCTTGGTGAAGTAAGGGAAAATGAATGTGTAAATTGCCAAATTAAATACTCTTTCTCAAAATAGTTGAGAGGTTTAGTGTGAATGCTATGTCACTAACCACAGGAGAACCACAAGACTGTTGTCTTTATCAAATAGAGCTGGACAGATACAAATAATAAAGAAATAGCTGAAATGAAAACAGAACACCATGTTATACCAGCAAATCTCTTGACCAGTGCAGAAACTATTAACAGTGAGCAGCTCTTAGAAAGCCTTGTGTAGAAATACAAATACAAATACAAATTGCCACCTAAGGGAAGAAAAAAGAAACAAAACAGAAAAAAAAACCCCTGAGTTCAGTGTTGACTTCAGATTCTATTCGCTCAGACTAACACTGTGCATGTTTTAACGTGTTGATATTGCTTCTTTCTTGAATATTGAGCTTTGAGTTGGAAGGGGTTTTAAAGATCACACTCTTAATGGCAGGGACACCTCTCAGTAGACCAGGTTGCTCAGAGCCCCTGTCCAATCTGGCCTTGAACACTTCCAGGGATGGGGCATCCACAGCTTCTCTGGCAACCTGTTACAGTGCCTCACCATGCCATGAGGAAAGAATTTCTTCCTAAGATCTAATCTAAATCTCTCCTCTTTTAGTTTAAAATGTTCCCCTGAGGCTTATCAGGTTCCTTGAAAAAATTTGCTCTTGCTCTTTTCTGTAAGCCCTGCTCAAATATGGGGCTGTGCTAAAGTCTCCCTTGAACCTTCATTCTCCAGGCTGAAGAACCCAAAATGTCTCACCCTTCCATCACAGCAGAGGAGCTCCAAACCTTGGATTGCCTTTGTGGCCTCTTTTGGACACACCCTGGTAGGTGCAAGCTTCTCTCGTGCCAAGGCCTCAAAGCTGTGTGGAATACTCCAGGTGGAATCCATGAGGACAGACTAGAGGAGGAGAATGACCTCCCTAGACCTACTGGGTCTGCACCTTTTTAGACGTAGCCCAGAATGCAAGTTTAATGGACTACCTTGTCTTTTGATTACTTTTAATTAATTTTCCTAAGTACTATTTCTTAGTAGTAGACTATCCAGGCTTATCTGATAATGACACTTTTTTTCCTAGTGTTTTGAGTGATTAATCATCTTGCATGAAAGAATTGATTTACCTTTTTCTAGGTCTTAAAAATAAAAAAAATTGATTGCACTTTTTTTCATATCAAGAACAAAGTACAAGTGAGCCTTTAATCAGACTGTCCAACTGTGGGAATAGAAAATGTTTTTCTCATAAATTAGTATTTTACAACTTTAAGAAACATGCTGTATATCTTTGCAAGCTAATTCAGATAATTGTTCACCTAGCTCACTATTTTTTCATCACAAAAATATGTGTGGCAAAATATCACTGCCAACATAGTACTTCAGAAGATAAGGTGATCATCTACTTAAACTTACCCTATAGACTCCAAGGAATATAAAGGAAAATCTTGTTTGTTAAAGACAGATTTTTCTAACAGGGACTTAGGGATTATGCATTTTCCTTAATACAGTTTTGCTGTATTGGCTTTCTGTTGCTGACATGCCAATTCTGTAATCAGTCATATGGATACTATAATTTAATTAAACTTAGTGTCTCTAAAATTTACAGCACTATATTAATAGACATAACTATTTGCACGACCAGAGCTTAAGTATCAGGAATTACTAGATGCTAATGATACGTGGACATACTATATCAAATTACCGAATTTCATTACAAGCTGGTACAAATGTTTATTATAGCCAAATATGCTTGGGTATGGAAAAGACTTGTGAGGGCTATTTCTGCCCTCTTTCATGTGACAACTCAGAATTCTAGAGCTTAGTAAAATTCAACTGAGAAATTAGACAAGTTTAATTAGAAGATAAGATACTTGAATTGACTTTCAATTCCTTTGAGTCACTCAATTTAGCATTTTAAGAGCTAGTTGACTCTATGTCCACAGAGAAATCGTGGTCCCTGGGGAAATAGTGGAATTAAACCTGTGTTCTCTTATGCCTTGGTGGTGAACCTGAGTATGCTCCAGATCACTCTCTTTCTAGATGATGTATGGGCCTGCAATATATTTATCAGGGTCCAAAAAGAAGCAGTAATTTTGCCGCAGAACAGCAGAATGTGCTTTTCTTACTAAATTTTGATACTTAAATAATAAATTCTGTAATAAATAAGTTCTGTAAGTTGCTTACTTGAAGATTTGCATGTAGCAAATTTATGATGCATGTCTGCTACAGAACTAGAAGAAGAAGTTTGTGACACTGCAGGCACCTTGCTTTTATAACTACATGGTTGTGTGCCTTGTTTGAGTAAAACTGGTGGATGTACCTTAGTTGTGGAATGACTTTCTTTCTGTGCAGAGTGACAGATCTTAAGTAGTTTTGCTCCCTTTACAGCTCTGAGTGAAGCTCAGCTGCTGGTCATGAGGGGACAGACATTGCCAATAGGTTCCCTCACAGCTGTGCATTTCTGACTCTTGATATCACCTATTATCTCCTTCTAACTTGCATTTTTAAGTCACCAAATCACTTGAGATATGTACATGCATATATATGCATATACCACTTGCTATGCTACAGCACAGCACTGTAGCATAACTGAAGTACTCTGTCTGGGTTGGTTTATTGGCCTGATATATCCAGGAGCTCGAGCCTGGTGGTTTCATCAGGTTTTATGTCTGTATGCTTTATGGCCACATCTATAGCATTCACTTTTTGTGTGATACTTCTGAAGCAAAGAAGAGATTGTGGGTGTTATACATTCCCAAAGTTAAAATTTCATAAATTCCATGTATTTCTTTCTATAGCAAGAAGAATAAGAGCGGAAGCAATGTTTTCAAAGGCATTAAATTATCTCGTCCATTATTCAATGGATATTAAAAATATCCAAAGGGGTATTTTTAATAGCAGCATTCTTAAAGTGTGTGAGGTCAACATGTAAATTATGGGTAGAAAATTGAAATGGCTGGTTGCTGCTATACAACCATCTAACAGAATATTCTACTCTCTAACCACATAAAGAACTATAGCGATAACAGTGCTAGCACTCAGACTGTTATGCATATAACTGTATTGCATTAAAAGATATGTATTAAGGAGCTCAGTGATTTTGTTCTACATTTAACCCTTGTCATTTACCTACTATTTTGTGCATCAGGGCCTTGTAAGGATGTAAAGAGCTCAGCTGCTTCTCTCAAACACTGTAAAGGCTACAAAATGACTTTGCCATGCAATAATTACAGAAGGGAGTGTCAGGATAGCGCTATCTCCAGGCCTGGTGGAGGCAGGAGCTGGTTAGTACCTCCTGGGTATTTCGTCTAGGCAAAAATTTCCACTTTGCAAACTGTGTAAAGAAGCAGCTGCTCACACACAGACATACCACTGGTCAAACAAAGATCACCCCAACTTACAGGACAGATGCCCTCTGTGACCACCAATGACCAAAAAAGCCCCTTCTCCCTCACCCCCTCCACCAAATATGCTTCCATGCGTACCTGGAACGTGGACTGTAAAATAAGCCACCACATCTGGAATTTAAGATAAGATAAAGGTGATACTATTGTCCAGGTGTTATCCCAGATTTAGGGGGAGATTAACAAAACTTGGGAGGGAAGAATGGATCACTGATAATAGTCACAAAAGAATGCAGAATTTACACACCACAAAGAAAGCCACCTCAGCAACTTCGCTGAAATCAGCTCCAACAAGGTAAAAGGTAATTCTGTCAAAGGGAGATCATGATCACTGACTCACAACCACAGACTCAACAAACCCCTCAACTGAAAGACTGGGTATGTGTACTAATTACTATAAGAAGGGTGGGAATTATTTAACAATAAGAATAAGAGAACTGTGGAGACAATAAGCATTAATTCCTTTGTTTGCCAAGATTTATAAATAGTAACTGCTTTGAAATAAATATTACTGGCATCTTCAGCAGAGGATGGCTGGACACCAATTAATTTTTAATTATATGACCTGTAAAAAACACAGCATGTCTTGAAAAGAGATAGGAAAACATTGTTAGGTTATACTGTAAATTTCATTTTGGTCCATAAAGTTTTCCTTCTGAATTTGCATATATGTGAGGAAATGTACCCATAACACACCAAATACTATCAGCTTGTGTAGCAGATTTGGAGCCACGGGCTGCTGCAGGGATGACTGACTATGTAAGTAACACCTGCAGATTTCTCCTAACCTAACTACTTTGGTTGAAAGATGCACAGAGCTGAGTTACTTGATAACAACAACTTAACATGCCTTTTCAGTGATTTATTTTACCATAACTCTTCTGTAGAATTCAAACTGTAGAATAGACAAGGTAAAATGAATGAAAGCCACAAACTATGAAAAATACTTACATAAAGTAGCATTAATAAAGAGAATTGAGAGATCCTCTCAAATTTAGAAACATTAAAAAGACTGAAGGAAAGACAGACCATATAGAAGAAAGAATTGGGCAGGGGAAGACAAGAAAAATAGAAAAAAATTAAACCTTGTGTTAGGAGTAATTTTGCTCTGAACTGAATTTCTTTCTTTGAAGTTCAAACAGACTAAATTTCTCTTTCTGACACTCCCCCCCAGCCAAGCCCATCTCCCCTTTTCAGCCAAACACACGCATTTGCACTGCTAATTCTGCTGTTTTGCTGCAGTTCATGTGCTCATGTGTAACTTGCTGGGATGTTGGCTGAATATATCTGGAGCCAAGATGTCTCTGTGTCTCATACAGCGGATTTTTACACACCAGCCTGGTACAGTCATATTATAAGTTCATCACACAGGAGGGTGGCTTTTAAATGGTGGCTTTCTAGAGACGTCTGGGTTGTACAAATTTGGTGACTTGGCCCTGTTAGAAAGTCAAGTGGCCACCAAAGCTATTCATCTCTTTAACTGCATAGGGGAGAAAAAATATAATGAAAGGCTCCAGACTTGATTTAAGGACAGGGTAGGGAATGGAGACTGCCATCACTCTATCACAATTTGTCTCTGCTGCTCCTTCCTCCTCAGAGAGAGGAGTCCTCAACCCTTCCCCTGTTCCAGCACGGAGTCCTGCTCATGGAGTGCAGGCCTGCATGAACTTTTCCAACATGTGTTTTTCCCTTGGGCTGCAGTGCTTCATGAACTGCTCCAGTGTGGGTCCTTCCCATCAGATGCAGTCCTTCAGGAACAGACAAACAGACTGTTCTAGCATGTGTCCCCTGTGAGATCACAAGTCCTGCCACTAAACCTGCACCAGTGCAAGCTCCGCTTCACAGTTTCAGAGATCCTGACAGAAGCCTGCTCCACCATAAACTGCCTGTAGGCTCAAAACCTCCTTCATATGTACATCTTCTCCAGCATGGAGTCCTCTGTGGGCTGCAGATGGATCTCTGCTCCACTGTGCACCACCACAGGCTGAAGGGCACAGCTGGTTAGCGATGGTCTTCAACATAGTCTGCAGGGGAACATCTGGTCCAGCACCTGGAGCACCTCCTGCCCATTCTTCACTGCCCTTGGTGTTGCAGGGCTCTTGCTTTCACATGTTCTCACTCCTCTGATCCCTGGCTGGAAATACTTCTGTGCAATAGCTGTTTTCCTTCTTGAATATGTTATTCCAGAAGTGCTACCACTGTGGCAAATGGCCTCAGCCTTGGCTGGTATTTGGTCTGTCTTGGAGGTGACAGGAATTGGCTATGTCAGACATGTGGGAAGTTCCTAGCAGCTCCTCATAGAAACAGCACTGTAAGCCCCCTGGCTACCAAAACCTTGCCATGGAAACCCAATACAGCAAGGTTTTGTTATGCAGTGTGTTTTTGAAGGTGATGCCCTTTGAGGAGTTCATGATTGGCTACAATTTCTACATCTGTATGGCTGGAGTGTGACAGCAGCCCCTTTCATGGCGAGCCAGCAGCAGCACAGAGTTGAGCAGAAGCGACTGAGTTACTTGGGCAGAACAGCTGGACAGCACATGACTGCACATGAGGTCACACCAGGGAACAGAGCTGTCTGGCCCCAGCTCTCAGCCAGGCCAAGCTCCTATTGCAATAAATACTGTCTTTAGTATTAGCTCTCAATGACTGTAGATGGAAATTGAATTTCCTTGTTTAGAAACACTGATTAATACATGTGACACCTTGAAGGACAAAAGAGTAAACTTTGATTATCTTACTAATTATCAACACCTGACAGTCTTATTGGGGGATTTTGGTTGTTTGCTTTGGTGGGTTTTGGTTATTTTTGTGGTTTTGTTGTTTTGTAGTTTTTGGGAGGGGTTTGGTGGTGGGTTTTTTGGGGGGGTTTGGTTTTTTTTTTGTCTGTTTGGTTTTTTGGGGTTTTTGTTGTGTTGTTGTTTGCTTTGGCTTGGGTGGTTTTTTTGTGAAATCAAGATTTGAGGGCAGAAGACCCTTGTTTCAAAACTAAAAAAATGAATATAGATAGATAGATAGATAGATAGATAGATAGATAGATAGATAGATAGATAGATAGATAGATGGATGAAATTAGTACAGGAGTTGCCAACTCTTTAAAAGTCTTTTTTTTCAATACCTAATGGAGATGGCTCATAATGAATCCCTTAGAGGGTATTTCACATTTCTAGTGGATAGGGAAATGGGAAAAGCATTGTGCCATAGTTCTGTAGAGACACCTTCAGATTAATAGTGTCTAACATATTATGGTTGAGATTATATGAAGGAATGTTTTCAGTATTTTAAATACCCTGATGATAAGATCAATTACTGTCATTAGCTACAATGCCATATGACCAAGTTCTGCATCTATTTTTTCAATCCCTTGGGAGTTCAGGTTGTACTAGCTTGTGAAGAAGTGCATCCTTATTGCGTTGTTCTTCTACATTTATACAAAGTTACTTTCACTTTTGCAAAATTTTCACAGCTCTTATTTGTTTTGGTTTCTAACTACTTTTACCATGAGAATGACTTTTCTTGCCTCTCAGATGCTCACTTCTAAGGGTTAGATCTCACAAACTTTCATTGTATATGAGTTCTCAAGCAGATACTGCACTTACTCCCAGGACCAGTCCAATTAAGTCAAAGTGCACCTTGGATCAAATCCAGGACCCATTAAATCAGTTGAAGTGTTTCCATTTACTTCAAAGGATGCTGGATCCAAGCCATCACATCTGCAGCTCTCCAAAAGTACCATTGCTTATCTCTAATACACCTACTGAAATTAAATTAAGAGTAGAATAAAATCTCCCAAAGAAAATGTGATGACACTGTGCCGCAGAAAATATTTAAATGCTATACTATAAAGCATAATAGAAAAAAATCCAAATAACCAAATACGGTAATGAACATTATGATGATAGAGACAGGGAGATTTCTTGATTTTAGTCAGCTCTCGACTGAAATCAAGAACTGATTGAACTTTGCCAGAATTGCTATCACTCATATCTTACTCATTTGATTTGTTGATTCATCTGACTTTCATTTAAATATATACTGAAATGTAGATGAATTATCTTAAAAGTTTCAAAATAATTAATCTGAATTGATCATAATAAAGCCTAATTACTTCTGCAGTCTTAAATTCAAGATAATAGGTATGACCTGAGTTGAAGGATCCATAGATTCTTGTTGTTGTACATGTACAGGAAATAATTCAATACATTTTCCTGAGATTTTTTTTTAGTACTAAATTATCCCAGGTGAATGGAAAAGAAATGTGGATGAATGTTTTTCTGTAGGTGCATAGTTCTTCAGAACTTTAACAATAAAATTGGTGTAAATATTTTTAAGCTCCATTCTTAATCACCTGTAACCAACTAAAAACAATCTCTGTCTGTTATCAAGAAGATCTGTTAAAAAAATCATCATTGTAGATTGCTAAATCACTAGCTGGTTATTGTGTCAGTAAGTCAGAAATATAGAACATTGAAAAAAAAATTCCTCTGAAAAAACCAAGCAAAACAGCTTTAATTCTTCTTTGCCTACATAATTTAGGCTTCAGCCTGCACCATTTGACTACTTTACCCCCACTACATCAGAGAAGACTGTTTTTCTGCATCAATTTAATTCTGAAAACTATCTCTCAGGGAAGAGTTAGTCCACTTTGGTTATAAAGGGTTATCTGAAGGAACCCACCTCCACAAGATACAATATATAACTGGCTGCAATAAAATTAATGGGGCTATGGAACTAAATTACTAGAATATATAGTCATGCATTTCAGGACAGATAAATAACTTCTCTGACATGCACTTGAATCTAACAATTTTATTAATCTATTTATTTCACAGATTAATGGAATCTCTTCAACAAAGAACAGATATGATGCTGTCAGCAGTATCACAAAATCATTCTAATTATAAGGACTCACACTGTAAGCTCCACAAATTGTTTACCCAAACATTTACCAGTGAAGTCCTATAGTTCAAAAGAAATGGAAGAAAAAAGATTTTGCCTGTCGTTTTCACACTAGCGCATTGCAGTTCTGGTTTAGGAGAATATGTCTGCTCAAGAATCATCAGTGAGGGCTGATGAACATATATTTGATTTTAATATTATTCCTGCAGTTGCACTGCATTACTGAGTACCACATATTTCCAGTAAATAACTTCTACTATGAAATTCAGCCTCTATTTCTTATTTCCCAGGGACTGTTAATAACTTTTATAATATACGTCATTATTAGAACTATTTCCTGAAGAAAACTTCTATGGATGGATCTAAATTTGCAAACTTCTCAATAAATTTCTTCTAGGTACTTGTTATTCCACATTCAAGTCGCTGGATGTGTAGCTTACAAAGAAATAGTGAAGTGATTATTAATTGAGGTTATTTTAAAGAAGGATCTAGATGTCTTTGGTATCCCACTATAATTTGAACAGAATATCCTATAATAATTGAGGATGCATACCCAAAAAACTGAAATGCAAGTCACTTTTCCAGGCAGACTATTTTACAAAAGATAACAATTAAAATTTTGTTTAATATTATGTAGTATGACTTTATTTTGAAAGTTACAGCAAAGGGGTTCCAAAAGTTACTTATAAATATGAGAATGATAAAGGAATGAGGGGCCGTTCTGAACCAGCACTTCCAGTATTCATAGGAAGTGAGGTAAAAGAATCTATATCAGACAAATGACAAAAGGTCCCTCTCCCCTTTTCTACACCTTTTCTGTGTTTGGATGCCTTAATTTCCAGCCTTAGGTAAAGATATTTTTCCCTAGCAGAGCAAAAAGTCACCAAAAGAATGCTCTGCTGCCTCCGTGATGGTCAACCTCCAACATCATCAGACAGTCTAATAATGCTTCTTTTGTTCTGCTTATAAATATATATGATCTTGAAAACAGAAGAGACTTGTGCTTTTCTCAGCTGTGAGCTGTCACCTGAAAGGTTTTGGATTTTACTTCCAGTCACATAAATCTTTAATTAATTTTTTTTTTTGCATCCTGTTTTTAACTTGCCTGCTTCTTTGCTTTATTTGTGATCCATTTATCCACTGTAAACAAAATCAGGGTTTCTGACATTTCTGCCTGAACATTTGGTCTTTGGGAGGGCTCACTCTTGAGCTTGGATATTAAGATTTTGAATATTGACCAGATTTCCTGGACTTCTATTCCCTCCATGGTGTCACCCTGTTGCACTCTTCCAAGGATATTTTTAAGAGGTCAAATTCTGCTCTGCTGCAGTTCAGGGGTGTGACCTTACTTTTTGTACAGTTCCTTCTCTTGTCTTCTGGTTCTGAACTCCACCATGTCATGGTCCCTTCAGCTAAGGCTGCCTTCAGCCTTCACAGTCTCACAATGAGACCCTCCCTGATTTTGGAATGAGATCCAGTCCTGCATCTGTCATGGTTGGTTTTTTTACAGATGGCTCAGGAACTGGACTTTGATGTCCTTCATGAACCATTTGGATTGCTTATGTACTGCTTGTATTCTCTTTTTAGTACACATTAAGATAGTTGATGTCCCAGTGGGCCTACATCTGTGTGAGGCCTCATCCACTCATTCTTCCTAGTCATTTTCAGCCTAAAAGTGTAAATGAAAGAGGATTCAAAGCTAAAAAGCTATTGTAAGATATCTTTCCAGATCAGATAGCTTGAAATTTATCAGACTTACTCTGTGAGATGTCCAGAGGGGTCTGTTTTCCATTCTTGTCTAGTGAACTAATGAGATTTAGTGCAGTGACTGTTCACTTTAGAAATCTTTGTACTTAGAGAGTGATAGCTTTGTGAATCAAAAATCTTCCAAGACCCATATCACCTCAGTGGTGATTGTCTCTGGATGCTGATAGAGTATTTGGTTGTAAGAATTAGATGTAAATACAACTTCCTTTGTAAAGAAGGAGAAATTATACTTTTGCTAGTGCTTTATGGCTGCAGATCCATTGTAGCTTCTGAATTTGTCAGTTGTTCAACTTTTGATTGATTTACTTTGGTGGTGAAGTGTCTGAATGGGTTCGTTCTGCTCTTCTATCACAGGAAATTTTTTGCTGGGGTCATATCTTGTTTGTCAGGATCAACACTGAAAACTCATTGTGATGATCAGTCTTACTTAGAGAGTAAATTGTGTAACCAATTTCATTCTTATCTTTCTATTGCAATTGTCCCAATAGTGGGCTTTATTTCACAACATGCAAAGTTTTGTAACCAAGTATTTTCTGCGTCCTGAAAAGCTATTCAGATGACATAGGGATGACCCATGGAATGTAATGTAAAAATGTAAAGACCAGTTCCACTTAGACAGGCCTCATTTTGTAATTTACTACAAATCCCAACTAAACTTGGACAGAAGTCTTTTGGGTTTAGTTTTTTATTGCTACGTCTAAAACTTCCTATTCAGTGAGGTATTGGAGGCAAAACACACTAGGAAAAAGGACCTATTTAATACTAAAATTCACTTTACCTAGAAATCTTTGTTTCAACCATGTCTGTAGTGCTAAGTGCAGCAAATTCCAAGTAGAAAGAGATGAACCTAAAGATCTTAAGATTAAATATAAACTATCAATAACTGTGTTTTCTCCTTTTTCTCTCATGTCTGGTCAGGCAGAGAATCATATAATGGTTCAATTTTATGCATGTTGGAACAACTGAAGTCTTTAGCTACTTTTGCATTTAAAACTGACAAGGACAAAAATCCTGTCTAGTGAGTAAAAAAGCAGCTTCCTTAAGGAATGCAGTAGTCTTGAAAAACACTGATAATTCACAACAATGTCTTATGAAATTGTATTCAAGATAAACATATCTGTAGCTAGAGATTGAAGACATGATGTGCATTTTCTTGTTAATAACTATGTAACTCAGTACTGAGCTGGTACTACATCTGTGGTCCCTACTTCATAATACCTAAATATAACTTAGCCAAACTCCTTGGTATAGAATGGAAGCCAAGAGATGGTCAGCTTTTACACAGGAATTATGCAGCGTTTAGTCAACTGTAATGGGGAAGGAAATAGCCCAGCAACTCTGCTATACATTAAAGTCACAGTTGTAGCCTACAAAGAATCATTTGCTGAGAGATATTGAAAAGTTTTTCTCTTTCATAACAAACTCTTTAAGAGAATAGTTCCTGTCTAACCTTATGTGTAATGCAGTTATTGATACAGGGAATTGCATTGCAAATATCTTGACATTTCTCCAGTATCCAGGTCACCTTAGTTGCTGAAAGTTTCAGTGGCCCCTCAAGGCCCATTTTATTAGTTATGAGACATTAATCACAGGAATGCAGGAAGAAACTAACTTCCAGCACTGAATTTAGTGGGAAGCACCATAGTCCTTAAATATCAACAATAACTTCAAATAGAACCTTAAAGTTGTTGGTTACTTTAAAAATCACTTTTTTCAGCATTGATGAAAATTAACCCTGAACATTTCAAAGGCATATTTGAGTACTCTCCACACTTTCTCCCTTCAAAAAGAATATCTGGTCATGTTAAGTCAGTAGCCCTGTTATGGCAGGCATCAATCATAACAAGTGGAGAAGACAAAGATGGTGACCATTAGCATTTCTTTGCAAAATTGGAATTTTCAGTAGACTTGGAGAAATACCTAAGTTCTTCCCTAAATCTGCAGCCTTGCAATCACTTTGCACGATCAGAGAGATACACCCAAATTATGATGTTAGTGGAAGAACTTTGCAGGAAAAGATAATGCTCTTTCAGTGCAGACTACTGCAAGAGCAGTATTTCCGGCTTATGTTTATTTCATTGCATGATAGAGCAAATTTAGGTATAGCCAAAGGTGTATCCACAGCCTTATTGGAGTGTTCCAAGAGATACTTCAGAAGGAAATCAACTCTTCTAATTTATTTTTAGGATGCAAAATAATCTCTGAATATAGCTGCCTATCTGGAATTTTAGCCCTACTTGAAATTAATTCCTTTTTCTTCCATGGTGCCCTGATGATGTTATCTGCCAGTCAGCATCACTGTGTTTAGGAAGGAAAGTTCTGAATTGAAGGAACCACTCCATGGAAACGGCAATGCTCTAAGTATTTAAAAGACGAGACTTGAAGTTTTAATGCCAACTGTATTGTTCGGGTTATTTATTATATTTTCAGGAAAGACTGCTTCAAAATAGCAGCTTCTGTAAGTTTTCTTAAGGACCTTGAACTGAATGATTTGGCTATTGCAGTAAAGAGGTATGAAATTCAGGAAAACCCAGTGGGAGCATTAGTTCTCTTTCCTTATCTTCTCTTTCTCTGTTTAGGAACTTGAAGTACAATAGGGTTATAGTTAAAAACAAGTAAATATTGGAATTTTTTCTGTATAGTTCTGTCATAATATTTAGAGACTATACTTTTTGCTTTTTATTATTTAAGACAGTTTTGATGTACATCCTGCACAGTGGAAACAAATCCTAAATATCTTCTGTTACAAGAATAGGTGGTTAGTTTCTTAACAAACAGATTAAAATGTTGCAATCTTACGACTGCTTGTGAGTGTTGAGCATGTTAATAATGCACACAGGATGTAACAATTTCATATACTGTACATCAATAAGTCTTTCAGCAGGTGCAGACCAAAGGAAGAGCAGACCAAAGCCAGACTAGAACTATTTACTTTACTTTACTGAATATTTGGACTGGATTTGAGCCACCAAACCACACATCATCATCTTCTCCCTCTTACTGACCTCATTGTTCAAATTAGTCCTTTAAGCTGCTGGACCCAAACTCATTATTACATAATTTTAGCCAAGACTTATAAAGGGACTCTTTATGAAAGAGGTGTTTGCTAGACTGCAATAAGGTTTCCAAAACTAGGTGAATTCATCCAGAAAGATTTTTGAATACGGACTCTATTCGTGGAAAAAAACCCATTTGTCCTGGTTGGCTTGGATGAATAGTGGAATTTGTCTGTGTAGTGTGGAGGAGGGATTCTGCAATATGTCCTGTTTACAAAATCTCTGTGTACTGTCAGGGAGTGGAGGCACACTCTAAAGAATTGCCTTGGGTGTTCATCTCCACACTGATTCTCTGGTCTTTTTACCCTTGATTCACCTCCACAATCACCCCCCTGTGGAGGCTGAAAAGCCCCAGAGCAGTGCTTTTCCATGTTTTATGACAGCTTCTTCTCTTTTCTGTGTCCCAGTCAACAATAAAGCAATTCAAAACATTATCTTCAGTAAATGTACCATATACTTTTGGTCAGAATATTTACTGAAAAAATCCAAAACCATTTCATTTTCTCCTGAAATTTTTCAGCTATAATTGCAGGACTGATTGTATTTTAGCCTTTAGCTTTTGCAAACAAAATGTGTGGCTGTTGTTGGACCACCCAAAGGAAGGTAAATATCATCAATGCTGAATTGTTCATATGTGGTGAAAAGTTAAGCATGGGAATGAAGAATACACGTACCAGAACTATAGAAAATGTTATTATTAGTCCAAAATAGCATAAACTCTGTTTCAAAACAGAGGAGAAGCAGAAGTAATTTAGGCTGGGAAACAATGTTGCAATGATGTAAGATCAAGACGATTCATAAAAATAGTTGATTACACTATTCTAAAACCGGCTAAATTTTTTTGAGGACTACATTGTGTCTAAGCTGTGTAATATAAGAGATTTGTTTCCAAATGACTGTATGCCTCTTGTGCCTCTGACCTCTGTGGTTACGTCTTCCCCACAACAGGAACAAAACCAAACATAGTGGAAGACTCATCATGTAAATTTACAGGAAGATTTTGAATTCAGATGCATTGCTAATACAATGAATCAAATTCTAAAAGCAAATTAATACTAGTCTTTCTTGAGACAGCTCTCTATATTTACACATGGAATAAATAGTAATTAAACAAACATATGAAATAAACCATATTTACTTGGTTTTCTGGGGTTTTGTGTCTTTAGGTTGTTCTCCATTCATGTTTTTAAGATTCAATTTAAAACCAAGAGTTTAACAGACACTTTTTGCAAGTGTTAAAAAATTCAATATCTTGTAACTTTGTAGTTCTTCCAGAAGTCTTCAAGTCGTTTTCTTCTCTCCCTTTCCCACACAAATATGCCCACATCCTTGTGTAAAGAGGTTTTTGAGATCATAATCTCTGACATTTGAGAGATTCTTAACAAATGCTGTAACAAAGTGCAGAACTGAAGGCAGTGAAATAAAGTCAATGGAAATGTGCAGAGTATGTACAAGTACATATAAAACTATGAAATCTGAAAAGCATAAATGTAAACTTCTTTTCATGAGTGGTCTATTGCAATATTTCATTTCCATAGTCAAATCTTTTTTGTGTCTGTTGTTTCTGGACACTTTTTAGCTATTATGTTAGCTAATGGATAACTGTAAAAGTCTCAAGCTCTGGAAGTGCTTTTTCTTTTAATCTGTTTATTTGTGCATTGATACAAAAGCTTAAAATAAGAAATATGGGAGAAATAAGAATTGCTTTAGATAGCATGTTTGAAAGTAACAGATCAGAGGGTATAGCTCCTGCAGCAGATCAAAGAATTGCAGGAACTTCTCAGCTGGAAATGGACAGGGTTGTGTTGGTCTCGTTCATGGCATCTGCACAGCGGTCAAGGTCTATGCTGGTGCTGGCATTGCAGCACGTGCTGGTGCTGGGCTCAGGCCCATCTGGACAAGGATCCAGTTGTAGAAGTGAAGGTGGAGTCTCCAGGCTGTTTGGCTCTGCACAGCCTTTTCTCAGCTGGTCATGACAGCTTGCCACAAGTCAGCATGGTTATCTCTGCAGACAAGGGTCCCCCTGCTGTCACCCTAGAGCAGAGCAAAGGATTAAGGCAGAGGATTAGAAGATTGGCATTGGGTACTTGCCAACAAGCAGAACTCCAACTTAACTACAGGTATTTTTAATAGCATATAACTTAGCTAATACCTATTTTCTATTGCCACTACTTATTTCCTGTCTCATAAGGACTCTATGTCCTACAATATCATTCTGTCTGAGAAACATAGGTACAAAAATGTGATAACAAACATTTACTCTGTACCTATTCAGAAAAAAGCACTGTGGTGATGCTCTTCTATCAGAGCCATTCATATGAGCAATGAACTTAATCACAAAACATAAAAAGAGGATTTAGTCATATAAATAGAAAGCTGTACTCTTCTTCTTGAAAGAAAGGCAGACTAGGATTTGCATAGATCATAAGGAAACATTTTTCCCTTCCTAGAAAGCAGTGTTGGAGATGCATTGTAAAGTCAAGTGAGAATGTTTTGTTGAAAATACATTATTATCATGTTTTAATACTAATTATTCTCTTTGGGGCTTTGTTGCATAAAATTACTGTGTGTCAGAATATATAATCTAAACAATTAAATTGTGCAGAAAACCAATGTGTTTATACATGTCAGTGTCTCAGATAGGTGAACTGTCTTTAGTAAGTCAGAACCTATGCAAACATAGAGATTTGTGGAGCAGAAATACTTGTAAATGGTGCAAAAGTAAGTATAACCATAGGAAGAAAGCAGAAACATAAACTGCCTGAAAATGTCCAGCAGAATTTTTGAAAGAATGAGTCTATGTAGCCAGCAAATTCAAATCAACTATTTATAGTAGATAAATATAAATAGTATTTATATTTATAAATATGTAAATGACTGTCAGACTCCTCTGACACTTCTCTCTACTGACCCAATGAAAGCTGTCTCCCTATCTCAAAAGACAGCCCAATGATTTCTAGGGCATCTTGTTGACCTCTGATTTGCCATCTAGATCACGTGTGCCAGGAGCAGCTTACCTTAAGGTAGACTACAGCTGGGAACTCACGAGTTCTGTGTAGGCTTTCTTTGTCTGTTGATGGATCAGCTTAAATTCAACTCAAAGAGCATAATCTAGTTTTTGAACAAAGGACATGTCAACATAAAATGGCTTTCTCACAAATCACTAGGAATCCTTGATTAGACTCAAAAATCATGCAATCATTTGATCATAAATTTCTTTACCATTAATACATTTGTTTTAATTTAATGTTTTCATTATTGATTTCCTGAATCCAGGTTTTGGATATCACAGTTTTCAATATAAATATATTGGCTCATTGACATTTCTTTTTCTGTGTTTGTGCCCCTGTCAATGAAGTCTCAGTGTTCTCATTGACTACAATTGTATGTGTACTGCTTATGCTCCCACAGGGAGGAAATAACCACTTCATATTGACAACTTTTTTTTTTTCTAACTGGATTGGCTATGTACAGTGCCCACTAGATCTAACTATATCTTTTGCTGAGCAATCAAAGCACTAAAGGTTATTTCTAAAGATTCTCTCAATTTTTGAGACAAGTAAGCAAAATTATTAAGGGGAACCCTTCATGTCTGTGAGGATGTAAAGAAACACATCAGTGCTAAGATATTTTTTAGTTAAGTATTACAATGTTCACAATAATCACATTATCATCAACTAGGAAAGATTCTTGGAACTACTGTAGAGTAGCATAAAAGGCTTGAGGCAATGAAGAACCGCCTAGAGGCTAACTTTAATTATGCATTTATAAAAAGGTAGTTTAATTATTGCTGTTAGACATATGATAATTCCGAATTTGGAGTACTGGCTAAAAAATAAAAATGTTCCTATGAATCCCAAGCCATCCTTAGAATTGAATCTCTGGTATTAATGCCAGGAATCCTGGCATGGAAAATCAGCATTAGGCAGTATTGAGAGCCCCCATAAGGGGGGGGAGACATAGGCTGCCCCACACAGATCATTTCTACCCTTATGGGTCATAGCAGGGCTCAGAGCTTGGGTCTGCAGCATTCACAGTTTTGTTAGGCAATGGCAAAGCAGAAGTTAGGCCTGAGATGGGGGTCTGAGGGGTCCACCGAGATATGGGTTTGAGGATCAGCATCCCATTGCATAGATTCAACATCCACCCAGAGAAAATCAGTTTGAGCTTATAATGGTCATGCACTGGGGTGGGGTGGAGGTCCCAAAGTGGGGGCTGATCAGCACCCATATTAAGGTCCAGTGCTGGGTAGAAAGTGATTTGGATTTTTAAGTGTTTCCAGAGAGGATTTTGATTTTAGTGGGACAACACTTACTATTGCACTACTTACTGTCTATTCCATGGACAACTACCCAGATGGCTTTTCTGCTTCTATCTTTTTCATATGCCTTAATAATCTCTCTGGCCACAGATTTTTTCAATAAGACATACAGAAAACAGCTGAGTTTGTTTCATTGGAAAACTGACCTGTTTCAAGGGTAGGACTGTGAGAAGTTTCAAAGTGACCTATGCACAACATGGTGCAGATCATCTAAGGAAAGGGAAAACCTGGACAGAGGAGGTTGGCACAATCTGCAGCCTCTTACTTCTGCTTGGTCTGCTCTACTTTCCCTTTAGAAAGAATATGTTCCTTTGCCAGCCCTCACAATACAGGAAGCCCATTACAAGTGACAGTGGAGTTTGCACGAAAGAAAGAAAGAAAGAAAGAAAGAAAGAAAGAAAGAAAGAAAGAAAGAAAGAAAGAAAGAAAGAAAGAAAGAAAGAAAGAAAGAAAGAAAGAAAGAAAGAAAGAAAGAAAGAAAGAAAGAAAGAAAGAAAGAAAGAAAGAAAGAAAGAAAGAAAGAAAGAAAGAAAGAAAGAAAGAAAGAGAAAGAAAGAAAACAATTTCAACAGTTGCAGCTAAAATGCATTCTCGAGAAGATGTAGAGGGAGAGTTTCCTCTTTTCTTCCTGAAATATACAGGTGAGTCAGTAAGCCTAAAAGCAAAGCAAAAGGATGACATCAAATTTAGTCCTTGAAGTCCTTAAAAAGAGGTGGCGCATGAGCATGAGGGGCTTTTTGTCAATATGATACTTCAAATAATTATTCTACAACAGATTTTTTTCTTCCTTGCCATATCTCACAACCATCTTACAACTCTTAATAAAAAATGCATGATCCTCTACCAGATTATTCTGTGGGAATGAGTCAAAAGGAAGTTTTTCCCGTCAAAAAAAAAGTCAGTAGAAGATGAAATCAATGTGGTTGTGCTCTGAAAGGTCAGGAGCTTACCAGCGTGGAGCAGTTTCAAGTCCATCACTAAACCATTCACCATCATGGCATCCCTAAGCACCATATCTACAGGTCTTCTAAATGTCCCCAGGAATAGTGACTTATCTACATCCCTTGTCAGCCTGGCTATTCCAATGTTTGGTATTTTTCCCTTATGTCCAATCTAATATCAATCATCTTAAATCAATTATCACACCTTTGTACAATAGTATTTCTAACACGACAGGCAATCAGAATACCATGTAAAAGACAAGACGGTGGGTGTGCAGTGCAAAAACTTTTGTGAGAGCCCTTCAGATGCTCTATGATTTTATTAATCTTCAGGTAATGAAAGCAGAAGTATATCGTGTCATGGTGAATGAAATGCTACTGAAGAGACATGGAAAGCTCATAGGTCACAATCTTTTTTTTTTTTCTCTTTTTTTTTTTTTTTTTTATGGCAATGGGAAATATACTAGCGATTAGGTTCCCCTGCAGAAAACCCGGAATGCTGTGGTATTCTAGGTCCTGCCCTTGTTGCCCTTGTTCCTTTGTCCATAGTGGAGCTTGTAAAATGCAGCAGAAAACAGCACAGAGAAAAATCTGTTATGATAATTAACTTTGGTTTCAGTTGTCTCCACTTATTCTGACACAGGCAAGCTGCTGTCAGAGTAATGAAGGGCTCTGTCAGGATAAAAAATGCAAAAGTAGAGAATAATCCTACTCGATGAACATGAAGATAGAGCAGAGTTATGGGAACTGTTGGTCAGATGCTTCACCAAATCTGACAAGTCTTGTATTACTGTTGTAAAGGAAAGCCATGAAACTCACACAATTATGTTGTGGGCTGATAATAAAATAGTCCTGTTCTCAGAGGACTCTGGATAGTGTCAAAATACAAATAAGGTATAAATGGCATGAAACCTTTATGTATTTTGTACAGTATGTTATGGCTACAACCAAGGAATCTTCCAGTATGTACCTTTTGATGAACATGCACTGGCATTGGACTCAAGACAGTGAGATACACCTTTCCCCACTTTATTGCCTTTTTCTCCCCAGTCTCTTCAATGGTTTATTAAACTTTGGAAGCAGAGAAGTTGAGAAGAGGCAGACCTTCTGATTTCCCTGTAGTGGTACCAAACCCACTAATATTTGTGCATTTTTCTGGAAGAAAAAATCAGTTTAGGAAAGTCATCTCTTTACAGTGTAAAGGTTGTCTCAGCATGAAAAGCCATTCTAAATCTGGGAATTCAAGGCATTCAAATCTGGGAATACACTTGGATCATTAGCTATCTTGCTGATCAAGAGGTTTGGTTAATCAATATGGCTTGGGCTGCGTGCTCTTAAAAATTACTATTGCTTGTCTCCTTCCTCCCAGCCAAATGTAACAAACAACTAATAAACATCAACACTGTATAATAAACTTGATAAATAGCCAGTGAGCAGGCCTGAAGTACTTTTATATGAAATGCTGTGGATCTTAGCAGAATGTTCAGCTTTATTTAATATATTGCTTTTAGCTGTGCTATGTTCTGGGACTTCCTTAATACAGCCTAATGTAATAATTGTGTCTATCAGGATTTTTTGAGCAACACCTCAACAGCTAAATTCTCTGTCTGGTGGGATCTGCAGACATCACTTAGGTGCCGTAGGTGCCCATTTATTGTCTGACTATTGCCTGCCTCTGCTGTTAGTGACAACTGTTTCCCACCACAGGTAGATACAATCTGGTTTTCAAAAAATATTAGTAATTCCTGGAACTTCACATTTTGAGTATATTGTTTTGCTTTCTTTGCCAATACACACCAGCAGTTCAGTACATATACTGATATTAATTTCTAATGCAGGTCTTAGAAAGTCAGTGGTGATAAGCTGTATTTCACCAGAGCTATTCTGCTTTTTAACATAACTGAATAAGCATCAAAGCTTGTCTGCATCATTTTCATAGGAAGTATTTTATTTTTTTCCTGCTATTTTCCACTAAAACATTTTGCAAGGCAATAATGGGAAGTAGGATTTCACCTGTATTTTGTTGTGAAATGTGTCTTCAAGGTAATTTTGTAACAGATATTCCATCTAAAAATGAAACACTGGACAAGCATAACCTCTTATTTACTTGCATTTGGTTAAGACTCTCTCAGGGAAATTAATAAACTTTTTTTCTGGCAACAATAACTGCTTCCTCTTTCAAGCGCTATTTTTAACAGCATTGGTAATATCATCTCTTTTACATGCCTGGCTTATGTTTGACTGTATGCATTTTGCAGTGTCTCTATTCATTTGAACCTAGGGAAAAATTATTTAGTTACTAACTTTTTGGATCACAGATGATTTTCATGTGCATTAGAAACTGTTTCTTTCATGTCAAGCTGAGGAATTGCCACGCTGACATCTTTCAAGATCTCCTCTTGGTAGGAGAGCACCCACCCTTAACTGGTTGTAGAGTGTGGACATATGCTGTTTGTCACATACTGAATTCCAGTGACTTTTAATAAGGATAATCTTTAGCAATGTCTTTGATATCCCTTGATGATTCACAGGCTTTTTGCTTATGTACTCCTCTGCTTGTTCTCGTGAAAACTCAGGAACTTTCTCCTCTTTCCTTAATAGTTTATCAAATACTATAAAAATTTGTTTGAACTCAAGTGTTAACAGAGTTTGCAATTCTTATACTTTTACCCAGTTTATTTTTGGATATGGGAACATTATTTTGGTGCTGCTTAGCATTGAAGATAGACGTTCATTTTGGCGAATCTTGTTTTCTTGTGTGCAAAAGCAAAAAGAAAGCAAGCAAACAAAACTCTTCACCTCTGTAGCTACAGACCACATCCCTCCATTTTCTGCTATTTAAGAGTACAGATGTCAGACTTTCACCAGAACTGCAACATAGAAAAGCACAATTTTGATTATTTTTTAGGATAACACCATCAATAACTTTCTTGCAGTATCATGGGCTCAGGTCTGCACTCCCTGGGGTCTTTTCTTACTGAAATCTTCAAATTCATTTAACCTGTTTTTACAAAATAATCTCACGTCTGTTGTTTATCCCTTGCAAATATTCTTCATGTGCTGGTGCCGTCAAAATGGCAGCATGTTCTTTCAAAAGCTGAAACTCCTTCTGCGTCTTACTTTTTGAACTATGGCTGTAGTCATGTGTTTTGAACTTTGAGGTGCACTTAATGTATCTTGTTGCCTTTTTTTCTGCTTTTGAGCTCCTAGTCTGGACCCTAGTATCTTTGGCTCTCTTAATATTCTAGTGAAGCACTGTATCTGATGAATTTAGCCCAAATAGCAAATCACCAATGAACAGTGATTTTTGTTGACTACACATCTGCTCTGCTGTGATCCGCTTTGCAGTAATTGCCCTTTCTAATAATCAGCATAACATCTAGCAAGGTATCAGACATTCCTCCCAAAATTTCTGCCTGATAAATAGAATAAAATATGTCCTCTTTTTCTTATATTAGTTCATTATGGGATTTCACACATAAGGAACCACTTTGGCATTTTGAAAAGATTTATTATCTTTCAGATTAACTTGCATTCAGGCAAAATATCCTGCACTGAAATATTTCAAAATAAATACATAGCACTTGAAAGATTTATTTTGGAAAAAGTGTAGTGAGAAACAGTGTTACTAATATATTTTACAATTGTGCACATGGAACTAAGTCTTTTATAATCTTGTTAATCCTGCTAATAAAAAAATTAAAGCATCAAGTTCTATATGGGGTTTACAAGGAGATGCAAGAACTACAAGTTTTTATTAGGTGAAGAAAATAGAAACACATTTTTCTCTGCACTACTTTTTAGCAATATCTGGACATAAAAATTGTTTGGTGATGTTAATGTTGAACGTTTCATCATGAGCCATACACTCATGAAATTTGGTTATGTACTAATTTCAGAATAAAAAAATTGGTTTACAGTAACTTCAATCACAGAGCTGTGAGTGCTGGCTGGAGAAGACAATGTAGGCACATCCCATGTTCATCTAAATTCCTGACTGGGATGTGCACTGGATAGTCTTATGTACTCCATGAGTAGCTGCATAGCAGATGTATGTAAGGTATATGATTCCTCACTAAGAGAGAACGTAACGTGGTACACCAACACTGCTGATTTCTACCTTCCCAGAATCAATCTAGGATGGCAAAACATTGTCCTGCTTCTATAGATTATTGATTTACTAGTGTTTACAAGGCCATTCTACAGGCAACTGATGCATTTAAAAATTATTTTAGAAAGTAAACTTCATGAAAAGGTAATGAATTGGAAGCTTGCAACACAAGTTGAAGAGAGAAGAGAATGACTGAGTGACTTTAAACTGCAAGAATTTAAGTAATCACCTATGTTTTTGAAAGAAGCAAAAGAAAAAACTTGTTAAAATCTAAAATTATTGGAAAATTGTTTAGAAGTAGTTGTATTTAAATATTGACTTATATACAGAATTATTATATAGTACTAAAGAAAATTAGCAGATTTTTATTTATAGAATTCTTTATATTGGCAGCTAAGATAAACACCATAATTCTTATTGTGCAGATAAAATCACTCTTCCATTCTGAAGAGGTCTTAGTACAGCTTTAACAGTTTGACCGTGGATCTCCAAACAGACCAATCTCAACCCTTTTCCCTGCTTTCCCTTGTTTACTTATTTTTATGACAAAAATTACCTTTCATTTATCTGGATATTTACAAACATATTTTTAGGTCCTTATAGATTGTAAAAGAAATGGTGCATGTTTCAGCCTTTCATGAGTCTGGTAAGCTCTAATTCTTTATCAGAATTCAAATTTAAAGATTTACAGTGGATTTTTTAAACTATTAAACATGGTTGGCCTTCACTTCCTTAATCAGTTGAACTGATTGAAATTATGTGAGTCCAATGCCAAGGCTATGATATTTTGATAATCCCATGGTAAAGAGAAGAGAATGGGTTTCTATAGGAAATGTAAGGCAAGATTGGAATTATTGTATAAGCAATCAGCATAGATAGGTAAGAACATGTCTGACTAGCAAGGTAAGAACATGTCTGACTAGCAACTACAGAAACAGACAAATGAAATAAATCTTGACAATATCAGCAAATCTTTCCAGATACCTCACATTAAATTATGGATGTCTGTAACTACAATCTACCTACTTATTTAAGCCAGGAATTTTAAACAGTATTAAAAAAAATTCAGACCCAGAAACCGTGTGTGTTTGAGACCATGGTACAATGACATGTGATCAATATGATCATTTAGTGATTTATTTTCATATAAATTCTTTTTGAATATATAGTCTTAGGACAAAAAATTACTGGCACATCTTATACTCTAAAATACAGTTAAATAATTGAAAAAACTATGAAGCTCCACAAAGAGAAAAAGCAAAAAAAAAAAACAAAAAAACACCAACAGTGTAAAAGAAATAAAAATATATTATCAAATTCAGCAATAAGGTTAAGGTAAAAAGATTAGGCTGATCTGTATTAGTTATAGTCTGAAAACTGCATTTCACTATAGGTATTAGTCATAGCAGGAAAGTAGTACCAACAAATACTGTTGTAAGACAAAAAAAGTTGGGATTTATTTCACCAACTGAAGCTATAGGACAACATGGTTAATATTTGAGCAATTGCTTTGAAGTTGAAGTCTTTCTTGTATAGCTACTTACCTCTCTACCTATTTTATATATATATATATATATATATATATATATATACACATTATATATCTATATATCTATATATCTATATATCTATATATCTATATCTATATCTATATATATCTCAATCACTAACTTTCTAGAAGCTTCCTCAGCTCTGCTTGGTCAGGTGATAGAGGACTGTTTTGTAAAGGGCGGAAATCTTTAGAGAAGGTGTCCAGCAAACATTCAGGGGGAGATCAGTCCCAAGTATAAGCTTTCTTGGATTCTTGACTTCTTTCATCCAGAATAGCAAAAGCAGAGACTTATGGACTGTAGCACTGATAGCAAAGTTCTGTGCCACAATGTAGGCATTGCTCCACTCACTTTAAATTCTTGAATGCACTTTGCACAATTCTGGACTTTTATTCCAGGACCATTATTCCAGGAGAATTGACAAGGACTGGGTTTACATTAGGATTGCAAGGGTGATCAAATTTGTGTTTGGGCAATAATAAAAAAAACTTAGATTTAACTTGACATTTTCTTATGGGGAAGAGACAGTATAGTGAATGTCTCATGAGTTAGGTTGTACTTTAAACAAATAAATGAGCAATGTTTCTCTAATCAGCACTTTCTTTTGCAGTCATACTTATTATGACCTACTGTTACTGCCAATGGAATATGAAAAGTACCAATAAATGGACAATTTCTGTAATTTTTGATCTGGGCGGTGAGTAATATCCACATTTTTGGGCTTCTTATACTGTCTATTTACTAAGTTCTTGATAAAATGTGGCGTTCCATATGCAAAATATTAAAAGGTCCACTTTCACATTTGCTCAGCTGGTGGAACATTTTTTAATTGCTTTCAGATAAGCAAGCTCATGCAATAACTAATAAGCATATAATTCCACTGACAGTGCTGCTGGGAAAGGAATTTACAGACCAGAAAGACATCAGTTGCTAGTGAGGAGCACACTTTGGTGACTGTGTTTAACATTATTTGCTGTTTAAGAAAGATTCTCTCTTCTAATTGCAACACCCAGCTTAGGCAGAAAGAAACCCTCTGAAACAGTGAAAGCCTTCAGCAAAGACTTTTCCAGCTGCTGCATGCAATCCCCATGAAAGCAGCTTCAATAAATAGACAGATGCCTGGGTTTGACTGGAGAAGGAATGGTCTCACATGAAAAATGACTACTCAGAGAGATAGAAGGTTATAAATAACATCCAGTTCATGTTCTGTGCCAGCTAAGAACTTTTTATGGTAAGATGTAGCAGTTCAGTGCTGTACGCAGTGCCATGCAGTCATCACATCTTGTCTGGAAGACTCCACAGAAAAACTGTCTTTTTGTAGGCAGGTAAGTACTGTAATTCAGTTTTACAGTTGAGGAAGCATGCTTTAGAAATCTAAGATCTCTGCAGTTCAGTGCCTCTTAATTTATCCTGGATACATAAAGAAGAGAGAGTAGCTCACACTGGACTACATACAATAGTAGAAAGAAATTTGCATTGAAGGTGACAGGAGAAATTTTCAGCTGTAAATATGATGTAACCCTTAGGAGACCTTTTGCTATTCTAGATTGTTTGAAAGGCACTTACAATCCATTATTTAAATAGTTTGGTGGTAGATGTGCATTTTATTCATAAAAACTTGTCATTTAGCTCCAATCCGCATTGCTTGATCTCTTCTCCTCCCCACTCTCCCCCCTAAACGCAAACTTGAGAAGTGCTCTGATCCTGTCAGTTTAGTCTGCTACTATGAGCTGAAAATCAAAGCTTGTATAGTCAAAGCTTTGGCAGCTTCAATGACTTTGCCTTTTCAGAATGTATTTAATTCCCCTTTTCGTGCATTGGCACAGACATGCCTTTCAGATGCTCTTCAACTACAGCTGTGTGCACTTGTATTGACATACTCATCAAACAAACTCAAAGGGAAAGAGATAAGTAGAAAGACCTTTTCCTATGAAAAATAAAAAATGAAGAAAAAGAAGAAAAAATTTGATTTTTATTTTAAATAGGCCAAACCAATTTGCTAATATTTCCTCAAGCAGGCAATTGCAGTCTGCAGGGAAGGTAATTGTGGTAATTACTTGCAATTATTGAATATCTTTCATTTATCATAAGTTATATGCAGGTTATGCAGGAACAAAGTACATTTTAATGCCCTTCTATTTATACATAATATCTTACAATCTGCTTGTCTCATAGTGTGCTTATATTCTGTTGTTCTGCAAATGGGCCATCTCAAATGCCTGTAAACACTTGACTGTGTTTCATTTTGTTCACAGTGCTTAGTTTTGTACCTCAGTTTATGCAAACTCACTGCAGTTTGTACAAGTGGAAGGACGCTGCTGTACAGCACACCTCGATCTGAGGACTGTCATTGGGAACATTTTTGACATCTTTAAAATGTTAATGCCTTCTTTTTGCTGTGTGCCTTACACTGTTTATACAGTGCAGTCATCTCTGGCCATATGGCCAGGGCACAAGGGAAAAAAAAAAACAGTTGCAAGAAACAGAGAAGTCGCTGAAGATATAGAGGAAGCAGAACAAAGACAACCTCTTACTAAATACTTGTCAAAGCTTTCTGCTTGCAGTGTTTTTTCCAGACCAGACTAGAAGAACAATAGACTGTGGAGAGCAACAACAAATGGTGGCGGAAAGTAACATCTTAATTCACCTGAATGTGGCCATTGGATGTCTCTCAACACCTTGTCAGATAGTTTGGACATGTGTTGGTTTCTGGAAGAATGAATTGCAGCAGCACTTAGAATGTATTAAAATAGGAATCTTCTGTGATGACTTCAGAGAGTCAGACTCCTGAGATGTAGCATAAATCATTTCACTGCCATTTTTTAAACTGTAGCTGCTTGAAGCTTGCTAGCTAAAAAATGCCATAGGATACACTAAGCTAGGATAGGAGGTAAAGTACAGATTGTAAGTTAACAATACACCAGCTGCTTCAACTGCTCTTAGTTATCATTAAACCATAGTAACATTCACAAAAGTCAGAGAAAACTCAGCTTCAGACAGGAAGCTGAAGGACAATCGTGTCCATTGGATAAGAAGAGAAACAGAACTCCTGGAAGCGTGAACAAAGGTCTTCAATAAATAAAAATGAATGTAATGCTAACTATTTGTTTGAGTAAAGGTCTGAGCTCTCCAGTGATGTTAATGATGTATCATTGTGTCTGTATTTATTTCTTATCAATGAAGGAAGATGTTCAAAGAATCACAGAATCATAGAATGGTCCGGACCTTAAAGCTCATTTCAGTGTAGCTCCCCTTCCACTAGGCCAGACCCGCATATCACCTGGCCTTAAATGCTTACTAAAACTTCAATTCTGTCACTAGAACTTTTCAGTAGATCTCTTATTATTTCAGTTTATTCCAGAATTCAGAGCGTTGATCATCTGCCATCACTTAAGAGGCTGCTGATTATTAAAAGGAAGTGCTGAATGTCAGATACATTAAAATGAAACATTCAGCATTAGTAGTGGTATGCCTTGGCCCTGAACCTAGAGGTAGGTTTTCAGGCAAATGCACAATTACGTTTGTTGCCAGGAAGACCACCATTTTTTTATTTCTGTTGTTCAATCAGATAGCTAAGCACTAGAGCTCCAGGGATGTGTCATCCAGGCCACTGGTTAATTTCCCCTTGGCACACAGCACAATCTATTAAGCCACTTGCCTCTAACCACGTCACATACTGTATTGTGGTATTCTTGTAGCAAGAGTATCTGCAGCCTTGGTATGTCAGGCACTGTGTGTCCCCCAACACAGTCCTTTTCTTGACCCTGGTAAGCACAGCTATTCCTAACTCATATTTGAACACCTACAGTTTATTGATTGCTCTCATCTTTGCAGGTCTACAATCCTCAGCCAGAAAGTAATAATATAATGTCTGAAAATATCTGTGCCTCACCTAAACACATAATGTTCTTGGTGAAAACAGAATTTACCTTACACATGGTTCCCATTTGTGGGAATGTGGGTAACGACTCTGCACCTTAGCTCTCCCCCTCCGGCTACCTCCATGACAACAAACCAGAATCCACTCTAATCTGTTCTAATGATCAGTAAATGTCAGCTACATCCTGAAAGAAATTAACTTTAATTTTTAAAATGGACTTTTCTGTTATGCCCATTCTCTGCTGCATTAAACTGCATCTCAACTCAGCAAAGTATCTGAGCTACAGCTAGTAAGTGCAAAATGTTCCTGTTTGCCACTGTTATTTTTCAAATGCCACTGGTATCCTTAAACCCTCATCAAGGTGTTAGTAAGCTGTTAAATCCTGGTTTTGCTAGTGGTTCCCTGCCTAATTTCTAATGCCATCCCACAGCTAATGAACTGCTGAGAGCTGTATCTGAGGTTTGAAATCCCAGTGGTGGTGCATCCCAGAGATTTGTGGATGAACTCCACGCAGTCCAAACAAAAAAAAAAAATCTATTTCCAAAAGAATGGTAAGTCCCTCAGTTCCCATGGTGTCCACTTGAGCAAAATCTTAATTCTTCAAGTATATTCAAAGATTCATGTATTCTATGGACTTAGTACACATTCAAAAGATGTAAAAATATTGCAATTAAAAAATTATTTTGTAATGATCGTTACCTAAAGTTACATGCCAGTAAAGTTAGAGAGATGTCTGATTTGTGGAATATATGACCTGAGTTAGGCCATTTTCCTGAACTGCTGCGATTTAAAGACATGGTCATTACCAAGGTCATCATTTTTGCCTGTCTTGAAAATTATTGCATTAGCCAATCTGCAGTTGACTGGGACCCCTCTAGATTCCCCAAACTTTGAAAATGCACTGGAAGGGCTCTCATGATGACATCAGCCAGCTCTTTACCCTTGGATTAATATCACTAGGCCTTCCAAAGTTATAAGGACCCATCTGGAGCAGTAAATCATGCGCAAGTTTAGGGGAACACCAAAGCAGGATGTTTAAACTCCACAGCTGATTCCTGTCCCTGCCTGGTGCCCTGCTCACTCGAGGGATAGGGTTGGATTATGAGGTGTATGTGGAAGGGGATAGGTTTTGGAAGGGTTTCTTTATATCAAGAATAAACTTAAGAAATTATAAAGCATATAGACCCCTCTTCCCTTTAAAATGAACCAGTATGAGATATGTATGCTGCCAAAGTGTCCATCTTCAGGTTTTTGGAGTGTCCCAAATACGTGGTGTAGCTGGAGGAAGTAATCACTACTGGAAAGTGGTGGTAGGCTGGCTGGTAAGTAGAGATCTAAGAAATATTGCTTCCCAGTCTGATTATTTAAAAGCTGGTTAGGGATGGCTGTCCAGGGTCACCACTCTTCAGTACTGAGAAAAATTCAGCATCTCAGCTCTGGGTACAACAAAACTGGCAAAAAGGGCCTGGAGCTGCTCAAGGTGAACTGCATACTGCATGGAACTATTGCAGTTATTCACCAGGAAGTTCTGGGGACACAAACAGAACTGAAATCCCACTTGTCTAAATTGTGAATGTATTAGATCAGCATAGGTAACACATTTCTAAGTGACATTTGCAGTCTTTCTTTAAGACAGGCAAATAGATTATCTAAGTCAGCGTAATGTCTTTTTATTTCTTGGGTTCAAAAGGGCATTTCAAACAACTTCTGTGAAAGATTGCCTGTCCTTGTGAGCATTTTAAAGGAAATTAGTAGGTCAGTTTTGGAGAGGAAATTTCTGTGGCAGATCAGCATGTGATCTGAGCTACTTGTTTCCCTGTGACCAGGGTGGTACCCGAGATTTGATTTTGTGTGGAGGGCAGCCTGAGCTCCTGAGAACCTCAGGCAGCTCCAGTTTTGTATAACATATGTCCTGAATTCAGCTCAAGGCAGAGCCAGTGACGTGCCCTGACTACTTCAATCTTTACAGCAGTGGATGACAGTGTGAAATACTCTGGTATGTTCAACCTGTCCTTGTCCTCTTCGTTAGGCATCTTATTAAAAAAAATAGGCTAGATGGATACAGATATATCTGACCTGGTCAAACTATCTTACCAAGGTTACAAGGATCCTATGAGTATTTGAACAGACAGCTCTTATTTTCTAGCAATATGTCTTAATCCAGCAGAATCACTGGGAAATACAAAAGCAGAAATTTTAACTGGATTGGGGCAGAAAGAAAGCAAGACACAATTTGGTTCTGCTCTCTGTGACCATCCTTAGGGACAAAGGTGGGTCAGGAGTTCCAAATTATCTTTGTTTCAGAAATATGTTGCATGTTTTTCCCTGTGCAGGATCAGGGCTTAGTACAGCTTTTGTTCACAGTGTTTGTCAGTTGCCATATTTTCTCTTCAAAATCAAAATTAAAGTCATTAGTCAGTTAATAGAATTTTTAATGTCCTTTTTTTCTCTCTGCATGCCTGAATTAATATCCCATATCCTCAATACCTCCACTGCATAATGATGCTTCACATGGACAGAGGCAAAACCATTCCCCATACAAACATTCTGATGATGAGTGCTCCAGCTGTAACACATCTCTCTACAGATACAAGAGCACATTTGCTTGCTTGTTTACCTTTTGTAGCAGCATATGAAAACTGAAAATCCTGCCCTGTCTCCCTCCCTTCCTCTCACTAATAATTTTCCTGTACATGTTTGATCTTCCTGTATTTTTTGGCTGCCATACACAAAATCTTTGTTAACTCTGATTTCCTTCCTTAGCTTATTTCTATATGCATGTTTTTTAGCAAGTGAAAAGTGCCCCAATGTTTTCAGAGACCGCTGGAACTGAGGAAACCACAAAGTATTACAGACATAGGCCCCTTTATTTAGCAGGAATATTGATGTATAGATACAACAAAGAAAAACCCAAGTTAAAACCAAATAAGCTATTTCAAAAAGGAACCTATTGTTTTTCACAAGACATTACTCTTACTCTTTCATGTCTCAAAAAGAATATGCCTTAACTCCACAGCTATGTGTAACAAAATAAATTTGAAATTTTAAATGTATCATGATGTAAATTTATCAAGAACTAAAGTCTGTTTACAAACCCTATCAGAAAAATCTCTCTGAACCTTGTTTTGAATGGAGAGTGGAGTTTAAGCAAGTTTTGCCTCTGCCCAGGCCTCTGACAGTAGACAGTAGGTTATTGAGGCAGTTAGCACCCCAAAATTCACTCTCATTTGCAAGTTCGTAATAATGGCCAATTAGGTTTAATAAAAAATGAGTTAATTATTTAATAGACAGAAATTTAACTGACATAAGACTTTTAAAGGTTACTTACACTACTAGTAGATAAGCAATTCGGTAAACTATAATAAGGTACTCATATTTCAGATAGTGAAGAAATAGTAAAGATTAGGATTCCATGTATCTTACCATCCAGTTTCTGATGAGGCATACATCAAAAATCCTGTGCTCTCAATTTCACAGACTCACAAAATCACTCGGTTGGAAGAGACCATAAAGATCAAGTCCCACCCATGCCCAACACCTGAACTAAACTATGGCACCAAGTGCCACATCCAATCTTTTTTTAAACACCTCCAGGGAGGGTGACTTTTCTGGAAAAGTAACCATCAAGATGTATCCAATGGTTCAGGGAGGAGCCCTACATGTTTCCAGAGGTGTGTAGGAGACTTCTGCCTCCGTGAAAAATTGTGTAGCTTTAGTAAAAAAGCTGCTTTTGTTAAAGCAGTGTTTTTCAGTCGCTTATTCCTAACCTGTCTCTCCATACATCGTGCACTAGCTGATGGACACAGCAGATAAGCTTTCTGCAGCAGAGAGTGGGGTGGGAGCATCCTGCCACAAACCTGCTTTTGACTTTGTCCTCATACACTTCTTAACCTTGATTTATAAAGAGTAAGTCAGAAGTCAAAAAATCCCTTTCACCAATTTTTGCTAGTATCAGACTCACTTTTCTGGCAGTACATGCACATAGTCATATGGTACTGGCTGTGTAAATAAGAGTCTTTCACAAGGATTCTAGGTATAAAGGATATTTCAGAGGTATCTGAAAAATGCAATTCACTTTAAATTTAAAATTAGTCCTGGGTCTCTCAATTTAGAGTATGCTAAAATGTCCATAACATGTTCAGAAAACAAAGTACTGTGCAAAGTTAACGTGTGTTTTTCAGGCATATAGATTTTCAGACATAATGATGTTATTCTCTTAATGTATCTTAAGAATTTTATCTTCTCTTGCAAACACAGCACTGTTGTTTCTATTGTACTGTCTCACACAATGTTACAATAAAACAGAATTAGGTAATTTAATAAGTCACTGGAAAACATTTTTCCACGTGCACTAAATCAACAAAGATTGCTAGCAGCTAATTTTTTTTTTTAAAGCAGCAAAACATACAATAAAGTCCTTTGACCTACTCTACATGTAGAGAAAGCCTAAACTGATTTGGTGCAGTTACTACACTTTTTCAGTGAGACCTGATTCTGTGCTTCACACTATTGAAAAAGTGGAATATGTAGACACTGACTCAAAGTTCTTATACTTTGGCAAATCGCAGCAGAATTAGACTTCCAAATGACAGACTTCTCCTTTTATAAGGAGAAATCAGGAATTTGGGACAGTGTACCTGTGAATTTTCTTTTGTGAGCCAGGGGCTGGTCTTTGTCCCTTGCAAAACTGTCACAAATATCCATTGCTCTGACCTTTGATATCCCTGCACCAAACTGGGGTTAGGGAAGATTTGGGGTTAATTAGCAAAGATGTCACTAGGGTCATACCTCACTAATGTGTTAATTTTTTTGAGTTATTAAAAAAGAAACTGCTTTTCTTGTTCTCCTCTCTAGCATCTGATCTGAAACTTCCTCTGAGAGATTTTCACAAGAAGATCTTTGCCCAGTGCCAGTAGTGTAGTGGGTAACCCACAATTTTACGTATACATATACACTCTGAAGACCAGAATATAATGTTGGCTACAGATATTAGGAGTGAAAGGGATCCATTATTTCACTTGCATCCCAAGGAAAATGCATCTTTACCCTTTGTACTTCAATCAAATGATGAAATAAGTCACTTAACAGATTTGCTTGAAATTGTGTTTCACAGCCATTTTTGCCTGATATTCCACTAAAGCATTGTCTTTTATTTGAGCTTTTCTTCTGTTTCCTGGTAATGATGTGAATATGAAGCACAAATCATAGTAATCTGACAGTTACCTCCTTTTAGAAGTTTGGGACCTGGAATGGTTTATTGCACTTAGAAAGGTTTCAGAAGTACTCCTTGGGATCACAGAATTTTTTAACATATGAATGACCCTTACACCTTCTAATATTTATTTCTCTCCTAGGCAATTAAATCATGTTAGGAAGCTTTGTAATGTTTCTCTAAATTTTACCTAACCAAACACATCCAATTGAGTTAAAACCACCACAATGGGGACACAGAAAAAGACTTGACTTTTTGTTGATATAATTTGAGATGAAAGCTCAAAGAGAGGGAGAGAGGGACATCAGAGAAGGTGGGGGAAATGTTAAATGGCTTTGTTATTTACTTTGGAATTTACTGTGCTCAAGTGAAAATTATCAATATATAATGGTGCAGATAAAAATTTTCTCATAGAGAAGACATTTAGGAAAGGACGTGAATAAGCACCAGGGTGTTGGCTATGAATACAGCACAACTGCTCTGTAGATGAGGCCTGGTATTGTATCTCCTCAGCTGCAAATCTGCAACTGCAGGTTGTTATTAGCATAAATCCTGGAATCCTAGAATGGTCTGGGTTGGAAGGAATCCTAAAGAACACTGCATCCCAACTCCCCTGCCATGGGCAGGGACAACTTCCATTAGATCAGGTTACTCAAAACTCTGTCCAGCCTGTCGTTGAACACTTTCAGTGATAGGGGGGCACAGCAGTGTCAGTGGTAGAAGTGCCGTGACCTTCCTGAAGAAGCGCCTTTATAAAGACGTCCCAGGGGCACAGACACAATCCCCGCAGCAGAGTGATTCTCAGCTCTCAGCTCGGCGGTAGTGCCAGCGACATGGAGAAAAGAGACTAGGGCACTGTGTGGCAAGTTCCACAGAGCGGAGGCCTTTATTAGAGCAGGACCCTCTGTGAAGGCAGGCAGAGACAGCAGCTCAAGTTTCACAGGGAAAAAGAGCGGTTTATATAGGCAACCGGAAGGGCGGGGAGAAACAAGTAACAAATGGGATACATGTAACTTGGAAGAGTGACAAGGGAAAAACCAATGGGGTACAACACATTAACATAAATGTGTTAAAATATAATCTATCCTTTTCCACTTTAAAGCCATTCCCACTTGTCCTGTCACCACATGCTTTCAAAAGGTACAAAGAAATCCTGCTCTGTTGCTTACAAGGGGCAAATGGACAGGGATGAAGTTTGCCCTGGATTTCTCAGCTCCATAGCATTTCTGTGCAATATTAAGTCTTTTCTAGTCTTCCAAAGGAACTACAAATTGCTGTATTTTCTATGTGAATCTCTAATCCAAATGAACATCAGTACATCTGTCATAATGCAATTTGCAAACATCTGTTAACCCGCTGAAGGTGTCTTTGTCAAACATCTGTTACACTGAAGGTGTAAATTTCTGTAACACAATTACAATTCAAATTTGTGCCTATTCCTACAAAAAGTTATAAATTGTAAGAGTTTGGCATGGCATTTTTTGAAGTGTCATTTCTAATAATCTCATCTGTTCCAGAACAAATGTGGCTAAATTCTGTCAAAATTAAACTTTGAGTATGATTTTACTTCACTTTATTTTTAACTCATGCAAGCAGGTTTTAAAATAAAAATAGAGCATCATTTAGAAAAGATAGCATTAGTTAAAATTAGATTTATCACTTCTTAAAGTAAAAATCATTGCAAGGTCAAAAGAGATTTTGAGGTTTCCACCAGTACCTGTTATTCAGATTGTTAGTTGCTTCTGCATTTTGGAACCATTTGGAACCATTATAGATGATCAAGAAATTTCAAGAAATGTTCAGCAAAACTGCAGGTTGATGTTTTGCTATAGCCTGGAAGCCATACAAATACTAATTGTGAAATTGCTTCTCTGTAAAAATATCTCATAGGTTGACCAAGAAATAATTGGTGTATTTTCTTTCATAATTCAAACAAAGTAATTTAAATTTTGATAGAACCCTGCATGTAAATAATCACAGCACTAATGTACAATTCAAGGATATTCAATGTCTGTATCAGTATCTCCAACTCTGTTATTCTGCAGAAAGAAAGCTTTAAAATAAAATTCCTCCAGGGATTTTTTTTGCTTATTTATGGCTGTCACTGTCTCTTGCAGCACTCACATGATCCAGTGAAATTTGCCAAAGGTCATCCAGAAGAGCATATTTTATAAAGGAAGAGGATGTCTCCTTATGACACTGCCTGTAGAGAAAATTACTGTTTGAGCTGAGCTACAAATACAGTTCCCTGAAGTAATTTAACATATATTTCTTTAGAAATCCCAATATATTCTTCTAGGTCAATTTGGTTTTTAGCACCAATTGAAGTTAAATGCTTTGTGGAGGATAACACCTGGGTATATTTAAGAAGGCAATGCACTCATCTTTTTAGACATTATGTTAATTTGGTATTTTAGAATACATAAAAGTAAATGGAAATATTCCAAAACATCCTGCCAAGTGTAGAAATTCCTAATTTACTCACTGAGGATTGAAAGCAACAAATCCAGTAGTCACTTACAAGAAACTGGTCCTTGACTACTGAGGTAATCGCAATCAAAATTTCTAAAGCTTGAACAAAGTCTGGGTATCAGACCTCACAGACTGTCTTTAGACCTCCCAGGTGGATTTCACTTCCAAATGCTGAAAATAATCCAATGCTACTGGGAATACTACCAGCTGTGTGTTTAGAATTGAAACCACATTGGTCAGGAAGGGTTTTAAATGAAAAAGAATGTGTTTTCTGTGTGGATCTATGAAGCTATGATTTTAACTTTGCCTGGCAGTGAATGTGGGCATGCGCAAATTTTCTGAAAGGTGATTTCAAGGGGAAGAGATGAGGTGGGACCTCAGTGAGCTCAGTGGCAGAGCTGAAACTTAAAAGAGCAAAGGAGCACTGGCACCCACCTGCCCTTGATTCACTATCCTTAACTCCTGCAGGGAGGACAGACTGATTATTTCAGGCACTGCCTTCCAGTTCAGTAAATTCAGGTTACAAAAAAGAGGCATAACTGCCTGTTTAGAAATGAACAAAACCATGTGTGTCTCTATCCCCACAAATTAACTGCTCTTTGCGTGTCCTATAATTACTTTCCTTAGAGGTTGCCAGCCAGCACCTGAAGATATTTTCTTTCAAAGCTTGTGTCATGTCTTTCTTTGTGTTCATTTGAGGCAAAGAAAGGGTTAATAAATGACCAGAAAACTTTCAGAGGGAACATTATCCGTTCTGAAACAACAGCTCTATAAAAGGGAACCCATAAAACAGTGAGACATTTAGCTGGCTGCTGATCTGGTTTTAGCAGGCAGACAAGCAGTTTTGGCATGGTCCTTGCAGAAACCCAAGAGGAGGTTCTTTCCCTCAGTGTTCCCTTTCTCCTTTCATCTGGACAGTTCTTATCAACTCAGCTAGATGGTGTCAGTGCTTACTCTTAGGTAAAATTTAAATGTGACTGGTGACAAGAAGTTTCAAAAGAGTGGATATTATTATATTTTTCAAAATAAAAACTGTTTTAGAGTCCTAGGGATCCAATATCTGAAGGCATAATTTTTACTTATCTCTCTCCCAAAGGCCATATTTAAGGTAATAGTCCTTGAAAGTACCAGTGCCTTTCTGAAGTCCTGTGGACTTCTTCAGGCATTTTGGTCAAATCAGTTGCTTTGGTTTTGTCTCTTTTCTTGGATTTGTGAAATGGACATAACTTCACTCACTTTTAAAAGTTGGTTTTTTTTAAATACTGTTTAGGTGAGCAGAATTCAGTGCCAAGTATTACTTCTTTGTTAATATCAATGTCTGATACCAGTAGGTCATTCTTGTAAAACAAACTGCCTGAAAACTTCTACTGCCCTTCCCTTCCTTGCACAAGCACAAGTGCCCTGGTCATTCTTACTATCACTAAAAACTAAAATTTTCATGAAAACTCTCTGCAAATTAATTCAAATAGCTCATTCAAAAGTTATATGACCTGTAACTCTAGTGTCACTATTAAATGCCATTAGTGTCAGTGCTATTCATGGAGGCATGATGCAACGTAAAAAATTTTATCCATGCTCCAACCTAATCCTACTATAGATATGTTTCTGCAGTCTTTTTGTCTCTAAGATATCAGACTTCCATTGCCCCCTGCCCAAAAAATTGGAAGCATTGTCTTCTTGTGCAGCTATGCCAATCATACTTATTTTCTCCTGACTAAGATATTGTTTTATTTTCTGAGATGTTACATTATTAATGATGATGAAGACATGACAAAAATAATGAAAATATAGTCTGTTATCAAAAAGACATTGATATTGGAACAGAAACAGAACAAGCCATCATTTCTTTACCTCAAGGTGGTGTTCAACAACATTCCCACTATAAAGACTTAAAAGAAAGCTCCCAGGCTTCGCTTGGTGCACAATAGAAGAAGATGCTGTTGCTCAGCTATTTTGCCTTTTAAATAGTGTCTCTTCTAGTGAAATATGCTAGATATTTTATATAACAAAGGAATGACAAGTAGAGAAAATCCCACCACAACAACCATCTAACAAAAGATAAGCAAAGCACACCAATTAAAAGTATGAGATAAAAATGGAGCAGAAATAAAATCCTTTAGACTGATGCTTTCGTTTAACATATTCCTGCATGTTCTGTGACCTAGCTTTACATACAGTTAGTAAATAATCCATGTGTTCTTGATGTCTTTTAACTTTATTTTTTATCTCTTCAAAAATGCTGACTTTGTCAGGATGCTGAAAATAGTACTTGATCTAAGTGACTGTGAGATTAATTTTTCATTAAGAGATGAGTGTTTAGTATATTCTTTTTAATAACTTGATAAATTGCTGTGCATTCTGTACCAGAATTCTGTGTCAGAATTTATTTTTACTACAGGTAACCTAACTATTATCTGAAATTTATAATGTTATGTTTCATGTTATGAAACCTATGTTTCATGTTATGTTCTGGGTAGTCTCAGTTTCCAACAAAAAGTTAAATATTTACAGCATTCAGAGAAGGGATATTGGCTTTGACTTACTGTCCAATGAAGGTTGAGAGAATTAAAAATGCTGAGAAGCACTCAGGCTTTGTGTAATGTTTTTTTCCATGTTAACATGTAAGTGGAGAAAAAAGTGCATTTTGCAAACATTGTCTAAAATATTCTGATCAATAGGACCACTGAAATTAATCTCTAGTATAGGAAAGTGTTTGGGGGCATGCCAGTAATGAGGATGCAAGAATGGAGGAGGTCTGGCACAACAAAGGTTTGCAGTCTTATACGTACGGTTATGTGGACATGAAGACAGATCAATGTGATTTCTTTTTTCAAAGTGGCCTATTTGAAATTGCTTTAAAATTTGAAAAGTTTTTTGGTATGACAAAGTGTAAGGTTAGAGGTATAATAAAAAGAATTCAGAATAAGGAGGGGAAACTCACAAAATTAAAGATTCCTTTGCAATGTTTTGACTAAAAAAGCCAATGTAGCCCTTTGATCTATTAATAGGTACAGGAAATGGAAGTAGCAGAAGGCTTTTTACTTCTTTATATGATATTAAGATGTTGGGCTTGGGGTCCCTCAGGGATTTTTGATGCCCTTGTTTTTAAAAAAAGATATACTGAAAAACTGAAGGAAATTAGAGGCATCATTAAAAATTAGTCAAAGAATAAAGAAAAAGCCTTCTATAAACTTAAAGATCTTAAAGTGTATGGCTTACAATTGGAAAAAAAGTCTGGTGGGGTAATGAAATCTGGACACAATTGTTTTCCATTGCCCCTGGCTTGGTGAGCACTTAACATGTAAATCACCCTCTTTGTACAACTTGTTATTAGTATTGTTGCTGTTATTTTCTTCTCTCGTTGCTGTTCCCAGTACATTGTTCCTGTGATCTCTGACTTTAGAACTTCCTACTACAAGGAGTAGAGGTAAGTGTCGGTGAGAGCACTACATTGGGACTTACCATTCTTAAACCACAGTCTTACATTTCAGTGGCGATGTTAAACACAAATTATCAGGTTACATCTAGACAAAGTGGTGTGTTTTTTATCTGCCCAAGCCCAGGTGCCCTGTAGAAACAGCACAGTTGACACGGGCTGCATGAAAATCACAGTACAAGTTATCCTTCTAGGGTAGGCTAATGTCATGTGTACACCATACATGTCTTGGTTGTCTTCCTATATACAGCCTGTAAAGCAAGTAAGAGAAAAATATAACATCTGTCAAGTAAGTGTAGGTGAATAACCTAGGTATTAGTAGAAATAGTCAGCATTAGAAGGAGTGGACATTTTAATGAATCAGAAAAGAAGAGAGAGTGAATGGGAGCCAGGGATACAACAAAGCATTTGGTGTGGTCTGATGTTTTCCCGTTCCAAAAGAAGTTGTGGAAGGTGCCACAAATAGAATCACAGAATATCTCAAATTGGAAGGAACTGACAAGGATCATCAAGTCTGACACACTGCTCCTTGTAGAACTACCTCAAACTAAATCATGTGATTAAGAACATCATCCAGATGCTCCTTGAAGACATTTTGACAAGGTTGGTGCCACAACTGCTTCCCTGGGGAAGTGGATCAACATCCTTCTCAGTGAATCTTTCCCTAAAATTAGGTTTGAAATTCCCCTGATGCATTTTTATTCCATTTCCTTGTGTCCTATCTTTGTTCACCACAGAGAGAAGATAAGTATTTCGCCCTCTTCTGCTCCCCCTGCCACCTCTTCCCCCTAGGAAGCTGTAAACTGCCATGGGGTGATCTCTCAGTTTTCTCTTTGTCAAGCTAAACAAAACAAATGCCGTCAGCCACTCCCCATAAGTCTTGCCCTCAAGACTTCTCACCATCCTGGTTGTCCACCTCTGTGAACATTTTGAACACTTTGACTGTTTTGAATTGCTTTAATTTTGTATCTTATGGCAATTATTTTTGTCCTAGAACAGTGCAGAATCTATACATGCCCTTAACCAATAGAAGTAGAGTTATTCTGAATATGAACTGGAACAGAATTATTTCTGTTGGTAGGAGTATTTTGGCAATAGCAAAAATGCATTCTTGTGACAGGACTCTGGGTCTGATTTGAACAGTCTTATGATGAACCCATTTGACTTCCAAACAAATAAAAAACCCTTTAGTAACAGCAGCGATACGCCAAGAAAATACCACAGACAGCTAAGTGTTTTATAGCACATGTGAGATAAGGATAGAGGTAGACATAGGTATTAATTTTCCTATGCAGCTCTGCTAGCACATGGGAAATTAACCTTACAGTTCCAATACACATGATTTCCTCTTTAAATTGTTTCAAATTCATTTGTCCATGTTTCCCCTTACAATCTCCATGAATCCAGTGCCACAAATTGAAAAGTCTGAGTATAGCAGAGAAGCTGATTTCTATCCTCTCTTGCTGCTATCTGTCTCACTGCATTACTTGAACAAATATGTATCTTGCAGAAAAAGAAGACCACTCATCCTGAAAGACTGGTAGCTTAAGCTCAGAGATTCAGAAAAAAAAATTATTTTCAACACACACCCATATCTGGTCAGATACAAACTGCTTAACTTGAGAAGTCTTGCCATCACTGATTTGCAGTGTGACTACACACTGTGGATATCACAATGGTTTATTTATATTTATTTCTCATTTCACTTTTTTTTTTTAATTTAAACAGACAGAAGGCAGAGCATTGCAATTTTTTCTGTCTGATGCACAAGCGTAAAACCACAGGTACATCTACCAGAGAACTGGCAAATTTACTACTCCTCACCCTTCCTTCCTTCCTTCCTTCCTTCCTTCCTTCCTTCCTTCCTTCCTTCCTTCCTTCCTTCCTTCCTTCCTTCCTTCCTTCCTTCCTTCCTTCCTTCCTTCCTTCCTTCCTTCCTTCCTTCCTTCCTTCCTTCCTTCCTTCCTTCCTTCCTTCCTTCCTTCCTTCCTTCCTTCCTTCCTTCCTTCCTTCCTTCCTTCCTTCCTTCCTTCCTTCCTTCCTTCCTTCCTTCCTTCCTTCCTTCCTTCCTTCCTTCCTTCCTTCCTTCCTTCCTTCCTTCCTTCCGACACTTCCTTCCTTCCGACACTTCCTTCCTTCCGACACTTCCTTCCTTCCGACACTTCCTTCCTTCCGACACTTCCTTCCTTCCGACACTTCCTTCCTTCCTTCCTTCCGACACTTCCTTCCTTCCTTCCGACACTTCCTTCCTTCCTTCCTTCCTTCCTTCCGACACTTCCTTCCTTCCTCCCTTCCTCCCTTCCTCCCTTCCTCCCTTCCTCCCTTCCTCCCTTCCTCCCTTCCCAGAAAATATTGTTTCTCAAAATATTGTTTCTCAAAATGTTGTTTCTCTACATTTAGAAACCACTTGAAAGAAGAGAGAAATGCACTCAAGGAGCAGTGTCAGCCCCTAGCAGTGGGGGCCCTGGCACAGGAGCAGCCAAAGCAATCTCCATGTCAGGTGACCCCACCCTGTCTGAGAGCTGAACCAAGGGATCAGCAGCTTCTTACTCAGAAACAGTTGTCAATTTACTCTATAGCTATTAAAGGATACCAGCCTGTATCATTTAACCTTTCTTGCCTCCTGCCAAGTCTGAGAGCTCTGAATTTTCTTGTGTTTCCTGCCATCTTTGACCTAGAAATTGTTGTTTTTTTTTTTTTGTAACTTCACAAAAACTACATAAAGCAGCAGTTTAGGGAAGACCCAGTACCAGGTTCCAACTGTGAAGGCACATTTGCTTTGATGAGACTAGTTTAAAGCAATAGTGCATTGTACAAATTGGCATGCAAAGGTTTTTTTGTTGTTTTTTTTTTTAAAATGTACTAAAACCAATTTACATATTGAACAGAATTAGGCAAACCATTTCCAACTCCTGTCTCAAACACGCATCATTGTTCATTCATGCCAACTATACAGGTGAAAGTCCCAATTAGGCTAATGTTAGCTGCAGAGATGGCTGGATACTTGAGAAATAACAACCCTTCTGCAGTTGTTAGGCACTTCTCCAAATCCCCACAGCTTTCAAATGCCAAAAGGCCTGCATAGGAGCAAACTCCACTACAAACAATACTCAAAAGGTCAACCACATCACAGCATGAGCTAAAAATCAGCATGCCTTTCAGAACTATTTCTCCAAAGTGGATCTCAGTAAATGGATAGTCATATGCCACTGAGGGAAGAAAGAACAGTGCCTCCCTGCAGAGGAGAAAAAAGTAAACACTACCTATAATGCCCAATATGTTCACACTGCTCAGCTTGCTAAGGCCCTCCTCTGACCTGGTACAACTTCTTAGTGGTAACTCTTTGCTAGAGGTAATTTGCCCAGTAATCTGCTATGGGATGTTTTCATCACTCTTTTCCTCTTTTATCCCTATCTGTTTCTTTCTGTCTCGCTTTTTCTTGTTTATATTTTTTGCAAACAATTCTGCCAAAGAGAGAAAGAATCTAATGACATGTGAGCAAGTATATTTTCTGACTTATTGAGTCATATTTGTCTTACTGTTTTCATTTCATTAGTGGTAAGTGTTTTCTCCTCCCCCTATTTTGGCTGGTCTCACCATGCCATGGCAAAGCAAATTCAGTATGATATTTCTGCTCCAGAGATCATCATCTGTTGGGCACAAGCAAATACCCTGAAATAAGAAATTCAGAAGGAGAGAAATTTAAGTACTGTCAGCAGAGATCAGAAATGACACTACCAAAATCCATGTATTGGATGATAGCTGAGCAAAAAACTACATAATCAGATAAGTGAAAAGAAATGAGGAAGATGAAAAAGTTATTTGAGTATTATATTTAGAATGTGCAGAACAGGAATCTTGTCTTAATATAAAATATTTTTTCTGTAAATGATTTACACATGAAAAAAACCAACACCAATAGAGACTTCAAACAGCTAAATGACAGCAGAAATTTAGGACAGTGGAATCATTTGGCTAGGATTACAGTCGATGTGTTTTTCTTTCATTTATACCTTTAACAATTTAAAAGGAAGAGTCAGATATCTAGGAAAAATAAAAAGGGACCACATAACAGGTTAAAAAGTCTTCTGTATTTGTGTCCAGCCTCCTTTTTCTACTATAAAAAATGGCACACCACAAAAACCTGCTATCCGTACATTTAAACTTCTCCAATGTAATTAAAATCTATTTTAAACAAACTTACAGATGCAGAATCTTCATCAGTACTTGACTGAGACATTTGTCTCTCCTCAGGATTCAATATAGTGTAGATCCTCCTGAAACACATTTATAGCTCCCAATAGGATTTGAAAAATAATTGCAAATTCCAGTAATTTGATCTAGTTCAGAATTTTCTGGAAAATAAGCAGCATTCAATAAACAACCTATGAGGATTTGGGTCAATTACTAGGTTATCTTTTGCCAGTGAAAGAATCATATGAAATTTTTGTGATCTGTATAATAATAGATATATATATATACTGCTGTACTACATATTACTGCTCTAGGTCTTTACTTAAACATTTTGGATATGGCTGAAATACATCAGATAAAAAAACCCCAAAGATGCAAAAAGCCCCAAACACAAACCCCAAACCAAACAACAACAACAAAACCCTGTGCATGATAGATTTTCTATGTACAGTTTGTTTAACTCAAAAGTTGGTCAAGAACCACTGGGAATATTTGGCTGCTATATGTCTTCATTAGACAGAAATTAATTTCTTTTGGTAACTAAAATTGATAAAGGATATCAACTCTATCAGAAAATCTCTCTTTTCTGACATTGTCTTGTGCATTTTTTCTTTATAAAAATATTAAATTCATTGCCCCTGTTCAAACCAGGCTACAATTTAAATTGCATGATAACCAAGATTATATCAAGAAGAAATCTTGCACGCACCAGCTATTGCCTGCAACCCTTCTGACCAACCAGCATAATTCCTGTTTGTGTTGGGTTTACATAGCTGCTAAAACAAGAGCATGACAGATAAACATACAGGAGATATGGACTCTAAGGTGCCATTCTAGGGAAGAAAGTCACGTAACATATTTGTTTCAGATATGATGCTTCTTTCAGACAGACTTTATTACCAGTTTTTATTTAAACAACCATTTACTACTGTTCACCTGAATAGAAATATCACCTCTGTTTTTTTTTCTTGTACTCTTCATATTGTTTGTAATGTCATTTCCCATTTGGTATCTTAGCAGAGTTTCAAATTCTTTGAACTTGCAGTTGCATGGGACAAAAAGAATTAAGCTGAACTACCCTAAACTTCAAATGTTGCACTTTATGCCTAAAGTGCATTCATTTTAAATTCCTTATAGCTTTGTTCTTTTGTGCACGTTAGACTAGATCAGGAGGTTAGGTACAAGCAATCAAAGTCAACCTGTTAGAACAACATTTGTGTCAACTGACTTGACCAGCAGAAAGGGAAGGTTCCTGACAGTTTCAAGAAAGAAAATAAATTTATTTATTCTTTTGCACTGATATGTTCTCCAACTAGACGAATTTGTTTTGACAACCTCCACATTTCAGGGTGTATCACAATAGCATTAGTGTTATATGTTTTTGCAAAGCATTTAGCAGCATGAGACAAAGAACTTAATGAACTGGCAAAATTAATAAATAGCAGCATCTGCTGTGCTTTTTTATGCTGGATTTGTATCAAATCTCTCACCTAGAATTATAATCAAATGCATGTGATATTTTTCATTGTCTTGAATAAATTCAACTTCTAGCAATAAATGCTTTAACTTACTACTCCTATTCTGACTCTGGTTCTTTGTGTTTGAAGACTTCTAAGAGCATCTGTCACCTCTGGTTTTCATGATTTTCATGATTTCAAGTCCTTAGATATTAAACAGACATGATTATATTAGGGATGATTATAAAGTTAAGGATGAGGGAATGATAAATTTACTCAAAAAGTTCTCAAAGGGTAACGCCAATGATTATTCATCCCATCATAAACTGTTTGGGTTTTAAATTGGTGTGGAGTAAGCAGCCCCAAAAAGTCTCTCAGTTAGAGTGATCTGAAGATCTATGGCACAGCTCTTCCCATTCCTTTACTCAACACATCCCTGTAACATCCTAAGGGATGCTGAAGGTAGACTTATCACAGACGTTTTTTATTCAGCCATAAGGCTTACATTCAGAGCCCAAAAGAATCTTTTTGACCACTGTAAACACTTACTTGGTACATATGCTCACCAGCTTGGTTGCTGGTATTCCAGAAGTATTTAGGAGTTGTCACAAAACAACAGAGGCAATTTTGGTGACTTAATAGTTCACATGTTAAAAGACAATCAGAATAAACTAACCTGATTATTATCTCTGTACTGAAAGACAATGGTGTAAGTTGAGCAGCTCCCAAAACAGGATTTTCCTACTGATTCATTAACTGTAAAGTGAAATCAAAGAGTCACAAAATGATTGAGGCTGGAAAAGGGCTCTGGAGAACCAACTGCTGCTAAAGCAGGAGCACCTAGAGCAGGCTACCTAAGACTCTGTCTAGTCAGCTTCTGGGTGTCTTCAAGGATGCAGGTTTCAACACCTGTCCAGCAAACTGTGCTAGTGCATAGTAAACCTGACAATAATAAAGTGTTTGTAACCCTCTGTAAAGTGTAAACCCTCTGTATCAGTTTGTGTCCACTTGTGGTCTTGTCACTGGGCACCACTGGAAAGTGTTTGGCTGCATCTTCTTCTCACCCTCCCTCCAGAGATTCATATACTCTCAAAACCCTTGTTACAAACTCTCTGTTGTCCAGGCTAAACAGTCACTGCTTTATGGAATAGTCCTAGAAATTCTTCTTCTCTGCATTTAGAGGAAGAAATTGGGTTGACATTTCTCTGCAGCCAAGTCAATAATATCTGGCCTCCAGCCTACAATCTACACCTATAACAATCAGCACAGCATGCAGCTTGCTCTCTTGTCACCTCGTCCCACAAGGCCTTCTTGCACATCCACTGGGTCTAAGCAGATGCAATGAGGGCTTACATTACATACTTGCCTGCATGATTGGAAAACACTTGCATTTGGAAGGCACATACAGAACCAAGAAGGCATCCATGTAAGTAATATAGTTATGTTTGAACACTAATGCAATAACAGTTTTGTATAAATAACAATCAAATAACTGTTACATGACAAGAAGGAACTACAAATCTTGAATAACACATTGCAGCCATATCATTAGAAAAAGTGATTCCTATTGGATTGTTTGATTAATCGGTATTGTGATAAATAAGCAGCAAGGTATTGACTAGCAGTCCTTTTAGCCATATTTCTTCAGGAAAAGTGCCTTTTAAGAGAAAGATAGGAGCAACATTCCTCAGTGCATGTAAGTAGACTGAGAAATGAGAAAAGAACAAGTATAACTTCTTAGGAAACTTCTGGAGTACAAGAGAATTGATTCTTAGACCTCAAGGATAGAAATACCAGTATGGATTCACTGTCATGAGCAATGAAAAATACTGAAATAAAACTATATGGATTCATAGCTCCTGCCAGTGCACAGCCTCAAAGAACTCAAACTGAAATGGGACAAAAATACCTCACTTATTAAATGGCTTTTGATCTGGGGAAGAATGGGAGAGGGGAAAAAACCCTACAACTGATCCAAGATTTGAAATGAGCTTTTTGTTAAGGCAATCAGCAAAACTGGGCTCTTTTTTTGCACTTGAAGACTGGAAACATTACTAAAAAGCTACTTCAGCACTTTTAGCTTTATCAGAATCCTAGAAGCACAAAAAATAAAGGGACAAGTTCTAGCAGGAATATGATTCTAGGGAGTAATTTCGTTAAAGGAGTGTTTATAGGCAAAAAGAGAGAAAGGAAATATAATTTAGGTACCAGAAAGAGACTAATTTATGATTGTTAGACAAATTACTTCCTGTGTAGAAAAAATCCCGGGTGGATGAATGTAAAATTATGTCCATCCATGTCACATTATCAGAAAGTGGGGGGGAAGGGCAAATTGTACAAGTAACATTATTCAGAGCCAGCAATTTTCTCAGATGAAAATCCTCCCGATGACTTCACATGGGCAGTTTGAGTCTTGTTAACTAATGTAATTTCACACCAGTTGTTGTAGTAACTTTTTTTAAACTTTATTTCCCAATGCAAGCCTTTTTCAATGAAATAGAACAACTTTTTTTCTAGTAAGAGCAACTTGCAATGAAGAGTAACTTGGCTAATGATAAAATAGCCTCACCACTGGTGACAGAAAATTTTGAATACCTTCAGCTGTGTTCTGATAATGTTTACAAGATCCTCTTGTAATGGATAATTGTGGCTCTATTAGAAAAACTGCTTTCAAAGTTTTACAAACATTCATTTCCTCAGTGATCATTTATATATATTTTTATATATGTTCACACATATTATACAGCTTAGAGGAGGAAACACTAAAAAAGGAAAATTTTCAGTTTTCAATAATCTGTATTTACATCCTTGCAATTCTTATGTAAATATGTTGTTATATCCTTTGAATATAACAATATAATCTCAGTTTTCAATAATCTGTATTTACATCTTTGCAAATTCTTCTTTAAATATGTTGGTGTATCCTTTGAATGCAACTCCCTGCAAAAAGTACAAGCATCTGCTTTTTCACAGAATTGGCAATGGGTTATTTATCCATATAGCCAGCCTTCCTTTGTTGCAGTTGCTGCTGTTAGCAATAAAGGCTGTCCAACAGCTTCTTGATTACATTATTCTTCGCAAAAATAAACTACTGCTGTAACAGCATGACCAGAAAATATTATGTGAATTTGCTTATAAGCTCCCCAGTGACCTTAAGCATGGTTAATTTGACATTGGGAAAAGCATAGTATAAAAACAGGTGTAAAACAGTAAAGGCCATAAAAATATTCCTCATGGTAGAGTGTTCTGGGAAGTCTAATGAAGGGCAAATTAGCAAATCTTTATTTTCTTATTCATACATTTAAATCCCTGTTTTTCGTATTTCTCCTCCCCTGATACAGTGGACTCGTTGAAGGGCACAAGTAGGGAAGTATAGATTTTCTTATCAGTGAGGCTATAGAAAGCAAGCATATTATACTACTGATTGACTAAGCAAATAAATCACAGATTTTTAAAACATCAGGAATGTATTTTACCCTTTTTTTGAAGCTAAATAAAAACAAGGCAGTCAGAGCAAAATTTGATGTTATAGAAGCAACGACATCTCATTGGTGGAGTCTGAAGTCCATTCTTGTCCCATCAGACTAAGTTTAAAAGACCAGGAAGAGTAGTACTACAGCTCTAGGAGAATTAGCAACTTGTGGAATGAGAGGGTATATAAGGCTGGGAAGCAGGTTAAAAATAGCAGCAACCTCACCTAGGTCTTCTTCATTGTTAGCTTCTACACTTCAAAAGAAATCCCTGTAAATCTTCCTCATGAGAAAGAATCTAAGGAAAGAGAAATTAGAAAGTTGCCTGCTGTGTTAATTATGAGTTTGATCCCATGGAACTCTTTGAACTTCAGGACTGAGAGCTCATGGGTGAAAATTAGAGAACAAGTCAACAAAGGAAATTTTGTCATTAGTGTCTACTACAGGCCATCTGATCAAGAAAAGAAGGGAGATGAGGAGTCCCTTTGTCAATCTCGGGAACCCTCCTGCTTGCAGGGCCTGAGCCTGATAGGGGATTTAAACCAACTGTAACATCTGGCAAAGTGGTCCAACAAACTGCAAGTAGTCCAGGAAACAGCTGCATTGAGGATATCTTTCTAGAATGGGTAATGGAGACTCCAACCATAGAACAATCATTGAGGGGTCTGTTGCTCACTAATGTAGAAAGACTTACGTGAAAGGTCAAGACTGTAGGTAGTCTGGGCTGCAGTGATCATGCCCTGGTGAAATTTTGTCATTGCTAACAGCCAACACGGCTTCACTAAGGGGGAAATATACCTGACAAATTTGGTGGCCTTCTACAGCGGGGTTAGAACATTTGTGGAGGCGGGAAGTGTGACTGATGTCACACTTGTCGACCTTGAACTGTACAAAGCATTTCACACAGTCCTTCACGACATGGATTTGACAGGTAGAGCACTCAGTGGATAAGGAATTGGCTGGTTGATCTGGCTCACAGAGGTGTGGTCAATAGCTCTGTGTCCAGATGAAGAAAACTGATAATTGGTGCCCCTTAGGGGCCTGCATTGGGACCAATATTATCTAATATCATTCTCATTGACATGGACAGGGGGATCGAGGGCATCCTTAGCAAGTTGCTGCTGGCACCAAGCTGCATGGTGCAGTTGGCATGCTGTGGAGAAGGGATGCTCTCCAGAGGCTCCTGGATGGGCTGGAGATGCATTTGGATGTTAAACCAGGTAATTGCAAGGTCCTGCACCTGGGTCAGGGCAATCCCAATCACAAACACAGGTAGGGCAGAGAATGAATTGAGAGCAGCTGTGAGGAGAAGGATTTGAGGTAGCTGGTGGATTCAAAAATTAATATGAGCTGGTAATGGGCACTCACAGCTCAGGAAGCAAACCATGTCCTGGGATGCATCCAAAGCAGCATGGCCAGCAGGGCTCTGATAAGAACCTGCCTGGACCAATGTGTCCAGTTCTGGGGTCTGCAGCACAGAAAAGATATAGTGGGTCCAGAGCAGTGCCAAGAATAAGATCAGAATATCCACCATTTGAGAACGGGCTGGGAGAGTTGGAGCTGTTCAGCCTGGAAGGGAGAAGGCTCCAGGGACATCTCAGAGCAGCTTTCCAGCACTCATAGGGGGACTACAGGAGGGGCTTTTTATCAGGGCATGAAGTGACAGGACAAAGGGTAATATATTTAAATGGACAAAGAGTAAGTTTAAATTAGCCACTAAGAAGAAATTTTTTTACTATGAGAGTGGTGAGGCACTGTAACTCTGCCCACAGAAGCTGTGGGTGCCCCTGAGAGAGTTCAAAGCCAGGTTGGATGTGGTTCTGAGCAACCTGGTCTAGAGGAAATTGTCCCTGACCATGACAGGCAGGGTGGAACGACATTGTTGTTAAAGTCCCTTCCTACCCAATGATTGAATGATTCTAGGAGTCTAATTTCCTGCCAAAGTCAGAAGCAGATGCAGAGCACAGGCTCTACTTCCAAACCCAACCCATTCTGCTAGAAAACAAGAAAACAAAATTGGACTCAAGTTCTTTTTGTTTCCCAGAAAAGATAAAACACTTGTGCTTAAGGCTCAATAAGGAGCAATAAGACCAAACAGGAATGGATTTCAGAGAAAAATTGCTCGTAGGCTGACATCCATACTGTATATGGTAGAGGAGTAATTGGTAGGGATCAACTGTAGTTTTGTTCCATGGATTACAGATTTAACTGTTGTGAACCTGCCAAAGTCACAAATATGCAGAGCAACTACTTTGTCATTGCTTTTTATCTACCGTTTTTCAGCACAGGTAGACTTTGAGAATGAAGGAGGAGTTTCCATAGAACTTCCACTACCCACTCACATGGGCACATGTCAATAATAGCCAACAATATGTCAATAAGATTAAATAAATCCAGGAAATACTAGGAGAAATTTTACAAATTTTTATTGCTCTACAATGTTTATGTTTAGTTTTAGTGGATTAAGTAGCAAAACACGCATTTTTGAATAATCATGTAGCCATGCTAATACTCATAGCAAAAAGGGCAAATGATGTTTGTATCTGAAATAAAGCTAGGCTTTGACAAGGGGCTTTTATGTACAATGCAGTGGTAATACAAATAATGGAGTGGAGTTAATTATCACTCAGCACAGCTGCAGATTTAGATACTTATTCCTAATAGCCTCTAGTTCATACACATTTTACAAACTTAACTGCATCTTCCAAATTTTCAAAGATATGTCTGATTAGGAGATGAGATCACAAGCCTAGCAGGCTATTTAAAAACAAATCAATCTCCATTTTTTAAAAATTATAAATTCTCTTTATTCTTTAAACAAATATCTTACAATCATGAGGAAAGGATGGTAGAAAGAATTCTAATTTTTCAAAGTTCAACCCTCTTTTAATGTTACTGTCATGATTCCTTTTCCTAGGGATTTTCACACCACTTAACATGCTTACATAATCCTTCTAGGTCAAAGTCAGTTATAATTTTTCTGCAGTAAATTCTTAAGAGTTAGTCCCTGCCCTCTCAGGATTTCTGCTGGTCAAGATGACCCTGAGATGCGTTAGAAAGTCTCTTTTCCCAGCCCAGCAGTCGAAGAAGGAGTCAGAACTCATCAGCTGTGGTTTCCAAGGTTATCTATTTTCTCTTATCTCTTACACTCTTTCTCTGGCCTACTGAGGTCTGTTCAGCAGGTCAGTCCGAGGCCCACTGCCTGCCCTTGGGCTGGTGTCAACATTTTATACTAAAAGCTACGTGTAATTTATTTACAATTATTTTCCAATAGCTATCACCTCTGTTAGACAGTCTCTACTCTAAACCAATCCAGAAGTGCCAGCATCACACAGAACATGGAGGCTAGGAAGGAGAAGGAAGAAGGACAGGGCACACCCAAATTCCTCCGTCTTAGGACCCCAAACCTCCATTCTAAAAACCTTAAAATTCTACTTTTTCACCCTGTGACAACTAACTATTATTTTACTTAAACTCTCCTGACTTGCAATTCTTCATACAAAGCTGGTAATTTGCTCCATGGGTCAAATCAAAATCAAAGTCACAGGTGCCTTTGGCTGCATGCCAGGGTCTCAGAGCCCCCTTTCAGGGGCTCAAGCCATCCAGGACAGTCAAAGTGATGTCCTGGGTTCCGACACTGCCCCATTAAAAATCAATAGCAAAACTTTATTTACTCATCTGGGCTTAGATTTTCATCCGAGTTTCCTTTACTTACATCTGTTGGAGGCACATCAGATTTAAAATCAGGTAACCAGAAGCAACTTAGCAGTTGTAGAAATGAACAGGTATCTGTGGTCATATGCAGTGTGTACATTCTGCAGTTCATACTGTAATAGCATTTTACTATTTCGTTGAATGTCATTAAATGTCACCTTTTTTAACAACACAGAATATAGTCAATTTAAAATTTGAAAGAGCCACTTACACAATTAACAACATGAATTAATCCATACATTCATTATGTGCCAAACGTGATCATAATTTTCACTATTTAAACACATTATTTATTAAATAAGATCTCTTGGGGAAAAAACAATCACTGATGTAAAATATGTGATAGCTACACCTGAAATATATTTGCAAAATTTTAAGAACTGCTTATGCTTCAGACAAATGAAGTTCCACAGGAAGAGACTGAAATTATAAAAGGTCATCCTCTGATTGCTACTAGGCCATCTACTTACTGCAATACTTGTACTAGCTTCAAGATAGATTAACATAAACCAAATAAAATTACCTGCAAATTTAGTAACTTGATACTCTGTTTTTAACCTTATTTGCAAGATTCATCTCATATTTGTTAAGCTTGTAAAGATAATTAGAGAGAGACAGAAACACTGATAGATTGAGAGTGAGAGATAACACATTGGCCCTCTGGGAGCAGGAGAAGAGGCAAAAAAAAAGCACTGCCTAAAAATTTGTTCTACTTAGCTCTTTCTGGTTCATGGTATACTCATCAACAAATATCAGAAAGTGCATTCTATTGCCTGGTTACTCACCTACTGTTACTGTGGTTGCTTCTGTGTGAAAACTATTGCAGAGCATTTTCTACTTGCTAACAGTGATCCTATGATACAAACAAGCCACAAACTGCCAACCTTTTCTTTCAGTGTTAATTCCATCTGTTTTTATTTCACATTTTCCACACTATACTTTTATTGTATGAGATCAAGCTACTTCAGCACAGTAGCAATGGGGTGGTTGAGAAAAAAATTAGAAACGTCTAAAACATAGCAACAGTTTTGGGCTTTACTGAATGTAAGAATCAAGTTGTTAAACATCCTGGTGAAAAATTTTCTAAAATAATTGAGAGAGGAAAAAGAAATCCCATTGCAAAGCAGGAAAACAGAAGGAAAATTTTAACTTCCACTCAAGCTCCAGTAAGAACAAAAAAGTAAGAACTAACAATTTTTTATGCCCCTTGGGTTTGGTATGAAGTTCTATCAACACACAAATGAGAAAAAGTAATTTCTCTGCAAAATCCTGAATATACCCCTTATACATTTCTTTTTCCTATCAAAAATAGTAATTGGTTTTATGGTCTTTATTTATCGTATCAATCTTTTCTTTTACCCCAGGCAATAGATAAAGTAATTTCAATGATGAGAGTAGAAGGAATTCAGGGCTTTTTTCTCTAGCTATCAAATTTTGGAGTCCTTATTGAAAACCTTATGAAATAGTTTTACATATTTTTAAAGTGATATTTATCATCTGTCCATTGTCTTTTTTGCTACAATATTGTTCAAAGAGAAATATCCTCCTCTGATGCAAAAATAGCTGTTAATTCCTAAAGTGGCTAGTCTCATTCAAGATTTATGACAGCTCAAAACATGAAGGAGACACAGTGTGCATATTCCCCAGGTAGCCACATCCAAGAGTGCTCCTAATTATGGCCAGAACTTTAAATTTTTTTCTCAAACACATCACACCCAGCATCCAGAACATTCAGGAAAGGATGAGAAAAAACAAAGTGATACCCACAGGAATGTGTCAATGCCAGCAAGGGAAAACAGTGATAATCATGTTCAGTAAGGAAAAGGTAGGGGAAATCTGTGGGCAATATTCCTATTTCAAATCAGATATTTCAATATCAGCTTCCCTGGTCACAGGTAAGAAGATTGGTAACGCTGCTTTTCCTGTTGCCACTAAAGCCAAGGATTCAGGAAAGATCTGGCAGCAAAGATCAGTAAAAAGGCATGTAACTTGGAGTTTACAAATATCCTTCAAATGTGAAGTGAAATCAGATACTTAGGAAAAGGCACATATATCAAAAGGAAAAAAAGCTACACAGATAAACAATCTGTCTGGCATTTATGAAGTACAGCTTCCAAAATTATCCACCACTTTTGAAATCATGTTCAAATACCAGCAAATGCTGAACACAAAAATCAATAATCCACAAAGACATGATCATACCTGTATTAAATGCATGCCTGAAAAAATCAGGAAGTCAAAAGCTTATAGATCATGATCTTTCACTACATCATCCACATAAACTTGCCACAAACTTCTCTTTATTTCTCCACAAAAACAAGGAGTTTTTCCTTGGCAAAATAGCAGCAATGCATCTATATAATATGCATATTTAAGAAAGTACAGTGTTCTACCATCACTATCACAAAATTTCCATGTATTCTGTTTTCTAAATGTTTTACTTGACTAAAATAAACTGTCCTTTACTTAGGCTGATTCACGAAGCAACTGAAATCCAATCTTGTTTTCATATTTCCTGCAAGTCCTAAATGGACTATCATTCACAATCAGAGACGAGTGCAATGTTAACAGCTTCTCTTAACATAAATCTGCAGCATTATTTGAGATACAGCACTGCCCTCAGAGGAGAAAAAAAACAACCCCAAATCAAAACACAAATCATCTGCCTCCAGCATTTGGAAGAAGAAAGGGAATACTGCTGTAATCAATATTCTTACCAGTTGCTATAGTAATGCCTGGCAAAAACACTGCATGAGAAATCTCCCTGAGAGTTTGGGAGATGGTCTTTACTCCTTGGCGTAATTGCTCCTTTGGTGATGCTTCTTGCCTCTTCGTTTGACGGTGGCAGTTTTATGGCAAGACAACTGTAATGACTGAGTGGAATTACTAACTCAGAAATTGTCCTGTACAGGAGTTGAGGATATCCAGTCTGCAAAAGTGAGAAGAGGGCATTTCAGAGTATCACTTTTTATGAGCTTCTTCTTATTACTGTTTTTTACCCTGACCACTGTTTTGGCCCACACATCCTTGTCTTCTCTTTAATATGAGCCCCAGGATTCATTAGGCTCAATGTCACATCAGTTACTTTGGCTTGGCTTCTTTCTAAAGAGATAGTTCCTGACAGTTCAGGTCACTGTCCCATCCAGTCACGAAGTCACACAATGTTAGCCATGGCATACAGCAAAAAGTTTGATCTTGAGGAAGGAGTGGGAAATGGAAAACAGAGGAAGAATACCCTTTCTTGGCAGCACATCCTGGCGTTTTCTTAAGTCACATAGCTACAGCTTTTGAGTGCCTCTCTGGATCCCAGAACATGAAAGTTTATTCCATGTGTGCACAATGCTTTTAACATTTCAGGATCCTACCTGTCACATGTAATGAAAATAGGTCTTAATAATGCTGTGTGCACACACAGAGCTTGAAAGACAGTGACTTAGAGTTCTATAGAACTTATGGGCTGAAACTAAAAATATAATTATAGTCACTGACAGCCTACTGTAAGCATTAAACATGAGACTGAGAAAAGTAGGGAATAGGTGTAATATTAGAACAGTTCTGAGACATTAGCATCTGCCGTCTGCCTTCTTGCATTACACAGTATTAGCTACACTATGCGAGGCATTTGCTGTTTCCATTGCAGATATTTGTGTGCCAGAGGAGACTTGTGTAATGGACTGTCCAAAAGACAAAGTAACATGTCACTATGACTATTTTTGTATTAAGAAGGTCTGGTCTCTTTTCTAAAAAAGACATTTTATTTGAACATCTATTAAGAAGAATGCTTTAAAAAAATTGTATAAATCATAAGATAAATAAGTCCAATTAACCAAATGAAATTAATTAAAGGTAGAGATGTATAAACCAACTCCTTTTATGTTGCATATGAGAACTAGAACAGGATGCTAAAACCAGAATTCCATTAACTGGAAATAGTCTTACAATCTTTGATTCCCTGCATACATGAAGAAAAGTATCTAGAAACTCACTATGAATGTTTGAAAAGTGACTTGCAAATCCCCAAATTATGAATTTGAAGATCAGCAGTAGAATCAGCCTACTAACTGAAGAGTTTAAAAGGCTTTCAGCTATGCTAGCACCATTGTAGAAAGGCTGGTCTGGCAGCCATTTAGCTCTATCTAAGCAACTAGAACAGAAGAGAAGGAGGCAAAAGGGGAATTATACTCACTTTTTAAGACTTTTTTTTTTTAATTTACAGCTTAGAGTACCTTATTCACTGTGATTTTTTGCCTTTATCAATACAGAAGAAAGTCTCACCTTTCACATAGTTCTGGGTATTTTTCATCTACCTGCCAACAGTCTGAAAGCAAAATGCTCTGGTAACACTTTCAGGGTTTCAACTACATGATTAGTTATTTGACAACTTCAGCAGTAGGAGTTGAATACTGGTATGGTTGAAAAATCCTGTTGTCCAAGGTTAAATTTCAGTGGCAGCAGCAGAGTCAGAAAAGCTCAAAAAATTACCTAGGAATGCAGTTAAAAATAGACTGCTTTAAATAGACTAGTCAGACTTTGAGCCATTCCATTAGTATCACATATATATGCAGGGTGGCTCTAGAGAAATTATCTGTATGAGGCAGGAGGTGCCAAGGCCAGGTATAAGTAACAATTTAAACAGAAGAAGACCTCTGATGTGAACAGCATCTTCTGATTGTAACATATTATATGAGTAAGTCCTCAATAACATAATTCTTCATCCAAATATAGACAAGAAAACTTCTGATGTTTCTCTCTCTCTCTCTCTGACACACATGCATGAACAAACCAAAACAATTCTGAAGAAAGTCATCTTGAAAAACTAAATACAATATTTGAGAATTCACACAAAATAAGTTATGATGTAATGCCTGGGGAAGTGTCCACGACAAATTTTGAGGAAAAAGTGATGATCTTTGTCGTGAGTGAAATTGCCGAGATGCATCTGTTTGAGAGATACACTGGGCTGGGAACCTCCCAAAGCAATCACCAGTAATTGTCAGTCCTGTAGGATTCTCTCTGCCTGAGTACACCCTCCCTGCCCACAGCCTGTTGTCATGGAAATCACTGTTCTCTTGTGCTGTAGGAATTGTCTGACAGCTGACCTATCATTTGAATCTGCAATTTTCCCACCCCTGGGGAATGCTGTTCACTCTCACCTCCAGATCCTGGGCATTAAACTCTATATTATGACCCTGGAGTCATGTCTGCTTTTTACTTTGTTTTTCTGCCACGCCAAAGAGATGTTGGCAAAGAGGAACAGATAACATTTTAAACAGGCAGGGAACTGAGGTTCTGTGAACACTGACTGAAATTCTGAGGCAGCAGGCATACTGATAATGAGGAAGAAATATATACATATTATTAACACAAAAGCCCAATGGGTTCAGTCATGCCTTTGGAAATAGTAGACCTTATCTTTATTCATTTTTACTCCTAAGTAGCTGACAGAGTGCATAGTAAATTTCCTATACAGCTACATTAAGAAAATAATAAATTTAGGTATTCAAATTTTACAAGAAGTGATTCTTGCTCTAAAGCAGCTGTTACTGTCATGTAATAAAACAGTACATTAAATAGTCCTCACATCCTCCAGCCTTCTAAATTTCTGATCCAAGCAACGATAATTCCACTAAACCCTAAGCAGTCCTTGAAAGGTCTCATGTGAAAATAAAAGAAATATTTGCAAAAGTTTAACAGGAATGTTGATTTCTGCAAGGAATTTACAAATGGGAAAATTACAGCCCTCTGTCCTGACCCCACAACACTTATCTCTGGCTGCAGTAGAAGGCACCAGATGGATGGCATTGCTTGACCTCGCTTGGCCATACAGAACATTTAGATGGCCCCAAAACTCCCAGTATTTTCACTGTTGACTTTTCGTCTGTCTTGCTTCCCTAGAATCTGTAACATAATTATATCATCTGCTCTTCCTGAAACCTGGGGTGGCATTTGTTAAGTGGCCAGTAGCAATTTTCACGTCTTAGGAATTTCCACTTCTGTGGTATTAAGTGGATTAAGTTGCACTCCATGGAGATTCAACATTTTTTCAGACTGTTTAGACTAGCTATACTTGAAATTCAAGCCAGACAGCCACTGAGTTTCAGGTGTGGAGTTAATGATGTTAAAGTACAGCTGAATATTT